>NC_133399.1:104327063-105577063 GCF_047511655.1 Castor canadensis | reverse complement strand
GCGGCGTCCAGCGCACACACCTGGCGGACACTGCGCACGCTCCTGCTGAGCTGGGCCAGGCGCATCCGGACGCTACTATTGGCTGCTGCTACTGACATGACGTCACCACCGTCCAATCCGAAGTCTCCTCCCAAGAGTTAATTAACTCTTCTGCGCTGGGGTCTCCCGAAAGCCGTGCAGCTCGCTCTTTGCTCTGGTAGCGAGGTGGCGCAGAGACGGGGGTGTGTGTGTTTTCTTTTAAGATACAAGTGCATGCTTATCCAGAAATTTGTAAAAAGGATGATGCAGAATTCTCCACCTGGAGTGATACTGTTTTAAACACTGTGTGTGCGCCCAGACTGGCCTTGAACTCAGGGTCTTCGGGTGCCTCAGCCACCCGAGGGCTGGAGTTGCAGACGGGTAGTAATACCACATCCCACCCACTGTTAAACATGCGATGCTAAACTCAGAATTAAAAAGTGAGTTGTTTTTTCGGTGCTGGGGCTTGAACTCAGGACCTACACCTTGAGCCACTCCACCGGCCCTTTTTTGTGATGGGTTTTTTAGGTAGGGTCTCATGAACTCTTTGCCCGGGGTGGCTTTGAACTGCGATCCTCCCGATCTCTGCCTCCTCAGTAGCTGGGATTACATAGGTGAGCCACTGGCAGCGGGCAAAAGTGAGGGTTTTTTGTTTGTTTGTTTTGTCTTTTTACAGAAATATCATACTTCTCATAGCGTTTTAAAATTAATTTGCTGAGAACATTTTCCAGCGCATAGCATTTAGTAGTAGTGAACTTTTCAATTGGTTCGACACTGTTATCCTAGCTACTCAGGACGCAGAGATCAGGAGGACCGAGGTTCGGTGCCAACTCAGGCAAATAGTTTGCAAAACCCAACACAAACAAAGGGGCTGGTGGAGTGGCTCAAGTGGTAGAGCACCTGCCTAGTAAACTGAGGCATTGAACTCAAACCCTAGTACTGACAAAAAAACAAAACCCTTTTCAAGTACATGGGCATTTCATAAGAGCATCATTTTGCAGTATATAAATCTAGGTTAGCAACAAGGAATTGTACCGAGAACACGATATTTTATCTTTAAAATGCCCACATCACTGTTACACACAAGGCTGCAAGGGACACAATTGTAGCTACATCTTATTGTAGGACTCCTGTTCAATTAATTCTTTAGGATCAGTTCCCAGAAGGGAAACTCATGCATCAAAGATGAAAATACATGTCACAGGTTGGTAACAGAGCATGAGCGAGGCACTGGGTTAGACAGGAGAGAGAAGAAGAGAAGAGGAGAAGGGGGAGAGGGGAAGGAGGAGAGAGAAGAGAGAGAATGTTGCCAGATTGCCTTCCCGAAATGTATTCAGTAACTAATGTTTGAGATCTTTTACATCTTTCATAATCTAGCCCACGAGTCTTTACTTTTTTTCATTTCCTTTATTATCAGGATTTTGACTATGTTTTCATGCATTCAATGGCCTTGTGCAAGTTTCTCTGAATTATGTGTTCTTCGCCGACTTTTGTATCAGGATGGTTACTTTTTTCCTAATGCAATTGCAGTATATCTTTACTTCCAACCTGACCACATTTTCCTGAATCTTTTTGTCAATATACCCTAAGTGGTTCAACTAATTTCTTTTATTGTGCTCTCTTTGGGCTCAGGCTTTTGTTTCAGTGTTCTGTGACGTTGGGAGCACACCTGGACAGTGTCTCTTATTTTCTTTTTGCTGTGACACAGTGTATGTAATGTTCCTGGGACATTTAAAAGACCAGGGCCATCACTGGTATTAATTCTTTGATCATTTTTAAAATACCGTACCTAATTAGTCAATCCAATTCAATTATACAGCTCCTTGTTAAATTTTTAAATTTTAATTATTTTCAGTTAAACTAATTAAAGCTTTAAGAGTTTATTAAAATTTCTTTACTAAAATTTGAAAAGTTAGTAATACTCACTTGGGTACAAATGCAAAATTCAAAAGGGAAGATAGTGAAAAATAAATTTCTCTCTTTTTCTGTCTTCAACTACCTATTTCTTCTTTCTGTAAACAACCAGTATTCCTGGTTCACTGTTCATCTTTCCAGAGATTCTAAAAATAAACACATTCTTTTTTTCAATCCACAAAACAGTCACAGACTATAAATAGTTTTGCTTTCTGTTTAAAAACATTATATCTTGGAGATAATGTCTCATTAAATACATATCTACTTAATTATTTTTAAAGAGCTGTTATGATGTTCTTTTTTTATGGAGCTTATAATTTACTTAGTTACTTGGTCATTTTTGACAGAAATGAAGATTATTCTACAACAAATAGTGACATAATAACTATCCCAACAGGTATTTTTTTTTATTAAGCAAGTTTAGCTGTTTTTAACAAACAGCATGATGGCCTAATGTCAGATAAGCTTGATGACTTCATTCTGTGTCAGATTTGTGTTAGGAATTCTGTTTTCACTGCTCTTCTGAAATTTTGTGTATTTTACTATGTGTCTTTGTGGGTTAATGTATGGGTGTGTATGTTTCTTCTGATGGTTGGGAAGGTCTTATTTTTTGGCCCATGGTTATCTTTGTTATTGAAACTGTTGCTGCTTTCTCTCTCTCTCTCTCTCTCTCTCTCTCTCTCTCTCTCTCTCTCTCTCTCTTTGTGTTACTAGAGATCAAACCCAGAGCCTCTTACATGGTAGACAAGTGTTCTACCACTGAGCTACATCCCCATTCTTTTGTTTTGTTTTGTTTTGCTCAGGCTGGCCTCAAACACACAATCCTCTGGCCTCAGCCTCCTAAGTGCTGGGATTGCAGGCATGTACCACTGTGACCAGCTCAGAGTTTTCTTTGGTAGTGCTAGGGTTTTAACTCCAGGCTTTATGATTGTTAGACAGGTACTCTGCACTTTGAACCATGTTTCCAGCCCCTCAGATGTTGTGGTTAATAGCAAAGTGTAAAACTTATGTTTTTACTGTTAGCAGCTTACATGTTTTTTGCTTCTTTGTTTCATTCCCCTATTGTGCTATAGACTATTTTTTCTTTTATAAATTTGGAAAGTATTTACATTATTTATGATTTTAGTAGTTACTTTATTAGAAAACATAACCAACACTCCCCAACTTTCATGACATTAGCATCAACATCTGTGAGGGACATTATAAGAAAAGGAAAATTTCTTTCATAACCAAAGATCTGAAACAGAAATGCTAAACAAACAGTGAGTGAACAAATTTTTTCTGTATCAGAAAACAGAGTGCAGCATAATGACACCCACCAAGCACTGCTTGGAAAATGGGGGGAGAGAGAGAGGGACTGGGAATATAATGGAAGGGGTGAACTTGCTCGAAGAACACCATATGCGTGTATGGAATTACCAAGACGAAGTTATCTCATCACATGCAAAAAATCATCTGATAAGTTCAACAGATATTCAGGAGAAGTACTTTAATACTAAGATTAGAAGAAAACATCCTCAAGTTGATAAAGCCTGCTTATTCACACACACACATACACACACACACAACACACAAACCCAATACACACAATGATATAATATTGAAAGCTTTCCTCTTGAAATTGGGAGCAAGACAAAGATGTCTAAAATTGCCACTGTGTTTACTGCCTTTGCAGTCCTAGCCAAGGGAAGAAGGCAAGAGAAAGAAATAAATGGCATAATATTACAAAAGAAAAAAATAAAACTGTTGTTATTTGAAGATGACAGTTGTTTATATGAATAAGCTTAAACAATATTCACATAAATCATTAGTAGTACATGAGTCTGGCAAGAAACTAGAATGTGAAATTCAATAAAAGATGTTTTCAGCAAAAGTTTTTTTCAATAATATAAAAAAATTAAATGGGATAAATCTAGAAAAATATTTTCAGGACTCTACACATATATTACAAAAAAAAATGAAAAATTTAAAGAGGAACCTAAAAAAACCCTAAATCCGTGGACATGGATTGTAATAGTCACTATTGCCAAGGTGTCTGTTCTCTCCTCAGTTGGTATATTGATTCAATAAAATCACAGTTAAAATTTTATATTTATAAAAGTTATATCACCCAAATGTGAACGGAAGGTAATAATGCTTCTAGGAGATAAAAAGTAAACACTTTCATGACCTTTGTGTAGGGATATAAACAAAGGACACACACACACAAAATGTAACTATAACGACGAGATTGATAAACTCAAGTCATCACTCTTAAGAAGTTCTGTGGTGGAGTATTTCCACAGGTGTAGGCCCTGAGTTCAAACCCCACTACTGCAAAAAACAAAAAAAGAAGTCTGTTCATCAAAGGAAGCCATCATGCAAGCAATGACAGAGGTTGGGTTTGGTGGCTCATACCTGTAATCCTAACTACTAGCCTGAGGCTAGTCCAGGCAAAACGTTCAAGAGACTGCATCTCAGTCAATAAAAGCTGAGTGCAGTGGTGAGTGCCTGTCACCCCAGCTACTTGGGAAATGTAAAATAGGAGGATTTCGGTTTAGGCCAGCCTGGGCATAAATGCGAGACCCTATCTCAAAACAACCAAAGCAAAAAGGGTTGGTGGCATGGCTCAAGTGAGGGAAGGCCTTCTTAGCAAGGTTGAGGCCCGGAGTTCAACCCAGTACTGCCAAAAAAAGAAAAAAAAAGTGATGATGGAAACCACTGAGTGGGAGAAAATATTTGCAATACATATAATCTGACAAAGGGCTTGAATTCAGAATGTATGAAGAAATTTCCTGGGCTGCCAGTGAAATGCTCTGCCTGCATCCCAGGCCACCGTGAGGGGAGAAGGAGCTTTTCATCTGCTGTATTCTCTGCTTTCCATTAAAAGAGCCAGAAGCTGGGGTGAGACGACTGGGACTGGAAGGGAGCTAGACTCCTCCTCAGTCACACTGGGAGTTTCCTTCCTATTCTGAAATCTGGTTTTAGGCATCGTCCCATGTCAGGAACAAGCTGGATCTGGGGTGAGTGCTCACGCCAGGGTTCTTATGGTGTTCCTCTTCTTTCTACCTGTGCTAAGGTGACTGGGGGCTGGAATTATGAATGACTTTAATTATCTAATTTTGTAAATCCACATCTTACAGAATTGCTATAAAATCAGAAAACTCTTTTTGTTTTTGACAAAATTGGGTGCACTCAGGGTGGTGTGGCCATAGACTGTTTATATGCTTTTGAGACAAGGTTTCACTAAGCAGTCCAGGCTGGGTTCGAACAGCAGATCCTCCTGCTTCACCCTCCTGAGGCAATGAGGCAATCCTCCTGAGTGCCTGAGGATTACAGGCACTACCACCACAGCCCGCAACTCTTACCTTTTTAATAAAAAAGGAGAAAACTGCACAATGGTATAGAATGAGGACAATAGTAAACCCCCACCCTTATTCAAAGTCTCTTTCCCATGATTATCCCTCAACATCTGCACGTGAACTCTATGCTCCCTCTCACTTAGGAATCCTCCTCTCCCCCGTGAGTTTCACCTTAAAAATACCACAGTAATTTTCAGGTCTCCCCTTAGCTGTTTTATCAGGAGTTTTGGGAACTGGGAGACAACTGTTTCCTGAGTTAGGGAAGGTCTCTTGGAAAAGATGACAGTGAGCACTGGAAATTTAAAAAGGTGCTCAAGATAGCCAGACAGGGAGGTAGAGGAGGTCAACCTGGGCATAAGGATGCTGGTGTATTTGAAGGTGGGTGCACCATATTTGGGGAGTCAGTAGAATTTCATTGCAACCTGGGAATGAGTTCAATCTATAGGTTGAGGGTGATGGTTAACGACATGTTTAATTTGGCTGGGCTAAGAGATGTCCAGATAACTGGAAACACATCAGTTCCCATGTATCTGGAAGGGGCCTTCCAGAAGAGATTAGCATTTGTTTGCTTCCTTGTTTTGGTGGTTCTGAGGCTTGAACTCGGGGCATTGCACTTGCTCGGCAGGTGCTCTACTACTTGAGCCATGTCCCCAAGCCGTGAGATTAGCATTTCTGATTGAGTAAAGATCTGCCCTCACTAATGAGTGAGGCTCCAGTTGTTCAATGTGAGGCCCAAATTGAACACAAGTGTAGATGAAGGATGAGTTCCCTCTCTCTTCTTGAGCTGGGACATCCATCTTCCGTCCATGGACACTGGGTTTCCTAGAACTTACACAGTGATGTCTTAGGCCTTTGACTTAACGGAGCTCCGTCACTGTCTTCTCAGACTGGTTCCCAGGCGAATTATGCCTCTGGCTATCCTGGGTCTTGTGGATGGCAGATCGTGAGACTTCTATAATCTTAGGATCTAATACCTGTCCATACCCACATCTGTGTCTGCACCCATGACCATATCCATACCCATATCCCACTGGTTCTGTTTCTCTGGAGACCCCTGACTAACACAGTGAATGTATGTATGTGGCAGGGAGCGGGAGTGGATATGGTGCCCAGGAAGGGCCTTGGGGCTGTGCTGAGAGGTTTGGACTTTTCCCTGTAAGTGCTGAGTTGCTGTGGAAGGTGTTAAATGAAGTTCAAAGTGCAATGAGGGGCAGATCCCCTCCTTACTCTCCCCCCAGCTCCCAGCTCAGTGAAGTCATTCTCTGTGTGAGGTCAGGCTGGGATAATGGCTGACTCCATAGCAGTGATGCTCATTACCAAAAGGCCTGTGTTGGTGTGTGTCCCCGGGAGTACCTGTGCGGCAGTGTCCCTTGGGATCTGAGACCATTGTTGGTGTCCTTAGAGCCTCAGCCAACAAAGATGTCATGTCCAATGCAACCTCTTGCCCCAGTGACAGCACTCTCCTAGTAGGCCTCTCCTCAGGCAGCACAATCATTGTCATCCACTCCACCACATGGCAAAGTGACCCGGACCAAGAGTCAATGTCTCTGAGACTCAGTTTCCTCATCTGTAGAATGGTATTAGTCATTCCCATCAGACAGGTTTATTGTGAAAGTTGTGACAATCCGTGTCAAGAACTCAGCAGAGGACCTGACTCGTGTTGGGATCAGTATGTAGTGACTACTGTTGGTATCATTTCAGGCTGGGCTGTAGGGAGAACAGGAGCAGCCATGCCCATATTTTAAAGTGAAGTGCCTGGGATATAAGAGAGGCTGGAAGCCTGTTCTACATATTTCAGCTGACCTCCTTCCTTCAACCTGTAAGAAACTGGGAAAGCAAAGTGTGGAGCTGGGGTCAGAGGGGGGTTTCTCTGAGGAGTGTTGGTGTGTTGTGGATCCCTCCTTCCCTCTGGAGCCCTCCAACTCTAACTCCTTTCCACCCCAAGTGTGCACCCCCAATGATGAATGAATGACTGGGAATATCTTCTCTATGCCCTCTGAACTGGGAGGTTCCAGTGAGCTGGGGTGATGAACATTGGAGGTTGGGAGCTTGGCTGGTAGCCCCCAGGCCAGAGGAGAGGAAGGCTGTGCTCAAGGGACATCCCACTTGCACCTGCAAGCTCTGTTAGAGCAAAGGGTGCTTAAGAATCCTCCAAGCACTGGAAGTGGCCTGTGGGACACTTTGGCTAGGGTTGGCTTAGATTCTGCCCAAGGGGGCTGCCCAAGGGAAGAGGGACATCATCAAAAAGAAGCTGGTATGTACCCATATGCACAGGGCTGCTGGAGGACCCTAATCAGCTAGGGGAGACACACTCACCTCCTCAACCCACACAGCAAGAGTGCTGCAAGGGCCAGAGGTCAGGACATGGAGGGGGCAGTGCTCCAAGTGAAAGCCAGCTCTAGACACCTGCAAAGCCCAGAGAGTGTCAAAGCCATTGCCATGACAACAGCATCCTCAGACTCCCTTGCCCTTCCTCACTTACCTCCATTCTGACTGAGGGGGCAGGAAAAGCAGAGGCCAAGGCAGAGGGCCTAAAGGGAGCTACCTCAACTCCAACATCCCCTGGGGCCAGAGAAGTTGAAAGCTGGAAGCTTGGATGGACAGGGTAGTTATAGACCAGGTTGTTGGAACAGTGTCTTACCTGAGTGTAACCAAGGTCATGGGCTATGCCAGGGTTTTCCTCCGTGGACAGTGGTGACCAGACCATTACAGTTTACCTTGTTGATCCCTAGTTCTTGCACAGTCTGGTTTAGGTCTGAAATGCTTCCCCTCTCCTTCCATGTAATGAAACCCTGCTCTTGTTCCCTCCTCCACAAGCAAGCCAGTCGATGGTCTTCAGAGTCATTTATTTTTTTCTCTTTGTTGAGACACAATTGGCAAATAAAACTGTATGTATTTAAAGTGCACAGTGTGATAAATTGATATATGTATACATCAGTGAATAATAACCACAATCGAGTTAAATAGCATAGCCATCACCTCACTTGCTTTCTTTATTAGTAGTAGTAATTTTTTGGGGGGTGGGAACACATAAGATTTATTTTCTCATCTTAAGCATTTTCAATACCATTGACTGTGGTCACCGTGTATGCATTAGGTCCTCTGAGCAGATTCATTTTCTAATCAGAAATTTGTACCCTGAAGCTAACATCTCTCCATTGCCTATGTTGCAGCCCGCTCAAACTACCACATGAGAGCCTCTCTTGACTCTGGTTCTCTCCCTCCTTCCCTCCTCCCCCTACCTCTCTCTCTCTCTCTCTCTTTCTTTTTTCAGTGGTAGTGGGGTTTGGCTTGCTAGGTAGGCGCTCTGCCACCTGAGCCATGCCCTAGCCTGCTTTTTTGTTTTTGTTGTTAGTTATTTCTCAGATAGAGTCTCCCTGGGGTGGTCTTGATCAGCAGTCCTCCCACCTGTGGCCCTACCCACCAGCACAGCTAGGATCACAGGCATTTGCCACCACACTTGGCCTCCACTGCTTTCCTTTGTGGAGAGAGAGGGGATTCATTTATCTCTCTGACAGGGCATGGGCCAACATTCCAGCTTATCATAGACATTGATGTCTATAAATATGTGGATAGATACAGAAGCAGATATGGATGTATTGCCTCACTACCTGACCACCCAATGTTGGTTGTCTCTAAACAATTTTATTTTATTGAGGTATAATTCACCAACAGTAAAATATGCTCATTAAGTCTGGAGAGATTTGACAATCATGTAACTCCAGAAACCACTACCACAGTCAAGATGTGACCCTTACATCTTGCCTCTCCCTGGCCGAGGCTCAGCCCTGGACTGGTCCAAGCAGCCCCTGATGGCCTTTCTGTCACCGCTGATGGGATTATCTCTCCTAGCGCCTCACAGAAGTGGAATCACACATGACAATTCTATGTTAATCAAGATCAATCAGTCTAGTTTGGAAAAAAGCGTTTTTTTTTTTTCTAGAAAAACAATGATGTTTTCTCTTCTAACAAGTAAACAGACATTCCGTCTCTCTAGAAAGTACATGTGTTAAAGGGTAGCCTTGTTGGTCAAAATCTATGTGCCCTCATCTCTCCACATCACAACTCCTCCAATTTATCTATTTCTATTTTTCCTTTAATGTCCTGTTTATTTGCTAGAATATAAGAATGTCTTTGGTGTTCTGTTTATGGCTGTATCTAATTTCCTTGGATTTTTGGCTATGATTGATTTTTTCAGAAGCTAATGCATCTTTAAGATTACTATGCTTGAATTTAACATTCATTGCACTAAACTGGCTTTGTACCCATTGAACAGAATGGAGCAGGTCCTAAGCTAAGTAGGAAGGTGGATGAAAATCATGGAATTCAGAGCCTCACACTTGCTAGGCAGGGAGCAGGCACTCTTATTGCTTGAGTCATTCCACCAGCTCTTTTTTGTGATGGGTTTTTTTCTGAGATAAGTTCTCTCGAACTATTTGCCCAGGATCCCTTGAACCACAATCCTGATCTCTGCTTCCTGAGTTGGTGGGTTTACTGGTGTGAACCATGGTACCCAGCAAACTACTTTTTTTTTTTTAGTGATACTGGGTTTTGAACTCAGGGCCTTGTGCTTGCTAGGCAGGTGCTCTACCACTTGAGCACTCTATCTGGCCTCTTGTGTGTGTGTGTGTGTGTGTGTGTGTGTGTTTCAAAATAGGGTCTCGAAAACTATTTACCTGGGCTAGCCGTGATCCTCTGATCTCTACCCGCCTCTCCAGTGCCCCACCACATAGCTAGGATTACAGTTGTGAGTCACTAGCACCTGGCTGAAAAAGCCCACAGTGGCTTTTTGTTAATCACTGCAAGGGATTATATGCATTTCTTTCCATTCCGCCCTCTTTGCAGCCTGTTTTATGGTCTTCTAAGTCCTTACTGTCTGTAAGCTTTTACTCTGTAGGGGCCTTTACCCTGCATTCTCTCTGCGCATCTAAGTGGGACAGGGAGAGAACATACCAGAATGACCCCAAAGGCAATTCCAGTGCTGGGTTAGATCACTTTATGCACTCAGAGAAGCATGCATAGGACAGAGCTGGCCAGTTGACATGGTGGCACTGCACCAGCCAGACCCCACCTGTGGTGGAAGACTCACTGGTGAGTTCCCTGCTCTGGCATCTTGGGGGTGTGTAGCCTCTGGAGATTCTGCATAGGGGAAGAGGTGCCCCCAGTGCTGGAGAACGGGGCATATATAACGAAAATACTCTTCCTGTCTCTGGCTTTGCTTTATTTTGCCCAACCTAATTCAAGTGTTCAGCCACTGGCAATGACCTTTTATCACTGATGTCAAACCCTGATGGAGCACACATGTGGGAAGTTGGCTTGGCTCTCTCTTCCAAAACAGGACCCCTCACTCCATGCACATTTGTGCTGTGCAACCCAACCCCTGATAAAAAATCCTGGGCTCCACACACACCTGCCTTGAGCTGGGCCAGACCAATGCTCTTGCCTGGATATTCTGGAATTGGGATGGAGAGAGGGCTGGTCTGTCTGTCTCCCTTCCATCCCACAAACATGGGGTGGCTGGTGTGTGGGAGGCAGAGCTGTCATGGAGGTGGGGGAGAATAGCTTTTTAGACAGACGCAGAGACAGAGTGGGAGGTGGGTAGAGGGGCACACACAGAGACACACACAGAGAAAGTGGGGAAGAGAGAGAGAGACAGAACTTCCTACTTCCTAGGTTCTATTGGCTTTTGGTTTCTGGTTCCTGCCAGCTGTTCTTTGTGTATTGGTTTCTTTGTGATTTTTCTCTAAACTTAGATAAATTTCCTGCTTTTGCTTCTGGTAATTTGAAGTAGTTTCCTGTTAATTTACAGCCAAATGGACTCTGAATAAGATGCAACCTGGTACCAGGAAATGAAGCTCACATAACCACAGAACTGACCCACTTCAGGGGGTGGGGACAATAGAGTCGACCACGTTGGAATGGGATATGCCGCTAATGACATCTAGACTGCAACAGCTAGTGAAATGAGCATCAGCATGGATCTTGGGTGTTTGTTTATTTGATTTTTTCTACAGAGACTTAGGCATTAGGACTTGAAAGGCCAGGCTGAAGGAAGGATGTCAAGCTGTTCTGTTGTCTCCATGGGACTTCAGCAAGGTGTGCAAGAGACATGACAAGCCTGAGACTGGCAGACTACTAAAGTGGATGGAAAAACAGGTCAATTATGCAACCCTGTCACTGAATCCCTTCCTGCTCGTGGTATCGGACCGGTGACCATTCAGAGCCCATTCTGGAAGTTAATCACAGGACTGGCTGAGCTACTGCAGTTACACCCTGCAGCAACCTACATCAGGAACTAAATTTGGCTCAACAATTATGAAACTGAGGTTCTGGCAATTGGAACAAGGACACTGGCCAGGGACAGGAGACTTGGGGGAGCCCTGAGCCTGCTGGGCTGCTTCCCAGTCTTTCTGCGGACCAGAGTGGGATGTCTCCTACCTGCCAGCAGGTGCTAGGACCAGGTTTGAGGTACTCCATGGGGTTGACAAAGCCAAGGCGGAATTTCTTCTCCATACCCAAAGGTGAAACCCATTATGCCAGGAATATGGGCACAAAGCTTGGGCTCCCTTCTAAGAACTGAAGCCCTCAGGCATGGCCCAGCTTCTTCAGCAAGTACCTTTCTTAAAGTGAAATTGACAGGCTGCCAATTAAGATTTTCCTGGTGTCATGCTGCCAAGAAAGCCAGAAGCTTTAGATTGTCATAAATCAACACCACGGGCATCTCAGGCCCTCAGGCAAGCTGAAGTTCCTGACCCAAGGTTGCCAGCTCCCCTCAGAAGGTGTCATGTGAACATGGCCTCCCCAGTGTCCTCCAGGGTGGCCCTGAACAAGGGCAATCCCTCTGTGGGCAGAACATGCCTGGTCCTACTGGCTAATCAAAGAACTGGCTCCAGGAGCCAGCAGGAGTCACCATGCAGGTGACCAAAGTCTTCATCAGGTGTCTGCCAGAGGTGGTATGCACCTCAGGCCAGAGACCAAGCTATGAGCTGCTGGTTTAATGTTCCTTGGATTGACACAAAGGAATCTAATGCTCACAGGTAGCGCTTTGTATTTAAACATAATCCCAATAATAATTTAACGACAATCACAATCATAGCTGTCATTTACAGAGCTCACACTTTGTGCCAGGCACTGTTCTAAGTGATACACAGATCTTAGCTCATTTGATAAATCCTGCTTTTATAAACACAATATATTTTTGTTATAAACCCTAACCACCATTACAATTTAGTTTACAAACCTAATAAATAAAACAAATACATTTTTTGGGGGAGACTCTTATAGCTATGTCCAGCCACTCTGCTGGTGTTGTGTCAGGTGGCAGATTGTTACTATTTCCTCATAGACTGGACCAGTCTGATGAGACTGAGCTGGCCAGGAAAGGGGTCTTGCCTGGGGTTCACTGTTGTAGCCTGGGTTCACTGTAGTTCCACTGCCATAGGATGAGAGAGAGAGAGAGAGAGAGAGGGAGAGAGAGAGAAACAGATTCAAGATTGCTTTTCTAACTTTTATTGCTGGAGTGGAAGCCTCAACCTTGGATTCTGTGAGTCCAAAATTCTGTGAGAGTCTTGACTCTTTTTTGGTTACTTTTTAAATTCTGAAATAATTACAGATTCAGAAAATCTTGTAAAGGTAGTATCGAGAAGTCCTATGTTCCGTGAACTCAGTTCCCCTCACAGTTTAATTTATGTTACTATAGTAGAAGGATCAAAAACAGGAACTTGACATTGGTACAATGTGTGTGTGTGGTTCTGTGCCTTATCATCACCTGCACAGGTTTTTATAGCCACCTCCACAATCAAGATGCAAAACTTCCATTCCACCAAGATTTCATAGTCATCCTCCAACACCACCATCATTCCTAGCCCCTGGTATACCAATCTGTTCTCCATCTGTATAATCTCCATCTTTATAGATGGAATGCAGTGACATGGTTTTTTTTTGGCAGTACTGGAGTTTGAACTCAGAGCCTCATGCTTACTAGGCAGGTGCTCTAGCACTTGACCCCAGCCCTTTATGCTTTAGTGCATTGTCCAAGTAAGGTCCTTCCCTTTCTGCTGGGGTAACCTTGGACCAAGATCCTCCCATCTCTACCTTCTACATAGCTGGGATTATAGGCAGATGCCGCCCACGCCTGGACTCTGAGCCTGTTTTCTACCAAGAGTCCATCCCTTTTTATTCCTGACTAGTTTCCATGGTACGCTTTTACCAGTTTGTTTATCCAATCACCTTTTGAGGACATTTGATTTTTTCCAGTTTGAGCTACTATGAATAAAACTGCTATGAACATTTGTGAATTTTTTTTGTGTGAATATGAGTTTTCATTTCTCTGGGAATAATGCCCAGGAATGCAATTGCTTGGACCTCTGATAAATGGATGTTTAGTTAATTTAAAAAACCACCAATTATGTTCTGAAGTAGTTGTACCATTTTGCATCCCCATTAGCCCTGTGTGGGAGACAGAATAGTTTCTCTGCATTCTCACAGCATTTGGAATTGTAACCATTTTTTAAGTTTTAGCCATTTTAATAGGTGTATAGTGATATTTCATGTGGTCTTAAGTTGTGTTTCCTTTATGGTTAGTAGTGCTGAACACCTTTGCATGTGTATACTTGCAGTGTGAATATCTTCACTAATATCTCTTTATATCTTTTGACCATTTTCAAATTGGATTGTACATTTTAAAATATTTTATTATTTCTTTTAGATGATGCTATTGACATCCTGTAATGTTTTTTGTTTTTGTTTTTGGCAGTAGAGGAGTTTGAATTCAGGGCCTCACGCTTGTTAGGCAGGCACTCTTACTACTTGAGCCACTCTGCCAGCCTCTGTATTGTTAAATTTTAATAAAAACTTGTGTGTGTGTGTGTTTTAATTGGAAATGGGCCTCGGTTACTCACAACCCTAACACTCATGGGTAGAGCTCTGTATTTAAAGGTAACCCCAATAATAATTTAACGACAATCAGAAGAGGTCCTGTCATTTACTGAGCTCACAGTTTGGGCCAGGCACTGTTCTAAGTGGTACATGGGTCTTAGCTCACTTGATAAATCTTGCTTTTATGAACATTAACCACAATTACAAATAGTTTACAAATCTAATCATCAGCATAAACAAACAGTTCGAGCTCTCCAACAATGCTTAGGTTCCAGTCGGCCCAGTTTATTTGTGTCTCTATGGGTGGAAAGAGAAGCTAAGGCACCAGTGTCACAAGGGCTCATGAGTCAGAACAGCTACTCTTGCAGTGAAACAAGTGTTCAGATTAAGAAATGACATCATGCATCCATGTTGTTCATGCTAAGTAAATAGCTGACAATGTTCACTTGAACAAATCCTACATAAGGAAATTCCCCCAACCCTAGTCTCCTCCTAAAATAAAGGCAGAGCATAAATAGCTGCTTATATTATAAGTTTTTACAAGTCACACTGGTGTGAAGGAAGCAGACGCATGTGCCTTTATCAGATATTCTGGATTCTCTTGCAGGGCTAGGACTCCTTTCCTGAGGGTTGGAGAAAGGTCTGAGGTTTCATGAGGCTCCCTAGAGTGACTGCCCTGGGTCTTATGCAGAACCACTTTGGTCACAGATAAGGGCCCCTTGGGGAACGGGACCCTCTCCCTGTGCCTCAGAGTCTCTAAGTGTGAGTGATTAATGGTGAGTCTGGCCACTGCACTGAAGCTGTCCTGGGACTCCTGGTTACAGATAAGTGAACTGGGTCCCTGGTGCAGCCGGGCAGTGCGTAGAGACTCTGGGACAGAATGTTGATGCCACAGTGCAGCTTGAGCTGTGCGATGTGGAGGTGCAGAGACAGCGGGGGAGATTTGCACATGGTGGGTACCAAGCCCAGGACTGAGGTCCAGCTGCGCACATCTAGGGACTGATCCCAGCCGACTGGCCCACCCAATGCCGAGTCAGCAGATGCAGGGACAACCTCTGGTTGGCTCCTTTTCTTAGATAACTTGAAGGAGATTAGAATACTGGAATGTGAGGAACACTCTTTTGACCCCCCTGGTCCCCGTCTTACCTCTAATCTCTTAGCTTTGGCCTTGCTGATTTCTTTTATGGTTTTGGTCTCTCCTTCACCTTTTGTCCTTTGGACTTAACACTTGGCACATTTAGCTGTATTTCTTTCCTTGTTTCATCATTACTGTATGTTGCTTTGGGCCACCTCAGGGGAGCCCCTGGGACTTTCCCACCCTGTCAGACTTCAGGGCAGTGGCTCTACCCCAATCACATCACTTCTCCCCCACCTTCCAATATTGTTTTCTCTCCTCTATACCTCAAAGTTAAATCTAGGTCTCACCATCTCACAGGTAGATTGTTTGCAGGTTTCCTTTCCCATCTGGGTTTCTTTCTGTTATAAATGGGGTAGGTAATCCCTTTACAGATCTGCTGTGCATGCATGCATGTGTGTGTGTATGAGTGTGTGAATATGAGTGTGTGTTGATCACCACAGCCTAGCATTCAAAGAGTAGCTAAATAATTCTAGAAATGGAGCATCCTTACCAAACATTTCCCTTCTCTCTCTCAGGTCATGATGTCCTGTCACCCTTCACCTCACACTTGCCCTGCCCCACATTCCTTCATGGTTGGGTAGGGGATCAGACCAGTCTTCACTCCCCTAGCTGCAGAAGATCTCTGATTGGCTGCCATCACCATGGCAACGCACTGTCTTTGCTCTGCTCTCCCTCCCTCCCTTTCCAAAGCCAGCTGATTTGTGGAGTTCCAGACTCTTAGGGGCTGGGAAGGAAAGCAGACTGGGGGAGGGGAGGGCTCCCTTGACAGTCAGGCAGCCACACAATTGGAGTCTGCTTAGATTCAGAATCCTAGTGTGCAGTGTGGCTTCCATTGTTTCTGAATGTTGAAGGAACCACTACTGATACCCTAGGAACTCTCTTTTCTCTTTGGGGGGCTGGCTGAGTGTCCTGGGTTGGTGGTATACAGCCTGCACTCTGAATGTGAAACAGAACGGTGTTCCTCCTCCTCCTCTCTCAGCTAGATGTGCCCTGAAACCCAAAGGCAGACAGAATCATTGGTTATTCTGGACATCCCCAAGCAGCCAAGGGGCCCAGCCCTCCTGATGGGAAGTGGGAATTTAAAGACATGTGTGCACATGGATTCTCTGAAGAACAACACAGACCACTGACTGGGCAGAGAGACTCCAACAGTGGGGCCAGGCTGCGGGGGGCAGGTCAAGGGTTAGTGCCAGGGCCTGAGAATCTCCTTAGTCCCCAACACAGTCTGCAGAGCAAATACACAGCATGTCTTCTATGCATGGCACCTTGTCATTTCACAGGCTCATTGATGCGATTGCTGTTAAAAGATAATCTCAAAGCATGGGCTACAGTCAAAGTAACTTTTGTCACTGTGTGTTTTCTCAGTGAGCTGGGCTGTCAGGGTAGAAGTCAAGGACCATGACATTGACTTCAGTATCAATCAAACCCTCCTTTACAAGTAATTCTGACACAAACTACTTCTTGGATGAACCCCCAAGACATGCAATGTGAAAGAAACCTGGCACAAAAGGACACATATTGTATGGAGGTATTTATGGAGTTAGGAAGTTAAGAGTAGAGGTCAGGGGAAAGCAGAGATACTATTCAATGGTTGCAGACGAAAGTTGGGGGAGATGAACAGCTCTGGAGATGGAATAACATGATGGTCTAACGCCACTGAACTGCAGACGTACAAGTGGTTGATAGAGTTGATTTTCTATTGTGCATATCTGAGGTAAGACTGGGGCCAGGGTGTAAGGAAAAGGAGGACTTCAACTGGGGGAGGACGGGGTCTTGCCCCTCAGTGCTGCACCTGCTCTCTCCAGGTGACAGGTGGAGGGTGACCAGCTGGTGTAGGCTGCATCAGGCCCCCTCATTTCCCGAGGGAAGGCACAACCAATAACCCATCACTTCCTCGAAGGGCTTCGCCACATTTAGGAATCCAGGGGCAATGACTGCTTTGGTTTTCGACCTGTGGCGCCCTCTGGCTGATTGAGCTGGAGTGCTCACTAGTACTAGGGAAATGCCACAACAGAGACGTGACCAACACCTTCACGAAGGCAGCCAGAGACCCCTGTGTGGAGCCCTCACCAGCTCCAGGATCTGGGGTTTCTGAGCCCCAACCTGCCTTCTGAGTCACCCTTCAAACCCACCAGCCCTTCTGACAGAGTTGGAAACAGGCACCAGGCCCTCTGGGAAGCTATTTTTAGGGTTTGTCTGTTCTCTCTTATTTTTCTTCTAGATTCTATATTCTCTCACCCCCGATCTGAAGGAGCTAAGGATTCTCAGAATCATTCATTGTTCCCCCAGCTCGCGAGCTGTGCCTGCACCCCCACCAATGCCATACCACTCCCTCTTCCTTTCCTCCTGGCCACCATCACCCTCTGCTTCCCCAGCTCCTCAGGCACAGAGAAAGCAGGCTCTTTGTCTGACATCATCTTCCACTCCCTGGCCTGCTAAGAGTTACTCACTCAGGCAATCCCCGCTCCACCAGCGGACACTGTCCAATTGCCAAGCAACCCACTGTTGGCCAATCAGGGAACTCAGAGGTGATGTCATGGTGAGAGCCGAGCAGTGGTGCTGATGTTGAGAGAAGCCCAGGGTACCACTAATTGAGAGAGTGAGGAGAGAGCAGCTCGCTTCCAACTGGACTGCAGGTAAGTAGAAATGAGATGCAAAAGATCGGAGGCTTTTCCAACAAAAGAAAGAAAACAGCAGTCACAGAGGGGCAAAGAGAAGGCCAGGTGCCTACTGTGTTGCTTTTTGTTTCACTCAATCAATTAAACTTTGTCAAACCCTGGGAGAAACAGGGTGAGGCAAAAAAGGATGGCGCCTGGCAGAGGGGCTCCGGACATCACTTTCGTGTTGGAGCTCAGGAGAGGGGATGGGTGGGAGGTGTGGGAGATCCATGGTGAGTTATTTCTGCATGGAAATGTGTTGTTGCTGAGGGAAGATGGTTTGTTCAGAGCCCAGCTTCCCCTGGTGCTAGCTCTGACCCAAAGACCCCGTTCAAACTGGAAGCTGCTCTCTGTTTGACATGTGCAGTTTTTCTCGTCACTCTTTCCTATTTATGTCACCCTGTGTTTTCTCTTTCCTCCATGTCTGTGTTGCCTTACTTTTTTCTCTCGGTCCCAGGGATACAATGAGGTCATCACCTTCCCCTGGCCCCGCCCCACCCTGAGGTCCACTGATGCTACCTGGCTGGACGGTTGGCTCTGATGCTGAGGCTTTGGAGGGCAGAATCGCCACACCCTGGTCCTTGACAGGCCATAGCTATACCCCTCCTCGCTCAGCCCACCGCCCTCACCAGGAGTTTAGGCATTGTCTTTTTCATCCCGGGACCCAGGCTCTGATGTCCAATGGTAGCTTTGTCCCCACGTGGCAGTGCTGTCTTTGTTTTATTTCTCCCAGGAAGACTCAGTTAGGTGTGTAAGGGGCTCAACATCCATAGCTTGGGCAGCTCTCGGGGATGCCTTAGGGGGAAGGTCAGGTTGGGGCTACCCTGTCTGAATAGTCCAGGTGGGGATACCCCAGATCCCAAGACCAAGAGAACACCAGGTGGGATGGTTCGAGGTGGCTGGAGGGAGTCCTGTGGGGTGGCTGCGGGGCGGTGGTAAGAGAGGGCACGTGGGGTAATCAGTCTCCATGGAGGCTGAGCCCCCTCTAGGGGGAGGAGAGATCTCCCTCAGGCGGGTGCCAGGGAGGGAGGGGGGAGGAATGAGATCATCTGTCAGATGTGGAGATAATCACAGTGCAGGAGTGGGGAGAAGGCAGAGGGGCAGGTCTGATCTGCAGCTCCACAGAAGGGAGCCAGAAGCTCCCAGCCCCCTGCCCTCACTTCCAGCTCACCTCAGCTCCCTCCTGCCTGCCAAGAACTGTGCTTTTGGCCTCCTTCAAAGCTGCTGAGCTCTGGCAGGGCAGGCGGGTCCCAGACCTCCTTTCTGCTCAGCTCCACCCAGCCACTGCTTGAACAGCCCTGGAGTGAGCAGGGACCCACCGTAGAGCATGCTGGCTTGTGGGGAGCAAGTTCCCCGCCACTGAAGGCATTCAAGCAGAAGTTGAGGCAATAGAATTTCTGCATTGCTTTGGAGATCAGTCTAGCTCAGTATTCTTCAGACTGCAGGCTGAGACTCAGTAGATTGTAAGATCAGTTTCACAGATTGTAACTAATAATTTTTAAATAAAATGAGATAGGATAGAGTAGGAAAAATTACAACATACACCATATAATTTTGGGTAAGTAGTGTTTCCTGTATCTTTTTAATCACATATTTTCAGTTACGTGCATTTTTGTATGTATGTATATACGTATGTCAGTAACTACGTACATATTTGTGTCCATGTTTTAACATATATGTATATATATATGCTTATATATGTCCAAAATTAGTACCCAAAAGTTCCAGTGAAATCCAAGTCTTGTTTTAAGTAGAAATTATGTCTATCTAGTGAGATACGTCCAAAAGTACTACATGGAAAATTGCAGAAATAAGCAACTCATAAGTTTTAAGTAATTTTTATCAGTATATTGCTATAACTTTCTATTTTATCGTTGATGTTGTTAGTCTCATACCGTGCCTAATTTATAAACTAAACTATCCTACATACACATGTATAGTGCATATATATGTATATATAATGTAAACTCAGTCATGACATAAATTTCAGTTCTTATGGTGAATTCCACTCCAAAAAATTGAGAAACATTGGGTTAAGTGACTTTTGATGACCTCTTTTATCTTAAGTCTATGAGTCTGTGAAAATTCTCACTAGAATGTGAACCTTAAAAAAAAAAGTAAGCGGGGAGAAGTGACCCAAACATTGTATGCACATATAAAAAAAAAAGTTTTAGGATTGGGGTGGGGCTCAAGTGGTAGAGCACTGCCTAGTAAGCATGAGACCCCAAGTTCAAATCCCAGTACTGCAATAAAAAAGCTTTAATATTTTTAGTTGTGGTAAAATGCATTTAACATTAAAATTACTTCTTAATTATTTTATTTTTTTATGGTACTGAGGCTTGAACTTAGGGCCTTACACTTGCTAGACAGGCACTCTACCATTTGAGCTACGCTCCCATCTTAATGATTTTAAGTGCACATTGTTTATGCAATGTTCAGAAATCGTGTCATCTTGTAAAAAACGACATTCGTCCCTCTCCCCAAACCCTCTTCAACTTCCTGTTTCTAAGAATTTGACTATGCCAAGAAGTCACATCAGTGGAATCACAGTATTTGTCCTTTTGTGACCGGCTTATTTCTCTTGGCATAATGTCCTGTGCTTTTGTCTATGTTGTAGACTGTGTGTCCCAGGTACAAAATAAGTACCCCAAAAGTTACAGTGAAATCCAAGTCTTGTTTTAAATGGAAACTGGTTATTAGGAGGCACTGTGTTCTAAGGACTCAGGAGTGTTGACAAATGTGTTCTAATATCATTCACTTCCCGCGAGCTATTGAACAGACATACAGTAGTCCCCCATTATTCACGGATTCACTTTCTTCTTTCTCAGTTATACAAGGACAACTTTGTCCAAAAGTATTCAGTGTAAAATTGCAGAAGTAAGCATCTTACAAGTTTTAAGTAACTTTTCAGTATATTACGGTAGTCATTCTTCTTTATTATTAATCGTTGTTAATCTCTTACTTGCTAATCTGTCAATTAAGCTTGAATTTAGGTATGCATGTATTGGAGTGCACATTGTATATATAAGGTTCAGTATTGTATATGGTTTCAGGCATCCATGGACTGTCTTGGAATGTATCCAAGTGGTACAAATTACTGGTGAAGGAGTAGCGGGTATGTCTTGTACTTTTACTTCTATGGATAGTTGATATCTAAATTCCATATTGTCTCAATAAAAGAAATCTAAGAGTCACCAGGCATGGTGGTTTCTACCTGTAATCATAGCTACTTGGGTGGTAGAGCTCAGGAGGATTTCAGTTCAAGGCCAGCCTGGGAAAAAAGTTAGAGACCCCCATTTCCAATAAGCTGGATGAGGTGACACCTGTCATCCCAGCTTCACTGGAGGCATAACTAGGAGGATCAAGGTTCAGGTTAGCCTGGAAAAAAATGTAAGACCCTATTCCCAAAATACCGAAAGCAAAAATGGTGGGGAGACATGGCTCAAGTGGTAGAGCTCTGCCTGGCAAGGTTGAGGCCCAAAGTTTAAACCTTAGAACCACTAAAACAATTAAGACTTGAAAAACCAAGAGTCACATGAGGCTGGCTGCCTTCCTTCCTTTGACTCGGCCATTTAAACCATATTTGCCCTCTAGGAGGGAAGTGGGCTGATTGATAATATTTTACTTTATTTATGTGTTTTTTTTTTTTTTTTTTTTGCAGTACTGGAGCTTGAATTCAGGGCCTTCACCTTGAGCCACTCTGGCAGCCCTTTTTTGTGATGAGTATTTTTGAGTTAGGGTCTCATGAACTATTTGCCCGGGCTGGTTTTGAACCACAATCCTCCTGATCTCTGCCTCCTGGGTAGCTAGGATTACAGGCGTGAGCTACCAGCACCTGGCTGATTGATAATATTTAAAGCAGAGCAGCAGGCCTGGGAATGCATCTCAGTGGTAGATTACTTGTCTAGCAGGTGCAAGACCAAGGGTTCAATACCCAGCAATGCAAAAACAAATGAGAAACAGAATAACAAGATTGACTAAATGAGCCCCAAAGAATAAGACAGTTGAGCAGAAAAGAGGGCCATGGGCAAAGAAAACAAGGCAAATAATTGGGACAAAGAGAGGAGGAGACAGTGTGTGACGTATGCCAACCACCTAGAAAGAACAAAAATTTCAAGTCGTTTGTATTCTTGATTTTAAATCCTAGGGTATTGAATTATCAAGATCACAACCAAAGAAAAGCTTGCTTTTCCCACAACATCTAAGACCCTGTCTTCCCCATTCTTCTTTATATCTTATTTCCTGCTTACCTGGAGACTTTCATTTGTATTCAGAATTCCCCAGAGATTTGGACGCCAGAGGTGGAAAGAGATGACATACCCTTTGGTGGAGAGGCGTAGAAACTTGGGGGGAATGATGTGACACATAAAATGTAATTTTTATAATGCCTGTTAGAGAATCAAACTCTTTTTTCTTAGTTTGAAAAATAAACATACATCACCTATTATTTGGTTTGCTTATCAAATTCATATTTGTGATATTTAGAGATATGTCTGGAAAAGGTTGGTTTTTCTGTTTTTTGGAGGGGAGAATAGGGATCAAAAAAAAAAAAAAACACCTTCCTGCCATTTTTTAGAAGAGTTTTTTTTAGACGTTTACGTTTCTAGTCCCAATAGGAAGACATACAAAACATGCACATCCTCTCCTCTAACCCCCTCCCACAAGTGCGTGCCTACCCTTATCTTACAGATCTGCTGGTCTAGGCTGAACTCATGTGATTTTAAAATTTATTTTATTATTATTCTCTGTAGGCTGGGGATGGAAACCCAGGTCTTGTGCATGCTAGACAAGTGCTGTACTGCTGAGCTCTGTCTTACCCCCCAACCCCCATCCTTCTTATTCACCAAAGCCCAAGCTCACTGGCCTTTGCTACAAATTAGAACTGAGTGTCCCTTCTCTTAGGGTCCTGCTGTCCAAGATGGGCAGTGGAAGTTTAAGGATCAGGATGGATGAGAAAGGGCAGGAACTTGGGGGTGACTGGCCTGACTACAACAGGGCACAGGCAATCAAGAGCTCAGAGAACCAAGTGGAGAATGAGAACCCAGAGCAAGGGGCTGAGCTCAGACTCAGGAGGACAGACCTGGCCCAGAAGGGAGG
This sequence comes from Castor canadensis, assembly GCF_047511655.1. Lineage (NCBI taxonomy): Eukaryota > Metazoa > Chordata > Mammalia > Rodentia > Castoridae > Castor > Castor canadensis. The sequence goes on along the minus strand of NC_133399.1, from coordinate 105,554,021 downwards.
GGCCGAGTGCCCAGGCTCAGCGGATCATCTGGGGTCTGCATGGTGCAGGGAACAGGTGCTAGAGAGTAGCATCGTTCAGGCAGGTGCTGCTGCTCTTGGCATAAACACAGCTTGATTACTGCTCCCAGGACAGGTCTGCCACCAAACCAGCTCCAAAACTCAAGAAACATACCACACGTCCTTCCTGGGGGAAAAAGTAGTCAAAGAGGTACTCTAGCTAGCCAAAAAAAAAATCAAGTTAAAAACTCAAGTACAAACAGTTTGTTAGCAATAACAAAGAACACACTAGGAAGGGGAGAGGGTATAGAGGAGGGGATGAGCCCAAGTGTGATATATTTAATACATTGTAAGAACCACTGTAAATGTCACAATACCCCAGCACAACAATAAAGGAAAAGAAAAACAGAAAAGATTGAAAAGAGAAAGAAAATGATAGAATTTAAAGTTGTTATCTAATTAATCATCATACTATATAAAGCTGATTGCAAATATTAAATATCATGAAACAAAGAATTATACTTGATAAGCTTATCACTGTGGTCCTACTGCCTCACTCAGAGTATACTGTAGGCGCTCTATAAGTATTTGTTGAGTGAATAATGCAAGGGAGAAATCAGTTATGATAATCTAGAACTGAAATCCAGAACATTCAGACAAAACCAAGATTGTAGACAGAGTAAAATTCTGCTAAATCTTTTTATCACACACAAAGAGAATTATTAAATACTCTTTTATACTTCATGTAGTGAATATCAACATAAATGATTTTGACTTAAAAATCATTAAATTTAAAAAGAAAAAAAAAGCAGGGGCCAGTGGCTCATGTCTTTAATCCTACCTACTTAGGAGGCAGAGATCAAGAGAATAGAGATTCAAAGCCAACCCTGGAAAATAGTTCTCAAGACCCTATCTGAAAAAAAAACCCTTCACAAGAGAGGGCTGGTGGAGTGGCTCAAGGTGTAGGCCCTGAGTTCAAGACCCAGTACCGCAGGAGAAAATAAAAAAGAAAGAAAGAACAAAGATAACAAGAATGACATTTAAGAGACAGCGACTTCTTCCAGATGAGTTGGATGTGGACCAGAAGCATGACCCTGCTCCTTTGAAACCTCAGGCAAGGCAGTGGGCTTCTTGGACCCTCTGCCTCCTCCTCTGAAGAGAGGTGGCCTAGAAATGCTGGACGTCTCCACGGCTCCTCCCATCTCTGTACTGCAGAGTGGGCAGAAGAGTGTTCCTTTTGCACCATTCTTCACGTTCTATTGCTCACACTCTTGATGTGGAAACGATTCAGTTTCTGACACCTGACAGGGATTTTCTGACCCAAAGTAGAGCATAATGGGGGGGATTTTAAACTCATGATGGGGAGGCCAATTTTGCCAACCTTCAACCATGTGCTGTTGGCAGTCATCTGTCTTGTTACACGCAGGGGTGGCCTTGCATGTGAAGAAATGTCACAAACAGCACGGGTTCTGATAGAAGAAGACTTCCATACAAATTGTGTCTTTATCATTTTAAACTTGTATGACTTTGGCAAATCAAATTACTTATCTAAAATGACCATCCGTTCAATGGGAATAGTATCTATGTCATAGAATTTGGAGGCGGAAATGACTACAATTATATAAATGTAATAGACACAGAGAAATAAAAAAACCTAGAATGACAGCATAGTCACAAGACTACGGGGATTTATTTCCTCTTCTGTGTCTCATAGATTTTTTTCTTGATATGATGTTACTGTTTGCAAGAAGCATTAGGGGCGAGATGCACATACGCACAGGAAGTGTCTGCAAACTGCGGTGCCCTATAAAATACCCATAGTGCTGTTGTTCGGAGTAGATCCTGAGGGTTTGCTGCATATGCTAACACCGTGAGTGCCCTTGACCCCACCTGGACCTCGGCCAGTGCCTGGCTCACACACCCAGCACTTCGCCCAGCAACTCTGAATGGAAGTTCCCTCCTGAACTTGATCTTCTGCATATATTGAGTTGAAACTAAAAATAGTCATGGAAGTCCTACCCCTGTGGGTTATTTGGGGTCAGTTTTCCAGCCGCAATTTCTCTTCCCTTGCCTCTTAGCCGTCAGTTTCCTGGCCTCCTCAGATCTCGGTCTGCAAGGTTTTGCTGCTGCTGGCAGGTGCTCGTTTCCTAGAAGCATGTTTGGTGCGGCATTCCTAAGCCTAGCTGGGCTCTCTGGGAGGTCCCACTATCAACTCCTTGTGAAGCCTTAAGGGATGATGTGACAGTGCCACCCTCGAGAGCCAGGGACTCACACAGGGTTCTGTTTGCCAGTCCCTCTGTGTGCCTCACTAGTTCCTACTTGGTCTGTGCTCTCAGCTCTTCCTTCTCCTGGAGGATATGGTCCACTGTAGACCCTGCTGGGGATCTGCAGATCTCCCAGAGGCCCCATGGCTCTCAATCCCTCCTGCGACAAAGCCCCTAGGATTAGTCAAGGTCCTAATAGAGGGCTTGGCACAGCATTCAGTATTTAATAAATATTGGGAGGGCCAGACATGGTGGCTCAAGTCTGTAATCCCAGCTACTCAAGAGGTAGACATCAGGAGGATTGTGGTTCGAGGACAGCTCAGACAAACAGTAACCCACACCCCATCTCAACAAGCAATTTGGGCATGATGGTGCATGACAGTAATTCCACCTATGCAAGAGGCAAAAATTGAGAGACCCCATCTAAAAAATAACTAAAACAAAAAGGGCTGGAGTTGTGGTTCATGTGATAGAGCTTGTGACTAGCAAGTACGAAGCCCTGAGTTCAAACCCCAGTGCCGTCAAAGTAAATAAATATAGTGGAAAGAGTGGAAACCACATTCGTGAAAAGATAATTCACCACCTTTTGATTCAAAAGTCAAAGAAGACTCGTGCTGCCCAGCAGAGCCTCTGATCAATATGGGACAAACAGGGCTGCTGTTCGCATGACTCTAGCCCAGTGTGAAGAAGCGTGACATTGAGGTCACCTGTGCAGCTAATTTTAGGTGAATAGGAAACTTATCTGCACTGTTAAAGGACTGATGATGGTGCACAGTCCTGAAGAGCCGCTTTCCTGTGCTGTGTGTGGTTAGAGGACCTGGCTCGCAACTCATTGCTCCCACGCCTGTGAGGTATCCATCCTGACTCTGTGCCAGAGTTCCTATATTTATCTTGTAGAACCCTTGCCAGGGACAGCTCTATTCCAACCACTTGCAAGCACATTGGCTGCTTACCCTCAGAAACAGTCCACATGGGAATTGACACATCCCGAGAGCAATATCGGAGCATTTCTCATGGCAGCAAATAAAATGCTTCTCACTCTGCTGTGTTGGCAGCCAGAGGCCCTTAGGGGGTCAGATGCTCTCGTGCTAAGTGGTCAGCTTGATGATCTCTCTCTGTTCCTTGGTCACTAACTGCATTGTAGAAAGCATGAGAGCATGGTGCTGTTAAAGTGCCCTCAGTAGCTTCCTTCTGTATACCCATCTTCTCACTGGCAGCTGCTCTGGGGAACCCCCACCCCTGTATGGGGTGTTCCTCTCATTTAGGCTGTTTTTTGGGGAGTGGGGAGAGGACCGGGATAAAGGGGGAAAATATCAACACTGGATCTCAGAGGCTTGGGCTCTGCCCCTTTTCTGCCAACAATTCACTGTGTGACCTTGGGGTCTCTGGTCCCCAGTGAGGAGAGTATGGTTCCAGTGAGGAAGGGATGACTGTGTGCAGTGCAAGGACATTAGCCTGCCCAGTTCTGTTGTTCACGTCCAGTGGTCATCAGAAAGTCTCACCTGCTTTCTAGGACGGAGACTGCTGTTCATGGCTTATGATTTTTTGTTCTCTGACATTTTGATATTCTAGGGAAATTAGGAGCTCTGATCACTTCCTTTAGGTATCTTTTTTCCATCTGCCATGGGATCCCTCTACAGTCAACCTGAAAACAGACAGGCTTTTGAATGAAACACATGCACACTCAAAATCTCAGCTCTGTCCCTTACTACCTGTGTGACTTGGTATAATTTTCCTAACTTTGCCTCCTTCTCAAAGAACCTCACAGAATAAATTGAGATATGTGTGTGATTTTTTTTCTGGCACAAAGTAGATGCTCAAGAAATGGGAGCTATTATTATTGCTGTTATCCTCAATGTCACCATTCCCCTCTTCTCATTGGAAAGATGCCAATGGCTTCCAAAGGAAATAGGCATAAATTCCTTCACTGGTGTGGAGGAAACTGATCTTCCTCTTTCTATTCTAGTGTTCAGTTCCATGTGAGTGCAGCCTGACGAGTTCCCTCTCCTCCTGAATAAACCCCATCCATACCTCAGCACACAATCGAGTTCCAAAGCCACTGCAGGTTCTAGACATGCATAATGACCCATCACAACCCGGACAAGGCAGTGTGCTCACTTTTGCCAGTTGAAACTCGAGTCCTATCACCAATTGCTGTGCTGACTCAGTTCCCAGCAGCACAGGGGCTGTATGGCTAGAGGGAGCCTGCCTCTTGACCAGCCAGTTTGTGTCCCTCCAAAGTCCTTGGGAACCTGCACTGGAAAGGAGCCTGGAGGCCAACGTCTGAGCTCTAGCTCTGGCTCTGTGGCTTTTGCTGAGTGACTGTGTCACATTGACCCTGAGTCAGAAGTACCTTAGATCTTTGCTATTGCTGGGTGCAGTCAACTTCTTGTTCTTCCTTAATGGCTGCCCAAGAGCTGGAATTGGCCTCTGCCTCAACAAAAAGCATGAGAAGAGTCTTGGATTGAGCCTGGAGTTTGCTCAGCTTCGGGGTAGCCTTACAATGGGAACTCATGCTCTCACACCTCCTCTGTCTTCCATTGCTTCCTCATCTTCCTCTTGTCTCCTGAATTCCTGGATTCTGTGCTCTGCCCTTGGGCAATAACACCCTATACTGCCCCTGGAGTAGTTTCCTCTCCATTGCAAGCTGTATGTTGCTGTGGCATGACAACACAACCATAGCTACTTACTAGAGTCATGCCACAAGCCATGTGCCTGGTCTCACCGAATGCTGATGCTGCAGGCTAATCAAGAGTAGACTCAGGCTCCTGACAATCGCTTAAGGCCTTTTTGCAACACTGTGACCTCCAGCAAGCTGTGCTCACCCTCCACCTATACCTTCTGTATCATTTCTCAGACTTTTCCATGTTTTCTGGGTCCTGGGTGCAATAGAAATGGTATGACTGTTGGCATGAGGAATTTTAAACCCCTTTGAACAGCTACACAGATTATCTTGAGGAATGAGTCAAACCATGAATAAGTGCTAGTTGCTGAGATGTGGTGGAAACATTGTAAGTTGGAGCCCTGGCTTTGTCACTTACCGAGGGCTTTGTTTTCCTAGGGCTGTCACTTACCTTTCCACAAAACAGGGGGCTGCAAGTCCAAAATCAAGGCATCAGTGGGCCACCCTTGTTCAAAGAAAGACCGTAGGCTGTATCCTTCCTTGCCTCCTCCAGTCTTGGGTATCACCAAGCATTCCTTGGCTTATGGCTGCATCACTCCAACTTCTGCCTCTGTCTGCACATGGTCTTCCCCTCCTCTTTGTGTGTGTGACTTATAAAGACTTGCCATTGGACTTATGACCCATTTGGACAATCAGGGATGATCTCATTTTGAGATAACATCTACAAAGATCTTTTTTTCCAAATAAGGCCACCTTCACATTCACAAGTTGAAAGGTTAGAATGTGTGCATTCTAACCCCCTGGACCAAATGGCTTTGGAAATGCCACTCAGCTTCTCCGAGTCCTCGATTTCTTCATTTACAAAGTAGGGATAGCATTACTACCTCACAAAGCAATTATGAAAATTAACGTGAGAGTCTGACTCACTGAATGTTCAAGAAGTGTGCATTTTTCAATTATGCAGGCTCTAACAGGTCTCAGTTACAAATTCCTTGACCATGTACACCTCTGCCACCTCTGAGATGTCTCCTGTTCTTTCTTTCCTGGCTTTCCAACATTTTCTGTGTTCCAAAAACTCCTAGCACAAGATCTTCCAAGGGCTCCCCTGACTCTACATGCCTGCAGCTACTCAATCCCCTTCTTTCTCAGGTGTGCTTCTCTGTCTCCCCCTCTACCTGTTTGGATCTTCCCTTCTGCAGGGAAGTAGAGGGAAGAAACCTCTACTTCCCTCTGCAAGGCCCACTCAGCCAGTCAGCTCTTCAATCCTCCTGGTCCTGAGTGGAGATGTGCACAATGGAGTCTCATGACAGGGACTTTGCATCCAGGCACCAGGCCCCTCTCTCTGGTCAGGGACTCACTGGTACCATCAGGATCAGCTTGACCCCACAGAGAAAAGGCCCATTGTGCTGCCATGGGAGAGGCCTAGCAGGGACCTCTGGCTCAAAGCACAGCAAGGAGAAGAATGAGGAAAGCACAGCCTTTTAGGGGTTGCTGATCTTGGTCTCAATCTGTGCTCTCACTCTCTGGTCACATAGACCGTCAGAGCCTCAGCAGTCTCCTTGTCTGAAAATGGGAATGACAATCCTTACTGCAGGGCTGGTGAGCACCACCCTAACGCAAAGGACAGAGAGAAAAAGACGTATGCATCAAGCATTTCCTATGGGCTGGGTACAGGCATTTCTCGTTTAATGTGTCCAGCTCTGCAGAATTAAGACAGGAAAAGTGAGGCTCAGACGTAAGAAATGACTAGTGGCAGCTGGTAGGAGATGACATCTACAATAGAGTCCACACAGCACTAGCTAAAGCCGGGGCTGGGTCCAGTCTCTCAAAAGCTTCCTTACCAGCATGGACTCTGGTCCCCAGTGGAAAACTGCCCTCCCTGTTGGGAGAAAGAGGCTCCAAGCTGGTTTCAGTGCTTCTTTACCTCGTAAGGAAGCATGTAACGAGCCTCACAGCTCACACCCCCCACCCCCACTGGCATAGTGACCACCAAGAGTGGCCAAGGATCAAGTGGCTTCCATGACAAGCACTCACTAGTGGCCATTCTTCTCTCCCTTGTTGGTGGACCTCAATGGAGCTCCACCACTCCTGTCTCTCAGATGCTCCCAGATTGGCCTGCCCTGTCTCTCCTGCCTCCCCCCGTGTTCCCTCCTCTCTGCCCACCTTCTGTTTCAGTCCAGCATCAACCAGTAGAGATGGGTCTTCATGGACACTGAGCTTTTTCACCCCTGACCTTTGTCCACATGGTCCCCTTGGAAGATGCCCTCCTTGTCTAATTCTGACTCATCCTTTAAGGTCTCGTGCTGAGTAGGAAGCTCCGACTCTGCTCCCAAGTGGACCCCACATGCCAATTTCTGTATCTGCTCTAATTCTGATGTCATGATGTCTCAGTGTTTGTCTCTTCTCATGGTCCAGGGTCTTCTGTCCTATGTGGGGTCAGGGAAAGCTTGGGTCAACCACTGGGTCTTGAGGGGTAGAGAAGTGAGCAGGAATCCTGAAGAGGTTTCAAATATCCTTTGTCCAACTTCCTCTCATCCTGTGCCAGAGTTGGCTGGAAGGAGGTCTGGGGTATGAGTGCAGTGGGGAGATGTTCAGTTTCATAGTTATTTGCACACATCTCTAAGGGCTTCCTATGAGGACTTGCCTCTCACCCTTAACTCAGCCAGTCCACTGAACTGTGCAGGGAGACTGATGAGCACCCCTGATGCGTAGAGTTTTGGGGAACTCATGTTTACATACTCTGGGGCCCGGAGACTGGAAAACTAATTATGAAATGACCATTAGTGCAGGAACTGCACTTATGACTGACTGGATTGATGTGGAAGATGGTGAGTGTCTAGGGAAGTGGGAGCTGTAGGGGAGAATGCCCGGAGGCCAGAGCAAAAGCAGTACCTCTAGATTCTCTCTGCAGTTATATAAAGATCCTGTCAGGGTAATAACCTGTCAGTGACAAAATTCTCTCTCTCTCAGGGTTGTGACAGTGTCCTAAGCTGGTGATAGACACCTCCTGTGACTCTCAGTCCTATTCAGCCACAAGATCCCAGCAATCATGACTCTTGCAGGTAGGCATGTGCTATTTTTCTCCCCATAGTGAACTTACAGCTGCTCAGAGACAAATGGCAGACAGGAAATACATTCAAGGGCAAAGAGTGGTGGGTGGAATCACAGCTGAGTTTTTCTCCCATTTGCTTATCTGTATTTTAAACAAGTTTTTACAATGTTATGTAATATTTTGTAGTTATTTTTCAAAATAGTAAGAAAAATGAGGCCACTGTGCTGGGGTACACTGGATAATGAGTTTGAGAACACTGGGCATAAAACCAGGCTTGATGGCTGCAGGACAGTAGGGAAGGGGTGACAGAAGCCACCGTGGTGGCCAGGGCAGCTCTCACCTGTGACCTCCAAATACAGAGAGACTCAATGGTGCTGGGGATACACTCCTGCTTTCATGAACACCAGTCACCTAGTTTTGACCCTGTGCTGGGAAGGTCAGAGAAGGTTCACAGCCGAACTTGTCTCTAGAAAGGGTCCAGATCAGAGAGATGGTGGTGAGGTTGGCCCCCTCCTGTTAGCATCTTCACCCTTTGGCAGCTTTGTCAAGTATTTCCTATAGAAGGCAGTGTGGATTTCCTACATCTTAGAACCAAAGAACTGACTATCCTGGTATGGGGTGGAGGACAGAGAGTCAAGTCCAGGGGACCAGAGTGGAGACACTGGTACACAGCGTCTTTGCCAATCAGTGCTAAGAGCAGAGAAGTAGTACTGGGAGAAGGATGGGGTCTTCTTGGCACTTGGAAGGCTGAGGTTTTAACCGGGGCCAGACAAGGGTGGGAATTGCACACAGGAACCCTACAGAGGTGGTGGGGCACAGGGGTGGTGGGGCACAGGGGATGGATCCCCGCCCAGACTTGGATCTGGGTGGTTTGGAGCCTCTATGGGACCAGAAACCCCAGGCTGACTCTTGAATTGGCTGGCTTTTGAGGCCCTTGGGTCCCTGTCTTCATCTGCCTGTGTTTCTGCAGCTTACAAGGAGAAGATGAAGGAGCTTCCGCTCGTGTCTTTGTTCTGCTCTTGCTTCTTGGCTGATCCCCTGAGCAAGTCATCCTACAAATATGAAGGTTAGTGAGGGCTTAATTGGAATGGAAAGGGGTGAAGGCTCTTATGTCCTGTGTTTGTGGGTGCAGCAACCAGACCCTATTTCATGAAACTCTTCTGGCCATAGCATATTTTCCCTCACAGACCTTAAGGTCTGTGCCCATGCAGGTGAGACTGGGGCATTAGGTAGCAGTTGGGGTCTGAATCAAGTCCTCCCCAGAGCACTTGCTCTTAGGAGTATACCTTTGTTATTCCTTGGACAAATCAGTGCTGTGGAGGGATGCAAAGGGGAACCAGACAGAGCTTCTGCCTTCAGGGGATGTAGACCAGAAGAGAAGAGGAAACTTGAAGTGTTGACAGGTCTTCTAGGGAAGGGAGGAGTCCAGAGGTGGGAAGAGGACTTCCTGCCTGGGCCCTGAGAGCTATTCCTGGGCCTCTGTCCCCAGACACAGGCTGGGAGCACTGGATGGCCACATCCTCATGAGGGGTATTCAGGGGACAGAGCACCTCCCAATTTCCTGGTTGAAAAGGAAGGGATGGGCTTGGTCTGACAATGACAGAAAGGGGTGTTCATGTGACCTGAGATTGTTTTTTCTGTTTAGGCTGGTGTGGGAGACAGTGTAGGAGGAAAGGTCAAAGCCAGCGGAAAGACAGTGCTGACTGGAGAGAAAGAAGAGAACAGGGTAGGAGGGAGTCAAGGGAGAGGTCCACAGGCTGAGCTATCAGAGGGGCAATGGGGCGAGGAGGGGCCAAGGGTGGGTGGTGGGTAAAATGTACCACTGTCTGTCACCAGCAGCACTTGAATAAGAGCTCAAATCTTGGAGGAGGCTCTTGGCAGAGGTGGAAGTAAAAGCAGCCATTCTGAAGACTCACATGTTCTAGGGACCCTGCCTGGGAGTCCTGAAACCTCACTGTGGTTACAGGCATCCTGAGCCCTCTCAGAGCCCACTGACCTTAGGGAGCAGTGTTCAGGACCGAGCCTTGGGAACCCCAGCTCTCCCATGTCTGTGTGCATGTGTGCATGCTTCATGGGGCCTCAGAGATCCTTCAGTGGGTGAGCAGCCCCCACTCTGCCCAATCCAGCAGACACAGTGGACCTGAACTGGTGTGTCATTTCTGACATGGAAGTCATCGAGCTGAACAAGTGTACCTCAGGCCAATCCTTTGAAGTCATCTTGAAGCCACCCTCCTTCGATGGGGTGCCTGAGTTCAATGCCTCCCTACCCCGGAGGCGAGACCCATCGCTGGAAGAGATTCAGAAGAAGCTTGAAGCAGCTGAGGAGCGAAGGAAGGTTAGTGCTGCCCTTTAGCTCTTCCCTCCATCTCGGTGTGAGGGGAGGGAGGTGGAGAAGACAGGTGACACCCCTGAGCCAGGGTAAGGTCACCATCAAACTACAAATATCTAGACAGGATCTCCTATGTGCAGGACAGAGAATGAGGCACCACTGAGGGAAACAAAGTATAAGCTCCTGACCTAACCTGTGTTTACAGTTTGGTTAGAGATAAGGCACTACGCATCCCCTAGATGTGGCCTTATAAGCACAGTGATGAGATGAAGGGGTCAGAGAAGCAGGGTCAGGGATGCCTGTGTTCTGGGGATGGAGCTCCTAAGCCCCGATGGTAGAACTATTCAAGCTCATTCTGAAGGGCCTTTCTCCACCTTTGTGCTTCCCCAGTACCAGGAAGCTGAGCTCCTGAAGCACCTAGCAGAGAAACGAGAACACGAGCGAGAGGTGATCCAAAAAGCCATTGAGGAAAACAACAACTTCATCAAGATGGCAAAGGAAAAACTGGCCCAGAAGATGGAATCCAATAAGGAAAACCGGGAGGCTCACCTGGCTGCCATGTTGGAACGACTGCAAGAGAAGGTAGGTCCTGGATTAGAGAGGAGGCTTTGGGTACACTCTCTTCCTTCTGTAGCAAGGAAACATGGAGTCGCTTACCACTGCAGGAGGGAGAAGCCTTGGGCAGGAATGGGAATATTTCTTTCAGGCAGGATTCTTAGAGTTCCCAGGGGACAATTTGGGAAGTCATAGGCAAGAAACACAAACCAAGGTCTAGCTTTCCTGGGAGAATTCTCTGCATACTTGCACAATTGGAGTTTCTCATTGTCTGAGGGAGTTTGTCTTCCTCTTTTCTAGAGAATTGGTAGCTGTGCATTCCTGGCTTCATCCTTGAATGAACTAAGTCAATTTAATGAAAGAAACTGACTTAAACCCTTGTTTTAAGCCAAGGGCATGTAAACTGAGTTGCCCATTGAGCAGGAAACACGATTCTCTCCAAACCTCTTGATATGGACCAAGTGAATCAGAGGTCTTTCCAATAGGCTGCCTTTTGTCAATAAGCCAAATGGTGTCACCTGAATATGAGAGACTGGGGTTGGTCCCCCGTGGCAGCAGAATAACAGCCCATTCTGTGGAGGACATGCTGGCCTTATTTCCTGAGTCTCCAGGCTGCCCCAGTTTCTCCAGCAGCTCCTGGGAAGCTCCAGCTCTGTGTTTTATTTCCAGGAGCCGCCTGCTGCGCGGTGACTCCCGGGACCTGATCGGTGGCCTCGTCCCATGGTGAGCAGCGTGGTCCCCACTCCTTCCCACCCATCCACCTAGAGTTTCAGGCCCTGGCAACGGCTGCTAGAAAGTTCTGGTTTCTTCACCATGGAGGTGCACATTACACAGGCCCAGGAGCTGGCCAACACGAGACTAGTGTCGAATTGTACAAGGGGCAACAAGGCTCCACCAAGTGCCATATGGGAGGGACATAATCTGGGTCTAACTTTGGGCTTCCCTGATGAATGAGGGAGGACTTGAGGAAAACTCTTGAGAAAAAAGTCTGAAGTTGGGATAGGAGGGGGTGTGTGCTCACAGGCCAAACCCCAAACGAAGAATTGGGGCTAGATCATGACAGAGCATTTAAAAGACTGCTTACAAAACACTTTAATTTCCTCATACTGCTGCCCTCACAAGTACACAGGGAAGCAGGATGGGTGGCATCCTCACTGCAGATTGAGGAAACCATGGCAGAGGTCCAGTGACTTGTCCCGAGTCATACAGTGAATAAGCAGGAGAGCTGGGACCGAACCCAGTTCCTTGACTCCTAGTCCTTTCCTCGTCTGCCTCAAGGAGAGCATTCATCGTTGTCTCACTAGCCTTTTGTCAGCAAGATCCTACCCCAGACCTGGCTTTCTGGGGCTGGTACCTGAGAATCATCTGGTCTTCCCAGTTCATGTGATACACAGCAGAATCTGAGAGCCAGATCCTCACTATCTGCTTCACACGTACTATTCTCTGTTTCTAGTCCATGGAAAGGTCTGGGGCCTCTGGAGGAATAGAATTCTAGGTTAAGGAACCTGGGCTGCCTCAGTGGGTCTATTTCAGGTTGATTCTGTCAACCAAATGTGATAATGGTAGAATTGTTTATTCGGCACCTGCTAAGTGCCAGGTGTCATAGTAGGAACTGAGGAGAGAAAGACATGGTCCTTCCTTGTCCACAAAGAAGTTACCTTCTGATAGAGAACACAGTGAGCAGTTACTGGGTGTGACACCACCCAGCAGGTAGATACTGCCATCACAGCTTGGGGAGGTGCGCGAACTGCCCATCCAGGCCCCTCTTTGAAGGTCAAAGAACTGAGACCCGATTGGAGAAGTTAGTCAATCAAGGTCACATCTCTGGTGAGATTCTCTTACAAGAGGTGGAGGAAAGTCCACTTTTTGAAGTGGGGGCAACATTTCCAAAATTTCTTCTTTAAATTCATACTTTGAGAGCCCTTGTCCCTCAGCCAGGAGGCTAAAGCACCACTCCCTAAGGAGCATGACAAGGGGATGCTGGGAAGCAGAAACAGCTCCTGCCAGTGGCTCCTTCTATGAAGTCAAGTCATGTGATCAGTCCAAATGCCAGAATGACCAAAGGAGGGGGACAGAGGCTGGGGAACCCTGGGGTCACTGCAAGGTGGAACCCCTAAGGGAGATTGGGACTCACTGTCCCAAGGGCTCTCTCTGCCACACTCTCAGGCTCCTCAGCCACCCTCCTGTGTCTCACTTGCCACCTTCTGCCCCTCTTAGGATGCCTTCGCGGACAGCTCTGCTCTTCCTGTGGTTGCCATCCTTTGATTTCTGTTCTCTTGCCCACGGTGGCCTCCCTTTGTCTCCAAGGAGCCTTGTGTGACCTGCCCTTGTCCCTCCCTTCCTTCCCAGGACAAGCATGCCGAGGAAGTGCGGAAAAATAAGGAGCTGAAGGAAGAGGCCTCCAGGTAAAGCCAAGAGGTCAAAGAAGTTTCCAGGACGGCCGGACAGCTCCCGCTCTGCGGTTCCGACCAGCCTCGCCCGCTGGCTGCTCGCCCAGCACTGGGGTTTGGGGGGAGGGGGGTGGCCAAGGGGCGTTTCCTCTGCTTTCGGTGTTTGTACATGTAAAGAATTGACCAGTGAAGCCATCCTATTTGTTTCTGGGGAACAATGATGAGGTGGGACAGGGGACCAAAGGAGAGAGCTTGGCAAGGGAGGTGGAGAATTGTTTACGGACATTGCAACACGACCGACCCACTGCAGAATCAGCCCAGGCCTCCGCTCTTCACAGCTCTGCCTGGACATCCAGCCTCCAGGCTCTGTGTGGAGGGGAGATGAGAACTGGGACACAAGTTCAGAATGAAGGGCAGAGTCCTGGTGGGGTGGAGGCCGCAGGGCCCGTAGGACAAGACCACCTGAAGAGGGTGTGAGACCCGAGGAGCCCCTGCACCCTGCAGTAGGTCGGATAAGGTCTGAGTTTTTGTGTTTTCCATCATCTTTTGATCATGATGACCAATGAAACATTTACTCCAAGTCTTCAGTTCGTTATTTCCTGAATTTGTTGTTTGGGTGATTGGTAGAATGTTCCAGAAATGTGGCTTCTGTCTATCTGATGGCAGGTGCCCCTTAATTTTGCCATCCAAGTATCTGAGGTTCTGGATGAGGTGGGTTAATTGCAAGATTTGCTTTTTTACTCTCCTCTTTTAAACCCTTCCTATGGGCTGTCCCTGACTGGATTGAATGCACTGAATTGATGAGAAAAGAAACCCAACCTTCCTGTCCATGGACTGACATCCTAATGTGGTCCCCGAGATTCATTGTAAGAAGGAAGTTGTCTTAGTCTGTCCAGGCTTCTATAACAAAATATCTTAGACTGGGTAATTTATAATCAACAGAAATTTATTGCTTACAAAAATTCATTGGCTAGGTGCTCCAAGATCAAGGCATTTGGTGTCTGGTGAGGGCTGATGACTGCTCAAGATGGCGCCTTCTTGCTATATCCTCATGTGGCAGACGAGGCAAAAGGACTCCTTCAATCTCTTTTGTAAGGGTACTAATTTCATTCATGAGAGTTGAGATCTCGTGACTTAATCTCCTCCTCTAGGCCCCACCTCTTGACACTATTGCATGGGGCTGAGGTTTTAACACGAGAATTTTGGGGACAGGGGGCACACCAGCATTCAAACTTTAGCAGAAGCCTCCCTGAACTCTAGGTGAGTCACAAAATACAAGCAAAGAAATAAGCGATAGTCACTGGAAGGCAGAGGGGTCATTCAAGCCATGTAGTCATGTTCTCCAGGACACTGGATGAAGGCTGCCAAAGAAGCCCTCTTCCACCTCCCCACTGTGGACAGGAGTTGGGGGGGCAGCCTGCATGAACCGGGTCCCAGGGCATCTCCACACCCTGCCCTGCACACTGTGTAGTTTTGTACAGCTTTGCAAATAAACTCTTTGGTATTGCCTCTTTTTTTTTCCTTACTAGTGGTGCTACAATTCAGCTTTAATTTAGGATAGGGTAATTGGAGGATCAAAGGGTGCCAATGGGGATGGTGATGGTGTTGATAGCAGATAACACTTACCAGATGTTGGGCAGTTTTCTAGACTTCTCCGCGTGCATGCACCAACTTGTGAAGTCAGGGAACTTAATATCTTTTAAGTTACTGAAGGTAACAAGTTACTCTTATGATCCCATTGTGCAGACAGAAATGGAGGTATCAAAAGGATCAATAGCTTGCCCAAGTTCATACAGATGATAAGTGTGAGATCAGGGACTTAAACTTGGCAGTTTGCTCCAGAGTCTGTATTTTTAGCCACTGCACTGTGTTGCTTCTTGACACATTCAAAGTAGGCTGTGAGTCCTACATTTGTGTTTCTCAGACTGTGAGCTGTGACTCATTGGATTGTGAGGCCAACTTAGTGGGTCCCACCCAGTTTTTCTTTCTTTCCTTCCTGCCTTTTCCTTCTTTCTTTCCTTCTTTCTTGTCTTTCTCTCTCACCTTCCTTCCTTTCTCTCTCTTTTATTTTTCCCTTCCCTTCCCTTCCCTTCTCTTCCCTTCAATTCTCTTCTTTTCCCCTCCCCCTCCCCTCTTCCCTCTCCTCCCTTCTATCCCCTTCCATCCCCTCCTCCATCTCCTTCTCTTTTTCCCTTCTTTTCTCTTCCCTCCCTCCTTCCCTTCCTTCCATCCTCTCAAATAGAATAGAGAGCAACATATGAAAATGCATTTCAGGTAATAATGGAGGAATTGTTTCATGGAAGTTATTTCAGTTTTAGGTTTTGTATGTATTTCTAGGTCACAGCATAAGACATATTTCATACTGCAGGTGGCAATAGTAACCCTTTGAAAGTCACTGCCTTAGAATGAACCTGGAGCCTGGGCCAGGATGTCGGTGAAGCCGCCGGGGCTTTAGGAAACTGCTGTGTGTGACAAAGTGAGGGGCTGTGGCCAAGACTTCAGAACCAGCTTCTTCTGGGCAAGCAGACTGACAATGGCCTTAAGGTTTATTTTCACACACTCACTCCATAGGCATCCTTACCCTGGAATGGGAACTCTCCCAGGCCAGGAGGAAGCTGCCACTTTTCTTTATCATTCCCTGCCCTTGCCCTTTATTTTCTGGTTTACACTTTTGTTCTTGCATGTACAATTCCATTGCCTGGGTTGCTGTTCTCTGATTAATTCCTACCCATTCTTTTTTTTTTTTTTTTGTGGTACTGGGGCTTGAACTCAGGGCCTACACCTTGAGCCACTCCACCAGCCCTTTTTTTGTGAAGGGTTTTTTTGAGCTAGGGCCTCATGGAACTATTTGCCCAGGCTGGCTTTGAAGCACTATCTTCCTGATCTCTGCTTCCTAAGTAGCTAGGATTACAGGCATGAGACACAGGCACCTGGTGCTACCCATTCTTTTATTTATTTGTTTTTCTTTTTAAGACAGGATCTCACTATGTAGCCCAGGTTGGCCTTAAACTTGCTATCCTCCTGCATCAGCCTCCTGAGAGCTGGGATTATAGGAATGTGCCACTGGATCCTGTTGCTATCCATTCTTTTAAACTCAGATCAAATGTTAAGTTCTCTGACTCTACCAGTGTTTCCGTATTTGCACATGCTTCGATCGCTGTGTAACTGATTATTTATCTATTCTCATGGACTGAGACTTGAAGCCTCTTGGTAGGGTAGCTTTGGAGCAGCAATGTCACTGAGAGAGAAGTGTAGGGGGGACTTGTGGGAAAGCTTCATCAGTGTAGTACTTTCCTTAAACCCTGTGTATAAGACCAAGAATGAAGATAACTGATTAAGATTATGCAGCTGACTAAGACCTTCCTCTAGAACAGTCCTGGGCCTCACTAATCCCCAACCCTTGGCTCTGAAGTCTGAAAAGTCCACTCATGTGCTCAGCATAGGATAGAGTCCAAACACCAATAAGCAATTCCTGCACTGAAAGGTTTGCAAAACAGATGGGGCATGCAGGAAGAAGAAGACTTTTAGATTTCAATTTATGTCAAATACCCTGAGAGCGTGTTAAAGTGTAGACTTCACTGCTTTGGGTGTTTGCAAATGAAAATAATTGACCAGGCTTATTGAAATAATACCTTTTGATAGTTTCTTCCTCTTTTTAAAAGAAAATTAATAAGATTGAATCTTATTTTTAATTATTTTTGGTTACTGGCAGGATTTAAATTAAGTTGCCAAGATGGACAAACTAGTTTACAGATATTATCTGTCCTGATTGGGCCCATGTCCCTCTATTTGGCTGAGGATTCTACCACTCCAGTTGTGTGGTTCTTCCTCTGGGATTTTTTTATGCCAAAAGCTTAAGGGTTCAAGCTTGGTACTCCAGGGGTCCTCAAACTCTCACTTCCACACTGTAGGTGGCATTTATCTCGATTGTTTGTTAAATACAATTATTTACTTATTTTTAATTGCCAGATAAAATTATGTGTAGTTATCATGTACAAAATGAGTGTTTTGAAGTTTATATACATTGTGTAATGACTAAATCTAATCGCAGGTTTGGGGAGTAATAATGACCACAGTCTGAGTTGTTCTGCAGAGCGAAGATCTAAGCCATAGTGACTACCTCCAAGGGCAAGAGGAGGGCTGTGTTGCTGTCAACTGGAGTTGATGGAGAAGCATTGGTGGAGAGGGAGTTGAGCTGAGGTTTTGAACTGACTGAGTAGACAGAGAGGAAGACACAGGCTGGAGATGCTATGCGAGCCTTGGTGAGCACTAGGGGAGAACCAGAAGCCATAGAAGTGATGAATCTATCATCCAGGAAGAGTGGATGAAGAAAAGGCCCTTGGATTTCCCTGCTGATGTGGCAGAAGGAAGAGCATATTTTCAGTTTTGAGTCCCTAAACCAGTGGTCTTCAATGGGGCGGTAATAGCCCCCCCGCCTTGCAGGGGGCACTTGGAAATGTGTGGCTGCAATTTTGGTTGAAGTTGGAAAAGGGAACAGTGCTTCCTTTGAGTAGGTGGATGTCAAGAATTGTAGATGTGCACCAAAAAGGTGTCTTATCTCTCAGTCAGCTCCCAAATGTAATGAGAAACTTGTTTACGACTCTCTAACCTAACTTAGTTTTACACATAAACACAATTTCCTACCACTTTAAACTTTTCTAGGAATGCACCTATTCAGCTCTGCCAGTTTCTGGACATTCCCTTGATGGGGTTCATTGCTCTTCTGTAGCCACCCCTTTTGTGGCCTGAATTCTGTTCCTCTCTCTTCACTCTCAGTCCTTAGATTTAACTGTCTTCTATTCAGGACCATCTGCAAAGCAAAAGGCTGCTTCGGAGGTACCCTAACAAAGCTTACAAGCAAGCTTTGAAAGAATCAAAGTGCTTTTTAAGTAAATTAAAGTCTGTGACAGGCATTATTTATTCTCTGTAGCACTGAACACATCTCTCTTGTGCTGCAAGGAAAACCCAGTGGCTTTGCTTTGGGTTAGAATGATTGGACTATCCCAGCTGTGTCTGTGAGGGTGTTTCTGGAGGAGATTGTACTGAATGTGGAAGAGAAGCCATCAGTATAAATGAGCACCATCCAATTAGCCATGAGCCCAGATGGAATGAAAAAATAGAGGAAGGATGAGCTCTTGTTCAAGCTCTCTCTCTCTCTCATCCTGTCAGTGGATGTCAGAACACCAGTTTCTCTGGTCTTTGGACTCTGGCTCCACATCAACAGCCCTCTGGTCTCTTGGACCTTTGTCCAAGAGAGTTATAGCACTGGATTCCTTGGTTTTAAGGCGTTTAGACTTGGACTGAGCTACACAGTTGGCACCCTTGGATCTCCAACTCCTTGAGACTTATCAGGGGACTTCTTAGTCACCATAATCAAGTGAGTCAATTACCCTTACACAGTCCTTCATAATTAACTAGATGCCAATAAATTTGACATAATAGATGAAATTGCCAACGTTTTTGAGAGACACAGACTACAAAAGCTCTTGAAAGCAAGTTCACATAGACAAATGGAATGTATTGAATTATTTTGGATTTTCAACAAAGTTCAAATCTACAAATAATAGCACCACCATTTCTTCCTGTCCAGATTTTTATTTCTTACACTTTAATTTCTTTTTCTTGCTTTATTGCACAGGATGTGATCTTTAGTACAAAATAGTGCTAATAGATGAATTAATAGCTATTGATCCTGGAAAACAAAATTATTTTGGAAAGAGGGATTCCAAACCAAAATAAAATTAGAATGTCAGTCTCTCCTTCTCATTGCAGAATCTGAAACCTGAAAATTGTCCTTGAAGTCTTTTTTAAATAAAAATCCTGGGAAGTTTAGTAACTTCCAGGTAGTATGTATGTTAATAAGAGGAAAATACAACTTCAGCTCCACTATGAGAACTCTACTCCCAGAGAGTTATGCAATTAGGAATCTGTAAAGCACGTGTTCATACATTCCTGTGCACACACATTTGCATGCATTCACAGATGCACACAGCTCAGCTGTGGGAAATCATCACTCCTGAAGTCAAAGTCACACTCTACCTTCAAAAGGAAGAATATATTGTCGAAGAGTGTCTCCAAGCTGGAACTATGTTGATTCCTGGTCAAGTAGTTTCTGGAAAGTCTGGTTTGTTATCTTACTTTTAACATCAGGGGTCTAAGGGATAGGAGCCAAGATAGAAATAAGCAGTGTTTTCCAGCTGCTTCTGACTTAGAATAAAAGCAGCCAGAGAATATCTATTCAGTGAGGTGGGTGACTGTGGAAATGCACTGAAGTTGGAGAATGGACAGCAGACTTTGAGAGAACCATAGGCTCTGGTTATGGGGACAGATGGTGAGAAAGAGTCAATAAGTGTTGAGCCTTTGGCAGCCCATCTGCAGTGCAGCAAGGAAGAGGAGTAACAAAAAGGGAAAGAGGGAGAGATATAGTGGGTTAAAAAAAAGGAAAAAGAAAAAGTATTATTTCTTTCGGGATATGATTTTGCTTTCTCCAAGGGGTGCACAGCCCATGAAGACACAGTATGAAGTGCAGATTGGTAGAAGTAGTGAACAGCCACTCCCATCGGTGTGACCACCCCAGCAGAGGTAATAATTTACTTTTTAAAATTAAACCTCTCTCTCTTTCTCTTTTTTTTTGTATTTGCTGATTGGTTGGCTAGTACATGTGCATGTATACATGTATATATCTTTTTCCTTTTTATTATTCTATGTTAATTTTTGTTACTCTTTATTTTTCTCTCTTAATAGTCAACTTCTTTTATTCTCTCTTCATTTTGATTACAGCCTTCACTTTCCACCTTTTCCCCTTTTTTGAATATTGTAACTTTTCTTTTGCTTCCCATTTTCTTCTCTCTTGATTAACTTTCTTTCTTTTTTAACACCTTATATAACTTTTTAGTTGATGTTATTTTTGCCCCCGGCATTCCTGTTGTTATTAGAGTTGCAGGTATTGTAGTCAGTATTTGTTTTTTTTTTTTTCATTTCTATCTCATGCTCACTGCTCTTTATTGCTGTTACTGTTATGTTTTCCCCTTTCTATGTAGTTCTGGGGATTGAGAACATCACCTAGAGTGTGTTGTTTAGATGCTCTGCCATTGAGCTATACTCAGTCTAGCTAGGAGTCAGTGCATCTTGCTCTGCACACAACTCACCTCCACTCAAATGTCAGTAAATGTCAAATGTCAGAGAAAAACCCAAGCTGATGACCAGGCTACAAGGAGGCTTGACTGAGGGGCATGAAGACCTGCTCCTGGACATCAAGCACTAAAGCAACAGCAGAAAGACACTAAAAAGGTTATGGACACTGTACTACCTGTGAAGGACCATGGCATAGGTCACTTCCATGCCCCTTCAGACAGTACACGGTTGACAAGATTATAGGAATGATGACAGAGGGCATATGTCATGTACTCTTCTGTCTGCAACACATTTGCCTGATATTCTAGAAGTTCTGCACTCTTCTAAGACCTTCAGAGAAAGCAGAAGTCTCAGAGTCTGGCACAGTGCCCACTGTACCAAAACTCACTACTTACCACTCAAGAAGTAATAGAGAAACTATACTACCAAATCCATTTGGAAATATATTCAACACTTCACAATAATGTGGTATTCCAGGACACATTGTCAAGAGAAGGCTGTTCCCTAAAAAAGCTCTCACATAATGTGGAAGAGATATCCCTACCAACAAATCTCGACATAGAAGCACAATAAAATATGGTAACACAACTCTATAACTCTCCAATGTTCTCGTCATTCTCTAGCAATTGGCTCCAAAGGTATTGAAATCGATGAAGGCTGGATAAAGAATTCAAAAGAATGATTTTTAAAAACCAACTACATGCCAGTGGCTTTCACCTGTAATCCTAGCTAAGTGAGAGGTTGAGATCAGGAGGATTGGGGTTCAAGGCCAGCCCAAGCAAAAAAGTTTGTGAGAATCCATTTCAATGAAAAAAAAGCTGGGCCTGGTGGCACGTGCCTGTCATCCCAGGGATGGCAGGAAGCTTAAAATAAGAGGGTCATGGTCCAGGCAGGCCCGAGTCAAAAGCAAGACCCTATCTCCAAAATAACCAGTCAAAAAAGGCTGGAGGTATGGCTCAAACAGTAGAGTGCCTGCCCAGCTAGTGTAAATCCCTGAGTTCAAACCTTAGTACTGAAAAAAAAATCAATAAATTAAAAAAAAAAAAAAGAAAAACAACTGAACGAATTAAGGAAGACAATACAGGATATGGATGGGAAATTCAATAAAGAGATAGTGATTATGAAAAAAGATGCAAACAGAAATCTTGAAAAGGAAAAATCTCAATTAGACAAATAAAAAAACCCAGTGGAAAGTCTCACCAAGGGACTAGATGGACAAGAGAGAATTTCAGGACCTGAAGACAAGGTTGATGAATTAAAACATGCACACAGTAATAAAGAAAAACAAATAAATTATGAGTAGAACATGCAAGATCTTTGGGACATACATGTTTTTGGTACAAAAGAAGGTGCCAAGATACAATAAAGACACAGAAAACCTATCTAGTGAAATAAAAGCAGAAAACTTACCAAATCTTGGGAAAGAGATGGATATCCATCTCCTGTCCAGAGAGGGAAGTTTATAGCTATGAGTGCATACATTAGAAAATCAGAAAGATCTCAAATAAATAACCTGAGTAACTTAATGATGCTTCCCAAAGCTTTAGAAAAAAAGCAAGCCAAACCTAAAACCAGTATAAGAAAAGAAATAAAAATCCAAGCAGAAATTTATAAACTAGAGTCTAAAAAAATAGAAAGGATCAGTGAACTAAAATGTTAGTTCTTTGAAGAGATTAACAAGACTGACAAACCCTTAGTCAAACTAGCCAAAGGAAAGAGAAAATCTGAATAAATACAATCAGACACAAAAGGGGGTATTGCAACAGACACCACTGAAATCCAGAGGATCATTAGGAATTAATTTGAAAATTTTTACTCTGATACATTGGAAAATTGAGAAGAAAAAATAAACTCTAGACACTTATGACCAAAAAAATTGAATGAAGAGGATAGAAAAAGACCTAAGCAGATCAATAACAAGTCATGAGATTGAAGCAATAGAAGATAATCTCCCAACCAAGGAAAGCCCAGGACCAGATGGATTCATTGCTGAATTCTACCAGACATTAAAAGAAAAACTAAAAATAGTTCCTCAAATTATTCCATACCATGGAAATGGAAGGAATGCTTCCAAACCCATTCTACAAAGTATTGCCCTATAGCAAAACTGGTTGAGGACAAAACAAAAAAGGGAAACTATGGATCAATTTTCTTGATGAATTAATCAGTAAAACACTTGCAAACTGAAGTCAGCAACATATTAAAAAGATCATAAATCACGATCAAGTTGCTTTCTTCCAGGGATGCAGGGATGTTTCAACACACAAAAATCAATATATGTAATAGAGCACATAAATAGAATCAATGACAAAAATCACATGATCATCTTGGTAGAGGTAGAAAAAGCAACTGACAAAATTCAAAATCCCTCCATGATAAAAGCCCTGAAGAAACTAGAAGGATCATCCCTCAACCTGATAAAGGCTATGTATGACAAACCCATAGCCAACATCATACTAAATAAGGAAAAACTGAAAGCATTTTGTCTAAAATGAGGAATGAGTGAATAATGTCCACTCTTATCACTCTTTTTAAAATAAAAATTTTATAAGGATATATTTGTTATACGGGGGGAAGAATTCATGGTGATAATTCTGATTAAGCTTATATTGTACATTGGTTAGATCACACCCATGTCTCTCCTCAACCCCTTCCCTGCCCCACTTAAAGCAATCGCAAGAGGTTTCTTTGTTCTATTTCATATAAGTATGAAGTCCATCTACCATATAATACCCCTCACCTTAATCTCCTTCATTCACCCTCTCCTTCTCACTAGTACCCCCCCAACACCATACCTATTTTATGTCCTGTCTTTCATTATTAATATTTAAGTTGATGTTCAAAGGGGTTTCTCAATGTATCCCCGCTGTGGGTATACTTTACTTTGTTCCATTCAACCCCTTCCATTACTCTTCATTTCCCCTTTACTTCCCACTCCCCATTTTTCAACAGCTTTTAGTATATATCCTTATATCCTTTACCTTCACATGTTATGTGATATTACTGATGCTCCATCACTCTCCTTTCTTTTTCCTGAGTTTCATAGAGCAGTTCCACTGTTACAAACATGTTCCACGTACGGGTTTGTATATGATTATGCTTGTTTTTGTGTATTGGTTTATATTTTGGATCTATCTTCCACATGTGAGAGAAAACATGTGGCCTTTGTCTTTCTGAACCTGGCTTTCTTCTTCACTCAACATGATGTCCTCCAAGTGTATCCATTTACCTTCAAATTGCATGTTGTCATAGTTTCTTATGGCTTAGTAACACTCCATTGTGTATATATACCACAGTTTCTTGATCTACTCTTCAGTTGTAGGGCACCTGGCTTGTTTCCAAAGCTTGGCTATTGTGAATAGTGCTGTGATGAACATCAGCGTAGAGGTGTTTCTGTTGTATCCTGACTTATGTTCCTTTGGGTAGATACCCAGGGCAGAGTCACTGGATCATATGGCAGGTCTATCCTTAGCTTTTTGAGGAATCTCCATCCTGCTTTCCATAGTGGTTATACTAATTTGCATTCCCACCAGCAGCGTATAAGGGTTCTTGTTTCATCACATCCTCACCAGCATTTGTTGTTGTTATTACCCTTGAACATGGCCATGCTAACTGGCTTGAGATGAAATCTATGTTTAGTTTTGATTTGCACAGTGACAGCAAAATAAGTTGAGTGAAAGAAAAGACACAAATAAGAAAGGAAGAAGTCTTTATTTGACCCAAAAGACTTCCAGGTTTGCTAAGCAAATGCATTAAGGTAGCAGAATACAACCTTAACATTCAAAAATCTATAGCTTTTTCTATATACCAATAACAAACAAGCTGAGAAAGAAACAAGGAAAACAACCTCATTCACAATAGCCTCAAAAAGAATAAAATTCTTAGGAATAAAACTAATCCAGGAAGTAGAGGTCTACAATAAAAACTGTAAAACACTGAAGAAAGAAATTGAAGAAGACACTAGAAGTTGGAAAGACCTCCCATGTTCATAGATCGGCAGAATTAACATTGTGAAAATGTCCAAATTACCAGAAGGAATCCACAGATTCAATGCAGTCCTCATCAAATTCCAATGGTATTCTTCAGGGAATTAGAAAATAACCCTAAAATCCATGTGGAAGCACAAAAGACCCAAACAGTCAAAGCAGTCATCAGTGAAAGAGCAAGACGGGATGTATCAGGATACACAATTTCAAATTTTACTTCAGAGCCACAGACACATGGCATGGTACCGACACAAAACACAGGTATAAACTGATGGAATAGGGACCCAGAAATAAACCCATGCAGCTATAGTCATATGATTCTCAGCAAAGTTGCCAGAAACACATGCTAGAGAAGACAGCTTCTTTACCAAATGGTGCTAGGAAAACTGGATCACCGAATGTAGAAGACTGAAACTAGACCTCTATCTCTATCCTGTACAAAAATCAACTCCAAATGGATCAAATATCTTAATGTAAAACCCAAAGCTTTGGAAGTACCAGAGGAAAACACTTCAAGATAAGACATATACAATAGCTTCTTTTTTCTTTTTACTGTTTTTCACTTTGAGACAGGGTCTCCCTGTGTAGCCCATGTAGTCTCAAACTCATGATCTTACTGCGTTTGCCCTCTGAGTGCCAAGATTACAAGCATGTGCCACCACATCTGGTAGGCAATGATTTTATGACTAAGACTCCAATACCTTAGAAAATACTAGCAAGAACTGACAAATGGGATTGCACAAAGTTCAAAAGTATCTGTAAAGCAAATGAAGTAATTAATAGAGGGAAGAGACAGCCTACAGGAAGGGAGAGAATATTTAGGAGTTACTCATCCAACAAGGGATTAATATCCAGAATATAAAGAGCAAAAAAATAAAACACCAAAAGAGTAAGTAATTCAATCAAGAAATGAGCAAGTGAACAGAACAGTCACTTTTTAAAAGAAGAAGTACAAATGCCCAATGAATGCAAATCAAAACTACATTGAAGTTCCATCTCTTTCTATCAGAATGGCCATCCTCAAGAAACAAAGACAACAAATGCCAATGAGGATGGGGGGCGGGGAGGAGCCCTTATATACCGTTAGTGGGAATGTAAATGAGTAATACACTATGGAAGACAGAGAAGACCATGTGAACCAGATATTCTGCTCTTGAGTATACTGGAAAGAAACAAAGTCAGCATATAACAGAGATACTTGATACTTAGTTTATTGTGGCACTGTATACAACGGTCAAGTTATAGAATCTCCCTAAGTACCCATCAATAGATGAATGGATACATAAAATGTGGTATATGTACACAATGGAGTATTATTCTGAACAAATTCAAGTCATTTTCAGGAAAATAGATGGAACTAGAAATCACCATGTTGCAGAATAAGCCATACTTAGAAAGATAAGTATTGTATGTTTCTCTCATACAATCTAGAAATAAAAGGCATGAAAGTATTAGGAACAAGGAAATGAATCGGGGGAGGTTGAGGAGGAGTAATAGGAGGTAATGGGGATGAATATGGTCAAAGTACATTTTATAAAAATGTCACAACGAAACCTCTCATTTTGTATAATTAATACACGCTAATAAAATGTTTTTAAACATTTGAGGGATGATATTTTTTTACAGCCATAGCTAAGAACTAGGGGCCAGGAGGACCTTGTAGCTCTGTGACGAATGACTTTTGAAATATCAAGTGGAATATTAGAGTCAGGAGGTCAGCCTGCACACAATATGTAGGAAGCTTTCACTTTCCTAGGTCCTATATGGATACAATGTATTTCAGTGTCAACACTTCTGTTTGCTTTCTCTGTTAAACAGGCAGATGCTCAAATTAATCCCTTTCAAAATCTTTAAGGCATGATGTGGAAGGAAAACCTTAGGACTGCGGAGGTGGCTGGGTAATGCTCCAAACCATTTCCAGTTCTCTTTCCCTAGAGAGCATAGAATTCCTAACCTATCTGGGGGTTAGAAGTGCATTTCAGTGGAGGTTTCTAGACAAGGCTAGAGAACTTCACAGTCATCACTGGTAAATTCCCCTGTGAATTTCAGATGCCACCTCTCATCCATCTTGTCATAGTCATTTTAGATCTTTGTCTGGCACCTGTCCTAGTGTCATGACTTGGGTATTGCCTCACTGTCTTCATTCACAGCACTGAGGAAAGAAGTGGGGTAACTAGCAGGGCAGATGCTTCAGCACAGGGACAGTGTCAGGCAGGGTGGCGAGAAGTACGAAGAGAACAAAGCATGTACTGTAAATTATGAAAACTCAAAACCTCAGCTGCAGAAATTCTTATCCTACCCCTGCACCTTTTTGCTTATGGGTCTTGTCTTAGTCAGACTTTCCTTGCTGTGACAAAATACCTGATATAATCAACTTAAAGGGAGGAATTATTTATTTTTGCCTCACATTTCTGAGATTTTAGCCATCATGGCAGGGAGAGTGTGGTGGAGCAGAGAAGCTCACATCATGGTGATCAGGAAGCAGAGAGAACACCTGTGCTAGCTTTTTCCCTTTTATTCTATCTGGTATCCCCATTTTCAGGGAAGGTCTTCACCCCTTAGCCAATCCTCTCTGGAAACACTGTCACAAACACACCTAGAAGTGGGCTTTACTAAACTCATAGTCACTCTTGTAAGTCTAATCAAGGCGCTAAGTATATTCATATTGTGGTCTCCAGGACATTTTTTATTCCACGAAATTGAGCGTATGCATATTAAACAACTCTCCTATCTCTTTCCCCATCTACTTTGTTTCCATGAAGGTGACTGCTTTTGATACTTTACAGATGGAAACAGCACTTGTTATTGTGTCACTGGACTATTTCACTTGGTATCATGTCCTCAGAGTTCATGCTGTAATGTGTGGCAGGATCTCCTTTCTTTATAAGAATAATATTCCATTATATTGCTATACCACATTTTGTTTTGTTATCAGTTGACGGTCATTTGAGTTGACTGCCTCTCGTCGATGGTGCTGCTTTGAACACAGGTCCTGATGCATGAGAACCAGTTGCTATAGGTGGTAGGTGCAAAGGGATTGAAGAAAGAGGCAGAAAAGTCAAGATTGTATAGAGTGGGATTTATTGAAGACTTACAGACAGAAGAATGATTTGGGTGTCAGAAAGACAGGGGATTCAGCCATTCCAATGTAGGAAAGGAAACCCTTGTTATGCTAAATTAAACAAAAGTGAGTTGCCACCATCTGGTATGTACTTGGCTTTCTCCAAAACTACTAATCTGTGCAATGTTAGCTTTAAAAAAAGGTTCAAGCATCAATGGCTAGCACAACACACTCACTTGACTATTTTAATGACTTTGCTTGTCCCATAGGGTTTGGGATGTATGCTAAAATCATCTGGTAGGAAAAATGACAGTCACAGCCAAGATGGCTATAACCATGTCAAGCTGTATCCCAATACTTTTCTTTCAGTTCTTTAAGATAATGTACCCAGAATTAGGATGGTTAGATCATATGGGACTTCTATTTTTAAGTTTTTGAGGAACCACCCTACGGTTTTCCATAGTGACTGGAAATGTACAAAAATGTTTGAAGAAAAGACAAAGGAGTTTAGAAAATGCTTTGCTTATATTATAGAAGGGTAGATTTGTCTATTCCCCATATACCCCGAATGTCTGCTTTCAGTAAGGCTCAAAAGTCTTAGTTATCAATTTGCAAAATGAAGACTCAGTAACAATTAAGTAACAAAATGAAGACTCAGTAACAAAATGAAGACTCAGTATAGCAAAAGCACTCAGCACAGGAAACATTAAAAAAATATAGCAGCTGGTGATGATTTTTCATTGTTCTTGGGAGCAATACCAAAGTCTGTTTCCTCTTCCTCATGCTTCAACTACTTGAAAATATCCATCATTTTGGTAAACTTTCCAGGTACCTTTCATAGTACCTTCCTTCCTTCCTTCCTTCCTTCCTTCCTTCCTTCCTTCCTTCCTTCCTTTCTTCCTTCCTTCCAGCCTCCCTCCCTGCTTCCCTCCCTCCCTCCTTCCCTGTCTCCCTCCCTCCCTCCCTTCCTTTCTTTCATTTTTGGTGGTACTAGGGTTTGATCTCAGGGCTTCCACTTGCTAGGCAGGTGCCTTACCACTTGAGCCACATATGACTAGCATTTCATGCTTTACAAATTCTTCAGATTGTTTTCATTCTGTGTGGATGCCTTTCGGTTGGCCTATACCTCTCTTAAAATGAGATGCTCTTTTTTTCTGCTGTGTGAATCCAAATGGGTTTGACCATTTTGGCAAACCACTTGATATTGTATAAAATGATCATTAAAGTTTCAATACTCACTGACTTAGTTATTCCCTTTCTAGAAATTCTGCTCATAACAATCTATTCTAAAGGAATATTCTGAAACACAAAGTTCTGTGGATAATAATGCTCACCAAAGTGTTAAGTATGATTTAAAAATACAACTAATACAAATGTCCAGCAATAGAGGAACATTTTCAAAGTGCGGGACAGCTATCTAACAGTTACTTATAAAAATTTTAAGACTATGGGGAGCTTTCTTCAACAGCTTATATGAAAATTTAAAAATTTAATCACATAATTTTGTTTTTTTTACAGTGCTCAGAATCAAACCCAGGGCCTAGCACATACTATGTAAGTAGTCTACTATTGAGCTACACCTCAGCTCAGCTTATTAGATAATTTTAAAGAAAAAAAATGCATATCTAATTATATATCCAGGAATTCTCAACTATGTAAAATTGGACATAAACACACCAGAATGCTAATTTAATTGTTTTGCTTTTTCATTCTTTTGAGATTTGCTTCTTTAGGTGCAAGGATCTGAGGATGCAAATACAAAGTACAAATTCTCGTGCCCATGTGTCTTGCATCCAGATGAGCTCATTAAATAGAATTTTAAAATACTGCAGTAAATTGTATTTTGAAAGTACGGGAGTGGGGCAGATGGAGGTCTCACTCTTTGGAGGTGCTGGGAGGAGGCAAGGCAGAGGTTTCCATGATGTCTGAGCAGAGTGAGCTGAGTTTGAAGGAGAACAAGGATCAGTCCAGGCAAGCAGAGGACGACGGGAAGGAAGGAAGGGAGTGGAGAGTCTTCTTGAAGGCAAGAACACCTGACATG
The DNA here is from genome assembly GCF_047511655.1 of Castor canadensis. Taxonomy (NCBI): domain Eukaryota; kingdom Metazoa; phylum Chordata; class Mammalia; order Rodentia; family Castoridae; genus Castor; species Castor canadensis. The sequence continues at coordinate 105,524,589 of NC_133399.1, read as the reverse complement.
CAGGAATTGGCAGTGAATGCACACAGAAGTTTCTGTTGCTGAAAGGGTCATCAGGATTCAGACTCTTGCCTGGCCAGGAGGGCTGGGAGCTGGGAGTGTGAGGGAGGATTTGAAGCAGGGAGAAACACTTGTACTTGGCGGCCATTCTGAGTGTAGAGTGGTGGGGACTATGGCCAGAAGTAGGGAGAGGAGAAGTAGGGACATTCAGGGTCAGGTAGGATGGGGGCCTGGACTGAGTCTCGTGGGGATGGAGCAAAGGCAAGGACCAGAGCAGAAAACATTGCCAGTTTGGTGACTGGATGAACACACTTGCAGGTTCAGGCCTGAGCTGCAGGAAGGTGACAGTGCCACTTTCAGGATGAGGATGTAGAGGAAGGAGGCTGAGTAGGGAAAGGTGGAGCACAGCAAGGTGGAGATGGAATTTCCAAAGGCAAGGTAACCAGGCCTACTCTGTGATTGTAATTAAGTCATAATTCGCTCATCAGTTGTTCTCATTTGCATAATCAGGTGGAGGATGGGGCTTTGTGTTTAACCATCAAAGCTGGAGAGAGTGATCCAGCTAAAGCAGACACAGAAGCTGTGACTGTGATAATATCACCACACATGCATGAGTTTAAGTCCAAGATATAAATACGTTAGAAAATACGTGCAGGAAAGCAGAGTAACTAATGGATACTAAATATATCGCACCTTACCTTGACCTAAGCGTAGCTCCAAATGGCAGTAAGTCAAGCTGGTTTCGGGCAGTGTGTTCCAACTGTAGATAGACATCGTGGAACTGTGCATGCGCACTGTGTATTTTCTGCTTTCCCTCCCCAAGTGTTGTGATTTTACTGATTGCAGGAGTAGAAATAATTTTTTTCCTCTTCTCTATCTCCTGCTATACAGAATGTAGATAAGATGCCTGGAGCTAGAGCCAGTATTTTGGGTCCTGAGGTGAATATAGGAGAAGAGGTATTCATAGAGGTGCAACAGAGTGGGAGAAAACTGCATCTCTAATCTTCTAGGCACCAAACTTTTGCTCTGTTAGTCACAATGGGATCTAATTCTAAGACATACTTTCTGTTCACATTAACAAAGTTCAAATAACATTTTTGTCCTTCTCACATCCTGAGATTCTACTAATGCTTTGAAAGCACTGGAATGATGGGTAAAAATAAAGGATGCGACCATATAAAGCATGTACTCCTGTGAAGAATCCTCACATACCACCACCAAGACATGCTGATGGGCTCTATCGCACCTTTGGACAGGCGTGGAGGAAGGTGACAGGGAGCTGAGTCCTCAGCATGAGTTGGCTGGCAGCAAGTAGGACAGTACACACAGAGGGTCGTTGCAAGGAGCACACAACACAGAAACAGCAGTGGTGTGTGTGGATTCTGGCAGTGTCTTCTGGAAGGCTGGCGTGCTCAGACAAGGGAGTACATCCATAGAAAACAGCAGTGAGACTGGCAGAGGCTGAGCCTGGGGTGACCGGGCCAATGAGAAAGGACCCTGAACCAAGAAAAGAGTTTGAACTCAATCTGCAGGTCAATGAAATGACCTACAAGGGGAAGAAGTCTGTCCACCACAGCCTGCCACTGAAGTAGTCACAGTTTCATATTCAGCACAGTACAGTCTGTTACCAAAAAAACAGTGATGGACCTCTGCAGAAATACATCATTCCAATCCCAAACTTTTCCAAGAGACCCAAAGAAATTTAGAATTTTATGGGCACAAGTCAGGGGAGGAGGAGAAAGAAACAGCACAGAGACAGTGTGTGTGTGTGTGTGTGTGTGTGTGTGTGTGCGCGCGCGCGCGCGCGCATGGTAGACAAGGGAGAGAAGAGAGCCTGGAGACTTGCATCAGAAGGTTTCAAAATAGTCTCAAGAAAAATCAAGATGAATTTTGATAAGTTTAATTAAAGTGGAGGAACACTTCTGCCTTAGGGAAGGAGAAAGCTGTTTCTAGATTTATTTGTAACGAGAGACTCAGTTTTTCTACTTGATTTTTCTATGCAGCTTGTCTATAGGTTAATGGTAATAGATACTAAAATTTTTGGGAGAGATATCTTTCTCCATAGTCCAGCCTGGTCAGGGACTTGCTGTGTATCCCAGGCTGCCCTCAAACTTGAGATTCTCCTGCCTCTGCCTCCTGGTGCTGGGATTAAGGCGTGTGCCACTAACTCAAATAAATGTCTTTTTGATTGATAACTGTCTTTTTTCTAAAAGCGTTGCATGTGACATTTATTCATTTTGAAATATTTCTTTATGTGTTTATGAGAAGGCTGGCGCTTAGCGAGGTTATGACCTCATGCGGTAGAATCATCACAAGCTCTCACTGAGATCAGTGACTGGGAGGCACTTAGTTGGCTCTGGTTTCTTCCTGTCTCACTGGGGCCCACAGTCCTAGTGGCTCCAGAACACTGTCTTCTATCCAAACAAAAATCACCAATAATAAAAGACAAGTGAGTCTCTGTTTCCTTCCCAGGAGAAACTTTGTGGGAGTGGCTCTTGTGCCACCTCTCAAGGTTCTAGAAGCATTGCCCTCAGGAACTGGAGGCACAGTCCACCCCATGATGGAAGGGACAGCCGTTAAACCCTTGGGATTTTTGGAAAGAATAGGGGGAAAAGCTAGAAGCTGTCACCTGTGAACCTTGCAGTGCATCCAAATCAGAGATGGGATTTTGTAGAGAAAACATCACCAAAACATTCAGATGAGGCTGCCTGGGGTGGATCTTCCCTTCCAGGCTCCACAGCGGGTTTTCTGCTTTGTCACTTCAGCTGCTGCTTTGCTGCGTGGTAAGACTGATCATTTTTAATCAGTCTTGTGGTGTAAGATCTGGGAGAAGGATTCGATAAAAACTAGAAAGATGCTGGAGGGCCCACGGAGAACCCAGAGATCCCAGGGCCACATGAAACTGTCGTTGTCCAATGATATGTCAGCAGGGAAAAAAATCCCAGCCCTGGCATTATAGCCACGCCTGTAATCCCAGCACTTGGGAGGCTGAGGTAGGAGGACCTCGAGTTCCAGGCCAGCCTGGGCTACACAGTGAGACCCTGTCTCAAAAAACCAAGAAGACTGTGAAAAGGCCAAAGCAGAGAAGCATGCTTTCACAGCACTCCAGGTGAATGGGAGGGCTTGTTACTGCGTGGAAAAATGGTTATTATTATAGAAAATAGAAATACACTGTCAATGACACTTGCTTCTCAATAATGCTCAAGAAGCATGGACCAAATCAAAGATAAAACAAGGTAAGAAAGCAGATCAACACAAAATAGGCTGGAAAGGGAAAGAGATGAATATGAAGATGGATGTGATATTGGGATGTATTTAAGGAAAATAAAATGTATATCAGAATTAAAAATGCATTAAACTACTTAGGAGGCTGAGATCTGGAGGATCACAGTTTGAGGCCGGTCTGAGCAAAAAGTTAATGAGACCCCCATCTCAACCAATAGTTGGGTATGGTAACAAAGGAGTGTGGTTCCTGGGCAAAAAGTGAGACCCCCATCTCCAAAATAACAGAGCAAAAAGGGCTGGAGGTGTGGCTCAACAGTAGAGTGCCTGCCTAGCAAGTGTGAGGTCCGAAGTCCAAACCTCAATCTCACAAAAAAGAGAATGCACTGGAATCAAATATATAAATAAAACTCATCATGATTTAACCCAAAATGTAAACAAACTTAAAAATGCTTCCATTATGCAGAGAAAAACAGACAAGCCAAACATTTCTAAATGAACAACCAACAAAAGGTGTATTGTATTAATAAACATCTCTTTTGATACAGATGACAGAATTTTCTCTCAAATGCACATAAGCATCAAAGGAAACTCTTGGGCTCCTGTGATCAGGGGACTTCAGAGGGCTTTGACTTCCCCTGTGTCTCTAACCCACTGCCACAGGCTCACCTTCGTGGCTTGGCCTCCTCATTTGCAAGCAAGCATTCATCTACATGTTTACTTTTTACTCATTAACAGTATTTAACATGGTTAAATCTGGTCTCAGCACAGAGTCTGTGGGAGATTTGCTTTCAAATGCATTTCTTAAGACCCAATGAATTTTTATTTCCACCTTCTAATTTCTACTTTCCTGTCTCGACTCTCCATTACGTTTTGAGAATTTGCCACTGTCTTTGGGACCTTTTTCATTACAATCAGAATGGAAGTTTATTGCTGTGCAATCCTGCACAGTCACCATGCATTTATTTCTGGAAATTGGAAGAGGCTCTTGCAGTCAGGAGCCCTCAGAGCCTGTGGGCGCTTGCAGGAAACAGTCATTACCAGCAGGTGGTGCTCTTGCTGTTTTTACTCTAGGAGCCTGAACAACAGTTCTGCAGAAAGATAGATTTGCACAAAAGAGGCTTCTGCACCAGAGCCGTTACAATTGGTAATTAGGGAAAAGGTTGCCATGGTGACGAGGGGTCTTGGGATGTTTTTAGCTTTGCAAGAACCAATGCCAATGAGCTATCGGATTGCTTCCTTTGATGGTAATGGCTGGCATAGCAAGGTCACGAAAATACTCCAAGATTGTGCAAACTGTGGTGGTGGCTATTCCACATTCTTCTGTGATTCCCCCTTTCTCCTGTGAGTTATGGCTATAACTGGAGTGTTAAGAGTGGCAGAAGAGATACATTTTAATCTTGTTTATCTATTCACATTGGATTTTTGCCATTTTCCATACAGGTTTTATTTCCATCACCAGCATTTCTCAATGTGGTTTTCATTAAAATGCTCCATGAAGAAAGCTTCCATTCATCAAAGGAGCCTAGAAAAGATTTCACACTAGTGCTCTTGGAGTCGCACAGTGCACAGCAGCCAGCCTACTGTGAACTTATGACTTCACAAGTTCATATGCCAGGTGAACCCATTTAAAAGGACCATCCATTAACTCTTAGGAAATCTCATCTTGTCCTGAAATGTTAATGGATATGCCAGTAAAATAGGTTCAGTTGTGATTTCCTGTGTATCTAGGTCTCTCCAACAAGGTGGTGAGGTCTTTTCTGTGACACTGGTCTACCAAAGACTTCATGGGTGATAGAGATGCCCCTAAGAAATGGCTTTGAATTGAATTATCTATCCATGGGTACGAATGATTTCTATTATTCTTTGTAACTGAACTTTAACTGTAACTTTCAGTGTGCAAATGAACCCAACATCCAAAACATGGTCAATAGTATTAAGTAAGAAGTCATGTGTAACTTAGCATAGGACTATTACCACTCATTAGAAAAATGAAAGATTGAGGTGCTTTTGCCTCCATTCACCTTTTATTTTCCATTTTGTCACACTTGCCCAGCTGTTTAAGGATTAATCTGCTGCTAGTGATTTTTCTGAAAGACACTTTTCCCTGTGAATGAACTATTTGTGATTAATCATAGTCATAATCATAATCGCCCCCCCCCCCGGCAAGATACAAAATCACTGAGCATTTGCTCGTGCGTACTTGGTCTTCCCAGAGTCCTCCTCCCAACCCTTCATTCTGTACATGTCCCCTTGTCTCCTGCCTGTTAGGGAACTGTCAGGTATGCCTGACCCTCCTCCCCCCAGCAAAAAAGAACAAGAACCATGACCCATAGCAGAGCTAGTTGTTGAAGCCTGGGTCAGACACTGAAGTCCCTTGATGCCTTTCCTTTAGGTGACTTTTGCAGTTTTCAAGGAAGAAACAGAAAAGTCTTTCTTTGGAGATGAATTTGGTCTCCAAATATTGTAGCCCTTCTTCACTTTGGATTTAAATAAACTGAGGCTTCCTACACTGTACAAGTTGGACACATGAGGGACGTGCCTTTGAGCCTTCTTTTTCTCATCTGTGAAATGGGGGTATGACAGCCCACCCAACAGGCTTCACAAGAATCCAACGTGATCATGGATGCACTTTAGACCTAAGTGCCTGCTGTCTTTCTTTACCTTATTTTCTCATTGTTCTCATTTCTCCCAGTGGCAGTAGCAGTGAAAACCAACAGCTTCTGGGCATGTGGGGAGGGGAGAGTTCTGGAGAAAGATACCACTTCTGGAGTGGGATCTGAACATCTTCACTTTGTATGTGTTTAGAGCTGACACTGCCACCTCCCTCTCTCGACTGTATGTCTTTTTCTTCCAGAAGCCTCAAGCGTTAGTATTTTGGCCTCACAAAACTATCTCAACCTGACCAACATGTCTTGGCTGGCAGTGCTTCTAGACGAATCGGTGGAGGCTTACGCATGTAAATTATAAACTCTCATCCTCTCTCCCTGGAGTTCATTCTCACTGGCAAGTTCTTGCTAGGTGGTTCACAGTCATGTCCACTCTCTTTTCTGAGTCACTGTCTAGTCTTCAGTTCCTCAGCATTCTATTTTCTGCATTGCCGTCTTGCTTTGCTACTGTGTGGGCTTAACTTTTGTTTGGTAATCAACTACCTGCATTTTATTTATTTTTTTCCCTCTTTTTTTATTGTTTTATTATTCATATGTGCATACAAGGCTTGGGCCATTTCTCCCCCCTGCCCCCACCCCCTCCCTTACCACCCACTCCACCTCCTCCCTCTCCCCCCACCCCCTCGATACCCAGCAGAAACTATTTTGCCCTTATTTCTACTTTTGTTGTAGAGAGAGTATAAGCAATAATAGGAAGGAACAAGTGTTTTTGCTGGTTGAGATAAGGATAGCTATACAGGAAGTTGACTCACATTAATTTCCTGTGCGTGTGTATTACCTTCTAGGTTAATTGTTTTTGATCTAACCGTTTCTCTAGTCTTGGTCCCCTTTTTCTATTGGCCTCAGTTGCTTTTAAGGTATCTACTTTAGTTTCTCTGTGTTAAGGGCAACAAATGCTAGCTAGTTTTTTAGGTGTCTTACCTATCCTCACCCCTCCCTTGTGTGCTCTCACTTTTATTATGTGCTCAAAGTCCAATCCCCTTCTTGTGCTTGCCCTTGATCTAATGTCCGCATATGAGGGAGAACATATGATTTTTGGTCTTTTGGGCCAGGCTAACCTCACACAGAATGATGTTCTCCAATTCCATCCATTTACCAGCGAATGATAACATTTCGTTCTTCTTCATGGCTGCATAAAATTCCATTGTGTATAGATACCACATTTTCTTGATCCATTCGTCAGTGGTGGGGCATCTTGGCTGTGTCCATAACTTGGCTATTGTGAATAGTGTCGCAATAGACATGGGTGTGCAGGTGCCTCTGGAGGAAGCTGTGTCACAGTCTTTTGGGTATATCCCCAAGAGTGGTATTGCTGGATCAAATGTTAAAAAAAAAAAAAAGCCTCATCTGCTGGTTCTAAATCACAAAGTCCTTTCCACCAAGCCTTAGGGTTATTTTGCCCAAAGGTTGACAATTGGCTTCTGCTTAAAGATATTTTCATTACCCATGAATATTTGTCTCAGGTTCCACTGGTAGTCAGTGCATTACTGATTCATACCTAGTGGGTCAGCTTAATGGCTTTAATTACCAGCCTGAATAAAAATCAATGGCCCACACATTCACCTGCTCCAACAGTTTATTTGACTTTTGGGAGTTGTATAATAATAACTTTTTCAGTTTTATCTTTCAGACATAGATTTCAACTTTTACACAAATAATACCCAATGTAAGTCAGGAAGACATCTGAGATCATATTCAGTTACAGTTTCAAGTTCAACAAATTCTGAAAGAATTTGAGGATAGAGAGGTTGTATACAGATTCATAGTACTTAGAAAAGTCTTTCTTAGGAGAAGAATTTGGTCTCCAAATATTGTAGCCCTTTCTTCACTTTGGATTTAAATAAACTGAGGCTTCCTACACTGTACAAGTTGTACAGATGAGGGACGTGCCTTTGAACCTTCTTTTTCTCATCTGTGAAATGGGGGTATGACAGCCCACCCAACAGGAGGCTATAAATACTTCTCTGTGAATTTTAGTTCCCTCTCCATTTGCTTTCCTCATGACTCCGGCATGGTGTCATCTCCTGCACTAAATACTAATTGAGTGAGCCAACATTTTCACCCACCTGTTCACTTCCACTTTTCCAGTGTAAGGTTGGGGGTTAAACCTAGGGCCTGTGCACTTAAGCCCTTTATGCTTTAGTTATTTTTGGGATAGGGTCTCCCAGTTTTGCCTGGGAAAGTCTGAACTGGGATCTTCCTATTTATATCTTCCACCTGGGATGACACGTGCACACCACTACACTCAGTCGCTGGTTGAGATAGAGTCTCTCTAACTTTTTGCCTGGGCTGGCCTCAAACTGTGATCCTCCCAAACTCTGCCTCTGAGTAGCTGAAATTACAGGTGAGAGCCACCATGCCTGGCAGGATCTTTTAGTTCTTTTTGTCCCTGGGAAAGGTAAAGTCCTTCTCAGTAGACGTAGTTTGTTTCTCCCTCGTCCTTCAAAACACTTTGCTGGCAGTGATCAGGTCCCTAATTCAGTGTTGCTTTGGATCTGCCTGCTAACTCTGAGAGCAAGCAAACTTGGGTACACAGTATCCTTGGGTCGCTACACAGGGCCCACTCAGTTACTATCACTGTGGCTTCTCTCCAGTCTTCCCCAAAGGTCCCCAGACCTGCCACATTTCTAAGAGCTCTTGTGTTTCCCACCCAGGTTCTACTGTCCAGCCCCATTCCTAGCTGGCCACATGCCTTCTCAGGGAGTCATTTATCCAAATGCCCCTGGTCACTGCCTGGCAACAGGCAGCATTATCTTTAAATCAACAAAATTGTTAGTTTCTTTGTCCCCAGTACAATTGCTAACTGTATTTCAGAAATGTCACTTTGCTATCCTCCTGCCCTTTTCCCTCCCTACCTCTTTCCATAGTTTTCTTCCTCTTTCCATAGTTTTCTTCCTCCCTCTTTCTGCCTCCTATTTCCTTCTCTTTCTTCCTTATTTTGTCTGTGTTTTTGTTCCTCCCTTCTGCCTAGACTTTAATCTCTCAACTATCTCTGAAAACTATGCCTACCTTGTTCCTTTTTCTGTTCACTCAGAAGAAGAGAGAAAAGAGAAGGGCAGAAGTTTTAGGAAGATTTTCTAAGTACAGAAAATCCCCAGAAAAGGATTGCCCTTCCAGCATTAGGGGGAGCTCTGGTCTGTCCCTGTGTTCCTCCCTCCCTTGTACTCTGGGAGCTGTGAGCCAGGGACTTTGCATTAGGACTTTGATGCTCTCAGAGAGGGACATTTAGGAAATCATCTTCCTCCCTTGCAGTTGTTTCCTTGTTTTTTCTGGAGTCCATTCTCCCTTTGGATTTTTTTCTCTTGTAATTCTTCTCTAACATGGCTGATGTGAGCTAGGTGGATATTTCTCTAACATTCAAGAAGTCAACACCCCATGGTTTCCTTCATCGTTCTGAAGACAAATAGATAACCAAGGTGGCCCTGAGGAAAGGAGTCTTGAGGCATTCTGTTTGAGTCTGCCTCTAAGGTAAAAAAGAATCTCCTCCAGTAAAATGTGGTTCAGATTATCCCAGGGGAGTACAGAAATAGCTCAGCTAAAGCACCAATGTGCATTTTAGTGCTCTTTTTAAACTGATGTCCTCAGGGATAAAATATATATGCCTTAGGGCCTTAGTGGGTGTGTAATTGTGAAGGGTGTCAGCCCAGAACCAGGTTCAAACTTCTCTTTTGCTGCATTCAGGAAGAACTATTGGCTGGGCCTGGTGGCTCACATCTGTAATCTCAGCTACTCAAAGGTGGAGATCAGGAGGTTCACAGTTTGGAGATGGCCCAGGAAAAATGTTAGCAAGATTCCATCTTCAACGATAAGCCAGGAGTGCTGCAGTGTGCTATAATCCCAGCTATGCAGGAGGCATAGTTAGGAGAATCATGGTCTGAAGCCAGCAGTGGGCAAAAACATGAGATCCTATCTGAAAAATAACTAAAGATGAAGATGTGGCTCAAATGGTAGAGCACTGGGCTCAAGGTCCTGAGTTCAAAGTCCAGTACCACCAAGAGACCCCCAAACAACCAAAATCAATGAAAGGATTATTTGAAAAAGGGCTTTAGCAGCTTTAGCAGGCCGAGGGGCTGCTATGAACATAGAAGACTGGAATGGAGAAGAGTCACTCAAGTAACTGAAAGTGGAATTAGAGTGACAGATGTGAGCACAGTCCCAGATGAGCACGTGAGGCTATGCGTGAGGGCAGGAGCTCAGGTTGCCATTGATGCTGGTAGGAGAAGGTGCAGCGTCCTCTCCCCTTCCTGCCTCTGCTTATGGGGCTGCGTCGGGGAGCCTGGGAACTGGTGTGTAGACAGTTATGGAGATCACAGCGTGGGGAGTACTTCTGATGCTAAAGCATTCAGAAATGGGTGAAGAGGCAAGGGAGATAAGAACCAGACCACTGATGTTCCAAACTGGCTTAGTAAAATATACTAAGTACAGGGAAAGAGTGAGGACACCCAAAAGTCAAAGGTTTGAGCTTAAGAGGGTAGCCATTCTCATAGAGGCTACGTGCTAAGGTGGAGAGAGAGAGAGAGAGAGAGAGAGAGAGAGAGAGAGAGAGAGAGAGAGAATAAGATGGATAAAACCTTTTGTCATAGACCTCAGAAGAAAAGCAATAGATAAGAGCAAGTTTAGGAGAGTTAATGCTTTTAAGTCATGGCTGGAACTGTGTTACACTTAGTGAGAACAAGGAGAGAGTAACAAAAAGTGAATGAGATGAGAGACTTCAAAACCAGGATGAACCTTCACAGCAAGAAGAATTAGAATAGTTACATAAAAATGTGCACAGGAAGCACTGGTGAGCTAAATGAAGAGTGAAGGCTTGTGCTTTGGGCCAACATGGAGTAATGGAGATCACATCGACCCTCTGCCTCAGAACAACTAAAAAACTGGGCAAAATGTGTGCAACAATGGCTTTCAGACATTAGACACCAGGCAGCACAAAATAACAGTGCCTGAGGAAGGAGAAAGAAGGTAAACCTAGTGATGCCCTTGTCCGTTGTTTATGGAGGGCTGACAGGGTGCAGTGCAGAGGGGAAACTTAGAGCCAGGGTTTCCTCTCAGTTGGTGGAAGAGACAGGACTATAAAGATACTGCAGAGTGAAGAGAAGAGAGAGATGGAGAGAGATCTGGAGGTCCTCAGAGGGCACCTCTTGAGTCCTCAGCTGAGTACTGATCTGCACATACCAGTGAAGAAACCACCCAAGACTGGAAAAGATGACCTCAGGGAATACAAGGAGCAACCCCTGGCTCTAAAGGGCTGGGAATAGTTTGTATTCCATGAGCCAGAATGGAAACCTTCATGATACTTTGGGTATCTACAGGACACTCGGGAAGGTATTGCCTCAATAGTGGGACAGAACCCTAAACAAAAGACCACTGTGGTCCCACCAAACAAAGCTCCAAATGAAGTTTGAAAGCCTGAATCTATTTCCTAGTGACATGACTGGGCTCCCAAATAAAAATCAGGAATATTTTTAGGAATACAAAAACATCAGCATGCAGAAAGGTAAAATTCATGATGGCTTCCATGCAATAAAAAATTACTAGGTATGTAAAAGAGTGAGAGAAAAAATTCATTCGATAGAAAAAGACCCAGAAAGGACAGAGATGATAAATTAGTAAGGATATTAAGATAGTTATCAAAACTTACATTCAATATGTTCAGAAAGGTAGAGGAAAACTGAGCAGGTTAAGTATAGACAAATTATTGAAACCTATATTCCACATGTTTAGAAAGATAGAAGAAAATTGAGTACCTTAAGTAGAGACATGGAAGATATGTAAAAAGACAGAAATCAAAGGTCTAAAAAGGAAAGATATAATGTATAAGATGAAAAATAAAATATCTGTGATGAAAAATTCATTAGATCAGAGAACTTGAAGTCACAGCAATAAAAAGTATCCAAAATGAAACACATAGAGAAAAAATATTTTACAAAGAGTAAAGAATAATTAAGTTGTGGAATAACTTCCCACACACTAATACATAGGTAATAGAAGTCCCTGGAGGAGGTAAGAAGTTGGAGAGAAATATAATTGAAAAAAATACCGTCTGAAAAAGCTCTAAATTTAATGAAAACTCTAAACAGTCAAATTGAAGTACAAGTACTCTCAAACACAAGAAACACGACAGAAGCTACACCAAGTCACATTATCATTGACTAGCTTAAAAGAAGTGACACAGAGAAGTCTTAAAGGCAACCGAGGGACTGGGGAGGCACTTTGCAGGAGAAGTAAAGACAAGAATGGCAGCCGACTTCTTGTAAGTGAGAGAATCAGAAAACAATGGAGTCTGTAAAGTTCTGAAACAAAAACTGTCAACCTAGAGTTTTGCACTTAGCAAAATGCTTTCACAAGTAATGGTAAATGAAATACTTAAAAAATACACACAAAGGCTAACAAAATTCATTGATGGTGTTGGTCCTTTCTCCAAATTATCATAGAAGTTGAAGGGATGGACTCCTGCAGCTGGGTAAGAGGGTGCTTGTACTGAAATAAGGTAAGAGACAGTTTCTAAGGCTCTGTGGAATACAGGAAGGTTACAATAGGCAACTACTTTTCTCATCAGACTCAGAGCTAGAACAAAGAGTATGCTTTGGGGTAGAGAACTACAAGAAATGAACTTTGGGGGTCTGGTGGAGTGGCTCAAGTGGTAGAGCACCTGCCTAGCAAGCGTGAAGCTGTGAGTTCAAATCTCAGTACTGCCCAAAACAAAACAAAAAAGAACTTTGGAAGTGGAAATATGTGACAAACTTCCTTGGGAAGTTAACTTTCATGGAGTGGTTATCACTCACAAGACAGAATTGTGGCCAAAACTGGTATTCAATTTATCCTTGGAAAGCTAGGCACAGTGGCTCATGCCTGTAATCCCAGAATTTGGTAGGCTGAGGTAGGAAGATTGCAAGTTCAAAGCCAACCCTATCTCAAAAAACAAAATGAAAGCACTTGTTCTCAGAACCTAGGTATTCAAGGATCAATCTAGTGGAAAATGTAGAGTTTAAAACATAGAAGGGGGTGGGGATGGCACAAAACATAGGCTCTAAGAACTGAATTTCATTGGTTTAGTTCATGCTATCATTCATCATCAGCAAGGTTAGCTACATTGAATATGTTTATGTTTCTTTCTTGGTGAATTATCTGTTAATGTCCCTAATTTATTTGTTCTCTTAGAATATTTCTCTCTTCTGTATTAATCTACTCTTGCTTTTAATATTGGTGACTATTTAACTTTCAAAATAGATTTGGAAAATATACTCCCAATTTCCTTGATTTTTGTTTTATTTTCTGCTGCACAGACATTTAAAAATGTTATTTGGTTAAATCTAGTATTTTTTTTAACTTTAAGTTTTCTGCTATTGGTTTATTGTTTAGAAAGCTTTTCCAAACCACAAAGTTATATAAATATTTATCTATTCTTTCTTCTGATTCTTTTGGATTACATTTCTTTCCCTACATTTTGCTATTCCATGTGGAGTCATACAGATTGAGGTAGGAGTCTAATTTTAAATTATTTCCAAGCAGTTATTTTCATACTATTTTTGAGTAATTCATTCTTCCCATATTGAATGGTCTGTAATGTCTTTAACACATGAGGCACTCTTGTTCATACATATATTGCTATTCTGGGATTTCCTTTTCTTTTCCTTAATCTATATTTTTATCCCTATTCCATCACCATTTTAATAGGTACTACTTTTATGCTTTAAAATCAAATAGAATAAATCTTATAAAATAATTTTTCTTTTGGCTCAAATTTATTGTGGTCATCTCTTGGGGGGAACTTTAGAAATAATTTTCCAGATTGTTGTTGGCTATTTTATTAGAATTGGATAAAATTTATAGTTCAAGTTGGGGAAAATGAAATCTTGGCTCATAAAATATTTTCATCTAGAAATAGTTTGGCTTTTTTTTGTCCAATTATTCAAGTCTCTTTTATATACCTCAATAAAGTTTTATAGTGTTCTTCAAATAGATCTTATAAATAATTTTTAGTGTTGTACTTGGGTATTTTGTACTTTATGTAACTATTATTTTTCTAACTTGCTATTATTAATACTTTGGAAAATATTATGTGTTTATTTTGTAATGGGGCATAAACTGTAATTCATAAGTATATTCAGCTAATTTGGTGAGGGAGATGGGTATTTCTTGACAATCAAATCACCTACAAATAATGATATTTTATCCTCTGCTCCAATATTTGTGCACCATGTTCTTGTTCTTGTGTATTGCACTGGCTAAAACCTCATAAGAATATTGAACAAGACCCATGATCATGAGCATCTTAGCTTTGATCCAGATCTTACCCTGTGTTCCAACCTTAAGTGGTTGGTCACATGGTTGAGAAACAGGTAGGCATATTTGTCCTATTTAAGGAAATATCCACGTTCCAGGTCACTGGAACTTTAATAGAACCAATAATAGATATTTGTTTTTGTCAAATGTCTATAAGAATCTACAGCAACCTTAACAATGTGCCTCTCAGCTATCCTATTGGGGACACAGTTGATTGGCTCAAATTCTGTGCTCTGAACCCACTTGTGACCATGGTCTGTTGACAGATGGGGCAGGGATGCTGAAGTCCAGGCCCCAGACACGGGAGCTCCTCTGATGGGAACCTGCTTCCCTGAGCACTTCCCATCTGTCTTGCCTAGACTGCCTTGCAGTCTGAAGCTTGTTCTATCCTAACTTCCTTCCTCTCTTTTGTCCTTCCTTCTCTCCTTTCCTTGGCTGACGTCTTTCCTAGCCTCCTTCAACATTTTCCATTTGTCTTTCTCAGGCATTTCTCCCCAGAAATCTCTTGTACAGCTCATGCTATTTGCAAAGCCATTGGACTATAGAGAAAATCAAGTGGAATAAAAAAAGTCAACTGAGACCTGTTGAAACTATTCCAGGAGTGGGGGAAGGGAGGCTTAAGGAGAAAGATGGAGGGGTGAATTCAACTATGATATATTGTAAGAACTTTTGTCAATGTCACAATGTACTCCCAATACAACAATAATATGATAATAAAAAAAGAAAATCAAGGGTCTGCCAATAGAAAACCCTCAGTAATGACAACACACAAACACACTGAGTACTATATTTTATTGTCATTTTTAATTCCAGTCTATGAATATATCTACATTCTCTTTCTTAGGTTATTAACTGTGATTTTTTTTTTTGCTTTTATTAATCTCTTCAGCAGATTTACAGAAACTTCTCTGTGTTATTTTGTTTTTCAACAAACTAGCACCTGGATGTACTTATAACTTTATTTATTCCAACAAAAATTGAATAACTTTTGTTTTTGTATTTATCAACTTTATCCTGCTTTATTGAAGTTTGTTTTGGATTTTGCTTCCTAACATCCTGCATTAAGTGTTTAGTTTCCTTTGTTTTCATTATTTCTTGCTTAGTAATGAAAAAAAATTTAAGCATTCAATTTTCTTGTATTTTTTTTGTGTGTGAAAACTCATCAGTGTTTATCTGCCACATCCTCAATGTTTTATTTATTTATTTGTAATTATTCATTTTTAGGTTGCTTGAAGGCAGAGTCTCTCCATGTAGCCCAGCCTGGTTTAGAATTCACTGTGCAGTCCAGGCTGACTTTGAACTCAGGATCCTCCTGCCTCTGCCTCCTGAGAGCTGGGATTATAGAAATGTACCACCACACCTGGTTTGTTTTGTAAGTAACTGGTAAGTGTAGTTTTGATGTACTCTTTGATCTAGTAATTATTTGTGCATCCTCTTACACATTGTTCACTTATACATTGGTTATTATTTTCTATTTTTATTATAATAATTAAAAATATTTCCTTATAAACTCTTCTTTTTACAATATATTGAAATTATTCTGTAGCCTAATATGTGACAAGTTAATATAAATATTCTATGGTTGATTGAAAATAAAGGGCAGCTTCTATTGCATGATTTTAAGTTTATAAAACTTGTCATATTTAAGGAGATGTCCACTTGTACATGGTATGGCTATTGAGTCAATCTCACCAAATTTATTACTTAGTCTCTGTAATCTTTCTCAGTTTCTATTTTTTGTTGTGTTAAATTAAGTTACTTCATACTATTGTTTTCTATACATTTCTCCCTGAATTACCAATGAGACATAATCCACTCATTCATCCATCTTTTCATTCAAGACTGTTTGTTGGGTACCTAGTGAATGTCAGCAACTCTACTAGACTTAGTTTAGTGACAAAATAGATTTTAAAAAAATTCCAGCTCTTTTAGGACTTGCATTCTAGTGGAGGGAGGCAAGTGATAAGTAAGGTAAACAAGTAATAAAAGATACAGCAAGGAAGGAGGAGCTGTCACAGCCTGGGGGAGAGAGTTGCAGTTTTCACAGGGCAGAGAGTGAAACTGAGCAACAATGTGAAGCAGATGAAGAAGCTGGCCTTGAAGCTTTCTGAGGGATCAACAGGGACTCTGTCCCCAAGGCAGCATCAATGCCTTGTGTGTTCAAAGGAGCAACCCAGAACTCCTGGAGCAGAGGGAACAACGAGAGAAAACCGGGAAGAGACCACCCACAAGCACATACGACATGTGTATATTGTGAATTACACCTTTCATCAATGTAAAGTGGCCTCCTTGCTGTGTTCAATGCTGTTTGCATGAAATTCAACTTTGATACTAAAATTCAGCTTTTTTGTTCTTTTATCTTCCACAGTATGACATTTATTTATTTTTTTACCTATTTTGGTGGCACTTGCTAGGCAGGTGCTCTACCACTTGAGCCACTCCACCAGCCTTACAATATGACCTTTTAAATAGTCCTTAACTTTTAAATGTTTATGTCCTTATGTGCCAAATGTACCTCTTAAACCACGTGATAGAATTTAGGTGTTTATTTTTAAGTTCCCCAAATCATTCACTAATTGGCAGAGTTGAGTCAAAGGATATCTTATGAGTTTCCTCTTCCTTCAAAGACAAGTAAACTCAATGTGCTTCCCCTTCTCTCTTGGTAATGTAAATAAGCCTATAAATTGGGGTTTTCCATTTAGGTGATGCTGTGTTTATGTATCTATGTGGCTTGTGGTATGGTGGTAGTGAGATTAGAAATGACTTTTACTTCACCCCGCTCTGTACCCTGGCAGGTCCATGGAACCTATAACCATTTCCATCTAGCTCTGACTCAGTTATACATACAGCTCACTCCACTTCTTTGCTCCTCAGTGATACCTTCTCCCCACTTACTCAAGCATATCAAATGGGATTGCACTATATGAATTATCTCACTTTGCTGTGCACTTTTTTATGCACTCCAAAAATGAGTAGGGTTTCTAGAAGCTTTATCTCATCTGACTTTGTGATCTAGTGCAACTGTGTAGTTCCACTCTTGGGATAGTTGCCTAACCTAACACTTTGAAACCCCCTCTTTAAACTGGGTTAGTGTTGATCAGCCAGGCCTTCTGAAGCCTTACTCCAATTCTTTACTTCTCAGACTATCTGGCTTGCTCGCCATTCTAATACATGTACCATTTCCTAAGTATACAGACAGAGAAGAGAACACACACACACACACACACACACACACACACACACACACGGTATCTATATATATAGAATTAAAAGAGGAACTCAAATACTAATATCCATCTACTGAGAAGTGTGTGTCTATACTTGTAGAGAGTCTAACTCAACACATAGAACTAAAGCATTGTTGATATAGATAGCATCCCAGGGAGCTTAAAATGTGGTTGGGTAAAAAGGGCACAAAATTTAAGAAGTTAAAAGCAGAGACTCCATCAAATGACGTTTATAACAACGATGAGGCAGATGACACCTGCAGTGCTCAGTGACAAACTGCTTAAAATTTGGCATGAAATGGAAGTGGGTTTGTGGTTCAGCTCTGTCCTTTATTAGTTGTGCAATTGTGGATGTGTTATTTAATATTTCTACGATTTAATTTCCTCAACTAGTTGTAGGATTCTCTTCACAGGGCTGCTGTGAGGATGAAGGTGAGTGCAGTGGGCGTTTTGCACCAGGGCATCGCAGTTTTGGACAGTGGTGGTGCATGCACAAGTCTCTCTTTGTCCTTGACAAGGGTCACCTAGGGACAAAATTGAGAACGGAAATGGATTGTGGATGCAGTTCTTGGTTTAAGGGATAATGTGATCTGGGGGTTGATTTAAGTGACATGACAATTTTTAAAAGAGCGTCTGGAAAATGAGAACAAGATACAGGTAGATAATTCACAGAAGAAGAAAGAAACGTGGTGTTTAGCACATGGAAAACAACACTGACTTCCCTAACAAGAATGGATATACAAATTAAAAACACTGCAGGGTAACTTCCTATGGAGAAGAACCAAATGTTTACAACATGATCTATTGGGAAGCTTTAGGGAAAGGAAGTCTAACACATTGCAGGTGAGCAGGGTGGCCTAACTCTCATGGAGGTGAATTTGGTACTATTTAGCCAGGATCACAGATGTTCATTTGATCCTCCAATTCTACTTCTAAGAATCTATCCCAAAGTATGGGAAAAGCTACACAAATAATGCACACAGTGGCCCACTGCAATGACATTTGTAACCCAAAGAATGGAACATAGATGACTAGTTCAATAATGAATAGTACATCCATAAAATGAAAGCCCATGCAGGTATAAATAAGAATGGAGATGATCTCTACAAAGGACTATAAAGTAATCGCCAGGATTTATAGGTAAGTATAACAAGTAAGTTGCAAAAGTGCAGACCTAGTACATCTTCTCAGTGAGAAAGAGGTGAGATATAAATACGTACTTATTTACCTGTTGTATGTGCCAAAAAGAAACATTGAAAAGATAAACCAAAAACTATGAAACTATAGATGGAATGAGAAGACGTGTGTGGGATAATTGGAAGGGAAACATCTCTGAATATATCTTTTTTTATATAATTGTAGTTTTAAAAGCCTATAAATGTATCGCAAACTTAAAAACTGTCCCTAAAAATAAAAAGAAGACATGCTAAAGGTGAACACCTACAAGAAGTTTTTAAAGAGAACAGAATTATCTCAAGTAATTTAAAACTATTTACACATTTTTAGTGATACACATAAGAAGAAGACACAAAGAAACAGAATAATCTTACGCTCCATTCAGTAGTTTGTTAGCAGGAAGATAGCACAAATGAATAATTAATGGGAGTGTTTGCATGCAATATTTTTAGTGTAAAATAAAGAGAGTGCAATATAAAAATTAGAGAAGAAAAGGTCTATATGAAAAATATTAGTATGAACCTTTGAAATTTTTTATTACAAAATGACCTGTTTTCTGGATTTGTCTACTGAAAAGAATTTAAAAGAAATGGCGGCCCACAGTCAATGGGCATGCTCCTTTTTTTTTTTTTTGATTTTGTGGTCTCTGAATATTATTCCTACTGATAAAAGCAAGAATCCTGGAGCATAGTTGTACCTAGTTGTGGGGAAGAAAATTCATATTGTGTCCCTTTCTGCTACAAAGTGAGCTATAAAAGATTATTAATAAAGCCTGTCCAAAAGATGCAAGGGTCAAAACATAGGGACTCCCATTGGCCCAAGATGGGATTAGTTAAATATTAAAAAGAATAAGGGGTGAGCTGATTGAAACATGTCAACTATATAAAAACCCAGAATTAAAAATTATACTTAAAAAAAGACAATTCATCAGATACCATTGGAAGTAACCAGAACAAAAACAACTTACCACAAAAACAGGAATTGTGAGCCAGGGCGCTGGTGGCTCACACTTGAAATCCTACTTACTTGGGAGGTTGAGATCAGGAGGATCACGACTCGAGGACAGTCAGGGCAAAAAGTTGGAGAGACCCCCCCATCTCCAAAATAACCAGAACAAACTGAACTGGAGGTATGACTCAAGAGGTGGAATGCCTGCTTTGTGAGCTTAAAGCCCTGAGTTCAAACCCTAGTGCCACCAAAAAAAAAAAAAAAAACTTGAACATTTGAAGGAGAGAACTAGACATTGGTCTTGTCTTGCCCCATGTGCCATACAAAAAGTCTCAGTTGATTTGAGAAAGAGTCCTTTATTATAGAAGGTTTCCCATTAAAAAGGATGGAATTGTAAAAATTACCATTTTCCCACAGTTCATGGTCACCAATCAGATGAAAGATTGATGGGATACTCAAAACTTGGGGGCAGGGGAAGGGAGCTCACACTAGCTCCTCTTGATCCATTGATCCATCACACATCACTAACCATGATGACATCACCCGCCTTGATGTGACAGGAAGTCCATGACACAACACAAAGGATTCTTACCCTCCCCAAAAAAAGCATGGAGACTGAATCCAATCAATCCTATAGGGTAAAGTCTCATTTACAGGAAACACAGAGAAGGTGGGATGTTTTCTAAGCAGTTGGTTTGGTTTCTGTGACAGATCAATGACTGTCACAGAACAAAGCGAAAGGAAAGCTCTAGATTTGAAAAAACTTCAGACATAACAACCTAAGGCATGGAGACGACCTTGTTTAGATTCTGATTTGAATCAACCAGATATAAATGACACTCTTGAGACAACTGGGAAGTTGTTTTTTTGTTTTATTTTGTTTTGTTTTTGTTTTTAATGGACTGGTCATTGTATGAACCAAAGGCATGGCTGTGAATTTTATTACATGATCACATAGTTGTCATATTTTTGGAGAAGACTTTTGAATTATGTATAGTGAACTGACATGAGGAGAGATGAAGCAAATACCAGAAATCGTAATTGTTGCTCTAGGAATAAAATTATTGATCATGGAGATTCTACATATTAATGTCTTAACTTCTGCTAAAACATAAACTTAGGCACATTAAAGTTTTAGTGAATTTGTTTGAACATTCAGTGATTCTGGAATCAGGCAGCAGCAGACTCTAAGGGAGCCAGCACTCCTGTGAGGGAGCCAGAGGGAAACTTTCAGGAGTCCTGGAAGCCAGACAAAGGAAGTATTTGATTGGCTGATGTGAAAAGTCCCTAACCAGAACTGGGTTGGTTGGTGGTTTTCTGGTTGGTATTTTCTAGTGAGAGGTAAATTGGCAGTTTCTGATTGGTTAAGCCTAAGTTTCATCTATTGTTTACATTCACTTGGGTTTTGTTTTGCTTACATGGGAACATAAGGCATGGGAAGCCATCCTCTCTTAATTATTTGAACACTTCTAAGTACATTTGAAAATATACATAATCCCCTCCACTTTTTTTTTTGAAAGAGGGTCTCACTCTGTAGCCCACGCTGGCTTGGAACTCAGTAGGTAGCTTAGGCTGGCCTCAGACTCATGATCTTCCTTTCTCAGCCTCCCATGTGCTGGGATTATAGGCATGCATCATTACACTTTTAAAACCAAAAAGTTATTTTGAAAAATAAACTATTAAAGTAACTTCTGAGAAATTAATGAAGAGACATTTGAAAATGGTTTTGAGATACTGTTCTTAGGCAAAGGGAAAAGATTAGATCATCCTCCATTTAGGGGCAAAGGTTTTCAGAAACTTTGCAGATTACTCACTGAGTGGGACCAGTGGCACACGTGGACCTCTTCTGTACATTAAGAAGAGGTATACTGAATGTATTTGCATGCTGTAGCTTCTGGGAAGTGATGCTCAAGATTTCTCTGTCCATGACTGTACCCCAGGAGGGACTTGGTTCTACTAGTCAAGGGTCTGGGAACAATTGCTCAGGGGCAGATTTTCATGAGTCTAGTAAAATGTTCTTTCTTCCATGCAGACTGCTTTCTTTGCTCTTAGAATTCTTTTGCCCATTTGACTTGCTATTTTTTTTTCTTTTGGGTTTGTTTAGTATGACTGGTAATTGGAAATTTCTTCCACATTGGAACCAAAGGGAGACCCAGGTGAGGAGGACCTGGAGCAATCCTAAATCATCCTTTTATATAGAACAATGGTTTCCATAATGTAGTCCACAGAACCTTGGGGAAGGCTGACAGTTTCCATAACCCTGTCAAGGGAGTCTGTGAAGCCCACACTCTTTTCATTATAGTATTAACATGTCCACATTTGCACCAATGATACAGAGAAGCCATGGTGGGTGAAATTCTGATGGAGTAGCATGAATCAAGACACCAAATTATAGTCATAATCCTTGACTCATCACTGTGCATGATTTCAGGGAAAAGAAAGGTCTGTGTCAATTCAGAATGCCCTTGATTGAGCAATAAAAATCATTAGTTTTATTAAAGCTTTACCTTTGAGTCACATCTTTTTAATATTTTGTTGTATGACCCAATGGGAAACTCAAGAAGCACTTTTGCTGAACACTGAGATACAATGGCTGTCTTGAGGAAAAGCACTTATGTGAGGCTTCCAATCTGAACTGCCTACTTCTCTCACAGGATGCCATTTTTGGTGTTTTGTGGTATTGGGATTTTGAACTCAGGGTCTTGCACCGACTAGGCAGGTGTTCTACCTCTTGAACCACTCCACCAGCCCCTTTTTATGGGTATTTTCAAGATAGGGTTTCATGAACTATTTGCCAAGGGTTGGCTTTGAACTGTGATCCTCCTGATCTCTGCCTCCTGAGTACCTAGGATTATAGGTGTGAGTCACAGGTGCCCAGTGGGATGCCTTTTTTTTACTTGAAGGAATGACTAACAGACAAACTGCAGTCACTTGAATTTGGGTATTTACCAACATTTTCTTGAAAACAAATGAGGTGACTCTGGTCACTTCAAGGAAAACAACTTGACTGAATTTGTTGCCAATGGTAAAATTTGAGCCTTCAAGAAAGTGTTAGATATTAGAAGAAAGGGATTTTGAAAAACCTATATCCATCACCATTAGCTTGGCAGTTTCCTTACTTTAAAGGCATTTCTGATTAAATCAGTGGTGACGCTGACAAATGTGATTTTTTGATGTTATAATTGAAATCTGTCAGCTTTGGAAAATGTTCATAATTCAGTGAACCAATATTTCACAAACAACCACTGTGTGATGTTGCAAAAAGAAGCCTGAATAAAAGATCATTTAAAATGCAAGCCACTTCACTGAGCAAAGTTCACTGACACCATTTCATATGTTTGCTTTAAAAAGCTACCATTTATTGAACTTTTGTGTAGTCTGAAGAAAAATATCCCCAATTATCTAAGTATGAAAAATGTCTTCCTTTTCCAATTAAATGTCTGTTGAGGTGAGATTTTTTTTCATATAGTTTAATTAAAACAATGTATTGCAACAGATTGAATGCAGAAGCAAATGTGAGATTCCAGCTGTCATCCAGCAGACATGAAGAGATTTGCAAAAATGTAAAATAATGTCACGGTTTTGTTTTAGAAACCACAGTCATATTCAATAAAAATGTGTTGCATATGTTTACATGTGATGGGTTACTGCTATTTTTAAATGAATTACTGACCATGTAAATATTTTTCTCAGTTTTTATTCTAGTATGGCAAACAGCAAGCACTCTACCATTTGAGCCACACACTTTTTGCTTTAGTTTATTTTTTAGATAGGATCTCTCACACTTTTCCCTTGCCAGCCTTGGACTGAAATACTCCTACCTCCACATCGCACCTTCTGAGTAGCTGGGATTATAGGTGTGTCCAACTACCTGGGTTCCACAAATAAATTTTAAGACTATAAAGAGTCTTCCAAACCAAAAAACTAGTGGCTAATTTAAGTTGGGAGACAACCCTAGGGCTTAGTTCCAAAGCTAAGCTCTAAAGTAACTACTAGGTTCTTTACTTATAATGTTTCCTGTGTGTGTGAGCCTGTCTATAAATGCCAACTTGGATGCACTAAAATAGTTCACGACACAGATCATGAATTCAGAAGCATTTGTTCGGAAATCAGGTTGATGGGGATGTGCCAGGATTGTGCTAGAGTTTAGCTAGTGCTCAGTCACTTGCTCTTCTTATAACCAGGGTTTGGTTAATTCCTTCGTGGGCTCTTGAGCCACAGGACCTGAGATAAAATGTATTTTCAGGCAGAGGAGGGCTCTTTCTCAGGAAAATCTGGAAATAGCACTAAATCTGATATATAAAATTGGATTGCAGCATTTAATTTCTGCCTCTAATTGTCTTAACCAAAGGGAAACTTAGGTTGCTCTGAAAATGCCTTTGAAAAGTCAGATTAAAAGTTCCAAATTTACATTTGACCTCCTGTCTTGGCTTGATGATCTGCCAAGGGTCAATGAAATCCACTCTCTGTCAGTCCAGAGAAACTTCCCAAGTCCAGTGTCCTCAGGTACTCATTGATGTTTTTTCTCTGGAGTCTCCCTGTGGTGGTGAAGCCTGCAAATGTTTTGGTTTCTTCTGACACTTGATAGTCTCCAAAGGGAAGTAGAATGTACCCCCAGAGGACTGGAGGCAGCAGCCATCCTTCCCTGCTGCGGAAGAAACAGTGTCACCCTGGCTTGATCCTAGCCAGAACTCCTGTTGTAGGGGAGAGAGAGGGACGCAGGAGCTCTCTGAAGGCTGAGCTGGCTTGGGTGTAATCTCCTATTGTGCACAGTGGCTTTTCTTTCTTACTTCCATCCTCTTTCGTGCTTCGTTGTTGCTGAAGGTTCCCTGAGTTAGGGTATCACTGAGTTTACCTGAGCCCAGAGAGGCACTGTGTCTCCAAACTTACGACTGGGGCACAGAGGGCTTGGAGTCCTCAGGAGTCCTTCAGGCTTCCCAGGGACAGATAGAACTTTCCTGTGGATTTCAAACTGATGAAGGGGAGCTAGCTGGAGCCCAGGCTATTGAATGATCCTTAGGAAAGCACCAGTCTCCACATCACATGTCACTCAGGTGTCTTATTATTTGGGACAGACAATTAGACATAAGCTGACATCGAGGGAAAGCTCTGACTCCACCCTCATTTCCACCCTAACTGGACCATTTGATGTGTGTGTGTGTGTGTGTGTGTGTGTGTGTGTGTGTAAAATGTAACTCCAGAGCCTAAGAAAGGAATAGCCCCTTGTTTCAAGAGGCCAATATAACAATACATTCGCCCTCCAGCAGTTTCCGGTTCTCACTATCTCATCAATTCATTCATTGCTTTGACTTTTCTTATTCAATGCTTGCTTATAAATAACTTGAACTCAGGGCTTTGCACATAAATAATAATAACATTGAACTGACATCTTTCCTTCCAATCTTCTTTGTTCACCCTCTCTTCTGCCTATGGTTGTCAATCCCTTTCTCTAAGATTTGCTTTTTATTGAGGACTTGGGGAAGCACCCTGTCATAGACTTCTTATAGACTGTAAAAAATGGCCTGTCTAGATTGTGTTTTTGAAAACTCCCCTTTCAGAGACAAAAACAGTTGGCTGTTTTATAAATGGAAGCAGCTCCAGCAAAATTAAGATGAGACTGTATTCAGTGTCACAATGCAAATGCATTTTGAAATAAACATACAGGATGTCTTTAAAAATTATTAGCATAAATTAATTGTACACAGGGGTTTCACTGTGATATTTCCACACACGCATATAAGGTACTTTGATCAAATTTGTCCCTTCTGTTACTCTTTCTTACCCCTCTTTTAAGAACAAGTTTTAATGGGTTTCATTATTCTATTTCAGGATGGTTTAAAAGGGAGGTTTCTTTTATTTTGACTAAGCTGTAGTATAGAGATAGTTCAACAGAGAAGGTGGGTTGTTTGCATGAGTATCCACTAACAAGAGCACTGGAATTCTCCAGTGTGTACATGCTCATGGTCCTGTGTTACACTTTATCAGTTGTTCTCAGTGGGGCAGAGTGTCCCTTCAACAAAAGAATTTAGACATTTGTGTTAGTTTTTTGCGGTTATTGCAATGACAGAGAGGTGCTCCTGGTGTCTTGTGTGAGTGGTTGTGTGATCGGTTCTACAGCATCCCAGAAATGAATTTTATTTTTAAAGCTTTGTTGAGTTGTAACCCACATACCATACACTTCACCCATTTGAAGTGTGTGCCTCAATAGCTTTTACATATTCATAGACTTGTGCAACCATCAAGACAATAAATTTTAGAACATTTTCTTTATCAATAAGAGTCACCATTACTGCTCTCCATTTCCCCCCACCCCCAGGTCTAGGCAACCACAGAGAACCCCTGTCTCTAAGGTTTGCCTTTTTTGTACATTTCATATCAGTGGAGTCACACAATACATAGTTCTTTGTGACTAGCCTCTTTCACCTGGCATGTTTTCAAAGTCCCTTCCCTCCCTCCTCCCCTTGGTCCCTCTTTCCTTCCTTCCCTCCTTCCCTCCCTTCCTTCCTTTCTTCCCTCTCTCCTTCCTTCCTTCCTTCCTTCCTTTCTTTCCTCCCTTCCTCTTTCCTTCTTTCTTCCCCTCCCCTTCCCTTTTTCCCTCCTTCTTTATCTCCCCTCCTCCTTCCTTTTTATCACTTTCTTTCATCCTGATAGGCTCTCCAGAATTTCATTTATTTTAATTGCAGAATAGTATTCCATTATATGGATATAATGCAATTTAAAAATCCACTCTTCAGTTAATGGACTTTTGGGTAGCTTCTACTTTCTGATTATCATGAATATAGTGTCAGCTATGAATCTTCATTATAAGTTTTTGTGCAGGCACATGGTTTTATTTTTCTTGGGAGAAAGGATTGCTGGTACATATTGCAACTTGGGTGTAATATTTTGAGGAACTTCAATCTGTTTTCTAAAACATCTCCACCATTTTACCTGCCAACCAGCAGTTCTTCAGTATTCCACCTTCTCCACAGTCTCACCAACACTTGTATCTTTATTATTATAGCCCTCCTAGTGGGCTACAATTGTTATCTTTCTCATTGTGTTTTTAAAATTAGCCTATATTAGCTGTACGGCAGGGGAAGGGGTTCGTTGTGACATGTGCTTACAATGAATCTTAACTGGATTTACTCCTCATTCTCCCTCATCTTCCCTCCCCTGCTTAGAACAATTTCAATAGATTTCCTTGTTCATTTTTTATACATGTATGTAAAATACACTTCATTTGCATTCCCTCAATGGATAATGATGTTGAGTATCTTTTCATATGAAATTTGACTATCTGTATGGACATTTTTGAAAAGTGTCTGTTCAAGTCCTTTGACCATTTTTAAATAGGGTTATCTGTCTTTTTATTGTTCAGTTGGAAGACACATTTATATATTCTAGGTACAAGTCCCTTATCAGACATAAAATTTACAAGTCCCATTCTGCATCTTTTTTTCACTTATTTTTGGCAGTACTGGGTTTGAACTCTGCTTGCTAGGGAGATGCTCTACCACCTGAGCAACTTTATCAGCCCTCACTTTCTTAATGGTATCCTTTGAAGCATAAAAAATTAAAATATGATGATGTGAAGTCAATCTTTGCATGATTCATTCTCCCTCTGGGTTGCCAATAGTATGAGCAGAGCCACAGGTGAGGCGAAGATTAGGCTGTTGGTTTATGTTGGTCTCAAACCAATGGTTTGAACAGTTACTGAAATCTTCAAATCCACAAAAGCCTCTTTGCCTTCTCTTCTTCTAAAAATCTCACAAATATTTGCCAGGAGACTTTTATATTTAATGATTTTGTTTATAATCCTCAACTGTGAATAGTTCAGATTTAAGCAAACTTTTTTTCCTTTTGCCTTTTATTTCTTCCTAAACCTCAGACTTGGAATTGATTGAAGTGGTGTTTAGTTGGTAAATTTCACATTATATTTAGCATTTTGGAACATATGGTGTGCTCAGCTATGTATGTGCAAAAGTCCAGAAACATGACACAGCCTGGCATGTTGAGGTAACTAGAAGAAATTCAACATTGCTGAGCACAGCCTGTTGGGTGCTGGGATTAGGGAGGGAAGCAGGTCTGAGTAGGGGAGGAAAGGAATGACAAAGAGGAGAAAAGAGGTGGATGGGGAAGAAGAAAAGAAAGAGTTTGTGGGAAGAAGAGCAGAAACAGAAGAGAGACAAACCTTTCCAGAGTGGTCTCAGGAACCCTGGCATCTCCATCCCTCCCCATTGCCTCCCTTCTCACCCTGAGTGAATCTTAGCACTTCCCATACAGTTGAAGGTGTCAAGGAGATCCATCTCCATTAGAAGACAGAATGTGGCTTTCATGTCTGTCCTCAGTCCCAGTCCAGTGCCTGGATCCAGCAGACCTGTGGCATTTTATGTAGAAGGGACACTTGCAATTGCACTAAGCCAGGCTGAGCTGATAACCCAGGAGCCACCCACCTCCTGCCACAAATTTGTTCTCCCGTTTATGTCTGCACTTGCAGTGTGAAGTTTTAGGATGGATTTTTAAATGGAGTTTAAAAGGTCTATAGAATGTATAAAAGAGAAGGCAGGAGTTATGAAGGTGGATGAAATTGGATACCATTCACAATTTCCTTGTGTGCAACTATATCGTGTGATCATACAGTGTGATGCCATATTTGGTCAACTCCAAAGACATTTTTTTATGAGCAAATGATAAAAGAGAAAGGAATAAGAGGACTTTATGGTTCCCTAACACCTTTTCCTGTGACACAAGTTGTAAGCTTATAAATTTGGCAATCACTTGGCCATGTTGAATCAATGCCATTTCTAGGCCAGGCTACCCAATACCCCTCATTGGTTTGCAATTATCCCATGAGGCCTTCAGGGTCTTTCTTTAGACACTTCTTATTGTGAAATGATGATGTCAAAATAGACCCAGCAACCATAATTCCCCAGGAACAGATTCCTGAGAAAGATGCTGACGTTCCCATTTAAAAGGAAGTAAGAGTGTGGAAAGTCCCTCCCTGGGAATGTTCCCACAAGAGTTTAGTCACTGGATATGCATTTCTTATTTTGTTATTTTATTAATATTTCCCACCCATACAAAACATAACTGTTTCTAGTTATTGATGTTACTTTCAAATATCATTTTCTACAAAGGAGCCTAATTTAGATGAGGCCAGGCAGAGTACAAATGCATCTGTCCAGGCCAGCCAAAGTGGAAGACTATTGAAGTGAGAGCCTGGATGGCTTCCAATGAGACTTAATTACTGCCGTTTATGCACTTGTGCAAACAGTCTGGCCACCTTTACACTTGGACTTGTCAACAGATCTATGTCTAAATTCTTCTCCATTTACACATTGAGAAGCTGCTACTATGCCTTGAAAAATGGTCCCTCTCTTGTGGCTCACGTGTTTGCTTTGTTGTTGTGTTGACTATAGGCCTAAGGACCAGTATTTGGAATATCAGCCCTGTTGAACAGATCAAGAGCCTATTTCCATGTAATTACATTTGTCCCTGCCTGATTTGTAAGAAGAGTGGTGGATTACCTTATTTCCACTTAAATAAAGAGTTTTCCACAAAAAGATGCCAGTATCATGAGATAGATAGACAGAAGATAGACAGATAGATAGAATTAGTGAAGTTTCTCCAGAAAAATAGAATCAACAGGAGATTGTAACTCTGTCTGTCTGTCTATCTCTCTCTATATAGAGATTTATTATAGAAATTTGCTCATGCAGTTACAGCAGCCAAGAAGCCCCAAGATCTGTTGTCTGCAAGCAGAACCAGGAAAGCTGGCGGTACAATTAAGTCTGAGTCCAAAGACCGAGGAACCAGAAGAGTCCATGGACAGTGGTGTAAATCCCAGTCAGAGGCCAGAGGTTCAAGAAAGAGGGAGATGGGAAGGAGGATGGGTTTGTGACATTACAAATCTCCAAAGGCCTGGGAACCAGGAGGTCAGATGTCAGAGGGCAGGAGGAAGCAGATGTTCCAGCTCAAGGAAAGAGAACAAATTCCTCATCCTTCCTCTGCCTTTGGGTCTGTTTGTGCCCTCATCAACTGCACAATGCCCTCCCACATTGGTGAGGGTGATCTTTGTTTAGTCTATCAGCTCAAATGCTAATCTCTTCAGAAATACCCTCACACAATAGGAAAAGGGGAACAGGTACTAGAGAAAAGGTTAGATCAAAAAGAATTAACCTAGAAGGTAACACCCACGCACAGGAAATCAATGTGAGTCAATGCCCTGTATAGCTATCCTTATCTCAACCAGCAAAAACCCTTGTCCCTTCCTATTATTGCTTATACTGTCTCTACAACAAAATTAGAGATAAGGGGAAAATAGTTTCTGCTGGGTATTGAGGAGGTGGGGCGGAGAGGGAGGGGTGGAGTGGGTGGTAAGGGAGGGGGTGGGGGCAGGGGGGAGAAATGAACCAAGCCTTGTATGCACATATGAATAATAAAAGAAAAAAAAAAAAAAAAAAAGAAATACCCTCAAGGACTGACCTGGAAATGATGAATAATGTGTGGTCAGTTCTGAGGTCATCTCTTAGCATGACCAAGTTGAATATATAGGCTGATTAATTTTTCTTTTTTGTGTGTGTATCTACAATAAGAAGCTAATACTGGCATTATTATTGCAGATTATTATTTTGTGTACTTAAGACCAAGTTAAGAGCTACAACATTCAGGATCCCCAAATTCAAGGCATTCCACAGGCTTCCAATACATGGTAAGTGTGGGCTTTGAGCTGGGCTGTCTTGGGTTAAGAGACTAGATCCCCAGTGATGAGCTGAGCTCCCTCTTAGCTGCTCTTTTTTCCTCAGTAAAAACCTGTTAATGGTTGAATGAATTGAGGTGTGATACCTTATGCTAATAAATGCACAAAATACTCTACTTCTCATTCATCTTTTCATAGGATTATTATGTTAAGCACAGTTTTTCCTTGAGCAAACACAGGCAGACGTAGGAATTCAGTCTATAATTTATAGCCCTTTAACTCTTGTCTTTCCATTCCTTCTTCCTTAATCCATTGTAGTAAAAATCACATAAAATGCAATGAATACTCAATTGCATACATGTGGGGAAACCCTAGCAATTGGTACTTGCTGTATTCTAGCTCCTTACCGTGCCCTGGGCCAAATGGATGGTGAGAGATAGAATTCTTTTCTCCAGTAGTTATAGTTCACATTTGCTTTTTTAGCAGCAGTGTGACTTTACTATTTAAATATACATTTTTACTTTGTTTTATTTTGTGGTATTGGGGTTTGAACTCAGAGCCTTGATCTTGCTGGGCAAGCCTCTGCCACATTAGCCATGCCCCCAGACTTACATTTTAAAATAGGATATGCCCTCTAAATAGAAACCAAGTACTTTGGTGATGAATAGAGGACATAGTTTTAAAGTTGAAGGGAAAACTATCTGACTTTTTTTAGGACCTGCAGACAATTGGACTTCAGTCCTGTGTGACAATGCTGATCCTATTTTTTGGAGTATTTATTGGCTATTCAAAGGTATTTTGGGGCTGGAGGTGAGTCTCAAGTGGTAGAGTGCCTGCTTTGCAAGTTTGAAGCCCTGAGTTCAAACCCCAATACTGCCAAAAAAAATCAAAGGATATTTTTTCCACCCTTCCAGGCTACATGTCCTTTTACCTGCAGACGTTGGAACGTCACCCTTTGCAGTACATGTTCCCCAGCAGGTGCAACTGTGACAGGCTCCCATCACTTTCCACTTGCAAGAATGGTTGTCATTTCTTCTCTGCAAGGGGCTTGTTTGTCCCAAGACCCAAGTGGATTCCAGAAACCACAGATAGCACTGAAGCTTATATATA
Source organism: Castor canadensis (assembly GCF_047511655.1). Classification (NCBI taxonomy): domain Eukaryota; kingdom Metazoa; phylum Chordata; class Mammalia; order Rodentia; family Castoridae; genus Castor; species Castor canadensis. The sequence goes on along the minus strand of NC_133399.1, from coordinate 105,493,276 downwards.
CTGTGTTTTTTCCTATATGTACAGACCCAAGATAAAATTTCATTTCGAAATTAGGCACATAAGAAAGTAAAAATGATTATTAATAATAAGAGCAATTACAACAAAATACTGTAATAAAAGTTATGTGAGTATGGTCTCTCTTCCTCTCTCAAAATATCTTTCTGTCTGTGCTCACTCTTCTTCTGGTATGACATGAGATGACACCCTGCCTATATGATGAGATGAAGTAAGGTGAATGACATAGGCATGGTGACACAGCATTAGGCTTCACTGACCTCCTGGTGGCACATCAGACAGAGGATCATTGCTTTGGTTGATCCTGGATCATTGAGTCATGATCATTGCTTTGGTTGATCCTGGATCATTGAGTCATGTTGGTGTCAATGGTTCGATTCAGGGGCAGATGATGTCATGGTTGGGTTCTCAGTGGTTATTGAATGATTTTTGCCAAAACCTTTTGGAAGAACATTGTAATTGGAAGTTGTAGGCTCTGTTTTTCTTGCCCTGGTGACTCCTTTGTACTTTTATAGGTGTAGGCTCAATTGGGTATCTTCTTGCACAAGAGCCTGGTTTCATCACCATTGGGGACTTGCTTTGGATGACGTCCTTTCTCTTTACTCAACTTCTTCAACCCTGCTGGAAATGTGGCAGCACTCTCTTTGTTGGCAGATGAAGCCTCTCTAGTTATTTTCCTATTTTTTAAGACCAAATTCTTCCCGAATCTATGTAACCACCCCTTACTTGCAATAACTGACTTGGTGTCACTCATTTCAGGGGAATCACTTGCTAAAGTCTCCATAGGCACAGTGTGTCCTGGGTTATGTTACCATCAATCAGAACATGTTTCTTCCATCCACAAATTTAATGCTTCTTCCATCGTAATTAAGCATTTATGCACCACGGCCATAACTTTTTGTAGTTTGAGGCATGGGAGCAAAACTAGTACAAATTTCTTTTTCCTTCTTCATAATTTCATGCATTAAAGAGTTATTCTCACCACAGATTTTAGCAACCTCCATATATAATGCTTCCTTTATGCACTGCCTTTTCACTGAAAAGACATATTCAAACAGTCAGCATCACTACTCACGTGCTGTGGGGTCATGTGGGTTACTTGAATGCAAGCACTGGAATATGGTGACAGTGTCTGATAACATCTACTAAATCACTATTGGGAGGGTAGGGTATACAGTATGGGTACACAAGACAAAGGAGTGATTCACGTCTTGGGCAGACAGGTGGGATGATATGTTAAGTAAAATAAGGCAACTCAGAAAACCAAATACCAAATGTTTTCTCTCATATGTGGAATCTAGACCTAAAAAAATGATAACATGAATGTAAAAGGTAGACTATTGGGGGCAGGTAAAGCAGGAAGGGGGAGGAAAAAAGGAGAGGGTGATGAGGGAGTGAAAATGGTCAAATTACATTTATATACATGTATGAAAATAAGATAATTAAGTCCATTTAAATTGCAAAAGAGGGGTTTGGGGAAAAGAAATAATAATAGAGGAGTAGTGTATAATCAAAGTAATTATATGCATGTATGGGACCATCACAATGAAACCCCTCACACAATTAATATATGCTAATTTGAAAAAGAAAACATACAGATTGAAACTGCAAGAGAGGCAAAAAGATGGGGAATAAAAGGATGTCAGACACATCCAGAGAAAAGACCGAATATGTACCTGCAAAGCCAGATGGAAAGGAGGCAGAAAATAGGGCAGGGGCAGTGTCTGAAGGTGTATTAACTGAGATATTCCCAAAACTGATGAAAGACTCAAGTCATAGATTTGATGAGTAGCACAAACCCAAAGAGGTGTGAATGAAAGAAATGCACTCCCAGGCCTCAGATAGTAAATCTACTGAAGTTCAGAGACAGGGGAAACCTTAACAGGAGACGGAGGAAAATGTCACATAAGCCTGGAAGCAGCAGTTCCCTTTTGAACAGCGACAACTCAAGCCAGAAAGACAAAGACATTGGCATGATATCTTAGGCACCGAGGGAAATAACCAGCCATGTGGAAGTATATCCAGTTAAAATACTATTCAAATACAAAGGGAAAAGTTTCAGATGAGCAAAATCAAAACAAAATTATCATAGCAAAGCCACATGAAAGAAAAACTGAAGGTTGTCTTCAGGCTTTCTAGGTAGACAGGAAGGAAACTTGTAAGGGATAAAGAGCAATTAGTTACTTGAATATATATGAATGAAAAGTCACTGTGTTACACAATATTAATAATATCTCACGGGGTTTAAATACATGGAGGATAAAAACACAATATCAACAGCACAAAAAGTGAGATGGTGGAAAATTGAGATAAAGAGATCCAAGGTCATTTAATTCACAGCAATGATAAATGCATAAATTTATATTACAGTCCATTAAGCCAAGGATGCAAATTGTAACCTCTAGGGTACACATCAAAAGAATACACCATTAATAGGCTAATGGAGGAAAAAACAGAATAGTAAAACATAATTAAGTAACCCAGAAAAGATACGAAAGAAAAATACCCAAAAAGGATAAATTAAAAGTGGGAGCAAAGATAAGTAGATTTTACTCCAAATATTTATTATATTAAGTTTAACAGACAAAATATTCTCCTTATGGATCAAAGACAGTCAACTGGTTCAATGAAACAACTATCTAAATGCTGCTTACAGAAGCAGTTCTTAAATGTTTGATACATTGTAAGAACCTTTGTAATTGCCACAATGTATCCCCATCCAGCACAACAATAAAGGAAAAAAATAGACATGGAAGCCAAGGAAATTCAAGGTCCAGGTGAAAGTGATTCAAAAGTGGATCAAGGAGTCTTAGCAGAATAGAGAAGGGATTCAACCCAGATAAAGGACGATGACAAGAGAGGGTCTAGAGTAGAGGTCGTCAGAGATGGTTATAGAATCACATGCAATTGAAAGAAATAAGCCAAACAGATCCTGTGTGCTCTTTCCCCTTGCAATACGATATTAGATATGACAAAAATAACATCCACATTGCAGTAGTCAAAATCCAGAGCATCTCCATCACCTGCAAGATGCCTCTGGTTGTCCCTTTGTGGACACTCCCACTTCCTGCCTGCCCCCAGCCCCTCCCAATCCCTGGTAGTTTGTTCTATACTTCTGGAACTTTGTCTTTTCAGTCATACCATCTAAAGAAGATCATACAGCATGAAAACTTCTGTGATGGCTTTTGCACACAGCATCATTTCCTGCAGTCATGTGTCTTATCTCCTGTATCCACAGTTACCTCCTTTTGTTGTTTAGGGGAGTTGGTTTGGATGAACCAATTTAACTGTTCTCCCATTGAAGGACATCTGATTTGTTTCCAGTTTTGTTTCTGTTGTTATTATTATGAATAAAGTTGCTAAAAACATTTATGTACAGGTTTTTTATATGAACAAAAATTTTCAGTTTACTGGGGAAAAGGCCCAAGAGTTCAACTGTTTGTCATATGATCGTTGCATGTTTAGTATTTAAAGAAATTCTTAAAACTCTTTTACAGAGTTGCTGGATCATTTTTACATTCCCATGAGTGAGTTATCTTAAGTTAACTCCACCTCCTAGGACTAGTTACCACGGTCAAATGATTTGGTGCTTCATTTTGACCCTGGAGAAGGGAACTTTAGTTTCCTCCTAGCCACAGGGCCTAAGGCTTCCCAAAGGATATTGAAGATGGTTATAAAAATATTAGCCCCAAAGCCAGCATTTGATATCGACTTTGTGCCAGCCAGGCAGTGCTCTGAGTATTTATATGTCATCCTTTTAGCAATATAGGTGATTTTCACCCATTATAGAGATGAAGCACTCAAGGCCCCAGGATTTAATAACTTGTTTAAGGTCACACTTCAGCTGCAGAGAGCCAATATTCCAACTCAACTAGTTCAGGTGCAACTTTTGTCCCACTGTGCTTCTATGACTCTGGGAAGGCGGCTGGGCAGGCCAAAGTGGTAGACTCTGTGGGAATGCTCCTCTACCTGGGGGAGAGGCTCCTCTAGCCCTCCCTCTGGCTGGTTGTTTTCACTCTTGTCTCCACGTGCCTTCTTCCCTTGCCTTGGGATTTCCTTCCTCCATGGGTCTAGAGACACTGGGGTCCCTACACATCCAGGCAGATGCTATGATAAGTTACTGTTCCCCTTATGAATTCACTATGACAAACTAAAAGAGGAAGAAGAAACTACAACACCCCAGAGCAGAAAGCAAGCTTGTCAATGTCTTTGAATTAGTGTGGCCTTTCAGACTTCAGCAAAGATGAATTTTCTCTTCCAACCAGACAGCAGCTGTCCCCCGAAGGTGACCACTTTCTCATTCCCAGTGAGTGCTGGCTCAGGCCAGATGGAATGGTATTATTTTCCATTTTACTCTCAGGTGATCCATGCAAACTCAGTGTCTACACCTCATGAAAGGCTGGGCGAGTCTTCTTGGTTCACCCCACCCTCCTTGCTTAGCCTGAGTGTCAGCACAATTCATGTCCAAACACAGTACTGAACATTCACCAACATGAGCTGGGATCAACCGTCTGAATGTTTCCCAGAAAGCAATAGGGCTTTCACCGTCACGTTGGCTTAACAAAATTTCCTTATTTATTTATTTAAGATATATTTGTTGTATAAGGGGGATTCATTGTGACAATTCCGAATAGGCATACATTGTACATTGGTTAGATGGCCCCCATCATCTCTCCTCCTTGACCCTCTCCCACCCCACAAAAGCAATCGCAAGAGGTTTTATCCTTCCATCTGGTATAAGTATATGAAACCCATCAACCATACTCCTCACCCTAATCTCCTTCATTCACCCCCCTCCAGAAGTACCCCCCACATACTCTACCTATTTTATAGTCCTGTCTTTCATTATTAATTTCTAGGTCGATGTTCAAAGGGGTTTCTTGATGTATCCCTGTTGTGAGTCTACTTTACTTCAATCATTTCAAACCCTTCCATTTCCTATGTCAGAGAGGTTGTTATTCTTTTTCTCTTACTACTTGGATTATTCTAAATAGATACTTAAATTGCTATTTCTTGACTTTTCAGTTCTCTTCCCCCCCCCACCCCACACACAAGGTAGGCAAGTGCTCTACCACTTGGATGATGTTCCCAAGCCCTTTTGGTTTTTCATTTTTTTAAATTTTATTTTTATTCCTTTTTCATTTTATCATTTTTACATTTACTCACATGTGTATACATTGTTTGGGCCACCTTTGCCCTCACTCCCCCTCTTCCAGGCAGAACATGTTCTGCCCTCTTATTCTCCAATTTTGTTGAAGAGAAAACATAAGAGATAATAAGAAAGACATAGCATTTTTGCTAGCTTGATATAAAGATAGCTATACAGAGAGATTCCTAGCATTGCTTCCATGTACATGTGTATTACAACCTGAATTGGTTCATCGCTATCAGACCTCTTTGCTGCTTCCTGGTCCCCTTCCCATAGTGGCCTCTGCCCAGTTTAAGATTATTATATTTGCTCCTATACAGTAAGCACATTAACCACATTCAAGTTTTAGGTTTTCTTCCCTTTCCCAATTCCTCCTGTGGGCATTCTCCCCTTAGTGTGTGACTCATGTCCAATAATATTACTGCATTTGTTTTGGGTCTATAATTTGCATATGAGGGAGAACATATGATTTTTGGCCGTCTGAGCCTGGCTAACTTCACTTAAGATGATGTTCTCCAGTTCCATCCACTTATTTGCAAATGACAAAATTTCATTCTTTGTGGTTGAGTAAAATTCCATTATGTATAAATCGATTCATCAGTAAGGGGGCATCTTGACTATTTCCATAGCTTGGCTATTGTGAATAGTGCTGCAATAAACATGGGTGTGCAGGTGCCTTTGTAATAATTTGAGATACATTTCTTTGGGTATATCCCTAAGAGTGGCATTGCTGGATCATATGACAGATTGATGTTTAGTTTTTTAAGAAGCCTTCATATTGTTTTCCACAGTGGTTGTACTAGCTTACATTCCCACCAGTAGTGTATCAGGGTTCCCTTTTCCCCGAATCCTCACCAACATTTGTTGTTGTTGGTGTTCTTGATGCTAGCTATTCCAACAGGAGTAAGGTGGAATCTTAGTGTGGTTTTGATTTGCATTTCCTTTATGGTCAGGGATGGTGAGCATTTTTTCATGTGGTTTTTGGCCATTTGGACTTCATCCTTTGAAAAAGTTCTGTTTAGTTCAGTTGCCCACTTCTTTATTGGCTCATTGATTGTGAGGAGTTTAGTTTTTTGAGCTCCCTGTATATTCTGGTTATCAGTCCTTTGTCTGATGTACACCCAGCAAATATTTTCTTCCACTCTGTGGGTGGTCTCTTCAGTTTAGAGACCATTTATTTTGTTGTGCAGAAGCTTTTGAATTTCATGTAATCTCATTTGTCCATCCTTTTTCTTAGTAGCTGGGCTGCTGAGGAAGCCCTTTCCTATAGCTATTGCTTCCAGAGTATTCCCTCCTCTTCCTGTACTAACTTTAGAGTTTCAGGTCTGATTTTAAGGTCCTTAATCCACTTTGAGTTGATACTAGTACAGGGTGATAGGCATGGATCTGGTTTTAGTTTTCTGCAGGTGGATAACCACTTTTCCCAGCAACATTTGTTGGAGGGGCTGTCTTTTCTCCATCATATATTTTTGATTCCTTTGTCAAAAATAAAATGGGCATAGCTGTGTGGATTTACATCTGGGTCCTCTATTCTGTTCCACTGGTCTTCATATCAGTTTTTGTGCCAGTACCATGCTGTTTTTATCGCTATTGCTTTGTAATATAGTTTGAAGTTGAGTATTGTGATACCTCCAGCATTGCTCTTTTTGCTGAGTATTGCCTTGGCTATTTGCAGTCTTTTGTGTTTCCAAATGAACTTTAGGGTAGATTTTTCAATCTCTGTGATGAATGTCATTGGGATTTGATGGGAGTTGCATTGAGCATGTAGAGTGCTTTCGATAGTATAGCCATTTATACTATGTTGATTCTACCAATCCATGAGCACAGGAGAGCTTTCCATCTTCTGTAGTCTTCCTCAATCTCTTTCTTCAGGGGTTTGTAGTTCTCCTTGTAGAGGTCATTCACATCCTTTGTTAAGTTTTCTCCTAGGTATTTGATTTTTTTGAGGCTATTGTAAATGGAGTTGTTTTCCTATATTCTTTCTCAGTTTGTTCATTGTTGTTGAATAGAATAGCTGCTGATTTTTGTAAGTTTATTTTGTATCCTGCTACATTACTGAAGCTGTTTATGGTGTCTAGAAGTTTTTTGGTGGATTTTTTTGGTCTTTGAAGTATATGATCATGTTGTCTGCAAATAAGGATACTTTTGACAGTTTCTTTACCTATTTGTATTCCTTTTACTTCTTCTTCTTGCCCTATCACTCTGGCTAGGAAGTCCAGGACTATGTTGAATAGGAGTGGGGAGAGTGGGCACCCTTGTCTCATTCCTGATTTTAGGAGGAATGGTTTCAGTTTTTCACCATTAAGTATGATGTTGGCTGTAGGTTTGTCATATATAGCCTTTACAATATTGAGGTACATTCCTTCTATTTCTAGTTTCCTTAGAGCTTTTATCATGAGGTGGTGTTGAATCTTATCAAAGGCTTTTTCTGTGTCTATTGAGATGATCAAGTGGTTTTTGTTTTTGCTTCTGTTAATGTAGTATATTACACTTAATGATTTACATATGTTGAACCATCTCTGCATCCTCATTTTGTTTTTAAGACAGGGTCTCACTACCTTTTTTGCCTGGGCTGGCCTCAAACTAGCAATCCTCTTTCCAGTTTTCTGAGTAGCTGGGATTCCTGTTGTGCCCCATTTCCTTGGCTTCACTTTTCCATTTTGTCAATATTGTATGGTGACTTCTTCCACAGGAAGCTGAGGATTTGATATTCTTCCACCATCTCACACATGTAGCCCCTCAATAGAAATCTGAACACATATTTTGCTAGGATCAAGACTCAGTGCAAACAGTACTGTGATTATGTAAATATTGTTCCCTGATGAGCCAAGTGGGATATTATGTTTACATTTCTGTGTCAACTTTTTATTTCCTGAAGTAAATTTCCTTGAATTTTTTTCCTTTACAGCTTTCTTAGAATTTTTTTTCTGTTTGTATACACTCCACTATTAATGCAAATTTCCTCTCATCCAATTTTTCACAAGGGTGACCTCTCATGTCTACTATTTTCCACCTTCCCCTTTCCTCCCTCTCCCTCCTCTTCCTTCTCCTCTTTCTTCTCCTTATTGCTGACATCTTTCCTAAAACCCACTGTCTCTATTTCTAATCTGGGCTACTTTTGCTGTCTTGGTCACTGTCCACTTGTAATCCTGAGACTTCCTTTTGCAATTCCCCTGGAAATTTCCATTGTGTGGGATCATCTATTTCTCTGTAGCCCCTGATTTATTATTTAAGGTGATACTAGCTGCCAGAAAAACACACTTCAAAATTTACTAATTTAATACAATCTAGCAATGCAAGTATTTAGTGTGACTTCCACAGGGAGCCCAAGGGACACCGAGTTTCTTCATCTTGTAGCTCTACTGTACTTTAGGATCTTGAGGAATTTTGCTTCTAGCATGTAGGACAGGGAGAGTGGATTATACATGGGAGGTTTTTATCCTCTTGGCTACACTCAGTAACATGGCAGTGCCTCCTGGCAACTGAGACCAGAAATGTCGCCTCTGGGCCCAGGATAAGGGCTGAGGAGAGGATAGCTGAAAAATCTTGAGAACTAGAGAAACACACAAATTTTCACATTGAAAATACTGTTCTGCATTCTGAATCCTATGTGAGACAAATGAACATAAATTCACACCTGAGATGAAAATGAAGAGCATTGGTGCATTGGTTTATCACCTAGTCCCCTCTCTTTTTCCTCTATACTTGATATTTGATTTTGATTCATGACTTGGTGAGTTGCAATACATCCTTAGGCAATGTTTTTCCCTTTAAGACTTGAAGTCTGACGATGGCAGTGGCCTTCACATTTCAATGACAACTTGGTTGGCTGTATCCTTTTGGTTCTCAAATCTATAGACCTGGGATTCTCCAATGGTGACAAATTCATCCTTTCCTCTCTCTCTGCAGGGATATTTGACCAGGTTTGAAGACATTTTTCTTGCCCTGACTGGGTGTATACGGGTGATACTGACATCTGTGAGAGCAGGCAAGGGATGCTCGTAAACACATGGCCCCTGTAGTCCCTGGATGGCAGCAGTGCCCAGTGAGGTTGAGAAACCCTGTCCTAGATTGTCTTATGACAATGAGCAATGTGGGGACATCTGATGTAATCTGATTTTCCTAACAAAACTGTTGTGGGCTGTGTGTTGATAGGAGTTTGCGAGATTTTTGAAAAGGTATGCTTGAACTGTAAAGACTTCAGAAGGCTGTCTAAGTGTAGCTTTATACTTTGTGATTCAAGTTTTTCTTTAGCATGGGAGAGTTTTTAGTGGTTTGTATCCTGCCACTGATGAAGAGGACAATGTGGATGGGATCCCACAAAATGGTCCCTAGTCCTTCATCTATGACATACTCATCAGTGCTGTTCTCATACAACTAATTGACCAACCAGTCCTGCTTGCTTCCAGAATTAGAACTTTAATTTGTATTTCGAGTACTCAACAAGGGCCCATGGTATGCCAGGTACTGACCTGGACTCTGGGGATGAAGCAATGGACAAAACAGAAAATAAAACAAAGCAAAAAAAAAAAAAAAAACTCCTTGCTTTCATGGAGCTTATACTCTTCAGTTTCAGGAAAATGTGCCTGCATTGTGGGACTCCCCATTCCTGAGCAAACCTCAGAAGTTGGGTCACATCCCAAAACTCTTACTCCATTTGGTTCAGACATTTCTCATCTCTCTGCTAGCTCCAGCTTTCTGAGACCCAGCATGCCTTGCCAAAGCCACTGCAGGCGTCTTCTGTGTCCATGGTCTCTACATCCCTGGATTCAACCAACCCCACATTGAAAATATTTGAGGAAAAATTGCATCTGTACTGAACATGTGCTGACTTTGTCTTCTCCTTATCTGTAAACAACACAGGATAACAACCATCTGCATTGTATTAGGAGTTATAAGTCATCTGGAGATGTTGTAAAGTGTATGGATGGATATGCATAGGTTCAATGCAAGCACCACAACTCATAAGGCACTGAGCAACTGCAGATTTTGGTATCCATGGAGGGTTTCTTGAACTAATACCCAACAGATAACAAGGGACAGCAATGAGTAAAGTTCAGCACAGATAGAAAGAGAGGGATTATTGGAAATTATATACCTAATGGTTATACCCATGCTGCACTGAGTGAATTAGGGTGGTGTTAGACAAGCCTGCACCCTGTCCACAGCTGAAATAGCCCATGCCCAATGGCTTACAAGCTGATGAAAAGATTCCAAGAGTATGACAGCTTTGCAGGTTAGAGTCCAGCAGTGTGTCTTCAGTACACTTAGCTCAGGACCCAGCACTGAGGCTGTGTGGAGATTCTGGCACAGGGCTCTGCTCTAAGAAGGCCTCACCTGTATGTGCCAGGCCCTCCTCCTTTTATCTCCAGGGGCCCATAACCCAGAGCCACCCACGGACCTCTCCTTTTAGCAATGAGGTGATGGTAGCTCCAGTCTAAGAGGACATACTTGAACACAGTTAGCCTAGTGGAATGTACATGTAGTATGTTCAGCAACTTCTTATCTGGAGTCCTGATTTTCCAGGTTTTGTGGTCTGAAATGATCTTCTATGTGATTTCTATCCCACCACACCAGTTTCCCAGAGGTGCCAGAGAGCTGAATTCAGCTCCTTTCCATTTGAGCTACCTTTCTAAGTGAGGAAAACCATCTTCACAAGGCAATGCCACCTCTCTCAAAGTCATGGCAAATCAAGCACTTTAAATGGTGTCTGGCTATTGTTTGTAAGTGTTCAAGGTTCTTGCTTTTGCCTTTATACACTGCAGACTGTCTCTTGATGAAGTACACAGACAATCCTTTGAATTGAATTATCCTTCTGCTTGCAGAGATAGGAGCAGAAGCGCATGTGTCCATATGTCCATATGGCTCAGAAAGTCATTTAATGTTATGAGGCAATCCTCTGTGATAGGACAGACCCTGGAAGGAGGCAAATGAGTTAATGTAGCAAGGAAATTTGCAGATGAACTAGCACTAAAGACCCAAAATCTTACTACACTTTCCACATTGCCAGCACTTCATCCTGGGAGCAGACCTCACTAAACCCCCCACACCCAGGGAGCTGGAGCCTCAGCCAGAGTAGACTCCTGGGATAGCAGGATAAAATGCAAGAAAGGGTAAAAAATATTACTAAGTAAGGATTTTTTTTTTATCCATGACTTTAAGTGAGATTTGTGTATAATTTTCTTTTCTATGATTGTGCGATTTGGACATAGAACTAGTCTTAGAAACTATTTTTTAAATTAGCAGTGTAGATGTTCATCTTTCTCTTGTCTTTGAAATAGCTCAATAAGAGGTGGATTATTTATCTGCTACTTGAAGGTATGAAAAAATAATTTATAAAACCATCTGGGCCTGATATCTTGTGGGTTGTTGGATGTGTGGAAGACTTCTGAGCATAAATTTAATTTTTAAAATGACTGTTGATTATTGATTTTTTCTGTCCATCACTTAGTTAATTCAGAAACTTATATTTCAGCTGGTGGAGTGGCTCAAGTAGTAAGAGGTCCTGCCTAGCAAGCTTGAGGCCCTGAGTTCAAACCCCAGTGTTGCCAAAAAAAAAAGTGGAAATGTATACATTTCATCTAATCTTTAAATTTCCTTGGTATAAATTTATTCTCATATCTATCACTCTGCTCTCTTTTTTTCAATCTTGTTATATACTTTTTCTAGCTTTCCTATTTATTTGGTTTTGGTTTTGCTTTTTTTTTGTTTTTCAACCAGCCCTGTTTATCTTATTAGCTTTTTTTCTTTTTAAAGTGCTGACTTTTTTGGTTCTGATGACTTTTATGCAAGATTGTTCTCACCTAGATCTATCACAGTCAAACCAGGCGAGTCTCTAGCTGGATCTACCCCTGTCACCACCAGTGTGCCTGATAAATCTCACAGCTCTGCTTGAAGGATTCCAGGATAGTTCTCTGTGAAGACCTACAGAAGCCAAGATTAAGTAGAAGGGGAAAGTCAGGGGCCTTGTCATCTTTCCATCATCCCCAGAGTGGCTTTCAGGGGAGCAGCTGCTGGCCCTACGCAAGGATGCTCCACTCCAGGGGACGGCCCACTTCCACTTGTGGCTTCCCTTTCACTGTGTAAGAGAGGGAAACGGGCTTTTCAGTGGGGAAGCCAACAGGAGGCTGGATGCCAGGATGTCTGGACTGGGGACCAGCTCTGTCAAGAGTTGTTGGTAACAATGTAGTTACCTGGTATGTGGAGACCTAGATATTGAGTCACTTCACATAGGGCTGTGAGTAAACTGCTATTTCCAGGAGAGTGGAGTTCATGTGCATCCCTCCTGCTGGAAAAGGGGGAAAGACCTCATGTGGTTTTGACCAGCTCACTTCCAGACAGCGCAGAGTGAGGACTCAGGTCACTTCGTGGTCCTGATGACTCAGTTTCTGCTTGCGATGCATTCCAGTCTTCCTCTTGAACTGGGTTATACGATGCTTCTGGGAAGCTGAGTTAGATTTTGCTATGTATATTTCAAGGTTAGCGCATGATAACAGACCCATGCTTGCTGTCTTTTTGGATGGTTTGTCCTTATTATACATAGTGTCACTTTATGTCACTATTAATGCGGGGGGGAATTAAAAAAATAACCTTTTATTCTTTAACAGTTTTTACTTTATGGAAAAACTGTGAAGATAATACAGAGTTCCCAGAATTGTATACCCCATTCCCAGCTTCCTCTATTAACAGCACCATATGTTAATATGGTCCATTTGTTACGATGAATGAACTGATGTTGATAACCGGCTAGTAACAGAAGAGCATATGTATACTTTTTCCATATTTCCTTAGCTTTACCCAGTGCTCCCTCTTAATTCCAGGGTTCTACGTTACATTTTGTTGTCCTGTTCCTAGACTCTTCTTATTGTGACCATTGTTAAGACTTCCCTTGCTTTTGATGACCTTGACGGTTTTGAGGGAACACTGGTCAGGAATTTTGTAAAAATTCATTTAACTAGAATTTGTCTGATATATTTTTCTTCTTTTTCATGATGAGAGCTACAAGCATTTGGGAGGAAGACCACAGACATAAAGACATCACATATGAGAGCGTTTGCCCTCACCATGACCCGTCTCTGTGGATGTTTGATTTTGACTTTAGGTGATGATGTTTTCTAGGTCTCTCTGCTACACAGTTGCTCTTTTCTTTCCCCTTTCCTTACTGTACTTTTTGGAAGAAGTCACTGTGTGCAGTCCACACTTAAGTATTGGAGGGTTAAGTCCCATCTCTTTGAGGGTATAGAGTTTACATACTTCTGCACTGGATAGTTGTTTGTTCTCCCACTTACTTACTTAATGTATTTACATCAGTATAGCTCATGGGTATTTTGTGATATTGTGTGATTAATATCTTCATGTTCTGTGGAGGTCATATTTTTCTAGCAGTGGCCACTGGGAATTCTCAATTTTCTCTCTTGTTGCCCCCAGCAATGTAGCTTTTGGTTTTGGTTTTTCTTGAACACTATCTTTCAGCCATTACAATGTGCTCCCAGCTTACCTTATATGTTTTTTGCCCCAGTCCTAGAACAACCATTTCTCCAAGGTTGGGTTTCTTTTATGGGAAAGTGATATTAGAAGTAATGCTCTAGGTGATAGACTGGAGTGTCATTGTTCTAGACGGTCTCAGCTGACATGACAAGGAAATACATGTGTGTTTATCAGCACCTGCATAATGCATATGTACAAGTATTTCTATGGGCAGCCATCTGCATGAAGATAAACAGTTCATACTGATGTCACTATCTTTAATCCACAGGTCCATAGATCATTCTAGCCTCCTTCACTTACTTACTTGTAACCTTTCACTCCAACAGCAAGAAACCTGGTTCTTAACAGTTTTCTATTTATTTAATTGCTCAATTCCAGTACACATGTGTAGCAGTTCAGCGTTATTAACTCATATCCCTGTGGGACACCAGTTTATCAACTGACCACAGTGCGGTGGGCAATTTCTTTACCTTTAGTCTTAAGCCTCCACTAATTTCCAAAGTCAGATCTGCAGCTTTCCCCTTTGACTGAGGTAATTACATTACAATTAGAATGTCAATATAATTGGATTGTTTTGTCACATTCTGCATTCCTTCCTTCGTATTAAGGGTTTTAAATCTACTTTATTGAGCTGTAATCATGTATAACAAACTGCATCAATTTAAAATGTGATTTAGTGAGCTTTGACAAATGCAGAAAATGACTGCCACATCCATAAGCCACTGCCACAATCAAGATCTAGACTATTTCCTATCACCTTCCAACACCCTTTTATCATCTACCCTGGTACCTGGCTACTACTCAAAAGGTTTTTGTTATTACAAATCAGATTATGCTTTTTTGGGGGATGGTTTTGAGATTTGCCAATGGTTTTGTGTATATCAGTACTCTGCTCTTAAAAAAAAGAACTAGTGTTTCATTATATGGATATATCACAATAGACAGCCTCTGCTTCTTTGAGAGTATTAGATTTGTTTCAAGTTTTTAGCTATTGTGAATGAATAAAGCCACTATGAACATTTTTAGATAAGCACTTTTGTTAATATAATATTTCTTTTCCTTTGGGTAAATAATTTGGAGGCAAACATCTGGGTCATATTGTAGGTATAGATTTAATTTTAAGAAAGAGCCAAACTCCTTTCCAATCTCATTGTGTCATTTTAATTCCCATAGCAATATATGAGAGTCATCGGTCGCATTTCCTCCTTTACTTTTCACTTTCCTATGTTCTTCTTGTAAGGTTCCTTGTGATTGCTTTAGGTCTACCTGGAAAGTCCAGGAAAATCTCACCATCTCAAAAATTCTTAAAGAAGTGGAGCAGCTTTATTGATGTGTAACTGACATACAGTGAGCCGCTCAGAGTTAATAGACACAATTTGATAAGTTTGGCATATGTATATGCCATGAAACCATCACCACTTTCCAGGTAGTAGCTATATCCACTAACTCCTCAAATTTCCTTATGTTCTTTTGTCTTTCGAAATCCTTAACTTCATCATATCTGGACAGTCCCTTTGCCACATACAGTAACATCGACACATTCCAGGGATTAGAATGTGCACATCTTTGGGGAATCATTATTCAGCCAATCACAGACCCCCAACTGCTCAATCAGAGCCATCTCAAAGAATCCGTGACCAAATTTCATCTTCCACACCAGTATTTCTATGGAACAACACAGGGATGAGCAGTGAGCTCATCATGGTAGGAGATAGGAACCAGAGGTTAACTGGACAACCTGATCTTGTAGCTCAACTTCAGCTAACACAAAACCCTTGTCTTTTTTTTAATTGTTTTATTATTCATATGTGCATACAAAGCTTGGGTCATTTCTTCCCCCTGCGCCCACCCCCTCCCTTACTACCCATTCCGCCCCCTCCCTCTCCCCCCACCCCCTCAATACCCAGCATAAACTATTTTGCCCTTATCTCTAATTTTGTTGAAGAGAGAGTATAAGCAATAATAGGAAGGGAACAAGGGTTTTTGCTGGTTGAGATAAGGATAGCTATACAGGGAGTTGACTCACATTAATTTCCTGTACGTGTGTGTTGCCTTCTAGGTTAATTGTTTTTGATCTAACCTTTTCTCTAGTTCCTGGTCCCCTTTCCCTATTGGCCTCAGTTGCTTTTAAGGTATCTGCTTTAGTTTCTCTGAGTTAAGGGCAACAAATGCTAGCTAATTTTTTAGGTGTCTTACCTATCCTCACCCCTCCCTTGTGTGCTCTCGCTTTTATCATGTGCTCAAAGTCCAATACCCTTGTTGTGTTTGCCCTTGATCTAATGTCCACATATGAGAGAGAACATATGATTTTTGGTCTTTTGGGCCAGGCTAACCTCACTCAGAATGATGTTCTCCAATTCCATCCATTTACCAGCGAATGATAACATTTTGTTCTTCTTCATGGCTGCATAAAATTCCATTGTGTATAGATACCACATTTTCTTGATCCATTTGCCAGTAGTGGGGCATCTTGACTGTTTCCATAACTTGGCTATTGTGAATAGTGCCGCAATAAACATGGGTGTGCAGGTGCCTCTGGAGTAACCTGTGTCACAGTCTTTTAAAACCCTTGTCTTTTACATAGGGTAAGGTAGGAAGAAAGTAGAGGATTTTTGAGCAGAGAAATGACATGATGACACATTTTAACAGACTTATTCTATATAGTGTGTAGAGAATAGACCAAAGGAGGGAAAAGGTATAAGAGGAGAGGAATTAGGAAGTTCTTGCAATAGCGCAGGTGAGCAATGAGGATGGCTGGGGTCAAGGTGAAAGCAGCAGTGGTTAAGAAGAAGCCAGTTTCTTGATATAATTTGAGGTTAGGGTCAAAGGTTTGTTGGAGAGCTAGATATCAAATTTGAGAGAAATAGAGTAAGTATGGATAAGTTCAAGTTTCTGTTTTTTGTTTGAGATATTAGCACAATGCAGTTGTGGAGTGGGGAAGGATAGATTTTGAGTTTTGTACATGTTAAGTTGAGCTGCTTATTAGGTAAGCTTGTAGAAAGACTGTGGAAACAGAGGGCTGTACAATGGAGTTTAGGGAAGAAGGTGGGGCTGAAGGTATGGATTTTGGATTTGTTGGCATAGAGGTGCTGTTTTAAGTAATGCAACAGGTTGTAATCCTCACAATATAGTGAATACACAAATAAAAAAGAAGACCAGACAAAGAACTGGATCCTAGAGTCCTCCAATGTTAAGAGGTCAGGGAGCTAAGTACCCAGAAAAACAGATTGAGAAATCATGAGTTTCAAGGTGGGTGCCTTGGAAGCTCAGTGAAAAAAGCATTTTAAGAGTTCAGGAGTGATTAACTCTGCCAAGGAAATTGCAGATTGAGAATTAATCACTGAATGGAGCAATATGAAGGTCACTGGTGACCCTGATGGGAGCAATTTTGATAAAGTTGAGGAAGTGTGTGCAAGAATCTGATCAGAATTGCTTTGAGAGAGAATGGAAAGAAGGGAATGAGATGGAAATGACTTTCAAAGTAATTAGCCTCCTAAGAAAGGATGTAAGTGGGAGTGGTGCCCAAAGGGTCTAGGGAAGTGAAAATAGGGGGATATTTAAGGTAGAAAAAAGAAGCAAGTGTTTGGAGAAGAGCCAGTGGAAGGAAGGATTCAATATAGAAGGGGAAAGATGGTGGAGAAGAGAGGGAACTAATGTTGGAGAGATGAGCTTGAATAGGCAAGAAATGTTCTTTCTCACATGCAGAATCTAGGCCTTAAAGATGAATGACAGGACGATAGAACAGGGGCTGTATAGAGGAGGGCATTCAGGGGAGGGAGGAGGTGAAAGAAAAGGACAAAAGTGAGTATGATTAAAGTACTTTTTTATGTATGAAGACAAAATAGCAAAATCTGTTAAGAATTGTTTAAAAGGAGAGAATGAGAAAGAGTAATAAAAGGGGTGAATTTGGCCAAAGTATATTATTTGCATTTATGAAAATATTACAATGAAATCCATCCCTTTGTACAGTTATTTTTTGTTAATAAAAACATCTAAAAAGAGGTATGATCCCAGGTCTTTCCTAGTTAGGTGCTGTACTCTAGATCTGTAGGGCTGGTTCTAATGAGGAGCAGATAGAGTGCCCACATTTTAATCTCACCTGCTTCAGTGACACCACAACACTAAGGCAGCAATCTTTTACCAACAAGGAGTCCAGTACCTTAAAGCACAAAACTAGAACCTAGAGAAATTAAGTGGCTTATTCACAATCTAAAATAAAAAAAGGAAGAGAAAACCTCACTCCTGTAAGATGTAAATTTTCCCCTAAATTATTTATGTCTACCTTTATGAATGAGGAAAGTATGGTACAAATAATTATGTAATTTGTTAAGGATACAAGGTTATAGGACCAGGGCTTAGAATAAGGACTGTCTGCCTCTAAAGTTCATGCTTTTTCTAGTAAGTTTAATCAGTTATTAAATAACTACATAAAGTATTAAAGTATTTGGAGAACAAAGAAACAGAAATAGAAACACGAACATTTATAACCTTTATGAATTGTTCAAAGGCAGAATAAATTATTTTTCCTCTTAAGATTCCTAAAATATTGTGTCCATGTTTTGTTCCTAGTAGACTTTATTTTGTAGAGTAGTTGTAAGTTCATGGTGAATTCAGCAGAAGGTATACACAGTCCCCAGATGTTCCGTGCCTCCTCCAACTCCACAGCCTTCCTGATAGCAACATCTGAACTAGTGTGGTACACGAGCTAGAACCAGTGAACTTACACTGAAAGAATGTCATCATTAGCCAAAGTCCTCAGTTTACCTTGGAATTCACTCTTGACGTCGTACATTGTGCAGCTTCCAACACTGTAGAATGGTGTAAACTCACCACTGTAGCATACAGAGTGCTTTCACTGTCCTAAAATTCCTTCATGCCATGCCTACTCATTTCTCTCTCTCCATAATACCTTAGCCTCTGATCTTTTTACTGTTTCCGTGGTTTTATCTTTTCCAGAAAGTCATGTAGTTGGAATTGTCAGGGGAGGCCAATGGCAGGTCTTTGGTCTCGCCATAGAAAGGATTTAGGACATGCACAGAAGAGTTTTAAAAAAGCAGATTTATCGAACCATGAGCCAGATTTTACTGAAGCAGAAGTGATTTCAAAGTGACAGTACATCCCCAAAAGAAATCAAGAGTGGGAAACTTGACCAAGCAGTCAAGTGCACCAAGTGTGCAGATCTCAGGTATTATTATGGGTTGCAGATTAGATATGTTAATATCATGTATATAATTGTGGAGATTTTTGAAAAATGGGAGGACATATCCATGAATTAAAGAATGGGGAGTGGTTTACCTATTGAGGTGTCCTTAGAGCCTTAAAGGTGACTTGAGGGGAGAGACGTGCATGAAACCACAAGTATAATGAGATGTAAATGAGGCGTCTGGCTAACCTCTTGGGTTGGGAAAGTCCTTGTCCTAACAAGTTGCTGGGGACTATTGGCTGCTGTACCAGGAAGAGGCCTTAACAGTAATGGCACCATTACTCCAGGATAATGGTGGAGAAGGATGTTTGGCAAAATGTACCTGGGTGTGGAGGGGCACCTGTTCCCTGGCTCCTCTTTTTGTTCCCTTTCTGCCTGCCTCCCTATCTCAGAATCATGTAGCATGTAGCCTTTTGACTGCTTCTTTCACTTAGCAAATTACATTTAATTTTCCCCCATGTCCTTTCATTATAGAGCTTTGATTGATTTGTATAATATTATACGCAATATCCCTGGCAACCCTGTGTCTCTCCCCTACTGGAACTTCTTGAGGGGGAAATGTCTCATTTTTATGATTCTGTATTTAAGTTCAGTTTTTTGGCATATATTAAGTAAGCCGTTAAATTTACATAGATTAATAAATGAATTAATAGTGGATGGATGGATGGAAAGCCATGGATAATTTGTGGTGTTAAAAGCTAGATTAAATGCCAACTCCAAGTTCTTTGACATAGACAAATCTGACTGGATAGTTTGCAAAAATGCGAGATCTAAGAAGATTATTAAGATACTTCGGGGTTTAAGAAAGAAGACCAAAGCCATGAGAAAGACAACACACAGACTACCTAGTAAATTCCTCTTTGCCACAATGAACATTAGTTTCTCTTGAGTAAATTTCAGGTGTCAATTTTTGTATATCCTCAGAGCAACAAGTGATTTGGAATTTTAGTGTGCCTCTCTACATCCAAATGGATCCTCAGATTTACTTCCTCTGCATATCTTTTTAATCTCTCTCTCTTTACCCCCACTGCTCACAACTGATTTGCTCTGTGATCCTGGTGGAAGACAGTCCCCTATTAGTTCATAGCCTTTCACGTACTTTAATAACTCACTAAGGTTTGCAATGGCCCCGAGGTCTTCAAAAAATGATAGGGCCGGCAACCCCATGCTTGCACAGCTAGCTGTGATTAGATGATGTAAGTCATGTTTATTTCACAGGAGACTGTGGCACAAATAATTATATAATTATTTAAGTAACAAGGTGGTAGGACCAGAGTTTAGAATAAGAATTACCAGCCTCTGAAGTTTATGCTCTTTTCAGTAAATGATGAATAGATAATGACAGTACTTGTATACTAAAGAAATAGAGAAGTACACACAAGTAGTAGGTACTCTGTGCTCCCAGTGTAGGTGAAGTACAGAGTCCTCTGATTAAAGGAAACTAGGCTCTGCACTATAGCAGGTGTGAGCTAGAAGAGAGATGAAAAAGATCCACTCTGACCTTATGTAGTCCTGTGGTCATTTCACTCATTAATCCTCTTATCTATGGCTTCCTGCTTAGCTGGGTTTATAGGTATACACTACCATAGCCCAGCTTTTTGGTTGAGATGGAGATCTTACTAACTTTTTGTTCAGACTAGCCTCAAACTATACTCTCTTTTCCTACCTCGAAAGGAAACAATCACTAGTTTAAAAGTCATTCGTTTAATTTTAGAAATTGGAGTGGAAGGCTCAGAGGTAAGTTGTACGATGAGGTAGGTAGGGGCTTGGGTGCTGGAGGAAGAGGTGGTAAATAGGGCTGCGTGTTGGGAGGGCACAGAACTAGATGGTGAGGACTTTTTGATCCTTGCTAGGCCTGAAATGCTGAGAGGATTGCTTGTTAAGCAATCCACATGTGTGACTGTTCATTAGCTTCCTTTTAGGGTGAGAGAGCTGCTGAAGATGCTTCGTCTATAGTTGATTGGCTTTATCTTTGAACCATGCTGACCAGGATGTTTGTTTCATCTGTGATTTGAGCTAGAGTTTAGGAGAAATATTAAGGGTGTGTTGTTCTGATGTGTTGTTCAGGCCTCACCGACTATGAATAAAGCTTCTGAAACCATTTTTTTTTTTGCATGTCTTATTGTGGTGTTTCCAAATTCCTAGCATCTGGTAATGCTGGGATTTAGGAATGAGAAGTCAGAATTCATAAAATCATAAGTTATTCTGTATTTTTCATGATATTTTATTGATATGTTTTAAAATAATGAGTGACCATAATAAACATTCAATTGCTTTTCTGTGACATATTTACACTAAACCCCTCAGAGTATTTTTGGCTAAAAAATTATATAATGATAAGTGCATGGTTTGTTTTTACTATAAACCAATGTACTACCCCAGATTTTATATTTAATATCATATATTGTATATACTTTGTAAAGAATTAGATATCAGGAAACATTAACTCCAAATTAATGTCAAATATTCATTTTAAACAATGAAAAATCACAAAGAATTAAAGGTTGCTTATTTATTATTTATTTATTTATATTCATTTACTTATTTGTTGGTGGGACTGGAGTTTGAAAGCAAATGTAAAAAAAAATCAACAAAATAATTATTAATAAAAAAATTTTACAAACCAAAAACTAAATAAAGGTGGCAACAAAAACAAAAACAAAATTATCGAGAACTCAGCTGCTCTTCAGAGCAGTTGCTATTATCACTATTATTATTTTACCCCCCTCCTCAAGTCTGTATGGTTCTGTCTAGTAGTGGGCAGTGTAGTTAGAGGTTTCAGTCACTGTCTGGCAGTCACAGCCTCTTGCTGGTGTCCCAGCATAGGTGAGTGACCTAGAGATCCAGTGACGTCTCACTATTTCCCACTTAACGTGTGGCTTCCTCCTTCTGCCGCTTCTCCACCATCTCTAGCCTGATATGCTCAGTACTGGGTCAGGCCTTTCCTTTCCTGGGTTGTATTTGCTGGTCTTCTCCTGGTCCTGCTGCTTAGGTCCACCTTACCACCCCCCTTACTTAGATGGAGCTGAGACTTAGAAGCTGTGTTCAGTAGACCTCAGGGCTCTATCTTTGTCTGCAGGGACATTCTGTGATGCAGTGGGTGTAGGCAGTTATACCCTGCAGTCTCTCTCACCAGGTCTTTCTGTTCCACCTTGGTGTCTGGGATGACACCCACAGTGGTGCAGGGTTTGCAGATCAGCATTCACCTCTGCTAACCAGAAGCTCATGGGATTTTGATGGAGTCTAGACTACTGTGCCACCTGCTCTAATTTCTTTAGCAGTTCTTGAGAAGCTATTTTCTGGTTGTTCCAATTCCACGTTGCTGAGAAGCTGGAAGGCGCTGCCTGCTTCTAACCTGCCATCTTGGCTCCCTGGAAATATGGTTGTCTTGGTGTTGATTCATGACAAATACTCAAGGTGTAACAATTTTGGTTTTTGTCATGACACTAGTTGAGTCATTAATTGTTAAACTCTGAAAAAATGCCAAGGGCATTATTTGGCAGTAATCAAAAAATTTAACATTTGGTTTAGGAAAGTTAAGAGTGCTACAGAGAATCACACATCAATGTTGCCAGTTTGTGGACTTCTATTGTTTCCAAAATTTGTTTTTCTTGGAACATCACTTCTAGGATTCGTAAAGTTTTCTATGCATGTACATTTTCTAAGGTTTATGTCACTTTGTGAGGATGCCGACAGGGACATATCTAACCCTCGAATGCGCCCATGACTACAGCACGACTGAGAAATTGAATTATAACCATTTCCTTCCGATGTCCTGCTGCACTGGTCCTGGGGGTCATGAACCTTAACCTCTGACTTCTCTTCTTGCCTTTGACTTGACTTGACCACTAAATTGTCTACGTAAATTGTGAAGCTTTCAGCTTCACAGGAGAATTATGATACTGTCCTCCATTTTTTTTTCAGAACTGAAAAACATTCATTTCCCAATAAGTAGCAAAAAGGAATTCCTTCAAGGACAGGCTAATTTTTTGATGTTTATATGCCCTTTCTCATGAGAAATCAGAACCTCCCAGGACTGGAACGCTTGGCTTTGGAATGTATTTTAGAACCCTAACACTTTCCAAAGTAGTATTTTTAATTTAGATTCCTATTCATTGTGTCTGGGAATTTCATTGATCTACATCCTAAAGACATTCAGCATTGTCAGTTTAACTTAAAGAATCAAAAATTTTTACCTTATTGAGAGTGTTGTGGTATTGTTATTTATAGAATCAAGCTAACAAGTACTGTTTGGTGGTAACCAAGTGATATTTGGGTCTTAGAGGTAATGCGAGTGACTTAAGTAGTAAGATAAGTAAGTGACAGTTGACTCTTGTTATAGAATAGTGCTCAGCAGTTATTGTTTTAAAATCTAAGTGAGATTAACTCAGGTCCCCATTACATTCCATATCTTCCTGAATCTACTCTCCCTAACGTTCCTATAAATTTGGTTGAGTGATTAAATTGTTTGCGACTTGTGATTGTATAATGATTTTAGTTCTAAAATTGATTTTAACTCCCATGAGTAAAATTTAGAAAGAAAGAAAGAATTATTAAGAAATTCCAATATGGTTAACATTTTGTATATCGGAGAATGATGAAATAAGCATCATTGTTTGAAGAATATGGCAAAGAAATGATCAAAGGAATCCAAAATCATGATCAAATGGCTTTGCAGAAATACTTAAATACTAATATATAGTATAACAGAGTGAATTAAGTTTGATTTTTATAGTGCTCATGGAAGACAAAGTTTGTGCTATTATGTATTTCTGCCCCAATAATTCAGTTCCCACAGAATGCTTCTAAAACATGTTCTAAGAGAGAAATAGTTGAAAAGGAACATCCACTAGGATTTCTCCAGCCTGTTCTATCTGAGATCCAGAATTGTCTGATCATGGGGCCGCCTCAACTGCAGTAGTAAGATCTTTATTCCACTTATCTTCCTTCTATTTTTCTGCTCACATTTCTTTTCCTTGACTTTCTTCTTTCATACAGCAAGAATTGCTTCCTTATGGAAGTCAGTAATAAGCATTCATTTATTGAGAAATAAAGTTAATTAGTTGCAAAAATATTTTTTCTGGAGAAGGAAGTAAAAGATGGGAAAAGAGATGTCTTGTAGGACACCTTTGCAGGAGGTCTGAAACAGACTGAATAGAAATACCATTCATTTCATTGAAAATATCATTTTCTGTGAATCTTCCAAATGAGTATTAATTGGTTTAACTGTTTGCTCTGTGTAGAAAGGATGGCAAAAAATGCTCAGATGAATATAAAGAACTTAAAAAATCTAATGTACTTTGTAGCAATGCTAATGCTTTATAGAACATATCATGTACTGTGTCGGGAAGGCTGTGATCTATGAGCAGAAACTTACTGAAATTGTTTTTGAACCCCCAGCAAATCAGCTCCCCACAACAAGGACAACCATTTCCACATTAATTAGGAATTAGAGATGGAGACAAGGACCTAATGAACAAGTTATCCACATCTTATGCTAGTGACAGAGGATTCCATAGCATCAGTTCCTGGGTCATTGTTGAGGCTACCTGAACTGGAAGCCATTAGTGCAACTTCTGCTACAAACTAATTAAATTGTGCATATCTAGAAAGCATATTAAAATGATAGTTCTGTCCTGGAGGTAATGTTTTTGTGACATTTCTCATTCTGTAGGTCCTCAGAGCAATGGTCGTTGATGGCTGATTTCCAGAGTATCAAGGACAAGCGAGGGTCATAGGAAGAGTGGCTCTTCCTAATTCTGCATGATTAACCTACTGTAATGATTGAGACTCCAACACTCAAATTTCTTTATTTACAATGAAATCACCATGTTGGGCCAATCAGAAGCCATGGCTGTCAGTGCCATCTAGTTCCATTTAGGAGAATGATTCTTCAAATGGCTTTAGCTTTGGTAAAGGAATGTCTCCTAAAATTAAACAAAAAGCTATTTGCATTTGTTATTCTGTTATGAACGAGGAAAGTAGGTCAATGAGTTTGTGTTTCTATATTAAGCTGGGCTCATTCTAGCCAGCAGTATCCTTGTAGAATGGTTTGTTGTGTAGAACTGGTGACAGATCTAGTTTGGGACTTGCTCTGTTTCCTGCCAACTCTGTGCTTGTGAGTGGGTTAACTTTTAGAACTTTATTCTTTCAGTTGGACCTTGCCTTCACTCAGTTGACAAACATAAATTGAATCTTGACTATATGACTGCATTCCAGGCATAGCACTGGCACATGGGTTTTCCAAGTTTTTGCCTCATGGATTCTTCTTACAATATTTTCTCTTTCAGTCCTATTATTTTGAAAGATTTTATATTCCAAATGGACTGTGTATTAAGTAGTATGTTTTTTTAATCTTTTAAGATAGATAGAACTGAAAAATATGGCTTCTGATTGGCTAAATATAATGATTTCATTCCAAACAAAGGAGATTTAGCATTGGAGTTAACTTTCTGAGTCATATATATTGACAGGAAATGTGCTATTGCCATTAGGGTTTTCTTTGAAATCAAAATAATTTGAAGCTTTAAATAGGTTTATTAAAGTGTTTCATCTACATATAGACACCTTATCATATCTCTTCTTGAATAGATAATTCATAGTTCCAGGCCTCTTTAGTAACCACTTTTGCCACAAAGAGTAGTTTCAGTTGTCTTACCAATAGAATGGAAATTTCTAGGAAGTCCCTTTTTCATGGGTCTTAGCCATTTTGTCTTTCTAAAATATTGGAAATGATTCAAAGATGTCTATTACTACCTTTGAATGTTGCTTAGGAATCTAGGAACTCCAAGCAAGGATGGAAGTGATGGTCTTTGTTTTAAATCACTATGAACTGAGCATTTAAAGAATGGATAAACAAAATATTATTGTGCATTTTGCCTTTGATTTTGAGTGTGGTAGCAGATGCTTAGCAAATCAGGAGGTCATCTCATATCCACTGTGCTAGATGCTTATGGAAAATGACTTATCCATCCAGGAAATAAATACCCTCGAAACCTCAATGAGCCGTGTCCTCATTTGATTACTGGCCAAATAGTTTGAGGGATCAGCTTGTGGCTAAGTCACTGAGCTGAGATGGGAAATCTTGCATTTGAAAGTAACACAGCAGCAGTAGAATGTCAGGGAAAATCATGTCCTCTAAGCATACTTAATTCTTCAGATTCACATTAATAGAGTTCATTCTTCTCTCACCCCACTCCATCCCTCCATCCCAAAGCTTCATTCTTGCTTATTTAGTGGCCTTCTGGGAACAAGTAACATTGGGCTGATGATTTGAAAACATTCGTAATAAGTGTAATAGTCAGGGAGAAGCACCTCACAGCACCAAAAGAGAAAGGCTGTAAATGTTTCACTGCTTAACATTCAACTGAATTTAACATATTTTGCATATCTTGAATGAGCAAGGAGTTGAGGAGCATAAGAACTTATCTGTTGTTCCTGTCCTAAGGAGTTTCCAGGGAAATAGAGAAGTT
Source organism: Castor canadensis (assembly GCF_047511655.1). NCBI lineage: Eukaryota > Metazoa > Chordata > Mammalia > Rodentia > Castoridae > Castor > Castor canadensis. Next base: position 105,466,950 of record NC_133399.1, on the reverse strand, counting down.
TTTGCATGCACACATAGGACCAAAAGGACAGTAGATGAAATGGTAGAGGACATAGCATTGTCTCCTGAAGATAATTGCAATGAAGCATCTGTCATAAATGTTCAATACCAGTCATTGTTAAGAGGGATGCAATTGATACCCATGGTGTTATTTTGGAGGTTAACTATGCAGGCCTGGAAAGAGGATAGAATTCGGCTAAAAAGGTTCAAAAGCATTTGGGCAAGTGAAGAGTAGCAAGAGAAAATGACCCAATAAGGTATTGCAAAATATCCTTTGTAGAGTCAAATTTTTTGGTTGGGACAACAAGATCTGCTTTCCTGAATATTTGACCTTCATCTTTAAAATCTGGCTCTGTTGAAAAAAAGAATCAATAAAGTCCACTGCATTTTCTAGGTAGTGCTGTTTAATTGTACATGTAAAGAAAATGAATCCCGAAAGCTTTATTTTTAGTACAGAACAATTTCAAAAGGTTTAAGGTTCTATTACTGTTCAAAATGCTTGTCACATTTCATTTTATTAGAATGGATTGCTAAAACAGGACTGCATGAAAATCACTGTGAACTTTGAGAGGCTAAATTTGATAATAGTAGAAACCACTATTTAACAATAGAAATTAATATTTATCAATCAGGTGTTTGCCCAACAGCATGCTAAAAGTTTTACAAGTATATTAATCTCACAAAACCTTATGCACTAAGTACTGGTTTCATGACTTTACACAAGACAAATTAGTGCTAAGAAAGGATGAGTAACTTGCATAAGGCCACTCATAATTGTGTGCAAAGGTTGAGCCAATGCTGTTAACACTCTTAAGCACACCTCTGTACACACACATTCATTTGACAACTAGCTAATGTCAACTTGCAAGATGAGAGACAGATATAGAAGGCAATCTTCAGAATGCTAGCAGTGCAATCTGGGAAGGTTCTATCACCCTTCCTACCATAAAGCCTCAATTAACTGCTGCACCCACTTGGCAAATGGGCAAATTTAAGTTTCTACTTATTTAGGATTACAAGAACTTTTCCTTTAAACTTCACCATGTAAAAAAACTGAGTCATGTCTTTGATCCCTGAAAAGCTAGTGGCACCTCAGTTCAATATAGCAAATATTAATGGCGCTCCAATGGACGCTAGGTTACCTCGAGCATTCAGAGTGGCACAGTTAACTCAACTTCCAGCAACTTGATAGGTATAGGATTGAAATCCCAACAAGTCAATCAGGAGAACAGACTTTTGATAGGACCAGATGCTAGAATGGCACTTTCTGCATTTGTCAAGTTTTGAAAGAAGAATCTACCTCCACTCAGGAGTTTCCCTTTCCACATAGACGACATCTCATCCTAAGAAGTCATAGAGCCTGAAACTTGACAAAATATTGAAGGCTTGAAGATTATTTTTTCAATTGCAAGAATACCTAAAACATAAATCAATTCCTATCATTGCTTTCCTTAAAAACTTTCAGTCTTCTTATTTCACAGACTAGAGAACTCAGGTCCAATTCCTTAGCATGACAGCTAAGGTCCTTCACACTGGATCTCATCATACATTTTTAATATTGCATCCAACAATGTCCTTCCGCCCACCAAAGGTATTGTAAAAGGGGCATAAGCTTTGGATTTGCACTTCACCTTCATCTTTCACTGGAGGTAATCTTGGATGTGTAATCTCGGGTAAGTTCTCAGTTCTGGTTTTTGCATCTCTAAAGCAGATATAATAGTCAAATATCTCCTCTTTTCTTTTATCACCCTTCTTTTTTAATGGACCGACCACATAGGATTTCAGCTGATGATGATGGAATGTCCCCTGAAGACAGGGTGTCACCGGTACCCAGGCCCTCCAGTGACCGTAGGTCACTGATGTTTACAGAGGCCCATGGAAACTTCGCTAAGGATTGACTGGAGATTTCCTGTTATCGTGGGAAGTTGCAAACTGCTTTCCAGGTGAGGAATGGGTAATTTGGGATACAGAGGAACCACCTGATCTTGAATAAAACAATGGCCAAGGGAGCCCTACTAAGGAGGAGCTGGCCTCTGACTTTGGAGGACATTACAGACTCAGTTCAAGGAAAGTGAACAAAATTATCTTAATTCTAGAACTTAAATATAGGGATAACCACAACCACATACCAAAGACAATCTGCTGGGGTTGGGGCTGCCGTTCAAGTATCTTTGTGTGTGTGTGTGTGTGTGTGTGTGTGTGTCCTATGAATGGAAAAAAGTTGGCAAGCATTCATTTGAATATCACTCATAAATTTAATAAGTTCAATTCATGAGAATATATGAATATTCTCTTAAATATTCCAGTGCTATTTTTGGCTTAGTAAAATGCGCTTACACCCTTCTGTTAAATTAATTGATTCTGAGTGGTAGATAGTGTGATGGTCTTCTGAAAATGTCCTATGTCCTAATCCCTGGAAGCTGTGAGTGTGTAGATGATGTCCTTTGGCAAATGAGACTTTGCAGGCACAGTTAAGGTTATGGTCCATAAGACAGGGGCATTCTGGATTATTTGGGTGACCCAATCTAATCCCCTAAGCCTTTTAAGTGGAGAAATTTCTCCAGCTGGAGTGGAGATGGCATAGAAGAGAAAAAAGTTGGATGAGGCAGAAGTGGAGATTAGAGAGATTAGGAATGTGAGAAGGGTCCTCTCCTAATGTCATTGGCTTTGGGAAGGCAGAGGGGCCACAAGCCAAGGAACACGGTATCCTCTTAAAACTGAGAACCACCCACACCCAGCAAACACCTTGGGATGTCAGGTCCACAATGGGAGAGAACCAAACTCTGCCAATGATCTGAATGAACCTAAAGCAAGTCCTTCCTCAGGACCTCTAGGCAGAACATGGATCTGCTGACAGATTGATTTTAGCCCAGAGAGACCAGTGTTGAACTTCTGATCTACATAAACTGTGAAATAATGAATTTGTGTTGCTTTATGGTGCTAAGTCTGTTAATGCAGCAATAGAAAATGAACACACTCAAAACATTTTGAAAATTAAATTCAAAGGTTGATAATATGCCTCTTCTCACCTACATTATGTTACAAATGACTCCAAAATAAAACAAAACATATTAATTCAATGTATTGGATTTATTTGATCATCTTCACAGTTGATTCTGTCTTCCTGGATCAAGGACACTTGTACATTAAGGGTACACTTGGCCATGCAAAACTATTGCGACCATCATCCTCCCAAGTAAGTTTGGGTTACCTTCTTAGCTGAATGGGGTTGCATATTGATCAGAGATTTTGATCTATTTGTAAGATATGAAGTTATAAGGCTTTAGAACCTTCTCACTGACCTGGGCATCTAGTGTGAATTCTTTGTATTAGCTCTGGAGCATCTGGGGACTGGAAGTTCATGCCACGTAAATAGGATTGGTGTCATGACTAGAGCCCCTGAGCTCAAGATAAGCTCTTGCTTAATTAACCTTTATCTCCAGATCAGAGCTGATGGAGCTCAACAGCTAGCTCAGTTACTTCACTCGATTGGACTCTACCAGTCAATACACTATTGCACTCTGAATTTTTACAGATTCTCCCTGTTGTGTTGGACCACAGCTCTTATATTTAAATGTCAATTAATTGTACTCTGTGTATCTGTCAAGGCTGAAGTATTCTGCAATTGCAGGACTAAAGTAGTATAAGCAACACAAATCATCCCTTTTGCACCTTGGCACTGCTTTTCAGCCTTTTACAATCATTACTGCTCTTAACTTTAAAAAAGAATTATGAAGTGCTATGCCCCTCAAGAAAATGTGGCATTTCATGAGAAAAATTTAATAGCCAAAGAGTCGAATCTGTCTTTTTTCCTTAATATGGAAAACGCCTTGCAGTTTGAAAATAAAATAGGTTCAAGAATTTATGTAAAACATTCAAGTTTTCATGTCAAAAGAGAATGACCTTGGCATCTTTCTATAAAACACTTGCACTTAGCAAAAATCATCCCATTTGAAATAGTGCTGCACAGAATGATAGTAAATACAGTAAAAGAAAAAGAAAAAGTCACAGTATATAATTAACTTAAGAGCTGGAAAAATACATGAAGGAAACATGTACAAAATAATATGTGAAACCTTAGAGAGCATTGTAGAAACCACATGTTGGAATGAAAGGCAAGAGAAGCAAGGATTTGTACCAAAGGGAGTCATTGTAAGGGACGTGGAACATCTTGGAGACTTGTCAAGGTTTTAAATGCCATAAAATAGCATAGGAAACCAGGAAGAATGCTGTAAACTTTTCTAGAAATGCATGTATTAGGCAATATTACTTTGTATTTCAGAATCCATTCTTATTTTATCAACTGGTGTCTGCAAAAAATATGGATCAGAACACCTGTGATCCATCTGGCTCACATCTTTCTTCTTGTCAAAATGTCAATACTTCAAAAATAGAATAAGTCATAAGCATGTGCTAATTTGGTTAATAAACACTCGAAGTGCACAGGTGCACACAGTGGAAATCAAAACAGAGCTTCGGGAATAATGCACGAGGAACACAGAGGTCAAATTTGACAACTACTACATGAAATTACTTGGTTATGCTAGGAATTGACTTCCAGGAGCCTAAAATTTGGAAGGAAGAACATTTAGGTAAATTAAAAGTCATTAAAATTGCATAACATAGAAAACATTGTCAAGAAAAAACCCTAAGAATTCTTATCTTTTAAATAATTGATAAAAATTATTAGAAGTACAAAATCAGATCTTAAAAATGCTTTTAGATCACTAAATTTGAAAACAAAAGCTTAAGCCTATTGGCGATGGTCAATTGTGGTCATGAGGTGAATAAATTACAAGGTGATTTTTTTTGTGATATTGGGGTTGATCTCAGAGTCTTGAGCTTGCTAGGCAGGTGCTCTACCACTCAAGTCACAGCTCCAGCACTTTTTTTTGGAGGAGGGTGGAGCGGCCTTGAGTTATTTTTTGGTTAGGGTCTTGTGTTTTTGCCTGGAGCTGGCTTGGACCACCACCCTTCTAACTAAGCATATCTGGGATCACAGGCATGATCCTCCATGTCCAGGTTACTTGTTGAGATGGGGTGTCACTAACTTTCTGCCTGTACTGGCTTTGAACTGAGAGCCTCCCAATCTGTGCCTCCTGAGTAGCTGGAATTGCAGTTGTGCACAGCCCCTCAATGTAATTCTTTTTTTCCAGGAAATACTTGTTGATTGTTAAAGATATTACAACAAAAATAGACGTAGAGATGCATAGGGTGACGTATGGGGGAGGGATACTGAGCTACATGCTTTTCTGGGTGTGTCATCCTCAAGAAATAAGGAACTAACACATAGCCTGGAAGTTGTCTGAACTATGCCCGGTTTTTTTTTTAGACAAGGTCTCCCTGTGTAGCCCAGACAGGTTTCAACCTTGGGATGCTTCTACCATCAGCCTCTCAAGTATTTGGGATAGCTGGGGTGGCCTGACACCATTGACTTCATGTGCATTGTAATTCTGCTGCCATGCTTGACAAGGAGACAGGGGTTTGTGGGGCAAAAAGAGAGGTGATACTCCAGGAGACAGAAGGAAATGAGCCTTTCTAGAAACTAGCATATTTAACCTTGGGATTCTGAGATGGGGGAAGGAAGTATGTGTGTGTGTGTGTGTGTGTGTATTAGAATTGATTGATGAAGGACTTCTCCAAAAGGATGACAATGGGGACAGAATACTCTGTGATCTTTCTCAACTTGAAGTCACAATAGCATTTGTGGAAAGTCACCTGAGAACTTCAGGGTGTGAGACAGAATTCCTGTTTTGAGGTTAAGTGACATTGACCTGAAGATGCACCTGCCAGTGCTGCAGGACTGTACCACTGTTCTGTGCTCACAGGGACAGACTCCCAGTTCTCAGAACAACCTTCAACTTTTCATTATTTAGGTACAGAGGATTTCAGTAAACTATCAATAACATAAGATCCAAATCAAACAAACACTCTTTTGTGGACACTCAAAATTTTGGCTTTAAAAACGTGTAAGTAGTACATGTTAAGTGACAAAAAATAAGAACATTTGGGGGCATGAAGAAGGAAAGGCAAAGCCTCAGTTCCTGCACCCCAGAAGCGAAGGCTGCCTTAGGTTTCATCTTCCAGGCTTTCCCCTGTAACCAGTCCATAGAAGGAGGCATCTTTCTCAGTGCTCTTTAAGTGGGAGTAGATCCATGAGTTCAGCTGGGCAGTGTCAAAGCCCTGTCTTGTTCCCAACTCCATCTCAGGCAGATTCCATAGCTTTTTGGTGAAAATTGAATATTTGGAGTCCCATCTGGATGAAATGTTAACCTCAGATCTGAGAATACTTCTTGTCTCTGAGTATAGTGCAAGCTGTGACCCTTGTTCCCTTCCAAATTCTTCAGTTTTGTACTCTGGGGCAGTAAGGTTTCATGAGGATAATTCTGTCTTTTTTTTTTAAAGAAAATTGCCAAGCTTTATTTAGGTTGTAAAGGTTACAAATAACATATCTAGCTCTATATCCCACCTCACACTATGCAGTCCCCAGGGCAGACTCAGCTACCCTTTCCTTCCAGTCTCACTTCTTCTGTCCTTCCTTCTTGTCCTTCCTTGCTATGCTTGGTGGCCTGGGAGGCCAAGTAGCCCATGCATTTCAAATAGCTTCATTGTTGGGATCCATGTCTGGAAGGTTCTCCTCCTCCTGCTGCTGTCGCTGCTCTTCTATAGAAACATGAAGGGCCAGGGCCAACTCAGGATCAACACTGGGACCCACTCCAAATTTAAAGTCACTGGCACCAAGATCCAGCATGACATCACCTTCACCATCCAGAATTGGAGAACTGATGAGGGCATTGGCCAAGCTGGGCCCCAGAGGCACTGTCACCAGAAGAAAGCCAGTTCCATCTGTGCCATTCAGTGTGTTCATGAATGCTGTCAACTACTCCATGTTCACCTCCTCTTCCCTCAAATTGATCATGTCAACATTCACTTTCTCTTTCTTGAGGTATTTAGCTAGCTTCACCAAATTCTTCTCACTGTCCTCCATGGGGCTTCCCATAAAGGTAGTGATGTACATTTTATGATTCTTGCCCTGCAGGTGTTTCAGAGCCAGATGGGCCACTTGGATGCCAGTGCAGAAAGTGGTATTGCCCTTGGATTGGACAGCTTGGAGAGGATGTGCCCAGTGTCAGGGGTGAGTGTGGTCAACACTCCATAGTCATTGGCTAATGTGATAAGGCCCACATTGTTCTCAGGGTTGCTGCAAGTCTTTGAGTGACGTACTATGTTGGCAGCATTCTGTTGGGCCTGCAGCTGAGTGAGTAAGAAATCCCCATTCTGCATATACTCATTGCTGTCCACACAAACCATAATGCTTTTCAACATCATCTTGCCACTTTGCTCTTTCCAGACCACTAATTCTGCCATCTTGTAGCCAGCACCATGGGGCACATGGCCCATTTCTGGGTCCTTGCTAGAGTACTGGAGATTCAGCACCCTTTTGCCTTCAGCCATGACCTTAGTAACTATTCTGGCAACTGAAGTCTTGCTCTGTGTTCCATTACATGTATATTTTACTTTTTCTTACAAGATTCAAACCTGTACAAATGGCTTCTTCATTAGCTGTTTTCTACCTAAAGGAATATTTTCTGACCAAGTTGGAACAGACATACTTATCTGTTCCCCTTGGTAAGAACAACAGAAAACCCTGGACATTACACATAAAACAAACTCAGCTTCTGAAAGGCAGAGAGAAGACAGATCAGGCAGGAAGCCTTGGCACCCCAAGGTCAACATGCAGTGTTGGGCTTTATTTTCACTTCATATATTCCAAATTAAACCATGCAACCTGGAAACAGCAACAGACACAGAAAGGTAAGGTTTGCTTTCTCTAGCCAAAGGGTTAGGAAAAGAGCCAGAGGACAGTAACATTTTGGACAACAAATACCTATCTCAGTCAAATATTATGGGAAAAACAGAGCCATGCACCTTCTTGTCAGCAAAGGCCAAGTGCAGAGAACAGACTTCTCTGTTGCCTGGCTGAAATGAGGCATCCTTCCTGCCCTGTCATCAAGGTGGTGACTGAGGAAGCCTAGTATCATTGGCATGGTGACAAAGGAAGCCTGAAATCCTACCTCTGCTCAGCAATAGCCAGAGGCTTTCCCTACCAGGTGAAAAAGTCTGGGCTCTTACCATCATCTGGTAGCAATGAGGTGGCACTCTACTTCTCCACTAGTTTGATGCCAAGGAAGCATTAGAAAAGATAGAATTTCAAAAATAATCAGAATCTTTTGATATAATCCCTACTGCCCAGAATGTAATTGAAAGTCACTTGTTCTATAAAGAACCAGGAAAAAACTCAACTTGAGTGAGAAAATACAGTCAACAGATGACAGTAATATGATACATATTTTGGAATTATCCTACAAGGATTTGTAGCAGCCATCACAAAAATGCTTCAACAGGAATTCACAGAGATGCTTGAAATAAACCAAAAGGAGAAATCCCAGCCCAAACCAGAAATAGGTGATGCAAAAGAAACCAAATGGAAATCTTTTAACTGAAAAATACAAGAACTGAAATAAAAATCTCCGATCTCAATAGCAGAATAGAAGGGCACAGGAAATAATCATTCAGCTTTCAGGTGCAATACTGGAAATTAAACAATATAAGCAATGGAGAGAAAAAAAATTAAAAACTGAACAAAACCTTAGGAACTTAAGGGACTATAGAAAAAATACACAACACTACTATCATCAGAGTTTTTGAAAGAAGAGGAGAAAGAGGGTGTGGTAGAAGTTGTACTAGAGGACATAATGAATGAAAGAAAAATCCCCAAACTTAAAAAAGATTGCAGGAGCTCATCAAATACCAAAAAGGATAAACTCAAAGAAACACATGCTAAGATAGTGTGTAAATTCGTGAAAATTAAAGGCAAACAAAAACTTGAAAACAGCAACACCTTGCCTAGAGGGGAAGACAACTAGAAAGAAGGTAGATTTCTTATCAGAGACCTGATAGGCCAGCACACATGGGAATACCATTTTTTAAAGTGCTGAAAGAGAAGAAATGTCAACATAGAGTCCTGTACACAGCAAGAATCCCTCAAAAACAAAGAAGAAATAAAGACATCCTCAGAGGAAGCAAAACTTAGTGAATTTGTCACTGGCAGATATACTCTAAAGAATGAGTAAATGAAGTTCTTAAGACAAAAAGGAAATGATAAAAGAAGAGAAAAAAGAGTGAAGAAAGATGGAAAGAACAAAAATACAGGTAACATACTTTCCTTCTCCTCCTGAGTTTTCTGAGTCATATTTGACCATGGATACCAAAGCATAACATCGTCTGATGTAGTTTTCAATCCACACAGAGGAAATATTTAGACAATTATACCATGAACAAGGCAGGGCAAAGAGACAGAAAAAGTGATAAGGTCTCTATACTTCACTTAAACTAGCAAAATGTCCACACTTGTAGACTATGATAAGTTACCTGTGTATACACACATGCACACGCATAATGTAATATCTGGAATAACCATTAAAGTGATACAAAGAGATAGTAAAGAAAACACCTAGGCAAATCAAAATCCAATCTATGTAAAATGGTCATCTCATTTGCTTGTTTTCCTCCTAACTCACTTTTTCTCTTTTGATTTATGAGACCTCTTGATAAATTAATCTTTAAAAATCACATATTATAAATATATTCTAATTCTTCCTTTGCCTCTTCATTGTTTGTTGCACATTTTCTAATGTGAAGTTTTGAATTTCTGTGTCTTTAGAGTTTTCAATTTTTCCTTTACAATGTTTGCCTTTAACTTTATCATCTCAAGACTATGAAAATATTCACCTAAATTTTAAGAGTTCTTTTATATTTATTTCATTTTCATAACTCACTCTTAAGTTCCTTAGGGTTTATCATGGTGAATTAATGTGAAATAAAAATTCATATTTTAACAAATAGTTACCAGTGATGAAGGTCTGTTTATTTAGTAATTCATTTTTATGTTGCTAATATGGAGTCTATCTTTAATCTTTCATATGATTGGACCTGTGTCAAGGTTTCTCTCCTGTTTCTTTAGTTGATTTGTCTATTCTGGTGCCAGAATCATTGCTTTAATCACTATAGATTTAAAATATGTTTATATATTTGCTAGTGCAAATTCTTTTTCTTTTTTATTATGTTTTTTATTGTTTATTCATTCATTCATATGTGCATACATTGTTTAGGCCCTCTCTCCCCGCTGCTCCCCGCCCCCTCCCTTTCTCCCCTTTCCCCGCCTCACTTCCAGGCAGAACCTGTTCTGCCCTCTTCTCCAGTTTTGTTGGAGAGAAAACATGAGAGATAATAACAAAGACATAGTGTTTTTGCTAGTTTGAGATAAGAATAGCTATACAGAGAGATTCCTAGCATTGCTTCCATGCACAAGTGTATTACAACCTGAATTGATTCATCTCTACCTGACCTCTTCACTACTTCGAGGTCACCTTCCCATAGTGGCCTCTGTCAATTTAAGATTATTTTATTCACTTCTCTACTCATCTACTTGATGTGATGGGCACATCAAACACTTTCAACTTTTGGGTTTCCATCCCTTTCCCTATTCCTCCTGTATGCATTCTCCCCTTAGCATGTGAACCATGTCCAAAAATATTACTACATTTGTTTTAGGTCTAAAGTTTGCATATGAGGGAGAACATATGATTTTTGGCCTTCTAGCCTGGCTAACTTTGCTTAAGATGATGTTCTCCAGTTCCATCCATTTATTTGCAAATGACAAAATTTCATTCTTCATTGTGGCTGAGTAAAATTTCATTGTGTATAAATACCACATTTTCTTAATCCATTCGTTGGTAGTGGGGAATCTTGGCTGTTTCCATAGCTTGGCTATTTTGAACAGTGCTGCAATAAACATGGGTGTGCAGGTGCCTTTGTAATAACCTTAGTTGCATTCCTTTGGATATATCCCTAGGAGTGGTATTCCTGGATCATATGGAAGATCTATGTTTAGTTTTTTAAGAAGCCTCCATATTGTTTTCCAGAGTGGTTGTACTAGCTTACATTCCCACCAGTAGTGTATAAGGGTTCCCGTTTCCCCGAACCCTCGCTAACATTTGTTGTTGGTGGTGTTCTCTAACAGGAGTAAGGTGGAATCTTAGTGTGGTTTTGATTTGCATTTCCTTTATGGTCAGGGATGGTGAGCATTTTTTCATGTGGTTTTTGGCAATTTGGACTTCTTCCTTTGAAAAAGTTCTGTTTAGTTCAGTTGCCCACTTCTTTATTGGTTCATTGATTGTGAGGAGTTTAGTTTTTTGAGTTCCCTGTATATTCTGGTTATCAGTCCTTTGTCTGATGTATAGTTGGCAAATATTTTCTCCCACTCTGTGGGTAGTCTTTTCAGTTTAGAGATCATTTCTTTTGTTGTGCAGAAGTTTTTAAATTTCATGTAGTACCATTTGTCCACTCTTTTTGTTGCTGAGCTGCTGGGGTTCTATTGAGGAAGTCCTTGCCTATACCTGTTGCTTTCAGAGTATTCCCTGCTCTTTCCTGTACTAACTTCAGAGTTTTGGGTCTGATATTAAGGTCCTTAATGCACTTTGAGTTGATACTAGTACAGGGTGATAGGCATGGATTTAGCTTCAGTTTTCTGCAGGCAGATAACCACTTTTCCCAGCAACATTTGTTGAAGAGGCTGTCTTTTCTCCATTGTATGTTTTTGGCACCTTTGTCAAAAATAAGGTGAGTGTAGCTGTGTGGATTCATATCCAAGTCCTCTATTCTGTTCCACCGGTCTTCATATCTGTTTTTGTGCCAGTACCATGCTGTTTTTATCGCTATTGCTTTGTAATATAGTTTGAAGTCGGGTATCGTGATACCTCCAGAATTGCTCTTTTTGCTGAGTATTGCCTTGGCTATTTGCGGTCTTTTGTGTTTCCAAAATGATCTTTAGGGTAAAATTTTCAATCTCTGTGATGAACGTCATTGAGATTTTGGTGGGAGTTGCGTTGAACATGTAGATTGCTTTTGGGAGTATCGACATTTTTACTATGTTGATTCTACCAATCCATGAGCACGGGAGATTTTTCCATCTTCTGTAGTCTTCCTTGATCTCTTTCTTCAGGGGATTGTAGTTTTCCTTGTAGAGGTCGTTCACATCTTTTGTTAAGTTTACTCCTAGGTATTTGATTTTTTTGAGGCTATTGTAAATGGATTTCTTTTTCTATATTCATTCTCAATTTGTTCATTGTTGGTGTATAGAAAAGCTAATGATTTTTGTAAGTTGATTTTGTGTCCTGTTACGTTACTGAAGCTGTTTATGGTGTCTAGGAGGTTTTGGGTGGAGTTTTTTGGGTCTTTGAGGTATAGGATCATGTCATCTGCAAATAGGGATATTTTGACAGCTTCTTTACCTATTTGTATTCCTTTTATTTCTTCTTCTTGTCTAATTGCTCTGGCTAGGAATCCCAAGACTATGTTGAATAGGAGTGGAGAGAATGGGCACCCTTTTCTAATTCCTGACTTTAGGGGAAATGGTTTCAGTTTTTCTCCATTAAGTATGATGTTGGCTGTAGGTTTGTCATGTATAGTCTTTATAATGTGGAGGTACATTCCTTCTATTCCTAGTTTTCTTAGAGCTTTTATCATGAAATGATGTTGCATCTTATCAAAGGCTTTTTCTGCATCTATTGAGATGATCAAGTGGTTTTTGTCTTTGCTTCTATTAATGTGCTGTATTACATTTATAGATTTGCATATGTTGAACCACCCCTGCATCCCTGGGATGAAGCCGACTTGGTCGCAGTGAATGATCTTTCTGATGTATTGTTGGATTCAGTTTGCCATTATTTTATTGAGGATTTTTGCATCGATGTTCATTAACGAGACTGACCTATGGTTCTTCTTTTTGGATGTGTCTTTGTCTGGTTTTGGGATGAGTGTAAGGCTGGCTTCATAGAAAGAGTTAGGCCATGTTCCTTCCCTTTCTATTTCATGGCAAAGTTTAAGGAGGGTTGGAATTAGTTCTTCTTTAAAGGTCTGATAGAGTTCAGCCGAGAATCACTATAGACGTAAAATATGAATATGTTTATATATTTGATAGTGCAAGTTCTCTTTCATTATTGTTTTCCCCATTTGTTTTCTTGACTGTTCTTGCCTATTTATATTTCCAAATTACCTTTAGAATCTCTTTGAAATTTGATTAGAAATTCATTGTATTTATAAATTAATTTAGAAAGAGCTCTTATGTTTTAAATATTGGCTTCCCCAATGAGGGAACTTGCTTTCTCTTGTACACACACAGAGAGAGAGAGAGAGAGAAAGAGAGAGAGAGAGAGAGGGAGAGACTTTCTTCCTGCTAGCATAAAAAATTACTTGTTTAATGTACTCTTGGCTAGTTTATATTTATTATAGCCATTTAAAAAATTTTTAAGTTAGGCAGTTTTATTAAACAGGAAACAAGAACACAAAGCATAAAGTCAAATTCCTAAACTGAATTTGTTAATACAGAGATTGTCTTGTCATCACAAGAAGCCAACTGTGAGCCTACCACTCAAGTGGCTAAAGTAGGAAGATCCAGGGTTCAAAGTCACCCCAGCTACATAGTGAGTTCAAGGCCAGCTGGAACTACACAGCAAGATTCTGTCACAAAAAAAGAACAAGAGCTGGAGCTGAAGGTCCAAGTGGTAGAGCACCTTGTCTAGCAAGTGTGAGCCCTGAGTTCAAACTCCAGGACCACCAAGCAAACAAACAAACAGGAAAACCAAGTGCTGTGGGATGTGGCTCAGTGGCAGAGTACTGGTCTACCATGCTCAGGCCCTTAGTTTGATCCCTAGCAAACTGCATCCCTGCAAGGATAAAAAAGAAAAAAAATTAAAGAGAGTAGAAAGGTAAGCCACAGTCTAAGGGAAGACTTTTAATACATACACCTGACAAAGGTGTATGTATTAAGAAAGAACTCATACCCAAAATATGTAAAGAATTCCTTAATTCAGCCTGGCTCTGGTGGCTCACACCTGTAATCCTAGCTACTCAGGAGGCAGAGATCAGGAGGATCAAGGTTTGAAGCCAGCCTGGGCAAATAGTCGGCAAGACCCTATCTCAAAAAAACCCATCACAAAAATGGGCTGGTGGAGTGGTTTGAGGTATAGGCTTGAGCCCAAATACTGCCAAAAAAAAAAAAAAGCCTTAAAAAGCACATTTCACAAAAGATTTTCAAATGTCTACAGCAGGTACTATTTTACCATAGTATCCAAGGGAAATTGGGTTGAGGATCCCCTGTGGATTCCTTTGCATGAAATGGTACAATATTTGCATACAACCTTCAAACAGCTGTACTTCAAACAGATGTACTTTAAATCATCTATAGACTACTTTTGCTTGTTCTTGGAGGTATGAGGTTTGAACTCAGGGCCTTGCACTTGCTAGGTAGGCATTCTACTGCTTTAGCCATGCTCCTGCCCCTTTTGGCTTTGGTTATTTTTGAGAGAGGGTGTTGCATTTTTGCCTAAACCAGTCTGGATTGTGATCCTACTTATGCTTCCCACATAGTTGGGATGACAAGCATGTGCCACCAGGCCCAGCTTTTTTTATGTTTAGATTGGATCGAACTGACTTTTTCCCGGGTCATCCTCAAGCTGCCATTCTCCCAATCTCCGCCTCCCAAGTAGTTGGGATGACAGGTGCTAGCCACTGCATCTGGCCTCTAGATTACTTTTAATACTTAACACAACGGAAACATTGTGTAGTATTATGTAAATTGTCACACTGTATTGTGTATTGTGTAGTCTCTACCTGTTCAGTGCAGATGCTGTTTTTCTTCTTGAATATTTCTGATCCATGGTTTGTTGAATCCACAGATGTGGACCCCGTGGATAGGGAGGGCCAACCCCCACATCACGATTGTTCTCTGCACCCTGCCAGCATCACCCTGCCCTCACTCTGGCTTGACGTCCACTTACTTCAGCCCTCAGCTTATCTATCTCGCAGATGCCTCAGTTCATGGATCTTCTTTCCAAGAGCATCCCCCGCCTCAGCTCTCCGCAACTCTTCAGATTTCTTCACTTGAGCCTCCAGTCTTCCCAAGCGAGCTAAAATGCCTGCTTTGGTCTGCACACCAAGTATTGTCCAGCTCCATCTCTTCCGCAGACTGGCAAGCGCCTTCCCAGGAGGTTGTCCCGGAAGACTAATAGGGACCTGGTTGTCCTCGCTTTTTTCTCATCCAGGCCAGGAATGAAAACTTCTGCTGCCCCTGCCTTCAAATCCAATCCGCTTTGCGCTTCTGCCATACTACAGCCATTGTTAATGACATCTTTTTTCTTTTGCATTCTTAACTGGTAGATATTATATTGGGAGAACTTTTGTCACACTTACTTTGAAGTTGCCAACTATGAAATGTTGGTTTTGCTTGCACAGCTTTTCAGGAGGTTCTTTGAGATACTCTGGGTTGACAACACTGTCCCTTACTGCTAATGCTAATTGCCTTCCATCAAAGAGTTTTCTTATGTTTTTGTCTCCTCAGAGTGAGAAGAATTTCAAGAATAATGATAAATAACAGAGATTGTGATAGTCTTATTGATTAGTGGTCTGCTCAGGATATTTGGGGACAGAATTTTAGTCAGTGCTTTGAGTTGCTATCATTTTTCCCATTTTTTCCAATTCTTCCATTGTATTTTATTCCTCCACTATCTCCCACAATTCCATCAACTCCTACCCCTCCATCACCCCCAACTCCTCCATCAACTCCCACCCCTCCATCAACTTCCCACCCCTCCATCATCTCCCATCCCTCCATCATGTCATGCATCTGGAATGACTGCTCCAAGCTCCAGTTCCTTTTAACTTCTGTAGCTTGTTCCTTTCTCTGTGCTGTGTAGGACTCCTCATCTCCCTTTGTTGAGGCTCTCTCTCCTTAAAGAGCTTGGGGACAGTCAACCACAGTGCACCTCCATCAGTATTTCACAGCATCTTCAGCAGGTCTACCTGGGTCTACAGAAAACCCCTGCCCAGCTATTTCCCTCTTCAGCCCTGGCCTGGAGAAGTGAGATGAGATGAAGATCAAAGTTGGCATGGTGTCTCAGGGTGACTACTCCACAGACCCTCTGCCATGCTGCTTTTAAATGTTAGATTTAATGAGGTATAATTTATCTACAGTAAAACTCACTCATTTTAGTGTCAATTCTAAGTGTAAATGCACATAGTGCATATCACGTGACCAGAACTAGAATCACAATACAGAACTTTAGTATTCATTGTGAAACAAGGATGTGATGCTTTTTTCTTATATATATCATTGTCTTAGTGCCTCATTTTATGGTCACAAAGAAAATAAATGGGAAATTTAAGCAAATTGTCTGTTCTCCTACCCCAGTTCATGAGTGTACAGAATCCGTGATAAAACACAGCGAGAAGACAGACATAGCCATCCATCTTCCTGTCTGGGGAGGCATGGCCAAGCCTGTACAGAAATGGGTCACCAGCTACTTGAACATTCAAGAGAAATTTTCAGAGTTGGAAATTGAAGCAAGTAGAAATGTACACATCTGGTGTATGGTTATATCACCCATGTACGTGGGAAATAATAATTCATATTTTAACAAATAGTTACTAGTGACAAAGGTCTGTTTATTTAGTAGTTCATTTATATGTTGCTGATGTAGAATCTGGACTCGTTTTAACCTCCCTCTGTCTACCGTGGAGCATGTCTAGCTTTTGTTCTCACAGCTACCACCCAAACGACCTCAGACCACTGGATGGTCTCAGTGTAGCCCAGAAGATGATGTAATGGAGTGAAGGCCTTACCTATCCTCTCAGGTGGGAGGAGGACCTTTCTATTAAAATGCAACCCCTTTTCTTGGCACCTGCCCCCAATCTCTTGGGGCTTACTCTAAGCTCCATTTACATTTTAAGGCATAGGTCACCCCAAGCCATGAGGCAGCATAGTGTTGATTAACAGTCATCGATGTCTGCAGGATCATCTTCCTTTTCTGGTCTAGGTTTTTAGTGCTCACCACTGGAGACAACTCTATGACATTCATTTAGAGCATCAGTAACTGCATTGGGCCCACATCCCGTACAACTGGTACAGCTGTAAGAACAGCCGGGTACATCTCCCTCTGTCTTTTTGACCTCAGTGTTCACATTGGTCATAGGCAGTAATAAAAATAGTATTTACAACCATAGGCTTAGTAAATGGAGTAGAGGTAATATATGAGGAAGTGAAAAAGGGTGTTGACAACCAGGCTGTGATGTACACAACAGAATGTAAACATGCTCACAGAAGACCAAAGACAAAGTCATGCCAAGACTGTGGTTGACATGAGCTAGACATGAGGCCATCCATAACTACAAAATGACTAAACAGTCCCCTCTTCCAACTTATGCACTGACTACTGCTTGTTTATTTGTTGTTTGTTTCTTAAGGAAAAATCTTCATTGCTCTGTGAGCTGAAATACACTAAATGTGTTTATTCTTGTCATTGTCTCATAGCTTCTCAAGCACCAAGGAATGTGTTGCTTCTACCCTTTACTGATGACAAGCGCTCTAGTTCTCTTGCCTCCAACAAAAGGATTATGAAGATATTCCATCACCAAAATACCTACTTCTAGACAAAATACAGTCCAGATGTGGCCCCCACTGCCTTTACTGCCTTAGAATCACTGAGGATAGACCCAAACCTATTGGAAGCCTAGCACTTCTTCTGACTGGGGTGTCCATGGTTTCTACAGGTGCATTCTCCATACCTACTGCAAACTAAACAAGCCAGCGTTTATCCCAGTGAGCTAAGTGTGCATCTTGTACAGTGCTTTTTGGCTACTCAGAGTCTGTTTTGTTTCTTGTGACACATTTAATTTGGCAGACTCTTCTTATCAACCATCCAGCCCCTCTATCTCATTAAGCTTCCTTAATCACCAAATAGAGCTATTTGGGGAATTTCCATAGTAAGCCAAAGAGACTTCTTGTTCTAAATGATGCCTGGCTAGCAGCCTCCCTTTCCCAACTCCTTGCTGACATACCCACAAAGTAATAGCAAAGCCAGCTACAAACCAGGACTGACAACTTAGTGCCAGACTGTTGGAAGAATTGACACTAACTATAAAGCAGATGGAGTAGGGCTGAGAATAACCTGCCACTCTGCAACTCATGGCACGCCCAGGATTGGCTTACAAACTAGACAACATCTGCAGAAACAGAGACAAGATAGTTTTAATAAATGTTCCCTGGCTCAGAGCCCCAGGCTCAGAGCAAACTTAAAACAGGACACAGTTGTGTTCTGATCCTGCTTCCATCCCACCTGCCCCCAACCTACCATCATGCCACATCCAGGCAGAGATGGAAAATACTAGGTAAACATTGAAGGAGCTGGGGAAGGAGGTGAGGAGATGTGAAGGTAGGAGACACTGGAGATGATCTGGGTTGTATGGGTCAATCAAGGAAGGAGCAGGAAAGCGTTTTAGCAGCAGTGCATTCTGGGAATTGGAGTTTTCATGTGTTACCTCAGCAGGATGCCAGGAAACCCATTGACACACATGCAGACAGTATTAGGACTTTCATTTCTATTCCCTTTTTGTTTAAAATTTAAAAAATAAATTAAGTTAGTTAACAATAACAGTTTGATGTTGGTTTAGTAGTTGCAATAAATGTACCATGGGTAATGTACAAGGTTAATAATGGGGAAACTGAGAACTCTGTACTGACGTCTCAATTTTTCTGTAATCTAAAACTGTTCTGATGATAAAATCTGTTAAAATATGAGAATAAGGAATAAGGAAGTTAAGATTTATTAATATGTAATGTGCAATGATACTTGGGCCCCAATTTGTAGTATATGTGAGATGGTCATTGTCACCTCCTATAAAGGAGGGAAAGGCAGGAGTTCTATAACAGAGGGCTGACAGGCACCCTCACCGGGTCACACATTTTTAGCCCTGGGCAGCATTTTGTGGTTTCTGCATGCTTAATTAAGTGGCTATGTGAATTGCAACATTTGATTTTTATGTAAGTCAATATTCCCCAAATGACAAATGGGTTGAAAAGAGTCCTATAAAGAAAAACAAGAAAATGGCTATTACTCCTGGTAAAAACAAAGACTCAGGCTATTCAAAGTATCATTAGTGATGAATTTTTCCATTCTTACCTATGGCATTTTTAATTTCCTATGTGTGTAGGAATTAGTACTCTCTAATTAAATTTTGTCTGTTATTACCTATGACATTTTAAAGATGACCTTTTCCTATGTGTTCATTATGTCTTTAGTATTAGCTAATTAAACACAGAGCTATCATCATTAGCAAGACTTTTAGCATTTTTCTATTTAACCTAGCTATTCAGAGAAATTTTTATGGTTTTTGCAGTGATGGTTAATGCCAGGCCATACACAATCTGAAGAATCACAAAACTTTAATGAGAAGATTATAAATATTTAGCATCTTATTTTGAGATTTCTTACTTAATAAAGACAAAAATTCCCTTGTCATTGGGCGATAATATGCCATTATTTTTCCTGCTGCAGTAAAAATAGCTGAAATATTAAGTATAAAATAAGTGTCAAACTAAATTCTGTGTGTGTGTGTCTGTGTGTCTGTGTGTCTGTGTGTGTGTCTGTGTGTGTGTGTGTGTGTGCGTGCCTGTGTGTGTCTGTGTGTGTGTGTGCCTGTGTGTGTCTGTGTGTGTGTGGTGTGTTTGGACAGGAGATGTGGGTACAGATGCCTGAAGAAATATTGCCAAATAATAAAATAAATTACACATTTAAGAAGTTTGATATGCTATATTGTCATAAGTTATGGAATGTTCTGGATTTTGTTTTAATAATAAAATACAGGAAGAAATATTTCTTGTTTCACAAGGGACATTCTGAAGATGATGCATTCTCAGGATTAGATTTCATAATAACTACAATGCTTTTCATGGGGAAACTATGCAAGTGTTACCACTGATGAGATAAGTACTGGGAT
This sequence comes from Castor canadensis, assembly GCF_047511655.1. NCBI lineage: Eukaryota > Metazoa > Chordata > Mammalia > Rodentia > Castoridae > Castor > Castor canadensis. Next base: position 105,447,058 of record NC_133399.1, on the reverse strand, counting down.
GGTGGTAAAGAAGTAATTCTAGGGGCCGGATGCAGTGGCTCATGCCTGTAATCACAGCTATGTGAGAGATGGAGCTGGAGGATTGTGGTCTGAGGCCAACCCTGGGCAAAAACTTATAACCCTTTTAGAAAAATAACTAAAGCCAAAAGGGCTAAGGGTTTAGTTTATGTAGTAGAGTTTATGTAGCATCCAAAAATAGAAGAAGAAAGAGGAAGAGGAGGAGGAGAAGATGAAGAAAGAAGGACGAAGAGGAGAAGGAGGAGGAGGAGGAGGAAGAGGAAGAGGAAGAGGAAGAGGAAGAGGAAGAAGAAGAAGAAGAAGAAGAAGAAGAAGAAGAAGAAGAAGAAGAAGAAGAAGAAGGAAGAAGAAGAAGAAGAAGAAGAAGAAGAAGAAGAAGAAGAAGAAGAAGAAGAAGAAGAAGAAGAAGAAGAAGAAGAAGAAGAAGAAGGAGGAGGAGGAGAAGAAGGAGACATTCCAGTGGAATAATTCAGGAAGATGCACCTTCCTGGTAATTTAATTCACCATGTGTTGTACAAGCAAGATACTGCAGCAAAGAAGCAGATGCTAACAGTGCACAAAGGACGGCCATGAATCACCACCATTTCATTTATATAAACATGAAAAAGTGCGACTTTTAAACAGAATGCCTTTAATGACATAGGATGTGATTTGCACCTGGTGGTTGCTGCTAACCAATAATGCAGAAGTACAAGGAAGAATTGCTGCATGAAAAATGAGCCCTTCACTTTCCTTTACTAAGCACTGTGCTGATTTGTTTCGACCTAGTAGATCTTTCTGAAGGAATAAGTAACCTGTCCCAGTGAGGCAAAGTTGATTATCTGAAAAATATTCTTTAAAAGGGTAGCAATGTGGAGGATGCGCTGGAAACACTGTAATTGTGGTAGAAACCACATAACATAAAACACACTATCTTAACCATTTTGAAGTGTACAGTTCAGTAGTGTTAAGTATATATCACATTGTTGGGCCACAGATATTTCAATTCACATATTTAATGGTGATTTAATGAGATTTTCTTATTTTCCCTTTTCAGGTTTTTTTCTCCAATTGCTGTGTATCATCTTATAAAAATCACAAAATCGAATCATTTTTAAAAACGTGCTTGGCATTGAGCTGGTACTTCATAAATAGATCATCTTTCAACTGGAAAAGGAAAAGGCAAACCAAATGTCTTCTCTGATTGCTGGAGTGGAATAAAAATGCACAAGAAGTGTCCAAGAGACAACTCAGCAGTTTGATTGTAAGAGAACTGGACTTAAAAGTCTGTTCCTTCCTTGGCAATTCTGGACTCCCTGTTTGTGGGGACAAAACTGTGGAGTGATTCCTCATAGTGGATCAGGGCTTGAGTCTCCTTTTGCTCTTCCTGTGAGCTTCAGTTGATCCGGGAGAGGAACTAGAACCAGGTGGGGTAAGTTTCCCCACAAAAGCATGGCGATCTCAAGGGCAGCTGTGACCTTCCTGGCTGGACACAGCTTGGATTTTGCCAGCCCTGAAATGTTGAACTGTTTGAAAGTGTTTGTCTAACGCAATGTATTGCCAGTTTCTTCCCAGAGAAGTACAGTGGGGAAAAATGGAAGCGGCACAAAAGCACAGGACATACTTGCCCAGGAGAGGACTGCTGGGGACAATAACCATGAAGTCCATGCATAGAGCTGAGAGCTGGACTATCCCTGTTGAGTCAAGAATCCTAAGCTCTCAGCCCAGGAGGCGACATCTCCTGCTGGTCCTTCCCCAGAGTTTAGGTCAGGTTGAGACTGGAAGTTAAGAGATAGAAAATGGTCAGGCAGAACAGAGACAGGAGAACTTGATGCAAACTTTCCAAGACACAGTGAAGAGACAAATAGGTATGGGGAGTCTTGAAACTGCCCGCCCAAGCCTTGAAACTGCTGAGGATGTGAATGGCACACGAGCCATGCCCTGATAGGATGCTCGGACTTCAGAGCTGATGGGGAAAGAAAAGAAGGAAATGCACAATCCACTCCCCGCCCTGCCCACCATGACACTCATTGGCTGGCAGAGGCATCCATCCCACCAGTGAACTGGTAACACTGAGACACAGTGGGCTTATAGTCAGCCAGAAAATCAAGGTCTTTATAAAACTCCAAAACAAAGGAGACTTGAGGTGCTCAGCCTGAGACCCCTCTCATGTATGGGGACCTTTTCTATTCTTTTCCTTTCTGCTTAAATAAAACTCAGCTTTTCTCTCTGTTTAAATAAAGCTCTGCCTTTTTGTTCACCCTGCTGTCCCTGACTTTCATTCGCGGATCGCAAGTGACAAAATTCCTGCAAACCCCACTGCACGCATGAGACCACCGCATAAGTTCAGGTAGAATGGAGGAAGTATTGAATTTCTTGAGACATCAACTTTCACTATCATTTTCCTTCTCACTTCTCTACCTGAAAGAGTTGATGACCAGTTTCTTCAGAAGGAGCGAAGTTGGTGCTGGGTGTGTGAATCCCTTATTTATTAACTATGCCTACGCTTGACATCCTCGTGTATAAAATACACAATAACGAACCTGATGTTAAGAGAGACAAGAAGACATAAATAGCGCAGCCTCCGGTCTACAGCAAGTGTTTGTTTTTATTAGCACTTCTTGTTGTTGTCACTTCCTTTCCAGTTACTTGGTTCTTCCAGTCTAGATTGGTGCTGTCCTTGACCAATGGTCCTTCTTGGCACAGGCCTTTCTCTCCCAGACAGACATATGTGCTCTGAATTCCAGATCTGCATTGGGAACAGGAATTGTTTAGTGTTAATTTCATCAGGCATTAAAGCTGTTTCGAGAATCTTCTGTGTTAACTTAACTGGATATTCCCAGTACTCCCAGATGCCTGGTTGACCTTATGTCAGGGTGTGTCTAAGAAGGTGTTTCCAGAAGAGATTAGCATCTGAGTCTATGGACTGAGTAAAGCCCACAGCCCTCTCCAGCGTGGGGCATCATCCAACCTGCTGAGGGCTGGAGGTAGAGGACGTGTGAATTCCCCCTCTGCCTCACTGCTTGAGTTGGACCTGCGTCGTCTCCTGCTCTTGAATTGTACCTTACACCACTGGCTGTTCTGGTTCTTAGGCCTTCAAACTTGGACTGGTCAGACTTCACACTGAGATCGGAACCACACCACCAGCTCTCCTGTGTTTCTAGCTTACATATGGCAGAATGTGGGACTTCTCAGCCTCTGTAATTACATAAGCTGGTTCCTAGCAACAAATACCACTCCCCAACTCTGTCTGTCTGTCTGTCTCTCTCTCTCTCTCTCTTTCCTATTGGCTCGGCTTCTGTGCAGAACATGGACTAATATACTATTGGAAAGGCTCAGCGATACCTCAATGATTAGAGGCTGGAGCAAGAATGAAAGATCATGATTCTCTCTCAATCTATGCCATCCAGATAAATCATCATTTCCAGTACTTATTTAGCAATAAATAACAGTGACAGTACTGATGCCTACATGAGAAGAGTCACCTCTGAGAATCCCATGACCACACAAGGGGCATCCTGGGAGGACAAGAGGTGAGACATCTGGCTGAGGGCAGGTGGGCAGTTGTGGGCTGGTGGCACTTGATGGACCCTGGGAATAGAGTGGAAGCATGGGGTTACAGGTGTCTTCCAACACAAGGCTCACTTGCCTTCTAGATCCCTCACGTACACTGTGCCTGATGCCGGGGACCTCAGCCTGGTAGGAAGAGGATGAATGGTGGCGTCCTTTCATTCTTTCCCTCATTTGCACAACGTGTAATTCTCTTATTTATTTGTTCTTCTCTTTGGTCTGCAATGTTAGTACTATAGTGATAACTAGGGTCACAAAACACAATTAGATGCATTCCCTACTTCTAAGTTCTTGTTTTTCAAAGTAAAAAAAATTGAATTTATATTTAACTTCAAATAAACTTTCAGTCTTCTTTGTTGATGTGAACGGTTTCATCAGAGGCAACTCGTAAAACTAGCTGCAAAGCTCACCATGCCTATCTGGTGATTCATAGCACCCAGATCTCCCTAGGCAGCAGTATGATGTGGTTTTTCTATTCTCAAGTGCCTAGGTATGATCTCACTCAGAGACAGGTCTCTCAGCATTTGAGATGTTTTTCATTTGAGATTTTTTGGGGAGTCTTTCAGTCCTAGGGTGCAAAGATGGCTTCTGTAGAAAGGGCTCACTGAGGTGAGTTGTGACAGCTTCTCTGTGAGAAGATATGGGTTTGAGTTTGGGCTTTGTGTCCCTTTCTGGTTATTTTTCAACAAATCAATAGCATAAGCCTTACTGTCAACTTCTATGAAATGTGAGTAGTACCCCTGAATGAGGGCAGTATCCACTTCCTCAGATGCTTGCAAGAATTGAATGAAATAATGAAGGAAGGGGTGAATTCCACTATGATATACTGTAAGATCTTTTGTAAACATCACAATGTACCCTTAGTACAACAATAATAAAAATAAATTTAAAAAAATGAAGATATTGTGTTAAGATTTAATTTGCCAGTCACATAGAGGGGATTTGGGCCTGGACTTTCAATGCTTTCTGAAGAGTATGTGCCTGCCCTCCAGACACTGCAAAGAAGAAGGAGCCCCAAGGAGCCAAGAGGTGGTAAAACAATCTCTGCAGCTGGGTTCACATAGGAGGCAGCCAGGGCTGCAGACAGCAGAATTGTGGCCAGCGCAAGGTGTCCAAGGAAACAGTAACAAGGCCTGTGGGATCTCCAGCATAGGCAAGCATAGATTTCATCCTAGGCCAAAGCAGGGAGCACCTTGCAAGGGACTGCCCCCCACTTCATGCTGGGCTTGCTTGTCTCCTGCAAAACTCATGCTGAAACTTAATTCCCAATGTTAAATATTAATAGCATTAAGTGGTGAAGTCCTTGGGGAGTAATTAATATTAGGTGAGGTCATGAGAGTGGAGTCCCTATGGTGTTATTTGCTGGTGTGAAATGCTGTGGGCTGGTGTCAAGGGTTCTTGCCAGAGAATTGGCTCATGAGGCAGCTGGTTGACTTGTGAGCCAAGGGTGGTACACAAAGTAGGATTTATTAGAGAGAAAGGAAAGGCTACAGCTAGAGCAGTGCAGTGGAGCCCAGAAACCGGTAGCTCCCTGCTCAGGTGAAGGGTGGGGGTTTTTATGGATGGTCTAACTCTGGATTAAGGTAAGGGTTAGGTGGTTTTTTTCTATTGGCTGTGGATTCACATTCACAGGCTCTCTTCGAGGTCTGTTTGCCCCTTATGCTGGGTGGGGGGGAAACGATCTTGAAAGCATTCTATTTATCAACCTTGTGGCAGATTTATGAGATCCTGTATCTTCTCTTCGGGGTGCAGGAATGTAGATCTATGAGCTCCTCAGGGTACAGGACCCATGGTGCTCTCCATTGGGGGATGGGATACTCATTTGTCCTTTCGGTTCCCAGACCCAACAAATCCCCACTGAGACAAGCACCAAACTGCTGTTGGGGAGAGGGGCAATGACTCATCTAGCTGCTTCATGCTGGTAATGGAGTGATGGGGGGGTAGGTGTGGTGGTACTTGTCTCAGGGGTTGACCCGTGTAGTCTCCAGAGGTCCCCAATAGAACTGGATGGAGGGCTCATGTATAGGCAGAGGTGAGTATTCCTTGACTAAGAGCTGGAGTTTGATCCATTGGACCTGTTGAGATATGAATTTGTAGAGAGCATTTATTATGCAAGGACAAATAAGAGTATTAGAAGGAGCATAAAAAGGGGGCCAGCCAGAGGTAGTGCCCAAGGAGTCCAGCTCCATGTGTTGTTCCAGAAGGACCATGAATTGGCTAGCTCACTGTTATGAGGACTTAGTGGGGTAAAGGAAAGCAGAGGCTGACTGTGAGGATGCAGAGAAATGTAAAAGAAAGCATCCTTTAAATCTAGTACAGAGTAATAATGGGCTTTTGAGGGTATTTGAGCCAATAGAGTATATGGTTTGGGAACAATTGGGTGGAGGGGAATGACTGCTTCATTAATGAGCTGGAGATTTTGAACAAGTTTGTATTTATCTGGTCCTTTTTAGACAGTAAGAATAGGAGTGCTGTAGGGGCTGGAATAACTGATTAGTAGCCCTTGTTTTTTAAGGAATTTATGATAGGTAAAATGCTTCATCCCTCAGGCTTTAGGGGATACTGTTTTTGACGTGGAAACTGTGAGGGATCTTTGAGTTTTATTTGAATTGGGAGGGCTGTTTTTGTTTGCCCTATAGTCATTCCATCAGTCCACACTATGGGATCTACTTGTTCCTGAAGAAGGGGGCAGCAGAGATAGTCACCTAGGGGGAGTAGAATTTGAGCCTTTAGCTGAGATAGTAAATCCCATCTCAGCAGGGATTATAGTCTCAGGGACTATAAGACAAGAGTGACAGAAGTGGAGGTCTCCCCAAGAGCAGACCAGAGGTTGAGTAAAATAGTGCTCCAGAGGCTGACCAGATATGTCCTGAATGATAACCTTGTTATGGGACTGGGTACCAGGAGAGAATGGTAAGACAGAGAAATGGGCTCCACTGTCTAGGAGGAAAATGACCTTTCCCTTTTCTACTATTATGGTTACCCGAGGCTCCTCAACATTGATGTTAAGAAGTATATCCTGGACAGGAGGCCCCAAGACCCATCAATCCATAGGATGTGGCACCCTGCCTTCCACCTGGAGACAGGGGCACTTGGACCTCCAGTGGTTACCTTAAAAGAGAGGACAAGGTCCTGGTGGGAGCTGGGGCTGTCTCCCAGGCTGTCCCCCTTTTGGGCATTCTCTTCAGAGTGCCCCCTTGTCCACAATGGCAGCAAGCTCAGGATGTAGACCCCCGTCAGGTGGGGTACTCCCTGAGAGGTGCAATTAGGTCATGATGTTTTTTCTTTTTCTCTTTAGTGAGGTCCCAGTTATGGTATACAAACATGGATAGTTGCATTAGCTGGTCCAATGATTTTTCTCCTTCAGCCACAGACTTTTGGAGTTTTTTATGAGTATCTGGGGCTGACTGAGTTAGAAACTTATCTTTGAGGAGAACCTCTCTCACCTGTGACTCTGGGTCCCCTGTGGTATGCTTTCTGATAGTGTCCTTAAGACACTGTAGAAAGGTAAGGGGGTTTTCTTCAGAGTTTTGTTGTACTACAGCCACCTGTGACTAGTTTAGAGGTTTAAGTTTGGCCCTTTTTAGCCCTTCCACTACAAGATGGATGAAGTAGTATTGATACCATTCATCCCCCTCATCATTTTGATCCCAGTGTGGATCTGCCAAGGGGACTGCCTGTGCCCCTGTGGGCATGGGCATATTTATTCCCTCATTTCCAGGTGCCATGGGTATTGGGGCTCATTGTACATGGAAATCGTCTCCAACCTGAGTGGCCTGGGCTAGGACCCATTGTTTTTCTAATGAGGAAAGGGTCTGGTCCAGGAGAAGTGTAATATCCTTCTATGCCAATTCAAAGGTCTGGCTATATTGGTCTAGGGCATCAGTATAGTTACCCAGATCTTTTTTAACCTCCCTTAGATCTGATAACTGGAAGGGAACATAGACTCGCCCTCTTCCTACCACTGCCTGTTGAAGGGGGAAACATTCATTAGGAGATTTTGAATATTGGGGTGGCTTAGAAAGTAGGGCAGAGGGTGAGCAGTAGGGGTGGGGACTTTATCATTGGTAATTCCCCAAGTTTATTCTGTGGCTTATAAAGAACAGACAGTGTTTGAGTATCTAGATAGCAATTATGGAGCCATTATGGGAGGTCCTAGAGATAAAAGAAAAGCTGTATATAGGGGACCTCAGTCCACTTATCCTCCCTTTTATAGAAAAGGTCTAATTGGAGTATGATATTACAATTTAAGAAGCCCTCTGAAGGCCACTTCTCTTGGTCACCCAAGGGATATTGAGGCCAGGCCTCAGTACAAAGAAAGATGAAGCTTTTGGGTTTTTTTGAGATTATTAGGGTCAAGGTCCTTCCAACATTTCAGTAGACAGGCCAGCAGAGACCACTTGGGTACTGAAGCTGGAAGACTAGAGGGGGCAGGTCCCATCTAGAAAAATTTGTCAAACTCCCCTTTTGTCAGCATCCTGACTGGGGATCAACCTGACAAGAGCAGAAGTCCCTGTCTTGTAATTTCCTTCTGCCATCCACAGCCAGGACCAAAGGAAATGAAGTGACTGGTCAGGCTGCAGCCACCTTTACAGACACAGTGAGAAAAACTCTAGGATCCTGCCTTTTAGCCTTATATTACCAAAAGCAGGCCACCTTTTTAACAAAGGGATGCATCACCTGGAGAAGTGCCTGTGGAGTTAGAGAAGGGCACTCAGAGGGAGTCCCAGGGTAATCACAGTGCCACAAAGGGATGACTAGGGTCAATATTTGGAGGAAGCTTTTTTATGCTGAGGCCAAAAGTGTAGGAAAATTTAAATGAGAAGTCTGGATACCACAGCAACACCCATTTTTTGGCTGTTCCCGGAAGGTTACATTGTGTTTTTTGGGGGAGGACCATAACTCTGAGATAAGAATTGGCTCCAAGGGCTGGATCGGTCAGGCTCGGGGACAAAGTGGGGCTGGGCATCGGGCTTAGGCAAGGTGCTGTCACCCTCCCCCACACCTGGGAACAACCCTGTTCACCTAGGCCCGCCCCTGTGGGCAGTCATTCCTGTACAACCCCCCCACCATGTGTGCCTTCATGCAATTATTTTCTCCTTATTCTTTTTTGGGAGAGTGGCAGTGGGTTACAGTTGCCTCCATGTATGGCTGGCAGCTTTGGGCATGTGCTGGGCCCTTTTTATGGATTGCCTTAGCTGTGGCAGGCATTACCACTGTGCCCAGGGAGTTGGACAGGATGGGCCAGCATCTTGCCTGTGCATGTACATGCTTTTCCCTTTCCCTCCTCTCTTTGTGGGGGTAGGGTTAGGGAGTGCATATGGCACAGCAGGAAGCCCATGTCAATCCTCAACCCCACCTGGTCCTCCCCTGCAGCCGGCTGCTCCTTCTCTTGCATGTGCACATATGCATTTATTTTTCTTTTCATCTCTTTTTGGGGGAGTGGTGGTGGGTCACGGTCACTGCCCCTCAGCTGGCGGCAGTGGTGGCAGCTCTGGACGCCTGCTGGGACCTTCCCATGGATTGTCTTAGCTGAGGCAGAAGCTATGCCTGGGGAGGAGATTGGGTGCACATGTGGTGCAGAGGCCCGTGTCAGTCATCACCCCCACTGGGTCTGTCCCTCCGAGCTGCAGTTTCATAGGTGTCTTCACCTCCACCAGTGCCCAGCAGCTGATTTAAAGCTGGTGTGGACCAAGGGGCATGACAAACTAGGTGTGGGAGTAACTGAAGAAAGCCATAAGGTACCATGGTATGAGTTTCCCATGGGAGGCCAGGTACCAGTAAGTACATGGAGGGGAAGGCAGACAGAAATGAAGGACAAGTGGCAGGACAGGGAGGGAATATGTGAGTAAAAGTATGTCCACTGCTTCTGGCAGGGACAGAAGAGGTGACCTGACATCCTAGGTAAGGGAGGGGGAACAGAGCCTAGAGACAGGACACATGCTCGAGGGATTAACGATTAGGTATGCTTTCAGATTGCTCCCACCAAGTGGTACTGGAATACTGTCAGCCACATTAAATCTTCACTCTCAAGTCGCTGCCTCCTGCAGAAGGGGATATTGACAGGTGGAGAAAGAAGATTGCCAGGTGCTGAAACCAAACAGGTCTCCTCCAACATACCATAAGGTGTACCCAAATCAACCCCAGACTCAGTCTCAGCTTGCAGGGAAGGAGCAGAGAGCACCCCCAAAGCCAGAATCACCATGAGGCCAAAGTTTCTAGGAGCTATTGGTTCAATACCATGACAAGAAAGTCCCTCAGGAAGACAGGAACAAAGAGGGAGACAGGGGAGCAGCACAGGGAAGTCTGCTTTTAGCTAGTCCTCATCAGGAAGTTCCTCTAGCAAGAGTATCCAGCAGGGCACCGGAGGTTCACGGCCACACCTTAGGCAAGCTCTTGCTGGTTTGGTGCTCAAGTCATACCAACCTTGGCCCAGGAGAGATGTCCCTTCATGGTCACTAAAAATGTTACATGCTGGTGTGAAATGTTGTGGGCTGGTGTCAAGAATTCTTTCCTTCAGGGCAGAGAATTGGCTCGTGAGGCAGCTGATTGACTTGTGAGCCAAAGCCAGTATACAAAGTGGGATTTACTAGAGAGAAAGGAAAGGCTACAGCTAGAGCAGTGCAGCGGAGCCTGGAAACTGGTGACTCCCTGGCTCAGGTGAAGTCTGGGGCTTTTTATGGATGCTTTAACTCTGGGTTAGGGTAAGGATTAGGTGGGATTTTTTCCATTGGCCGTGGATTTGCATGCATGGGCTGTCTTAGATGAGCTGGTCTATTTGCCCCTTATGGAGGTGAGGAAACAACCTTGAGAGCATTCTGTTTATCACTGCTGTGGCACATTTATGAGACCCTGTGTCTCTTCCTCAGGGTGCAGGGCTCATAGTGCTCTCCATGTGGGATGGGATACTGACTCACTCATTTGTTCTTTAGGTTCCCAGACCCAACAATGGTATTAATGACTTTACAAAAGGAGGAAGAGAGACCTGAGCTGGCATGCTTGCTCTACTCCTCATGTTACAGTGCAGCAAGAGGACCTCACCGGACGCTGCACCATGCTCCTGGACTTCCCAGCCTTCAGAACTGAGAACCAAATAAATAGCTGTTCTTTGTTTTAAAAAATTCTTTTTTGTTGTGCTGGATTTGGTACATTGTTGCATTTACAAAGGTTCTTACAATATATCAAATATATCATACTTGAATTCACCCCTCCACTTCTCTCCTCCATCCCCTCCCCTGATTCCTGGAACAGTTTCAACAGGTGCCATTTTTGCATTTACATAGGTGTGTATACATTGTTTGCACCAGATTAATCCTCCTATCCCTCCCTCCACCACCAGTGCTAACACCCACCCCCTCATCTCTGTTCTTTACAAACTACCTAGGTTGTAGTATTCAGTGATAGCAACAGAAAGTGAACTAAGATATGTTTTTTCTATTAAAAAAAATTAGCACATTTTTGTCCGTGTACCAAATGTCTGCTCATTGGAGAATACTTGGAAACCAGAAACATTTAAAGAAGAAGAACATCAAAACCATCCCAATCTGTCTCTGGCTTATCCAGTCCAGTGGCATCAGACATCTGTGGCTGGAATGGGGAAGTAGAGATTGCTATTCTTTCCAGGAATGTGGGCAGGATGGGATTGCTAAGAAGTAAGTAGGGCTTCCAAATTCATCTATGCCATTGCAAATGACAGGATTTCATTCTTTTCTGTGGCTGGGTATTATTCCATTGTGTGTTTGTACCACATTATTTTATATTAAGTGAAATAAATCAGACACAGACAAACACTGAATGGTCTCACTCATGTGTGGAATCTAAACAGTTTGTCTAATAGAAGTAAAGAATAGAATAGCAGTTTCTAGAGATTGGAGAGATGACGGGGAGAGATAATGTGGAAAAGAAAGTCAAAGGGTAAAAAGGTACAATTGTATAAAATGAATAAGTTCTGGTACCCTATTGTATAGTAGGGTGACTATAGTTAACAATAATGTGCTGTTTCAAAATATCTAAGAGTGGATTTTCAATGTTCTCACCACAAAAAAATGATAAATATCTGAGTTGATGGATATGCTACCTGTCCAGACTGGATCACAGCATAACGAAGATCACATTGTAGCATATTAATATTCACAATTATTATGTGTCATTTAAAAGTAGACAAACAAAGAAGCAACTATGAGCCAGTCACACACTCTAAGAGATTTCCCTTATCAGTGTAGGGAAAGACTGGATAGCACCACAAACCCAAGCATGTCAGTGAGACCCCCATTCCCCCCATGACCCACACCAAACATCTCCGATGCTCCCAGGGAAGCTAACACCCGCTTCTATCTTGAACTCCTTCACTGCTTCAGCGTTATAATATATTTTTAATCCTCTATTTAAAATCTTTATTTTCTGCTATTGATGGTGAATTATGAGGCAGAAAATATTCTACTTATCTCCTTATTGCCCCTCACATTCCAGCCTCTGGCACCTGCTAGGCTCTGGGTAAATGTTTGTGCCATAATGCTAAAAGAATAAGAAGGGAAGAAAGAGATACAGGAGAGGGAGTAAAGGCTAGAAGGGATTTCTAAATAAAGAAATTTCTCAAATAAAGATGAAGTTTCATTTTTAGAAGGATAATGCTTGCTGTTAATTGAAGAGCTAAATAATTTTTTGTGATTAGAACAGCAGCTCTCTTGTTGCCTGGCTTTTCTCTGACTCTTTCTGAAGGCTTTGGACAGGATACACACTGAGAGACATGAGGGTTTTGAGCTTTCCATGCCATTTTTCAAAAGACATGATCCTGAACTTGAAGGCCATTGCCATGGTCCCAAGGCTGCCTGGGAATGTGACTGTGTTGAGCATCTGACTAGAGTGGACTGCCTTTTTTATTTGTGGTTAGGTGCTGTGGATCCTTGGCAGGCTGAGAGCAAAGGAACTAAAAATTTCCCCCCAAAACTTGAGAACTCAGAGGAATTTTTAGCCCTGCAGGTTCTATAGATACTTGGCTTTTAAGTTTTGGTGTTATTTTCTTAAATGATCATAGTGGTTTGGCAGAGAGTCACGCATCCAGAATGATAATTAGAGAAATAGCTCTCGTGAAATGTTGGCAGGAGTTAGAGACAGGAGCATATTAACTTTTATGGACTGTCCAGAGTCAGGGAGAGAGCCTTGAAAGTCAAGACTTAAACCTCATTTGGGTTCTGCCAGTCATTAGCTGTGGTGTTTTGTGTCAGTCTCCCAAGAAAGCTTAATACTATGCTTTAATATTAAGGCTAGAATGAGGAGATGGTATTGCTTAAAAGAGACAGAAGTTCTGCCTTATTCATGGGGATGTGCTGAGACTCCCAGTGGACATCTGAAACCACAGATAGCACTGAACCCTAGGCACAAGCTCTGTTGCTAAACAGGCCATCTGATAGCATAACTAACATGGGGGTTGTGGATTCAGCATGGACTAGCTGTGCAAAGGGATGAGTCACACCCTCGGCAAGATTAAGTGAGGGTGATGTGAGATTTCATCACATGCTTCAAAATGCTATGCAATTAAAAATTTATGAGTTGCTTATTTCTGGAAATTTCCATTTAATATTTTCAGAAAACAGTTGACTGTGGGTAACTGAAACTGTGGAAAGTGAAACCACAGTGAAGAGAGGTGGGCTGCTCTTTAAATGTGTAGATGACCATAGAAAAAATTGTAAGTAGCTGCCATTTATATTTGAAACCCACTCATCAGTCCCAGTGCCATATTCATCTTCCTAATTTTTCTTAATTTTTTTCGTCCTATCTTTATAGTGTATCTTTTTACTTCATGTGCAAATTATGGAATTAAGTTCCCACCATGGAAGTCCACCCAGACTAGCCCCCATTCAATATTTCTCATGCTCCAAAATTATCTCTCGTGACTCATTTTACTCTTGTAAAATCTTCTACTACTTCAGTTTACCTTATCTTAGTAAGATACTAGAAGGCATTAATTATACATGAGCTGATTTGTTGTATAGCACACAGTTGATCCACATTCTCAATGAGTTACAATGTTTGGCATGAGACCCTGTGCAGACTTGAATGAATCTCTAGTTGATAGAAAAATTAGAGAAGACAAAGTGACAATTTGACAGTACACAGTTTTGGGGGAATAAAGGTCTTCCATGTGCCTCTTAAAATTTTACCATGCATACTACCACTTATCCCATCTCCCTATATGTTTATCTCTGACATAAAGACTCAAAATCAACTTCAAATCAAAACCACATGTCTCCCTTAGCTTCATCAACGACCTCTGAAATGACTCAGGTCTCACTCCTTGGGGACTATCCTTTCCTTCTTTGAGAACTGAAGTTCAACAAACCAAACACTGCACATTCAAAGATTCATGCTGGCTCCTCTCAGATGGTACTGCAATGTTCCCATCTTTAAATAAGTCTCAACCTGCCAGACAGTAACGTTCTTTCTAATTATGCAATTTATTTTCAGTTTTAAATACACCATTCATTTACCACTCCCTCTCACTCCCCTCGTCTTACTCATTCATCCAAGGGATGTGTTTTTTAACTCAATTCTACTGTGGATATGTGGTACATGAGTATATTCTCTCAATGAGTTTTGTAGGTGTAACAGATGCAATCTACCCCATGGGAACACATAATTATTTTTCAATAATCGAGGTATATTCTTTCCATTTTTTCACACATGATTTTAGCAACTAGGTTCTCTGAGAACAGATTGAGTTAGGCCCAGGGAGCTAAAAAGAACTTTTTAGTGCTTCCATCTTACCAGATGTCTGTAATGTGTTTACTGGACTCCCAGAGGCTAGACAGTTTTATTCACTGGCTCCTCAGAATCTTGATACCCTCGAGAGTTATTTTTTATAATCATCCCCAACAAATTAGACAATTATGATTCAGGTCTGCATTCACTGTCAAGTGCAGAGCAAACATCTCACCGATGATGTTTTAATTGGGTTGATTGCAGTCTTGAAGCCATTCACAGAATGCTTTCCTTTAGCTGTTTATTTGGTAGAGATGTAACTGACTCCACTAGCTCAGACATTTTAAGATGACTTTTCAGCCGCAGAGACAGAAGGCTGCTGTTCCTCTTAAAGTTGGTGCTATCAGAACTGCAAGAGCCTTAGTGAGAGATGTTGACATGGCCTAAATGACATTTTCTCATTATTGATTTAATGTGAACACCTGGGCAATGTCTACAAGACATAGAAATAGGTTGCAATTGCTTTCTGATATGCAGAAGAAGTCTGGCAAATTGTTGCCTATATTTAGGCTCATTAACTCCTTCCTTCCCTATGAACTAATTTTTATTATTAGCATTGCCTTGACTTGGAATTTTCCTTTCAAACCCACATAGAATTTAATATTTTAAATAACTAAACAGGTCATTTGTTATATTTTCTATTTTTTCAATGTTCTAGGCAAAAATATGTGCTTTTATAAATTCTTTGTTTATAGGCAATCATATTGCAGACACAGGTAACAACTTCCAGAAATCTCTGAATGATATCACTCAGTGTTTAGGAGAAAACTAACCAATTTTGGCGTCTTAAAAGAGAGCAACAGTGACATATACATCTAACACAAACTGAGCAGGGTCTACCAGAACCCTTAACAGGCACTATTTCATTGAACACCATGGCGTTAGGAGGAAAGTGGTAATGTGACATTATTTCAGAGCTTCCAACATTGACCCACAGAGAGACTTGATGAATTGCCCAAGAAATTCATTTGGCCACTTGAAGCCCACAGCTGAGCAAAGAGTTGACATTAATAACCTAGGCCCCCAACTGTTGCTCTACCTAGACTGTGCACCAGGCAGGTGGCCTAATGGGCATAGAGTCAGAAATAAATACACCAGACATGATGAAAAGGTGACTTCAGAAAACAACAGGGTATAGAAAGGGTGGCAAGTCAGCCAGCAGAACATTACTCTGGAATTGCTACACTAATTACAAGCAATAGTTACATATGACGTATTTCATATTAATTACATGTAATAATTTTGTTATTCTAAAAAGAAAGGAACTATCAAATGGTGAAAAGATATAGAGGGAACATAAATGGATATCATTAAGTGAAGAAAGCCAATCTGAAAAGGCAGTACTACTCTGTACAATTCCAACTACTTGACATTTGGGAAAAGGTCAATCTATGGAGAGTGCACAAAGATCAGTGGTTGGCAGGGTTGGTGGGGAGGGAGGTATGAACAGGCAGAGGACAGAGAATTTTAAGGGCAGTGAGACTATTCTCTATAATACTGTAATGGTGGGTGCTTACCATAGTTTCTACCCCACAGAACAAGCAACACCAGAGTGAATCCTACTGCGAACTGTGGACTTGGGGCAGTGATGTGTCCACGTGGGTTTCTCCATTGGAACAAATGTCACACTCTGGTGCAGAATGTTACAGTGCAGGCTGTGCTGGCATGTGTGAGGGAAGGGGTTATGGGACTCTGTACTTTTTGCTTAACTTTGTTGTGAACCTAAACCTGTTCTGAAAAGAAAATAGTGCCTTTTTAAGGAACTAATTATAGTACTTGGTACTTAGCAAGGACTAGATACAGTTTGTAAAATAAAGTGTAGTTTTGCATTTAACACCAAAAGAGGGAAAACGGGGCCATCAGAAAGAAGAAAAGACAGCAATGAGGAGAGCAGCAACGGGTACGCACTTAGGAATCCAAATGCATAGCAGAAGCCACATCCGTCTCTTAGCCTCCCCTGTCCTCTGAGACCTTTGGCCATTTTGTTTCTAGAAAGGACAGTTGCTGCTGCTATCTACAGCTTCAGACCCAGCCTTTCCCACCTCATCTGCTACCCCTGCCGGTGGTCCAGCCTTCCCCAGGCGGGGGGGGGGGGGGGGGGGGGGGGGGAGGGGACAGGTCTCTCAGTCCCCATCAATCCCATCACCTCAGGAGGAACCATCTGGCTGATTTACAGGACTCTGGCTCCTTCCCCTATTGCCAAGCACACAGCACAGGTCACAGGCCCTGTTTTCTTCCAGCAGGACCAGGGGCATCATTTGGAAGGGCAGAGGAGTCAAATCTCTGAGTTAATTTCCCAGAGCTTCCATCACAAAGAACAGGACGACAAACTGGATGGCTGAAAACAACAGAAATCCATCCTCTGACAGACTGGGGAGGTGGGAATCCATAAAAGGTATCTGCAGAGCCATTCTCCCTCTGCAGGTTCTAGACGACAATCTTCCTTCTCCTCTTCCATATTCTGGTGGCTGTCAGCAGTCATTCCTTGTCTTGTAAACACATCTCCATTCTCTGCCTCCGTTGCCACCTGGCACTCTCCCTGTGTCTCTGTTTTCTCTTCTCATAAGGTCACCAGTCATATTGGATTATTACATCAAAATTGGGTTACATCTGCTAGCATCCTATACATTTCTGAATACAGTCATATTCGTGAGCACCAGGAGTTAGGACTTCAAAGTATTTTTAGGGGGAAGAGGGACACAATTCGACCTCAAATAGCACTACTGGGTGAACCTAGATTGAAGCCTCCGACCATATTCCCTCTTGATTCTGTAGTATTCTGAGGAATTGAGGAGTCAGGTAGAAGCAGAATTCAAATATTTTTCTTAGGACTCCTTTCCAAATAACCTTCCCTCTTTGTTGGTGGGATACTCTTAATCAACTATTTAAGAACTATTTGTTCTTCAACAGGAAACACAATCGTGACATTGAACCTGAACTGTTGCTCATTGTTTTGTTTCAGCAAAGGCTTTTTGTTATTTTTGTTAATTTACATTTCTTCCTGATAGTTGGTAATTCTGATATTACCTGTAGGAATGTCAATATTGTCGCACCTGTATTTCACTGGTTTGAAAAGTCTCTGAGCTAGAGTGAGAACTCCCGGGATAAAAGCTTCCCTTTGTTTTTCCTTAATTGTCTTCCTCCTGAGGATTAGGGTGGAGTGGAAGAATGTTTTCTAAATGGGTGCACCATTGTTCAAGCCATTATTTTAACAAAGTATCTAGTCTCTTTATAGAATAGAGTTTTGTCATCAAAAACTGCATAGTTTTTGAAGGTTCTTTAGCCTGTCATTTCAGGAGTGTACATCTCCCTGGGGCACAGCTCAAGCACTGGTGCGAAAGGAGCTACTTTTGCTCATTGAGATTTGTGTGAACTTGGCCTGTCCAGGATCAGAGAGTGCAATTGTTTGGTGTTTTTACCTAAATTGTGTCATTGACCTTTATCTCAAGATATAAATGTTTCAAATTTTTTAAATGTCAAGATGACAACATTACCATAACAAAAATACAGGGATTTACTGGTACTTAAAAAAACATAGAAAACCAGATTACAAAAACGACAGAATCTGTTGTATCAATCACTGGCTATAGAATCTATGAAATTAGTTCATCAGCTTGCATCCACCTGGTTTTTGTTTTTTTTTTTTTTTTTGGTGATACTGGGGTTGACCTCAGGGCCTGGCATTTGCTGGGCAGGTGCTCTACCACTTGAACCATGCCTCCGGCCCTTTTTTGCTTCAGTTATTTTTCAGATAGTGTCACTCATTTTTGCCTGGAGTTGGCCGGGGACAGCCAACCGCTTGCCTACAGCTTTCCGTGCAGCTGGAATTACACAGGCGTGTGCCACCATGCTTATGCTTGGCTTATTGCTTGAAGTGACATCTTGCTAACTTTGGTTCTGGCTGGCTTCAAACTGGGATCCTCCCTACCTCTTCCACTTCTCAAGTAGCTGGGATTACAGGTGTGAACCACCATGCCTGTCCCGGATCCATTCTTACTTCACACAATTATTCCATATTTTCTTGTAGTACTTAATGGTGGTAGCTCTTAAGCCTTAATATTTGTCACAGTGGATTATTTAAGGAATGAGATGAAGATCCAACTTTATTTTTCCCCCCAGACAGATATCCATTTGCTTGAGAATTTAATGAGCAATCCATCCTTCAGCACTAACTCGTAGTGCTTTCTTTTCTATATGATTATCATCCATGTATATCTGTCTATTTTGGATTCGACTTTTAATCCATGGTCCTATGACCAGTAGGCCAGATCATAGTTCGTTTTAGTAAATAAAGTGCCATTGGCACAGAGCCACACCCTTTTGCTTACATTTTGTTTGTGATTGCTTTTTTTGCCTTAAAGAAGAATTGAGTAATTATGACAGAGACCCGTGACACCCAAAAATATTTACCATGGGGTCCTTTAAAAAAGCTTGCCAGTGCCCTGTCACTCCTACACTGCCTAAATAAAGATAGCTTTATAGTAAAACACCTAGAAGAGTTCGTCTTTTTCCATTCCTTTTCTTTCTCGGTTTTCCTGGGTATCTTCCCTTGTGTTTTTCCTATGAATTCAGCATCTGTTCAGTGCAGTTCTTGTTGGTGTGACTTGGGTGCGTGATGGTCAAGTTACGCCTTTCAGTTTGTTTACCTTTGACCCTATACAGCACTTCAAATTTCTCGTCACATAACTTTTATCTACATTTCTGATTATTTTACTTATTTGGTGTTGAAATAGCATCTTTTCCTCCATTATATCATCTGACTGTTTTGGTTTAGTAAACAACAGGGGTGTTGATTTTTAATTCTGTTTTTGATTCCAGCCAACTTACTGAATTGAAAAAAAAATTTAAACAGGTTTTCAAGTTACTATCTTGGATTTTTCCTTATCTATTTTATTAATATGTTATATCATTCATTATATGAGTGATCTGTTATTTTATTATATTAATTAGAATAGAGTACATTACTCTTAATATCTTATATGTCATAACATCACAAGTGAAACTCACTGGCCTATAGCACTGTTTACTTACATTTCATTTAGGGTTATTGCTCTTAGTTTTTTTATGAACTATTCTGGTAGTTTAAAATCAATGGTAAACTAATTTTTAAAACAAAGTGGACAGTTTCCTTCTTTTCAGTGTTCTAGAACAATTCAATTGCACTCAAATTACTTTAACTCATAATTTTTCACTTTCTATACTTACTTCCTGGTCTTCCCTCTTTTTATTGGCTCTTTTGTAAATAGCAGAAAACTTACATTAAAAGTAATCTTGCCACTAACTCTCATGGATACCGCATACCTAGGCAGTTCTCATTCTTTTGAGAATTTTTCTTATAATCAAAATGGATATTGATACAAAAAAAGTTAAAAGTGAACCTATCCCATGAGAAATGAGGGGATTAGTTTCCCTTGGGTGGGAGGATCACTGACCTCCCAGAGGCAAGAGGCACTGCTGGGTGCTAAGAATGTTCTTTTTCTCTTCCTGGCTGGCATATTCACCTTACAAATATTCACTCAACTACACATTGACAATGGGAACACTTTTCTATTTGCAATGCCACTTCAGTGAAAACCTCAGGAAAACAGACACTACGTTTTGTCAAATGCCTTCCCAGCATCTGTGGTTCTAATTTTTTGATTTCTCTCTATTTGCTCTATTTATATATTGAGTTAATAATATTTTCGTCTTGAACCACTCTTTTATTCATGGAGTAAAACTCACTGGACTACTGTGCTGGATTCAGTTTATTTCTATTTCACTTAGAATTATTGCCCTTGCTCAGCTTTCTTTTATAAACTATTCTTGTTGCAGTTAAAATCAATGGTAAACTGAATTCTTAAACAATGTGGGCTGTTTCTTACTTTTAAGTGTTCTAGAACAATTTAATTGCCCTCAAGGTACTTGTTCTTTTTATGTTTAAAAGAAGTACTTTGAAAAATTGCCCAGACTGGTGCTTTTTTGGGTAGTAGTTTTTTGGAAAATTTTCCTATTTAATTGGTATGATTGGTAGATATACTTATATTAGTTTACATTTTTCTAAAATGTCCTTAGTTTTATTCGGGTTCTCAAATATATTTTCCTGGAGGTGACAAAAGTCTGATGACTCTCCTGATTTTGTCAGTGTTTTTGGGTTTTGGGTATTTGTTTTTCCACATTTTTAAGTTTGCTAATGATTTATGCTTAATTTTTTCCTGGAGAATCAATTCTTAGGATTTTATTGAATTCTAGATTTTTTTCATTTATACATGTATTACTTTCTGCTTTTATTTTGTTTATTTTCTTTTGATTTATCTTGTTCTTTTTATAAATCTCCAGTTAGGTGACTAATTAACTTTTAGTCAGTCTAATTTTCATCCAACAGATTGGTTGGTTTGGCTTGGGATATTTCTTTTAATCAAACTGTAGTCTTCCTTCAACCATGAAAAATAAAAGGCATCAAACCGAGAGTTGTCCTGCAATCAATAATATCTGTCATTCAAGAAAACCTGGATTGCCAAATTAAATGAAAACAATATAAGCAGCAGCATTTTAGTATTTTCTGCTTCATAAGGTGCTAACCTAACCTAAAAAGATAAGCAACATGACGGGTATTTGGTCCAGGTCAAAGATATTGAGTAGCAGGTAAGCATCCAGAATAAAAGCGGGGATCCTCAGAAAGAAAGTAAAGAAGAACTTTGAGTTACTGAAGTTGAACCTGTATGTCTAACTTAACATCAGGGAGAGAAGAACAGGATGTAGGAGAACCAAGTAAAGTACCATGTCATAAGGGTCAGAGAGTCAGGAATTCAGAAACTAGGATACACACCAAGCAAAAATGTGCAGAACAGAGGGTCTAGAAAGCAATTTTCTCAAATGCATTTAGCATTTGAAATTTTTTTTCCCATAGATGTCCATGGCTGAGAGAGAAGGCTGGCCCTATCCCAAGCATCTTACCTGCATGAGGGAGTGGTCATATAGAGTCACACTAGGTCAGCCCTCCACTCCATCTGTCCTAACCCATAAACTATCTCCAGAGTTCTCCGTGCTCTGTACAGGAATCACTACCCATCTGTTTCCTGCTCCGTACTCTGAATCTTTTTTTTCTGGTGGCCAGGTTTTTAACCTTCATCTTTCTTTTTAGATGGAGCCTAACTCCTACACTGATCACCCATTGAGGCTGCCTTCTCCACCATAAAGGTCTGCATGTGCAGCAAGTTTAGTATTTTTTAAACCAACATGCATTTAGTTAATATATCTTTTTGTACACAGAAAAAATTAAACCATTGGGATACAATAATAAACATTGAGTTCTAAATATCTCTAGTAGTGAGACTTAGCTAAAAGTCTTACTTGGATTCATGCTTTAAATGTTAGTTAATGGCAACAAATAAAATATTAGCCTGACACTTCATCAAAATGAAGAAAAGGAAGCAATCCCCCTATGAAGTTTCCTGCTGAAAAAACTACACTTACAAGATGCAATCTGAAGAACCACAATTCTGAAATGGCTTGGTAAAAACCCAGGTACCAATGAACAATTGTATGATCACTTCACCACAGCAGTGAAAGTAAATGAGGGAAAATCTATAACTTAGAAGACACACAGAAAGCTTCAGTATGCCCATATCAATGGAGAGATTTGTTCAATAGCAATTTTAAATCTACACTTCCTAGAAAGCAAATAAGTAGGATACAACTTACTGGTAAAAGATTCACGTTTCTATTATATACATTTATAAAATACCCTAAGAATCATGCTACTTTCATGCTGCCATTTGTGCTACTATATAAGTGATTGAAAAATATCAATAAAACCCCAAAGAGGAAAAATGCAAAATTACTATAGAAGAAGGAAATAAAGAAATCTTATGGTGGTTCTGTATTGTTTGGATGGACATATTTAATAATAACAAAAACACTGTAATTACACTACCTACAAATATACTAAAATGAAAGCAATTAACTGACAAGATTCAGTTAAATCATCTAAAATGATAAAGCATTGTTTGTAGAGTTATAATTCTATCAAGCTTCCTTTGATCTTGGAGAGAAGTGAGTGAGGAAGAGAGCCATGGGAGACAAAATAAGGAACATCTAGATGATGGACTTCCCGGCACATGGTGAGAGCAAAGGCTCGGGTTTGATTTCTCCTTGAGACAGAGTCTTGTTCTGTAGTCCAGGCTGGGCCTGAACATGTGATCTTCCTGCCTCAGTCTCCTGAATGCTGAGATTATAGGTGTGCCCCGCCACGCCTGGCTGGCTTTGATTTTGAATGAGTGAGGAACCTACTGAAATGTTTTGAAGAATGTGATGTTCAAAGGTAGTTTTGGTGAGTACATCTGAAGGGCAAACTACCAGAAGTGAAATGGCTTGGTAAAAAGTATGTGAACTTGTAATTTTGAAATGTATTCAAATATTCTCCCCATACACTATAGCTGTCCTCCATATTAGTTATATAATTTATATTTCTACTGGAAATTTATAACAGATTTATCAACAAAATGGAACAAAGCTCTGAAATGGTCTGCTAATAAAAATAACAGTCCATTTTGAATTCTATATCCTGCCGGAATGTCACTGAAACAACAGATAATGGCAAGGATCCAGTGAAACAGGAACCCTTATACACTGCTGGTGGGATTGCAAATTAGTAAACCAGTATGGAAAGCAGTATGGAGATTCCTCAAAAAACTAGAGATAAAACTGCCATATGATCCAGTGATACCTCGCCTGGGCATCTTCCCAAAGGAATGTAAGTCAGGATACAGTAGAGACATCTGTATACCGATGTGCATCGCAACACTGTTCACAACAGCCAAGCTCTGGAAACAACCCAGATGCCCTACAACTGATGAATGGATCAAGAAATTGTGATATAGATACACAATGGAGTTTTACTCAGCCATAAGGAATAATGACGTGGTTTGAAGGTAAATGGATGCAATTGGAGGACATCACGTTAAGTGAGGTAATCCAGGCTGAGAAAGACAAAGGCCACATGTTTTCTCTCACATGTGGAAGATAGATCCAAAGATAAACATATACACAAAAACAAGCATGATCATATACAAACTCAGATGTAGAATGTGCTTGTAGTAGAACTACTCTATGGAACTGGGGAAAGAGGAAAAGGAAAAGAGAAAGATAAAGCATCAGCAATATTGTAAACCATTACATCTGTGAAGGTAGAGGATATAAGGATATGTATTGAAAGCTGCTGAAAAATGGGTAGTGGGAGGTAAAGGGGTAAAGGAGTAATGGAAGGGGTTGAATGGACTAAAGTAAAGTACACCCACAGTGGGGATAGATTGAGAAATCCCTTTGAACATCAACTTAAATATTAATAATAAAAGACAGGACTGTAAGATAGGTACAGTGTGTGCAGGGATACTAGTGGGAGAGGGGAGGGTGAATGAAGTAGATGAAGGTGAGGGCATATGGTTTATGGACTTCATATACTTACATGAAATAGAACAAAGAAACCTCTTACAATTGCTTTTAGTGGGGCAGGGAGGGAGTTGTGGGAGAGAGATTGTGAGGTGATCTAACCAAGGTACAATGTAAGACTATTTCAAAATGTCACAATGAATCCCCACTGTACAACAAATATATCCTAATAAAATAATTCAAAAAAAAAAGAATGGCCAAACCAAGAAATCCAACTACAAAGCAGCACTCAGTCCAGAAAGGTCACAAAACTCTGCTGCCATACTTGAAGGAGTGCAAATCAATAAACAAGACAGATACCTGCACACCCATGTTTATTCAGCTTTGTTCACAATGGTAAATACACACACACACACACACACACACACACACACATTCCCCCATGGAATATTACTCAGCCATAAAGAAAAATGAAAATTTGTCATTTGCAAGAAAATGGATGGAACTGGAGGTCCTTGTGCTGAGTGAGATAAGCCAAACTCAAAAGGCTAACTGTCACATGTTCTCACTCATTTGTGGACTCTAGACCTGAAAGCATGATGATAATGATGAGAATGGGGCATGAACGTATCAGCAGGAAGAGGGAGGGGAAAGGAAAGGACTCTGAGGGATGGAAAGGATGGAAGTACACTGTATATATGCATGTGAAGACAGCACAATGAAACCCACCAAGTTCTGTTCTCCCTCCGTGGGGTGAACTTGTTCAAGGTACACTGTATTATTAATGTAAGCTAACTCAAAAATAAAATGCAAAAGAAACCGATGCCCATGTGCACAGCTGGAGGTAGAATTCTTTCAATTTAGGGCAGAGATGTCTTGGAAATGAATGCTTTGCCTTGCTTTTTTATTATAAATAACCATTGTAGCTCCAATATTAGTCATTGACTTCAGTATCTCTAGTTTGGTTAGCAAGTCTAGGGATGCAGATTTACAACTGCAATTTGATCTCAGTTTTTCTAATAACCAGACATTAAGACCGGCAGGCACACGCTGAGGCCTCTTGCTCCCTGGGACTCAGTCCCCCTTCCTCAAAGAGCAGAACAAATGGAGCCCAGGTGCCGCCTCATTTGGCGGTTTCTCAGGCTGCTGGTGTTTTCATCTCATTCCTTTACAGTGCTGCAAACATACGCTCTTGGCACTGGCACACGGCTGGCATTTGCTTTGGAAATATTTCTGCAGCTAAAAACAGAAAAGACATCTGTTGTCAGAGGTAAGCCACAGGTAGAGTTTGGTTGCAACCATCAGGGGAATACATAGAGGGTAAGGGTTTCGTCATGTGTTTTGGGTCATTTGGAGCAGGTATCCCTATGGTTTTAGCCTCTCCAGTGGGGGTGAGTGAATGCTGCCTGTGGACCATGGCCCCACTCCATAGGCAGTCTGCTCCCTCAGGAAGAATTAAGGATGTTTTAGTCTCTTAGCCACAGAACTGCAAAACTGGCTTGTCCTAAACACCTTGCACCCCACTCCTTTTTCACCAACTTCCTTATTCTCCACTACCCCCCACTACCCCCCACTACCCCCCTCACCCCCTGCCATTGCCTGAAGAAATGGTTTAGACTTAGACTTCATTTACACTTAGGGTAGAGTTGAGAAGCAAAGCAACATTTATTCTGATTGGAGAGGTCTTAGTGTCAGAGTGGTCTGTGGAAAAATTCTGGGTGTAGGGGAAAGAAGAGGAAAAGAAGGTGCTAATATGTATTGCTACTTGAGGGGAGTCAGATTCTGTCGCCTGCATCCTCTCAGTTAAGCTCTACAGTGCCCAGGTGGTAGGAATCCTTGGTCCCGATTCACAGACTGAGAAATTGAGGTATAGAGTGGCTTGTCCAAAGGAGGGAAAAAGATATAGCAGTCTTTTAACTTAGCCCTCTTGTGATTTCAAAGCCAAGTTCCAGATATATCCATTGGAAGACAATGGTGACAATGGTGGAGTCTGTGATTAGAAGATTTCCAAATTCTTTGTGTCCCACATGTAAGAATCCATGGCAGAACACATGGGTGCAAAGGGAGTTTATTAAAAGTCGGGGAGGGGAATTGCAAAAGGGGGCATGGTGGGACCAAGTGGAAGCTGGAAGCAGAGTCTTCTCCCGCCATGCTTTTAAAACTTATGCTAACCTATGATATTCCCAACCAATAATCAATGAGTGGGGAAGGGCATGGGTGGTCCCTCGGCCAAGTGAGGGTGGTTTGAGTTACCCTGAAATAGGGTTTGAATAACCTACACACATTTTTAATGGAAAAGAAGGCTCAGAGAAAGAGAAGAATGTTCAACCTGAAATACAATACCAAGTCATATATGTTCTGAGAGTCCCAAGCTTTCCCTAATTCTAGCCTGCCTCAACAGAAGAGCCACTAACATTTAAGAAGCATATTTCTATTATCCACATATATTCTTAATGTGACAGGAAACAGAAAAGATAGACCAAAAAAAAAGAAAAGAAACTCAAAAAACAAAAACCAAAAAACCAAGGATTCATTGTTGTTTTGAGCAGTTCAACAACACACTTTTGTTTTGATATTTGAGCTGGCCTTTGCCCAGCAATAGTATTTTTTAAAAAACATTCTTATTAGCATTTATTATTTGTACAGGGGGGTTTCATTGTGATATTTCCAAAT
This sequence comes from Castor canadensis, assembly GCF_047511655.1. Lineage (NCBI taxonomy): Eukaryota > Metazoa > Chordata > Mammalia > Rodentia > Castoridae > Castor > Castor canadensis. The sequence goes on along the minus strand of NC_133399.1, from coordinate 105,420,691 downwards.
GTGTTTACAATGTACCTTGGTTAGAGTCATCCTTCCATCATTCTCCTTAATCTCCCCTTCCCCCTTCTTAAAGCAATTTTAACAGGATTCATTTTTCTATTTTCATGAGTATACAAAGCACAAGGATTTCAACAGCTGTACCTGAGGTATGATTGTCACTCAGTAAAACTTTCATGTTTCATTTGATGAGTTTGACATATGCATACACCTATGACGCCTTCACCAAGATCACAGTAATAGACTTAACCACGACCTTTAGACATTTCCTTAAGGAAACGCTCATGGAGGTTTTTGTTCTTTGCAGTAAGAACCCCACCAATGAGACCTACTCTCAGGACATTTTAAAGCACAAAACACTGTACTGTTAACTTTAGACATGAGACTCTGCAGCAGACACATGAACTTTTTCATCTTGCATAACTACAACTTTATACCCATGGTTCAGCATCTCTCCCCTTCCTCTTCTCCCATCCCCTGGCAACCACCATTCTATTCTCTGCTGCTATGAGTTTGACTATTTTAGATCTGACATATAAGAAGTCCTCTTGTGGCTGGTGTATTTCACTTAGCGTAATGTCCTTCATGTTTTAATGGTTCCTTCAAAATCCCAAACCAGTGGGTGTGTTTTAACAGGTGGCCACAGAGAGGTGCCCGAGAGCAGCAAGTCTGTTTTCTCAGGGAGTTTTAATCTCTGCATTAAAAAAAAAGGCATTGAGTTGCTGTTTGTTTGAAGTTGGAATCTGGGACTTTCCAAGGAGTAGCAGTTCTTACATTGCTAGGTAGCTAGTGTCACATCAGAAAGATAGAACTCAGGGGTCCAGAATTTCAAGGAGACCCCCTACAAGTAAAGAGCACAACAGTGAAGAGCCCAGGATGTAGGGTGGAGTAGGAAGTCCATAAATGTAAGCTTTCCTTTCCCTCTGTCTCCCCGTTCCCTACCTCCTTCTGCCTCCACCTCCGCTGTTTCTCATTCTTTCTTTCTCTCTCTCTACCTGTTGTTTATTTCCAATGTGTCAAGAAATTTCCTAGGAACCAAATTACAGAAATTGCAGAGCATGTAATAATGTAATGTAGCAACAACCAACTCAAGAATCAAACAGGGCCCAGTCCTCCAGGATAACACAGACATGAGCCCTGACAAGGAGTTTTCAAAGCTGATTAGCCATCCTCAAGCAAAAAAAAGTGGACTTCAGTGTCTGATCCAGCTGAATGACAAGCATTTTTGTGTCCCCTCTCAGAGCTGCACACACCTTCCTTTTCTATAAAGCAAGTGTGGTGATTCCTCCCTCCTAGGGAGCCACAAGGATCAAATGAAAGAAAGTGGGAAGCACCACTGATGGTTCTTGAAATCTTCTAAGTGTGATGAACTCTATTTAAAACAGAATTTTATAAAGAAAGCCCTGCTCAGGCTTTTGTTAGAGAGGCTTAGGAGGGGAGAAACAAACACTTGACCTACTAGTAATGCTGAGCTCTGGTGGCCCTGTTTCCTCCAGGGAGGTCACAGCATGCCTGGGCTCTATGGCATAGGCCCTTTCAGCCAGGACAGCTGTAGGCTCAAAAAGGACAAATCCCCCAGGGCAGGAGAAGGAGAGGGAAGAGAGATCCTGTCAGCAATGCTTGCCTTTGGGCCACAGACCAGCCACAGCTTCCCAGGGAAACTCACTTAGGAGAAAAAGTCCTGGCTCACTGATCAACTGTAAAGGGCTTAACTTAATATAAACATGTAAAGCATGTGTGTTTGCACATGTGTAACAGGAGAAAAGGACACAGAATTCTGAGTCTCCTTGTCTCTTCATTGCATAAATCATGAACTGTAAATAAATAAATAACAAAACCCAGAATCCCAAAAGAAAATAAAGTCCTTTTGAGCCTGTGTGTGTGTGCGTGTGTATGTAAAAACACATACAGAAGAAAGAAAAAGGTATCAGGCATGAACAGCTTATTAAAACTATTGATATTGGTGTGGATAATAAGTTTGGTTTGGGCCCAGTGCCTACAAAAACACAGATGCTTGAGAGATTGACTGATAAATTTATATTCCTTCCTATGCAGCCAAAATTTCTTGCAGATGTGGGGAGAGCCTGGCATGACAGTGTAGATGGCCTAGAAGTCGGCTCCCTCAGGACCCCTCAGGACCAACTCAGGGCTCCCTTGGGGCTCCCTCAGGGGTATCCATGGCAGCTGGCAGGTGGGCAGACTCCCTGCAGAGGAGGAAGACATCTTCTGTTGCTTGGACACAAGCTAATTTCCAACTTGGCCTCATGCCAGCCAATATTCCTCTGTCTACCCAGGGCCTAACTCCTGTGGTTCATCCTGTTGTCAGTTTCCTGTCACCTCCTGGAACTGTGCTTTCCTGGATGGCCAGTGTAGACCCCCAATCTCACTCCCTTTTTCTTTTCTTTAGAACATTTGCCATTTCTTGACATTTTCCTATTCATTTGCTTATTGCTTTTCCTCCCTTTCACTAGAGTTTACACTCAGTGAGAACAACACCATAAGCTGCCCTTCCATCTTTCTCTTTTGCTCCTGGAACGGTATCCTGCAATAACAGGAACTCCAGAAACATTTGCAGAGTGCCAAAGGCAGGTATGTTTTCTCACACCATAAGCTCAAAGCACTCCAGACTTAACTTTTAAAAAGATAATGGCAACCACTCAAAACATAAAACAACAGAAAAAAACACTTGAATAAAAAGAGAATGCTTAAAAAATGTGGCTTGTGTTTTAAATTTCTGCAAGGGAGACATAATTACAGTGTTTCACTCTTCCCTGGACTTCTGACAGCAAAATTAGCACAAACGGGAAAAGAACACAATGGGAAGCCAGGACATGCTTTAAAATGCTGCTTGTCTCATGCAAACTGCACCATCTCCTTGCATTCATGATGGAAACCAACACACTCTTTTCTGAAATCTTAGAATTGATAAGTGTTGGCTTAAACACTTCAGACATCAAAGTCTTAACTTTGAGCGTGGACTTTATGTAGCAAGTATTTACTGGACACTTCTGCAATGTAGTGACTTCTGTGGGTGCTACAGAATGTCCCCATTCTGAGGCATTCCCAGTGTAGAGGGCAGTAGAAATAAGCAAGACTCACTACAAGGTATGACTGGTGGTATACACAGGACATTAGGATGGTGTTGGTGGCTTTATGACAAATATGGCTATGAAATCATTGAAGTTGAGTGTGCTGGTTTTTCGTCACTATGACAAAATAACTGAGAAAAGCAACTTAAATGAAGAAAGATTTATTTTTACTTACAGTTTAGGAGGTGTCAATTCATGGTTGGCTATGGGCCTCAGGCCAACTGAAATGTCATGGTGGAAAAGTCTGGCAGAGGAAAGCTGCTCACTTCATAACAGCCAGGAAGCAGAGGGAGGGAGAGAGAGACAGAGAGAGAGAGAGGCCAGAGACAAGAAATCCCTGCAAAGGCATGTCCCTATGTCTTTCTTCCTTCAATCTGGCCCCCCCTTACAATTTCCAGCTCCCAGCAGTTCTTTTGATTATGGATCTATGGATGGATTAGTCTATTGATTAGGGCAGCACCTTCATAATCCAGTTACTTTCCACCTCTGAGGGCTGCGTTGAGGACCACACCTTAAACACATGAGCTTTTTTGAGGGATATTTCATATTTAAACTATAACACTGAGGAAAACTCAGTGCCCCTCAATGACATCATAACACCTGGGGGTATCATAATATCTGACATCAAATTATACTATAGGGCCATAGTATCAGAAAGAGTACTGCATGAAAACACACATACAGACCAATGAAATAGAGTAGAGGGCCCAGAAAATAAACCCATGCAGTTACAGCCATCTAATTCTTGACAAAGGTGCCAAAAACATTTATTGGAGAAAAGACAGGCTCTTCTCCAATGGTGATGGAAAAATGGATATCCATGTGTAGAAAATGAAACTAGATCCGTGTCTTTCACCCTGTACATAAAAATCAGCTCTACATGGATCCAAGACTTTAATATAAGACCTGAAACTTTGAAACTACTAAAGGAATACAGAAAACTCTTGAAGACATAGTCATAACAATGACTTTCTACCTAGGACTCCAGTAGGTCAAAAATAATAGTAAGAATTGAAAAATGGAATTGCATCAGGCTTAAAAACTGCTGCACAGCAGAGGAAACAAGTACCAGGGTGAAGACATAGCCAACACAATGGGAGAGAAATCTTTACCAACTATTCAACTGACAGGGGATTAATATGCAGACTACATAAAGAACTCAAAAAAATTAAACAACAAAAGAACAAATAATCCAGACTCAAAGAAACAAATATCACATTTTATTTCATATGCAGAATCTAGATTTCTAGTAGAAAGACATGAAAGTGAATAGGGGGCTGCACATGGTGGCCCATGCCTGTAATCCCAGCAACTCTGGAGACAGATGAATTGCAGTTGAAGGCTAGCCTGGGCAAAGTTAGCATGAGACCCTATCTGAATAACAAACTATGAACAAACAAACAAAAAAACACCTAAGAGCATGGCTCAAGTGGTAGACCACTTGCCTAGTAATCAAAAGTTTAATCCCCAGTGCCACAAAGAAAAGCAAAAAGAAAGTAGGAATTATTTGGAAAGACGTGGACTAGCAGTGAGAGGAGGACAAGAGAAGACAATGGGGGGGAGTGAATATGATCAAAGTACATTATAAACGTGTATGAAAATGTCATAACAAAACCCAGTATTTTGTATATATTAATATACACTAATAAAAAAAGAAAAAAATTAAAGACCTGCCTTACTAGTAATAGAAATGGAGGATGAATACGAAATATGCAGAAATCAAATTTAACAATGGACTTCGAGCAGGTGTGACCAATCAATCACCCAGTGTTTCCTGGGGACCTCCTGTAGGACTCTCCCAGGGGCTACGCAGTCAGTCCTGGGGAACCGCACAATGGCCATCACAATGGACAGTGACAGCATCCAGGCCCAGAGAAGCAGAGGACTGCTCTCCGCCTTCCTGGGCCCTCAAGGATCTTGGCTCTCAAGATCCCAGCTCTCAGAGATCCACCCAAAGTGCTTTGGCACCCACAGACATGATCAGCTTGGCTTTGCTCACCCTACTGCAGGCAAACACCCCAACCAAGCCCTCAAAGAGGGGGAAATGCAAAGTCTGTACATTCACAAGGGCCATCCTGAGCCTCTGAGAATCGACTCCAAATCCTTTGGGAAAATGCGTGTGTGTCTCCTTTCTCGTTCCTGTGGCAGCAAGTATCTTCTCTGTGTTTTGCATGCAGTTCTTGGATTGGGCCCAAGTGCTGCTGAGATGGGTGGGATGATGTGATTTATGACAGTGGCTTTCAGTTCGCTTTGGAGTCAGAAGCATCTTAGAACGCCAAAATAAATGGTGATGGGAAACACAATCCATGCCAAACGCTCTGCATCAGGTTGCATCAGAGTGTCAAATTTAAAGAGAATACTAATGGTATTTTCTCATGCGCTACTTCCTTGCTCAGGAAGGAATGAGATTGAATTCTCCAATAGGTTTTCCCTCTTTCCCTTTCTGTTTTCTTTGCTCAAACCTGGCCTCCTCTTGGATCTTCATTCCCATCATGATAGGTTGGGTTCAAGCCATTTCATACATGATTTTCCACCAATATTTCATACGTGCTTACCAGACAGAAAGCTTTACCCGACAAGCAGAAAATATCAGTGGATTCAGTGAGGATTTAAATATAGTACCTAAACTTATTAAGAAGACAGTGGAGCTATTTGGGCCATGGCACCAAACCTTTTAAATCAACATTATAGGAAGTAACTCCCACAGATCTTGCCAAAGACAAATCATATGGCCTCAAGTTTTGATACAAAGGAGCCTTTAAGAATGTACTTATGTCTGAAGGGTCTCTGGGTATGCATTACTTTTTTAGTTAGAGTGAATTATGATGCTTATGTTAATAGATAAGAATAACAGTAATGGAAAGACATTATTGAGAAACTACTGCCTTCGTCTTCCCTGTACTGGCACATCCACTACCGCCAACACACGTGGAGGGGAGCTGGTGCCATGATGGATGTACAGCCAGGGGTTAGGACAGAACAACCTGTGAAGAAAGCCTAGTATGGTTTGCATTTTACAGATGAGAAAGGGTAAGCTTTCAAAGCTTTTAATAACTTACTCAATGTCACACATTCCTAGGCTTTGTGATTCCAAAGAGCTTGCTGCCCTGTGACATGGTGACATTGTGTTGCTTCCTTCCAAGCAGTACCAGCCATGAGAACCGGGGTCTTCAGAACTGAGGGTTTCCCAGGCTGAGGTTTGACCTCTGGTTGGGATTGGGCAGTCCCAGCTTTCCCTACTCCACTAATGGACTCATCCTCTATGTACCATATGGCCTTTCTTAAAATATAGACCCATGCATTAAGTCCATGAAACAAATACCAGACTAAGATAGGATTTATTTTTCAGCTAAAAAAAAATTCCTCCCCAAAGAATGATAAATTGCACTGCTTAGTGTGATGCTAAATTTCCTCCCCTTCAGTTGTTTGCTTGTGTGATCTGGTCTTTTCCGTTCCCATCTTCTCTGTAAAGCTGCCTGAGGCTCACTTGAACCCTAGCAATTTCAAGTTTCTCCTCACTGTTCCTTCACTCTTCCCTACCTGGGAGCTGCATAGATCACACTTCTCAGAGGCAGCCTCAGGAGCCAGGAGTCAGTCTTGACTTAGGCCCAAACAATTCTTTCCCATTTGTTCCTGACCTCAGTCAGTTTCCTGCTGGCCTCTGGCTTTTTTCTGCCAGTAGTATTTGCACTGAGGTTTAGCAGATGCTTCCGTTGGGTCCTTTTTATTTAGGTTAAGCGGTTAAGGCTCGGGCCCCTCTGCTCTTCTCTCCAGACTCCAGTGCTGTGGCAGAAACAAATTCTTAGCTTTGTAGTCCTGGGCCTTTGTATGAGCCTGATACCGTGGGTGTGAGTGCCTGGTAAAACTGGAAGGGGAGGAAAGGGGAATAGAGGGAAGGGGAGGGGAGGGGAGGAAAAGGGAGGAAGGGGGAAGGGAAGGAAGAAAGGGAGGGAGGGAAGAAGGGAGTAAGAGAGGAAAGAACCTCCCATATTGGTAATTTCACTTTCCACGATTTTCAGTTACTCACAGCCCAAAAATACTTTATAGTTAGTACAATATGATAATTTGAGAGAGAGAGAGAGAGAATGCACTTCTATTATAGTATACTGTTATAACAGTTCTATTTTATTATTAATTGTTGCTAATTTCCTGTGTTTCATTTATAAATTAAACTTTATCATGGATATTTGAGTACAGTAGGAAAAACACAGTATCTATTGGTGCTACCTGCAATTCCAGGCATCCATTGAGAGCCTTGGAATGTGTCTCCAAGGATAAGGGACGCCAGCACTAGTATTTTTACTGTTATTATTTGGGCTGTTTTTGTACAGTTTGCTTTCTGATAAAGGTTGAGGCAGAGACTAAGAGGAGGGGATGAAATTCTCTGACCACCCTGTAGCTTCCTCCCTGAGAAGGGAGTTAATGAGAAGTTAGGAGCACTGAGCTGAAACAAGACTGCTGATGTTCAGAGGTGCAGGTCTGTGCTCAAGGCATGGTAGATCGCAGGGAAATTTCTTAACTCTCCATTCTTTAGTTCAGTCAGCTGCAAAATGGGGAAAATGAAGGTACCCTTTTTGTGAGAGTCAATGAGGAGCAAACAAGTCAACATGGTAAGCGCTCATAGCCATGCCAGCACATAGAAAAAACTCTTTTACTGTCAAAGTTGCAATTATGAGAAAGTATTCAGCAGCAAAAATGCAGGGACCTGTCTCTAGAAAAACATTCCTTTGTGCGTTGTATAAATATTTATGTCACCTAATCCATGCCAAGCATTGAGCTAAGAGTTAGGGGAGAGGCTTGATCAGAACAGGAATGACAGAGTTTACAGTTGTCCCCTTATCCACAAGATATATGTTCCAAGATCCCCAGTGGACACCTGTACTTGGATCTACTGAACCCTATATATATACTATATGTTTTTCCTATATTGTACACAGGAGATAAGCAGTAATAGGTAATAATAATATAGAACAATCACAATAGTTATATTAATGTTCTCTCTCTCTCTCTTGTTTTCCCTCCCTCTCTCTTGAAGGAGTGAAGACAAATATTAATGTTTTGGAGTGTAGTTGACTGCTGGTAACCTAAAGCCATAGAAAGGGAAGCCCAGGAAAGAGGGGACTGCTGTACCTTGTCAATCACACATGAAATCAGTGTTGGTACAAAGGAGAGAGCCAAGGGTGGGGCAAGCAGTTAGGGTAGGAAGGCTGTTAGCAAACCAGAGTTGGTGACACTCTAGGTTGCAGGGATCACATGTGCTGCCTGGACCTGCCAACACTTCTCTTTCATTTCTGCTCCAGTACCACCAGGGACTTCAGAGACTAACAACTCTGAGTGGAATACACAGAACTGTGGACATCACTACCAGACTTTCCTTCATGGGTGTTCCATACAGCACAGCACCCAGCTTCCCAAGGTGTCTCTGTGCAGGAAGAGCGGGTGCAGAGTGACACCTGTGGAATAATCTGGGCACCCCAGTGATGCTTCCCCTGGGAGATGGCAGGGGAGGAGGCTCTGCCTTTGTAGGGAGAGGCTCAGGACCAGTGCCATTTGGACCTAGGTGTCAGCATGTCTTCACTTATGCTTGGGTCGTAGTGATGTCTGGCACCATTAGGCTTACCAAATAAATGAGAGTTCTGTGAGTTTTTCTGTTGACTTACATAAGAGCTGCAATTTCTTCTCTCTTGGTCTTTAGGTTGTAGAGAGTTAAACTGTAAACCAGCTTATTGGATCCTTTCCCATTTTTTAATTTGGAGTGTGTAATATCTGATAATTATCTTCTCTTTCCTGGTGTGAGATTATTAAGAATTAGTCTCTGTATCCTTTCACTTTTAGCATGATTTTCTGTTTCTGACCTGAAATTGTTGTGTTATTGCACATTCCTGAGTAGGATTCATTTTTAAATCTCTTTAGCCTTTGGCCATATGAGACCTCTTTGGTATTTCTGGATTTTTATATGAACAAGATGTCAAATTCTTGATTTCATTAAATCATTTAGGGACTGGGAATGGTTGTCTTCATAAGTAATAATAAAGATCTGCGTTTCTTTCAAAAGAAAAGACAGAGAGCGGTAAGAAGAGAAATTATTCACGTGCATTTTTCTGTGAGACTTCTGTTTTCCTCCATGTTTGAAACTTGCCAAATATTCTTCCCAAGAATGTGCTCTGTGTAAGACACTGGGCTGATGAACTTGGGAGATGACATCACATTATTTATCCAGGCTGACTCTGTTACTGTCAATTTATCTACAGATGTGTATGAATACATATATGTGTATATGATAATATTGCATATATATCTCATTTCAGGAAGGATCTCTCCATTTTATTAATTATGTATAAAAGTACACATCACACTACTATAATATATGAATACATAAATATTATAAATATAATATATGATATAAGAAAAAATATATAGCAAATATTTTACCCTATATACTAAATTTACTATATAGTATATATTTATTGTATTATAATATATTAACATACAATATTGATCTATAATGTTATAATACTAATATATATGTAATATTTAATATATATCATAAATAAAATGGAGGGTCCCTTCCTGAAAGAGAAAATTTGAATCACTAGGCAGATATTCCGAATTAATGAAAAATTTTTTACTAGCTTTTCAATTCCTGGACAGTTGGTTTGTGTGACCATATGAAAAAGACCCAGTTGTGACTTAAGTCTAGACGAGTAATGCAATTTGTGAAAAAGGTGCATTTAAAAACCACTTTGTTCTGAGAAGAATAACTGCTATAAGTGTAGATAACCTCCAAGGCTGTCCTCAAATACCGCATTGCACAAGGAGGCCCTGTCCTCTCCTCTCTCTGCCTCCACCTGCTCTTCCCAAAGACTTTCTGTCCCTCTCGCAACTTCTGCCTCTGTCACCTGCTCCAGGGGATGATCCCCTGCCCCACAGCAGGCACTCTGTGGAGCCAGAGTTTTAGGCTGATCAGCAATGACCTCAGAAGCAAACAGGCTTTTGAGGTCACTTTCAAGTGTGTCCTTTTCTGTCTGAACATCCCTGTTCAATGCAAGCAGCAGTGAGTCCTCCTTCTTCTGTGCTTGGGATTAGTGAGATTTTGAAAAGCCAAGAATTACTCTTCTTTGACTACTCCTTCCTCACACCCCCTCCCCAGCAGATAATAAAGAAATGATTTGAATGAATGAGTGGAGGAGAAAAGCCAGATCAGTTATTTTCATCATGGCCTACCTGAGCACCACTTTGGTGGAAAACAAACAAATAAGCAACAAACAAAACCCAGTTCTTTTCTGGATCTGTCAAGTGAACAAGTCACACTGTAGGGAACTGGTCTTGCAATCCAATGCTGGCTGTTCTGGAGGATGTTACTATAATCACTGGACTTTCCTCTCCTCCTGCCCCTCCTCCCCTTCCTTCTTATTCTTCTTTTTCTCCCTCTCTTTCTCCTCCTCTTCTTGCTCCTCTTCCTCCTCCTCTCTCCTCCTCTTCTTTTCCTTTTCCCCTCCACCTCTCCTGCTCCTGCTCCTCCTCCTCTGCCTCCTTCTTCTCCTTCTCTTTCTCTACCCCACCCCCTCATCTCTCTCTCTTTCTCTGCATTCATCAGGTCACCACAAAATTCAGGACCCTCAATTACGTTTTAATTTCAGAGAGACATGAGTGATTTTTAGGATAAGTATGCACCAAAATATTGCATAGCACATATCTATAGCAAAAGTTTATTACTTACCTGAAACAAAACTTAACTGGGCATCTCTTACTTGCTAATCTGGCAACCCTACCCCTTTCAACATTTCTTCACTATTTTTAAGAATAAGAAAAACTGAAAATTCTATAGAAGCCCTCAAGTCTTTCCCTATGATCAAAGCCCCAAACCTACTATATTCTTAAAAGTTTCTGAGAAAAGACAAAACACATTTGAAATATGATTGGGCCATAGAATCAGAGGAAATCCATTGGTAATGTTAGGACCATAGTCACCACGTGACACTGACTACTCTTCCACATTTAAAAAAGGAGAATTGTGTCAGGTGTGTTGGTGCACACTTGTGGTCCCAGCACGTGGGAAACTGAGACAGGAGGATCAAAGGTTCAGGGCTAGCCTAGGCTACATAGTGAGAATTGTGGTACAGCTGGAGGAGAAGCAACATAGCACTCATAGTTGTATCGAACTTGATGTAGCAACCACTGTAGAGAAAGAGAGAAAGAACCAGCAGGGAGATCTTTGTCTTGTTATTAACTGTGTTCCCCAAAACACAGAGTGAATGGGGCCTCCATACAAATTCCTGTACAGGTACCTTGAAGATGGTATCTAATTTTTAATTTTCTCATTCTCATTGCAATTAGTCTCATCTGAATATGAGAAAAACTTTTAAGAAGACATGCATTTGTAGAATCCTGTCTGATTGTGGTTAGAGTGAGAACAGCATTTAAGCTTTCTGTCTAGCAGCAGATCAGAAAGGACTTTTCCCCAGAGCCAAAAGTTCAAGGTCCCCAGCTTGGCGATGCTGCAGACTGTGTGACCTTAAAGGTACCCAGAAGCATCTCTGATCCCTAAAATGGAGTTGGAAGGAGATCTCTGAATTTTCTTTCCTGGCCACAGCCTTGTGATTCCAAAATGATCTGGACATGTTAGCAGCAGGTCCCCACCATGGAATTCTTCCTTCCCAAAGGCCGGCCTTTCTGGCCTTTTCCTGATCGCATTCAGAGTGTCTCCCCTTTGCTCTGTATACTCAACAGAAGGGAAAAGTGCTGTGGAAATCCCTGAAATAGCAACAGCCCAGAAGCTGACTTGGAGCCCATGTGGCTCCACCGGGCCCAGACGCTGCCAAATACTTGTCAACAAGTCACCAGCAGGACATGGGAAGGAACCAGTGCTCGCGGCTGCGGCTCAGACCTGTGACTTGTATTATTACCCTCCCCAGAGAACCTGGCCATGGAGGAAGCTGCTCAGAAAGCCCCTAGAAAACCAAAATATCTGCTTGTCCAGCAAAACCACTCTCTGGGACAGCAGCCAATTAACCACTTGTGCTCTGGCTGTGCTGAAGGGTGGCTGGTGTACAAGGTGCTTCAGATCCTCCTGCTTCCTAAGCCCTCTGATTCCTATGGTGACTCCTGGGGCACCTTGGGAGAACTCTGAGGCATCAAGTGTATGCCCCCATCAGTCCTGGCACCAGTCATAATCCAGTGTAGAAGCCTAGACTTTGAACACTGACTTCCAGTGTCCGGAGGTTCCAAGTGTTTGAAAACCACGGTCATGTGTCCCACAATTCTGGCCCTGGAGATTGCTGTCCTAAACATGGAATAAATTAATTCTCAGTAGAAAACTAATTCTAGAAGAACATGGTGGCTTGGTTATTGGTCCCTAGGATCATGGTAGCTATTCCCAGCTTTACTCATAGTTGGATATAAACTTCTGGAGATGCAGGTGGCTCCAGCTGTGCATGGTGGCTGCTACACCTTCTAATTCCAGCTTAATAACAATCCTAATGGGAATAATTATTCTTTGAAATACAGATTTATAGGTTATTCCGATTCTGTATCATTGCAGATCTAAAAACTACCCTTTACACAAATGGCTTTTTTTAATACTGCAATTCAGAATGTGAACGCTCTGAAATATGGGTTGTAATTTCCATTAAGAGATTTTGAAAAAATTCATGTATTTCAAGATATGCCATCTGCAATATAAATTACAAGACTGTCGCAGTTAGCAATGCAGAGCTAACTGCTGTCTACACAGCAATTTCACTTACATTATCAGTCGCTGAAGTCCACTGGTTTACACTGTATACCTACATCCTGCCAAACTTTGCACCAGGCATTGGAGGTGTAAAGTGATGAAGAGATGTAGTCTTGGGTGTGGGGGCTCAATACACATGAAATACAGTGTATTTGATGGAAGATACATATTGGGTACTGTGGGAACCAGAGGAGAGACCCTTAACCCAGGCCAGGGTGGGGATGAGAACTCCTAAAGAGAGAATTCTATTGGGTATGTATAGTAATCCTTTGAAATAATGGTTATGTCTCTATTTAATAGAGAGGAAAACAAAAGCTGAGAAATTGACTTGAGTAATTCTTACAAAGAACAGACTCGACACTCAAATCCATTTAAAGCCAAGTCCCTCCTCTCTCTACCATATTGGTATCACTTTCACTTTTCCCTTAAAAAATGACCAAATACAATGAGCTCAATCATTTTATTAAGGGGGAGATAAATTTCTTTTCTCCTAAGTTTCTCTTCCATGATCTTTCTCATCTTGACAGCACACTCCAGATTGAAAAATCTCACTCATCAAGAAAATTTTATAATCTGAGCATCTAACCATGTTAGCCCGTGTCTAGACCTCATCAGCAAATGAAATCTTCTAAAATGTTTTCACTGCAAACAGCAGACATGACTCTGAAAATTAGAAGTGACTTAATGTGAAGCCCTGGCCTTTGAGGAGCCAAGCCACTGGCTGGATGTAGAGAACAAGGTCTTAGCTCAATATTGAGGTCACACATTGTGCCAGACCTTGGGGTCTCTTAGAAGCCATTGAAAAACAAGACTGAAAAAAAGGACTTCAGTGTGTTGCGTAATCTAAATTCTCTTGGCCATGAATATGAGTATGAAAAGTGAGGAAGTAGAAAAGTTCCTCCCATGCATTGGTGAAGTGAATGAATGAGAAAGGATAGCCAGAGATTGTATCAGTCTTTAAGAGTCAGACTATTTATCTTGACCTATAATATTACAAATAGAATAAGGCATATAAGAATCAGAAATCTATACAATGTATAGGCTAGTGTTTTACTGATAATGTCTTATAAATACTGCAGCTCTAGAACTCACAAGAGAAATTCTGCCTACAAATAATAGGCAGAATTTATGCATGAGTGGTGATTTGAGTGTTGGTGTTGGAAACACCTAACACTCCTGGAATTGCTATTGGATGTAGAGCAATGAATCTAAAGTCAGTACCAATGTTTGGATCTTTGCCCATGTTAAAGAAAGAGAGAGGCATTTGAATCTAATATTCGATTGTTTTAACTGGCTTCCCTTGGATTGCTAATGAGATTAAGCTTTTTCATGCTTTGATTTTTAAAATATTTATTATGTTTTAAAAAAATAAATGGATGATTATACCCTTTGACAGTTTTTATGTTGGAGTAGTCAGATGTTTTTATTACTATTATGGAGTCTGAAAAGTTTTGTTTGCTTTTTAACTTTTAACTTCTTATGTTTTCAATTTTATTTTGTTTTTAATTGATAAATAATAACTGTATACATCTATGGACCACAATGTAATGTTTCAACAAATGTATGTATTGTGGATGATCAATCTAATTTAATTAGCATACCCACACCTCAACTATTTACCACTTCTTTGTGGTAAGAATATGCAGAATCCTTTTTTATAGTTATTTTGAAATATATTATCATATATTAGTTATGTTCGTGCTGTGCAATAGAACACCAGAACTTTTTCTTCCTATTAATTCTGGTGTCATACCTGGTGATCAGTGTCCCCTTTGCCCATCACTGTTCCCCACCTCTGTCTCTGGCTATCATCAGTCTAGTCACAGAAGTAGCTATGAGATTGTATGTGTTTTTTTTAAATAAAGGATATTTGTCCATTTCCTCTTAAAATATAACAATCATGCTTTCCATGGGGATATAGCAATTCTGTTTTACATATATAGTTAATTAGATGCTCTCATACCATTTATGGACAAGCAATCCTTTCCCACACTATTTTAACAACTATAATGTCATACTGAAGGAAAATATTTTCTATATATACATTGTTTTCCAGGAATATCCTGGCTATCCAATGCAAGCTTAGTTTTCTAAATAAGCTTTAGATATTTTCTAAACAACCGTATTTGATTGGGGTAGTATTTATAAATTAACTTGGGAAAATTGACCTTTCAGTTTTGACCCTTCATATTCAAATGCTCATTATTTACTATGATTTTCTTTTTCTTTTATGATCGTTGACCATTATAGATTTTACAAATTGTTCATTGCTTATTACTGATATGAAACATTTTCTTATTAATGAAAGATGTGAATATATATAATGGGTTTAGTTATTTTTTTCCTTAAGGACTTTCTCTGCTTTTCAAAGAAATCTATAGTAGGATAAGCATTCTGAAGTCTTTGCCCAAGACTATTTTTATGATTTTCTCACATATAAACAATGATTTCACTAGGTAAAAAATTCTTAGCTATTCTTTCCTCTAACACTTCAAAAATGTTGCTCCAGCTGTTCTGGGAACCATGTGCTTCAGATGAGGTGATTCATGCAAGTTTGTGTGTTCCCCTAACAGATAAACTACTCTGTCATTAAGATCTCTTAGAATCTTCCTTTTTACATTTTCTGTTCTTAAATATCACTATAATATTCCAAGTATGCTTTTTCTTCATCATTTCACAATCCCTTGTGCCACTATAGGGCGAGATGTTTTGTCTTTCTTAAATTATGGGACATTCTTGATTATTAGTTCTTTAAATATTTTTCTTTTTTTCTCTCCTTCTAGAACTCTTATTATATGGATATCGTGTTTCTAACCTCCAAAACCATTTAACTTTTGTGCTATATTGCCCATGTCTTTACTCCTCCCAGTACCTTTTGTGAGATTTCCTTGACCGGAAGCTCCAATTATCCAATTCCTTCTTTGATTGTATCCATTAAGCAATGTGCCTAATCTACTGAGGTCTTAATTCAACACTTCTAATCTTAATACCCAGTGTTTCTACTTAATTCTTTTTCATAAGTCTTCTTGTCTCATTCCTCTTACCAATATTCTAACTTACTTTGTCTAAAAGTATTGACATTAAATTTTTGATAATTAATTTTTAAATTAATGATAATCCTATCCTTAATTTTGGTTCATCCAGATTTTGTTAAGCTCATTGATTATTATTTAATGCCAAATATACTTCTCAATTGAGTTCTTATTGTTGTCCATAAATCTGCTTTACCTTAGCAATCTCAGCTTTCTTGTCTTGGATTATTTATGGGACACAGGAGATGAGGCCAAGGTCTTAGCATGTGCTGCTCTTGGTGCAGTCATGGAGAGAGAGGTAAAGACTAGGACAAACAGCCAGAACATCACCAGCTGGACTGGAGCACCATTGTTTGGCACTTCACAACTTTGTCTGTCTTTGGTATTTCCCTGCTCAAGGACCCTTCCTGTCTTGGTTCTAGTTTCCTAACTGTGAAGGACAGAGGAAAACAGAGACTATAGGGTAGTTCAGAGATGGACTGGCCAGCCAGTTTCTTTTGTTAGCTTTACCCGTTCCTGTACTCATACCTCTTGGGTGCTGGCACCATCTTGATTTCGCACTTTGTTTCTTGGTGTTCTGGGGCTGATACCATTATGTTTTGGAACTGCAGTGATGATAAGACAAAAGTCCTAGCCCAAAGCTGTGGAGAGAGTAAAACTTTTACATTTACCCAGCCCCAAAGTTGGTCTTCCATTTTACCCCAGGTTCATCATTTCTGGGCTCTCTCTCCTGTGGCATTAATTTGACTGTTATTTTTTACCAATTTTCCCGTTGGCCCACAAATGACCTCTCTTCCCAGAAGTCTTGAAGTCATGCTTTAGTTCCTCCAATCCATACACTATCTTTTTCACTCTGTGACATTCTCATTGATAGGATTAGTTTGTTGTTTTCTTGAGACTTCCAGTATCTTTTGTCTGTAATTTTTGCAGATGCATGGGAAAGTTGTTGACTTTGGAATGTTTATTTTGTAAGATTCTCTCTTATTAGCTCTATTAATGATTCTCATCTTTTTTTTATCTCTACACTATTCACATTTCAGTAAGTCTTTTTCTTCATTAATAATCTTTCTTTTTATAGCAGTTTTATGATTATAAAAATTGAGCAAATAGTACAGGTTTTTTTACATATTTTGTATACAAGTCATTCACCAGATATATTTTTGCAAATATTTTTCCCAGTCTGTGGTGTGCTTTTTCATTCTCTATTTATAGTATCTTCTGCAGAGCAGAATTTTTTATTTTAATGAGGTCCAAATTATCAATTTTTTTTCTTTCATAGATTGTGCTTGCAATGTTTCTGATAGGAATGGATTAAAGATGGGTCTTGTAAACAGGCTTAAAATTCCTCCATGTTTTTACTCTACATCAGGCTAGTACTATTAGCCCAAAGACCACAGGCACTAGTTTCAAATTCTTCAACATGCTTTAAATATAGTTCAAACATACATTTTTAAGAGCCTACTGACTTTGCACACCCCATGAAATTGAATCCAACATCTGTTAAAGGAGGCAAAACCTAGAGCTGTAGAAGACCACGGACCTCTGCTGCTATTTGGAGCTCTCTGACTCAGTATCTCCGTCTTTATTGCTAAAGGGTGTCTCCTAGTTAGGATCTCCTCTCAAATATCTCCTTCTCCCTCTGTGAGTACCCTCCTATTCCTCTTCTGTAGGAGAGCCCTGTGGCATTGTCTCTGGAAGGTCTCTTGTTGGGAGGCACTGCCCTTCTCAGGCAGCCCTTTCTAAGTGCTACCCAATAAAGCTAGGGATTGGGCAGAGATAGGATTGGGGAGAGAACCAATAGCCAGTACTGTATTGCTTTCATCTTGGGGACTTACAATATAGTTTATATTAATTGTTGCTGACACATCAAGAAGTGTGCTATTGCTTCTTGACCAAATCCTAAATACTCAAGCTTATCATAGTGTTTATCTGAAAACTCATTGCCAAACCCAATGTCACAGAGCTTGTCTTCTATGTTATTTTCTCGAAGTTTTTAATTTTACATTTTATATTTTGGTCTATGAGTCATTTTGAGTTAATTTTTATGAAAGTTTTGGGGTCAGTATCTAGATTTGTTGTTGTTTTTACATGAGGACATCCAGTTGTTTTAACACTACTTGTTGAAAAGACCTCTCTTTCTCCACTGAATTGACTTTGCTCCTTTATCAAAGATGAGCTAACTACATATGACTCTTTTTGACGCATCAATTCTTTCACCAATGCTACATCTTCTTAATTATTGTGGCTTCACAGCAAATTCTTCAATACAAGTCATTAAATACAAGTTACACCGTAGGTATCCCTACCTCACTTCTCCATTTGATGGTACTGTGTGTGTTATTTCACCTGTCTGTTTGACGTTGTCATTAGTTTTAGGCAGACATTTTCATTCATCCTATTTCATCAGTAACTTTATTTCTGTGCTTTCCTGAAAAAAATTTTCCCTGATCTCATCTAATAGATGTTGTATTTTGTCAAGTACTGTGTTTTCATTCCTCTAAATGACTGTGATTGATCTATGGTGTCATATTAATTGAATTGTACATGTCAACTTATTTCTCAGTGTTGAGCTCTCCTTGAATTCCTAGTTTAAGCTTTTCTTAAATTTTTTTAAGAAGTGCAGCTGTAGTTTTACTTTTTGAGTAATCTTTGTCTTTCTTTATGTTCTCAAGCAGCTTAGATAGTGTAACAATTACTTATCGTTTCCTTGTCAATTTGAAAATTGTTTATAAGCCTGTCTGGATCTGATGCTTTTTTTTTTTTTGGTGGTACTGGGGTTTGAACTTAGGGCCTTGGCCTTGCAAGGCAAACATCCTACCACTTGAGCCACTCCCCCAGCCCTTTTTGCTCTAGGTTTGTTTTTTGTTTTTGTTTTTGTTTTTTTCAGATAGTATCTCAAGATTTTTGCCCAGGACTGGCCTCAGACTAATCCTCCTACCTATACCTTTGCAGAGCTGGGATCACAGGCATGCATAACCATATCTGTCTCATTTGTTGAGCTGGGTACTGGCTAACTTTTGCCTGGGCAGGTTTTGAACTACGATCCTCTTGATCTCTGCATCCTGAATAGGGGAGTCATTCTTTAATGAAACTCTTCCATTAGATTCTCTGATAAATGTTTATTTAGGAACTAAAAATGAGTTTGTATTCAAATTTGGGCATTTGTATTCCCTGAGAAAATTACCTATTTCAGTAACATTTCCAGATATTTAAATCTGGAGCGGGACCTAGAGTTATCTTAGAATTTAGAGAATCTCCTCCAATCTCCTTTCATTTTCTTAGTTTCTATAAGTGTGTTTTGTCTCTTAAACATGTTTCCCAAGAACCAGGTTTTAATTTGTCTCATTCTGGGTCAGTTTTCTATCTTTCTTCCATGTCAATTATTCCTTGTCTTGCCTCCTGCTTAGCAAGGTTCTTATTTCATTTATTTTTGTTTCTTGAGAAGAAAGCCTCGGTCACTTGCATTCATTACTTCACAAATAAAACCACCAAAAACTGTCATTTTTCTTCTAAACACAGCTGATCCATGGGATCTAATTTGTGTTCTCATTGAGATTAATCTCCCAAAATATGTGAACATATTTTCTATGTGAACATCTCTTTCTAGAACAATAAGAAGAGTAAACCTCAAATGAAAATCACCTGTAGTTCACAAGATATGACATCTTTCATTTAAATTTGACAACTCAAAAAAAATTCTGTATGTCAAAATCCATCATGAACAGAATTAAAAGAATAAACAAAAAATACCTATACTTTCTGAATAAGAAAGGTTGATATCCTTCATAAGAAAACAGCTTCTGTGAAACTTTAGAAAAAGTGCAAGGCTCCAACTGAAGAATTAGCAGGGACCAAATCAGGCACTTCACAAAAGAAAAAGCTGTATTAGCCATTAAGACATAAGTTTAGCATTCAATACCACCAAGGAAATTAAGAAATGTGGATTAACAACATAGAAAAATCATTAGCATTTCTATACACTAACAATGAGCAAACTGAAAAAGAATGTATGAAAACAATTTCATTTACAATAGCCTCAAAAAAAATCAAATACCTAGGTGTAAACCTAACAAAAGATGTGAAAGACCTCTACAAGGAAAACTATACACTTCTGAAGAAAGAGATTGAGGAAGACTATAGAAAGTGGAGAGATCTCTCATGCTCATGGATTGGTAGAATCAACATAGTAAAAATGTCGATACTCCCAAAAGTAATCTACATGTTTAATGCAATTCCCATCAAAATTCCAATGACATTCATGAAAGAGATTGAAAAATCTACTGTTAAATTTATATGGAAACACAAGAGGCCACGAATAGCCAAGGCAATACTCAGTCAAAAGAACAATGCAGGAGGTATCACAATACCTGAATTCAAACTATATTACAAAGCAATAACAATAAAAACAGCATGGTACTGGCACAAAAACAGACATGAAGACCAGTGGAACAGAATAGAGGACCCAGATATGAAGCCACACAACTCTAAGCAACTTATCATTGACAAAGGAGCTAAAAATATACGATGGAAAAATAGCAGCCTCTTCAACAAAAACTGCTGGGAAAACTGGTTAGCAGTCTGCAAAAAACTGAAACTAGATCCATGTATATCACCCTATACCAAGATCAACTCAAAATGGATCAAGGATCTTAATATCAGACCCCAAACTCTTAAGTTGATACAAGAAAGAGTAGGAAATACTCTGGAGTTAGTAGGTATAGGTAAGAACTTTCTCAATGAAACCCCAGCAGCACAGCAACTAAGAGATAGCATAGATAAATGGGACCTCATAAAACTAAAAAGCTTCTGTTCATCGAAAGAAATGGTCTCTAAACTGAAGAGAACACCCACAGAGTGGGAGAAAATATTTGCCAACTATACATCAGACAAAGGACTGATAACCAGAATATACAGGGAACTTAAAAAACTAAATTCTCCCAAAACTAATGAACCAATAAAGAAATGGGCACGTGAACTAAACAGAACTTTCTCAAAAGAAGAAATTCAAATGGCCAGAAAACACATGAAAAAATGCTCACCATCTCTAGCAATAAAGGAAATGCAAATTAAAACCACACTAAGATTCCAACTCACTCCTGTTAGAATAGCCATCATCAGCAACACCACTAACAACAGGTGTTGGCGAGGCTGCAGGGAAAAAGGAACCCTCTTACACTGTTGGCGGGAATGTAGACTAGTACAACCACTCTGGAAAAAAATTTGGAGGCTACTTAAAAAGCTGGACATCGATCTACCATTTGATCCAGCAATACCACTCTTGGGGATATACCCAAAAGACTGTTACTCCAGAGGCACCTGCACACCCATGTTTATTGCGGCACTATTCACAATAGCCAAGTTATGGAAACAGCCAAGATGCCCCACCACTGACGAATGGATTAAGAAAATGTGGTATCTATACACAATGGAATTCTATGCAGCCATGAAGAAGAACAAAATGTTATCATTCACTGGTAAATGGATGGAATTGGAGAACATCATTCTGAGTGAGGTTAGCCTGGCCCAAAAGACCAAAAATCGTATGTTCTCCCTCATATGTGGACATTAGATCAAGGTCAAACACAACAAGGGGATTGGACTATGAGCACATGATAAAAGCGAGAGCACACAAGGAAGGGGTGAGGATAGGTAAGACACCTAAAAAATTAGCTAGCATTTGTTGCCCTTAATGCAGAGAAAATAAAGCAGATACCTTAAAAGCAACTGAGGCCAATAGGAAAAGGGGACCAGGAACTAGAGAAAAGGTTAGATTAAAAAGAATTAACCTAGAAGGTAACACCCACGCACAGGAAATCAATGTGAGTCAATGCCCTGTATAGCTATCCTTATCTCAACCAGCAAAAACCCTTGTTCCTTCCTATTATTGCTTATACTCTCTCTACAACAAAATTAGAGATAAGGGCAAAATAGTTTCTGCTGGGTATTGAGGGGGGGAGCAGGAGGGGGTGGAGTGGGTGGTAAGGGAGGGGGTGGGGGCAGGGGGGAGAAATGAACCAAGCCTTGTATGCACATATGAATAATAAAAGAAAAATAAAAAAAAAGAAATGTGGATTAAAACCACAATGAGAAATCTCTTGCTTTTGAATTAGAAAAGTTTTTTTTTAAGAATTTCAATATAATTCCAAAGTTGGCAAAACTTTGAAGAGGCTCTCTCAACTATCTTTCTGATGCCATTGAATATAAGTATTAAAAACCTTAAAATGGATATATCTTAGTAAATATGTCTAATGATTATGTGTTATAAAATGTGCCAGTGATTTTGGTAACAGATGTCTACTGCAGCTACAAATCGTACAAGCCTGAATGCTAAACAGATGAGGACTGCTAATTTAACTAGACTAAAGTAAGTCACTGGATTAAACAACTATTACAGATGACACTCAGAAAATATTTATGGAAAGTGATGAAGTGGTGTGATCTACTGAAATATAAAATGACAAGTGACAATCATGTATTTATTGCATGATCTCAGTTTGGAAATACAGTTCCAGATACAAATCTGAAAAAGCTTATGCACACACAATATTATGGGTAATTTTCTTTCCTTCTGCCTCCACCTCCATTTCTTGCTTATTGTAACATTTAGGGAAAAAGTAAAGATTAGGACACATAAAAATGGCCCACAATGTCTTCAGAAAAGCGCTTTCATGCCTACTCCTACAGAATGTCATTGTAGCTTCAGATCTGGCAATTGGAAAGCCATTGTGGTTGCATCTACCACAATGAGAAGAATAGAGAGAGCAGAAGTCTGACGGAAATAGGTGAGGTCTGATCACCAAGAACATGCAGATCTGAGCTCAGGCTACTAGTGAAAAAGTTTAGTGATAATTGTAGCTATAGCTGATGTTGGATGAAATTATACCAAAACCCCAGGGTCTCTATTCTTGGTTTTAACAGAATTAACATTTTTGCAAAACAGTTGTATAAGATCACAACCAGGAGACTGGCTTTGACCCAATTCTCTGATATTACTCAGATTTCCCTGGTTTTACTTGTACTCAATTATGTGTGTTCTATACAACTTTACTATAGATTTGTTTGTGTATCCACAACCACAGTGAAAATACTAATTCCTCACCCAGGGGATCCCTTACATTGTTCTTTTATAACAAGAATCACCTCCTTCTGTTGCTCCTCACTCCCAGTCCCATAGGCTAAGAAATCACTAATGCATTCTCTATTACTAAAATGTTATTTGAAAAATACTGCATAAATAGAATCAGATAATAGGTAACATTTTAGGCTTGACTTTTCCCCTTCAGCACATTGCCTGGACATTTTCTAACTTGTGTGTCTAATAGCTCATCCTTTTTTAATGCTGTGTGGAATTCCACGGCATGGATATACTACTGTTTATTTCACAATTACCAATTGAGGGACACCTGGATTGATTCCAGTTTTTGGCTACTGTTTGAGCATCGATGCACAGTTTTATGTAAGCATAATTTTCATACCTCTGGGTTAAACCCTCATGAATATCATTTGAGATGTCCCTTCTGATAAGCACAAGAAAATTATACTGGCATATAATATTAACATAAGACCTATGCCTGCCTTTTAAAGGCAATCTATTTAAAACTGCAGAGTTTATACAAGGTCTTTAAAACCTTCATTATCAAAATCACATGTACTTGCCCTGAATATGAAAATCAGTGATGTTATGCTGTATCAGCCGCTTCTTGCTCCTTCCAGCTGGAATTGATTGTAGACCGCTCTGGCTCATCACTGTGTAATTTATTCCCAGCAACAGGTTTCAGTAACAAAGCATCTCTGCCCTTATGTAAAGATTCCCTTTCTCAGCTTTCTTTACTGACTTTTTTGTTTAGAAAAGTGACTCAACATGTGCTAGACAGTCAAATAAATAGACTGACCATCATCTTCGTTGCATGCTTCTGGATTTGCAAAAACCATATGGGTATATGTAATATGTAACTCCTCTATAGGTGAGTAAGTCACAGTGCTTAGAGTTGCCTCCCCACCTAACACATGAATGCACAAACACGTTTCAATCTTGCTGGCTTTTATGGAATTGTAAATGGGAATTCCATTTTCAATGTCTCTTAAATCTGAAACTTATGTGCATCGTTTTACCATATAGAAGTGTATTTGTGCACAGACCTTTGGATATTTTATATTTATGCACATACATTAACTTCTTTTCACTGCAAGTGTGCACTCTGGATCTTGCTCTGTCCCCCAGTCCTGCCTTTTGCAGGATCTTTTTGAGTTGTGCAAATTGAAGTGAAGGTTTGAACTTGGTTTTTTTGTTGTTGTTGTTTTGTTTTGTTTTTGTCAAACAATTAACTTCCAATGACCTTGAGACCAGAATGCAGATCTTCTGACTCCAGGTCTTTGCAGTAAACATCAATCCCTCTGTGACTAAAGGCCAAAGGCAGAATGAAAGGAAACATGGGGCAGAATACAAAAGAAATTATTTCTTTCTGCTTTCTGGGGTGTTGTTCACACCCAGGAAGCAAGTTTAATTACCAAACTGGCATTCATTTACTGATCCGTGTCTAGCCTGTGACTAAACATTGCCCACCCTTGCTGATTAGTTCTGGTATGAATCAAGTATGTTTGTCACTGGCTGAATTCATGCATTAGCCATACCTATGTCAGCAGACTCCTACTTGTAGCACAGAGACAGTTCATTTGTACCTCATTTTTCTTTCTAAAAAATTGCCACTCATAGAATTACAATTTATAAATTGCCAAGCATGATAGGATGATTACCATGTAGAAAGTGATGTCAGAGTTATTCTATGCCAATTAATCTGATTTTCATTCAGAATCTTGTGCAGAAAAGGAGAATACATTTAGGACTTCATTCTTCACACGCTAGCAGATTTAAACAGAAAATGTCGTTCCAGTTTATATTAGCAATATAATTTTCTTTGTTTATTCAACAAGCTGTGTTCATGTTATCATAAAAAAATTGTCTACTCACAGGTTTTTAAAATAATTGACTCTATTTGTTTTTTTTCCCCGGATGTATTAATATTTTCTTTCCAGGGTGCATCAGAAAACGTACAACCTAGAAAGTATCCTATGCTTGTCACAGCTGCAACCTCACTGATGCAGAAAATTTGGCATTTATGGGGAATGAAACTATTGCTAGTGCTTTGTCTGCCTTTCTCTGGTCCCTTTGTTTAATCACTGTGTTTGGAGCTTCTAAAAAGAGACAGCTTTCAGGAGTAAGTGAATAGGAATGAGAGGATGCTCATGTGTGAATAAAATGGTGACATAAAAGAAAATTGATTTTTCCCCCTCCAGCTAAGTCTGTGGAGGTTGCTCTTCCTGTCACTGATAGCCGTATGAGTCAGTCCCTGATTCATGAATTACAATTCTGACCCACCCCCCATACCAGGATGGCCCCTGCTGCATGTTTCCATGGCGACAAGCCTCCTATCACAGGATTGCTTTGTGTGTTTTCTGTCTTCCCCGATAGACACACCGAGCCCAGAATGAGAACCTGGGTTCCCAGTGTTACCCCAACATCTAGCACGGTGCTGACATATTGCAATCTCTCAAAGGATGTTTGCTCAATTTCAATAAAATAATGAATACAGTTTAAAATTTGAACTTGTCTCCAACTTCTTTTTTAACAGTTTTATTGAGTGTAATTGATGCACCCAAACCTTACATGCATTTAATATGTATGATTTGCTTAGTTTGGACATTTGCATACACCCGTGGTACCATCATCAAGTTCAAGGTGATAAACATATCCATCACATCCCAAATCTCCTATCTATTCTCTTTTTTGAAATATGCATAGCAAAGAAAATTTAAGTCCTGACTTTAATATGTGACATTTACTGATACATCTTCCAAATCTTACTAGCGCTTCCTGCCTATCTTTTATCCCACTTACAGATGTGTGCAAACTGAATTACAGTTAAATGAAATGAATGGGGGGAAATAAACAGAAAAAAGAAAAAGGATGAATATAGGAAAAACATTGACCAGAGACATCTTTTCTCATCTTCCAAAAATGATGAGTGTGAGCCCTGCCATTCACACTCCCATCTTCTGGTCACTCACCTTGTGACACATTTGGGGAAAAGAGGAAGAGGAGGAGGAAATTGAGTATGTGTGGCAGTTGCATGACATTTGTTTATCTTAAAAATAAGTCTGACCAGCTGTAGAAGGCATGTCCTCAATCAACTGCTCAAGTGGTCTTATTCTTCTCAACAGCAGGTACCTGGTACTGTGGCAAGGGTTTCTTTACCCAGTGGGACAGGAGAGTGTGGGAAGGGAAAGCACAAATTCCACAGGGTCCAAAGCCTATTGGTGTGGTAAGAAGAGGCCAAGTAGAGGAGAATGCAAATGCTGAAGCAAGCCAAAGGAGTCACCCAGCCAAACCTGTTCCTGTGCCAGCTCCAGCAGGAAATCTAGATGTCGGCTAATTGAATGATTTTAAAGGAAGTCATTGAACCCGGAGTGTTAAGCAGGAGTCTGGTGAGCTGATAAAGGCAAGCATGACCAAGTGAGCTTTTGAGATGGATCCAAAGGTGTCAGCGTCTTCCTTTGGTGAGCCACCCCAGTACAGGTCAGGCATGGTGGGACTGAACGGAGCAGATGAGATGCAGTGATTCCATGTGGTCCATGTGTAGTGTTTTTTCTTCCCCTCTCTCCGGTCGTCTCTGCAGCACTCTACAAGCCCACCCTCATGGGCATCCCACATCTTCTTTCACACATATTATCAGCCATCTCTTCTCCCCCCTTTCCCCAATACCTTCCCCTTTCCCCACCTTGTGAAAGAAAAGTCAATATTGGGTTTGAAATTCAGTTCCCAGCCAATGGAACCAGAATGTCTGAGTTTGCTATTCTTGGATGGAGCCCGGGGCAAGATGAGGGGAGCAGAGAAAGAATGGGCAATGGTGGAGCCCACGCACATGGTAAGTCTAGGAAGCAAAAGTTGTTGTCTTTTTCCATGGCTAGTGAGGCCTTGGGATGATGGACTTCCCTTTATGATACCCTCTAATTGAACTAAGCTTCTTAGCAGAAGTAGGACTGACTTCTTCCAAGAAAGCCAAAATTCTCCTGTTCTCCAAGGACTGCTGGGTTGTTTTTTTTTTTCAGTTCTGCCCACAATGCCTCACCACTTGTCATCCTTGAACATAACCCAAGATGTCAGCTGCACTAGTCACCTGGGATGTCTACTGTCATCCTCGTCTCTGAGGGATCCTCCCACATCTCCTTGTATTAGTAAGGACTCTAACATCCTTAGTCTAGAAAAACACAATTCCTACCTGTCACCAGGAAGATCTCCTCTTGGAGATGCAATGGCTATCTCACGCTTAATATGTCCAAAACAGAATTCTTGACTCTGTTCCAATTCTTTCTTCAATCTATTTCTGTCTTGCTTGACTTCTTATATTAAATATTAACATCATACTTCCAGTTGCTTAGACCAGAAAATTTGGAGTCGTCTGTGAGTTCTTTCATCTCTTCAAATGTAACTCAAGTCTAAACCATCAGCACATTCTGGAACATACAGCTTAAGTCTGACGGTTTCCCACCACCTCCACAGCAAGCACCTATGGAAACCACATACATTCTCCCAACTCAGCTCCACTTCTGCTTTGTTCCCCCATGCTCTATTTTATCCCAGCTACCAAAATAATCTTTCTGAACAGAATTCAGATTGTCTTTTTCTTCTACATCCAAACCTCCATTAGCTTTCCATTTCAGAATTAAAAAAAAAAAACCCTTATGTGGCCCTATAATCTGATTCCCAGACATCTTTCTGACCAAATCTGTGTAATTAAGTAAGTGCTTAACACCCATTTTCCAGATACACACCTGGCATGAGCATTGGATGATATTTTCATTTATGTTAACAAGTAATACAAGAGTAATACAATGAAGATGTGTGTTAGGACTTTACCCCTGGGTTGGATGTGTGTTGCCAAATCAGATAATAGTTTTTGAATACTGGAAAATATTTTCTCAATTTTTGTGCTATTCAAATGGAACACAGAACACTCATAAGTTTAGTCAACCTTCTCTCTCTTTCACAAACCTGGATAGTCAACAAAAATTGACTCAAGCCCTGATTTGTAGCACTTGCCACTCTCCATGGTATAATTCTCCCACCATGACTGATGCTGAGCTAATGACTCAAGGTCACTGAACACAGAGTTGGAAAGAATTGCTCAGTAACACACACCATTGTCACAAATAACCTCAAAAGTATAAACAGTAAAATGTACTGAAATAATGAGTATTTTTTTGTCTTTCATATGGCATGTTCACTCATGTGATTTAATGTTTGATAACAGCTGTGTATAACAACTGGCTTGCAAAATTCCCGAAAATTCAAAAATAGGCCTTGTGAGCCAACACAGGCTGACTGTCACACTCACTACCGTCCATACTGCTTCAGCTGCCCTGGTCTCCTTGTACATGTTGAACACATCAGGCACCTTCCCAACTCAGGGGCATTGCCCTTGCTCTCTCTTGTCCTAGAATGTTCTGCCTCCAGACACCCGCATACCTTGCTCCTGTATTTCATTGCTTTCTTAGTTTAAATAAAACCTTAGTGTGGTCATCTCTGACCAGCCTGACTTTCCCCAAGAGCTTATTTTTCTCTCTTCCCTTCTCTTGTTGATCGGGGCATGACATTCCATGACTTATTTGTACACACATTTATTCTCCATTTATCACCCTCAAATTGAAGCCCATGAAGTCAGGGAGCTGCTCTTTGCTGTAGCCCTACTGCTTGCCTACCAGGGAAGCCTACCAGGGAAGTTCACCAGCTCTCTGACTAATGCTTTGGACTGACTCTTTCTTCTCTGTGGCTTAACCAAGATCTGCCTTTGAGACCCCTCAAGTAGGATGCTTTCTTCACTTATGAAAACCACCCTCACTGAACTTACCCAGGGTGACAGGAACAAGGCCACTAGGAGGTGAAAAGAGAAATGAGCATCCTTCTCCTGCCCTGCTCCCCATGTCTCTTCTGAACTCCTTCACCTTTGAGAATCATGCATTTCTTCCCCTCACCATGTACCTCCACTCTTTGTTTCCACAGTCCTCCTGATCGTGTTCCCTCACACATTAAAGACTTTGCCTCAATGTCCACATGGATATCACCCTTCAAAAACAACATCTCTCAGTTGGCACTAGTGGCTCACTCCTGTAATCCTAGCTACTTGAGTGGCTGAGATCAGGACGACCGTAGCTCAATGCCAGTCCAAGAAAAAGTTCACGAGACCCCATCTCAACTAATAGTTAGGTACAGTAGCCTGTCATCCCAGCTATGAAGTAGGCTGAAATGGGGAGGATCTCAATTTTAGACCAGCCCTACCAAGAGTTTGTAAGACCCCATTTCAATGGAAAAAAGCTGGGTAAGCTGCCATGCACCTGTCATCCAGGGACAGCAGGAAGCGTAAAATGAGATTGTAGTCCAGGCTGACCTGGGCAAAAAGCAAGACCCTGTCCCCAAAACAACCACAGCAAAATGGGGTAGAACACCTGCCTTGCAAGCTGAAACCCTGAATTCAAACTCTAGTACAAATGAAATAAAATAAAATAACATTGTCCACTAGCTGTGGTGGGAACACCTGTAATCCTACCACTAGGGAGGCTGGGGGAGGAGGATTCCAAGTCTGAGGCCAGCCAGAGCAATACAAGACCCCCTCTTAAAACAAAAATTTTCTAAGTGCCCTTTGATAGCACCATTGTCTAACTCAGTTCCTGGTGTGTAAAAAGCACTTGATAGAAGTTTCTGAAGTGTTCAAATTAGCGTGGGAAGCAGCTCTCATTGTGAGAGAAGCCACTGTCTACAAACAGAACCGAGATTTTCTGGTGGTTTCATCAGCTAGGAGCTGTCTTCTAGGCTGGGTAGGACAGGGAACAGCACATTGACCTGTCAGGGGCACTTACCTGACACATGAGTTAAACAAAATTCGTGTCTCTGCACAAATTTTCAACCTAAAATGGACTAAACACCCAAATAAATGCAATGGTTTAATTCCAATTTTCCTGATCCCAATGAAGAATGAGAACCCTAGTCAATTTCTGAACATCTTTCACTTTGAGTATGAAAGTTGTCACACAAAAAAAATACATGATGTAGAGGAAAATGCTGGCAACTCCGACAAGAAAAAATAAAATGCTTGTTCACATACAATAAGAGTCTCATGGAATTTAAATTTGAATTAGATATGTAAAACTTAGTGCTTAATCACATGTACTGCTATGTTTTCTTTGGCATACAATATTTTACCAGTTGTAATCATACCTCAAATTTTGAAGTACACTTTCAATGATGAGTATTAGATTATAGTATTACCTAAGACTCTTTATTTATGTTCAGTAAAAGAAAAACTTACATTTATGAAAATAAACCTTATACATAATCAAGAAAAGAAAG
Organism: Castor canadensis; assembly: GCF_047511655.1. Lineage (NCBI taxonomy): Eukaryota > Metazoa > Chordata > Mammalia > Rodentia > Castoridae > Castor > Castor canadensis. The sequence continues at coordinate 105,390,439 of NC_133399.1, read as the reverse complement.
TTGTCACAAGCAATAAATAAGAAATTATATTCAGACAGGACTGTATTATAGTATTTATTCACACATGGATCTTTTACTTCAGGTCAACTGATAGATCCAAAAATTGAAGATAAGGAGAAAGGCATGCCTAATTTTTGTATCCTTTGATTTTTGAGAGGAACCTACTATTTGTATATAACCCCTGAAAATTCACAGAAGAAAAAAAAATCACTATTCCTTTAGCTCAGTAAATCGTATCATCTGAAATATTACAAATTCCAAAATTTCTAGGTACTACTTGAATTCAATTTTACAACAATTTCACAATTCTTACAAGTTTTAAGTTGGGGTAACATTTGGATATTTTTAAAAGATGTATAAAATGTTTGCAAAATCATTCTGGCCAATATTTCCTTTGTATAATAAATAATGAAAGCCAGTGAATTATGTCATTTCAAATGAGGGAACTTAATTATTTATAACGGTAAGTTGCACCTTGTTTTTTGAGGGAATCAAATTACTTTACTCCTATTTTTTAAAATAATTTTTAATTTAAAGATAGAAGATAGGAAACATCACTATGGTTTTGATATTAAGTGGTACTAATAAAGTACTTTATGAGCAAAAGCTTTAAAACAAAGAAACTTGTCAGACAATGAGCGGCCATGGCGTTTGCTGGTCTCAGTCTTCTCATCTGCATACTTTGTTGTTTTTAAAATGAAATAGTCTCACTTGGCATTTGGAAGATAAACTCAACTGTTTCCGCATTCTCATGACAATGAATACACTAATTTAAACCCAAACAGCTGCTGTCTGAAAAATACAGTAAGTAGATAGTTATGCGTTCATTACTACTGAGCTTTGCAAACTAACATTCCAGAGCAGTGAGTTAGCTGGTCCCTAGCACCCACCACAAAAAGGATTTAAGACAGTGCCCGTCAAGCAGCAGATAGATGGTGGAGTAAAAGTTTCTAAATATTCTAATCAGTAGGAAATATATCAGAGACATAGAACGCATGATGCAATCTCTTTATCCATCAAACAAACAAAAATTGGGAACAGAAAATAAAAAACCTTTAAAAAAGGAATGAGGGCTCTTAGGAGCATGTTAACATTCTCATTGGGAAGTAAAAGGAAAATTAATTTGCTTAAGTAGCTAAGGGACATTGGGCAAGATAAAAGATGTTGCCCTGAGTGAAGAAGAGCAAAGGGCAGAGAGTCCTCCCTTCTTCACCGTAAAGAAGAAACACACTCCTTCTCAGAGCAGGTTAATGCCAACCTTCTGCAGATGCCACCTGGTGTGAGATCAGCCAGAGAAGAGCAGCAATGCTAGCGAGGGGTCAGTGCAGATGAGGCTCAGTGTGTCCCCTGTGAAACCATCCACAGCTTGGGGCTGTGCCAGTCCACTGACTGAATTGGTCTGGGACGGTGATGTGTGCCAGACTGCATCAACTGAGCAAAGTCAGTCTGGAGGAAAGGGGCAGTGGGCAGCCTCAAGGCAGGAGGACACTCTACCTGGGCATAGCTTCAGAGAAGATAGGGATGGACCCTGTTAACAGGGAGGAAACCACAGAGAAGATACAGCTGGATGTGGAGCACATCAGTCAGCAACTGGTCCTCCACAGTGCCTGAGGTTTGGGGGATTGTATCCCATCCCCCATCCCTAGTTCCTGTGTTAAAGCCCTAACTCGTAATGTGATGGTATGTTTGGAAATAAGGACTTTGGCAGGTAATTAGGGTTGGACAAGGTCCTGTGGGTAGATTCCAAATGACGGGATTAGTGCTCATATAAGAAGCCAGAGAACTGGTGCTCTCTCTGTCTTTCTCTGTCACATGAGGACACAGCAAGAAGATGGCTGTCTATAAGACATGAAGGGTCCTCACTAGACAATGAATCTTCTAATGTTTGGATCTCAAATTTCCCAAAACATGTGGCATGTTGTCATGGCAGCCTGAGCAACCTTGGTCATCTGAGTAACCTGGGGCAAATTAGAGGCTAAATCTCAGCTGTTGCACCTGCAAAATGAAAATGTATACGCATCCACCTCGCTGTTTATAAGGATAATTAAGTGAAATCATACATTTAGTGTCCAGCACAAGACTTACTAAATGCTCACAAATTGCTATTGTTAAATTCTGCAAGAATAAATGTGAGTTATGACAAAAACCACTAAAACCTTCCTGGGAGTGATTTTGTTTTGATCTGTGCTAACAAAGTGACTCTTGGTGGTGTCCCACAGTGTGGAAGGGAGATGCCACACTAGCCATGCTTGTTTCTCTTCTTCAGTGACTTGAGTTTTCATCTAGTGGAAGAAAAAGAGAAGTAGCCCAATATGAGGAGAAAACAGACCAGTGCAGGGGAAAGAAAAAACTCATGAACATATTTCCAGTATGGTGAGCTTTGCTGTTTAGACATTCATATAAAAACCTTTCATGAGCTTTTCTGCGTGCCCTGTGCTGTCTGAAAGGTTTTCAGGTTCAGAAAGAGGACCCTGTCCTCAGGGCAGTGGGGACAGAGAAGCTTATAGTAGCAGCACAAAGAGATGCAACTCCTTCTTTGTCCAGGCCACCTCAGGGCTAAGTACTGGCCACTCAAGATACAAAGTCATGACTCTCCTTGGCAGTGACATGATAGGCAAGCTACCCAGATGGACCCTCTTGCTGGGAACAAAGAAAAATCCCAGCTAACTTGGGAGAAAAGCTCACAGCATGGATGAGCCACTAGGAAAGGACTTCCTGTCAATATTTAAATGAAGATAACTGTCTAAAGAGGCACAAGGAGGACAGGGGTGACTTTGGCTCCAAGAGCATTTGCTAAACAAGATGACTTTCAGATGAATACACTTGCAGTCATTAATAAGACCCTAATTCATAGGACTTGGATGTCAAAGGACACACTCTCAGGGTGAGGGTGAACCAGCAATAAGAGGATCCCTATGGGCACATGTGTAAATATCAACTATGCACCCACAGGCACAATTATCTGGGTCTAACAGGCTTAGGAATTTTATTTCCTCTGTTTGACAGCAAATTATCTCTGTAAAGGTGAAGTGTCTGTTCTGATGGAGAAAAAGAGAGGGCATTTATACGAGATGGAAGGTGATGTTAACACAGAGAACTTCTCTGTTCCAAGTTCAAGTGGAGGTCTTTTGGTAAGCCAAATCCAGTCTTCTTGAGTATAGCCATGTGAAGTAATGTTCCCTAGGTCATTTTATGTAGCAAATGACAAGATTTCATGCTTTTTATGGCTGAAAATTACTACATATGTGTGTGTGTGTGACATTTTCTAATTTGTCTGTTGCAGTCTATTTCTACATCCTGGTTATTGCGAATATTTCTGCAATGAGCAGGGGAGGGGAAATGTCTCTTAAACATGCTGACTTCATTTCCTTTGGCTGTATCCCTAGTCGTGGGATTTCTGGATCATACCATACTTACAGTTTGAGGTTTTTTGAGGAACCTCCATACTGCTTCCCATAATGGCTGTACTAACTTGAATTCTTACTAGCAATGTGTAAGTGTTCCCCTTTCTCTGCATCCTTGCCAGCATTTGTTATTTTTTTTTGTCCATAATAGCTATTCTTTTTTTTTTTTAAACACACTTTTATTATTACATGGTTGTTAGTTGAATGAAAACAAATAATAGCTAGAACGTTTTTAAATGGTAGAAAAACATTCTTGGGTAAGTTATGACATAAATTTTTATGCATTCAGACAACAGAAATGTGTGAAATTTTTATACCAATTGTAAACATGGAATTAACAATGAAACTGGGGACCTGAAAAGTCAAAGGAAGCCTCAACATATTCACAATTTAAAATTTTTAGACAAATGAGCAAAGGATAGGAAAAAACCCAACATATACATGAGAACAGTTTTTTTAATGACTTCCAATTTTCTCTCTTTCCTAAAAGCATCAAGACCCTTATTGTACATTACATTTCATTTCCTCTTTGGCTATGAGGTGAGTAGTTTTGTTAACCAGAGATATCAGTGAGTTCAATTTCTGAGAACAGTCATTTAATAAGTCATTTGGATCCTTGGTTCTCTGGAAGTTGATAATTCCTGTCTATTTTAGCAAAGATGGTTTATTAATGACTAGATTCAAGAGAAAAGCCTCTGACTCACTGACAGATCCAGAAGCAAGGCATCTTTTTCATTGTTATCCAAGTAGCATACTTGGCCATTATCCTAATAATATGTTCAACAACTCTGTTCTTCAAGACTTTCCACCTTTTTTCACTTCTGTAGAACCAAAAACATCAGTTGCTGGACTCCCCAAGGAACCTTTCTTTAATTCCATCCCATAGTCCTCAACACATCAACTGCATTGTGGTAAGAAGCTTTAAAAGATCCTCGTATTTGGGAATTTCTTCCAACTTCTTGTCAGATCTATTCAGTGAACCAAATCTGGCTGCTCATTGTCGAAAGGGGCCAGAAAAACATAGAGAACAATGTTTTTAGATCCTGTTGTCACTTTTGACTTTCTGCCTGTATGCAGAGAGTATCATATATTACTCTATAGTGCTTACAAATGGACAAATAAGATCAATCCTGCTCATCTAGCTGAATCATTAAATTGTACTATTCCAACTTTAATTTCTCTATACTTTCTTCCTGGAAAAACTAGGTGTCAATTTTCTTTCAGATGATTTGTGTGCGGATGCATTCCTTCACACCTGGGCAGAGCCTCACCTGCTCCAAAATAACCTCCACTTGCTCCTTCTTTTCCACTGACCCAAAAGTCTCCATCTATGGAATGGAGGCTGCCTCTTCCAAGTCACCATTTTGGTTTTTTATAGTTTGCTAATGTTTTAGTCAATCGAGCATGCTTTGTTTCAACATAAACCTTTCTTTCTGTGACCATTTGTAGAGTATCAATTAATAGAAGTTTGACTGGAAGGTCTGTGATCTCCTCAAAGAAATACAGCACTGTTGAACCAAGATACAGATGTCAACACCACATCACAGGCAGTGTGGCTCTGTTTTTCTAAAGACACAGGGTTTCAATGACTTCTTGAAGTCTTCCTTTCCTAGCCAGCTTCTCGCACTCCTCTGTAGATGACCTCCATTTGATGATGTGCCCATCAACCTGATCCAAGCCACCATCTGCCATGGCCCCTGCTTGAGAGTCCCCTGCTGCCCCCTTGCTTTGCCCACCACTCGTCACCCACCCATAACAGCCATTCTAATGAATGTGAGGTGGTACCTCACCGTGGTTTTGATTCGCATTTCCCTCGTCATTAAGGATTCTGAGTATTTTCTTATGTTGTTGGCCATCTGATGTCTTCCTTTCAGAAATGTCTATTTCAATCTTTTGCCCAGTTTTCAATTTGATCACGGTTTTTCAGCTAACAGGTTTGTTTTCTTCATATTTTCTCAATATTAACCCTTGTCGGATACAAGCTGTCTCTTCGCTCTGTTGATAGTTTTGCTGTACAAAAGCTTTTTACTTTGATATAATCCCATTTTCAATTCTGTTTTGTTATTGTTGCCTGTGGTTTTAGGGTCATAGCTAAAGAAATCTTTGCTCAGGGCGGTATCCTGAAGTATTTCTCATGTTTTCCCCGGTAATTTCATAGTTTCTGTTCTCACATTTGAGTTTGGACTCCATTTTCAGTTGAGTATTACTTATGGTGAGAGACAGTGTTCTTGTTTTATTCTTTTGCACATGGATACCCAGTTTTCCCAGTATTATTTATTTCAGAGGCTGACCTTTTCCCATTGTGTGGTCCTGATTCCTTGACAAAAATCAGCTGACTATAAATGGATAGGGTTATTTCTGGGCTTTCCTTTTGATCTCATTGCCTGTTTTCTGTTTTTATGCTGGTGTTTTTTAGTTGCTTTGCAGTATATTTTGAAGTTGGGTGCCATGATACCTCTATAGCTTTGTTTGTTTTAGTCAAGATTGCTATTCAGAATCTTGTGCAATTCCACAAAGATTCCCAGGTTCCTTAAGTCTTTTAAATCTTCATTTTGAAATAGTGGAGAAAATGGTACCGGGCTGGGGCTGGGAGTGTAGCTCCCATACACTCTGGGGTTCAGTGTTCTGCACTCCACAAATTATGCATACATAGGGGAGTATTGATGTTTTGATGCTTGTACACATTATGTAATGTTCAAATCAGGGTAAAGTTAAGAGTAGAGTGGTAGTTAGCAGAGAATGGGAAAGTACAGGAGAGGGAGGGATAAGAAGAGGTTGGTTAATGGGTATTAAGTTGTGGTTTGTGAGGAAAAAGAAGTTTTGATGGTCTTTTGTATAGAGAGTGACTATAGGGAACAATATGGTAGTATTTGCTTTAAAAAATCTACAAGAAAGGATTTTTAGCATGAGGAAATGATAGATGTTTGAGGAGGTAAGTTTAACCCTGATTTGCACAAATCTTTCTTAAATAAAAACTTGAAAATATGAATAAGATCCCATCATTCATTGCTTAACATACATCAATACCTTTGCATTGTTTCCAAATTTCTTGGCATGTTACAAAGGCCTCCTGTCATCTGTACCCTTTCATGTACTGATCTCCCCACCAGGAATTCCAATTCTTTTCTGTTTCCTATTGTTAAGCTCCCATTATCCTTGGGGAACCTATGTAAACTGTAACAGGGTCCTCAGTCATCCCCAGTTCCTACTCGTGTACAGATGGTCTCTTCCTCCTGCTCTGTTGGAAGATGTACACCCCAACAGTGTGGTGTCACACAACATAGCAGCTGTTTCTTAGGCTAATGCTTGGCTGCTAAGTGAGGCATAAGGTGTTTGAGAACAGGGAAGGTTTATATTCAGTTTCTTATCCCAACATACCCAATCATTATGCCTGCTACAGAGTAAATGTTAAAAATGTTGATTAAATGGCCAAATAGAGTCATGCAATCGCTCAACCAGGTTGAGAAGCTTTACATTTTTAAAATAAAATTAAGGATTGCCATTGCTTATAAAATCTGGGTAGCAGCGCATTTCAGTCTCTTCTAAATTCCTGTTAAAATAACATTGAAGCTAAAGAAAGGTGAAAATTCTTATCTGTCAAAATGAAAAGTGACAGAGAAGCAAATGCAGACTGTGAGGTGATAGCCACCAACAGAGAAATATACACAGTAGAGTAAAAATAAAATCTATCTATACCTAATAGCATGGCTAGATTTTGTTTTAGTTCACACAAATTTCTGGAGATAAAAAGCTGAAACACATAGCATCCTTCTCGGCAGCCCAACCCTTCTTTTTCCAACAGAAGAGACCAGAGGGTGCACCAGAAAAATGGCATATGAATCTGCACTCCTTTGGGTGCTGACATGAGATACGAAAGTGTTCCCAGTTTCCCCTGCTTTGTTATTTACACAGCAGCCACAGGCAGACAGTACAGGACACAGCTATGAAGAACCTGGAGGGAGGGTGCGAACCCTGCCTCAGACTGGAGCTCCTCGGAGTGTTTTCTCTTCCAATCAGCACAATTCTCAGTACAAATGAGCATGGTTTGTGTGCATCTGTGTATGCAGTGAGAGAAAGCAAGTAGAATATTCTCCTTAGGGTGCACAATTCTTGTCCTTCACTAGATTAGAGTAACAGAGGGCCAGCCATCGGGTGGGAGAGCTTGCTTGTTTACTGAAGATTTCAGTGGTAAATCTCATCCTCCAGGGACAACTCTCATCTGAAAAGGAGAAAATATCAAGTTTGTACAATGCACTCACTGGTAAGCATGGGGGTGCCCAAATCCAGGAAGGGGGTTTGATCTGTGTGTTCCTCCTTTGCCCAGCCGTGAGGCTCAGGTTGTCCCCAGGATGGGGAGAGTCAGCTATACTTGGGTGAGGCAGTTCTCTTCAGCTGAGAGCAGCCCCTGAGGAGGGTCCCAGTGACCTGGGAAACTAATGTCTCAGTCTCAAGCTGATTGTGGTAGTGTCATACAGTATTCATTAAACTATGAAAAGAAAGTAATTGAAATCCAATGATATTGGAACGGATTACTACATATCCATATCCTCAGAACTGAAGACCAAGTTCAGAAATATACCCAGAATATTTTTCATATTTGAATTTAGGGTACAATAAAAGGGGTTGCGCAAGTTATTATTAATTCTTTTTGTGGGACTGGAGTTTGAACTCTCACTTGCAAAGCAGGCACTCTAATGCTTGAGTCACATCTCCAGTCCATTTTGCTCTGGTTATTTTGGAGATAGGTCTCCTGAACTATTTGCCTGGGCTGGCCTCAAATCTCAATCCTCCCAGTCTCAGTCTCCTAAGTAGCTAGGATTACATGCGTGAGCCACCAGTGCCTGGCAGGTTTCACAATTAAGAGAATGAATGAATGATTTCATACATTTTGGTGTCTTGAGGGACTACGCATTTTAACAAATTAAAGTCATGCCCTTAATTTACCCTGTACTATTTAGGACTTAGTTTGCTCAGAGGCACAGAGATCTACAAAATCCCAAAATGGTTAAGATGACCATGGAAAGTTACTTTTCATTTCTCAATTCAAATGGAAGGAGTCCTTAGAAGGATGGTTCTCATATCCGTCCAGGCTCCTTTAGCTGGTTGCTCCACCATCACTTAAGAGTGGCACTGTTTGAATAGTCCAAGATGGCACCACAAAAACACTACAAATGGCAAGATGGAAGCTGAAGAGGAGAGAAGGGTCCCTCCTTTAAAAAGAAGACTCAGAATCGCATACATCACTCTACTCAAGTTGCATCAGCCCTTTCTCAACACCCTAGGAGGGAGGCAATGGCCCCTGATAAAAATTAGGGCTTTTCTTTCTTTTTTAGAGGAAGGAACCATGAATACTAGAGGATACCTCTGACACATACCTCACAAGCCAAAATAAATTCCAATGAATTAATATTTTATCTGTAAAAAAATAAAACATAAACTACTGGCAAAAGCTTATGGGAGGGTATGGGGAATGAACCTTCCCAAATATAGATGGTGTTGTTATGTTCAGGCCTGTTTATCTACAACTTCCACTGCTGGTTACCTATCCTGAGGAAGGAAGGAAGGATATGTTTAAGTGCACTAATGATGATATTACTGTGTGTATTACTAAACCAAGAACAGGGCATTATTAAATTCAATAATATGAGGTTGATAATGCAATTTTATCTTTTTATATTTTATGAAGAACTCATTTTTATCTACCATGGAATGTAGTCAATAAATTTTATGTTAGAAAGAATATTCAATGCAATGCAAGATGTTCACCATATGATACCGAATAAAAACCCCACGAAGGTACATGTCTAACATGATCCACAGACTCCAGAGTCTGTACATGGATAAAAAACTCGATTTTTTCATAATAAAAAGGGTTAACAATGCTTATCACTCATTGTCTTTTTTTCTCAAATTTTTTTACATATTTCTTTGTAAGTAAAAATTTTAAATAATTTAAAAAATAGAGTCTCTATGATGTTAGTAGCATCCAAGATGAGTGCAGTGAAAGGCATGGCCATTGAGTGACTTCCTGGAGATGGAGGCGCCGTGATGGCTCTTGAGGGACATGAAGAATTTTGCCATGTTTGAAAGAGTAGAAGAGTATTTATAGTGACAAAGCATGGGGAACACTAGAGGTGTTCAGGGAGCAAAGAGAAGTTTAGTGTATTTGTGATTGAGGCTAGAAGGTTAGGGTAGCACCCAATTGTAAAGTGACATGTGACATTCTGGAAGCTAGAAGTCCTTCTTTGGAATAATGAAGAGCCAATGATGTTATCTGTGGGTGAGGGTCCTCAGCTGTGCCTCTCATCTTAGCCAGCATGTGCCCAGGAACTGCCTAGGTTTTCCAACTTCTCTCTGGTTTCAAGAAAGACTCATTCTCTAATTAGTCATTTACTTTGATATTTAATATAATTAATTAATACGTATTTATTATTTAACCCTCTTATTTATTCCCTCCCAGGGGTCCTTGTAACTAAAATACTTCACATCTCTTTATCCCTTCTTGAAATTTTTATATCTAATTTATGCTTTCACATATAAATCTCTATAAATATGAAATGCTTTGTTGATGCATACAAAATACTATTGCATAAATCCATTCAGATGATTATACCAAGTTAGCTTTTTAGTGCATTTTTATAACAAATTTGATTCCTTCCCTAGCTACACATGTAAGTATAGTGCCTTGTAAAGAATCACACATTTAAGGTCTTTTCATTATTCGTCTTATAAAAAATGCATTCATATTATGCACACTTCACTGATGGTACTTTTTCCTCTCTCGTTGATAACTGGAAATATCTCTAAGTTAATTGATATCATTCTAAATCATTCTTTTGTGCCAACTGTACAGCATTTCATGTTTCCAATCATTTTCTTGCTGAGTTCCCAATGCAATAACCATTCTTACATGTATTTGTTCCTAGGAGACAAATACCCAGAGCAGAGTTGCTGGACCAAAGAATGTGTGCCATCCTAATTGTCACCGGAAGGAGCGAGGTCACTTTCCAAAAAGACTAGAGCACGATATTTGCAGTGGCCTGGGGAAAATTACTCTTTTACCCAGCACTTTAGCAACACACAAGACAGCCCTTTTTGGTGGTAGTGATATTGTCAGCTGGATGAGTATAGCATAATATCTTATTATTCTTTTAATTGGCATTTCTCTGACCTCTGGTGAATTTCAGCATGTTTTCACGTGGTGTTTTTTGCCTTGTGGATTGGTATTTCTGTGACTTATTATTTCCACTCTGTTTTCAATTCTGTGTCCCTTCATAATCTTTTTTGACATGGGCTAGCTGACCGGTCAATTTCCACAGCCCGCACTAACTCAGAGCCCCAAGTGCTGTGAGAATTCACATTTTCAAAGTCTACATGACTCATCTGTTCCTCAAGAGAGCAGGCACACCAGGCTCACGCAGGGACACTCCAGGCAGGAGGACCCTGGTGACGCATTCACAACCCTCTTCCATGATGAAAAGGTAAAGACAGCACCAATTCCCCACTCCTGAAACACTGAAATGAATTAGGTGCCTTATCAAGAAATGCAGGTCTGTGGTGGAGGGATCCAGTCTTTCCAGATGGGTCAAACACCGCCATTGAAAACGGGAACAGTCTACAAATAAAATATCCCCTGGTCACAATGGGGTGTCAGGATGACAGATGTGACTGTGGGCAGTCTGGAAGGATGCTCTGATAGGGTGGCGTGTGCCTCTCAGGTTGATGACTCAGTGTCTGCTCTCCCCATGCTAATTGGTTCCAGCCAGTTGCTCACAGCTGAGTTTACCTAGTCAATGCTGAGCAGAGCCAACTGCCGAGGGGGCATTGACTATTCTGCTGTCAGGCTGTGCAGTCACAGAGACCAGCCTTCTCCCTGGAGGCTTTTAAATAAAGTCATGCAGATCGCTTGATCTCCCTGTCACTACAGTGACAAAAATCAAGACTGCTCAGACTTGTTTTATCAATAGCATCATCTGATTTTCTACGGAGGAGTTGTGAGAGGGTTAATGCTACTGAGACACCCCCTGCTCACAGATGCCCCCCCCAAAATTAGCCATCTGCCCGCCACCTCCTCATCCAGTGATAGCTCAGAGCATGGCTGCTCGAACTGTGTCTAACCTGCTCACTCCCAAATAACTTTTCAGAAAGAAATCTATCTATTTCCTGTTTCAAAGCAGTAACCTCTTCCATACCATAATAATTATGGACTGTAGACAATCCTGTGTGTTTGACAGGGACCCCAAATCAAACTGAAAGGACTCTCCCAATCACTTTCAACACTGGGATCAAGACTCACACACACCCTGATGTCACACTGAGTATTAAAAGCTCAAGGATGGTTTTCTGGGTCCCTGGAAAACCTCTAAAATTGCATGACATTGTGTGTGCACCCGCTTTTTCTTTCCCAGGATAGAGTCCATGGTTCTCATCAAATTCCCAAAGGGTTCCCAGGTTGAAAACGTACTCAGAATTTCTATTCTCGAAGAAGTTGAAGTCTTCAAGAGGGCCTCTAACATGGGCCAAAGTAGAGCCCCCACAATGCACAAGGGGACCCAGGCACCAGAAGGCGTGGCAGTTTTGATGGAGGAACGAGGGACAGTGTGTTTCACTTTTTACTGTTGGTTTTATTTCTGTGTGGCAGATGTGGTAAAATGGAGGTTAGGGTGTCATCTGTTTGGACTGTCCTCGGTCTGACCATCGTGGGACAGTCTGAAGAGGCTCAAGGAAGGATAGAAAAAGCAATATGGTTGTTCACTTCCCTGGCCTTTCTTGGTTTCACAGGAATAGCAGAGCTGACACTTTGTCGCTATTCGGCCTGGTTCAACCGAGCAAGAGCTAAGACCTAAGTTCAGGCAGGAGACTACCAAGTGCCAAGGTGTGCACATTTACCTGGAAAGGCCCTCCATGCATCCCTCGGAGGCCCAGAGCAGGATGAAGTGTCACAGTGGGGACCCAGAAGTGAAAGACTGGCTACCTTTGCCACAACTAACACAATTTACAAGCAATTATCCATGACATCAAACTGCATTGAAGCACACAGCAGGTGCCACTCATGGACTATAACAGGAAAAAGCAAGTTCAAACTCATTTTCTAACAGCAAAGCCAGGAAAAGTAGATTTGTAAAGTAAATCTGACACAGGTTGACCAACACACGTTTACTTCATACACGAGTGTGTGTGCCATGGTTTGTCTCCCACAAGGTTGTAGGATGGAAAGCTTGGTTCCCACGGTGAAAGTACCAAGGTGGTTCCTTTGAGCGATGACTAGATCATGGCAGTGCCACCATGAGAGCAGGTCATGATAAAAGAGTGGGTGCAATCCTGTCCCCTCCCTGCCATGGCGCTCTCACGAGCTTATCACTAGAAGCTGATTCCTGTGCCATGCTTTGGACCCCAGAACTGTGAGCTACATAAGCCTCTTTTCTTTATTCATGCCCCAAGGTAAGGCATTTTATTATAGCAATGCAAAATGGACTAAGACAGCTTATTTGTGTAACAGGCTTTCTCATGGTAAAGAGAAGTGGTTTAATCAGCCATTGCTTTGGGGAGTCTACATTCACTGGTGTTTTCCAATGATGGAAATGCTCAAGAAATAGAGGCTACTTTTATATCCTCATCTTTTATTATTTGTTTTGTTAAAATTGATGTTCAGAGGCTTGACATGCTAAAAACATGTGTCTCCTCCCAGCCCCAGCAGTGGTATCTATTTCTGTTAAATCTGTGTTTTTCCTCTCTAACACATATTCCAGTTCTTTGCTCTGTCTCAGGGGTTTCCCACACAACACTGCTTCAGCTCTGGCCAGCTTTGGGTTCGAAGCTACCAAATTGATACATTGTGCCTTAAAAGGTGATTTGATCACTCAATGAGTATTTATTGAGGGCCTACTTTGCAAGAGGTCCTGTTCTAAGAGTGACAGACACAGAAATCTAAAATCCCTGCCTTTATAGAGCTTGCATTTGGGTGGATGAAGTTAAGGAAATGAATAACAAATAATAAACGAATAATAAAAACAGATAGCCATGACTACTATGAGAAGAAAAGCAGAAAAAAAGAGCTAGGGCTTCCATAATGGGAGTCTATGTGTATAAGGTGTATAAGGTAGCGAAGACCTGACTGAAAGGAAGACAGGAAAAGACCCAAAGGAAGTGAGCATGTGATGTGAGCATAGAGCAGAGACGAGTTCGGGCAAAAGGAGCTGCAAGTGCAAAGGCCCTGAGGCAGGAACTTAGAGGTCTGTGCAGTTGAAGCACAGTGACCACAAGGTCAGAGAGAAAACACAGGCCACAGTCAAACATCCAAGAGTAGAATTCAAGCCCAACAGTTTGTTTGATTAAATTTTTTCTGAGTTGCTGAACAAATAACTACATTCCCTCCCCCAAATAATTTAAATAAGAAAAAAAGCAGTTTCTAGAGAGGAAAAAAAGGTTCTATAGTGTTTTCTCATAAACTTCCTGTATTTTTTCCAACCCTTGTCTCTTTTGGTCCTTTTCTAGTTGTCTTGCTGCCCATTCTGTTGGGGCATGGCTTAAGATATCACACTTCATACAATCAACTCAGGTACAGGTAACACTGTGACAACAAACTGGACATAGAAGGCAAGGCTGGGAGAGAGAGGCACCAGCTTCTGGCCTGGGGTCAAGGAAGGCACGCGCTCCATGCAACCACAGACTGACGTCTGTCTCTGCCATCCCAAGAAGGGTCCAATGACTGGTGCTCACTGTAAGCAGGGTTTGTTCCTGTTGCCCACCTCATCCGGTGACCACAAGCAGATAGAACAGTAGCCTCAGCCATAACTTGTGAGCTCCATTTCCCAGCCATGGAGGCGTTCCGTTGGGGCCACTGCCCACCCTCTTCTAAGCCTTGATCGTCAGCCAAATACACGTCCATGTCATTGTCAGCACCTCCTAAGCCACAGTTCCCTGCGATGGGTAAGGAGTCTAGCCCTGGGGCTCACCACACAGCGCTGCAGTGCTGGCTCTTCCTCCTGGCTCCAGCTGTTCCACACCCCCTACCACCACCTCTCTCTCTTGCCCAGAGCCTTGTCACACCCAGCATTGCCATTCCTGACCAAGACCCATATGGCCTCCAATTGTTCTTCTCAGTCCATAGCCTGCAGGGATGGGTGATCTTTCTAAGGGGCTAATCTGATCATATCACTTCTGCACACCCCTATGACAAAATGCAAAATCTTCCTATGACCAGCAAGCGCCCCGTGTGGTCTACTTCTTCATCTCCTTCCCTGGCTTCCTAGAACTCATCTCTCCCTTGTGTTCTAAGCTCCAGCCATTCTGGGGTTTTATGTTTATTTGTTTGTTGTTTGTTTGTTTGTTTTTGTTCATTTCTTAGCTCTCAAACATAACAAGCTACTTCCCATCTCAGAGACCACATGCTACACATCTCCACCTAAACTCGCTTCCTTCTGTTCTCTCACTGACTCCCACTCTCCCGCTGGTCTCACCCAACGTGGCTCTTCTGCAGGAGCTCCCTCGCACAGGACTACCTTAGATCTCCCTCCACCACCTCCAATGTGACTTCTTGGCATCCTCTATTTTCACCTTATGGCATTTGGCAAAAGCGGTTGATTCACTGTGTGATTGTTCATTTACCTGTCTGGTACAAATGGGTCCTCACGTTATGACATCCTCTCTTCAGGGCACTGGGGTCACCTCAGCTGAGAGGCCCAGAGCATCATAAGAAGATTTCTTTCTTATTTTATGTTTTTGCTGCTTATGCTGGTCATTGGTGCTATCACAAGAATGTTCCTTTGGAAAGAGGGTGGCAGGTCCTGGTTGTAGGTCTTCCCAGGCAACCAGCACTTCATTAGACCTGGGTGTCCATCTCATGTATTATTGGCTGCAGTAAACTTCTAACACCAGTAGGTTTCACTTGCCATTCAGAAACCTAAGTGCCAGAGCTCACTCACTCAATCCTTCTACTGCGCATCCCCACGATGCCTGGCACAAAGTAAGTGGTCTAAAATGTGCATTAAGTAGCTGAGAATCTGTAGAGGAAAAAGGAATGAATAAAGCAGTTCATTCTAAATTTACCTCTAATACAAACATACAGTTAGACAATCCTTCTTTAAAATTAAAACTGATTTTAATAACTTACCATGTTTTGACTATACTCTGAGGTTGAATTTTCTTTTGGTATATCTCTTTCCATAGCAATATAAAAGGACTTGAAAAACAAACAGTTTTGCTACAACTTTTAGTTGTCCCTTGGCATCCACAGGTCATTGGTTCCAGGAACCCCTTGAAGACCAAATCTGTACACTCTAGTCTCTTATATAAAATGGCCTAATATTTGTACATGACCTATGCACACACCTGTATACATGAAATCATTCCCAGGAGACATAATATCTCATACAATGCAAATGCTATGTAAATAATTGCATTGCTTAGCTCCATTCACAATAGCCTCAAAAAAATCAAATGTCTAGGAGTAAACTTAACAAAGGATGTGAAAGACCTCTACAAGGAGAACTACAAACCTCTGAAGAAAGAGACTGAGGAAGACTACAGATGGTGGAAAGATCTCCCGTGCTCATGGATTGGTAGAACCAACATAGTAAAAATGGCTATACTACCAAAATCAATCTACATGTTTAATGCAATTCCCATCAAAATCCTAATGACATTCATCACAGAGATTGAAAAATCTACCCTAAAGTTCATTTGGAAACACAAGAGACTGCAAATAGCCAAGGCAATATTCAGCAAAAAGAGCAATGCAGGAGGTATCACAATACCTGACTTCAAACTATATTACAAAGCAATAGCGATAAAAACAGCATGGTACTGGCACAAAAACAGACATGAAGACCAGTGGAACAGAATAGAGGACCCAGAGATGAATCCACAAAGCTACACTCACCTTATTTTTGACAAAGTTGCCAAAAACATACAATGGAGAAAAGACAGCCTCTTCAACAAATGTTGCTGGGAAAAGTGGTTATCTGCCTGCAGAAAACCGAAACCAGATCCTTGCCTATCACCCTGTACTAGTATCAACTCAAAGTGGATTAAGGACCTTAATATCAGACCCGAAACTCTGAAGTTAGTACAGGAAAGAGCAGGAAATACTCTGGAAGCAATAGGTATAGCCAAGGACTTCCTCAATAGAACCCCAGCAGCTCAGCAACTAAGAGAAAGGATGGACAAATGGGACTTCATAAAATTAAAAAGCTTCTGCACAACAAAAGAAATGGTCTTTAAACTGAAGAGAATACAAACAGAGTGGGTAAAATATTTTCCAGCTATACATCAGACAAAGGACTGATAACCAGAATATATAGGGAGCTCAAAAAACTAAACTCCCTCAAAATCAATGAACCAATAAAGAAGTGGGCAACTGCACTAAATGGACCTTTTTTTTTCTTTTTTTTTTTCAACGGGACATCAAAGTTTAATTGGCAAAATGTCTTCTTTCCTAATGGTACATAAAATAATGGGGTATCCTACAATTCACAATTGTCTTGGAACCAATGAATTTTGATACTGAAAAATGCAAACCTTCCCCTCTGCAGGCTGCTATAGGCACCACTTCTGTGTACCCCCAGCTTTCCAGTCACTGTTACACACTCACATTTTATTTCCCCCTAAATGGAACATTTTCAAAGGAAGAAATCCAAATGACCAAAAAAATACATGAAAAAGTGCTCACCATCCCTGGCCATAAAGGAAATGCAAATCAAAACCACACTAAGATTCCACCTCACTCCTGTATATAATTAAAAACACCACCAACAACAAATGTTGGTGAGGATGCAGGGAAAAAGGAATCCTCATACACTGCTGGTGGAAATGCAAGCTAGTGCAACCACTCTGGAAGACAATATGGAGGCTTCTTAAAAATCTAAATATAGATCTGCCATATGATCCAGCAATTCCACTCCTGGGGATATACCCAAAGGAATGTGACACAGGTTACTCCAGAGGCACCTGCACACCCATGTTTATTGCAGCACTATTCACAATAGCAAAGTTATGAAAACAGCCAAGATGCCCCACTACCAACGAATAGATTCAGAAAATGTGATATTTATACACAATGGAGTTTTACTCAGCCACAAAGAAGAATGAAATTTTGTCATTCATTTGCAAGTAAATGGAACTAGAGGACATCATCTTAAACAAAGTTAGCCAGGCTCAGAGGGCCAAAATTCATATGTTCTCCGTAGTCTTTAGATCTAAAACAATTACAGTAATATTTTTGGACATGGGTCACACACTAAGGGGAGAAAGTATACAGGAGGACTAGGGAAAGGTAGGAAACCTAAAACTTGAAAGTATTTGATGTGCCCACTGTAGAGGAGAGAATAAAGTAATCTTAAACTGGCAGAGGCCACTACGGGAAGGTGACGTGACTGGGAAGTAGTGAAGAGGTCAGGTAGAGATGAATCAATTCGGATTGTAACACTTGTGCATGGAAGCAATGCTAGGAATTTCTCTGTATAGTTATCCTTATCTCAAACTAGCAAAAACACTATGTTTTTCTTATTATCTCTTATGTTTTCTCTTCAACAAAATTGGAGAAGAGGGCAGAACAGGTTCTGCCTGGAAGCAAGGGGGTGGGGGGAGGGAGGGTGGGGAATAGGGAGAGAGATGGCCCAAACAATGTGTGCACATGTGAATAAATGAATAAGCAATAAAAAACTGTATTGTTTATGGACTAATGACAAGGAAAAGTGTCTGTACACGTGAAGTATGGATGCAATTAAAACTATTTTTTCCGTCTGAGTTTGGTTGAATCTGTGCACGTGGACCTCATGGGCTCAGAGGACCAGCTGCACTCATAGCTCTGTAAGTGATGTGCAAAAACAAAGCAAGAGATTGAGCATGCAAAGCTTCATTGTGGAAGAATCTTAGTTATTCAATGCTGTCAGTCAGACATTTGACTTCTTTAAAACCAGTAGCAAAGGGGGCAACCATCTAGTGAAAGCCCAAAGTATTAGCAATCGTTTCATTGGCCACTTAAATATTTTAGTCAGTCTGAACACCAGTAGCTTTGCCCAGTCAACAAGAGAGCAAGGCTTCTTCCTACTTAAAATCATGTCTATGATTTTCAAAATCATTTCATGGTGTGTGGACAGCCATTTATGCTGCGGATGTATGACTATCAAGACACAGGGTGCCTTAATCTAATTCCCAAAACAAAGCACATTAGATCAGCTGCTGGATATTTTTTGCTTTGTTTTGCTCCTGGCTCCTATTTCCAGCCTTAAAAGGCTCTGGCTCACTTGCCTGGATATTATAAAACCATTCTATCACAATGCAAGCCAGCAGCTCATGCCAACAGTCAATTGGTTTCCTTTGCATTTAAGTAGATAACACATCTAGTGACCTTCAGTGAATCAATTGTGATTCCCCCAAAGCCTCTCATTCTTTTCTTCAAAACAGACCTTGTCATCAGAACAACGTTTAATTTCAAACATAGTAACCATTCTAACTCTTGCCCATGTCTGTCTGCATCCTCCATTTTCTTTGGTTTTAATTTTCTAATTTGTCTTTCATGAAGTGTTGTATCTTTGCCTTAAAAATGCCTCACATTATTATGGGGTTTTTTGGAAAGGAGTCAAAAAATTTAACTAAATATAGAAAAATCTTACCCTGTATGCTATGGTGCTGTAAATAAACTTTAAAAACACAAATATAATATAAAATAATGCTTTCAGACATATACATGTGAAGTAAAGGTATAAAAACATATCTGGGAATGATACACCAGCATCAAGATAGTGGAGTCCACCCCAAAAACAAGGAACAAATGATGGTTGTGATCTAGCTTTAATGATGGAAGGAGTGGATTCAAGTATGATATAGTGTAAGAACTTTTATAAATGTCACAATGTATAATTTAAAATGCAAATATATATGTAAGAAAACAAAAATCAATAAATAAAATTTGTAACATTCTAATGCTGGGGAGAAAGTGAGATTTGCAAGAGTACAAGCAAAGATGCTCAGTGACTCTCTCCTGGATCCCAATCTGGATACATTCCAGAGGTGAAAGTGTAATTGACAAAGCCAGAGTGTGAGAAACTCTGGGAAGATGGAAGAGGGAGACTTTGTGTGACTTGGAGGCCAGGTTGAAGGAGGGCCAGAGCCACAAGCAGAGGACAGGAAGGGGAAGAGGTTAGAGTTTTTTAGCGTTCTCTTTTCTCTACCTGAACTAGCCCATGCAGAAAATCCCCCCCATGACTTAGAAGAAAACCTGAATTATCAGTCTTGTGCTAGAGCCAGGGACAGGTAGCATCCAGGTAAAGCCAGAGCCCAGCAGGTGAGGGAGAACAGATTAGAACAGGAACCACCTGAGGGAGTTGATACCTTCTGCAACATACACTTAGAAGTATAACAAATGTCAAAATTTAGCTGGAGAACCAACATAGGTGAAACATAATTAATTAATTTAAAGTAGCTAGGAAACATTTTTAGGAGGATGCTGGTAGTTTAAAACAGGGGCAAGAAGTTATGTAGAAGAAGCAACTGCAAGTTATCATTACAATGAGAAATTCAGTAGATGGAGTAGATGGAGAAATTCATAGATGATGAATCGATACAACCAAAGATGAGCTGGCGAATTGGAAAAACATGTAAAGGAATTCTCCCAGAAGGCATCAAGTTTACATAAAAGTTCAAACTATGGAAGAAGCATGAGGAGAGAAATAGAGATAGAAAATGCTTCCAAAGAAAATATAAGAAATGGAAGGGAGAAAATAAATAACAGTTGAGAACGTCCTATAATAAAAGCAAGAAGAAAAGACATTTATTGAAAGGGCTTAGAAACTGTCAACAGACTAGCAAAGAAAAATCTTTTTTTTTTTTTGCTAAATTATATTAAAATTTAAGACCATTAAAGTCAAAGAGAAGATTATGGATCCAAACAAACACAATCAAATCGATGTTGGGCATTTCAGCAATGATATTTGGACAGCCCTAGTCTATTTTCAGTTTGCTGTAGGAAAAAGTAAATTTGAATCTGGAATATTTTTGAACTGGAAGGAACCAGCTGAGTTTTTGTTTAGGGGCATGAGATTATGCTCGAGTCATACCATTGCCTCAAAAGGATGAACACAAAGACTCCCTTTGAAATCATTCGTGGAGGAAGTATTTTCACAAAACAGAATGTACGCAGAAGGCTCAAGGAGATACACACAGGCAGTCAAGGTAAATAAATAATGAAGACTGTGGTTTTCTGAATGAGCATTGGTATACCACAGGAAGAGCAAGATGGAATAACTTGGATGAGAACTGAAAACAGCTAGAGTGATGGCACTCAGAACTGTTGGATTTCTACATACAACTTTGGTACTTTCCACCATGGTTACTCACACTTGAGTGGACTAGATTGACTAAAAGTCAGGATTCAGGGCAAGTGAATGGAAAAGAAAGAACAAGATGGACTGGTAGCTGTGACTTCTTTCCACCCTCCCTCCCTTTGTTCCTCCCTCCCTCCCTTCCTTCCTTCCTTCCTTCCTTCCTTCCTTCCTTCCTGGTGGTACAGGGGTTTGAGCTCAGGGTCTCAAACTTGCTAGGCAAGTATTCTACAATTTTTAGCCATACCCCTCAGCCCTTTTTTGCTTTAGTTTTATTTTTGATAAGGTCTCACACTTTTGCCCAGAGTCAGTCTCAGGCCACAATCCTCCTACCTCTGCCTCACAATGCTGGGATTATAGTCATGAACCACCATATCCAGCTTGTTTTTGAGATAGTTTTGTGGACTTTTTTCCCCAGATGGCCTTGAACCTTGATCCTCCTGTCTCTGCTTCCAAGTAGATGGGATTATAGATGTATACTACTATGCCCAGCACTAACTTCCATCTTAGGATACCATCTATCACCTAAAAAAGAACCCATATTCAATATACAATACCTAAAAAAAGTAAGAGTAAAGAGAAATAAAAGTTAGCATTAATCATTCAACATTTTTGTTTCCTTCTTTTTCTCATTTCTGCCATATTAAAGAAATATTAAGTAGTAGAGAGAACAGAGTCAGAAGTCAGATTCTCTTGGTCTTGTTCCACCCCAACATCTAGTTCTGGGTCAAGGTCATGCCACCTGACTTCTCTATGTCTGAGAGTACTTATCTGTCAGAAGCTGTGACTGTGTTATCCGTCTCATATATCCACCGTGTAAGGAAGTAAGAAAGGTAGTGAAGCATTAAGCTTTATGCCTGATGCTTAGAAAGTTGTTCGATGAGTGTTTATTATAAGTAATGTAATTATTACTCAAGCACAGAATCTTGATAAACCCAGGAATTTTTCTGGGGGATTATTCCTACCAGTTCAAATTTCTCTTGAATCTCTTCACTGAACCTACATCAGTGGGTACGTTTGTATTCAAAAGCCCTGTTGACATTAAACATGTCACTTCTGCTTTCTACTCCAAAGTAGAAATTCTTGTATATTCACTTTAAAGGTCACCAGGGAAGTAGAGCTACCTAAAACTATACTATAAGGCATTTAAATATAATGCTATCCTTTTGAAAAATTGAGTGTGACCAACTCAAGGTGAAAAGTACAGATTGTAAGCATTCAGGGCAAAAAGAGTTTTGATGATTGAGTATATCCATGTTGAAAAGACATAGAGCACTCCCCCATAAGAAATCCCTTTGTGACCTTCTGACCAGTTCCCTACATGGTCAAACGTGCCTTCTTGCAGCTGTCAGCCTGCTTCCTGTCCACTTGGATTTGTCTTGCCTGTAGCTTTTGGGTTTCATATACGTGGATCCAGACCATCTGTGCTCTTCTGTGCCTGGCTCCTTTGGCTTTGCAAATTGTGTTTGAGATTTATCACTTCGTTAGACGTATCCTTTGTGATACTTTCAATTACTCAAGACTTTAGTAAGCAGAGGGAGACAGTCCAAGGAAAAAAATCTTCATTTGAAACACCTGAGTTGAAACCTTGGCCATTCTTTTTCTTTTGGTTGTGGGGCCTTGCATAAATTATGTAAGTCAGGGCTGACTATTTGGACGAACCTCTGTGAATCCCTACTTCTCAAAGTAAAATGACTAGAAATATTCATCTCAAGAGATTGTTGTCAAGATTGAGATGAAATAAGTGGCAGCCTGTGTTAGACACATAAGTGTTCTTAAAAAAAAAGGTTTGTTGAATTTGAGTATCAAGATTGTTTAATCACAAATATCAAATAATTTCACCACATTATAGCTAATCATAACAAGATGAAAAGGAACAGAAAGTGGATTTCTCCATCAAATATGACAACATAAGCTTATTTCTGCCCCTGAACTATGACTTCCAGGTTTAAAAAAGATTACATGTAATAATAGATAATCTCAGAAGTAAAACAAGCAAGCCAGTTGAGCACATGAGCCAATATCAAGGCTGTGCCTGGGGCTTGTCTCCAGGTCCCATCTGTGTACTTCAGCGTGTTGACTGACCATTGTCACTTGTTCTTCCTGAAGGAAGATGGAATTAACTATAGTGACTTAAAGACATAGACATTCTTTCATGATGAAATATCTTCAGCAACATGGCATGATTCAAGCAAAGATATTTTTCAAGAGAATTAGTGGAAACCAAATGTAGGGCATTAAAATAAAATACAAGGGGAAGAACAGAAAAAGAAACACATCGTTTTTCTGCCTGTTTCCAGAAGCTCAGAGAAATCCTTCCCCTAAGCACTAGTTCTTCTAAGACATGGGAGTTAAATAACTTGTTCATTTTCCATTATTTGTGCTGTTCTTCAAGAACTAGGGACCACCGCAAAGAGCTAATTTGGGAATGCAAGCAGTATTTGAACATTTAGACACCTTGCAGAATGCTGACATTTTATTATCTCGTTTGATGTGACAGTTAAAATTACCATTTAGCTGAAACATTTCTACATTGATAATGCCTGGACAGGGAAGTTTTGATGAAAAAAAAAATGCTGAAGCAATCACCTGGCTTCTCGTGGTGAAGCTTACATGCATAGAAATAGATAATAGAAGTCAGCCCCTCTCCTAATTCATCTAAATAGGGTTGACCTTATAGAAATCTCATTACAGAATACATTTATAGACCATAATGAACTTATTAGGAGGCTGTAGCATAGATGAAGTTATGAAAATAATTTCTTTCAAATAAGATATGCAAAGTGAAGGACAACAAATATGCCAGTGATTCAACGAATAATTTACAGTATTTTTGGTGGTACTGAGGTTTGAACTTAGGGCTTTGCGCTTGCTACAGATACTCCACCACTCATGCCACACCTGTAGCATCATTTATATCTTTTTAATGGTTTTAGATTTTATCTATAACATGATTGTATAAAGTAGGTAAGATAGATATTATAATTTGTATGTTGTAGATAAAGAAAATTGGACTAAAAGTTTTGGGGTGGCTAATATCAGAAGAAATCATTCTTCCCAAGTGTAATCGCTGTATCCATGTTGTATGGCCCTTTATAGCTTGACATTATGTTAGACAATATTTACTAAGGCAGAAACTCAAACCAGTTTCATCTAAAAACAAGGAATTCATTGACTCCCCTAACTAGGAAAGCCAGCATGACAGAGTTCACAGGGTCTGACTCCACGTGTTATGGCTCTCTTGCTTCCTTCACTTGCCTCAACTTATTGGGCTTGGCCCTCATTCTCACACTGGGCAGAGGGGCTTCCACCCACATGACTGGGGAGATAAGTATCAACACCCCAATTCCATTTCTTCCCAGCATCCAACTGCAAACACCAGGGGACTTTATTTGCTCCAATTGAAAAATCCTGAGGCTCAGTTTGGGGGCCATACGCCAATTCAACCAGTTCCTGAGACCTGAGGTATGGGAGTTGTGAGTGACCCATGTAGGACCCCATCTCAGTGCGAGAGAGAAACACAGCATATGAGCAATGTGGGAGAAGGTGATGGCCTGAAGAAAATGAGGACCATGTTGTCAAATAATAAGGATCTTCTATATACTGGGTCTGATCAGACGTCTAGAAATAGATGCGTGTGTGTGTGCCCATGTGTGTTTAAGTATTTAGTGTGTATGTGGGTACGTGTATATGCATGTAATATATATGGATTTATTATAGGGTTTGTCTAAAAATTCAAGTAGGTTGGGAAAGGAAGAATTATTTGACAGAAATGTTAAACCTGCACTGATGACGTTGTGAAAACATCAACTCAATATTGCTTTCTTGGTGGCACTGGGGTTTGAACTCCAGGCCTAGTTTTGGTGAGCTGTAGGCATGCTTATACATCATTGATTCAATTTGAAATTGGCACAATCTCTTGGGAAAGTAATTTGGCAATATTTGTCTAAATGCTACAGACTTTTATGCTGACGTTCCACATCTATGAGTTATGAGTCTATAGGTTACAGATGTGAAGATAATATAATTTTATCACAAAAATTCTGCTCCATTATTCTTTATTAGAGGAAATAAGTAGAAAAGAGTTAATATCCAACATAAGAGAATCACTAAGTAAATAATAATATGGCAGAAATGGAAACACTATATAGTCATTAAAAGTAAAATTATAAATGAATATTTGATGACACAAAATGTTCACCGTGTTTTTTAAAAATTAAAACAGAGAAGTGACAAATACTAACTGAAATAATTTCTTTTCTATAGAGAATGTGTTGTTGAATGATTTATAAAAATGAGAGTTGAAAGGTTTACCAGTGTAGCGTGGACAAAAGCTATCAGAGAAGGACAAGACTTTGCAGTGTCACCAACTACAGTATTATGATATAATACAAAACATATATTTTGTCTCTGGCCTTGCTTCCTGGCAGAGCTCCTAAGCTCCTTGTCACTTTCTGAGTTATAGGGGTGGTATTAGGAACAACTTTTGTCCCTAGGCGGGTGACTCTAAGAGCTCCTGGATGACAGCTGGCCACCAAAAGAAGCCTGAAACATGGTTTGAAGCTTGGAGCTTTTAACCTCACTCCCCATCCTCTGAGAAGAAGAGAAAAGCTGGAGACTGAATGAATAATCCGTCATACGTAAGTAAAAAAGCATTCACAAAAATTTCTGAAGAACAGAATTTGAAGAAACTTCTGTGTTGGCCACCACTTCTACATGCTAGAAGGTCAATATACTCCAACTCCCCAGGGACAGAAGCTTCTGCACTGGACCCCTCTGGACCTTACCCTCTGTACCTCTTCATCAGACTGTTCATTTGTATCCTAAAAACCCACTGGAGTGGCAAACTGTGAAACAATTCCCTGGATACTGTGAGCAACTCTAGCAAAAACTTGAACCTGAAAAGGGGGAGGGGTGGTAAGAATATCCAATTTGTAGGCAAGGCAAATGGATGTGGGTAACTTACTGCTTGCACTGGCATCTGAAGTAGGGCTCGGTCTTGTGGGACTAAGCCTGTAAGATCTGATGCTATCTGCCTGTAGAGACCACACCCCAAAACATGGCATAGAAATGTTCTGTCATCAGCATTGAGCATACAGAAGGAAAAATAATTCCTCCCCATCTTATGCACTGAATTTGTTCTTTTCCCACCTGAACCTTTCAAACTTTAGTTTCTTTTGGCTCAAAAAAGGCACTCAGTATATAGTGGGGAAAATTGACATAACCTTAAATGTTAATTGTGGGCATTTGTTCCACGTGGTTGGAAAGTGGATTGTTTGCATTTTGTTGTTTTGCTTTCTATAACTTTTCATGACATGTTAGTTTTGAAATAATCAGAAAAATAAGAAAACTGCCAAACACATTTTATGAAGCCAGTATTACACTTATCCCAAAACCAGGCAAAGACACCTCCAAAAAGGAGAACTATAGGCCAATCTCCTTAATGAACATTGATGCAAAAATCCTCAATAAAATAATGGCAAACCGAATTCAGCAACACATCAAAAATATCATTCACCACGACCAAGTAGGCTTCATCCCAGGGATGCAGCGGTGGTTCAACATACGAAAATCAATAAACGTAATAAACCACATTAACAGAAGCAAAGACAAAAACCACTTGATCATCTCAATAGATGCAGAAAAAGCCTTTGATAAGATCCAACATCATTTCATGATAAAAGCTCTAAGAAAACTAGGAATAGAAGGAAAGTTCCTCAACATTATAAAAGCTATATATGACAAACCTACAGCCAGCATTATACTTAACGGAGAAAAATTAAAACCATTCCCTCTAAAATCAGGAACCAGACAAGGATGCCCACTATCTCCACTCCTATTCAACATAGTACTGGAATTCCTAGCCAGAGCAATTAGGCAAGAAGAAGGAATAAAAGGAATACAAATAGGTAAAGAAACTGTCAAAATATCCCTATTTGCAGACGACATGATCCTATACCTTAAAGACCCAAAAAACTCTACTCAGAAGCTTCTAGACATCATCAATAGCTATAGCAAGGTAGCAGGATATAAAATCAACATAGAAAAATCATTAGCATTTCTATACACTAACAATGAGCAAATGGAAAAAGAATGTATGAAAACAATTCCATTTACAATAGCCTCAAAAAAAATCAAATACCTAGGTGTAAACCTAACAAAAGATGTGAAAGACCTCTACAAGGAAAACTATACACTTCTGAAGAAAGAGACTGAGGAAGACTATAGAAAGTGGAGAGATGTCCCATGCTCATGGATTGGTAGAATCAACATAGTAAAAATGTCGATACTCCCCAAAGTAATCTACATGTTTAATGCAATTCCCATCAAAATTCCAATGACATTCATTAAAGAGATTGAAAAATCTACTGTTAAATTTATATGGAAACACAAGAGGCCACGAATAGCCAAGGCAATACTCAGTCAAAAGAACAATGCAGGAGGTATCACAATACCTGACTTCAAACTATATTACAAAGCAGTAACAATAAAAACAGCATGGTACTGGCACAAAAACAGACATGAAGACCAGTGGAACAGAATAGAGGACCCGGATATGAACCCACACAACTATAACCAACTTGTCTTTGACAAAGACGCTAAAAATATACGATGGAGAACTAGCAGCCTCTTCAACAAAAACTGCTGGGAAAACTGGTTAGCAGTCTGCAAAAAACTGAAACTAGATCCATGTATATCACCCTATACCAATATTAACTCAAAATGAATCAAGGATCTTAATATCAGACCACAAACTCTAAAGTTGATACAGGAAAGAGTAGGAAATACTCTGGAGTTAGTAGGTATAGGTAAGAACTTTCTCAATGAAACCCCAGCAGCACAGCAACTAAGAGATAGCATAGATAAATGGGGCCTCATAAAGCTAAAAAGCTTCTGTTCATCAAAAGAAATGGTCTCTAAACTGAAGAGAACACCCACAGAGTGGGAGAAAATATTTGCCAACTATACATCAGACAAAGGACTGATAACCAGAATATATAGGGAACTTAAAAAACTAAATTCTCCCAAAACTAATGAACCAATAAAGAAATGGGCAAGTGAACTAAACAGAACTTTCTCAAAAGAAGAAATTCAAATGGCCAGAAAACACATGAAAAAATGCTCACCATCTCTAGCAATAAAGGAAATGCAAATTAAAACCACGCTAAGATTCCACCTCACCCCTGTTAGAATAGCCATCATCAGCAACACCACCAACAACAGGTGTTGGCGAGGATGCGGGGATAAAGGAACCCTCTTACACTGCTGGTGGGAATGTAAACTAGTACAACCACTCTGGAAAAAAATTTGGAGGCTACTTAAAAAGCTAGACATCGATCTACCATTTGATCCAGCAATACCACTCTTGGGGATATACCCAAAAGACTGTGACACAGCTTCCTCCAGAGGCACCTGCACACCCATGTCTATTGCGACACTATTCACAATAGCCAAGTTATGGACACAGCCAAGATGCCCCACCACTGACGAATGGATCAAGAAAATGTGGTATCTATACACAATGGAATTTTATGCAGCCATGAAGAAGAACGAAATGTTATCATTCGCTGGTAAATGGATGGAATTGGAGAACATCATTCTGTGTGAGGTTAGCCTGGCCCAAAAGACCAAAAATCATATGTTCTCCCTCATATGAGGACATTAGATCAAGGGCAAACACAACAAGGGGATTGGACTTTGAGCACATGATAAAAGCGAGAGCACACAAGGGAGGGGTGAGGATAGGTAAGACACCTAAAAAACTAGCTAGAATTTGTTGCCCTTAATGCAGAGAAACTAAAGCAGATACCTTAAAAGCAACTGAGGCCAATAGGAAAAGGGGACCAGGTACTAGAGAAAAGGTTAGATAAAAAAGAATTAACCCAGAAGGTAACACACACGCACAGGAAATCAATGTGAGTCAACTCCCTGTATAGCTATCCTTATCTCAACCAGCAAAAACCCTTGTTCCTTCCTATTATTGCTTATACTCTCTCTACAACAAAATTAGAAATAAGGGCAAAATAGTTTCTGCTGGGTATTGAGGGGGGGAGAGGGAGGGGGCGGAGTGGGTGGTAAGGGAGGGGGTGGGGGCAGGGGGGAGAAATGAACCAAGCCTTGTATGCACATATGAATAATAAAAGAAAAAGGAAAAAAAAATAAATAAAGAATCATTAAAAAATCTAAAAAAGAAAGAAAAAGAAAGGTAATTTTTATAAAAATCTATTAAAAATACAAAGGATTTTGTAAAATGAAAAAAAAGGGGGAAAGAACCGACATGAAAATTGTAGCTACCCCTGAAAATGAATTTTTTGTAACATTTTTCTTTGTGTTTTTCTCCAATTTCAAAATATTTCATCTTCTAGTTTCACCTGTTCCTCTTCCAAAGTAAAGAAGGAAATGCAAACAGGAAATTAGTTTCTTTTTCAGCAAGGGAATTCAGTTCACCTTCTCCTCCCTCTTGCTCCATGTATATTAAAGTCAGTGATAGTTGTGGATTGCTCCTTTTTAAAAACCCAAGAATTGGACATGCCCTTGCGTATGCTGTCTGGAACATGTGTGGCCATGGGGTAAACATTTAGATTTTCCACTTTAGAGTGTCAGAAAAGCATTGTCTCTGCAGTCAAGCCTCCCATCATTTCTGTAGGCCAGGCACAAGCCCAGTGTGCACACATCCAAATTGCTGTCTCCTAAATAAAGAATGATTGTTCTTTTGCCCATTTTGCATAAGCCTGGCAATGTAAACAGAACCAAGATACATGTCCTCCACTGTTCCCATACTCTAGGAGGAAAAGTGTTTATCACCATTGTCACTGTTACAATAAAACATGTGTGTGTGAATTTAATATTGTTTCATCAGATAGATTTTCTTCTGTAAGATGATCTGCTTTCTTTTATCTACAGAAAAATAATCTTTAACTTGATCTTCTTGAAGAGAATCATAAAAGCTATTCACCAAAAATACAAAGAAATATCTATGTGTAGTGCATTTTAAGATTGCCACATAAGAACAAAGAAAGAATTTATTGTACCCTAAGCCTCTTAATTTTCTTGTTGCTAAAAAAAAAAAAATTGAGCGGGCTGGAAACCAATGTAAGCTCTATCTTATTAGTTTAAAAAGTTTTCTTTTGTTCCTATTAGCTTAAGAAATACAATTTTACCCAGTCTTAATTTTATGTTGAATTTCTCCTCACTTTTTTATTTTTTTTGCTCACTGAAGTAGAAAGGCAGCCTAGAGAAAACCAAAATAGATCCAAACAATTATCCACTAGCAACCTGTGTGGAATCCGAAACTTCTCCTTTCCTTTTGCTAGACTTGCTTTCTTCCTCATAAGCATCAAATGGATCAAATGACTCCATAGGACAAACAGATATTGCCCATGGTTTATGTAAGAATGGAAGAGTGATCTGTATTTATATGAATGTGCTGACATTCCCAACAATTGGGTCAAAGGTCTGGGTTAAAGAGTTTTCCTAGCCTGACCTGTTAAGATTGCTCCATAGTGGCTGACATTTGGCCCCAATGACTCCACCAACTTGCCCTTCTGTGACACCACATAGTGTAGGAGGAAAACATTTTTTTGACATAGTTCAGCTCTTTAATAGTTAAGGTGTATAAAACCTCAGGACAAAGCTCATAGATTTGGGGTAAGGGCAGACAGACATCTGCAAGTTAGTCTTTGTCAAATGTAATAATGAATGAAGAATGGAGGAACTTAAGTTTGAGTCTCATTCTTGCTACTTAGAGCTCTGGGATCATGGAATAATTTCTTACCTCTCGTGACTTCCACTTTTGTTCAGTTGTTGGAGGATGAAAAGAGGATAAAAGTAGATAAAGCACTAAGTATACCATGTAAGTGTCACTTAATGACTGTCTCTCTTTGATATGATGGCCTTATTTCCAGCAGACTTCATAAACACGTCATGAAAAAGCAATTACTCAGCGCTAAGGTGTCAGCCAGGATGCATTCTGTCTCTAGCTGGTGTTTTTTTCTTTTAGACCTGTAGCAAATGTTCTCACAGTAGAGGGGGCGTGGTCCAGAGACAGCTCCAAGGCTAAGTGACACTAGTAAGGGGAAAATTTCTCTCCAAAAACAAAAAACCGGCCTCACTGAAGTTGGAATTGCACCTTTGCTAAGTAATCAATTCAAACAAAGAACGGTAATTTGTTATGTGTCACATGCCAAGAATAAAAAAAGAAACCTAGGGCTTAGAAAATAGGAAAAATGTTTGTTCACATTCTTTAAACTGTTGCTTAGTGCATTTGCATTTTACTGTAACAGGCATCCTTTTTATTTGTCTTGAAAAGAAGATTGATTTGCCTTTGGAGTGATTAGCCTGATTACTGACTCTATTAGGCACAGAAAGATCTGGAAGTTCTACAGGAACCTGTTTCCCTGCGTGCTGCTCCCTTCCTCTGTTTTGTGGCTTTAGAGAATCTTGAGCCACAGGTCATGACTGAATATTCTTCTGAAGCCACTGAACTGCTGGGTCCTGTTTTGAATTCCTAGCCTGTTGCATTACATCAAGCAGCAAGCTCAAGCTTAGGACAGGAAATGCACAAACACAAACATCCTGGCTCCCTTCTGAGCTGAAGAGTTGGACAGGGCAGCCAGCTCTGCCAGCTCTGCCAGCCCAGCTTCAGTTCCCAGTCGCACATGGACTTGGCCTCCATCCCTTCCACTGCAGTGTACTTATGAGACTGGAGAACAGATTAAGGTGTCTGCAGTGCAAAAGGAAAGAGAGTGCAGCAGTCCATTTCCCAAAGGGCGGCAGCTCCACAGACCTACAGAAACTCCTAGGGCAGGGAAAAAAATGAAGACATGCCTAAGATTTTGCTGCTAAGGCTGGAGATGGGGCATTTGCTGCTCTCCTCTCACTATTGGCATGCTTGCAGGCTATGTAAGGAAAGGCAAGGCCACCTGTGCAGACAGATCAACAACCCAAATAGAATGAAGCAGGGATCCCAGATTTGAGCACATCCAAGATCAAACAGGTGACCTGAAGGTGTATTCTCAGTTTATTTCATATAATTTTCTGACATTCCAGCAAGTATGAGGCCATTTGCCAACCCAGAAGAGAGTCCTCACCAGACACTGAACCTGTCTCCACCTTGGTTTAAACCTCCACCTTCCAGAACTATGAGAAAGCAACTTTCTGTGCAGTATTTGTTATGCTAGCCAGGAGATGGCATTGAGAATCATGGGACTGGGTCAGGTCTCATGTCCTTTTCTGCTTATTAATATGTAATAAAACTGCAGAAGTGACTGCAGCACACAGGTGACCTGTGGACATGGTCTTTGGAAACTCAGGGCTGAGGCCCTATGAAATAACCTCAGTAGAGAAGACAAGTTTCAGGAGTTCCAGGTCTCTGAAGGGAAGACATGACACAATGTAAGAAGGCAGATATTAATGAGTCATCAGGTGCCAGGTGGCAACCAGGGCCAGCTCCTAACGGAT
The DNA here is from genome assembly GCF_047511655.1 of Castor canadensis. Taxonomy (NCBI): domain Eukaryota; kingdom Metazoa; phylum Chordata; class Mammalia; order Rodentia; family Castoridae; genus Castor; species Castor canadensis. Next base: position 105,358,254 of record NC_133399.1, on the reverse strand, counting down.
GAGGCTGTCAGTTTGTCTTCATCTCTAGAGAGGCTCTGGGCTTCCCTGGACAGGCACCACCTCCCTCCTAAGGATCAGTGACAGGATTTGAAGTGAGAGTGAAAATTTTAAAGCACAGACCCCTGTGAAGACCTGGATGGGCTTAGACTGAGGACAGGAGCAACATTCAGAGGTGACAAGAAAGGCTCCAATTCAGGAGTAAGAAGGGCCACTGTGATCAATTTCTTTGTAAACACAGTATCAACAAACTCTAAAAATTAAGGCTTTAACAATGACTTTGTTCTGCCTTTTTTTTTTAAAGCGTGTATAGTTTTCATCCAGAGTCCCTAATTACTGGTTTCTTTAAAATACAAGATAACACGAAGTTTCAGGTTCGATGACTGAGGCCATGACTAGGTGAGCCCATGTCAAGATTACTGTTTGTATCTCTCCCATTCCCTCATGTGGATAATGGTTGGTGTGCTTTAAAAATACTTCACCCAAATTCTGGTTCTCCACAGGGTGTGATTACATGAATAATCTTGTCAGAGCAAAGTAGATGCTCCCTCCCCAACCTGCCTGTCCACCCCCTCTTTTCCTCCTCATGGCCAGCCCTCCTCTCTCTCTGGAGTTTATCCCGAGGTTTCGCATCAGCTTCCAATGTGAGATCCAGAAGTGGAGTCAGGACTCTGTGGAATGAGTGGAGTGAAGGAGTGTGTCTAAGAGCTAGTAGGAAGCTAAGGAGAGATGGTGTAGACAAGAGATGGGTGGGGTTGTGCTTGGATTCTGAAAATAGTTGCTAGGAAAAAGGAATTGTCAGGTTTCATATTCTTCTTCTCTCTTTTCCACCTCTCCCTCCTCTTTTTCCCTTCAAGGCCCAAACACACAGCTATCTGGATTTAACTGGCCATTGCCTGCAGTACAAAGTTAGTTTTCAACAGCTCAGAAAGTCCTCTTGACAAAGTGTTACCAGGCTGAGACTGAAGACACGGAGTTCACCTTGCAAATGGGGTGAGAGGGCTCCAGGCAGAGGCCTGAGCAGGAAAGCACTTGTTTCCCTGGAGCAGGTGGAAGGAGACACCTGCTAGTGGTGTTAACGGACGCTATTCAGGCAGGTGATGCTAGAGACAGTGGCAGAACCAGGTAGAGAGCTGGAGGCCACACCAAGGAGTGTGGATTTTGTTTGGGGCGGGGAGAGCAACTGCTGAATTGTTCTTAGCAGGGAAAGTTTAAGGTCACATTTCCATTGTATAAATATCATTCTCCTCACTGCATGAAAGATGGGGTGAAGAAGGCCAGGTATGCAGTTGAGGAGGCTGTTAGACAGGTGACACTCTGAAGCATGTTTGGCAGATAGAATCTATTGGTTAGAGAAGGGACAGCCAGCAATCTGAGGCATTCTGACCATTTAGAGGTGAAGGGAACTTCGGTTAGAGCATAAACTTTACACATTATTTTGGAAGTTTAGTCATTTTCCAATGAGATTTCATGCAAGAACCACATAAGCCAAGCTGCTTTGATGGAAGTAAGGTAGAGACAGAATCCCAGAGACCAGCCCTCCTCTGGGATTCACCATATTCTTGGCCCCGTTGGCAAGGTAAAAGCCAGACCTTGCTTTCTCAACCTTCTTGTGGTGAGGGCCAGGGACAGGTGATAAGCAACACCAGTTGGATGCACCCGCTGGAGATTCTGAGTAAGGTAAGAGTGATGTCATTAGCAGTGATGCCCTGAAGCATCATAGGATGGGAAGTGGGTGTTGGTTGAGAACCAATAGGAGAAGGGTCCTGGTAGGAGCACCCCTCACTCAGCATCATCGTGAGGAATACGGTACTGTCGTGGCTCCTGCTAAATACTAACAGAGGCCATCCATCTATGACATTGTTCAAGCTGATCCCTGACCCTTCTGCAGATTCCAGAATCTTCTAATCTAATAAATTACTATTCCGTGTGAGCTGGCTGCAGTGAGTTCTGTTCTTTGTGACTTAGAACCCCTTTGGATATGGTAATTGATTCTAGGAGTATCTGCTGTCAGCAGGCCTTCAAGCCAGTGGAACACAAGGACTATGGAGGAAGCTGACAGCTTCTGAGCTGAAGAGCATAAAGAAAGAAAACAATTTGAAAGTCTTAATTTGTCAGGCCCAAGGCCTGGTCAGAAAACCAGGGACTTTCTTTGATTTCTATGGCTGTGCTGAAAGAATCATTTATCTTTACTGCAGACTGAGGTAGCCAAAAATCAAAGTCAAGGTTTAAGCCTGAGGGTTGCCAAAATTCAGAGTTAATTGCACTCACACATTGCCTGATTTTGTCTGTGAATAATTAGACATCAGAAAGGAATGCATAGGATCTTGAGCACAGAAATGGGAAAAAAAAAAAACAGGAGGATTTGGAGTTGCGTACCCAAATTCCGAAAGGCCTGAGAATCCCTGAACCATGGACACCACCCCTCTTTCCTGTCTGATGATTCTCCCCTGACTTGCTTAAAGAAACAGTTACCTCTAAACATGGCCTCCAGGCGTCCTCACACTACACATCTCCTTATCTCTAGGCCACAACTAGCACCAAAGCCCAGTGGGTTCCTGGATGCTAACTATATCATACCTGAGAAATTGTTGGTTTATACATAGAAAATTTGTAAGAACTCTTATTTATATTAACAGAAACTTTTTTTAAAAAAAGTATGTTTCCCACATACTTTTAAGGGATAGTAAAGATAAGGAAAAAAATAATTATGATTCACATAAGTCCCATTTAGTCTGTACCCCTGAGAAAACAAGGACAGCAGCAGGAAGACTGGTCCCTGTCTGGCCTTGATTGAACTTGGTTTTATCCCCCTTTTGCTTGAAATTCTCGAGTGGAATGTAGAGAGGATACCACACCTGAGATAAGGAGGAAGTGCCCAGCAAAACTAGGGCTGTGTCCTCATTTCTCCTAGAATGGGATGTTCTGAATCAGCAAGTCAAGTGGCATCCATGGTACAGAATCCAAAGCACAGTGCTTTCAGGGTCCCTCAGTTGTAGTGCCACATGGAAGATGAGACCCCCATCTTTGTGGTCCAGTCTTCCTGACCTTTAGTGGGTTGACTCAGCATAGCCCCTAGGCTTCATTTTATCCTTCAAACTATGTTTGGATAACCAAGTTGCTTAGCTTAACTTGCTGTGCAGGTGCCCCATCTCACTGATCATGACCTTAAAACCTCTGCCCTGGCAAACATAGGCCATAAAATGCAAAGTCACAGATTAGGAAGCAAGGCTAGTGAGGATAGGACTTAACTTTGGTTTGGCTAAACATTTCATTAAATGTGCATTTCACAGATAGTCTGGATTGATTGTGTCGGTTTGATAGGCCAAAGTGGTTCCAGCTGCTTGTTCTTTGGGCAGAGTTAAACTGAACACAGCACTGGCTTCCTGTAAGTGAAAATGATATGCTGGAAATTCTTCCGTGTAATGAACTAGAAGGACACCAACGTCTTTGAGTGATAAGGCTGTAGGAGAGTGGCCGATCAACTGTCTACTCACCTACCCCACTTCCCTGGTCCTGAAAGATGAATCCCTCAGCAGGATTTGGATGCCTGCATCTGGGAGAGGAGTGTCAACACATTTGAAAAGTTCTGTTCACAACCGGCTTTCTTTAGACTAAACATGAGAGTGGAAGATGTTATTTTTGACATGATTTCTTGGATATCAAATAGCTATCAAACTGCCAGAGATAATGTGAGTGTGGTCTAATTAACAGACAGAAGAACCACAGAAGGAAGAACACCTCTGGACCAACAGGGATCTTCACTGTGTGCTAAGAGATAAAGTTACCAGACACAAAACTAATGTCTTATTTGAGCTGTGCAACAGAAAATTTAGGACTGGCAAACAGGTCCAATTTAAACATAGCCTCTTCTTTGATTCCCAGACTTAAATCATCTCACAGACTCGAAGTCCTTTTGCTGAAGGTGTAGCTGAAGCCTTAATAACATCTGGTCACTTTCTCTTTCCCAAACAGGCATGTGGCCTAGTAAGTCTGTGCTTTGGGAAAATGAAAAGACCTAAATACTTCAAAGATTATTGAACACAGCTACCACAAACCTGGAACCAGGACATCAACTGCAGTCCCCCAGTTTTGTATGGAGGTTACTGAGAAATGTGGTTTGGGCTGCAGTCTATGTCATCTGAAGCCCAGTAGAACCCCAACACCATCCTTCCCCACTTCCTGTGTGCATGGCTAGGAAGAAATGCCTGGCTCTCTAATCCCCTGATTAAAGCCTATTGAGAGAAATAGCTAAATTGAGAGCCCCCAGAACTCCTCTTTTCCCCATATTTGTGACTACAAACTTTCTTTGCAAATGAGCAAAATTGCCAAGGTCAATGTTACCATCAAAGAGTTAAAAGATACAGGAATAGTGATTTGTGTCAGACCATCACCTAAACTTGCCAGATTGACCTATGAAGAACACAGATGTTTCTAGGATGGTGACAGATGATGTTAACATTGATCTGGTAACAACAGCAATTGCAGTCCTGAACAGAACGATGCAGCTACTTCTGGGCTTTATTATTTCTCAATATGCAGAGAATCCAAAAGAAGTTTGAGTTGAAGCAAGCTCATGTACAGAGGGTTGAGATTTCTCATGAATAAATGCTTAGTCATCCAACAACAGAAAATAAAACGTTTGCTGAGTGCAAAGTAAATACAGAAGGCGCAAGAGAAGAAGGAAGCAATAAATAACTTGAGTATTAGAGTTTTTGCCGGAGGAGACTTTGGAATGTCCCCCTTTTGGGGACAGAAAGAGTCATCTTTTCATTGTATAAAACATAACTGCACTAAGGAAGGTAAGACCACTTTATGCTTTTTTGGTTGTGGTTTGGGATTGTAAGAATGAATGGCTCATATTGGTCAACCAAGAAGTGAACTGTTGCTCAAATGCTACTCAAATTGTTGGAGTCAACGATAGTACACTGTTTTCATGCTGCTATGTTCTGGAAATTTCCTGTCTTATGAGCCCCATGTTTGTAAAGTAGAAGACTGGAATTCTCTTTTCTAGTCTCCCTTGAAGGTAGCACTCAGGCATTTGATGAATTTTCTCAACACAGGTTCAGCCATGTGAAAATTCTGTATAACAGTGAGTGGTTAACATGCACAGAACAGACTCTAAGCAGTCCAGCTAAAGACAAAAACAAACAAATAAGTAAGTAACTAAATGAAGACTTGAGCTGCTTTACTGAGGTCACTGAAGAATGAAGAGAAGCAGAAAAAATACCATGGAGAGAAGGGGTTGAAAGAAGGATACAGCTTTGGAGCAACTTCCCTCCCTGAAGCTCTTAGCACAGGACACAATTCAGTCTACATCCATACACAGTGAAAGCAGAAAAGAGAAGGTGTGAAACTGTGAAAGCTGAAGCCAGTAGGGGAATCCTGGAAGGGAAAGAGCCAGGCAGGGGATCCCCAAACTCTCTCTGTCCCTATCTCTAACTAACTCCTGAATCACATGTATACATAACAGATGCAAAGAAGCCCAGCTAAAGAAATATCTGAAGATTTTTTATGAAAAACCAGTTTGTAGACATAAGATGCTAAATTCAAAGAAGTCAGTGCTGAGCCACACCAGAGTCAACACTGTTGAAGGACGAAAGTAAAGAGAAAATCTTGAAGACAGCAAGAGAAAAATGACATGTTGCAAACAAGGGATCAATGATTCCTTTAATGGCTGATTTTTTTTTCATAAAAACCAATGAAGATCAGAAGAGGGAAAGAGTAGAAGAGTAGATCAACATTTTCAAAGAACAGAAAGGGGAAAAAAAAAAAGACCAGTAACCCAGAATTGTAAAGCCAATGAAAATACCATGAAGAATGAAAGTGATGTGGTAGAGGGGACAGCTTAGTGGCAGAGTGATTTCGAAGCTCAGTTTGATCCCAGCACCAAAAAAAGTGAAATAAGGTATTTTCACCTAAAGAAAACTAAGCGTTCACCTCCAGGACACCTATGTTACAAGTAATGCTAAAGTCAATTCTCCAAGTTGAATAAAAGAATGCCAGATGGAAACCCAGATCCTCAGAAAAGAGTGAAGACCACCAGAAAATATAAACAATATAAACATTGAGATAAATGCAAAAGACCAAATTTTTGTCCTTTTCTGATTAATTTCTTTATATTTCTACTGTGATCTTTTTAATTTCCCATACTGCCATTTAAAATAGATTTCTTACTTTGTCTGATATATACATATGTATATGCATACATTGTACATAACACTATAACACAGAATGGGAGGTGTATGGGTCTATTAGGTTATAATCTTTCAAAAATTTACAATAAATAGTACATTTTAACTACAAATCAGCCGTGAAAAGCTATGAATGTTTATTGCATTTCCTATAGTATTTTACATACTATAAAATATGTAAAAAGAATTTAAAAAGCCATTGGGAAAACTAAAAATTATTATAAAAATATTTAATCAAAAAAATCTGGAGGAAGATTCCAAGATGGCGGCTAGAGGTAGGAAGCAGAAAGCGACCCTCCTATAGTGAAATCTTGGAGAGACGCTGGAGACACACTTTGCAGGCATAATCACCGAGAAAAGGCATAACTTTGACTCCTCCACATCTCCAGCCGGCGCAGAGAATCTCCACTTCACGTTAAACGGAGAAACGAGGAGGCCCCCGGGCCGCCAGTGGCCGGCGCCCATATGGCTTGGGAAGACGCAGACCAGCTTACTGTCGATTAGTACACTAGCACTCCCTGTTTATACCTTTGAAACTCTCTTGTCTGATACCTTGTTCTGCTTTCTCCCTCTTGTCTGTATATTTGTTTTCCCCTTTTCTTTAACTTCTTGCTTTCCATCTCAGCTCACTCTTCCATTCTCAATATTACCATTGTTATTATTACAAGCTAGAAAATACTTAATTACACACAGTACAGGGACAGTAACAACACCAAGGACAATGACAGGAAGACAGAAAAAACAAGGAAACCAGTTTCCCCACAGCAAAAAATTAGTACAGGAACCAGAGGGGAATGAAGAGAACAGAAACTCAGATCCAGACTCCAACAAAATGAAGATAAACTATGCCAAAGGACCCAATTAAGCCCACAAGAATAATTTAAAACAAGACATACTACAAGTACTCAATGAGAATTTTATAGAGATGATACTGGATAGGGTCAACCAAAATGTACAGGAGACACTCAAGAAATTCCAAGACAATAAAAATAGAGAATTTGAAAAAGCAAAAGAAGAAATAAAGGAAACCATAGAAGCACTGTATAAACACTAAAGTGAAAGAGAGAACACAATGAATAAATGGATAAATGAACTCAGGACAAAAATAGACAACAATAAAGAAGAAAACAGCCAGGATATGGAAAACCTCAGAAAAAAGAACGAAACAGAACTGCAAAACAAAATGGAAGGCCAATCCAGCAGAATAGAACAAACAGAAGACAGAATCTCAGAACTTGAAGATGAAATGGTAATTAAAGGAAAAACTGAAGAACTATTAATTAAACAACTCAAGACCTGTGAAAAGAAAATGCAAGAACTCACTGACTCCATCAAAAGACCAAACTTGAGAATCATGGGCATCGAAGAAGGAGAAGAGGTGCAAGCGAAGGGAATGCGTAATATATTCAACAAAATAATAACGGAAAATTTCCCAAATCTAGAGAAAGATATTCCCATACAAATGCAAGAGGCCTCCAGGACACCAAACAGACCAGATCAAAATAGAACTACTCCACGACATATCATCATTAAAACAACAAGTTCAGAAACTAAGGAAAGAATATTGAAGGCTGTAAGAGAGAAAAAACAAGTAACATACAAAGGTAAACCCATCAAAATCACAGCAGACTTCTCAACAGAAACATTAAAAGCAAGAAGAGCGTGGGGTGAGATCTTCCGGGCACTGAATGAAAATAACTTCAACCCCAGGATACTCTACCCAGCAAAGCTATCATTCAAAATAGATGGAGCAATAAAAGTCTTCCATGATAAGCAGAAACTAAAACAATATGTGACCACAAAGCCACCATTACAAAAGATTCTGCAAGGGATCCTGCACACAGAAAGTGACACCCAACTTAACCATGAAAAGGCAGGCAGCACCAAACCACAGGATAAGAAAAAGCAAGACAGCAGAGAGTAACATCAAGTTAGGTACACACAATCAAACCTTCAAACAACTAAGATAACTAAATGGCAGGAATCACCACATACCTATCAGTACTAACACTTAATGTTAATGGACTTAATTCACCCATCAAAAGACACCGTTTGACAAAATGGATTAAAAAAGAAGATCCAACAATTTGTTGCTTACAGGAGACTCATCTCACCGACAGAAATAAGCATATGCTTAGGATGAAAGGCTGGAAGAAGATTTACCAAGCCAATGGCCCCCGAAAACAAGCAGGAGTAGCAATACTTATCTCTGACAAAGTAGACTTCAAACCTACATTGATCAAACGAGATAAAGAAGGACATTCCATACTAATAAAAGGGGAAATAGACCAAAAGGAAATAATAATCATCAATCTGTGCGCACCCAAAGTCAACGCACCCAATTTCATCAAACATACCCTGAAAGACCTAAAAGCATATATAAATGCCAACACGGTGGTTGTGGGAGACTTTAACACTCCATTATCATCAATAGATAGGTCATCCAAACAAAAACTCAATAAAGAAATCCAAGATCTAAAATATGCAATAGATCAAGTGGACCTAGTAGATGTCTACAGAACATTTCATCCAACCTCTACACAATATACATTCTTCTCAGCAGCCCATGGAACCTTCTCCAAAATAGATCATATCCTAGGACACAAAGCAAGCCTCAGCAAATATAAGAAAATAGAAATAATACCGTGCATACTATCTGACCACAATGCAGTAAAAGTAGAACTCAACAACAAAAGTAAACACAAAAAAACATGCAAACAGCTGGAAACTAAATAACTCATTACTTAATGAAGAATGGATCATCGATGCAATAAAAGAGGAAATTAAAATGTTCCTGGAAGTCAATGAAAATGAAAACACAACCTACCGGAACCTATGGGACACAGCTAAGGCAGTCTTGAGAGGAAAGTTTATAGCCATGAGTGCATATATTAAAAAGATTGAAAGATCCCAAATCAATGACCTAATGATACATCTCAAACTCCTAGAAAAACAAGAACAAGCAAATCCCAAAACAAATAGAAGGAGAGAAATAATAAAAATAAGAGCTGAAATCAACGAAATTGAAACCAAAAAACCATACAAAGAATTAATGAAACAAAAAGTTGGTTCTTTGAAAAAATAAACAAGATCGATAGACCCCTGGCAAACCTGACTAAAATGAGGAGAGAAAAAACCCAAATTAGTAGAATTAGGAATGCAAAAGGGGAGATAACAACAAACACCATGGAAGTCCAGGAAATCATCAGAGACTACTTTGAGAACCTATATTCAAATAAATTTGAAAATCTAAAAGAAATGGACAGATTTCTAGATACATATGATCATCCAAAACTGAACCAAGAGGAAATTAATCACCTGAATAGACCTATAACACAAAATGAAATTGAAGCAGCAATCAAGAGTCTCCCCAAAAAGAAAAGTCCAGGACCTGATGGATTCTCTGCTGAATTCTATCAGACCTTTAAAGAAGAACTGATACCAACCCTCCTTAAACTGTTCCATGAAATAGAAAGGGAAGGAAAACTGCCAAACACATTTTATGAAGCCAGTATTACACTTATCCCAAAACCAGGCAAAGACACCTCCAAAAAGGAGAACTATAGGCCAATCTCCTTAATGAACATTGATGCAAAAATCCTCAACAAAATAATGGCAAATCGAATTCAGCAACACATCAAAAAGATTATTCACCACAACCAGGTAGGCTTCATCCCAGGGATGCAGGGGTGGTTCAACATACGAAAATCAATAAACGTAATAAACCACATTAACAGAAGCAAAGACAAAAACCACTTGATCATCTCAATAGATGCAGAAAAAGCCTTTGATAAGATCCAACATCATTTCATGATAAAAGCTCTAAGAAAACTAGGAATAGAAGGAAAGTTCCTCAATATTATAAAAGCTATATATGACAAACCTACAGCCAGCATTATACTTAACGGAGAAAAATTAAAACCATTCCCTCTAAAATCAGGAACCAGACAAGGATGCCCACTATCTCCACTCCTATTCAACATAGTACTGGAATTCCTAGCCAGAGCAATTAGGCAAGAAGAAGGAATAAAAGGAATACAAATAGGTAAAGAAACTGTCAAAATATACTATTTGCAGACGACATGATCCTATACCTTAAAGACCCAAAAAACTCTACTCAGAAGCTTCTAGACATCATCAATAGCTATAGCAAGGTAGCAGGATATAAAATCAACATAGAAAAATCATTAGCATTTCTATACACTAACAATGAGCAAACGGAAAAAGAATGTATGAAAACAATTCCATTTACAATAGCCTCAAAAAAAATCAAATACCTAGGTGTAAACCTAACAAAAGATGTGAAAGACCTCTACAGGGAAAACTATACACTTCTGAAGAAAGAGATTGAAGAAGACTATAGAAAGTGGAGAGATCTCCCATGCTCATGGATTGGTAGAATCAACATAGTAAAAATGTCGATACTCCCCAAAGTAATCTACATGTTTAATGCAATTCCCATCAAAATTCCAATGACATTCATTAAAGAGATTGAAAAATCTACTGTTAAATTTATATGGAAACACAAGAGGCCACGAATAGCCAAGGCAATACTCAGTCAAAAGAACAATGCAGGAGGTATCACCATACCTGACTTCAAACTATATTACAAAGCAATAACAATAAAAACAGCATGGTACTGGCACAAAAACAGACATGAAGACCAGTGGAACAGAATAGAGGATCCAGATATGAAGCCACACAACTATGAGCAACTTATCTTTGACAAAGGAGCTAAAAATATACGATGGAGAACTAGCAGCCTCTTCAACAAAAACTGCTGGGAAAACTGGTTAGCAGTCTGCAAAAAACTGAAACTAGATCCATGTATATCACCCTATACCAAGATTAACTCAAAATGGATCAAGGATCTTAATATCAGACCCCAAACTCTTAAGTTGATACAAGAAAGAGTAGGAAATACTCTGGAGTTAGTAGGTATAGGTAAGAACTTTCTCAATGAAACCCCAGCAGCACAGCAACTAAGAGATAGCATAGATAAATGGGACCTCATAAAACTAAAAAGCTTCTGTTCATCAAAAGAAATGGTCTCTAAACTGAAGAGAACACCCACAGAGTGGGAGAAAATATTTGCCAATTATACATCAGACAAAGGACTGATAACCAGAATATACAGGGAACTTAAAAAACTAAATTCTCCCAAAACTAATGAACCAATAAAGAAATGGGCATGTGAACTAAACAGAACTTTCTCAAAAGAAGAAATTCAAATGGCCAGAAAACACATGAAAAAATGCTCACCATCTCTAGCAATAAAGGAAATGCAAATTAAAACCACGCTAAGATTCCACCTCACCCCTGTTAGAATAGCCATCATCAGCAACACCACCAACAACAGGTGTTGGCGAGGATGTGGGGAAAAAGGAACCCTCTTACACTGTTGGTGGGAATGTAGACTAGTACAACCACTCTGGAAAAAAATTTGGAGGCTACTTAAAAAGCTGGACATCGATCTACCATTTGATCCAGCAATACCACTCTTGGGGATATACCCAAAAGACTGTTACTCCAGAGGCACCTGCACATCCATGTTTATTGCGGCACTATTCACAATAGCCAAGTTATGGAAACAGCCAAGATGCCCCAGCACAGACGAATGGGTTAAGAAAATGTGGTATCTATACACAATGGAATTCTATGCAGCCATGAAGAAGAACGAAATGTTATCATTCGCTGGTAAATGGATGGAACTGGAGAACATCATTCTGAGTGAGGTTATCCTGGCCCAAAAGACCAAAAATCGTATGTTCTCCCTCATATGTGGACATTAGATCAAGGGCAAACACAACAAGGGGATTGGACTATGAGCACATGATAAAAGCGAGAGCACACAAGGGAGGGGTGAGGATAGGTAAGACACCTAAAAAACTAGCTAGCATTTGTTGCCCTTAATGCAGAGAAACTAAATCAGATACCTTAAAGCAACTGAGGCCAATAGGAAAAGGGGACCAGGAACTAGAGAAAAGGTTAGATGAAAAAGAATTAACCTAGAAGGTAACACACATGCACAGGAAATCAATGTGAGTCAATGCCCTGTATAGCTATCCTTATCTCAACCAGCAAAAACCCTTGTTCCTTCCTATTATTGCTTATACTCTCTCTACAACAAAATTAGAGATAAGGGCAAAATAGTTTCTGCTGGGTATTGAGGGGGGGAGCGGGAGGGGGTGGAGTGGGTGGTAAGGGAGGGGGTGGGGGCAGGGGGGAGAAATGAACCAAGCCTTGTATGCACATATGAATAATAAAAGAAAAATGAAAAAAAAAATCTGGAAAGGAGGAAAGAGTAACAACAAAAACTACCAGCGAAAACAATAAAATGGCAGGCCCAAGCTAAACCACATTGTATGATAATAACTTTAAACATTAATGAACTAACTATTCAATTCAGAGACAGAGATTGTCAGGATACATTTGAATATGAAACACAGATGGGTTAAAAGCAAATAGAAGGTAAAAGATATACCAAGCATTAGTAAATATAAAAAGACTGAAATGGTTAAACTAATATCAAGTAAAAAATACTTTAGAACAAAACACTGTAATGGAGATTAAAAGGTATGTCTCATAATAATGAAAGGATCAACTCAAGAGGAAGACATAATAAAATACACCTGAAGCAAATCAAAATGCATTATGCAAAACTGACAGAACTACAAAGAGAAATACTAACTCCATAATTATAGTAATGGATTTTTAAAACTTTCCAGGCATATATTAGATCAACTAGAAAAAATAAGACAAAAATCTGATCTACTTTGATTTAATTGAAAGCCACACCCATCAATGATAGAATGCACAATGGGACATTAACCAGTATTCTAGATAACCTAAGTCTCAATGATTTTAAATATATTTAAATCAGATAGAGAGGATCACATTAAAATAAGCAAAATTAAGTAATATGAAAAACATTAAATATTTGCAAATTATGCAACCCATCGCGACCAATGCTACAGTTGTGGTGGTCCAAGCCTGTAACCCAATATGTAGGAGGCATAGTAGGATTGTGGTCTGAGGCTGGCCTGGGCAAGACTTCTTGTTGCAAAGGAAATTACAGTTTCAAAGCTTGCTGCTTAGTGAGCAAGGATAGAATTCTTTCAAAAGGCACCAGATTTCTCCAACGCTGCAATTACTTCAATTACAGTAGATTATTTTTGTCCTCAGACCACTGAGTGCATTTTTGGCTAGGTCAATGTCTTTAACAACAGTTTATATCAGAAAGAAAAGAATTATAGAATTCTAATTAACTTTGATGCCATCAAGATGAGGGGAAAACCCTCGAAAAGCTCTGAAGTGCTTGGTGGTGTTCATGATTTCTCTGTTCAAAGATATGAGTGGAGAAAGTTCTATTTTAATTCCAAGTTGGAAAAGTACCTTTCAGTATTTGAAAGTTTTCAATAATGTTGGTCTCTATTCTCTTCATCCATACAGTTAACCAAAAAAAAAATTTTTTTTGTAATTTTTCCAGTTGTTTGTCATAAGGATTTCAGAACCTGGAACTAAAAAGACATCACTGATAAAATGAACCAGCTCTGCCAGGTGAGCCAACATAGGGTCAAAATCCTTATTTCAAAGTCTTTCAAGAGTATATTTTCTTTTCTTTTCATAAATGCAAAAGGTCCAATCAAGCAATTTAACACTTGCCTTCTTGTAAGCTAGTGACTTTTGCCACCTGTACAAATTATAAATATTTTCATCTCTCATGGTGGTTAGTGCACATACCCTGAACAGTTTATGCTCAGTGTCACTGCAAAACTACATTAGTGACATGCTTGCTGCTCAGTCACACAGTCCCCAGCTCTGCAGATACACGGTGTGAACAGTTGGCCAACTTCCAGGACATTGTAGGTCTACTGACTAATTGAAGGGTGACATGACTGATTCTTTCCATGGAGACTCAGTCAGCTATGTTGACTTTCTCTTTTTCCTATTTACAATTATTTGTTGACAAATGTGTTACTGAGCCCATGGGAGTATAGACCAAGTCAGTGGCTGAATCTCAGGAACGACACAGATTCTGAAGTACTTGTATAACCTGCATGTCTACTGAACTGAAATTGTTGTATTTTGTTTAGTGATTATGCAAATTTTTAATACCCTCCACTCTATTTAGTTAGCATCAAAGCTTCATTTATTCTTCCACTTAACAATGAGGATATGTTCTGAAAAATGCATTGTGCAAACAGCACAAAAAATTGTACAAGTCTTGATGAAACTGTTAACGTGGACTCTTGGTGCAATTAAGAGGGGTAAACATGAGATGGATGAGGCTGCTGCTGGTGTAACACAGCCTACTGTTTGCAGTCAACTTTTTAATAAGTAGAAGGAATACACTGTAATGATTTAAAGTTGGCACAGAAAATACAGAAACAAGCCCTGGTGTCCTTTATCATCACTGTCACTGTGCTGTCTGTGACTGCATAGCATACGTCTATATGACTCGCAACACTGTCATATTCCAGCATCACCACAAACACGTGAGCGATGTATTCTAGCACAAGGGCAAGACAGCTATGATGTCATAGGTGGTAGGAATATTTCAGCTCCATTATAATCTTCTGGGGCCACCATTGTAGGTGTTGTCTGTGATCAACCTGAAAGTTAGTATTTGTCTCTGTACAAATTAAAAATACAAAATAGAAACTTCAATGTTTCAATGGAATCAGTAATGTTATTTTAGATTTATTTATTATAATTTATTTTTACAGACTCAATTCAGGTTGCAGTGTCAATGACAAAGAAGGGTAATGACTCCTGTGAACATGTTTGCACTGCGTGTTGATGGGATATGTGAGGGAACACAAAAACCTGACATTTTCCAGGCAAAAGAAGAATCTTACGAATTGAAGCATGAATTCAGCAAGTTGATGAAGCACTTTGTATCTATCCATGTTCAACATTCTTCTAAACAAGATATTTAGGGTGGGGAGGTGTTGGAGTGAGCAATCTTAACTCCAAAGAGTTGGGAACTTGCTAAACCTTGAATTTACTGGTACAAAGAAATCATTTCTTGATATATCCTACAAAGTTAGCAAACACAAGAAACTGTCCTGTTGGATAGCTTAAGTAAAGCCATGTGGTGCAAATGGTTGAGCTGGTTTGTACAATAGAGTGAAAGAAAAACTAAGAAAGATTTTCTTGTCTAATGACATGTTCTGGACTAGCTGACATTGCATTTAACACTTTGATGTGAGTCATCAAAGAGTTGACAGCCTCCTTATTTCCTTTCAGTGTATAACTGGTTGAAACTACAGACATCCTTTTATGTAATCATCACCTTTTTTATAGTCACTATTTACATGCTAATGCTATCAAAGAAAATTTCTTATTCTGTGAGTTCCTTTTGAAATGACAAACATTGCCAATGTTTTGGAAATGGTAAAAAGTTCTTTTGCCAAACCACTTTCCAACTTTATAGCTGCACAGATAGGGCCCCCGTGATGGTGAAAGAGTATCTGGTTTTGCTATTTTAAAAGGAAAAAAGAATATCTCCATATTTTTGCCTGGCATAGATGTTCCCAGACTCTGCCATTATCTCCTAAGGAAGTTTGGTTGGCAGGCATAAAGCCAAGAACTTCCTCAGAACTGACCATGATCTTTTGGGTATAAACAACTAAAAATACATTTAATGCAAAAGAAATGTATATGAAGACTTTGATCACAGAGCTTTGGAAAATAAGATTGGACAAGACTGAAGGGATAGAGAAACAGGCCAGAGGGACCCAACTCTCACTAGGGGCATTTTGTTAGGAGTTAAGCCCTGTAAAATAAGGTCTAGTAGAAGTGTTAACAATGGGTCTTTATTGTGAGCACCTTTTAATATATAATTTTTCTTTAACTAAACTAATCTGTTGGCAACTGAGCCAACAGTTAGAACCTTTGCAAAACCTTCCGAAGGACCTTGAGTGGAGAACTGCCACCCTAAGCAACCCCTTCTTTGGCAACCAGCCAGATTGCCCTCATGGCACCCTGGCTGCTTTGGACACTTTTACGATCACTCTGAGAACACTCCAGCAGCTGCAGGGGACCTCTACAACCACTGTTGCTGCTGTTAGAGACAGGACTCCTGCTTCAGGAGGTCTCACTTGAGTCAAGACATCTCCAGACAACCTCAGCCAGCTTTGGAAGGCAGCACTCCAGGCAAGACAAGCCTCAGTGACTGTTATGCAAAATCTGTGATTGGTGGAAACTGGAAACTGTGCTGTGATTGGTGCAAATCCAATCCTTTAGTTGCATGCCATACCCCTTTCTCACAATATAACCTAGGTGTTCAGCTCATTTTTCAATTCAGTCAGGAGCTGTTCTTCTGTGCTATCCCCTGATGCTGCAACATTAGGCCCAATTAAAGGCTTTTCCTAAATGATCTTTCCTTGCCCCCTTAGAGCAGGCTGAGCTGGCAACATTAAGAGGAGACAGCAGCAATGGCAACAAGTGGTGACTGCAGTAGTGGCAACAGCAGAAGTGGGGGGTAACAAAGTGACTGAACAGCTCCAGAGAGCAATTAGGGGCAGATATAGTGGCGAGCAGGGACAATGAGGATGGTGGAAGTATAGGGAAGGCTTTGAAGAGCCAACAGCAAGGGACTGTAATCCTCAGTCACTGGAAGAATTCCAGGAAGTTGCCAAGCTTTAAAATCCCAACACCCAAGGCTCACAAGCTTTGACACTTGTCACTGTAAGGGCCAAGGATCCCCATACCTGAGGCTAGAGGCTGTGACACTAGCTGCTGTTAGGAGCTGTGCATTCTGACACCCAAGGCTTGGGAGCTCTAACTCTGGCCGGTGCTGACCACTGCTGCTGTTAACTATTGATAAAAGCTGGTCATCACACTGTCTGCTCAGTTGCAGGCCACTGGCCATCAAAGCCCAGAGCAATAACAATCTGAACACCGAGAGCCATCAGTCTGGGTTCTGGAGCCTGGCATCATAAGCCTCTAGTTGGCAGGGCTTGGAGCCACAAGCCTCTGAGTCTGTCAGCCTAGCCCATAAACTTTTGGCACTCAGGGACCCAGGTCTGCTAACACTGGAAGAGCTACTTCTCACTTTCTTGCAATTTCTATCTGAGAAGATTAAAAGGACTCCAGCCAGCTGATTGGTAATGTTAGGAATGGCCAATGATGAGAAAAAAGAGCGAGACTTTCCTAGGTGATCAGAAACGTGCAATATTCTAAAATGCACAGTTGGCCAGTGTTGAGCATAATGGAACAGGTAATCCCTATAAAGTTTTACAAGGATATCATGTTATGCAGCTGCTGAACGTTGTGGATTCACACACACCACATAGGTCTAGTAAGAATGAAAGTAAAACTCATGTATGAAAATGGGACCTGTTAAAACTCTTCTGGGAATGGTTGGAGGAGAATAAAGGAGAAAGATGGAGGGGTGAATTCAACTATGATACATTGTAAGAACTTTTGTAAATGTTACAATGTACCCCCAGCACACTCACAGATGGGAGACATCAAGGAACTCCTTTGAACCTTGACTTTGGAATTAAAAATGAAAGACAGGACTGTGAAATAGGTACAGTGGGGGGTACTTATGGGAGAGGAGGGGGAATGGAGGAGATGAAGTTGAGGGAGTATGGTTGATGGGCTTCATATACATATATGAAATAGAAAAACTTTTTTTTAAAGAATTCAAGCCAACTTTGACTTTAGTTCTTATCAACCACTGTCCCTGTTCTTTTGCCTTTTATAATGAACCATGCAAATAGAACCATACTGGTTTCCTCTACCTAGCATATTTGATATTCATCAGTGCTGTTGCATATATTAGACTAATTTCTTTTTATTGCTGTATTGAATTCCATTGTGTAGATGTACAATAGTTATGTTTGTCAATCAATAATTAAGAACATTAAAGTTATTTCTAGCTTGGGAAAAAAAAGAAAAAAGAGTGACTGCGGTTACAATGTGTATCATGTATGTGTATGTTTTCATGACAAATTTCAAAAGAACTCCTGGTCACATGCCAATTCTCTTAGCCATACAAACAAGCAGGAATGATAATTGGTTTTGGTCATATCCTTATCACAGCAAATGTGAGTGTGTTTAGTTTTTAAGTGCAGATTTTTTTTTTCTTTTTTCCAGGCACTGAAATCGTGTTCCTAAGGAGGAAAATACAAGAAAAGCAATTTTGGAGGGTGTGTGTGAAATCGTGGTGAGGGTAATTGCCTGCAGAAAGAATTAGCATGGACAAATTTCTACTTCAATCAATAAAGTAATTAAATTAAAATTGTTTTGAGGACTCCTTTGTACCCAAGTCATTGCTGAATAATTTGCTAGCAGTGCTTAATTCTGGAAGAGTAAGGCAAGGTCTGGTGAATTTTGAGAGGAAATTAAAAAAAGGATGATCTAAGAGTTACCAGTGTAAGGTTATATCAGAAAATAAAGGACCTGTCGAGATTGTGGTATTGATGAGCAGATGTGGACAAGTGGGGCGAGAGGGGAGACACAAGGGGAGGGAATATGGTAAATGTGTGATATTAGGGTTAGAAGAAAGGTTGTGCAGAGCCTGAGGGTTCTCTAAACTACTGCTGCTATATAGATGAGGGAATGACCAGGACCAGTGGAAGCAGTAGGGCTAGGAGCTCAAAGTCTAACAGGTGTTACAGGTGAAATCCTGCATTCTGAAGAAGCACTAGCCAGAGGATCAGGTGCATTGGCACAGGTGGGCATGCTGCTTGTGGTAGCCATGTCAGCTGGATCTCAGCTATGCAACCAGGGTCAAAGCCACTGCTAGATATTGGACCTGAGACAGTATGCTCTCTACCGATCCACCTGTCTAGCTATCTGTGGTATCCACAGAGTCAATGCCATTTCTTGTGTCTAGGAAGCTATTAGTAACTGCTTTAACCTTTTCATCTCCTTAGGTAATTGCTCATCTTTTCAAGTTGCTATTTCTGCTTATTTGTGTTCATTTCCAGCATTCTATTAGTCTTCCCCTCAGAAGCTTGGTGATAAAAGCATATGTAGATATTTGTGACCTGGGTCAGATTTTTATTGTGGAATTCTCTATGGTACTCTCTTCAGGTTTTATTTTTGTAGTTTAGTTTTTAGTTTTTGGCCACCTAGTCAGATTTCCCAGAGACAAGTCTTTTGACATCCTACCTGTGGGATATAAACTTAACTTTTGGTGTTCTGAGAACCAAGTTAGGGAAGAAATCTAGACAGTCCAAAATAGAATGACAGATCTACTAACACCCTAGTTCCAGTGCTGCTTCCTCTCACCACCCCCTCCAGCCCCTCCCCCCCAGAGACTACTGATTGACTCCTTCTCCCAGAATGCTCTGAGAATCAATCTCAAATTTTCTGCTAGAGAGTTAAAAGCTCTAAGTAATCCTCAAACAGACCTCCAAACATTTCTCCTATTTGGGGATTCTACTCACACTTCTTGGTGTCCTGAGATTTGGGGGTTCTGCAGTGAACAATTGGATTGGTTCTCTACTCTCCTCCTGCCAAGTTAGCATCCAACATTGTCAAGTCTAATTAGTCAATCATCATTTTTTCTGTGCTTTCTTTCCAATTTCCAAAATATTCTCCTAATAGTCTCATTTACCCCCCTTCATTGTGTGGGCTTATACATTTTGTCACAAATAAAATGCTATTTTTGGAGAGAACAGAAATAAAGACAAATTTAATCTTCAATCTTTGGCCAGCACCTCCACCAATTTCTAAAGATAAATTTTCTTTTTTTGTTGTTTTCATGCTGTATATTCTTTAATCAAAGTAAGACTTTATTCTCACATGGCTGGAGGAAAAAGAGAATTTTTTGTTTGAAATTTCTGACCAATTAACTAATAATATGTTTTGGTTAAAATTTTTGTTGATTCTTTTAAGGCATTTCTGCACTGTTAAGTTACTTCCATCTCAATTCAGGAATGCATCCTCAAAACTTGTGGCAAAATTAGAAGTTATTTCAAGTCTTGGGATTTTAATGTCTTGGATGACTTGAAAGTTATGCCATCTACCAAGTTACTTTCTTATTTTGGATAGTTTAGCTCCTCTGTGACTAAAGCACCATCATGTAAGTAGTTCTGAAAAGTGATGATGCTATTAAAAAGAAATGGACCTGTGCTAAGGTCTGTATCCATTAGTGGGACAACTTTGTACTATAATTGACCAAAGGACAGGATGGCCATAACTAAGAAAATGGAAAGACGGTGTATATTTATAATTCTTGTCTGATAATTTTATGCATGCTTCCACAGTACCATTTGTATCCAATATTTGAAAGAAGATGACAATGTGTACCAAACTTGCTCTGGAGCCACGGAACTCATACAGCTCATTATCTTTATTTTAGAGCTACTCACATTTTTATGGAATATCACTTACCACATAAAAATTATATGATGAACAAAGACTTCTTAAAGAGAATCTCAGTATTGAAAAATTCAAAGCATACTTTTCTAGCCTTGAAAACCTTTGATTCAGTAGCCAGATTCTTGGTCTTAGAGTTAAAAAGTGTAGCCATTATACAATGAGGGGGAAACTTTTGAACTATTCTGGCTAGTAGAACAAGTTTCAGTCTGTTGAACTCAGCTTCAATTGAATTATTTGAATTCAGAAGAATGGTAAGCATCACATCTTATAGTACCACAGAGTTAAAATCTTTTACTGAGGGTACTTTTCTTTGAGGAAGCATCATGAATTTGTACTGTGAACCATGCACTCTTTTCTAAAAATATAGTGTTGAAAGACACTATTAAAAAATGGAAAATAAAAAGACTGACCCGGGAACAAAAATTAATCAGTAATAGCTCCAAAGTGGGCCAGAAACTCAAAGAGGTAGTCAGGGATGAATGTGTAGGCTTATTTTGGATAGTTCATCTCCTTTGTGACTAAAGCACCATCAAGTAAATAATTCTAAAAAGTGATAATGATATTGAAAAGAAATGGACCTGTGATAAGGCCCGTGAGAGCCTTTGAGTTCCAGAGAAACCAGAGGTGGTCCTCGATTCCTTTCACAGTGTCAAGGTTGATGAGAGATGCCAGAAGAGGCAGAAGCATAGAACCAGCTGCTGATGGAAAGGAGGGGCTCAAGTGGTCTCCAAACTCATGAAAGGTGGTTTAAAGAAGTGCTGCCCACCCCAGCCTGGGTTCAGAGGATGAGTGAAGTGACGTGACAAGAGAGCAGGAGGACATAGGCACATTTCCCAATGAGGAATGGCTGAGCTTAGTGAAACACCCCAACGTCACTATGGGGAGGACTTCCAAATCACTTCCCAATACATGACCTGGTTCTTTAGGACTGGATTCTTGAGAGGTTGGATGAAGACAAACATTTGGAGAGAGGAAGAGGGAGAAGCAAACAGTGAGGATGAAAAGGAGCCAGAAAAGAAATGAGAGAGGAGAAAGACGAGAGAGAGAGAGAGAGAGAGAGAGAGAGAGAGAGAGAGAAAGAGAGAGAGAGATTTACTCAAAAATGAGCTTACAAATTAAAAGTAATAAAAATACAACAGTAAGAAAAATGCCAATAAGTCCCAAAAGTGAAGATTAATTCCTTTTAGATAAATCTAAATAATGTAGCAAACTGAAGAATGATTTAAAATAAGTAAATTTAGTTTTTGTTTGGGTTTTGCAAGACTAGAGTTTGAACTCAGGGCCTTATACTTGCTCATCAGGCACTCTTCTATTTGAAGTACTCTGCCAGCCCTGAATTTATTTTCTTGAAAAAAAGTAAGCAAGCTTAACATCCTCAAAAGAATAAGACCTTATCAAAAAGAAGCAAAAATAAAATGAGAAACATTTATAAATCATCAAATTAAAATAATATTCTTAAATTTTAAAAATCAATGAATGGGCACCATACTATAATGGTGGAGACATGTGATCATACATTTGTACAAGACCAAGAGGGGACTCTAATGTAAACTTTAGGCTCTGGAGATGACGAAGTGCCAGTGTCGGTTCCCCAGGTGTAACACATGCGCCCCTGTGCCAGGAGATGGTGATGGTGGAGAAGGTTAGTCATGTGGGGGCCAAGGTGGATGCACAATCTTTATACCTTTCAATCAATTTTGCTGTGACCCTAAAACTCCTCTAACAAACAAAGACTAACAAATACAATAATTGGAAGATATTACTGAGGATTTTACCCCAAAAGCAGAGCAGAGAAGCAAAGAGATTAGAATTATGAAAGAGCAGGTAAGAAATATGGAAGAAGAATCTAGGAGCACACCATCTGTTTAGTTAAGTATATCAGAAGGAAAGGACAGAAAACCTTAGCTGACACGAAATGTATGAAGTAACAGCTAATAGATTTGCTGAATTGAAAAAAGGACCATGTTTTTAAGCAAAGAAAATTCTAAAAATTAAGCCACATTTGAAAAATGAGTCCATACCTGGACATTACATAGTGAAACTGCAGAGCATCCATTGGATGAGGGTGAGTAGATAAGGAAACACTAGAAATTACCAAAAAGTAAGTTTGATACTACAAGAAAACAGACAATCAACCTCGTGGTGAACCTCTCTAAATAACCTCTCAATGTAATAACAATATCTTAAAAGTATTAAAAATAAATGTGATCCCAGAAATAATTATTTTAATGAACTTTTATAACTTTGATGTCATCAAAGTTAGAGGTATTGGCACAGGAGTAGACAAATGGGCAACAAGAGCAGAAAACTCAGGAAGAGGACTACACATTTATAGGAACGTGCTGTATGCATGAGGCACAATTGCAATTAGTGAGGAAAGGATGGATTTTAATTACTACTTGATGCTATGATTATTGTTCTTCCACGTGGAAAAGAAGGGGACTTTCTTGTCTCACTTATTGTCCAAGAATAACCCCTGAGTGGTTTAAAGACCTACAATTTTCAAGCAAAAGTGTAAAACAGTTAGTAGAAAATTTAGGCTATGTATATGATGTCAAAGTATAGAAGTATTTCTTCAACGAGGCATAAAAAGCAAATTAAAGTGGAAAAGATTAATCGATTTCATTACATTAAAATTAAAACATGCCATACAAAACATCATAAACATAAGATTTACTTTGCAATTTTTCTCCATGACACCACTATAATGAGCATCCATATTCACGCATTTTTGTTGCAAGTGTTTTATGAAACACATTTCTTGAAGTGGAATTGCTATATTGAAGAGTTAATTCTCCTCAACATTTCATAGTTCTTTCTCTTTTAACTGTTCCATCACTTTACATTTACATTAACATTAATTGGAAGTGTTTTTTCCTCATATTCTTTTCAGTGTTGATTATGACTGATTTTTATTTCCACTCATTTATTTCTAGTCTGTGCTATTTCAAGAAATGCTACAATAAATATCTTTATACATGTATTTGAACTTGTATGTGTTCTGTGGAAAATATAGAACTACGTAAGGCTCTGTATCCAAATGAAATTGTTGAATCAAACACAGGTTTAATTATTGTCAAGTTTATATCAAAAAATATAGTAACCGTGCTTTCACCCACAGTTCTTGAGTAGCCATTTTCTCACAATGCTCCCACAGCTCCTCATTTTCTCCAATCAGAAAAATGAAAACTTATAATAATATTAAACTCATTCTTTAGTTAGATTTAACCTCTTTTCAAAGGCTATTTGGGTCTCCTTTTCTCTGCCTGTTTTTTTTCTTATCATGTTAGCTCATTCTACAATATTCCTTAAGAAACTACCCCATACCAGGTGCTGTCCTAGACTTGGGAGACACGGTTGTGGACAGGTAGAAGGATCTTGTCCTAGAACTTATGGTTCAGTGGAGGGAAGTCAGGGAGGAAACAAAGGAACAGGCAAAGCCTAACCAACGTATTGAAGAAAATATAACAAGGTGTTGAGACATATGGTCAGAAACTGCAATCCTCCTGATCGCACCCTCCCAAGAAGTTTGGGATGATGGACACAAACCACCATGCCCAGCTGTGGGTGAGATGGGGCCCCATGAACTTTTTGCCTGGGCTGATCTTGAACCACAATCCTCCTGTTCTCAGCCTCACAAGTAGCTGACATTACAGGCATGAGCCACCAGCACCCAGCTGGAATAAATAATTCTTTAAAAACGAAAGATGGAACAAGAAAGGTGAATTTGTCACTGATTTTTGAAATCAGCACTTATGACCAGAGTCATCACGTTTAGGGAATCCTCTCAAAATATGATAGCAGGGGACATGAAATGCCTTCGCTGTTCCAGGCCCAGAAACTGTCAGAAGTAACTTTCAAACTCTTTTGTTGTCTTTAATTAGCTGCCTTCTTCCTGTACAGCCAGAATAACTTTATATCTCAGAGTTTTAAATGTGATTGATGATAAACATTAATACAGAAAAAGAATTCAAATACTGCTAAATTAAGTGGCATTTAACGTCTGGAAGAATTTTAGGTCAAGAACAATTTACTAAGCATCAAAATCGCTCTGCTTATGAAGTTTTCTTCTAACCAGGGTATAATTTTAAAAAGTGCTCTTGAAAACAGTTAAATCACATCCTGTATATGTAAATAACACGAAAAGGGCAAATTTAGGCAAATATTTAGGGGCCTTATTTTCAAAGAAGGATGAATAGAAACCAAATATTTTAATAAATAATTTTGTTGACTCTTTAAAGTATTTTCATTGCAAAACAAGCACAAATACAAAAAGCTCTACAAACAAGCACATAGCCTAAAGAGTCACAGGGAACCTGTGCAGCCAGCACCCAGGGGAAGACATGTGGTCCATCTCCGTCAAAATGCACTCACTTCCCCTAGAGGAGAGTACTGTCCTGACTTTTACAGAGATCACCCAAATGTTCATTCCCAGAGATTTGGTTTAATCTCACTTCTTCTATTAAGTATTAATATTTTATATTGATTTATTAGATTGGCTGTCTGGATGGTAGTTGCTGAGACATGCAATCTAGAAGCTTCAGAACAAGGGGGAAACCAATGGTGCAGCCCCAGTCCCAGGCTGAAGGTCTAGAAGCTCCCTGGAGTGTGGCTGGTGTGCGTTCATGTTCGAGAAGCTGAAGTCTGATGGCAGAGGCAAAAAACACACCCACTCTAGAAGGATTGAGTTTGCACCCATAGAAGGCGCTTCCTTCTTCCACTTTTTGTTCCATCCCACCCACACCCTGCTGGATGATGCCACCCATATTCAGGGAAGATCACCTCAGTTCACTGGACCACATACCGGCCATCTCTGGAAACACCTTCACAGACACACCCAGAAGTGTGTTTTGCCGATCTTCTAGACCTCTTTAAATCCAGTAAAGATTAGCCATCACACCTCCATCTTTTTTTTTCTTGCAATTTACCTATTGAGGAATCCAAGACATTTGGCTTGTAGAATATTCTAGTTTTGATTCTGTTTATAGAACAGTTCCTCCGCCTCTGTATTTCCTGCAAGTTGGCATCTGAATTCAGAATCTTAATCAGACTCAGGCTTAGTTTTTGTCAAGTCTGTGTGGTGTATTCTTTCACCAGGAAGCATACTCTCCTTTTGTAATCGTAGCAGTTGTTGACACCCAATGCTTGGATCCATTCACTCCTTGATGGTTCCAAAGTGGAGATCTCAGTTTTGTTCTTCCTTTTCCGACTGTTGCATAAAGTACTTTATAGAGAGATGCATCCATTCTGCTACTGTTTAGTTACCCGGTGGCACATCTCGCACAGAGGAACCAGGATAAGATGTGTGATTCTTTTCCTTTGAATATTTGTCCAGATTTCTCATGATACAGGTGGAGAGAGATGATAGACTATTTTTTAAGTTCCATATGCAAAAGTAGAAATGTAACCCTGTAATTTATGAAAATAAAAATTAGAGATTTAATTTTTTCATTTGCTTTTAGTTTTTTATTGATGTATAATGTAAAGAGAAGTGTCCATGTCATAAGGGAATAGACAAATGAACTTTCATGAACTGAACATGCTATGCAATCAGCAAACAGATCAAAAGGTAAAATGTTGCCAGTACCCCCAGAGCCACCTGTTACGGTTTGAATATGAAGAGTTCCCCCATAAAGATTCATGTGTTGAGGCCTTGGTCCCCCCAGGTGGTGGCACTATTTCGAGAGGGTCTGGAAACTTTAGGAGGTGAGACCTAACTGGTGGAAGTTGGTCACTGTGGGCAGGTCCTGATCCCTGGTTCCTTCCTGTCTTACTCTCTGGTTCCTATCTGCCATGAGGTGAACAGCTCTCCTCTGCTCATGTAAAATATTCTGTCCACACATATAAGGGAAAAGTGACCATGGACTGCACCTCCTGAAACTGTGAGCCAGAAATCTTTCCTCCTTTAAGTTCTTTATGTCAGATATTCCATCATACAGATGTGACAGTAACTAATATGACACCCTTCGTGTCCTTTCCAGTCAGAATTTTCCATAAGGGACATCTTCTCCTTTGGTGTCCATCAATTAATTATCCCTGCTTTAACATGAAGGTGAGTCAAATCTGCAGCATCTGCTGTTTTGTGTGTAGATTGTGTGACAGTCACTGTACTGATGATCCAGTATTCTGTGGATGGGTTTTGAGTTTCCAGTTTGGAGCGGTGTTTTGTGAACATTTCAGGACATACCGTCCAGTGAATGAACACAGTTGTGCATTTTTCTTGATCATACAGTTGTCCCTCCATATTCAAGGGGACTGGTTCCAGGACCCTTACCCTTCCTCCACAGGTACCAAACTCCTCAGATGCTTGATTCAGTTCTAGTGCAGCACAGTACTGGACGCCTGTGGCTCACGCCTATAATCCTAGCTGCTCAGGAGGCAGACATCAGGAGGATTGTGGTTCGAAGCCCATGACAGAAAAAGGTCAGGTAGAATGGCTCAAGGTTAGGCCCTGAGTTCAAGCCCCAGTACCACAAAAAAAAAAAAAAGCATCCAGCATAGTATCTGAATAGAACATACACCCAACCTCTGGTGTTCTTCAAATCATTTTTAGATTACTTGCAATACCTAGTACAATGCTATGGAAACAGTTGGTGTACTATGGTTTTCAGTACAGGGGCAATTTTAGTTTTTGAATCCATGGTTGGTTAAATCTATGAATGTAGAACCTATAAGCCTAAACAGAGTAAGAAGCTGAGTAATAAAGAATTTTTTCTCTTTGCTTGACTGTCTTCAATCTGGGGTGTTGGTCTTATTCTGCCTTCAGACTCGAACTAGCACTTACATCACTAGTTCTAGAATTCTCAGGCCTTTGGTCTTAGGTGCAATTATATCATCAATTCTCCTCTTTCTCCAGCTTGTTGTTGCAGTTACTTAATTTCTCAGCCTCCTGGACTGCGTGAGACACTTCCTCATAGTAAACTCCATGTGAGTGGGCATGCATGCATACATGTGTGCACACGCACCCACACACAGAGTCACGTGCTGTGCAACATTGCAGATATGTCCTTAGAAAGGCATCATTCGGCAATTTCATCATTATGTGAATATCACGAGTGTACTTACTTACACAGCCTAGAGGGTACAGCCTACCATGTGTCTAGATTGTATGGGGATGTATATATGGTACAGCCTATTGCCCCAAGGGCCACAATGAACAAAACATGAGATTATATCAAGCACAGAATAAAACGATGCAATCAGGAGACACAGGAAGCACAGATACTGGCATAACTTAACACACTGTCTCACAGTAAGCTTTCTTAAATCAGTAGGTGGGGTACACGTTAAAATAACAAAAGTAGAGTACAGCAAATATACAAACCTGTAGCTTAGTCACTTGTTGTCATTGTCAGGTGTTCAGTACTGTGCATAATTGTATTGCTAGACTGTCATACAACAGGCTTCCCAGTTGTATGAAACAAAACAGTAGGTTTGTTTACACCAGTGTCACCACAAACACACATCATACATGGCAACACGCTGTCACAGTGACTAGGATGTCTCAGGGCAAGAGGAATTTTTCAGTTCCGTTGTAATCTTATGGACCTTAGTCATATATGTTGTTCATTGTTGGCCAAAATATCATTATATGGTACAGAATATCTATCTAGTTATCTACCCATATGTACACACATAAACATACCCTACATGTGTGCATGTACATATATGTGTGTGTATATATACATATGTATCTCCTATTGGTTCTGTTTCTCAGAAGAAAAACGAACAAAATGCAGAAAATTATTTGCTGAAGAAAGCAGAAAAATAAATAAATAACAATAATAGAAAGTTTCATTATGTTTATGACAGTGCTAAAGCATTGTCTATGTTTTCTAAGCTCTAGCCTGTTTTCCTCAGGGGATCACTGAATTCTCAGTTGAATCTTGTGATATAGGTACTATGATCACTCACATTTTACAGGTGGGGAAACAGGTTATGAGGGGTGAGGTAACTTGGCCAAGATCCCTAATCATGAGGCAGGATTTTGCCCTAGGAGGTGGGGCTATAGACCCAAGTTCTTGATCACTGCCCTGTACACTCATCGTTATCCAGGAGACAGCAAGTCAATTCTAGAGAACCCACTGCCTCCACACTATTCTTACATGTATGTCTTCTGACATTTGAATTTAGTCATTTCTTAAAACCTGCCCTTGCACCATGGCTTCACACTCATACACCACATGCAAACTGCACACCTGCATGTGCACACACACATGCACACAGGACATGTGCTTGAGTTTTCCCCATTGGAAAAGAGTAAGGAGGCAAGGATTAATGATGTCTTCCCTGCTGCCGGGCCTCTAATGGTTGAGGAACCACTGTTCTCTGGACACTCAAATCCTGGCTGGTTTACATAGAGCCCTGCTTGGGCCTACCTTGCTCTGGCCCTGCCTGCTCCCTGTGGCCTGGTATGTGCCAGTGGTTGTAGAACCTGGTTCTGCTCTCCCTTTGCTGCTGTTTTCCTGCTCATCTTGCTCTGCCTCCCAAAATCCTTTGCAATTTCCAGTCCTTGACTTTATTCACCCACAATTGAGTGAAAGCCAAATCAAGAATAGATTTTTTTCCCCTCACTTAAAATCCACAAGTAAGAACAAGTTTCAAGGACAATTTTTTATACAGTCACCATTACTAACAATAGGGATACACTCTGAGAGATGGGTGGTTAGTGCTTCTGCATTGTGAAAACATCGTCATGTGTTCTTACACAAACCCAGATGGTATAGTTTAATACACACCTAGGTTACATGTTATTTGGTGTCATATATGTGACCTGGGGTTCACTGAAATATCCTTGTGTAGTGCACAACTCTGTTTCTAAGTTTCCAGTCCCTACCTTCATCAGATAACAACAGTTATCGATCATTAGGTCATGTTCTTACAACAATAAATTAAATGCAGTTAGCTGGAATATCTGTATTTGGCCCTGTAGTTTTTTCAACATGTGACCAAAACAAATCCTATTTTTTAAGGATCTTTATATAAATAAGCAGCCAGTTGGCATATACTAAGACAAATCCCACAAGCTAAACAAAGGTAAATTGCAATTAGCTGTTTTGTGAGCATCCTGCTCAGAAAGCCTAGTGTTTATTTCAGCTTTGCACATACTGTATAATGACACCATATATCTGAAGCCACACACATCTGGAGATCATAATTACAACCATGTTGACTTTTCTCTCTTAGATGCTAAGCTTAGCTGAAAACTGAAGCTACATGGAGTCAGTATACCAGTTTCTTTTACAAATTTATTCCACATAAAAATAAAATTACAAAACATTATTCTTTTAAGGAATAATGAAACTGTTGTTTTTTTTCATCCCTTTAGAGTTTGATGTTCACTCTGATAGAAAGCAGAAAAGAGGTTTCCTCCCCCACTGGGTTTTTACTGCAATTCAAGGAAGCAATGTTACCCTGCTTATAATAAGGATGGATGAGCCTCAGTTTGGCTGCTTTTATACATTTCATACCTTTTGTAAAAATATTTGGGGTTCAGAGAGACTCAGAATGTACCTTGTCCTAAACATTCTTTCTTTTCATTTTTAAGTGATCATGTAAACATTCACACTATGTTCAGACTTATTAACAGTTATCTCATCAAAACTTTTCACAGCATGACTTTGGGTGGACTAAAATAAAACCTAGCACTCTTACTCATAAAAGTCACTGGATTCCAGAATCTCCCTGCAGATTCTACCAGATGTTTTCTTTTTTGAAGCCCTAATGTCCTGTCTTACCAAATATAATTGAATTAAAAAACCCACTGGGTTTTCGTTCCGTCTGAAATTCACTGAGCCATATGAACACTGGAGTGTACTGAGCCCAATCCTTCCCAACACTCATGGTTTTTGGTCCCCTGATAACTACATGATGAAAGTGTCATGTACTCAAAACTCATCGACTTCCCTTCCAAATCTGTTTTTCTGTTTTCAGTCTACTTTTTCAGAGAATGGTCCCACCTTTTTCTCACTGCCCCACCCAGAACCTGTAGGCATCCTTGACCCTTGCCTCTCACTCACCACCCCCCACCTCCCCCACACAAATCTTATTCATTCCACCTCCCACCTGTCCAACTATTTCAATGCACCTCTTCCAGCTTGTGCCACATTACTTCTTGCTCACATTTGCTCAGTAACCTCCTTAAATTCATTGATCATCTCCCATCCATGGTCACTGATGAAGCTTTTGAGTGTGTGTCTCAACCTCATTATTTCCAACAGGGTTTTCATTGCATGATTTTGCACAGGAAGGTGAATTTGTTTTTGTAATGTAATTATCACATGATACCAGAACTCACTGTAGTTAGAATAGTGCCCGGGAAATAATAAAACATTTGATAAATTGTACCTATTATTATGCTAAGCAGATAGAATCCTTTTGAGCAAATGCTAAAGGAAGATCCAGGGCATCTTCCAAGGGAAACTTGGATCTCTTGGATCCTTTTCTCAAAAGCTCTCAGTCGCCTTCCATCACCTTCAGAAGAAATTTCCAATTCTTAGCAGATGTGCCAGATGCGTCCTAACCTGCAACTCTCTTCTCCTTCAGCCCTCTTCTTTACCCCTCGCAAGGCTGGGAACTCCATTCAGTGTGAGAGTTCTATCCCCCAGGCCTGAACCAAAGGCTTCAGTTGGTGCTTGTACTTGAAACACCTTCAGCCTCCTTCCCCCAGAGTCTATCTCTCTGGAAAAGCCCTACTCACCCTTTTGAACTTGGACTTCACATTATTTCCTCCAAGAAGCCTTCTTATGCTGGCTAATTACTCCTGCAGTGGACTGGCTTACAGAGCAGCTCTGCACACTCTGCCTTGGCACTTGGCTTGCTCCCTTCAGTGTTTGTCCCCTTACTTTGCTCTACAGGCCCGTGAGGACAGTGACTGTGCCTTTTCCTCTTAGTTCTGTGTCCAGCCAATCCAGCACTAAGCACCTAGAAGGCAATCAGCAATTAGTTATTAAATGGATATTAAGTGATTGAATCCCCACAATCTAAATTATGTTAGCATTTTTTCTTCTTTCATATGAAACAGACTTAGTATTTGCTCAAAAGGATTCTATCTGCTTAGCATAATAATAGCTACAATTTATCAAATGTTTTATTATTTCCTGGGCACTGTTCTAACTACAGTGAGTTCTGGTATCATGTGATAATTGTATTACAAAAACAAATTCACCTTCCTCTGCAAAATCATGCAATGAAAACCCTGTTGGAAATAATGAGGTTGAGACACACACTCAAAAGCTTCATTAGTGACCCATTAAAAAGATAGGAAACCATAAACATGGCAGACACTTTTATAAATATTATCAGATGATTAAAAAGTGAATATGGCTCACTACTTTTAACAAGGCCTGAAGCTTTTTATGTAACTGGGCTTCACAAGGCAACAGCTTGAAAAATGGTGAAAGGAGAGTTATCTGAAATGGAAAGAAAAATTAAAGCTCCCATGTGACTTGTAACGCACTCGATGACCTGCAGAAGACAGTCTCTGGGGGGTAAGGGGTGTGGACTTGTATGTGTATACACACATTTTGGGGTTTCTGACTTAGCTCCATCCAGCTGAAAACAGTTTTCTATGTTTATCTAGAATCTTGCACAGATACAGTTGCACATGAGCTGGTGCAGAATTCAAGTGAAGGCTCAAATTGTGCCCTAATGTTTTCATCATGTTGGGCCAAATACCCATTTTCAAAATGAGTGTGATAGCTAACTGACAGTAAGTTAAAATTTGGAATTTTCCAATCCTGATACAACACCAAAAAGGCCTACATTGTATTTAATCTTCATTTTATAGAAGAGAAAACAGAGGCATAGAAAGTTGAATTAATGGACTAAAGCCTCATATTTAATTATCAACAAAGTCCAGATTAGACAATAGACAATCCCCCTCTTCCATATCCCTGGCTTTTAGCCACTATGCTCTATCACGATGTTACCCAATGCATATTGGAACTAAATTACTGGAATCGTATCATACAACAATATCCATGAGTCAGACATGGCCTGATTTCTTGACAACTCACATTCTGAGGAAGAATGAGAAACTCACCAACTCATTTGCTTCTCTACAAATGTGGTCTCACCCACTTTTGTTATGGGATGGAGACAAAGAAAACAAGTTTTGAGTCAGGCAGGGGTCAATCACGGTGCTTTTGACTTAGGGTCTTTGAACACAGGTTAAGTCAACATCTATGAGTCTAATTCCTTACTTGTAAAGTTGGGGTGTAAATTCATACCTCAAATTGTCTGTATTTAGAAGAGATATCTAGGTAAAAGAATTGCAAAGTTTTGCCAGCCCTCCTCAACACTTTGTAATGACTCAGGTTAACTGCTGCATCCTTCATAAAACAGACATACAGGTCCCTCAAAACTTCCTTTAGAACCTTCTGAGTGAGAGGTCCATGTAGGAAGAGCAGAGCAGAATGTGCTGGATTAATGATGACTATACTCATCTATTTTGCGTTACTTCAATGAAACAACTCAGGCATCTAACTTTATAAGATATTCTAACTTCATAAAGAAAAGAGATTTATTTAGCTCCCAGTTTTGGAGCCTGAAAGCCAAAACAACATATACTGTCTCTGGTGAGGAACCAAGGTGGCATGTGTGGGAGGAAGAACTCACACCTTGAAACAGGAAGTGAAAGAGACCAAGGCCAAGGGCACACCTCCATTGACCTAAGACCCTCTCAGTAAGCTCCACCTCTTAAAGATACCATCTCTCAATATCTCTACACTGAGGACCTTGCTCTCGACACATAAACCATTGGAGGACCCACTCAGGCAATATCCAAATCCAAAAAATTACCTTGCATAGAATTTTACTTCCTGGGGAAACGGAGAAACAAGACAATAAGCCAAGTCAGAGAGGTAGGTTTGGGGAGGTTATCACTGTAAGGAGCCAGGCCTTGGGAGAATTTTTAGGTTGAGGAGTAATAAAATGAAAAACAGAGAGTAGTGGAATTTAGATAAGGGATTAAGAGGAAACACAGGTTGCTAGGTATGACAGCATATGCATGTAATCCAAGCTACCTAGGAGATGGAAATCCAGAGGATTGTGGTTGCGGGCCAGCCCAGGTAAAATCTTAGAAGACTCCATCTCAAACAATAAGCTTGGCCCAGTGACTTCAATTGCCTTTACATGTAAAATCCAGGTTGCCCAGCTGCAGTAAGTGCAACCTGGGCGACCATGATTCCTATCTGCCCTGGACAGCTATCTTGGGTCTGGAGGGCTGGCTCCACATAAATCCTAGGCTTCTGTTGTCCTGTGATGCTCATCTGTGAGAAATAAACTTACTTCCCCCGTTGGTGTGAGTGTTCCATCTTGCCAGGCTTGTGCAAGAGAAAAGATTCAACTCAAGGTGCAGTCATCTGAAGTGGTAAGGGGTGCGCCACGACTCTCCTTCCCACTTAGAGGTTGTCCATTCTCCCCTGGAAAGATATTAAACCAATCTTCTAGCTCAATGGTTCTGTGCATTTAAAAATCACTTTCACATAAAAAAAATCTCCTAGGTGCTGGATGCCAGTGTCTCTCGCTTATAATCCTAGCTGCTTAGGAGGCAGAAGTTGAGAGGACCAAGGTTCGAGGCCAGCCCAGAAAAATAGTTCGTGAGACCCCCATCTCCAAAACAACTAGAACAAAATGACTAGAGGTATGGCTCAAGCAGTAGAGCACCTGCTTTGCAAGTGCGAAGCCCTGAGTTCAAACCCTAATGTCCCCCCAAAAAAATCACCTAGGAAACTTAAAAAAAATAAAAATATGTAACTGGTCACTGGTGGCTCATGCCTGCAACCCTAGCTACTTGGGAGGCTGGGATAGGGAAGATCAAGTATCAATGCCAGCCAGACAAAAAGTTAGCAAGACCATCTCAACAGAAAAAAAGCTGGGTGTGGTGGCATACACCTGTCATCCCAGCAACCTCTAAGAAACCTAAGGTAGGAAGATTGTGGTCCAGGCCAGCCTGGGCAAAAAGTGAGACCCTATTTATAAATAACCAGAGCAAAAAGGGCTGCTCAAACAGTACAGTGCCTGCCTAGCAAGCATGATGGCAAACCCCAGTATATAAAAAAAAATTAAAATAAAAAAATAAAAGATTTAGTCTCCAGCTCTAAAAGGTTGTCATTTAGCTGGCCATTGTTTTTGTTTTGTTTTGTTTTTGTTTCTCAAGAGATTTGAATGTGTAGCAAGGGTTGGGAAACCTGTGGATCAGAGCGAACCTGCAGGTGGGAAACACAGGGGTGCGGACATGAGCAGCTGAGTGACATGACAGCCAGGCAGGCTCCGAGGATTGCATGAGTACCAGGGCTAAGTGGCCTTGCATTGGCTGTGAGTCCCAAAGGCCATGAACCTAGGATCAATTAGACTACACTGAGGAGGAGGTATACTTAGCATTTCCTGAAACTAGATTTCATATTACAAATTGACTATGTACTGTGCCCCAAATTTATGTCTGGGAATTCCAAAATATTCTTGTCTCAAACAGGAAAATCAGTCAGCAATTCCATCAAAGCAGGCTAAGAGGCATGTGAAAGGAGTTTAAGAATTGTGACAGCAGTACTTTTGCATCGTCGGTATAAACTAGACAAAATTGATCAAAATAGGGTTGTTATTTTCTGTGATTTTCGAAACTCACAGTCAAGGTGAGCTCGTGACACCAGGTGAACAATGTGACTGTCACAGAATATGTAAGGACTACTCGAGTCTTCTACTCAGCAAAGTGGGCAAAGAACAGTATTTTCTGGTGTGTATCTCATTAAATGCCAGATCTTTAATAGATTGTGGAAAATGCCAGGTGGAATGAAATCAGAGGAGATTTTTACTACTGGTTTTTTCAGTCTTCTTTATGAAGACATACACTGTAGATCCTGAGAAGGGGATTCTGATGAACTATTTCCAGAATGTTCCTCCTTCTCTCTCTCAAAAATATATATTTAAGCAGGTGCTGGGGGCTCACGCCTGTAATCCTGGCTACTCAGGAGGCAGAGATCAGGAGATCGCAGTTCAAAGCCAGCCCAAGGCAAGACTCTAGCTTGAAAAAGCCCATCACAAAACAAGGCTGGCAGAGTGGCGCCAGTGGTAGATCGCCTGCCTAGCAAGAGTGAGGCCTGAGTTCAAACCCCAGTACCACCAAATATATATGTATGTATAGAAGTCTTACCAGAGACCACTGGGGGGAAAATGGGGATCAATTAATTTCATCTTTCTCCTAATTGCTTCTATCTAAATGTTTGATTGTGTCCTAAGCTTTAGGTCCTTCCTGGCCACTGTGGTGTTGACTTGAACTTTCCATTGACATCCCATAATAACAACCTAATATATACACTTTAACATAAATGAGCAAAATATTGATCCACTTGTGAAGAACCAACCTCTCCACTGATGTCAAACCCCTGCTCTACAATGATGGTGGGCCTGGAGTCTAGTCTCGATGCTCCTGGGGACCTGGGGCTGTCTGATGGTTAGTTTTTCTGGGCTGTCCCTCATTTTTCTAGAAGTCTGATATACTAGCCAGCTCTAACAGCTGTCTGTGCTTCCTCTCAGCTTCTGAACAGGTACAATGCAATTTGAATATCGTTCTGAATAGTAAAATGGCAAATGAGTTTTCTGTGAGCATGGAAAGCAAAATTAGTAACTAAACCAGCCTAGCCTGGGAGCCAGCACGCCAATGAGCTTTTTAATCAGTTCAGGGGCACCCAGCAGTCAGCCGATTGCAAGGAAGAAAGGAACATTCTTTGGCCCAGAGGGTGGTTCTTTTATGTGGTTGGCCTTCTGTAGCACTGAGCAACCTGAAGCAAATTTTTCTTCTCTGTTCCATTTTGGTAATATGAATCCTGAATTCAAAATTAGCACGAAAATGTGCTTTCTTGTAGATAGAGTCCTGCTTCAGGCTGTGTAGCTACAAAAGCTTTAGCTCTGGGTGCCAACCACGGAGAAGTAGCCTCCTCTTCTTGAGTCAAGGAACAATCACATGCCCTGCACTCACTGGACTATCAAGGAGAGAAGCCTTTCTTTCCTTTCTTTCCAGGGAAAAGGAAATCCCAGAATCAAAAGTAGTCATTCAAATAATGACCTGGAAGTGCTCTCGCTCAAGTGGAGAGCAGGCTCCCTGGGGGGAAGGCCTGCAGGTCAGCACTGTGCTATCTGACTCACTCTCTCCTGGAGGCCAGGCAGAAGACATGGTGTCTCAAAGACAGAGGTGACAGCCTCTGCCAATGCAACCGAGGGTCAGAGTGTAAGAGCTCTTTTATTTCCAGGGGCTGCCAGAGCCCCAAAGCCTCTCAAGAAGCTCTAGAAGAACTAAATCAATATTCTAGCAGAAATTAGGGAAATAGAAAACAGAGAAGAGAGTCAGTCAATAAATCCCAGGCCTTGGTCTTAGAAAAGACCAATGAAACACAAATAGAGACTAATCACAGTCTGAGCAAATGTCACCTCCCCCAAGAAGCCGCCTTGGATTTTTCTAAAGTAATTCTGCCTGCTTTGTAACTCTCTTATCCCCTTCTATTGCCTTATTTTCCTCACAGCACAATGTCACTGTCTGTCATCTTGCTTGCTTTCCAATTGTCACTGCCCCTCTGTAATGTGCTTTTTAAACCCAAAAGGCCTTTATCTGTCTTGGTCACAAAGATGTCCTCAGAGCCTATAAATCGCAATGCATGGAATGTAGAAGGAGCTTAAAAATAATGTTGAGATGGATAACAAAGAAAAACAGGTAACAATATATGTGCTCAATGGTTAACATGAGAAAGTCTCTCTCTCTCTCTCATATATATGTACATATGTGTGTGCATATATATATATATATATATATATATATACTGAAATGATCAAAGGATTAACAATTTGATATAAAAGAGCCTTGAATTCAAGAGAAAGATACTCACCTTTCCAAAACGGACAAGATACAAGCAGAGTTGAATGAAATGTTAGACCAATTAAATTTAGCAGAGTTTAACTGAGCAAAGAACAGTTCTTGGATCCGGAAGCTCTCAGAGCCAGCTGTGGTCAGAGAGCTCTACTCCGACGTGGTCAGGCAGCATTTGCAGACAGAAAGCAAAACAAAAGCGAGGTGATAAGGCAGCTGGCCAGCATTTGCCTTGCTTGATCTGACCGAAGCTCCATCCCTGAGATGATTACAGAAGGATGCTTCTGTGACTGGTCATTGGCTAGTTCACACGCTAAACGAGCTTGTAGTTCATGAGCAAAGACTTAAGTAAAGAGGCATCTTCAGGCCAAAGTTAATTGAACAGCAGCAACTCACCCAAAAAGAAAGGCAGATGACCAGCAAATATATCACAGCTCTCTACCTCCCGTTAGCAAAGAAGTGAAAGTTCAATGCCAGTCCACGTCCACCTATGCGGATGGCCAGGAATAACCAACAACGAAGGCCAGCTCTCAGTCTCGGTGAAGATGCGAGAGAGACTTTCAGATGGGGAGCATTTGGGAAAGTGAGGTTTCCTGACAATCACAAACCCAAATCTTCAGAACGACCGCCACCTCTGCAATAGCAGTTAACCCTGGGATGAGAAGTATGTTAAGCGACATGCCAAGATTTCAGTAATGGTGTTACTAACACAGTCGTTATCAATGCCTGAAAACAAATGAAATATCTAATATTTGAATTCATTAATGAAATCATGTTTAGCTAGAAATATGACAATTTAAAGCCAGCATGTATATAGGTGGCTTATACAGCTATGAAACACTGTGCACTAGGTACTGAGTACTGAAGAACCATTATTAATTTTGTTAGGTGAAAATGAATTATGGTTATTTTATATATTTTAAAGTTCTTATCAGTTTCCTTCCATCTGAGCCTAGAATACCTTCAGAAATAAATGAAATTATATTTTGTCTTCACTTGGATCATTTTAACCTATTCTCCCTCCTTCAAAATGTGAACAAGATTGATGAAAAAGAATCTTGATTCTGGGGTCACCACTGTGTGACTCTGGACAAGTTAGCTAACTTCTCTGTGCTACAGTCCCATCTGATGTGGTACAAGAATAGATCCTGCCTCTTCTGTGGTAGCAGGCTCAGATTTCCACAGCCTCGGACTCCTCCAGGATCCACGACAGTGTCGAGTCCTAGCAGGTGCTTGGTGAGGCCTGGGAGAACTTGCCCACTCTTTGCTGCCTGGCTCTGCAAGGTTACTTTCTCCCGCTAACAGAGCCCGGCTTTCACTGGTGCAACCTGAGGCGAGGACCCCTTGCTGCAGGGGCACAGCCACGTACCAACAAAAGAGGCTTCTCGGTGAGAAAGAGTGAGTGGATTTGATAGGGGAGGGGGAAAATGTTACCTGTTACAAGAGAACAGCTTCTGCTGTGACTGGTGAGAACTCAAAAGGCTGCAGTGACAGAGCGGGAGCGTGTGGAGTCCAGAGACCAAGCACAGAGCCCGCCCTTGAAGCCACTGTTGGATCTCTGGAAGCCTCTCGCCACTCCTGTTTTTCCTTCCTGAAAATCATCTCCATTTAAGTAGCATTTTACTGCCTAAAGCTACAGATGAAGTAATATGGGAACTGATGAGGACAGGCTCTCTTCTTTGCAGACCAGGCTTGACCCAGAGAGGAGCGCTAAGCACAGGTGTGTTCCAGGGTCTTGCAGGGAACTTTGCCCTGCCACTGTGTTTTCTAGCTGAAGTGGACACTGTATCCCCGATCCCTCTTTTCCAATCACATGGCTTGGGGGGGTTAATCAATAATAAGAATTATAGGGTAGGATTGGAGGGTCAAGAAAAGATAGGAAAGGAAAAAACACCCTTGCTCTGCTTCAAATTAGACTCAGTAAAACACAAAGTCCAGCACATGAGCAGAAAATGTAGGAAGTGCAAGTTATTCCCTTCTTTCCTCCCCTCCCCTCCCCTCTCCTCCTCTCCCCTCCCTTTCTTTCTCTCTCCCTTTCTTTCTCTTTCTTTCTTTCCTTCCTTTCCTTTCTTCTTTTCCTCCTTCCATCCCTCCTTCCTTCCCACTCTCTCCATCTCTCTCTCTCTCTCTCTCTCTCTCTCTCTCTCTCTCTCTCTCTCTCTCTCTCTCTCTTTCTTTTCTTTTCTTTCTGTGCTAGGGATCAGCCCCAAGGTCTTGCACATACTACACAAGTACTTTTACACTCATCTACACCCCCAGGCATATTCTTCTTTATCTAAAACATTCAGTCTAATATCCAGCACATTGGGTAATTAGACAGACAGTTGTAGTTTCTGAAACAGGCTTTAAATAGCACATGCTGGGAAAGCCTTGGCTCTTTTAGCTCTCTGTGCCTATGCTACACCCTCAGCAAGAAACCACCATTTTGTGCATGAATGAAAACTGCCAGCTCCGCCCAGGTGTCTGTCACAGAGGCAACTTGGCACAACTCCTCAGTTTCTTTTAAATAAAAGTGAGGAGTTTATGTTTACAATGAATCTAGGAACATGTGGTTCCAGCTGTCACACTCTTTCCATCCTCCGTCCCATCCTGTTATCTCAGTCCCATCCTTAATCTGCCGGATGAGGACACACAAGCATGTGACCACACAGACGTACTGTCACTTGGGCCACAGGATCCAGGGTGGCACACTGGTTAGCTTGGGCTACTTTAACAAAGCACCACAGACTGAGGGTGTCAACAGCAGAAATTTGTTTTCTCATTGTTCTAGAAGCCAGGAGTCCAAGATCAAGTTATTTGGGGCCTCTCTCCTTGGCTTGCAGATGGCCACATTTCCCTTACAAGATCATTCCAACTTAGTCTTCCCTCTGGGCATGTTTTTGCCCCAAATTCTTCATCTTCTAAAGACACAAGTCCATATGGCCTTGTTTTACCTTAATCACTTCTTTAAAGGTCACATTGTGAGGTTCTGGGGGTTAAGACTTTAAGAAAAAGCATTTTAAGAGGACACAATTTAGTCCTTAATACTACTTCTTGCTCCCAAATTTCATGTCTTTCTTAGATGCGAAATAAATTCGTCTCATATTAACAACCTCCAAGGTCCTAACGAATTCCAGCATTACCGTTAAAATCTCATCTGTCATCTCAAACAGATATGGGTGAGACTCCAAGAATGACCTTCTCTAGCTGTGAACTATCTGCTTGCAAAGTACAATGGTGAGACAGGCATACAAAAGATGTTACCATTCTATGAGAGAGAAATTAAAAAGAAGAAAGGCACCCCAAGTCCCAAGCAAGTCCAAAAGCTAGCAGGGAAAATTCCATTTGAGTTTAAGGTTCAAGAATAATCCTGTTTGGTCTGATGTTTTATCCTCCAGGACCCAGCAGGGAAGCCCCACCAGAGCAGCAGTCCTGCCCTTAGCTCTGGGCAGAGAACTCTAACACATGAACTTAGGGGAGCAATTTTACCCTGGGTGTGGTGCATTTTACCCCAGTAGCTTCCCTTTCCCAGAAAAGTGGGATCCAGCAGGACTGTATTATTTAGCGTCCTTCCTGAGGCCAAAGTGCGAGGTAAAGCAACCTGGGAGAGGTAGGAACAAACAGCATAAACTAAGGGAGATTTGGGGTTGAACTCTGCTCTTACTAAATGTGTGTTGAGGCCATGACAATGACCTCCTCTAGCTTCATTCTCCTCTGTAAAATAAAAATAATACTTAATGTGTTCATTGGCATTTGTATTTGTTGAATTTCAGATGACTCTAGTTGTACGGGTTTGTGTTTGGGTCCTCTATTCTGTTCCATTGGTCTTCATGTCTGTTTTTGTGCCAGTACCATGCTGTTTTTGTGACTGTGACTCTAGTATAGTTTGCAGTTGGATCTTGTAATACCTCCAGCATTGCTCTTTTGGCTCAGAATTGCTTTGACTATTCGGGGTCTTTTGTGCTTCCAAATGAACTTTATGATTGACTTTTCTTTCTCGGTGAAGAATGTCATTGGAATTTTGATAGGAATGGCACTGAAAATGTAGATTGCTTTAGATAGTATAGCCATTTTCACAATTTTGATTCTCCCAATCTGTGAGCATGGGATGTTCTTCATTCTTCTAATGTCTTCATTGATTTCTTTCTTTAGTTAAGTTTATTCACAGGTATTTTAATTTTTTTGAGCTATAGTGAATGGTATTATTTTCCTGATTTCCTTCTCTGACTGTTCATTGTGTATAGAAATTCTACTGAGTTTTGTGTATTGATTTTGTATCCTGCTACTTTGCTGAATGTGTCTGTGAGATCTGGTTGCTTTTTTAGGATCTTTCAAGTATAAGATCATATCATCTACAAATTGGGACAATTTGGTTTCTTCCTTCCCTATTTGAATCCTTTGTATTTCCTTCTCTTGTTTTATTGTACTGACTAGAAATTCTAGTACTATGTTGAATAAGAATGAGGAGAGTGGACACCCTTTCCTCACTGATGATTTTAGAGAAAATGGTTTCAGTTTTTCCTCACTTAGTATGATGTTAGCTATAGGATTGTTATATATGGCCTTTATAATGTTGAGGAATGCGCCTTCTATTCCTACTTTCTTCAGTGCTTTTATAGTGAAAGGATGTTGAATTTTGTCAAAGGCTTTTTCTGCATCTACTGATATGATGATGTGGGTTTTTTTGTCCTTGATTCTGTTTATGTGTTGTATTGCATTTACTGATTTGCATATGTTGTACCATCCTTGCATCTCTGAAATGAAACCAATAAATGTATGAAGAAATGCTCAAAACCCTTGGCCATAAAGGAAAAGAGAATCACCCCAGTCAAAATGGGTGTTATCAACACTATTGGTAGGAAAGTAAATTAGTGCAATGCTATGGAAAGCAGAATGGGGGGTCCCTCAAAAACTAAAAATAGAACTGTCAATGATCCAGTGATGCCACCCCTGGACATACACCTATAGGAATGTAAGCCAGGATACAGTAGAGACACCTGCACAACCATGTTTATTGCAGCACTATTCACAACAGCCAAGCTTTGGAAACAACCCAGATGCCCCACAACTAATGAATGGATTAAGAAAATGTGGTATATATACATGATGGAGTTTTATTCACCATAAAGAATAAAATTATGCTGTTTGCTGGTAAGTGGATAAATAATTAGAAGTGGAGAACATCACGTTAAGTGCAGTGAGCCAGGCTCAAAAAGTCAAAGGCCGTATGTTTTCTTTCATATATGGAAGTTATAAGTTTTATATATATA
The DNA here is from genome assembly GCF_047511655.1 of Castor canadensis. Classification (NCBI taxonomy): domain Eukaryota; kingdom Metazoa; phylum Chordata; class Mammalia; order Rodentia; family Castoridae; genus Castor; species Castor canadensis. The sequence goes on along the minus strand of NC_133399.1, from coordinate 105,315,610 downwards.
TATATATATATATATATATATGAGTGAGGTGAATATAGTGGATGTATTTTGTACTCATATATGAAAATAGAAGAATGAAACCTGTTGAAATCGTTCTAAAGGGGGGAGGGGAAAGAGGGAGAGGATGAAGGGAGTGAATCTAAGATACATTGTAAGCACATATGTAAATGTCAAAATGTGTCCCTTTGTACAACTAATATGATATGCTAATAAAAAAATGATACTTAAGTTGCTATGAGGATTGCAGATCAAGTACACAAAATACATAAGATGCTGTCTAACAAATTAAGATGCCCAATGAGTGACAAGATGGGTGGGATCATGCAAGGAGATGTCAAGGAAGATGACAATACTTAAGAGGCTGGAGAAGTCCATTCTACCACTATAAAAAATACCTGAGGCAGGATAACTTTATAAAGACAATAAGTGTATTTAGCTACAGTTTTGGAAGCTGAAACTTCAGAAGACATAGCACATGCTCTGTGAGGGTCCCCCATTGGCTGCATCAACTTAGAGCAGATGGTCTCACAAATGGGGTAGGGGGGAGAGTGTGTGTGTGCGAAAGAATCACAAAATTCAAAATGAGAAGCCAGAGAAACAAAAGTCCTACAATTCCTTCCTGTGGTAGCTCCATTAACACTAGCTCCCGTCTCTTAAAGTTTCCACCTCCCAACATCAATGCTGTAAGCATCACGCTCCCGACACATGAATCTTTGTGGGCAAATCTTACACAGGCCATGCCTGTTGCCTTCTCAGATTTGAGTTACAGAATGCATAACTGAAAGTAGAGGCTTGTATCTCACGTGAAAAGAACTTTGGGAGTAATCAATTCAAGGGTTTGTTCAACAGCTCAAAGATACGATGGACCTCTACTTATAACTCCACATTTAAGGCAGTAGCTTCACCCCTACACTTTTCTGTTCAGGGTTCAGATGGCTGCCACACCCTGTCATAGGTCGACAAGGAGAGAGACAAGCAGTGAGTTCCCTAGGAAATCTCTTTCATCAGGAAGAAAAATGCCCCCAGCAGAATCTTCCGTGCCTCATTGGTGAGACCTGTTCAATTGTCAATCTCCAAATTGCCATAGTGGACTTGGACAAATGACCACAGACATGCAACCAAAATCATACTTCTGTCTTCAACAAAGAGGACAGAGAAGGGCACAGCCTCAGCTGGCAGAAGCAGGCAGGGAAAATGAAAAAAAATCATTAATTATGACTGGAATTTTGTCCACAGAAACTTGGACAGAAAAACAGGGCACAGACATTTATAACATCTATAAATAGTAATGCGTTATCATTCTGCATTATGGAGACCTCTTATATATCAGGAAGATAAAACAATCCAACAGGAAGGTGGCCCAAAAAGAGAAATTTAATAACTTTACCTGTGAGAAGATGCTTATTCTCATCAGGACTAGGACAAATGCAAATTAAAACAACTTGCAGTAATATATAGTGTCTTCAGGCTGTGGAAGTGTAAACCAATAACATTTTGAAGGAGATTTTAGCATTATCAATATGTTCTTAATGAAGTAACAACATGCAAACTCTGATTCAGCAATTTCACCTCCAGATGCCTGTCTTACAGGAATGCTCACATAGTTCATTTTGGTCTATGTGCAGGAATGTTCACTGAACAATATTTACAAAATTTGAAACAAGCTAAATATCAATCCATAGAGGAGTGATTAATTAAATATAGTATAAGAAATATAAGTCGTGTAATGCTGCCAGTTCAACCTAGTAAGAAAGACCATACCCTGAAGTAGTAAGATCATCAGCACATATCCATAAATAAAGCAAGGTATACAGTGATCCTTATGGCATGTTCCCAGTGGTGTTTTGACAAAATACAATCAGTGCATACATGCATATGCATACTTATATGTTTGGATGCATAAATTGGGCTGTATAGAAACACACTAAACTCAGCAGAGTCTGACTTTGGGGAGGAGACGTCCATCTCTGTTCTTGGGGCTTCTCTATCACTCCAGCCTCTTAAAATGAGCACATTGCCATATACTACTTTCTCTAATTTTTAAAATTTATTTGACAAATTACAGTTTGTTTTTATGAAGTACAAAGTGGTGTTATAATTCTTATATGCAATATGGAGTGATTAATTCCATATTCAAGCATATCCATCACATCAAATACTTATCCTTTTTCCTGTATCTTCAAGCCTTTTTAATGTTTTTATTAGTATATGATAGTTATACAGAGGGTTTTGGTGTGACATTTCCTTACGTGTGTACAATGTATCCAGGTTTGGTTCATCCCCATTATTCTCCCTCCTACCCAATTCTCCTTCTTAAAATAACTTCAGCAGGTTTCAGTGTTCCATATTCATACATGTGTAGAAAGTACATCAACCACATTCACCTTCTCTACTTTCTTCATTTACCCTCCCTCTCCCACTTGTGCCCTCCCCTTAGCATGACCTGTTTTACATCCCTGTCCTGCTCTGTTAAATGTCTGTTGTTCAATGGAGTGTTGCCTTGGTATTTTTCCTGTAAATATAGTGTTCTTTAGTCAGCCTAACTGCCTCTATTACTCTTAATACTTTCAATTTACTCTCTTGGTGATTTTGAAATGCAGAATACTTTCATTTGATTTTTTTATTGTGGTAAATATACATAACAAAATTTCCCATTTCACCATTTGAGTGTACAGTTCCATGGTATTAGGCACTTTCACATCATTGGCAGCCTTACCCTTCTCCAGATTTTGTTCATGAAAAACAGAAATTCCGTACTCATTAGACAATAACCCCCCTTCCTTCTTATTCTCAACTCCTGATGACCTTTATTTTATTTCTACTAACTCCCCTAATCTAGGCGTGTTGTGTACATGGAATCATATAATGCTTGTTCCCTCATGCCTGGCTTATTTCACTGTGCGTGATGTTTCCAAGGTTCATCTGTGTGGCATGGCCAGAATTCCCTTCCTGGACTACTCCATTGTATGATGTGCCATATTTTCACTCCTCATTCATCTGTCCATGAACACTTGGGTTGTTTCTGTCTTTTGGCAATTATGAACAATGTTCCCATGAACATTGTGTACAAGTGTCTGTCTGAGTTCCCACTTTCGATTCTTGTGGTTATATACCTGGAGTGGAGTTTCTGGATCATATTTTCCAGCTTCTTGAGGAACTGTCAAATTGTTTTCTTATAGTAATCACACCATTTCATATTCAAGCCAGCAACAGGCTTGCAGTTACCTGACACACTTATTTCCCTATTTTTGATTTTCAGTAGTCATCCTAATGGTCTAAAGTGATATCTCATCTTGGTTTTCCTCTGCATTTCCCAAATGAGTAATGATGCTAAGTACTTTTATGTGTTTATTGGCAATTTATATATTTTCTTCAGAGAGATGCCTATTCAACTCCTTTGTCCATTTCCTAATTAGATTGGGTTTTTGTTATTGAGTGTATATCACTTTTTAAATAATAAATTTTATACACTGTTATGGTAATAATCCAGAATCTAAAATCCAAGATCATACACTCCTCTCAAAACAACAGCAAGAAATGCAGAGCAATCTAAAATTCTTATATTACAGTAGAAAGATCAAATGACAGTTATATATTTTGACATTGCTAAATGGTAGAAATAGGTTCAAATGAGTAGGTATCTTTTTAAATTTCAGGGTTATCACTAGTAAAATTAAAATGAGAGATGTGATTTCTAGACTATAAGGAAACACAATCTAAAAATATAATTCTCCCTAGAAAACAAAAGGCAATAAAAATGGTAGCAAAGAAAACAAAGGTATTACTATGTGAGAAACAAGGTCAAGCACACCAGCTGTGACCATCAGTCATTGGGTCTACATTTCCTTCTGCCCCATCTGTTCTTGCTTATGGTGAGTTCTTTCTTCTTGTACCTTATAGTAGAGTATTCCTTTCCTTTCCTTCAGAAAGGATGACATGTCTGGTGATTCGGAAACCCCCATTCCCTGACTAAAGTGTCTGATGGGAGAATAAATAGGCTAATCAGAGCATCTCTCCAACACCAACCTTCAGGGGGAAAATAGAATGAACCATTCCCTCTATAGTTATCCTGCCATTATGATCTGATTTTCAGCCACTGAACACCTCTGACACCAAATGTGTTGACAGTTTTACTCACACCAGCGATCACTTCTCTAACTCTCTGGACCCAACTGACTATTCCATGACACAATTCAACTCTAACTCTAACTAGCTGGAGTTAGCTCAGGCCCCACAGGTTAAGAGCTCAGTCCCACAATACTGCTCCCATTCTAGGTGTCAATCCCCATCTGAGCCTCCCTATGCCTGACTGGTAATAAAGTTAAGGTGGAGTTTCCACAACCCCCTACTCAGGCTTAATAATTTGCTGGAATGGTTCACAGAACTCAGAAAGGCACTTTACTTATTTTCATATTTACTGAACAAAGTACAAGTCAGGAATAGCCAAATGGAAGAGACGCATGGGACAAGGTATGGGGTTGGGTGCTCCTGAGCTTACGTGGGTGGAGCGTACCATCCTCCCAACACTACCATGAGTGAGCCAAGCCAGAAGCTCTCAGCACTCCATTGTCTAGGAGATTTTTATGGAGGTCCCATTAAGGAGGCATCATGATTAAATTATTGACCCATGATCAGGGGAAGGGCATAAGATAGTTTTTCTCCATTGTTGTAGTTTGTTTTGTGTTGCTGTAACCAAATACTGGATAGTGGGCAATATATAAAGAAAATGGATTTATTTGGCTTATAAGCCTGGTAGCTAGAAAGTGCCAAGAGCAATGTCCCAGTGTCCTGGTGTCCTGGTGTACTGGTGAGGATCCTTGGTTTCATCACAATATGGTAGACAAACAGAATTCATCTGTCCAGAAGGACATGAGTGTGAGTTAGCGAGGAGGCAAGAGAGTGGATGGGGGGCAGGCCTCCTCTTTTATAACACCTCACTATCACAGGAATTAACCCACTCCCACAAGACTGCAATAATCCATTCATGAGGGTAGAGCCTGTATGACCTACTTACCTTCCACTAGACTTTGCCTCTTAAAGTGTCTCAGCCAGGTGCTGGTGATTCACACCTGCAATCCTAACTATTTGGGAGGCTGAGATCTGGAGGATCTCAGTTCATTGCCAGCCCAGGTAAAAACTTTGCAAGACTCCACTTCAACCAACCCCATCTCAACCAACAGCTGGGCATAGTGGCACATACCTGTCATCCCAAGCTACACAGGAGGCTGAGATCAAGAGGATTGGGTTCTAGCACAGGCAAAAATGTTTGCAAGACCCCATCTCAACACTGGCTGTGGTGGCATGTACATGTCATCCCAGTGACAGCAGGAAGACTAGACTAGAGCAAAAAGGGCTAAGGGCATGACTCAAGCAGTAGAATAACTTCTGGCTAAGTTCCAGCCAAAAAATAACATTTCAGTGTCTCAACAGTGCTTCACTGGGAACCAAGTTTTCAGCACATGAGCCTCTGGAGGACAAACAACATACAAATCATCATACTCACTGATATGTAGAAAAGTCACTGGACAAAATTCAATGTCTATTCTCATTTTTAAAAGCCCTCTTAATAAAACTAGAATTTTAAGAGTATCTATTTCAAATTGATAGTTGTCTTAGTGTATTTTGCATTGCTATAAAGCACACTTGAGAGTGGGTAATTTATAAACAGTAATTTATTTGGCTCATGGTTCTGGAGTCTGGCAAGGTCAAGAGCATGGTGTCAGCATCTGGCCAGGGGCCTTCTTGCTGTGTCACCGCTTTTTGCTGAAGATAGAGGGACAGGGGGTCATGCATGAGGGACCGAGGGACCCAAAGGGAGCTGCTTATACAACAAGCTCACTCCCACTTAAAAACACTAACCCACATGGGAGATCTCTATCCCAATGGCCTAAGTACCTCTTATTAGGCCTCTTTTAATGCTGTTGGTTTGGGGATTTAATTTTCACCACATGAATTTTGGGGAACATTTTCAAACCACAGTAATGGCCGACCAATATCCTATTAACAGTGAGTCATGAGAAACTGTCTAATAAAGTTAAGAATAAGGCAATGCAATTGTGGATATATTTATCATTATTCTGAAATATCAAGTCAATGTAACTCAACAAAAGTAAGAATAGGGACAACAACAGTACCCTGCTCTTCAGATTATATGACCATCAATCTAAGAAACAGTTAAGAAAATGACTGAGGATCTGTGACCTTGAGTACAGTATTCAATTTCCCAGTATCAAGGTTTGCTTATCAGTAAAATGGTATGGTAACATCTCTAAGACTTCTTTTTTTATCTCTGAAATTGTTTACTTTGAAAGGGAACCTAGGTCTTCTTTTCTGACACATCCGATTTCTATTCTCCAAAGAGGATAGCTGGTCAGTGATTCTAAAATCTAAACGTGTAGTCATAATTAGGGTCTATGTATCTGTCCCAGAGATCACTAACATGGTTTTTATGAAATAGTAAAAAAAAAAAAAAAGTGGCCATTTTTTCAATATTCTTAATTGAGTAATAAATCAACCAAACTTGAAACTGGATTTCAAGACATGCTTAATACAATAAAACGCAGACTCCTTGGTTTTGAGCCAAGGATCAGGAGTTCGGGTACCTATTTAAAGAGCTGCCATGTACAATAGCTCCTTCGTCATTGTGGAGGACACTCTGTGTCACCGAGTCCCTTCCTGCAAAGCTGGGCAAAATTATATTTCCAATGACACTTGGCACATCCTTCAACAACTAACTGCCCACTCATTCTGCAAGTTCTCCAGTTAAAATCCCCCATCTTTAGTCTTTAAGTTGCAGGAAGGAAGTGTTTCAGCAGAGAACTTAGAAAAAATGCAGAGGAGTTAAAATGAGAGCTGATTCATGTCATTAGAGAAATGTGACTCAGCAGGAGGCAAAACTAAGTCATAAGACCCGCGAGGTTAGCGGGTCCTCACAGACTCGTACATCAGGTTGCTGTCATCTCATCGCATGGCAAGAAGTTAACTAGCATTGTCACACTTGTCGATGCCAACAGAAACTCAACAGATATCTTCTGTGTCTCCAGCAATCCAGATTCAATAAAAGTTTAGTTTTATCTCATTCCAAATATTCTTCCAAACAGAATCCAAGCCCCAAGCTGATACTCACCACTCACACAGCTGAGCCCCAGGAGAAAAGTTGCCGGTACATGGTGGTCCCACAGGTGGCTGGGATTGTGGGTGTGAGAGACAAGAAGAAATCAAGAAACCCCCAGTGTAACTGCTGTTCTAATAGTTAACAGTACCAAGACTTCTAATAAACTAGCCTCTTCATCTTAAAAAAAAAAAAGAAAGGAACCCCCAGTCTAGTACCTGGACTTAGATGAATCTCAAGATCATGAAAGCAAATGTCCTTGCCCGTGTCACCTAGACACCTAGGATGTCTCCTCTGTCCACATTCAGCCTCCTCCCAGTGAAGTTAAGATCAAGAATACCACAGAAGACAAAGGGTTTTGTCTTTTGGGGAATTTTTATTTTCAGTAGAGAAAAAAAAAGAACCAGGAAGTTCTTCAATAAAAAAGGGAGAGGTGAATATTTCAACCAAAGTGTGGTAATTTAAGACAACTCTCTCTAAACGTATAATATTTATATATGTTATATACACATACATACAATCATGTGCCACTTAACACTGGGAATTCATTCTGAGAAATTCTGTCATTTGTGCCAACATCATAGAGCATAACTACATAAACTAAGATGATACAATGTCTCTAAGTGATATCGTCTTTTGGGACCACTGTCTTATATGCAGTACATCATTGCCCAAAACATGTCACATGACATATGACTGCATGCATAAGCATGACCATTGTTAACTATTTGGACATGCTTTATAAAAAACATCTCCAAGTCTGGAGAAAATACCTTTCCACTTGCTGAAATAATTATTCCATATACAAGGCAGGTAGAGAAGATGGAAAAATTGCATTTGGAATAAACCATGGCTTGAAGACAGCATGTCCCTTTCTCAACTGTGGACATTGAGAATTGTTTTAGGGAGTAATTGAAAGACATTCAGAGGGCTTACAGAAGTGCCTGGCAACCTGGCAGGCACTTAACTTTTTTCCACAAAACACATCTGTCTTTGTATCTGCAGAAGACTGCAGAGGCAGCACAGTCCTTCTTCCAGCCCTCCCTGCCAGCACTGTGAACAAGTGACATGGCCCACCTAGGGGAGCTGGCTGAATCCTAGGGAAGGACCCCACTCACACAGGCTTTGAAGACTTGGTTTTAGATGTAGTGCCCATGGAAAGAGATGAAGGAAAGCACTGAACACAAACTCACAGACCCTTCTATCGAGGAAGTGGCTTGGTACAGCTGAAAACAGGCAGACCTTACTGGAAACTGGCAGATCCCAACTGCTAACATGAAGAACGAGGTGCAGGCATGAACAGACCCTAGACAAAAAAGGAACCACGGCACTAGGAACTCACTTTTCTAACACAGATCAAAAGCTTTGGGCCAGCTGGATGCTGTTTGACCTTAAGGTGATAGCAGCCACCTAATCAAAATGTCTCCATACATCATTCTCCAAACACCTGGGATCAGCAGGGAGTGAAAAAATTGTTATTCAGGACCCACGTTTTCAGCATTAATTCGAGACAGAAGAGATTACCAATTACAAATTGCCTGTGAGCAGAGTAAAAAAAGACATACTTTAGCAGAACTTGAATTCCAGTGGCCACTCCAAGCAAAGATGATGCAGAGGACAGAACCTTAAGAGGATGTGAGGCAAGAAGAGTATAGAGGAGGGAGTTACAGCAGACAAAACCTCCCACTCCAGCCTCCACCCCCCAAGACAAGGGAAAACCCAGCACCGAGTGCTGAAGTACCCAGTATTCAGTAGCCCACAGCATCAACCATGGGAAGTGGTCTAAAAGTGAGGGGGCTGGTGGTGGCAGCCTCGGAGAAGTATTGCGTCCAGGGGAGGAGACAGAGACAGGGAGGTCCCTTCTGAGATGTGGCAATGAAGGGCAGGAAAGAAGGAAGAAGGAGGTTAAAGATCCTGGAAAAACAAAAGAGAAGTAGGTGGCAATGCCAGTCTTTCCCTCCTCTTCCCTACAGCATCCAGGACGTGAAATGCATGGACTGACTAACAAGCCTACGTCTAGGAAAGTTTAGACCAACTTTATACAAAGTTGCTCCAGGAAAACAGAGAATGAAAATCCCCATCAAATGTCACTCAAGAAGCAGGAAAAAGCACTCACCTCAAACACCAAACTGAATTGACCATCTGCAGCAAGCATCCAGGAGAGATTGGTTTTTTTTAGACCTTAAAAATAGAAATTCAAAAACTAAGAAATGGAACAAGCACTAAACACGATCAGAACAGAAATTAAAGGAGCAGCAAACGCATCAACTTGAAGGTGAAAAAATAAGTTACAAAGGACTCAAGTGAATACAGTCAAATCAAAATGCTCAAAGGAATAATTTAAAAAATAGGTTAAAAACAAAGACTAAAAAAAATGAGGCAAAGGAAAAGAGAGAAGAGAGAACATGGTTGAAAATAAGACCACAAAGAAAAGACTCTTTAATATATAATTGGAGACCCAGGAGGAGAAAAACAAAGCAATAAAACAGAATAGCTAAAACTATAATTCAAAACACGTATCATAAATGAAAGGACACTTAAGTCTGCACACTGAAAAGACACACCGTATACTTCAGCAGATGTAGCTCAGATGACCAATCCTGGTGCATTTTCTAGAAAAACAATTATATCTTAAAGGCAATGAGAAAATCCACTGGCCTCCAGACAAAAAGAACAATAATGAGAAAAAGGGGTGGCATGAAACTTTTTGAAAGAAACAAATGACAGGGAGAAGTCCAGGATTTGGATCAGGCATGGACCATGTTTGAATGCTGTGGTTCCAAGTCTATGCTGGAAACTTAACCCCCAGTGCAATACTGTTGGGCTCAGGGAGGGATTAGGCGATCAGGTTCTGCCCTCTTGAATGTTTTTACCCCATTATCACAGTTGTGGGTTGTTTTTTTACTGGGGGAGTGAGTTCCTTATAAAAGCACAAGTTTGTCATTTCTCTCTCTCATCTTCTCTTGCCCTTTTACCTTCTGCCGCAGGATGACACAGCAAGAAGGTCTTTATCAAAAGCCCCTGCAGCTTGGACCTCAGCCTCTAGAACATGAGTTAACACATTTCTGTTCATTTTAAATTACCCCATCTCCAGGCTTCTGTTACAATAGCACAAAAACACTGCTATGGAGGCACATAAATAATTCAGATCACGACACTGCCCTCAAAGAAAGGGTGCAAGCCACATAAGTGGCTCTGACGATGAGGCTGAAGTACACAAGCTGCATCGTGCCCTTGAATTTCTCACGAAAATGGGATTGCTGCTCTGCTGGAGAGAACTTCTTGGTTTATGGTCTTCCAAAAGCTCGTGTGATCGAGGCTCGGTCTCCGGCTTCTTGCACTGTTGGAAGTCGGTAGATAGAACTTTTAAGGAGGTAGGGCTTACTAAGAGGGAGTTAAGTGTGCCCTTGAAGGGAATTTGGGAACCTAGACCCCTCTCTCTCCTTTTGCTTCCTGGCCACCATGAGGTGGCCTTACATCACCAAACACTTCTCAACCTGCAGTTCTGTCTCCCTGTAGGCCCCAAAACAACAGAGCCAACCCACTGTGGACAGAAACCATTCCAAGAATGAGTCAAAATAAGCCTTTTCTTCTTGGTAAGTTGTTTATCTCAGGAATTTGTCACAGTGATGGAAAGCTGACTGCCACACAGACTAAGACAGTTTGTTAAAAGAAAAACGTTTTAGACAAATTAAATTTAACAGTGCTAATTTGCACAAAGAATGATTTATGAGTCAGGCAGGCCCTCAGAATCAGAATGAGTTCAGAGAGCTCAAACCTACAGCATGAACGTGGACTCTTATACTTGCATAGGCTGAGGAAAGAAACAAAGTAGAGAAATCATTGCAGTTGTTCTGTTTTGTTTCATTTTCAGCAAGGCATTTGCCTTATGGTCTGGTCAGCTGGCTGCCTGTGATTGGCTGAGCGCCCCAAGTATTTGTTATCCAAAACAATACATATACTTTGTGTTTGTTAGGTGGGGATAGAGTACCAGAGATCCTCAGGCTAAGGATGTCCGGTGTGTTTACTTTAACAATCTAAGTCATCTTGAATTACCATTGCTATGGAAATTTTAACCCACAAGTCCCTAGAGAATACTGACCTTACAAGCTCTTCTGGAAAAATCTACCAGAACTGGAGCTCCATCCTACCAAGACATGACTGGGAAATATTTAGCAAAAAGGTACTGGTGAACATTTAGTATACTTATTTGTATATAGAAAACTAAAAGAAGGCAGAGGACAGGGATGGAAGAATAATATGTAAATACTGTATGTTCTGATAAGTTGACAATATGTGACTGAAGTACAAGCAAAGAGGAATTTAAAAAAATAAGATCATTAATTGAAGTATAGGTAATACATGAACTAATGGATACTGTTTAAATGTGATGTGAGGTGTAGAATAATGACTCTGGGGTATCTATGCCTTAGTTGTGAAACGTTTGACATGATTTTAAAAATAACTTTGTCTCTAACATTTTAGCCCTATAGAATTCAATGATAATAGCTGTTTATATGTCTGATCTGCTGGTTCTTCACATGTGTTGGTTTTAGGGCTTTTTTGTTTTGTTTTGTTTTGTGCTACTGGGGATTGAACCCAGGACCTCATGCTTGCCAGCCAAGTGCTCTACCACTTGAGCCATGTTCTCAGTCTTTTTGTTTGTGTTTTGTTTTGATATCGCATTTTGATAACTTGGCCAAGGCTAATCTCAAACCATGATCCTCCTGTCTCCACTTCTGGAATAACTGGGATTACAGATGTGCACCACTAAGCCCAGATGTAGGTTTGTTTTAATTTACTATTTTTCTTTGCATTATGGGTTCCATTTCTTTGCTTCTTTGTACATCTGTTAATTTTTACATGCCAGCTATCGGAAATTTTACCTTGTTGTATACAAACAATGTTGTATTCCTGTAAAGAATTTTGACACTTGTTCTGCAATGCAATTAAGTACTTTACAAACAGTTTGATAGTTTAGGATGTTGCTATGAAGAGTTGCATGATCACAAACATGATCAGATCAGCATCTCATCCAATGATTAATTTATTTCACTACTGAGTCAAGACCCATCTGGGTACTCTAGCCAACTACCCATTCATCATAAAGCTTTCCAGTCTGACTGTAGGAAACAGTACTTTTTCAGGCTCAGTGAACACACAGGCTCTGTTCCCTCTAATTCCTTTGAATTTTCTTCTTCTAAGGTCAAATATTTTTCATCTGATGTGCTTCCCTGGACAATGCTGAACACTCAAGGGTGGAGGGGCCCTTGGAGGTCTCCAGTGTTCTCTCTGTGTGTAGACTTCTCCTCTCTGGTCTGCGTCTTACACACTCTAGCTCTTGCTTCCACCTGGGCTTTCAGCCCTGCCTCCTCACCTCAGAGAGTCTGTTGGGTTCACTTGGATCTCCTTGTTGAGTTGATGCTTGCTCAACTTGCTTGTAGTAACCAAGGCAGTAAGTTTGGTTACTACAGGCTCACCTCATTTGTCCCCCATCTCCCAGGGGTCACCATCTTTCACTGCCTGCTGTCCAGTGTCTTACAAACTGTCACCCCATATCTATTGCTTTTTGTTTCAGTTTTGGTTGTTTCAAGCAGAAAGGGAAATCCAGTCCTTGTACCTTCATTTCAGTCAGAAGTAGAACATACTTTGAAAAGTTACAGGAAGTAGCATACAAGTTTAAATGTCATCTGGTTATCTTTAGCAGGGGAATTAAAGAAATGAAATTCTGGGTACAAATAAAAGTGAAGCAGATGATCAGAGAGCTAACATTGTTAAAAATACCATGATAATGTTTTAAACATAAGCCTTTGAGAAGATATCAGATTTACAGGAAAAGTACAAAGACAGCACAAGGAGAACCTGTGTCCCATATCCAGTTTCCCCTACTCTTAGCAGGAGTCTGGCATATATGTCACAATTTATGCACCTGTATTGATACACCATAATTAGTTAGCACCCATAATTTAGCTACACTTTAACAAATGCTCATTTTCTGTTCAGGATGCCACAATTGCTGTCCATATCCTCTTCTCAACCCTGACAGTTCCTAAGACTTTGTTTGTAGTGATCTTGATGATTTTGTGGAATGCTGGCTAGGTGTTTTGAACAATGTACCTAAATTAAGATCTAGTTGGGTTTTTATTTTCCCCTCATGATTAGACTGAGATTATGTGTCGTGGGGAGAAAGCCCACAGAGATAAATGATGTTTTCATCTCATCATATCAGAAGATCATACTGTCAGTAGTATTTTTGATTGCTGATTCTGAACTTTCTTACCTGGATGAGGCAGTGATTATGAGATTTCTCCACTGCAAAGTTACCTTTTCTGTCTGACCATATCATACCTGTTGAAAGGAAGTCATTCTGCAGAGTACACACTTAAGGAGCAGGAATTTATGTTCCACAACTTTGTAAGGCAGGCTATCTACATAACTTGTTTGGAATTCTACCTGAGTAATTTGTCTATTCTTCCACATACTTAATTGTTTATCTCAGTTATTTATTTATATCAACATGGACTCATAGGTATTATTTTATACTTTGGGTTATAATCCAACACTAAATTTTTATTTTCTTGCTCAAATTCTTTTGGATTTGGCCATTGGGAGCTCTTTCGATTAACTCCTGCATCCTTTTGGCATACCCCCATTTTTTTTGCAGATATCTTAATGTTGATACTTCTTTCTTTCCAGTTCATCTCTCCTTCCCCAGTTCAAAATTCAGTTATTTCTCTGAAGAGTTGCTGTGCCTTTTATTGGAAATGGTATTAGAAACCAAGACATGGATGCTAGGTGTGTTCACTACTTACTGGGGTGCTATTGGGTCTAAGCCTTCCAGTTGAAAGACCAAGAAAATATATGTGTTGATACTGACCCAGGTATATACACAGGTATATCTGCCCGTATGCATCTATGTTGAGTGAAACAAGAGCTCATAGTGATACCTACAAAATGAACTGATTACCCAGGTGATCATCTTATCATCCTCCTCTTGTTATCAATGAGTTTCTCTTCCAACATGAGGAACATGGTTCCCACCATATGCTGTCTATGTATTTACCTGTTCAATTTCAGTAAACAGGCGTGGTGGTATCAGAATTGTTCATCTGTACTGCCATATGCAAAAACTTTATCAACAGGAGTACAAGGTTTACACACAGTTCCTTTTACCTGTTGTCTTACAGACTGCATTTATTTTCCCAGGTACTTGGATCAATGCTTTTTCTCCACCACCCTCATGGAGATTTTTCATATGCTTATAGTATAATTTAGGTTGTTTTCTAACATACTTTGTTCCATCCTGATTCTTTGACATCCTGAATGATAGCTTTTTAAGTAAGTTTAGACCCACAGAATAACATAATTGATACCATATCAAATAGAATAAATAACAAAGCATGAGAATTTTCTCTGTATGCAGAGGAAAATGCCAAAAGACATGAAAATGGTCAAACAAGGAGTTTCCTACAATAATTAAGCTCAAGTAAATCCACATAGCCAAGAAAAATTTTAAATTAATAGTATAAAGTTTTTTTCCATAATACACTAAAATACATTTTTTAAGTCTAGTAATTATAATAGTGTCATAATGATGCAGGAATATATTAAATGCTCAATAGTATAAAAAGAAAGACCCAAAGTCAACTAAAATATATATTGGGATTTAGGTGATATACAGATGGCATGTAAAATAAGACCCATTGACACTCATGCCAGTTTCACACCATGCTATGTTGCCCAAATGCAGTTATTGTTGTCATGAGCACAGCTTTTCAGGAGCCCATCATGGAATGTGCTGGCACTGGACACACAGTTGGACTTGACTGAAGTTCAAATGTCTAACTCCTCTGTATAATTAGTTCTCAAAGAGGTGACCAACTTTCTTAGTCCACTCCTGTTTCTGCTCTCACAAAATACCACAGACTGGGTACTATAAATAAATAATAGAAATTTATCATTCATGGCTCTGGAGGTTTAGAAGTCCAAGGTTGGAGTACCAATAGTTTTGCCTGGTGAGGGTTGCTCTCTGCTTCCAAGGCAGTGCCTGATTGCTGCTTCTCCAAAGAAATTCATAATCATCCAGTAAAAGAAAGCCTTATGAGATCCTTCAGCTACAATGTTTAGGGGAGGGAAAGATGAAATTGTGCCTGGTGGAAGGCATTTACTCTTGGTCAGAAGGTCAAGACTCAGCCCAAGTCCCTGAAGTACAAATATCAGGTGAAAGAGAAGCTGCAAGGCAGATACCCGATCAAAGTTAATTGACCCAGGCACTGAACACCAGGAATGAGGACACAATACTTCATGTGATATTGATGTAGGGACTGGAGCTGGCTGAAGCTCTTGGAGGATTAAATACTCATAGTTGGCAAGTTAGAGATTACAGGTATTATGAAACCAATACCTTGGGAATGGCTTGCATCAAGAAAAACTCATAAGGATAGGCAAAGATCATTGAGAATTTGCCTTGTGAATTCCCCACCAGATGAGCTCTTGACATACCTTTACTATTTTTGTAACTCCTTCTGACTGAGCTGCATCTAGTGACACTTTCATAAGCTGCAGTCTCATAAAGAAATAGAATACCTTCAGACACCTCTTAAGGAAGTGTTCTCAGAGTAGGACTTTGCAACCCAAGATCATGTGCTTTGCTCCATCTCCTCACATCCCCAAAGCTGTTAAGGAAGCCTACACACAGCTTCCTCCTTTTTTGGTCAACACCTCCCCCTTTCCTTCCCCTCACCCATGCCATTCTGGAGGTGCTGAAAGGAGGAGGCTTGCCAAAGTCAAACTTGAAAGCTTCATAATTTAGCCTTTGGCTAGGCCTATGTTTTCATGTGAGAGCCAAGAATAAAAGCAAATCGCATACATGTCACTTTCTAAAGCCAATAAAGTTTAGAATCACAACCAGAGTACAATTCCAAAAGACACAAATTTTCTTCTGCTGTCACATTTCTGATGTTTTGTGCTTGATGTATATGCACAAAGGATGGTATATATATTAAGAGAAATAGCATATTCTACCCTATGTCCTGTAATGGTGCCTCCCAGATCCATCTGAATTTCTTGACTACCCCATCTTAACAGTTCTGATTCCTTCTACACACCTGTCTTCCTCTGACTCTTCACCATCACAGAAGGATGCTAAAGTCTCCCAGTGATAGGAGTAACTCATACTCTTCCTATAAGGAAACTAACATTTATAGAGTTTCTACAATTCATTATTTCCTTTAACTCCAAAAATCCACAATGGAGATATCATCGTTGACTTTGCAAGTGCAGACATTTTTAGAAAAACTGATTTGTTCTCACTTCCACAGTTAAGCTGCAGAAGTGAGTACAAGGGTGTGTGTACTCCCAACAGCTATGTTCTTTCTACAGCTTCTAAAGTTAGTGCTAAAGTGTGGAATTATTTTTGAGATGAGGGTAGGAACAACATGTGCCTTACCAAAAAAACTCAGCAAAGACAACAGAGTCAAATATAACCCAACAAATTCAGAACAATTGATTTTCTCCAACATCATTTTGATCGTGCATTCTGGAATGAAAACAGAAAAGAAAAAATAAATAAATAACATTTCTTCAATAATATATTCAGACCAAATTGAATTCATCTTTTTCTACTGGAGAGAATGAGAGGTATTGTTCCATGAATGCTCAAATTGAGAACATTTAATTACAATATCCATTCTTGACACCTATTAAATTAAAACCACAATTTGTGGAAACCTTATCATAGTCACTGCGAAATGTGATTTTACTTATTAATCAATAATATTAAAGAATTGTGAACCCTGGAGAATTATTATAGCTAATGATTTTCAAACCCTTCGAACTTCTAGGATTCTTACACATTCTCTAGAACCTGGTGGGGAAGGAGTGTCAGAGCAAAGCAATGAAAATCAGTGGATTCCCAAATAAGATTATCAGGGATAATATTGCTTAGCTTTAAACAGTTTAGAGACACTTGTGACAGGACTTCTGTTTATCCCAGCTTTTAGCCTCTCTTTTCCTCATTAGTAACAGAATCCTAGTCTTGCTGACAACCTACCTCACAGAGATTCACTTACAGCCATCGTGATGTCATCAGGGGCATATTACATGGGACTTCTGATATGGCTCCTTAAAGGCAAGGCCACACACACACCCCTTATTCTGACGTGGGATGTGCAGATCCAGCCTGCAGCTGTACCCTTAAAGACAGAAGCTGTGTGTGGAGGATGAAGCAGTCAGAGCAAGGGGCTCAGTCTACAATGACTGTGGAGCAACCACACCACATCAGTCCTAGACTGCCTGTCTCCAGACCTATTTTACAAGAGCGAAAAAATAAAATTCTATCCTAAGTCAGGTTTCATTCCTGTCAGTTAGAACCAAATGCAATTCCTAACAATAAACCACATTTATCTTCTAAAGAATCAGGAGTCTTAAAAATAGCCTTTCAGGAAGGATACTCCCTCTCAGGAGCTAAGCATTTATCCAATGTTCTTTTTGGAACCCCAGTTTGAGTAACACCCCGGCCCTCTGGGTGTCCTTAATAAAGAAGCTAGGGACCTGTACTAAAACACATTCTCATAATTCAGTTACTTTTGCAGTGAATAAGGAGATATTTTATGTGCATCTGTGAAATAAGTCAAGCCATATAAACTTATTTTCAGAACCAAATCTAACCATGAAAATAAAAAACACATGAACTGAAATAATTTAAAGTTGATAGTAAGGGCATACTATTACTTCAGATCAATATATTTTTACTCTTGGACAAGAACATTAAAAGGAATGGATATAAAATGTCCATTAAAATTAGCAATAAAGTTAAAATGCAGTAGGAAGGCACAGAATGTGATAGCTATAAAAGGGGAAGTGTTCAAATAATGAAGTGCATTTTTACCAAGGAGATTTAAAAAAATTTTGAACTTGGTTTTTAAGTGGAGATTACGAAATAAAAAAAGGAGCTTAGTAAATATACTTGCCCCAGTGTCGTGTGAAAGTTACTGCTTTGACATCATAGCAGGTAATGCTTATAATTCCCCTTTTATGTATAAAAGAAATAAAGTGAAAGCCCACCCTTTATCTCAAAAAGGGAGGGACACAATCTATCCCCATAACTTTTTGTTATGCATTTACTCAGAAATTGCTTAAAGGAATTTGGTGTCCCTACATCAGGATTTCTTAAGTCAGGCAATGTTAAAATTTGGACCAGATGGTTCCCCGCCATGGAGGGCAGCTGTGTGCTTGCATGGCGTTTAGCAGCACTTTGACCTGTCAATGTTGCCTGGAGCGACATTCCCCCAAAGTTGAACAATGGAAAATATCCCCAAATGTTGCCAAACTCTGAGGGGTTCGGAAGAAGCAACTCCCAGTCATTGACCATTCTTCAGGCTGTTTTACCACAACCAGAGGTTAGAGAGATTGCCCCGTGCCAAGTAAGTGAGAGCAGGGAAGAACAAGAGCTCCTCTTCTGCCAGTTGTCATAATCTTTTCTCTCAGATGCCTGGAGCAGCAAAGGACATTTGGGGAGGGTCCCTGGCTACATGTTCCTCTCACCTGTGGTCCTTGCTGTCCTCCTCAAGGCCTGAGAGCTTAACATGGCCATTTCTGATGACCACATCTTCCTGGACAGAATTAGAGCAAGGGAAACCCTCTCTCTGATAATAACTGGCTTTATCTAACTTGGGGTTAGAGCAGAAGCACTTCAGTCTTTCCAAAGAGGCTTGACTGCCAAGACAGAACTTGTTTCCTCTTTCAATGTTACTGCCTGTTTCCAAAGCTTGCTTGCTACAATGACATAGAATCTGCTTCAAGATGGAAATTATGGATTTACTTACTACTCCTTCCATATTCCTAATCAGACCAATCCCAGGAACTCAGCACAGCTAATGTCTGTGTTAGCAATGGAAATGGGTAAATGACAAAATCATTCATAGATGCCACATGAAATAAGAGGCTGGATTGAAGGAACGCCCAACCTTTGAGAAGGTCATCCTATGAAGAAGTAAAAAACCCACCTGGAGAGCACAGAGAAGGCTCCTCAGGGTCTCCTGGGACTGAAGACAGGGATAATGTGAAGCTTATGTCTCCTGGGGAGGCCTCAGTTCACAGAGGATGATAGGGTGGAGGTGTTGCAGAGACACCGGCTGACATTCTGTCTGTGTTGTGCTGTGTAAAGTAGCTACCACCTGCCTTCATCAAGCAGTTCTTCCTAGATTCCTCCTGTCTGTCCTTCCTTCCTTCTCTCACTCATTTTCCTCTTTTTAAAATTTCAGCAGATAGTCACTGAGAGCTTGTTACTGCTGATCACTCATCTCAGCATTGGAGGTAAAATGAATAGCACACAGCAGCCTAAACTCTGCCTCCCAAGAGTTCACAGTCAATCTTGCCAATAGAGAATGGAATGCCACCTGGAGAAATTTCAGGAGCAGTGGTTGGATAAGGCAGAGCAGAGAACAGACCATCTTTAAGTCTTTCTAGTATGGACTCCACTAGATCATGGTGGAAGCAAGAAGAATATCACAGAAACAGAGAAGACAGAGAAAGGCTTCCTCTACCACTACCGCAGACTAGGAAGATGCTCCAGTGAGAGGGAAGAGAGTTAGGAGAAGGCACAAGAAGGGTGAGTTTATTGGGCTGCAGAGCAATGAAACTTGTACTCTTTGGAGATCCTAGAAAACAGGAAAACCCAGAGAAATAATGGGTGGAGGGCATATCTAGGCAGACAGGCCATCGGAGACCCCATTGGGCAGGGATCATGGAAGCACAGCTGGCAATTGTGTGGACTCACCCAGAGCCTAGATGCTATCTTGTGGAAAGAAAGAACATTGTGAATTATATGGACTTAAATTTTTACTCTCTGATATATGGGAGCTAAATAAAAATTCAATCCAATTTTTAAAAAATTAAGAAAAGGTATCTACCCTGCCCATTGAATTTGTAGACTCAGATTTATACATAGATATGTAAGTTCCCTTCTAAAATGATAAATTTTTAAAAATCTTCCTTCACGCACAGGAAATCAATGTGAGTCAATGCCCTGTATAGCTATCCTTATCTCAACCAGCAAAAACCCTTGTTCCTTCCTATTATTGCTTATACTCTCTCTACAACAAAATTAGAGATAAGGGCAAAATAGTTTCTGCTGGGTATTGAGGGGGGGAGCGGGAGGGGGTGGAGTGGGTGGTAAGGGAGGGGGTGGGGGCAGGGGGGAGAAATGAACCAAGCCTTGTATGCACATATGAATAATAAAAGAATAAAAAAAAAATCTTCCTTCAGTCCCATATCTCTATCACTCATTTGCATATTCCAGTCACAAATTTCAATTTCTTAGACATATTACATTCTTGCTATATCAATTTTCCTCTTCTCCACCCTCCCTCTCCCCTCCCCTTTCTTCCTTCTTCTCCTTCCCCTTCACTTTTCCCTTCCCCTTCTTCTTCTTCTTCTTCTTCTTCTTCTTCTTCTTCTTCTTCTTCTTCTTCTTCTTCTTCTTCTTCTTCTTCTTCTTCTTCTTCTTCTTTCCTTCCCTCCCTCCCTCCCTCTCTCTCTCTCTCTCTCTCTCTCTCTCTCTCTCTCTCTCTCTCTCTCTCTCTCAGCAGTGCTGGAGTTCAAAATCAGGGCCTTGCACTTGCAAGGCAAGTATTACTACCACTTGAGCCATGCCTCGACTTTCAATTTTCTTCCACCCCACCCATCCATACTTTAGCCACTCCAACATGGCTTCTGTCCTGTTATCCATCAAGAAAGCATTTACTAAGGCCATTAGTAACTTGTAATCTTCTCAGTGCAGTGGGCATTTTCATCATCTTTCAGCCTCTGTTCTATTTGACCTTTAAGCAGTGTTTGGCACTGTTTTGTCTTCTTTTGGAAACACTCACTTCTTTGTGCCATGCTTTGAATGTGTTCTCCAAAGTTCATGTGCTAGAAACTTAGTCCCCAATGACACACCAGGAGAGGTGGGACCTTTAAGAAGTGATTGGGCCATGGGGGCTCTGTCCTCGTGAGTGGATTAAGGCTATAGTGTGAGATGGGCTGGAGATTGCTAAAATGATTCCTCGTAAGAGGTTGGGTTCAGCCAGCTTCCCTTCATACACTTGCTCTTTTGACTTCTAACTTTCTGCCATGGGATGATACAGCAAGAAGGCTTTCACCAGACACAGCAGAACTTCCCAGCCTGTGGAACTGTGAGCTGATAAACCTGTGTTGTTTATAAATTGCCCAATCTCTGGTATTCTCTGATAGTAGCAGAAAATGGACTAAGACACTTTGTTTCCATGGCATGGCACTCTCCTGGGCTTCTCTACAGGGTCAGGCTTTTCAGTTGTCATTGTAGGTTCCTCCTTCACTTGGCCACTAACTATGGCTTTTTTCAGGGCTAGCTCTAGAACTTTCCTCTTCTACTCTATCCTCATTCCTTATATGTTCTCATCCATGTTCCCATGGCTCCCAACTTCATATGTCCACATAAGTCCTATCCTTTGTACTCTGGACTTTCAAGTGCAAAGTCTATCTCACCATCTCTACTTGGACCGCTGAAGGCTACGTGAAACATAGCATGTCCAATATCAACGTCTTGGTCTTCCACTGTCCAAACCAGCTCATCTTCCAGGGTCCCTCCATTGATGAAGGGCACCTACCTCTCCATCCCATCCCATACCACTCTGCACCGTTTGCTCTGGCTTTGAGTCCTACCAGCCTTCCCTTCATTCTCAAATGGACCATGTCTGCTACCCCAAGAGGCATGCTGTTTGCGGTTTGAGGAGCTTGCTGGGCTGCCTGTCCCTAGTTCACTTGGACTTACTCTCCTGATCCCTTCACAGCATTACTCTGCCATTTTCCTGACATCCAGTCTACCCCAGGCCCATCTGAAGCCATTGTCCCTTGCTTCATGTAATTGCATGTTTGTCCATCAGGGTTGACTCCTTCTCTGGGTTATGAGCTCCATGGAGGCAAAGACATTGTCTCTTTTCACTTTCATTTTATTCCAGGGCCGTGGGTTTTGGAATGAATAAATGAACGAATCAATGAAAAGAGAGAGTTGATTTCCTGCACTGTGTCAGTTGCCTTTCTTTATAATTTAACATGTTTTCACATATTGACATTTTATTTTTATGAAATCTAATGTGTCCATCTTTCCTATTTTAAGGCCATTTTTAGAATGGCTTTGTCACCCCAAGATTATGTAAATATTCACCAACATTTCCCTCCAGTACTTTTATGGTTTCATTTGCAGGATTTAATTTTTAAATCCATCTGGAATTTATTTCTGAAAGAAGTGAAATGGTGCCAGCTATTTTGTAACTTTCAAAACTTAGCTATATCCAGTAGTGTGATGTCATTAAAGATAATAAGATTTGGGGTCAGATTCTAAGCTCAGATCCACTCACCGTGCAAACTTTAGCAAGTCATCTAACCTTTCTGGGAATTAGCAATGCACTTTACAGGAAGAGGATGCAAGGAAAGAGATGGTTCTGGAGTCCTCATGAACAAAATAGCCATTAAAGAGACCAGAGTAGAAGGATGAGCTGATGGCTAAGAGCATGGACTTGGGTCAAATAATCTGAAATCCATCACTGTTCCCCTCATTTTCTTCTCTATAAAACTGGATCTAAATAACATCTTTCTTCATATGACTTACTGCAAAAGTTAAATAAATTAATGAATGCAAAGTATTTAGACTATGCCTAGGTCATGGTGGTGGATAAGTAAGAAGCAATAGTTCTCAAGAAAGGATGCCATTGTTTCAGTGCGTGTGACAAGATTTCCCACCCATACACTCCTGAAGAAACCAGGAAAGTATGTTCTTAAAACACAGTGACAGCCAAGAAAAGGAAGTAAAAACACCAGTTGACTGAACAGACAACCAAAGTGACTCCCAGGTCTAATTTCCTTTGGTTCCTGCAAATTTATTGCCTGTTGTCTGTTCTAAACTCAGGAAGAATAACTACTAATTTTTTTCAGTTTTTGTTTTGTTTTTATGTAGTACTGGGGATTGAACTCAGAGCCTTGTGCTTGCTAGGTAAGCACTCTATCACTTGAGCTACACCTCCAGTTCTTTTGCTGATTTTAGTTTGTTTTTCAGATAGGTTTTCACACGAATGTTGCCAGGCTGGTCTCCAACCAGATCCTCCTACCTCTGTCTCTTGAATAGCTGGGATCAACAGGCATGAACTACTGCACCTGGCACTGTTTTCCACTTTTAAGAGAGTAATTTTATTAAATTCAGTAAATGGCCAGGTGCTGGTGGCTCATGCCTGTAATCCTAGCTACTCAGGAGGCAGAGATCAGGAGGATCACAGTTCAAAGCCAGTCCAGGCAAATAGTTTCACCAGACCCTATCTCAAAAACCCTTCACAAAAATAAGACTGGTGGAGTGGCTCAAGGTGAAGGCCCTGAGTTCAAGTCCCAGTACTGCAAAAAAAAAATCAGTAAATGACTGCTTTGCAATTTATTTTTAGAAAACAATTTTATATGAGCAGGTTTTAATAATATAACTAGATATTAATAGCTGCAGAGAGCCAATAAATCTGTCACATAGTATATAAGAAAGTGAGATGGGGAGAACAATTACCTCACATATCCAATCATAAAGAATGTTTTCATTATTATTTTGACACTCTAAAACACAAGAGGATCAAGAGGAGTTAACAATATAGTCTCACAGAATAATAAACTCTAAACCTCATTTTGTTCTTCCTTTCTTTCCTGGTATTTCCGTAGACTTTAGACTCGAAAATGGCTTAGCCTCACGTGCAGGGCTAAGCCAGCGCGTGGCGTCCAGAAACAGGTTTTAACATTACCGTCATTGTAGCTCTCCTTCGCTGAGTTCGTATGGAGGACATCTCGTCTCTCATCTAGAACCGCCTATCATTTCGCATTTTGCCACATAACTAGATAGCATGGGTTACCCAACTAAAGATAAAATAAATCCGTTTCATTGTTTTGCTGGAAAAATGTTCTGATTTTCTGACATATTCGCTTCTACAACAGAAACATTGTCAACTGACAAGTTCCCACAGAGAACTCAGATGCCCGTTTGACATCAGTGATCATAAATGCAGTTTAGGTATTTTAAGTTTAGTAAGCCATAAGAAATTTGTCATTTTTTTCCATGAGCAATTTCCATACAATATATTGAATCAGGGAAGCAGCGGTTATTGGAAGCTTGAAGACAAAGGGGCTGTTTTTCTACCTATATTTTAGGTTGGGGGAGGTTTGACCGCCCGGCACTGTCTTCTACCAGTGAGTTACCTAACGGGATGAGGTGGCAGGGAGGGAGGGTGTATACAGTCAGCTCTTCATAGTGGTTTCCAATCCACAGGTTCAACCAACAATAGAACATTTGGGAAAAAATGTGACTGTACTAACATGTACAGATTTTCTTGTCATAATTCCCTAAGAAATGCAGTACAATGAGTATTTAGGTAGAGTTTACATATATTAGGTGCTATATTACCCTAGAGATAATTTAAAGTCTACTGGAGGATGTGCATATCTCATATGCAAACACTAGACAGTTTTATGTAAGGAACTTGCACATCTGATGATTTAGGTGTCCAATGGGGGTGGGTTGCCATTCCCATGTGGACACCAAGGGTTGGCTGTATTCCCTACTATTATTCAAAAAGCCACCTGGCTCCCTGACTCTGGCTGTCTGTGTTCATTATTACCACTATAGATCAGTGTATTACATCTACCCACTTCTCACGGCTCTGAATACCCCAGCCTGGTCTTGGATCCTTCTGTTGCTACTTCTAGGTGGATAACTCCAGCCAGCTCTCTGTTCATTAGTGGGACTGATTATCATGAAGGCAGGAGTGAGATGCCCCATTTGTACTATGGTTCAAGTCTAATTTAGGACTGCCAAATGGTGCTTTAACCTCCACCTGCCATCGTGTGTTTCTTCTTTGCGTCTTGGAAGCCAGAGAGGGAGAACATCTTTTAACTGGGACTCCTGCTCTCATGACATAATATGACCAGTTCGCTTGGTCAAGGCACCAGGCTGAGGAGCAAAATCTTCATGACAAATGTCACCAGCAGCAATGAAATCCCAGTTCCCAGCTTTCATGGAAGGACCACTACTCTAATCCAATCAGTTTTCAGTTAGTATACTTTGGTGTTCATTATCTGAAACAGCAAAAAATCAAATATTATTCCACTTTAATTTCTACTTAAAACCAAATAGATATCAGCTCCTATGCATGGAATATTTACCCAAACAGGAGGAACAAGAACAAAATCACTTGCTGGCTTACTTCGCCAACCCTAAATCAACCCCAAATCAACAAAATATTCCCATCTTTGATAATTGCTTTCTCTTGAGTTTATCTTTTTCAGTTTTCTGAAAAGCAAAGACCTCAGATGGGATATGATTATTTTTTAGTGCTGGGATGAAACTGTGTCACTTTTTTAAAGGAAAACAGCTCCATGTCATGCTCTCTGCCATTGTAGAATTTCAGAGAGCTCTGTTGACCTCATCAAGCAACATTAACTAATTGCTCAAAGACTGCTGTCTGGCCCTACAAGTTACCCCGTGCATGCTACGAATATACCCAAACAACCTAGGTGAGCACCAGCAAGATTTATTCTTTTTATTATATTATCTGTTTACTTGAGAATATGACTTACTTTACCGGGAGAAGGAACTATTTACATTTTGACAGTTGTATTAGCTTCCTTGGGCTACCATAACAAATTGCTGCAAACTTGGTGGCCTATACCCACTGAAATTTATTTTCTCACAGTTCTGAAAACCGGAAGTCCAAAGTCAAGGTTTCAATGGGGTATGTGGCCTCTGAAGACTCTAGGGAGGATTCCTTCTTTGCCTTTTCCAACTTCTGATGACCGCAGGCATTCCTTCGTTTATGGCTGTATAATTCCAATCTCTGCCTCCATTTTCACATGACCTCTTCCTCTGTGTTCTCTCTTTCTCTTGTTTTATAAGGTCACTTGTCACTGGGATGATCTCAGCTTGAGATCCTTAATTCTAGCTGCAATGACCATTTTTCCATATAAGGTAATATTTTCAGGTGCTAGTGGACATATCTTTTAGATGGCTACCATTGAACTCACCATGCCAGGTGTGTAAGGACAGGATGTAGAAATCTAAGCTAGCTGTCCTGTTTTTCTTATGTATTTTAATTTATTTAGAGCCCCTAGAAACCACTACCTGCTTGGAGATTCCCAGCTGTCTCCATCTGGACTCTAGCTCTTTGCTAGAGAGAGGAAGACTAAGTTGTGCACTGATTTAAGAAAGATGCATTGGAAAGAAGGGTTTCTGTAACGGCATATTAGTTAGCTTTCCATCACTGTAACAAAATCCCTGACAGGTTACTTATGATGTAAAGGAGGTTTATTTTAGTTCATGGTAGTGCTGATTCAAGTCAAGATCAGGTGGCCTTGGGCTTGGGCTTCTCGTGAGCGCAGCACATCATGCAGGGAACACATGTCAGGGTCACATCTCAGGAAAGAAAGCAGATAGAGAAAGAGAACAAGTAGGGTCCCACAAGCCCTTCTTGGGACACAACCTTAATCACCTACATACCTCCCATGAGCCCCGAACTCTTAAAGGTTCCCAAAGGTACCACCCTGAGGTATGGGACCTTTAACAGATGGGCATTGGGGAACGTCAGCATCCAAACTGTAATGAACAGTATTTTTAATTCCCCACCAAAAGCCTACTAGGGGATTTTTATTAGCTGTTTCTTGAAACTAAACCTTCTAATACAATAACTCCCTCCATGGCCATTCCCAAACAAAGCCACCATCCATACTAAACCCAACTATTCACCTTTTCCACACCTGTTCCTAAGTATCCACCCAAGAACTGACTTCACTCATACCTAATGCATGGCCACCATCAACAAATTAACACTAAACCCTCAACAGCAGTCCTGCCTCATTTTTCTAATATGTCTGCGTTTCACACTCTAGAACAACTGACTCCTACCTGCTCCTCTGTCCTAAGGAGTCTGACTTCCAACACTCTTACCTAATTTTCTTGTATCACACTTCACTGATGAAACTGAAAATCTTAGCCAGGCATTGTGGTTCACACCTGCAATCACAGCTACTCAAGAGGTAGATTTAGGGAGGATCATAGTTCAAGGCCAGCCTGCACAAAAAGTTAGAAAGACCCCCTGTCAACCATCAAGCCAGGTATGATGGCATGCATCTGTGGTCCTAGCTATTTTGGAGGCATAGGTAAGAGGATCACAGTCTGAGATCAGCAAAAATATGAGACCTTACCTGAAAAATAACGCAAGCGAAAAGAGCTGAGGGTGTGGCTCAAGTGAAAGAGCACTTGCCTAGCCAGTGCAAGGTCTTGAGTTCAAACCCCAGTACTGCCGAAAAAAAAAGGGGGAGATGGCAGTGGCAGGAGTCGGGGGTAGAGAAGTCTTTCTATCCCCAAATTTGTAATCAGTGGATGACTATATCCAGCATTTCTGCCTCCTTCTTGCAGCAAACGTACAGCCTCTGTTCCTATTAGACACTCTCTTCTTTTGGGTTGTTTCTCATAATCCCTTCTGGGGAGTCTCACCTGCAGTCAGCCTTTCTCTTCGCCAGCCCCAGCCCCTCCCCAGACATTGTTCCCACTAGTAATCCAAGTGTGTGATAGTAACACCAGGACCTCACAGAACACCTCCTCTAGGTGATGGTTCTGTTTTCCATCTGCCTTTGTGGCAATGCTTGCTCATTTTCAACTCGTTTTCCTTGAATTCTATTCCCAGTACTCCGTAGACACCATGCATGCAAGTGTCTCAAAGCCCCTTCATGCTCTCAGCTGCAATGGGCACCTCTATGTCTGTGTCTTTCTAACTTTTATTTGAAAATTTCCCCTGTCCTTTAAAGAGCTCAAAACACTCAGTGAGTTTCAATTTCTGTTCTATGCATGACTTTTAAAAAGACTACATCTAATTTATGCCAATATGAAATACTAGAGCCAATCTGCCTAACTCGTTTTTCCACCTGGGGAATCTGATTTTTATTTGATTTGATTAGTTTTTCCTTAAACATTTTAAAATTATTATCATTGTACAAGAGAACTGATTTTTTTAAAGAAAATCCTGGAGGAATCAAATTGCATATCTATCTAACAATATTACCAGTTAAATATTACCTGATAAAGTCTACATATTTACAAAATGTCACTAGGTTTCTAAAATCTACCAGAATGTTAAATAATCATCTCAAAGACTAGCAGAACATTCATTTTCTATTAAAGTGATTGAAGCACAGTTTTGTGCAAAGATTGTTAAATCTATAGATTGAAATTTCACTTTGTACCCAATAAACACACACAATTGTCATTTATTAATTAGAAAGAAAGAAGGAATGAAAAAATGAAGTAAATAAAGGAAAGGAACAGGGAGGAGAGGGAGGCACAAGAGAGAAAAGAAGAGGAAAGGAGGGAAAAGGAGAGGTGAAGAGAAAATGAGAGGGGAGGGGAGGGGAAAGAAGAGGAGGGGAGGGGAAAACAAATGGGAAAAAACTCCAGGTAATTTTAGTGTGCAACTAAGTTTGAGAACCAGTAAATTACCTCATCCTTTTCCAGAATAATTATCTTTCAAATTCAACTCTCTCTCACACCTTTAAAAAAGGGTTTTATTGCAAATTTCAGGGGACTCTTGGGATTGAGTTTGTTGCATACACAGAAACCAGTCCTTTATAATGGGAAAAAAGAATGAGTGAATAATAATTCTCAGTTTAGATATATAATATTCTCTCAGGCCTCTGATGGATGTGTCTACCTCTGTACCCACTGGAAAATAAAAGCTGTCTAAAGGGTGCTGGGCATGGTATACATGCCTGTAATCCCAGCTAGCAGGGAAGTAAAGGTAGGTAGTTAGATCTGAGTCCAAGTTGAGCCTGGGCAAAAGCATAAGACCCTATCTAAAATATAAACCAAAGCAAAGGGGACTGGGGCATGGCTCCAGCAGTAGAGCACCTGCCTAGCAAGCACAAGGCCCCAAGTTCAAACCCTCCTGCCAAAAAGATATGTAGTGTGATTTGTGGGTGATATAAAAGCATTTGAACCTATCTCCTAAGTTTCTACACATCATAGGGATATTAATCTTCAAATTTATCTTCAGGTAACACAGGGATATCATTTCTTCCTGAATTACAAATACGGCTCTGATGATGTGGTTTATCTGTTCTGTAATGGCCAGAGGAAAGGGGAATGAACCATTAGATGGCTTGAGAAGGAGCCTCACTCCCTCAACCCTTGTCCTAGAAACTATGCTCAATGTGTGAGATCTGAGAAGTGCTGGTTGGAAAATAATTTTTACATATCTCCGCTCGCCTCGGAGGGCTGGATTGGAAAGTGGCAATTATTTTGCTGTGACAAGGAAATAGCTCCACTTTTAAACACACACTGGGGATGAGCAACACTGGTAAATTGGAAACTCATAGCACATTGCAGTTTTTCAATTATTAAGAGGGCATTTTCCTTGCAGAGTTGGGCTATAAATAAAAAATAAGTAAATGAAATATTCCCAGAGTACAAGTGTATCCCAAAACTGATGGTAATGTTATTGTAAGAAGAACATTAAAAGTGAATTAAAATGACAGTTCTTACATCAGTGCTTAAGAACAGAAAGACGACAATTCTGTCATATAGACTGGGACACCACTGCTCAGTTTGCCATGTGCAAAAATACGCTTCAGAAATCAACACAGAGCCTGCAGAGTTTTCTTCTCTCCCCTCTCCTTCTTCTTCTTTTTTTTTTATAAGACTGGGGTTTGAACTCAGGGCTTCACACTTGCAAAGCAGGTCTCTATTGCTTGATCCACACCTCCAGTCCATTTTGCTCTGGTTAATTTGGAAATGGGATCTCACAAACTATTTGCCTGTGGCCTCCACATGTTTCTCCTGATCTCAGCCTCCCAAGTAGCTAGGATTGCACGTATAAGCCACCAGCACCCAGCTCAGAGTTTTCTTCTTTTCTCAGCACATTAAACACAGGAGGAAATACAAATTTTATTATTACTGAACCCATGTCTGTTACTCTATTTTAAGTGAAATACATTTAATTATGATTGCCAAGGTGACTGATCTTATTAGACCTGTTGGAGAATGATGTTTTGGCCACTCATCTCTAAGAATTGCATTGAAAGAGTGACAATTCTTTCCAGAAGGCCCTTATCAATAGATGAATACCTGACTCAAGAATGCAGCCTCCTGTGTGGAATCCAATTCTTCACGGAGCTCGCGGTCCCCACTGGCTCTTCCTGCTTCCCAGCACACATGCTCTGTTTCATCAGACTGTGTCTGCCTGTCCCTCCACCCATCTCTTCATAACCACGCCAGATCTGTGTCCGCGTTCCAGCTGCCTTCACAGCTAGACCATCTTTTCTCCCATCCCTGGGGAAAGCACCCTACAGTCTGCACCCCCTCAAGAAGCCTGCAGGTGCCCTGTCCCATGCTGGTCTCGCCTCTCTCTGAGACCTACTCCACTCACAGTACTACAATGACCACACATGCTTCTAGCCCCTGTGCAATTTTTTTTTATTCCACACAGGACTGT
Source organism: Castor canadensis (assembly GCF_047511655.1). Lineage (NCBI taxonomy): Eukaryota > Metazoa > Chordata > Mammalia > Rodentia > Castoridae > Castor > Castor canadensis. The sequence goes on along the minus strand of NC_133399.1, from coordinate 105,284,980 downwards.
AGCTCTCAGTTTCCAGGCTCAGGGCACACAGGTGCCCAATGTTAAAACACCAAACCCATGGTATGCAAAATGACATTGTGCTTACTATGTAAGGGCAGGATCCCGTGGACACCAAAGACAAAATCGTGATGGTAAATTTTGTGTGTTCACTTGCCTAGTCATGGGTGCCAAGACATCTGGTCAAACTTAATTCTGAGTGTGCCTGTGAGGATGCCCCTGGATGGGACTTGCATTTGGGTAAAACAGATTGCCCTTCTCCACGTGATGTGAGTGGGCCTCATCCAATCAGATGAAGATCTGAATAGTACAAAAGGTGAATAAGAGAGCTTCTCCCTGACCGTCTTAGAGACATTGCCCTTCTCCTTGAACTGGAGCTTATGCAGTCAGTTCTGGTTCTCAGGGCTTTGAAGTCAGGCTGGAGCAATACACTAAGACCTCCTGGGTCTCCAGCTTGCTCACCTCAGAACTTAAGATTCTTAGCTTCCATAACCGAGGGAGCCAATTCCCTACAATAAGTTGCGTACAGTCACCCTTCATGTCTGTGGGTTCCACATCCATGGACTCAAGCAGCTGCACATCAAAGATAGTTGGAGAAAAATTTGCTTTCCTACCAAACATGTACAGAATTTTTTGGGTCATTATTCCCTAAACAATATCGTGTAACAACTATTTGCATAACAGCATTTATGTTGTATTCAATATTGTAAGTAATATAGAGATGAGTTAAAGTCTACAGGAGGGTGTTCGTAGGTTAGATGCAAATAACGCACCATTTTATAAGAGACTTGAGCATCTGTGGATTATTTTATCCTTGAGTCTTAGAACCAATCCTCTATGCATACCTGTTTCATTCTCTCTTTCATTCTCTCTCTCTCTCTCTCTGTCTCTCTCTAACACACACACACACACACACACACACACACACACATTTTTCCAGACTATTGGTTCTATTTTTCTGAAAAATCTAGACTAATACAACAACCTCAAAATGGAAGAAGTCCCCTATGCAGTTTTTAAAATGTTTGGAGTGACTGGCTGACATTTTGTGCCTTTGTTTAAGCATCAGTAAAATATGTTGAATTTAATGCTTCTTGAAGAGGAATCCAAATGTAAAATTCTGCTACTGATTTTCTCACTACTCAGCAAGGATTTTACCCATTGGTATAATATCATGTTAGCATCGCAGAACAGGTTGGTCTGTGGTCCCCCTTTCTTCTCACAGGTCCCTCCTGAGTTATACAATCTACCTGTAAATGGCAGGTCAACATTTTATTCCGAGTGTGAATTGCTGTCTACTGTAGACTACTAGCAAGCAGTTCTGGTTGTTCCTAATTCAGCCCACACTGAATCTGTGGGATCCCATACCCAGGTGTATGTGAGGAACAAGTGCACCTCTGCCCTTTTCTCCCCATGTCTGAGGTGAACTTGAACATGAGTCTTCTGCTCCTGCTGGCATTGCACCTGTCAATGCTGCCATGATTCTGTAAGACAGGGAGGACCACAGCCTCCAGGCTGCCTTAGATTCAATCGAGAATATTTTACACCCAAACCTACATTTTTAAGGTTACAGCCTAAGAACTAAGTGTGTCTTTGCCTTCATTTTACTGCCCTGTGCCCTCTGCTTCCCACAGCTGGGTTAGAATAGATTAAGGTAGAAATTCCAGCTAAACATAAGAACTAGCTTGGGAGCTTTTTAAAAAGAATACAACTGTTTTGAGTTCTAAATCATATAGTGTATAATTTCCCATGTAAAATGTTCAATGGTCTTAGTATTTTAAATGGTCCTGTAACCATCACCACAGTTTTAAAACATTTTTGTACCCATTCCTCACCAGCCTCACTATCACCCCACCCAGCCCTAAGCAACCACTAAACTCCATTGAGACTCTATTGCATGTTTTGGATATTTCATATACATGGAGTCATGCAACACATGGCCCTTTATGGCTGGCTTCTTTCACTTGGCATAATTTTCCAAGGATTATCTATGTTGTAACCTGTACCAATCCATTCTTCGTGGCTGAGTAATATTCCACGTATTACCATATTATGTAGACCATATTTTGGTTTTTTTATCCATCAATTGATAGACATTTGAGTTGTTTATATCTTTTTGGTCATTATAAACAATGCTTTGATTAACAACCTTGTAAAAGTTTTTGTATAGGCACACACTTTTATTTCTCTTGGTTTATACTTAGGAGGGTTGTTGCTGGTCCAATTGATCATTCTGCTTAATACTTTAAGAAGCTATCAGATTGGTTTTGCTAAGTGGCTGCACAATTTTACATCCCTATCATCTGATTTTTCTACCTCTTCACCAAAACTTGTTATTACCTGACTTTTCCATTCTAGCCGTCCTAGTGGGTGTAAAGTTTCTCATTCTGGTTTTGATTTGCATTTTTCCAATAGATAATATTGGTGAGTACCTGTGTTTGCTAGCCGTTTGCTTATTTGGAATATTGCGATAACATCCCATATTTTAATTCCCTCTCTCTCTCTCTCTTTCTTTTTGAGACAGTGTCTTGGTACGGGGCCAGGCTAGCCTCAAATTTCTAGTCTCAACCTCCTAAGTGCTGAGATTATATATGTGTTCCACTAGGTCTGGCCAATTAATTTATCTTTTTTAAAAATTTAAATTGTAAGCAAGCACTCATGGCTCACTCCTGAAATCTTAGCTACCCAGGAGACTGAGAGCTGAAGGGTTGTTGTTCAAGGCCAGCCCTGGCCAATAGTTCACAAGACCCCATCTCAACAAATAGTTGGATATGGTAATACATACCTACCATTCCAGCTACAGCAGGATGCATAAAATAGGATTGTGGTCCAGGTCAACTTAGGCAAAAAAGAGAAACTCCCAAAAATAACCAGAGCAGAAAGGGCTGGAGGCATGGCTTAAGTGGCAGAGTACAGGGACTGCCACTAGCTGGGCCTTCCAGGAGTCTGTGGTTGACATAACCTCAAACACACACACACACACACACACTCAGCAGCCTGTCAGTCAGGGCAGCAGCCTGTCATCCATAGCATGCTGCCCTTCACCAGCCATTCTTCCCCTGTCTGTGGACTTTGCTAGGTCTGCAAGGCCCCTTCACTTAGCAGACAATCAGATGAGGTTCCGCTCCTCCTTAGATCACCTGCATCTGCTCATCCATTCATTCACTCTACAATTGTTCTATTGCTTTCTTCCAGATGCTGATCTAGGTTTGTGGAGATGCTCTGAAGAAGCTTATTTTCTAGTGCATGAGTAGAAGGACATTAAACAGAGCAAAAAAAAAAGTATACTATGTTGGCTAGTGACAGGTGCTATGAAGAAAAATAAAGTAGGCAAGAGAGTAGAACATCCTGGGCTGGGTGTGTGTGTGTGTGTAAGGTGTATGTCCCTCACATGACATCACCAAGACTCATAATGACCCATGGCACTCACACAGCAGCTAGGAAACAAGGAGTTTTGTGATTCCTGGTCCCAGTCTTTCCACATACACCCTCATCCTCTATTTTACCTGCTGTGGACTAAATAATGCACGCCCCCTAAAAAGCAAGTATTGAAGCCCTTACCCCTAATGTGGCTGCATTTAGATGTGATGTTATGACAGGATTCATGTCTTTATAAGAAGAAACTCCTGAACTCTCTCTCTCTCTCTCTCTCTCTCTCTCTCTCTCTCTCTCTTTCTCTCTCACCCTCCTCTACCCACCCACCCCCAGTTCTCCTTACCACTAGCACCACATGAGAATACAGCAAGAAATCAGTGTCCACAGTCCAAGAAGAGAGTCAGAGGCGACCAACAAATCCTGCCCTGACCTTGAGGACTTCCCAGCCTCCAGAACCGTGAGAGGCAGAGGTCTTTTTCTGAGGCTGCTTGCTATAAGGCAGCCAGGCTGACTCTCTCATTGCCCGGCCTGTTGATAAAACAGGTGTCAGAGTGCTCATTGCATGCCCAGGTGGGTGTGTGTCAAACACTAAGAGGGAGATAGAAGTGAAACTGGAAAACAAGCTGTAAATGATGTCTTTCTTGCAGCTGGCCGTCTGTAGTGAGCTAACCTCCTCAGACACAGTCTTCACAGATGATTTGTTCCACTAATTCTGTGGCCTGATCTTGACTTTTACAACAGCTATCAGGGCCATGTCTTTGTGAACATTTCAGGAGAGATTTAAACAGTGCCGCCTTGTTGTCTTGTTCCTTGGGCACAAGCTGAATGTGAAGGTGGGGGTGGGGACAGCTGGGGACCGACAAGCTGTTATTCTCACTCTCCGTCTATCTGCTTCCCTGCACAGTAACCCAGTGGGAAGGCAACCGAGCACGGATTTCACTTGCAATACTGCAGACTCAGGAATATTAACCTAATTATTTTATTACAGAAAATTCATTGTATTGGGTACTCTAATATTACCTTTTTATTCCTGAAAATTGGAGACTTGATTTTTTATTCTTGTAAGATTCCCTGCCAACAAAAATACTGATATTTAAAGCCTGGTGTTGGGGGTAGGAAAATAGGGAGACTGTGTTAGAATTATATTAATCTAGGATCTGGCAACTGCAAATGGTGTGGTACACACTGGTTAGGTTTTGGAAGATACAAGAATCTACAGCAAGCTCTGTACTAAGAGAGCTGTGTGAGGCTCACAGAAAACATTCAGAAGCAATATAAAGCCAAGAGACGTGTGCAAACATTGAATTGCTTCTCCCTGATTTCTGCTAAATGTAGATTATGAAAAGGAAGATTAATATCAAGTAAAGTAGTAAAGTATTATTCATATACATATATACATACATCTGCATATGGAGATGCTCCTTGACTCACGGAGAGATTACAACCCAATAGACATATTTTAAATTCAAATATGTGTTCAATACACCTAACCTACCCATCATCAACATAGCTGAATCTCACCCACCTTGAGCATGCTCAGAACACTAGCCTACAGTTGGGCAAAATCATCTCACCCAAAGGCTCTTTTGTAATAAAGTATTGAATAATTTGTGTCATATACTGAATACTGTACTGAGAGTAAAAAACAGAACGACTGTGTGGGTACCCTTTTACACCATCATAAAGTAGAAAAATCCTAAGTTGAAACATCATAAGCCTGGAACCATCTGTATGATTCTAGAACCACTGAAACATTGATGACATCATTCAGAAACAGTGACATATGACAGGATTGGATGGAAGCAGAGAACAATCTAACACCATGCACAGAATGGAAGTGGAAGGCACTCCAACATGGGGACACTGTGGGTCCTGAGGAAATGTGCAGGGAGCTGGCCATGGGCACTGCCATATTGCTGAGCTATTGGCACCTGTGGAAGGTTCATCCAAACTGCAGCCACACAGCAGGGACCCAGAAGGAACAGCCTTAGGGGAATTCCTCATGGGAACTCTCCACCTGATGAGACCCCAGCAGCCACAGCTCAGGCTTCCAGGTGCCTGTGACCTGCACTCACCTTGAAATGGGGCTAGAGGTTGGACACCAGGGCTCTGCCTGGAAGTAAACTTCAGGAAACCTGAGCTGTCCTGTCTCCCTCCAACTACACTGAAAGATTCAGAAAGAGAATGAACCATCCATTTTTTTAAATCTACCATCTTTTTTGTTCTATTCATTTTTGAAAAGACATTTTATTAACCATATGTTCATGGTAACAACATATGTGCTTACATTGTGTCTTAATTAAAGTCACCCTTCCATCACCTTCTTCCTCATCTCTTCTTCCCTACTTCTTAGAATAATTTCAACAGATTTCTTTGTTCTGTTTTCATATATGTATACAAAGTATTTTGATCAAATTCACCCTCTTTCACCTTCTCCATTTATCCTCCCTCTTCCTTTGGTACCTGCCCCTGGACAGGACCTGTTTTACTTCCTGCCTTTCATTTTTATAAGTGTATATTGATTGTTCAAGGAGGGTTGCCATGGTATTTATTGCACTTTAATCAGATTAACCATCTGTATTACTCGTTCTTTCTCTGTTGCCCTACTCCCCTATTATTCAACAGCCATCCATTCTTAAACGAATGACTCACATAAACTCCCTCAAATCCTAACTTTATAAGCCATTCCTGGGCAAACCTGGACCTTTTCTTCAAGGAAAGCAAACCGAAAGCTATTTGAATCTACCATATTTCATATTGAGGAATGAATGTCACTTTTTCTTTCTTTTTTGTTGTTTTGGGATATTTTTGGAACAGTGACTCACTATGTAGCTCAGACTGGTCTTGAACTTGTGATCCTGAGGATCTTGAGTACTGGGATTACTGGCATGTACCACCATGCCTGGCCAAATGTCATCTTCTGAAATCCACAGTTACCAGAAACAAGGACATTTTAAAGAAATTGTGTTATCATTATTCTCAGTTTCAAAGAGACACTGCAGGTATGAGATTAGAGCCAGTATTCATAAAAAGTAGATTTTTTGAGACCAAGAAGGAAAATTTCTGGAGTTTCAATTTCATGAAATATTGATACTGTGTAAACACCACAGAAGATCTCATCAACAAAGTAGAGGATGAACTCTGAGAGTCTGTGAGAACATGAAGAAATGAGAAAAGCAGAAATGAGATCAGACAGGTAAAAAACAAGGATAGACAAAATACATTTGATAGTAGTCCCAGAAGTGAAGACCAGCACACAGACATTAACGTATTTTTTTAAAACTTCAGCAGAAAATTTTTCTAAACCAAAGAAAGACTACTAAAGTCTGCAGAAAGTTAAGGTCAAAGATAGCATAGCAAAGTTGTTAAAAATTTAAGAACAAATCAAGTATCCAAAAGACATCCAGGTGGGAAAAAAAATCACTTTGTAAGGAATAAAGATCAGGGTGACTGCAAGTTTCTTTGTGCATTCAGCACTGTGGGAGAGAATGAAACCACATCTGCAGAGTATGAAGGTGAGGTATTGTGAACCCAAAAATCTGCACCCCATTAAAATATATTCATAAGAACAACAGGAAAACATTTTTAGACCTACATCGGATTGGAAATTCTATCATTCACAAGCTAATCCAGAAACAGTTACACAGAATTATGCTGCAGAAACTGGATTACATTAAATTCAGAATACAGTAAGGGCTTGAAACCTTACCATATACAGACTGAGCTCAATCATACAAATCAATGCAAATATTAAAATATGTTAAGGAGATGATTTATAATAAAAAAGTAATCGGATAGGTCTAAAATTTCCATACCCCATAGATAAGATTTGAGAATTCAGAATGGGAAATAACAGGCAGCACTGCCAAAAATTTTAAAAATGGAAACATCTTACCACATGGCTAGGCATCAATAACAATTAATACTGCTTCATGTTTCTTCTGAGTTTAGGAAAATAGATTCTAATATGATTTATAAAAAAAACCTTACAGGTTGGGTGTGGCTCAAGTAGTAGGGTGTCTGCCTAGCAAGCACAAGACCCTCAGTTCAAACCCCAGTATCACCCCTCCCCCCAAAGAAAACCTTAAGGTAACCAATACTAGAATTAAGTATTACATTATAGTTTCCAAATCATTGAGGAACAAATAAAAGATAAAAATAATTCATATTCATATAGAAAAAGTCAGAGAAAGATTAAAACCACAAAGCATTAATATGAGAAAGAGTAACCTGTTTTAAGTTTATTTGATGGAATTTTTAAGCCCAAGCATATGTAAATAGGTAAACTTTCTCCTACCAAATGACAAAATATATCAAATTGTTTCATAAGGTCAATGCCAACTATCTGCTGTTTATTAAAAACAGATTGCAAAAGAGGTACAAAAAAGCCAAAACTTTTTTCTATTTTTTTACTATTTTTATTAGCTTACATTAATATGTACAAGGAAAAGTCAAAACATTTTAAGTGACAAAGATGGAAATACAAATGAAAAATATAAAGAATGAAAATGTCAATATAAAGGAGGAAAAAACCTGGGTTCAAAAATACTGTGTAAGAAAAATCATTTTATGTTGACAAAATATGTAATCTAAAATTAAGATGTGTTATCACAAACTTCCTTCTGCCACACATTGTACTAAAATACATACAGCAAAATCTGCTAGAACCACAAACAATACCAAAAATAATGAAATAGCACTTGGATGACTTCAAAGCTTTGCCCTCACCAGACAACAGATAAATATGTGAACTATTGGTGATCTCAACAACATCCTTAAAGTGACTGTAAACAGATATGGTGGCAGTTTACCATTAAACAGAAAAATGCATTCTGTTTCAAGCATGCAAAAAATTATTGGCATAATTTCTGGAACCTTTTTTATTAGGCTATAACAAAAAACAAAATAAATATAGAGGAGTGGAAAGTGTACAGACCACAATCTCCTGACCATCCTGCAATAAATTTAATAGCAAAAACAAAAAAAATCACACAAACAAAAAAAATCTGGACAATGTTGTAAATAATTCTGGGATCAAAGGGGAGATCAATACCACCATTAGAGACTATTTAGATTATAACAACAGTGAAACACAATATATATCAACATTTATGGCATGCTGCTAAAGTTATACTCATATGTTCAAGTTTCAGAGAACAAATCCTTATGTGGTTTAAACTGCTCCAAAAGACCACTTTTCAACAATGATTTAGAATACATTCCTACCATAACTAGTGTCTTATCATTTTCATTATGAAAAGGTAGTTAAATGTTATTGGTAGAGATGAACTTGACAAAATAAAATGTATGATAGATGATACTCTCAAGGAATCCTCTGAAGATAACCATGTCCCTTCCTGTTGGCATAATGTCTAAGTCAGAATAGAGTGCTGAAACAACAAACCAAGATTCTCCAGAATTGCCACATCACTCCCTCACCTTCACCCCATATTTATGTGAGTCAGTTCCCTTTAGACAGTGTGCACTCAGTTGCTCATGAATATTAACAATTTTCCATCCAGTCCCCTGTGCTGGGCTGGGCCAGAGGTGGCCTGTACTTTTGGTGAGCACAGAATTTATGCAGAACATAAAAGACTGCAAGTGGCAAGGAGCCAGCCGAGGAAGAAGGAATAGGGTGAGCCAGCAGGGGAAAAGGGGACAATAAGGTCAAGACTAGCAATAAAAAAATGGATTCTTGAAGCTACACACTGTACTGCTGACTCCTGGCACATGACCTTCTGGAAAAGGCAAAATTGTGGAAACAGTGAGAAGATCAGTGGTTGCCAGGGGCTGCAGGGAAGGAGGGACGAGCATAGGGGATTTTTAGGGCAGTAAAACTCTTCTGTGACACTGCCATGGTGGGGATATGCCCTTATACTTTTGTCCCAAGCCATACAATGCACAGACCAAGGGTGTCCTTATGTAAACTCTGGACTTCAGTCGATAATGACGTCTCCCCATTGGTTTATCAGTTGCAGTAACGGACTCCGCTAAGACAAAGCTGTTAAAACTAGGGGAAGTTGGGCAGGTGTACTTTCTCTTCAGTTTTTCTAGAAACAAAAACTTGCTCCAAATAAAACAAAACAAATTTAGTCAATGTCCTTTTATTCTTCCAAGATCCCATGCAGTATGCTACATATATCATGTACATCACATTGCCTTAAGCGATCTTGACTGTTAAGATTTTCTTTGTTATTGTCATTATTTTTAATGTGGATTGGCAAGGTTGATTGGCATATAGTAAATTGTACATCAAAGGATATTAGGTAAAAGCTAAAAAACCCTGAGTGAAGATTTTTATAAATTAGTATAGACTTTGCTTAACAATATACAAATATTGGTTCATTAATTGTAACAAATGTACCATTCCTAATATAAAATGTGACTAATAGGGAAAATAGGTGTGGGATACATGGTTATTCTCTGTACTATCTTTACGAGTTCTCTGTAAATATAAAACTCTTCTAAACAATAAAATTTATTAGAGAAAAATTTTAAAAACAAGCACAAAATTTAACTATTTTTTTAAGTGACTAAGTATGAGAAATACACCATGGAGACCATGACAGATTCTTTTTTTTTCCATGTTTTATTTATTTATTTATTTATTTATCATTTTTCTTTTATTATTCATATGTGCATACAAGGCTTGGTTCATTTCTCCCCCCTGCCCCCACCCCCTCCCTTACCACCCACTCCGCCCCCTCCCTCTCCCCCCCCAATACCCAGCAGAAACTATTTTGCCCTTATTTCTAATTTTGTTGTAGAGAGAGTATAAGCAATAATAGGAAGGAACAAGGGTTTTTGCTGGTTGAGATAAGGATAGCTATACAGGGCATTGACTCACATTGATTCTGAAGTCCAACACGGAGCTGCCTAAGGTGAGCCTAGACACAGTTCAAGGATGCAGAGTGGCTCCTGAAAAGAGAAAGGGGTGGGGTGATAAAGGTCCAGATGTGCAGAGCAAGGCAAAGAGAAAGCTTCCCTGCATCCTCTCCAGGGCAGCGCCCTCCAACTGTAATTTCTTCATTATACAGAAGCAAAATCATCAACCCATCTTGGGATCTGTAAAGACGCATGTCTAACATGTGCTTGTCTTAAATGTGCTTGAAAAGTTCAATTTAGTCTTGGCACAAATGCAAAAGGTCTGTAGCCCTTGTTTCTTAACCCACAGAGGTTTATCCCTGTGATACAAGATGCAGATGCTGACCAAGTGACAGCAAATACAAGGTTTGAGGCCACTGGCCCACTAGCTAGAGACAGATACAGGTAAACTTCTAGAGTTGTTGCCTGAGATCGAGTTGAAAAAAAAGCAGGGAGAGGAGGGAGGTTGAACTTGGAAAAAAACAGACTTCAATTAAAGATACTGAAAATGTTAAGAATAGTAAAGTAACCATTGTGTCTATGTGTTTGCACTACTTAAGTCTTTCCCTCTTCTTTAGATTACATTTTTAAATATTATTCATTAATAAGCCCATTGTTCTGTTGCTAGGACTTTGACTTATCCCTAGGAAAGCTATGTCAGAAGTTACCTTTGAGTTTGTAATGGACTCAACACCCTCAGCAGCTTTCTCTGTGTCCATGGAGAAGCCATGAGCAGTACAATTGTCCCTCCATGTCAGGGGTTCAGTTCCAGGATCCCCGCCACAATGTCAAAATCTGAAGATGCTGAAATCTTTTATATAAAATAGCATCACATTTGCAAATAAGCTATACATATTCTCCTGTGTATTTTAAATCATCTCTAGATTTCCTGTATTACCTAAAGCAATGCAAAGAGTATGTAAATCGTGGATACACTATGGTTTGGAGAATAATGGCAAAGAAGGAGGTATTTATCCAATGCCCATGAGATTTTTATTTTTTTATAAGTTTTTATTAGGATATATTCATTGTACAGGTGGGATTCATAGTAACAATTCTGATTAGGCTTCTATTGCCCCAACTAGTTACATTGCCCCCATTGTGTCCCCATCAACCCCCTCCCCGCCCTGCTTAAAGCAAGTGCAAGTGGTTTCTTAGTTCTATTTCATATAGGTATATGAAGTCTATAAACAAAATGCCCTCACCTTAATCTCCTTCATTTACACTCCCATTACACACACACACACACACACACTCACACATTGTACCTATTTTACAGTCCTGTTTTTCATGGTTAATACTTAAGTTAATATTCAAATGGGGTGTCTCAATGTATGCTCACTCTGAGTATAACTTTACTTTGGTCCATTCAACCCCTTCCATCACTCTCCCTTTCCCCTTTACCTCCTACCCTCCATTTTCAACAGCTTTCAATACACATCCTTACATCCTCAACCTTCACATCTTATGCGATATTACTGATGTGCTGTCATTTCTTTTCCTTTCCCTATTTTCCTGAGTTCCACAGAACAGTACCACTGTTACAAACACATTTTACATCTGAGTTTGTATATGATCATGCTTCTTTTTGTGTATATGTTTATCTTTGGATCTGTCTTCCGCATATGAGAGGAAACATGTAGCCTTTGTCTTTCTCAGCCTGGCTTACTTCACTTAACGTGATGTCCTCCAATTGCAGCCATTTACCTTCAAACCACATGTCATTATTCCTTATGGCTGAGTAACACATGAGATTTTTAAGACTATTTAAGACTCTTTTCTACCCTTGGTTGAATGTGCAGAAACCAAAATCCTCTTTTTTATTGCTGTTGTTGTTGTTGCTGTTGCTGTTGGTGCTAGGGATTGAACCCAGAGCTTTGCACAAACTCTAGCACTGACCCACACTCCCAGCCCACTTCTCTTATTGATTATACAGCTTTTAAGGAACTTTCTTAGTTTTCAGTTCCTCATCTGTAAAGTGTATGCTGAAATGGGGTCTCTCTCACATTCTACCTCTTAGGAGGGAATTCAAGAAGTTAGTTTTATGCCAACAATTGGTTATAACCTTCCTTTAACAGCAAAACCTTAAAAAAATGTAAATGTCCAGCAATTGGGGAACACATAAATAGATCATGGAAATTCTTATGTTAGGGTAATATGCTATAAAATATACTTACAGAACTTTGAACAAAGTGAATAACTATTTTGTTATAATTAGGGAATGTTTAGGGAGGAGGATCACAAAGACCTGGGTGTAATTCTGGGCCCACCATTTGTTAACATTGTGACATATAGCAGGTTGCCTAACTTCTCTGAGACTCAGTTTCCTCACGTGTTAAATGGAATGATAAATCTGTCTCTTAGGGACCTTATGTGAAATGTCAGCAGCAAGGTAATCCAGTAAGAAGATTGCAAATTCCCAGGGGCTTAAATAGTAAAAGTGAATTTTTTGCTCACACTTCAAGTCCATCACTCGATTACCTGGCTGAGGACCAGGTAATCTTCACTTGAGGACTCACGTTGATAATATCTGCTGTCTGCGGTATCACTGGCCACCATAGCAGAGTGGAGAAACTTAGATCTTAATATCTGTGTCTGAAATTTCTCATGGCTACGCCTAAGTTCAAGGGACAGGAGGTGCTATCAGGACACAAGTAGCGTAAGTGAGTACCACAAATACTGATCGTGGTGCTTAGCACCTGGCATCCTTGCAGTTAGCATTTTCACATGTACACATTGAAGATGAAGAAATAGCCATGACTTTAGATTATCAAGTTATTGATTGTCCTTTCCTGCTCCTATATTTGTTCTGTAATTACAAAATATAACGTGTATTTATAACCCTTTTTTTCTTTCGCTGGGACTGGGGTTTGGACTCAGGGATCCACTCTTGCAAAACAGATATTCTATCTCTTGAGCCACACCTCCAGTTCATTTTGCTCTGCTCATTCTGGAGATGGGGGGTTCACAAACTATTTGCCCAAGCTAGCCTCAAGCCTCTATTCTTCTAATCTCAGCCTCGCAAGTAGTTAGAATTATAGATGTGAGACAACAACACCCAGCTTAGACCAGTTTTTTAATGAAGGTAGATGAACAAGAATAATATTTGTTAGTATTTATGCATTGCTACTCTCAGCAAGTTTTTAAAGGCATAACTGAATTTAAATATCATTTGTCCCTCTCTTCTTTAACCACAACCCTGGATGCTTAGCTGCTATAAAATTTAAAAAGACAACACAGTCTGCAAGCAGAAGAACAAGGAGGTTGTAAGCAGCTTGTGTATAGCTAACGTTAAAGATTCAAATCCCCACATGATAGCAAATGCTACAATATGGTAGTCACACACAGTTCTGCAAACAGCCTTGTCATAAGACACTCTAATGAGACTCCTATATAATAGCCAGCCTCATTTCAAATTGTTTGATCAAAGTTTAGATAAAGTGCCCCCCGAATCTCAGCTTGCTCTAGTTCAACAAAATTTAAAAAACCATTATAGTCTTTGGTTAAAATATCCTCAAGTAGCATATTAAAAATTATAGTCTTTGTAATGGAAAAAGGTAGTTGCATGTTTTTAAGAATTCCCTAAGGACCAAAGAAACTCTAAGCTTGTATTTAATAAAATAGAAACTTCTTTAAATGGTATTGCAAATTTCCTCCATTAAATTTCTCCCTATTCAGCAAGGAAAACATTTTCTTTCTGTCTACATGCACAGTTATCAACCATGACCCTGCACCCCAGTCTGCTTCCCTGACCGATGGTGACCCCAGAGTCTGGGGACAGGAGCTCGTTGCTTTGAGTCACAGTTGTCTGAGCCAAAGATGTCAGTTTTGTTGTGTTTTGTTTCTTATTGAGAACAGGGTTATTGGAGAAGGGACTTGGAGTTAAATGGTGCTTATAAACCAAGCCAGTGCAGCACAGTGCTACACTTCTGCTAAGGAAGACGGTGCAGGCTAATAGCTCATTTGTCATCTGAATTCTATGTTCTCCAGTAAGTTAATGTCATGAGAAAAGATGGGAGATAATTTTAAAGCATAACAACCAACTGAAATGTGTGGCCCTTGATTGTTTCAAACAAACCAAAGAAAATATTTGGGGTACAACTGAAGAAATTCCACCATAAGGCTATGTAGAAGTCAAAAGGTTACTATTAATTTTATTAATTTAATTATGACTAATTTTATTATATATAATGACACTGTGCTTATGTAGACAAAGGTCTATTTTTTGGAGATAGGGTCTGAATTATTTAAAAAGGGTGAATATCATGATATCCATTATTTTCAAAAAATAGAAAAAATATAAAGCATATATAAAATATGTTGTTACTGAATGTAGGTGATGGATATATTTAGTTGATCATTATAACATTTGGTCTACTTTTTCTCTATGTCTAAATTTTTCATTATAAAAATTATTAAGATTAAATGTTTATATTTCATTTCAAATAATATATAATTACATATTGTATATTATACAATATATCATACATTACAAAATATTTTAAATTATTTAAACATTTTTTAAAGTTATTTAAATTTTTAATGTTTAAATTTTTTCATTAAAAATTTTTCAGTAGTAGGAAGAATATAAGGTATGAGATACATTGATAAAATCAGAGACTTTAAGATCTGGGGAGGAATGAAGAGTACATTTATTCCAACAGCCTCACTTTAGAGATGAGGAAATTGCTGCCTGCAGTGATTAGCAAGCTCCCCAAAGCTACAGAATTGGTTGGTGGCAGAGCTCAAAGGAGAACCCAGGTCCCCTGACTCCCAGGTACACATCTACATTATATTCTGCTTTCTAGAGTCTGTCTTGCCTACATTTGGCTTGAGACTAAGCCACCACAGCTGCCACTCCAGAGCCACCAATCCACCTCTTCCATGTCACCTGCTGTGGCATTGGGCACTATGAACACAGATGTCCCTACCACCACTATGAAATGACAGGAGCCCCAATCCCACCTCAGGTGCTGCCCCCACGAGTAATTCAGCAATGGGAAAATTGGCACAGCTCCCTCCTCCTTCCAAGTCTGGAACTGCCTCTACCAGAGTGAAGGGAAGGCTCTTTCCCAGGAGACACGTTAGCTGAAATATACTTGCATTTCTCTAATAAATTATTCAGCTTTTTAAAAATATATATACATCTTTGAAATGTGTTAGCAATGAGCAGGAGGAGGAAATTATGTGGATTAAATACGTGTTGTGTTCTCAGCAGGAAGCCCCACAAGTATTTAGATGAGTTACAAAATTGTAAACATGCCTGAGATTGCAAAACCAAAGCGATTACACAGGTTGTACTGATGAGATTAAATTGTTAATTTAATTCCCATATTTCATTTTAGATTTGACATCTTTAAATCTAACTCTTTTTAAATTTTACTTTGAAGAGATATTTCTATTTTATTTAGTTATTTATTGTATATATTGCAGGCACATAGCATGTTTTCACACACATTTACATGGTAAGATCATCACCAGTAAGGTAAATTAGCATCATCATCTCATAGTCACCTCCTTTTTCGGTGTCGTAGCTGTACAAATTTCCAGTGTACAATGCAATGTTGTGAACTACACTCTTCACTGAGTCTCTAACTTATGTATCCACATAACTGAAACTTTATATCCATTGACCTCTATCTCCCTTTTATAGGGAGAGTTATTGAGGGTAAAAAGTTGAAAGATTATGCAAAATACTGTATTCGCTGAGAGAGAGAGAACATTACTTTTTTAAATGACTGCTCTATTCACAAAACTTTATCTTGTCACTTAGCAAGAAATTTTAGCTCCTTGTTTGAGGTTCAGCTGTGGAACTTCTACTACTTTCTGGTTATACTTAGTGAATCTCCCCAGATGGGTTACAGCCAACAGGCAGACATGAAATAGAAGAAAGACTCTGAACAGTGCACATGCATCCCGCTCTGTGCTCTGCAGACTCCAGGGCAGTGCACAGAATCTCATCTCTTGCTAGTCTCCTGGCACCTCACTCCTCAGGTATCAGAACCTGCACCAGCTTCCAAACTCCTTCCATCTCCAGGGCTCTTCCTGGTCCTAAACCTCATGACAATGCTGTTCCATTGCTGTTTGCATTTTAATGTAAGGTAACACTGCATGGTTGAAAATAACCCCCAAATTCTAGAACTAAAAGGTATAATGAACACAATTAAGAATGCAATTGGCTTAAGATTCACACACCATTTTATTTTTATTTTAATAGTTATCCCAAAAACTCACTAATTTAAGTGAATGTATTTAAGAACAAGGCATACATAACTGAAGAGAGAGAACTAGCAAACTAGCATATAGGGCAGAAAACTTTATCAAGAAAATTTTCCCACATTTCTTCTCTCTCACTTGTTTTCATCATTAGTGTCCTAACAAGAAGAAGAAGAGAGGGTTGGTTGTGGTAGTACACTCCTGCAATCCCATTTACTCTGCAGTGGAGGTAGGGTGAGCACACACAGAGGCAAGCTCAGGCAAAAGCATGAGACCCTGCCTGAAAAACAAGCTAAAGCAAAAAGACTGAGGTGTGCACTTGCCGAACAAATGCAAGGCCCTGAGTTTTAGCACCAGTATTGCCAAAAAAAAAAGAAAAAGAGGAAGACCAAAGCTCTCATGCTCTCTCCCTCTGCCACTTGAAGACACAACAAAAAGAAGGATGTCCTCACCTGAGGAAAAGGGCCCTTACCAGAGTCACATCGCTGCCAAGTTGACCTCAAACTTCCCTGCCCCCAGAATTAGTGTCTGTCATTTAAGGCATGCAGTCCACAGCATTTTGTTAACACAGACAAGGCAGACAAAGACATATGCATTAACTCATTTAATCCTCACCATGAGCTAATGAACAGCAATTATTATTGTGTACAATTCACCATTGAAGAAAAATGAGGCAGATAGGTTATATAACTTGTTCACAATCACACAGGTAATAAATAAGGTACTCAGCATCCAAAGCCAAGAAGCCTGGCTCCCAAGCCTCTGCTTTCATCTACTGTGCTGCTCTGAGAGGCCAGGTGGGAGCACCCTGGATGGACCCCAATGTCACCCTAGAAGATCACGTGGAGTTCTAGGAAATATATGAAGGAAAAAGCAAAGACACCTGAGATTCTGCTGATATGGCACATGCGGAGAAAGTGTTAACCTGAGGAATGAACAACTATGAGAATAACTGTGCCTATAAATGCACATCGGTGACTTGCGTGGGTTCATTGCTGACTATGGGTTTCATGTTCTGTGTATCAGCCTTTGATTCCCCTGTTCTTGGGTAACTGGACTAGGTCTCAGGTACCCAAGAAAAGCCCAGCAGAGGAAGCCAGGATTCCTGCTGAGCTCTGCAAAGATTCCCCCAACAAATACCCCTAGAATGAATGCAGCTGCTTTCCTCAGTGGCTTGTGGTAGACAGTTGTGCCCTTTCCCATCCTTGGTGACTGCATTTGGTACTGTCTATCACCCAGCCTGACGTTAATGACTTGCCATGAAAATTAGTTAGGGCAAGTTGTCTTAACTCAGATCAATCCAAAAGCCATGGAGATTTTTCCCTTGGCACCTCTGAATTTACCCCTTCACCAAATGTGTTCTTTTACCTGCACCTGACATCACGGTCCGCCTGTTGCAGCCTTCACTACACGCCCCCCCATGGTACATGTTATGTGCAGTTTAGCATGAAACAAGCTTGCTCACAAACAGCAGCTGGAAACTATTTGCATTTCTTCCCACAAACATGAAAAATCTGAAATGTCTTAGATGTGCACGATTTTACCTTGAAAAAAGACTCCTCTTATTGCTCCAGCTGACATAGCTGCAGGTGGCCTGTCTTGCAGCAGATGAGATCTGTCCCATCCTGGGTACACACGGCTAGGACACAGAAGGGGCAGCCAGCACACGCCTGTTGGGCAGTGCAGAGAAAGAAGCCTGCTCTGAAAGCTTCGTGCAATCTAAGCTCACACAGGCCTAAAAGGAGAGTTGACTATTTCCATCTGAAC
This sequence comes from Castor canadensis, assembly GCF_047511655.1. Classification (NCBI taxonomy): domain Eukaryota; kingdom Metazoa; phylum Chordata; class Mammalia; order Rodentia; family Castoridae; genus Castor; species Castor canadensis. The sequence continues at coordinate 105,266,761 of NC_133399.1, read as the reverse complement.
TTGGCCTGGCATCAACACTTCTTGAATCTCTGGTCTGGATGCCACGGTTCCTGCTGCCAATTTCTCATAACTCATCTGGAGGCCTGGGACAGCTCAAAGGCCCTGATAGCCAAAGCAACTCCAGAGCGTGAGAGAGTCGCTCTGGGAGCAGCAGCCGGCAGCATTCAGGGACCTGAGGCCAGTTTGGATGGAAGCAAATGCTCCTTGTGGAATCTCTGAACACGGAGGGAATGAGTTACAGCGGGCAGATGTGCTGCTGCTTGGGAAGATTATTTTGCTCCAAAGTAAAGTAGAAACTGTGACCTACGAAAGTAGGTGGCCAGGCTGATGTGTGACAGGCAGAATCAGTGTGTGACAGCCGTAGATGAAGGTCACATTTGCATGTGATTCAAAACACTGAGGGCAAAGCCACCCTAAGGAACTGTCATGTGACAATATGTGCCCAGGTGCCAGGGCCCTGGAGACTTCCCTCTTCCAAAACCACCCACATCGTCATACCTGCTTTGACTGCTGTGTGAGACTGTCGCTGGGCTCCTTGTGACTTCTCAGGCAGACACAGCAGAGACTTGACGGCTGGAGGTCCTGTCTGAGGTGTATTCAGCCACTGGCGAGATTTCTTAATTGGAGGTTGACGTGGATTGTGGTGCTGCTCCACTTGCCCTCTTATTTGGAAAACTTCCTTGGGTGAAAGGATAGAATCTGCCTGGAGGTCAGATGTTCCCAGGGTTGAAGAACTTACTGTACCTCCACTGACCCAGTTTTTTTTAACAAAAATAGAGAACAATTGCTACTTCTCAATTTAACAGCAAAAGAGCTGTAGGTATTGTCAAGACCCAGCCATACTCCATGTCAAAAATGCACTCATACGTTCCCATTAAATTTCTCTTTAATACTTATCATGTATTAATGTGTTTATTTATATGTCTTTGGACTCCTTATTTCAAATTCTTCATATTAGTAACATTTGGCACTTTTCAAAATAAGCATTCGATTAAAAGTCTGTTGAAAAACTGTCTTTAGTGTTCCTTGTCCTATGTTAAATCTTTGTTTTCTTTCTTTTTTAAAATTTTTTGCTCAGTATTCTGGGGTTTGAATTCAGGGTTTCATGTTTGCTAGGCAGGTGCTCTACTGCTTGAACCACACTTCCAGCCCTTTTTGCTCTGGTTATTTTGGAGATAGAGTCTCACTTTTGCTCAGGCCAGCCTGGACCATGCATGACCTTCCTATTTTACACTTTGTGCTGTGGTTTGGGAGGCTCGTGCCACAATACCCAACTTTTTCCCATTGTGTTGGGGTCTCCTAACTTATTTTGGGAGGGTTGGCCTAGAGCAATGGTCCTCCTGATCTCAGCCTCCTGTGTATTTTAGGATGTCAGATGCACACCACCCAGCTATTGGTTGAGATGCGGTCTCTCTAACTTTTTGCCTAAGCTAGCTTCAAACTGCAATCCTCCAGATCTCAGCCTCTCAAGTAGCTAGGATTACAGGAATGAGCCACCTGTATCCAGCTTATCCTATGTTAAATCTTTAAATGATAGAAACAACAGATCAAAAAAAAATGTCACTTGGAAAGAAATCTATTTAACTTCCAGGTCCCTTTTATAACTTCTCACACAATTGCAGTGAGTGAGAAAATGAGAGGGTGAAAGATAGCCTGCATTGAGGATAACTGTCAAAAAATACTCCTTATGCTACCCTGATAACGGGCTTCTGCACCAGACATGCCAGAACACGAGTGAGAAGTTTGAGAGACAGAGTGGCTCCATCATTGCTCTCATCCAATACTAATGGATGCACAGGACCAAATTCAAGGACAGCCTACTCTAAGACAGAGTAGGCCAGAGGAAGACAGGCCTGGAAGACAGTCCTTTTCTGCTCAGATCTTCGTAGGTCAGTTCCTAGAGACTTGTGGTGGGACAAGCCTTTCCCCACAGTAGACTGAATCAATTCAGACAACTCCTCTTAAAGACTTCAGCTCACAGGAGCATTGACCAGCAGGCAGCTGTCCCCGGATGTGCTGCTATCTAAAGTGCCATAAACCAGGGCTGGGCAAAACTGCTCTGTAAAGAACCAAACTGTAATTAGCTTGGGCTTTATGGGTCACACACATCTCAGATGCATGATCTTCTTTGGTTTTTGCCTGCTCTTTTGTTTGTTTTGATAAACTTTAAAAATATTTTTGAAACATTCTTGGTTGGAGAATCTACAAAAAAAATGTAGGCAAGGGGGCCATATTCGGCCCATAGAGTGTAGTTTATTAACTCCCAAAAAATGTCAAATTAGCTGCTAGCTGGTAGCACTATTTCTAGTTGATGATATTTCCAACCCAATATTAAGCTCATTTTATTTTGGACATTTTTCTAGTGAAAAGATTTAATTATGTAGGTTCAGGAAACCTAGGTCTCTACCCCTCAGTCACTGTGTGACTTGGACTAGCTTATTTGATTTTTTTAGTCTTCTTACCTTGTGTTAAAAATGTGAACATATCAAGCATCATATAGGGCTGTTCAAAGAATCCAGTGAGACAAAGTATGTGAAAGCACTTTGCAAACTATAAGCTCTGTTTAAATGTTTCCTCTTGTCACTGTTAATGCTACGGAGCTTCAGGAGGCATAATTACTGTGGTGACATTAAGGGTTAGCTTATATGTATACCATCCCAATGACACAGTGTGGGAAAGTTGCAAAGAAATATTGGATTGAATCATAAATTATTAGAAAGCTTCGAACTTTTCTTGGAAGTTGTTATTTTGTTTGTGTGGGAAACTACTAGTAAGGAAAAAAGTTGTGGTCTCCTGACTTTCCACAATCAAAAGATAAAAAAAACACAAAGGAAAAAATTATTTTTGTAAAAAATATTTTTAGAGGTCAGTTTCAAATGCCAAAGATTGTTTGCTCCTGAAGTTAAAAAGAGTGAAGATTCATTTCTTTAGAAAAAGAAGAAAATTAGATATTGCTAAAAATTAACATAATGTCCTTGAGTAAACAGAAAATTTATTATCCAACTAAATGATGATTGTGGCCACATTTCCTTGTCTAATATGTTTGGGAATTAAACAGTTATTAAATATCATCAAACTTTGAAAATGGACAAAACAAGTTTATATTCTTCCTGTGAGTCTCTTGAGGTATTACTATAAATAAATAAATAAATAAATAAATAAATAAAGTTAATTCAGGATGTCAGGAATTTGTGCTGAGTGGCAATGACAAAGTGTGTCCCCTCACAAAGTGTGTCCCCTCAAAAAGTGTGTATCTCAAGACATATAATTCCTCAATCTCTCTTTTGATCTTCAGCATTCAACATCAGACCACACTGTCCTTTAAAAATGTTGACATTTTTGATACTTAACTCTCCTGGTTCTTTTATTCTCTAGCTCTTTTTCTTGCCCTAGAAGCAAGAGAACTTCCCAACATGTTTTGATTGTCCCCAAACTTTCTCCTGGACTCAGACAAATAGAATCATCTGCTCTTATAAAGAGTCACCTAATGCACCTATTTTCGTTAGATTATAAGCCCCACAAGAGCAGGGACTATCTTGTTCCATGCTAAAACTCTATTCCAACAATATGGAACCTGATCACAGAGTGACTCCAGTGCCTTCATCACCACTCTATATCCAATATCCTATGCAAACTGTATTCTTCTACATTTCACCAGCAACTCCAACACAGCCTATGCCAGCAACCTCACAAATCTCCTCCTGTCTTCTTTTCATTATTGGCAGTCCCTTAGCAGCACTTGCTTTTCTTTCATCAAACATTAATTTTAATTATGATTATTGCTGATTCTCTCTGTCTGTCTCTATCTTTCTACCTACCTATCTATCTATTTATCTGTCTGTCTATCTATCTATCTATGTTTCACTTCTAATACGAATATGACATCACACATAAACCAGGACAGTGTTGAGAGTAGAAGGAAGTGCTAACTGTGTAGGCATCAGGACAAGTCAGGACTTGTCTTTAGAAGATAAAATATGGTACCCTTAGCCAAGTCCTAGAAATCACAAAATATGGGATGAAAAGACCAGATAAGAACACAAATAGTTTGCCAAACATGTGTCCCAAAAGGACTAATATCTAGGATATATGCTAAGAACTCCCAAAGCTCAATAAGGAAAAGATTCAAATGAAAATAGGCAACAGAGGCTGGGCATGGGAGTATTCATCTGTAATCCCATACTCAGGTGGCTGAGGCACGAGGATCTCAGGTTGGAGGCCAGCCTGGGCTATATAGCAAGGCTGTTTTCAAAAAAAAAAAGAAAGAAAAGGAAGAAAATAGACAAAAGACATGAATAGACATTATACCGAAGAGAACATGGCAAACAGCACATAGAAAGGTGTTCGGCATCACTAGTCATTAAGGGAATATAAATTAAAAACACTAGGAAACAGCACACATACCAGAATGGCTCACTTTTTTTTAAGTAACAATATCAAATGCTGGTTCAGATAGGAGAAGTCAGATCACTTAGACCTTAAGTATGATACTAGAGGGCTCTGGAAAAGAATTGGGCAGTTTCTTATAAAACTAGACATGAATAGATCACATAATCCAGCAACTGCACATTTGGGATTTATCCAACAAACATGAAAACTTAGGTTCACGTAAGTACCTGTATACAAATGTTTACACACCTTTATCCATATCCATAACAAGTCAAATCTGAACACAACCCACCTGTCCTTCAAAGGTGAACAGTTAAACTAATTGTGGTACTTCTATACACTAATACTATTCATTGATGAAAAGAGATTGACTGTTGTTACAGATGAGTGAAAAAAAGTCAAGCCCCAACAGGTTACATGTTACATGCTTTCCTTTATATAATATTTTGAAGTGAAAAAAATTTCAAAAAATTAGATATCAGATTAGTTATTGTTAGGATGGGATGGGTTGGAATTGGGAAAGGGAAGTAAGTAACCATCAATGGACAACTTGAGGACCCTTGGGGTGATGGAGAGCTTATGTACCTTGGATGAACATATATACAAATATGGACATATGTTTGGAGTATATATCTGTATATATCAACTTGGGAGGCTGAGATCCAGAGGATCACAGTTGGAGGCCCAGGAGAAACAGTTCAAAAGACCCCTATCTCCAAAATAACCAGAGCAAAATGGACTGGAGGTATGGCTCAAATGGTAGAGTGACTGCTTTGCATGCATGAAGCCCTAAGTTCAAACCCCAATCCCACCAAAAAAGAAAAAGAAAGATCTTAAACAACATGTTACAACTCTAGGAACTTGAAAAAGAACAAAGTCCAGTGTTAGGAGAAGTAAGAAAATGACAAAGATCAGAGAAAAAATAAATGTAAGAGTCTAAAAAGAACAATAGAAAAAGTCGACCAAACTAAGTTAGTTTTTGAAAAGATTTTTTTTTTAATCTTTAACTAGACTAACCAGGAAAGCAATGGTTCAAGTAAATAAAATATCAGGGCTGTGTAGTAGTGGCCCATGTCTATAATCCTAGCTACTCAGGAGGCAGAGATCAGGAAGATTGCAGTTCGAAGCCAGTCTAGGTAAATAGTTCACAGATCCTGTATTGAAAATACCCAACACAAACAAGAGCTGGTAAAGTGAGTCAAGTGGTAGAGCTCCCACATAGCAAGTGTGAGACTGAGTTCAGAATCCAGTACCATAAAAAAAAAAGTCAGAAGTGAAAGAGAAAGCATTGCAACTTATACCACAGAAATAGGAAGAATTGTAAGAGAATACCTTGAACAATTATATGCCAAAAAATTGGACAATTACTATATGTATATGTCCTTCCAACACCAAATTTGAAGAAATAGAAAATCTGAGCATATCAATAACAAATAAGGAGACTGAATCAGTAATAAAAAGCCAACCACCAAAGGAAATCTGAGACTTGGCTTTACAGCAATTCTACCAAACAGTTGAAGAATATCTAAACTCAATACTTCTCAAACACTTCCCCCCCCCAAAAAAAAAAAAGAGAGAGAATACTTCCAAAGTTATTTTAAGAGGCCAGCAGAGGCCAGGTGAAGTGGCTCACACCTGTAATCCTAGGTACTAGAGAGGTGGAGATGGGGAGGTTTGAGGCCAGCCTAGGTAAAAAAGTTCTTCATCTCAAACAATAAAAACCTGGACATGGTGATGGATGCTTGTCATCCCAGCTACACAGGAGCATAGGTGAAGGACCACAGTCCAGGTAGACACAGACATAAATACAAGATGCTATCTGAAAAATAACTAAGATTAAAAGGGCCAGGGACTTGACTCAAGTGGTAAAGCACCTGCCTACCAAGTTCAAATTCCAGTGCCACTGAAAAGAGGGCCAGGAGTACTCTGATATCAAAGGCAAACAAGAGAAGAAAATTACAGCCAGGAGTGGTGAAACACATCTGTAATTTCAGCACACTGGAGGCTGTTAGGAGGATGATGAGTTCAAGGCCAGCCTGGACTACATAGCAAGTCTCTGTCTCAAAAGAATAGGAAGAAAAAGGAGCAGAAGGAAGAGAAAGAGAAGAAGGATAAAGAGAAAGAAAATCACAGATCAATATCTTTGATGAACACAGATGCAAAACAACTTAACAAAATATTAGCAAATCAGATTCAAAGTACATTAAAGGATCACTCACCAAAATCGAGTGAGATTTGCCCAAGTTTGGTTTAACATATGCAAGCAAATTAATAAATGCAATGGATTAACAAACCAAAGAGGGAAAATCACATAATCATCTTGAGATGCAGAAAAGGCATTTGAAAAACCCAACAATTTATTATAAGGCCTCTCAAAAGATTGGTACAATACAATAAAAATAGACCATATCTCTTTAGCCCACAGATAAAACAATGCTCAATGGTAAAATACTGAAAGCTTTTCTCAAAGATCAGAACTGAAACAAGTATACCCACTCCAACATTCTATTCAACATCAGACCAGAAGCACTTGCCAAAACAATTAGAAAAGAGAAGGAAATAAAAGGCATTTATGTGGGGAAGGAATAAGTGACATCAATTCTGCTGCTGGTGTTATGATTTTATACCTAGAAGAGTCTAAAGAGTCTACAAAAAATGTGAATAAATGTCACAGATTATAAAATACTAAGTAACAAAACTCGGCAGCATTACAATCCACTAACAACAAACTGTTTGAAAAAGAAAACAATGTCTCTGACTATAGCAACAAAAAAGAAAATACTTAGGACTAAATTAACCAAGGATGTGAAAGAGCCGGCCACTGAAAACAGAAAGACACTGATGAAAGAAACTGAAGACACCTGTGCTTATGGGTTGGAAGAATTAACACTGCTTTCATGTCCATATTACACAAAGTCATCTACAGAGTCAATGCAAACCTTATCAAAATCCCAAAGACATTTTTTATGGAAATAGAAAAAAATCCTAAAATGCAGATGGAGCCATAAAATTAATTCAAGACCAGTATGTTGAAGAAATCTGCACTTGTATGGTCACTGCAGTATTAGTCACAACAGTCAAGTTGTGGGTCAATAGATAGAAAATATAGTCTTTATATACAATTAATTCAATGCTTAAAAAAATAGAAGTGTATCATTTGAACCAACAAGGTTGAAAGTGGAAGACATAGCACTCAGTGAAATAAGCCAGGCCCAGAAAGATAAATATGAAACAATCCCACTTACGTGCAAATTTAAGACACTCAGGTCATAGAGGTAGAGTGCAGAAGTGGTTTCCAGAGTCTGGTGGGGAGGGCGAAGGAGAGTGTTGGCCAAAAGGAAGAAAGTTCCCATTACTCAGGAGGAACATGGTTCTTGCAGTCTCTTTCACAGCATGAAGGCTACAACTAAAAATAATGCACTCTTGTTTCAAAATTGCTAAGAAGCTAAGTTTATGCTCTCACCACAAGTAATGGCAAGGATTTGAAATGATGCATGTGTTAACTAGCTCAATTTAGTCATTCTACATTGCATACCTATATTATATCATAGCATCACTTTTATACCATAAATACATAAATTATACTTTATCAATTTGTAACCTTAAATTTTTAATTAAAAATTAAGAAAAATCCTAACATAAATTAAAGAACATCTAGAACTTAGTAAAAAAATTTACTTATCAAGACTTCTAGGATGTAGCTAAAGTGACACTTGGAAATGAATTTATAGTCATAAATTTCTTAAAACATAAAGATTGGTCATAAATATTGTAAAATACAAAGATTAAAATTCATTACTTAACACAAAAAACTAAGATATTTGTGGTAGGATAAATCAAAGGTGATGTGAGGAAGGAAAGAAATAATAAAGATAATGATAGCTATTAAATTAGTAGAATAAACATAAGCAAAACAACAAAAGAGAGGATGGGCAAAATCCCATCTAGTATTTTAATAGCTTGCAGGAGGAACAAAACAGGAGCATTTAAATCATATTAGGAATTTTTTAAAAAGATAAAAGTAGGGTAAGTATTTTAGAAATTGTAAGAGAATGTCATGAAAGTGAATATGCCACTAATTACAAAAAGCTAGATTAAAAAATGAAGAAAATTATAACAAAAAAGACAACCAAAGTAAATGATAAGTATCAAAGCAATATGCAAATTTTCCTACCTCTTTAAAAAGGGGTATTTTATCATTAATTTAGGTATCTTATCATTAACTTTATCATTAATTTAGCTGATTTGCAGAACTTCTAAATGACAGGTGCTCCTATTATTTTAAATTGTTCCAGAAAACAGAGTGGTAAATCCATGTCTTTTTGTTTTCAGTTAATACAATTTTAATTCCAAAGCAGGACAAAGATAACATAATAAACATCACTAGAGAAAATTCTAAATAAAACACAAAAATAATTGAAGCAAAACACATGTAAAAAGAAAACATTATATTAAGTCCAAGTGGCCCAGAGTGGTAGTACACATCTGTAATCCCTGCGATCTGAAGGTTGAGGCATGGGTATCATGAGTTTCAGACCATCCTGGGCTGCATAGTGAGACTCTGACTCAAAAAAAAAAAAAAAGAATTAAACTCAAGTGTATTTATTCAGAAGTGGAAGAATGATTCATTATAAAGAAAAGCATATAATTCACCATATCAATAAATTAAATAAAAGTGAAAAATCATATGATCACCTTAGCATTTTTAAAAACCTAAAAAGTTCTCTGCAAATTTTAAATAGATAGGAACTTACTTAACTGATAAGATTGTTTTCCAAAAGGCACACACATATCGTACTAAACTCTAGAAGCATGAGATCAAGGCAAGAATGCCCATAATCACTCAGAAATCCAGCATTATCCTAGAGCCACTGAGTTACAAAAAGAAGAGGACAGTAAGAGGAATAAGAATTTTTAAGAAATGGATGACATTTTCTAATGCAGGTAATTGTCTTTATAGAAAATCCAAGATAATCCATAAGTTAAAAATTGAGAGAAATTTCCAATTTTACTTCCTTGAGGTGCCAGAGGACAGAGTTTGAAACTGGAAAAGCAGTAGTAAAATTAAGAGAAAGGCCCAAGAAAGAAGGCATAAGCCCCAAAATCTGTATATAAAAGTCTGCCCAAATTGTTGAGTGAATATTGAATTAGTGACTCATGGGGATGATTCCACGGATGTGACAAAAACTTAGCTGAAATCCACAAAGGGAACTTGCAGCTGAGCTGATGCCCAGGACCAAGGAGACTGAACTTAGAGTCCTAGCAAATTAACAGTCTTCTGGAACAAAAATCAGCACACTTAAGAGGACATAACTAAAAACAGGCCCCATATACCTAACCCACTCTGCTAGGCACATGAAGAAAAATGAAAATGTGATCTGATTCAAGGGGAACTGTAGTAAGTAGAAACTAATTCTATATCTACTTAGATGTTGAAATTATCAGAAAAGCTTTTAAAACAGCTATCATAAATAAACTCGAGTGCTTAAAGGAAGAGATAATCCCAGTAATGAATGAGTGGGCAATGTTACTGGAGAGAGTTATGTTATATCCTATACAAAAAAACACTGATATGTTGAAAATAAAAAACATGCCAATGAATTGAAAATAGCAAATAGTCTAAGAGAATTTGGGAAATTGCAGGGAAAGAGAAAATGAGGCAGGTTGAAAAGTAGTCACTAGAAATCTTCCATGACTTAAAATTCTTTACTACACCCAATTTAATGTACAACAAGTAAAAAAGATAGAAAGGTAAAAAATTTTTTTAAAAAAAAGGAATTTGCCTATACTAAAATAATAATAATAATAATAATAATGATAAGACAGAAAAAAAATGCAAGAAAAAAGCCAGCCTTAGTGATGCATGAGATGAGACCACGTGATTTTAATGTTTGTGCAAATAGAATCCCAGAGGAGAAAAGAGAGAACATGCATAAGTTTTCCGGAGGGAAATCAAAACCTTAAATTTACAGGTTCAAGAAGGTCATCAGGACAAATCAAACAGAAACACAGACGCATTATAGCCAAGCAGGTAAAGTTCAAACACAGAAAAGAATTAAATCAGCAAGAGAAAAATCATATATCACCTTCAGAGAAGCAGTGATAGAAATTTGAGTGACTTCTCCAACAACAGAACATATATCATCTGGAAAATAATCTTGGTGTATTAAATGTTTTAAGTAGTTTACTTCCAATTAAAGTTACAATTTAACGTGGTTCCTTCCTTTCCTTATACTGAAATGTTGAATGTTGCTGTAACTCAATTTATCAATTTTTTCCCAAGTTCTCTTTTTGGTGTCATATTCAAAAAAAATTCCCCTAACTAATCAAATGATCCAAAGAGCAAGCCCTGTCACTATTACTTTCACAAACTTTTCTCCAGCCAAATTCTTTGGTGGGCAACAATCTGTTTCCTCTTGGTATCTTGACTCACAGATGAAGCCTTAAACGGAGACTCCTGGTATGGTATACGATCAACATGGAACAGTCATCTCCAATGCTTTAATGTCCCAAATATTGATCCACTATAATCAATGCCATGATTATCATATTGCTGTATCTGGTAACCACTGATATCTGCAATTTCTATAGATGCTAACTGAAAGGTACAATGTGGTGGGAGATGGAGGCTAGGGGTCTTGCTTTAAGGATGAGTTTACACAGCAAATATATTTTTTAAACTAAGATTTTTATCTTTTAAGGACAGTCACCTCTACAATGCCAATGGAGTATTAACCCCCTCATGATGGTCTAAACAAATGCTCAACTTAGTTCATTCAAAATTTATTTTCTCATATTTTAGAAACTCACCTGTCACTGAAAATATCAAACAGAAGCTGAAAAAAAAATCTGTTTTCAAGCCTTTTTGTTCAAGTTTTTCCCAGCTGATAATGTAACATTTCTTTCAAGAATTTCCCAGTTACACCCGGTGCTATAATCAGATTGGCCTGACTTCTGATTTTTTTTCTTATAGGCTCATTAAAATCTTCTTCATTAGAGTCACTTGATTGGTATAATGGAGCAGAAAAATGATGAAGGTGGTTACAGAAGTGAAAATAAAAGAACAGTAAAATTTTTGTTTTATTTTGCCTTTTCTGATGCTGGACAGAAGAACAAGACCATCTTATCAATTTATGTCCCATGTCTTCTAGAAAGTGAAGACATGTTACCTCATGGGCAGGTAAATTAATAAGACTGGATAAAAACTCTGGATATTGATCCAGAACTCAAGCTCATCCTTCAATAAAAGAGAAAAAGAACCTCTCATTTTAAGCCTTAACATGATGTCCTATTATTTGTTGAACTGCAGCCAAAGGAAATTAATGGGCAGGCTCCTTCTTGATACTCACTCTACAAGACATTTCAGGAGGACTTTAAGAAAGAACTTTGAAATTGGTACAGATTCCCATTTGCTCATCTGACTTAATTTCAGTCCTAAGTGGGGAAGGAAAATTTGCTGAGCAGGGAGAAGTAAGGAGGCACCATACGTTTTCATGAGGCCAATCATCCTGATTATAGAGGAGAAGTAAATGTCTGCAAAACATGCACAAAGTCTGGGCAGACAAGGTTCATGGCATGCCCAGGTAGAGCATGTCACTTTGTGACATATTGATTTTGGTAGAGCTTCTCTATATAAATTCATCAAATTTTTCCAGTAAATGTCTATGATGAGAAGAAATGACAACAAATATCACAAAATGCTAGCATCCTTAATAGATGCTTCAAGAAACAGATGTCAGGCATGTTAATGATACAATAGATTTATTGGGAAATGCTTGTGGATGAAAGAAGAGAAGGACTTTGAGAAGTCAGGGACAGTCTCCAGACTGTGACCCCTACTTGGCACCCTGAAGGAGAGGGAAAGGAAGGAGTATTGGGGGAAACAAATGTCAGACTGTTGCATAGTTGCACAAAAGTGTTAGCAGGCGTGAGACAATCTCCCATTCAAGAAATAGATCTACACTTTAACCTCTGCCATGCTTATCCACTGGTTGGGAGTGCCTAAAGGAAGGGAGGCATGAACACAGAAATGGATCCAGAGGGCAAAATTCTGACACTGTCAGTCAACTATCCTTCCTTTTGCAGGAGATGCATGTTTTCATGGCTGCCATGATATAAAAAATGTTCTTACAAATCAATAAGACAGGAAAACTCCAAAATAAAAATAGGCAATGGACATTATACCAAATTGGCTGTCAGCCATTCAGAACCATCACCCCCCATCACCACCACACACATACACACACATTCTTCTCTGCACTGCAATGACTGGAAGAGGTTCTACCTTTGGCATTCTGAGTTGTTATCCACCCATGAAAGGAATACCTAAGGGATTTGGGAACACTGAAGATGAGCAGAAGCCACAGTTCACCCTTTGCCAGTATCGGTCTTCCTCCAGCATACATGGAGGTTTTCCCATGGACTTCTGTGTACTGCACATCACTGGAGCTGTAGGCAAAACACATTGTTGGTTTCTTGAGATTTCTGCCCTTCCAGATTTTCTAAAAGCAAGTAGCAGCTTGCCCCGATCTTTACACCTTCTGTAGTCATCTTTGACTTCTTTGTTCAGTTGTTTGTAGTTTTCTTTATAGACGTCTTGCACATCCTTTGTTAGGTTTATTCCTAGGTATTTGATTTTGGGGAGGGGACTATAGCAAATTGAATTTTTCTTCCTATATTCTTTCTCAATCTGTTCGTTGTTGGTGTACAGAAAGGCTAAATTGATTTTGTATCCTGCTATTTTGCTGAAGCTGTTTTTTGGCGTTTAGGAGTTTTTAGGAGGATTTTTTCGTGTATGACCTTTCTTTTAAATGTTCGTGATCTTTAATCCTCTAATTACAGCTATAGAAATAAATCTTTTTAAAAATGTGGTATAATGTTACATCTAAGAAGATTTATCATAGTATAAGTTACAAAATGATAGGTCAGAAATTTTTGCAAACCCTAAATATCTTAATTCTTCACTTTATCCATTCTGTCTTAGCCTGTTCAGGTTACCGTCATAAAATGTATTGCCTGGGTAATTTATAAATAACAGAAATTTATTGCTCAAAGTTCTGGGAACCAGAAAATATAAGATCAAAGTACCAGCAGATCTGGTGTCTGGTGAGGCCCTTTCCTACTTAATGGCCCCTCCTATGTTTTCTCACATGGCAGAAAGGCAAAGATGCACTAATCCCATTCATAAGGGCAGAGCCCTCACGACCTAATCACCTCCCAAAGGTCCCCACTCAATGCCACCACCTTGGGCATTAGGCTTCAGCATGTGACTTGGGCAGGAGAGGGGTACATAAATATTCAGCTCATAGTATGTACACAGAATTAAATTACTATGCATCTGGGATACATCAGGTTTTGGCACAAATTTAATATGAAAATGAGTTCATGAAATATGTAAATGAAAAATAAGATATATAACTATATGACTACAGTATTGTGTAGAATGTATACAATGAATAACTTGTGTATTGTATGCACACACATAATGAATCCATGTATGCATTTGTTTTTCTATGTATATAATTTAAACCCATGAGCTAAATCTAGGAAATTGTGACAAATACTTAAAAGTGGCTATTTCTCCAGTGGTAGGATTACATATAAAGTTTTCATACATTTCTGACTTTTAAAATATACTAAACTAAGCATGTATTTTATAATCAAATACAAACCAGTAAGCATTTTAGTGTACCCATAACAGTCAATCAGCCAGTGGAGAAATGAGGCAAAGTGTTTGTACACTTGGGATGGATATTGATTCAAGCTTTTTTACTTCCTTTATCAGCTAACATTTGACAAAGAAATTGATGGAAATTGGTTAACATGGCTTAGCTTACATTTGCTATGCAAGAGTCAAGTTACCTGGTCCTGTATAGACAGACTTGATTCCCTGTTTCCACTATGATATTCCTAAAGCTTAGGAAAGGTATGATGTAACTCACAAGATTCTGAGCAAGTTATTGTCTCGGGTTGATGAGAACTTAGGCAAATGAAGCCAAGACAGAATTGTTATCTCAACAAAGCCTTCCTTCAATGGCGTCTGTGCACTGTGCAGTTTTCTCTGTTCGATAAAGGATTGGAACACAATGCTTGTTTGGATTGATGCTGCATCAATACCTTTCTGAGCAATGTTTTTCATTTTCCTCCCACTTGAACTTTTTAAGCCTTGAGAGAATTAGTTGAAAAACCAGGTCTTTGGGTGGATACTAACATTAAGCCCTCTTTCTCTGTCACTTGGAATCATAAATCCCAGAAAACAGTCTTAATTCTCTTGTGTGTTATTTTCTAAGAGAATGATTGACAGACTTTTTTTAAAAACCTCAAAATCTCTCACATTTACTTACTAATCACTGAGCCCTGCCAATTGAAGGCATCAGGTATGTGTGGACTGCCCAGGCCTTCACACCCACCCACCCACACACACACACACACACACACATACACACACCACTGATGCAACTGCTGTCAATCTTCCTTTCCCACTCTGTCCACCCATCTGAATCCTGCTCATCAAGCAACATCACCCACCAGCCTTCCCAGAGCCTCCCCTTCACTGGATTTCTCAGCCTCTATCACACCTGAGGCTTACACCTTAGGTTGAAGCAAGAGAGGCCTCTCATTGGGGTTAAGACTAAGGCTTTCCCCTCAGGACAAAGGGTCCATGGGACTAACATGCTATGCCTGCCTGAAGCCTGCACCTTCTCTTATAGCCCATGCTCTTGGGTCCATAAAAATCCCTTGCTGTCAAACAACCATGCAGTCTTTTTCACAGTCTTTAGACCTTTTACTTTGTCCCATCCAACAACATCACAGGTACATCCTAATACCCAAGGCCAGGAGTCAGCTACCTGTACATGAGGTGTTCACCCTCGTTCACACAGCCCCTCAAGTTGTGGGGCCAGAAGGGAATGTGGAAGAGGAGCAGCCAGTGTCCAGAGCCAGCTTTCTCAACTTGTCATTTGAGTCATTCTGATTTTGCCATTGGGCCCAAGTGTAATGCTCAGGTCATTCTGTACATCTCTAACTGAGTCTTCCAGTGTCCATGGACTACCATGAGTTATTTCAATTTAAAGACACATACAAGGTGAATTTGCTCAAAGTACATTATATTCATATATGGAAATACCACAATGAAACCCCTTTGTGCAATGAATATATGCTAATAAAATGGTTTTCAGTGAAATAACACACTACGTAAACAGAAAGGGAAAGGAATGATAGGACGAATAATACAAGACTTGATACATTCTGAGCAGCATTCTTGACACAGGTGGTTCATTCAGTCCCATAATGATCCCACCGGGCTTCATTGCCACCCTTTGAGAATTAGGAAAACAAGACTCTGAAAAGCTGAGTTTTACCATGGGCTCACAGGACGATGGAGACAGCGCCTTCAGGGCCTCACCGACTGCACTCTCCGCACTGCACCTCCCTAGTGTCTGAGTCATCCATATCAACCTCGCCCTCAAAAGTAACTATTCCATGGATAGTTTCCTGTTTGTGAGGTGACAGCATCTGAAAAGCAGACCCTGAGACTTCACTTTGCAAAGATTAATGCTCAAAGGCAAGGGAGCAGATTTGAAAGACCTGGCTGGTACCATATGGGACTTTTCTGGCAGACCTAGCATCAGCTGGTTCCTTATCCAGGGTGAGGTATGGTCTTATTTATTGAGGCCGGAGGATTAGGAATCCCAAAGACCTTTGTAAATTTTGACCTTGCACAACTGAGCAATTTTCAGTTGTTTTACTTGCAGATAACACCACTTCCCTTATCTACCATGGCACAGATCTTAATAGAGAACAAATGCTCATAGCACGAGGTTAGTGAATATGAAGGGAGACGATGAGAATTCCGCTGGGGAATGAGATTTCTGAAGAGGAGCCTTTATACATATATTCAATGATGTGATATAAAAATGGCAGGGAACTGGAGAGCAGTGTCCTCCACTCGAAAGGACTGAATCTCAGAGACAGTACGTGGCTTAGTCATCAGAGTGGGCTCTGGCTACAAGAGCCGTATTTCCTGTCCGCTCAGCCAGTGTACTTTCTACAGCTTAACATTCAGTGTACGGATTGAGGAATATATTTTTAAATAATATTAAAGTCACATCAAAACAAATGTAGGTGGTGGGTGTGGGCATTGTCTCTAGAGACAAGGGGGCAGGGAGCTTTTGTGCATAAAAGAGAAGGAAATTAAATACTTGGTCTTTGATGGTACAGGATCCCCTCAGCCTCCTGTGGGCATTTCCCTGCATCTTGATATACAAGAGTCTTCCAAACATCTCAACTGAAAAAGGTAATGAAAGGAATAAATTTTTGTTCAAGGGAAGGAATTTAACCATACACCACTGCTCAGAGTTATCTTTTTATTATTAAGCTTAAGGGAACCTAACAAATACTCCTAGAAATGATGCATTATCTGCATCGATGAACATGAAGGAAAATGACTTAAAAAGCAGGAAAAATTTTTGTTTCATTTTAATTTTCTGAAACACGCATGATTTTATTTAACCTTAAGGGAAGTAGAGCATGGGATTTACCAGGAAGAAAAAAAGCAGTAAATAAGACTGGTCGTGTCGACTTTCCATACTCCACGTATTAATGAATCTAAGAGAATTAAAGAGAAGTGACACTCACTTGTTCAAGAATAGGTTTTCTTACAAAAGCTAGAAAACTACAGGTTTTTTAAATCCACTTGTCTACAGAAGTGAAAGAGGATTATATTTAACAAAGATTTAGATATACTCACTTTCTGGAAGCATTTTATTACAATCAAATTTATTAAATTTTACCCTATTTACTTACTTTTAAAACATCTGCAAATAATATAATTTAGCTGCCCATCTAATGTAACACTATGTCTCTGTATTTTAACAAACCTGGGCCACGTGTTAAATTAAGCTGTTCAGATTGACTTTTGAGGGGGATTTCTGTGAACACACCACACACACAGTAAATACCTCGAAAGGGGGAGTGCCAATTCTTTTTTAAAATCAGACCTTTTAAAGTCATTTAAGTAACTTTCCTCCCCCAACACACACACACACACACACACACACACACACACACACACACACACACACACACACACCTTTTTAAAGAAAAACGAAAGCCCAGCCCAGAAAGGAAGAAAAAGAGAAAAAAAAAAAAAAAAAGGGTGGGCTGCAGGCACTTCTGCAGTTGCCAGAGAGGAATACGGTAAGAGCAGGAGATTACGGTACTAGCTGGGCTACTGCCTGTGTTACGTCAGCGGGAGCTGCAAAGTTCCTTGCCAGTCTTTTCTGGTGTCGAGGAGACGAATATTAAAGGGGTGACTGTGGAGTTAATGATTGGCTACATTTTTTTCTCTTTTTCTGTGTCCACTATTTTAAGAATATTCAGGTAAAGCAGTGCGAGTCCGGAATTTGACTCCGTGGTGGAGGGGTGAGTCAGCGAGTGCAAAAACGATTAGGATTTGGTTCCTCGGAGACTGTCCCCTCTCAGCGACCAGAGAAGAGGCGATAGGCAGCTCCTGGAACTGTGGTCCGCTTCTCCCCGGCGTGGGTGCTGGTGACCCGGCACACGCGCTGCAGGTGAGTGCGCGCGGCGCGGGGCGCAGGCACCCCGCAGGGCCGGGTGGGCGAGGACAGCGCCCCACTGGCCTCCAGGTGAGACCGACCCCCACTTAGCCCAGGGCCTGGCGCTGTCTTTCCCCGGTTTTATGCAAACACCCCTACCCCACCGCGTTTCCTATATAGATTCTGGGAAGTTCCTTCCAGTTAACAAGTGTTTGCTTAACCCTCTGTTTTATCGCCCCGAGTAGGAAAAAGCGAGTTCTGCAGTGGCACGTCTTTAGTGTCGCCTATGAAGGCTTGAACTTGGGATTTTCACAGTAGCCTTCGCTTGGGATTCTTGTCTCAGGGCCTAAGCCTAGATGGCAAAGTGGGCACGTCCCCACACTCCGCACTCCTGTCCCAAGTCCCCGAGGACCTTTTGCGGTTGTGGAAATCCAAGTTTCTTACGCAGATCGTGGCCCCCAACCCAGAAAATCCCAGGCGTCCCAGGTCCGCTGGCGCGCAGGCTTGATTTTTACGCCTACAAAAACCGCAGTGACTGTCACTTGCAAAGCCCCTTCTGCAGAGCGATGCGCTCCCCACCCCATTCCCCAGCAGCCCGGGTGTGGCTCGCGCGGCTCGAGCCCCTGGGGCTGGTGACTCTTAGCTTGGAAACCCAACCAGGACCGACCTGGGTGGCGTTTAGCCCTCGGGATCCGCTGGGCTTTGCTCGGGACCTGGCTCTCGGGCCAGCTTGGCTGGTAGACAGACCCGCGCGCTCTGAACCTACAAGTGCAAATTCCTGTGGCGTGAGCGTGCGTGTGGCACTATCCCTGCGGTTCCCGGGTCTCAGAGGTTCCCTCTCTCAGGCCGCCCCCTCCAGGTGACTGCAGTGCAACCTGTTCAAATGACTACCGGGTAGATTCTCCGGCTTGGCTCACAATGACCCACGCCAGCCGGCCTCAGTCGCGCCTGGGAGGCTTCAGGATTTTTTTTTTTTTTTGAGGGGAGGAGGTGCTTTGGATCTTGAACTTGGCCAGAGGTAGAGAGGCAGAATATGCGCAGGCAGGGTCCCGGGAGTGAGGGCGCAGGGGACGCAGCACGCAGACCCCTCTCGTGCCCCGGTGTCGCCTCGGATCTGTTGAGTAAAAACCGCTCCTGAACCGCAGTGTGAGCGGGGCTGCCAGCACCGCCTCGCTCTCCAGGGCGCCTGGCTCACTGTGCACCTTTCTCTTTGCGCTCTTCCAGCAGGACGCGGGCAAACGGAGCTGCGGCGCCACCTCGGTCCGGTCGCAGGAAATATTTCACACCTGCGTCACCCAACTCAAGCACGAGTCCACGATGGGGCAGCCTAGTCGAGGGTAGCTGCGGGCAGGAGTTATCATCTGCAGCGCCCGGATGCCGATGGTCCCTGCCTTTCAGCGTCGACGGCTGGCCCATTCTAGCCCGTGGTTTGGTGGAAGACTGGCTCTAGAATTTTGAATCCCAAATTTTGCTCAGAATACCCGACTGGGATGGATCAGACGGTGCAGAAAAGCGGACTCCAGTGACTCTGGGATTGCATTGGCAACGTGTGTCCTCAAGCTTCTCCTCAAGCTGGGGAAGGGGGGAAGTCGGGGCTCCGGGGCAGCAAAGTAAGTGGAGAGGGTCTCCTGCCGCCCCGCGCGCCCCTGGCCATGTTGTCTTTAATGCCCGGCACCTTAGCGCGGCCCTCTGAGTGTCCCCAGGGCTGGCCCGGGTCATTTCCCATCCGTGCGTTCTTTCTCACCCCCAGCCAAATCCGGCAGGCAGGGCTCGCCCAAGCCCAGACTTTTTGACTCCCTGCTCCCTGGCTGTCTCCTCCGCCCCCGCCCGAGGGTGGCCCTCCAGAGCCGGATCTGCCAGGCCCCGGCTGGGACCATGGTGTTTCTCTCTGGAAATGCTTCTGAAGGCTCCAACTGCACCCACCCGCCAGCGCCAGTGAACATTTCCAAAGCCATTTTGCTCGGGGTGATCTTGGGAGGCCTTATCATTTTCGGGGTGCTGGGGAATATCCTGGTGATCCTTTCCGTGGCCTGTCACCGGCATCTGCACTCGGTCACTCACTACTACATCGTCAACCTGGCGGTGGCCGACCTTCTTCTCACCTCCACGGTGCTGCCTTTCTCAGCCATCTTCGAGATCCTGGGCTACTGGGCCTTTGGCAGAGTTTTCTGCAACATCTGGGCAGCGGTGGACGTTCTGTGCTGCACCGCGTCCATCATGGGCCTTTGCATCATCTCGATCGACCGCTACATCGGGGTGAGCTACCCGCTGCGCTACCCCACCATCGTCACCCAGAGGAGAGGGCTCCGGGCTCTGCTCTGCGTCTGGGCGTTTTCCCTGGTCATCTCCATTGGGCCCCTGTTTGGCTGGAGGCAGCCGGCCCCCGAGGACGAGACCATCTGCCAGATCAACGAGGAACCGGGCTACGTGCTCTTCTCCGCTCTGGGCTCCTTCTATGTACCACTAACCATCATTCTGGTCATGTACTGCCGCGTCTACGTGGTGGCCAAAAGGGAGAGCCGGGGCCTCAAGTCTGGCCTCAAGACAGACAAGTCAGACTCAGAGCAAGTGACATTACGCATTCATCGGAAAAATGCTCAGGCGGAAGGCGGCGGCGGGGTGGGCAGCGCCAAGAACAAGACGCACTTCTCCGTCAGGCTCCTCAAGTTTTCCCGGGAGAAGAAAGCGGCCAAAACGCTGGGCATCGTGGTTGGCTGCTTCGTGCTCTGCTGGCTGCCCTTTTTCCTAGTGATGCCCATTGGTAAGTCTTTGCGGAACCATTTCTTAGTACGTAGGGGTCTCCACCCCCCAAGACTCACAGTCAAGGGTAGCAGAGGGGTCTGCGCGTGAAACGGCTCCCTGCTGAAAATGAGAAGTTTCATTCCCTCTACCCGAGTCTTTCCAACAGTAATTGTGTACAGCAGTAAAGTGGCTGCTAACTGATGCAGGTTAATTGGTCTCCTTAATAAGAATGCCAACTTTTCTTAATGCCTTTAAGCTGATATTTAATTTAAATCTACCCCAGCTCTGTGACTCTCAGTCTCTACCAAGGACTTGGGCAGATCTTGAAATGCCACTTTCACTCTGCTACTGAGGAGGAATGCAAACTCCCTTGGCCTGAAAACAAGCAGTGCTGATTCAGAGCAAATGCTTGATTTTAGTATTGCCTTTGATTGCTCATAAGGGTTTGTGGTGCTATATCTGTATTAAAGTTATTTTCTGGGTCAGTGTGGAAGAAACAAAAATTATTTTATGTCCCAACCAATTTAAACCTTAAAGAATTCATATTTCCAGTAGGTAAATATTTATTCCTTTCTTTTGTGAGGTAAGCATTAAAACAGACACTACTCTTATCCCACATCACCCAGGAAGTTGTAGGTGACACTGTTTGAAGATAACACAGTGATGTTACAAATCCAGTTTTTTACAGATGCTAAATTAGCTGTTGTCAAAACTAATTAGCTCATTATATGTACCAGCAAGCTGATCCACTTGGAATAGTGGTTTATCTCTGAAAGACCTTCAGTGAGATCCCAAAATGGTTGTTTGCTATTTTTAGTGAACTCAAACATAGAACCACACATTGGTTACCCACTAACTCTTAGCAAACAGATAGTCACAGTAAAAATTAATAAAAAGTCCATTTCAAGTGCCTCCGCGCCAAATTTCAATGGCATGAATGGGAAGTACTGCACTTTGCAACTGTGTTGTAATTGTAGCTATTATATCTGAGTGCCAAGTATGCGTCAGACATTTTTATCTTACTAGTTCTTTCAACAACTTTTATCCTGAGATCGCAGGTGGGGAAAGGGATTCTTCAGCTTCTAATACCACAGCCACCTGTAGCTATTTAAATGTGAGCCGAAATTAGACAATATCAAAATTCGTTCCTCAGGCCTGCTAGCCATCTTTCAAGGGTTCAGTGGCCACACATGGCCCACTGGCTTCTGTCTTTGGCAGCAGAGATACAGATTATTGCTGTTATTGCAGAAATTTCTATCCAACAGCACTTCTAGAGAGGTCTTTCCAGGTCCACCACCTGGTCTTCCATTGTCCCTGCCTGTCATTGTTATTTAGCTTGCAACTGGAAGGACATCACAGCTTTGAATTTACTGAAATAGCATTCTTTACCAAGCCTCTGCCAGAGCACCAACCTCCCTGCTTCCCACCTTCTTGCTTCCCACCTCTTCCTGCCTCTTGAACTTGACACATTTATCCACATATCTGCTTGCTCAGTATTTATTGAACACTCATCTTAAACACTTAGGCTGAACAAGCCAGAAAAGTCCTTGCCCATGAGATGTTTGCTTTTTTTTTTTTGAGGAGACACATGTAAACAAATAAATATAGTCCCAAAAGTCAAAGATCAACAAGCCCTAACAGGTAATGGAACAGGTGATCTTCAAAGACTTACCTGGAGAGGGAACATTTGAGCAGAGCCCTGACTGTCACAAGGAGCCAGGACTGTAAAATCTGTAGGAAGAGCTCCCAGGCAGAGGGCACAGTTAAGAACAGAGATAGGGGTAAGCCTGACCTGCTTGGGGAAGAGCAAGAGGGATTGTCTGGCTGTTATTTTAAGGGATGGTTCTGACTGATGACTGGAGAATGAGCTGCTGGGGGGCAAGAGTGCAAGCAAAGAGGCCAGTTAGGAGCTGTAGGAGAAGTCAGTTGAGGGGAGAGAGGTCAGAGGTTCTGAGGCCTTGGACTCGGGTGAGACAGGTGGAGGTGGCAAGTGGTCATGATCAGAAGTTACTTCAAAGACAGAGCTACAAATTTGGAATGAGGTATGAGAAAAGAGGAAAATTAAGGATAATTCCCAAGTTTGGGACCTGAATAACTGGGTAAATGGTGGTAATTTTTACTATAATAAGAAAAACAAAAACAAACAAAAAAACAGAGAATGACAAGCTTGGAAGGAGCAAGTATAAGAGGGAATTTGGATCATTATCTGTTTTGTACACTAGGCTGAGAATTGTCTGTTAGACATCTAAGTAGACTGCCAGGTAAGGAGTAGACATGTGAATTTGGAGTTTAGGTGGACCACCAGTAAAAACCAGAACTCAGCAGCACCTGCAAATCCTCAGGAATGGAGAGCTGGGGAGCGGGGGAAGGCATTGAGAGAAAAAAAGATGGGAACTAAGCCTGGGGGTTCAGATACTTGGGTGTCAGGAAAAGAAGGGTGCAACCCACAGAGGAGGTAGAGGAGGGGTGACCTGGGAGGCAGGAGGAAATTCAGGAGAGCTGAGGCAGAGGAAAATGTTTGAAGAAGGCAGGAATACTCAACCATGTCACACATGGCTGCTGGGGAAGTAAGAGGAGGACTGGGGACCAACAGCAAGTGGACTTGGCAATAGGAGGTCCATAGCAAAGGAGGCTAATGGCTTCCATTGACCAATGGGAGCAATACCGATCGTGTGCTTTCTAGAGACAATGAAAGGTGAAGTGGGGACAAGGAAAAGAGACAAGTCTTTGGAAGAGTTTGCTAGAGTGGTGCTGGGAAAGGGGGCTTTGCTGGGGTATCTAGAGGGTCGTCATTGGTGGGGAGAGAGCATCATCCGAAGTTCTCCTGGGATGGTAGAACAGAGAACACTAGCAGCACAGGCAAGAGAGAAGATGGGATTCAGTGCCCAAGAGGAAGAAGTGACAAAGAAGGCAAAAGGTGTGAGCACCAGGCAAGAAGCCAAGGCGGGAGAGACAGAGGTGTCTTCCAATAATGGGCTAAGAACAACAAGGAAGGGCTAGGGTGTGTGGCAGTTCAAGGAGCAAAGAAAAGATGTGAACACCCACCTCTGAGAGTGGGAGAGGAAGTACACCATGCAAACGTGGTGGAGTCTGAAGTCCTGATGGGACTTAGGGGAGTTAAGTCAGGTACTTTAACATAGCACAACTGAGGAGGCTGTGTGACGCTGGCCATAGCTGAGCAGCTGAGGATAGAGGGACATGGCTGAGGATGGATATGAGTTCTAGGGAGCAGGGTGAAGAGGGGACAAATGTCTGTTAAGGGACACAGACTGGGTCAGATGAGAGCACACACGGAGCTAGGAAATAGAAAAACTACAGGGACTGTGTTGGTGACCGGTCGCTACAGAAAGATGAAGTTCCAAGGCCAATGTCCTGCAGGGGAAGGTGGAGGCTCCAGTCTTCGTACAGCCTCCCTCCTAGGTCTGTGCTCTCAGGGGGTTGGTAATAGGTGAAGACATAACGTAATGGCAGAGGTGTGTTGTGGTAACACAGGCTTCTGTATTCTGTCTCAGAGTCACTGGGCTTCCTTTAAATCCTAAGTCAGGGTGTGGCCACAGTGACACTGAAAAGTTACACCTCACAGTGTCTGACCAGGCTGCTCACCCACAGATCTGCAATTTCCTAACACCAAGTAAGTGCAAAGCTATTCTTCCCAGGGTGTATGGGTGGTGTAAAAGGCCCCGGCACAGAGTTAGACAGAATGACAAAGACGAGTAAAGCAAACCCCAACCTTATAGGGCCTCGCAATCTAGTTAAGGAGACAAACTGTGAATGTTGAACACAGGGCTAGGAAATTGGTGCTCTACTGGCATTATTGCCAGGTGCTGAAGAATACAGCACTTACCTTCATCTGGAAGTCATCGCAGAAGCTTCCAGAAGTACCACTGCTGACTGAGCAGGTGCTTAAAAGAAGACAGCACTTCTTCTGCTGGGCCCTCAGCTATGTTTTTATTAACCACCTTAAGTCTATTTTTCATGCAAAATGTGAACCAAAAAAATAAATACACCATTATGTTATCATACCCAAGGGACATAAGCTTTTAAGTATGACGAGTGCTCTCCGGGGAAGAAGAGGTTATCAGGCTGCACTAGGCTGTGGGGGAGCAAAGGCAACAGAGATGAAGCCAGAGCAGGGCTGAGCATGGCGTACAAAAAGAAGACTCTGTGTCCTCCTGGCTGTCACACCTCCCTTTTTCCAAACTTCTGTCCCCCCACCCCCAAAGCTGTGCTGCTTGCTGGATTGAACAGTGCAGTTGCAGGTAGAAATTCAATTTGCCTGGTCTTGGTTCATTTTTGCATCCAAATGCTGAGTTGAAATGCAGAGCCCCTCAGCAGAGGGAGGTCACATTGGAGCTTGCTGTCTGTCATTTTTACCTGGCAGTGAATGCTTGCAAAAGCACATTTTAGTTGTGGAGATGAGTAGAGAGAATAGAAAGATGCTATCCTTCAACCATGGAAGAGAAGGAAGGATGAAGACAGCCTCCCAGAAAGCTTCACTGCCTGGAGCCTGTGCGTCATCTGTACCTGTTTCACCTCCATGTCTAGTGCCTACTACTTCCAGAGGCAGTGAGCCAAATGGAAAAAGAAGACAGGGATGAGATTGAAACCTAGGTTTTCTTTTTCATAAAACAGATAGACCAGCTGCCTCCCATCATGCCTAGTACAGAGCAAATAGCAAAAGCTGTTAATCTTAGCAGGGTTCATATGAATCAGGGGTTACTGACAGGCTGACAAGGATGTTGACGTGGAAGGTGGATGCACTTGGAGGCACAAGAAAGAAAGAGCATCAGAAAGAAAGGGATGAAGGGGTCAGCATTTATTGAACACGCATGTCTGCATTCTGGACACATTCTCAAGTTTAAATAAAAAACCTGGACCTATGCCATTGCTATTAACTCTGAACCAAAGGAGGCAGTATTAGGTTGCAGTGTGACTTACAGGGACAAAGAATATTTGAGAATTATGTTTAAAAAGAGACTGCGGTAGGGAGGGAGAAGATGGGACGCTTGGAGAAGGTGGAGCTGGCCAAGTGTTCACCAGGTAGAGCCAATGATTCATCCACTCAGCAAAATTTCATAGTGCACCTACTGTGTGCCAGGCAGCTAGAGAATCACTGGTATAACAACAGCGAATCACAGCCCTAATAGAGCTGAAAAGCTGCACAATTAAATCCTAGCAAAGTACAGAGCTGATACATAAGCCAGGCAAGAAAAAGAGCCAGTGTATATGATCATATGCAAATTTCATGTAATGACTGTGATTTCTCAGTGGAGACCAGAGATAACCCAGGGTTACTGCTTCACTGAAGTTACAATGGGCTCAGTCCCCCTTTTTTACAGTCCTGGGGTTTGGACTCAGGGCTTCCCATTTGCTAGGCAGGTGCTCTAATACTTGAGCTACAACCCCAACCCTTTAAAAATTTTTTTTGTCTTTTTTTAGCCCTTTTTTGCTTTAATTATTTTTTGGATAGTCTTGCATTTTTTGCACAGGGCTGGTCTCAGACCAAAATCTTTCTACCTATGCCTCCTACATAGCTGGAATTACAGTTGTACCCCACCACACCTATCTTATACTGAGATGGGTCTCACTAACTTTTTGTCAGGGCTGTCTTCAAACTGCAATCCTCCTGACCTCCAACTCCTAAGTAGCCTGGATTATAGGCTTGAGCCACTGTGCCCAGCCTCAGACCCCTGATTCTTACAGAAAAAGCTTGACTTCTTAAATATGGCTATTGAAGAGAGTCTAATAGCAGTTAGGATTTAACTTGACATACCAGTTTTTCAGTTACTCTTACTATATCACAAACCATCCCAAAACAGTGGCAAAAAGCCATCATGTGACATAGGAGTCTGTGGGTCAGGAATAAGTCAGCATCAGCCAGCTGGCAGGCGGGGATGGCTGATGTTTGTGGTGGCCTCTCTTCCTTCAATGGTCTTATAGTGTGACAGTTCTCTCCAAGAGAGCCACTACAGAGGTGGGGCCATACCTCACCCAGCTTCACCGCAGTCAAAGCAAGTTGTGAGACTAGTCCAAGTCCAAGAGGAATGGAGACAGATCCACTTTTGATGCCGAAGCAGCGGTACACATAGGGATGAGGGGTTGTCATGGGCCTCTTGAAGAATACTGACCTCACAAGGGAATCAAATGACTTTTCTCTTTCTCCCATGGTTACAGGGAGAGCATCCCATATACTGGTCCTTACGGTCAGGGTCCTTGTCTTCCTGCAGGCTTCTGATCTCCAGAGGCAGACACAGCAATCAGGTGACCACATAAAACAATCCCAAACTGTACCGTGCCATAAGGGGGTCTGGATGATGCTTTGTAAATCCAGATAAGATAAGAGTGGTCCTGGATGGGGAGGGCTGAAAAGACTGCCGGGAAGGAGGGCTTGACCTTTGATCCAAGATCTGTTGACTGGGTTGACATTTAGTGGTTTAAAGCAGGAGGGAGAGCACAGAGACATGCAGACTCAGACAGGGCCAGCCTGATGCTTGTAAGAATTTTCTAGAAGGCCACTGTGGTTGGACATAATTGGTGTCAAATGAAGCTGGTAGCAGAAGGACCAGACTAAACAAGACTTGGTAGCCATTTTACAAGTTACCTCTATCCAAAGATGACCAGGGAACAGAGATGATGTGATCAAAGTCATATTTTAAAATATCAAAGCCTTAGTAAAAAAAAAAAAAAAAAAAGATTGTGATCAGACCAGTCAGGAGACCTTTCCATAGGACAGGGTGAGATATAGCCTGCCGGGTATGAGCCTTCTGACGTACCCGTTAAAATTCTTATTTCCAGAGCTGGCCTAGCCCGGGAATGGCTCCTCACTGCCTCCAGAGTCTGGGTTTACGAGGAAGCACGTCTCCTGATCACAAAAAATATAACTAGACATGGCTTTGAATTAATTTTGGTTCTCTCCACAAGACAAAGAGTGACAGCTTACCATCCTATTCTGGAGATAGTGACACTGACTTCTGAACAATGGCTGACTCTCCCAAATCAGGCAAGTCCTCAGGTTGAAGAAGTGGTAACTCCTTGGTCACTTAGCAACAAGCATGGTGGTGTTCCTTCATGGCACAGTGTCGCAATGGGCAGGAGGACACTCTTAGAAGGCAATGTCTTTGTCTAACAAACTTCCTATGTTTTAACTGGGGTCTCTAGCTTGCTGATGTGACATTGTATACTGATTTTTATTTTAAGCTGTGTATTTCTTTGCTATCTGAACATTTATTTCCACATTGTTATTAGTCATTTAAATTTTTTCTTTTTTGAAATCGCCTACCTTGCTTTTGAGTCACTTTTGTTTTCTTTTGGTAGTACTGGGGATTGAACTCAGGACCTTGGCTTGCTAGACAAGCACCTTACCACTTGAGCCAGCCCCTTTTGACTTATTTTTGTTTTGTTTTGTTTTCCAGATAGGGTCTTGTTTTTGATTGGGCCTCAGATCACAATCCTCCTATCTCCGCCTCTCATATAGCTGGGATTATGTACATGTAACACCCCCTCTCTTTTTTTGAAGTAAAGTGTTATTTAACTTTTTTTCCCTGGCTGGCCTGGAACCAACATCCTCCCATCTCTACCTCCCACACAGCTGGGGTTACAGGTGTACACCACCATGCCCAACCTTTGGGCTTCTTTTTCATTCGCTGTTCTTTTTTAACTGTAAGTTCATTTTATCCATTGAATATATTAATCATGACAAAAATATTGAGTTGGCTGACTTCTAATGTTATGTTCAGATTTGCTGAAAAAAAATGTGGCTTCTTTATTTTTCAAAAACCCATGTGCTGGATTTTCTAAGAAATACACACACACACATACACACACACACTTTTATTTTAATCTGGTATTAGAATACTATTAAATGGATTATTATAAACAACAGAAATTTATTTCACACAGCACTGGAGGCTGGAAAGCCCAAGGTCAAGGTACCAGATTTTTAGTGAGGGCCCGCTTTCTGGTTCAGACAGCACCTTCGAGGTGTTCTTTCACACAGTGAAGAAGCAAGGCCTCTTTCCTAATCCCCTCCAAAAGCACTGCCTCCTAATACATCAAGAGTTGAGATTTCAGCATCTACATTTTGGGGGACACAAACACCCAGACTGCAGCACTTGGCCTTTCAAAACTGCTCTCTAAACTGCTGACTAAGCCATGTATCTTACATAATCTCAGGGTAGTTGTGTCAGTTTTTCTGTCACTATGATGAAATACCTGAGGCAATTAACTAATAAAATGGAAAGATGTATTTTGGCTCATGGTTCTGGAGGCTCCAGTCCAAGATCAGGTGGCCCCATTGCTTGACCCTCTGACAAGGGTGGAGCATCATGGCAGGAGAGGTTGGAGGAGCAAAGCACTCACTTCACAAGCCAGAACACCAAGCAAGAGAGAGGTTGGGGGACCAGGGCCCCATAGTCCACTTTGAGGGCATCTCCTCCTTACGATAGCCAACAAACCTCCCGTAAGGCCCCACCTCCTAAAGAGCCACAGCGTCTACCAGTAGTGCCACACTGGGAACTCAGCCTTTAATACATGGACCTTTGGGGACACTCAACATCTTGACGATAGCATGGCCATAGCCCTAATTGTGACCTATTAATTTGTTTATTTCAATGTCCTGCACTGAGAACATTAATTAACCGATCTAGTCCTTCGATTCTGGTCTCCAGCCTCACGCTCATGTCCTCCTGAGGAATCTGAGACTGCTGGCCATGGACCCTTGTCCTGTCCAGTGGCCCAGCTTCACCCAGTCCTTACTGCCACCACAGACCCTCAAGATTTGCCTCTGACTCAACTATCTCCTGGCTGGGTGACACTTGCTCTATGACCATTAGCCAGGGAGATGCTTTTTGCCGAAGGCTCCCATGAAAACTTTGTCAACTTCCAGAGCCAGATTCTCTGCAATATTTCCATCCCTGGTCTCCGGACACAGAGAGCCCTGCAGCAACTTCACACCAAACCCATGAAGCTAACCAGACTTGCTCCCTGTCCTGCCATGCTGGCTGTCACCTTAGCAGGTATGGTAGTCCTCAGTGAGGGACCCCCTCCTCCTGGACACCCAAAATAGAGAGTGGCAAAAAGCACCTCTGCCTGGCTTTGTCATCACACCTGTATCCTTAAATGCCTCTGCCGTCCTTGTGGAGAGGAGCTGAGAACAAATGCCTGGCCACCTCCTTCCACAACCTCCTCCTCCTTATTTTTTTTAAAGCTAAACAGGACACTCTTCTTCTTCATCTTCTTTTTTTTCATTTTATTTATTTTTTATTCTTTATTGTGCTGGGTAGGGGTACATTGTGGTGTATAATTGTTATTGATTAGATTTTATTGAGGTACAGTTGATATACAGTAAAAAGCAGACACTTTAGGATATAATTAAATGATTCTGAAAAAATTATATGCAAACCTGTAACTACCATGTCATTTTTTGTGGTACTTGGATTTGAACCTAGGGCCCTATACATGCTAGGTAAAGTCTCAACACTTGAGTTGTGTCCTCCTTCTTTTTGTTTGCATCTTGTATTTTTTTCTCTTTGTTGGTACTGGGGTTTGAACTTAGAGCCTCATGCTTGCTAGGCAGGCACTTTAGTACTTGAGCCACTTCGCCAGCCCCTTGCATCTTCTTTTTTGAAATAGAGTCTCACCAACTTTTCCCAGGCTGGCCTTGAATTCATGACAGGACACTCTTCTGAATCATAACCTCCTCCTTCCCAGGGTGGCACACACCTTCTATGATATAACAATAGCCAGTGGACTTCTGGGAGAGAAAGAGAGAGGTCTAAGAGGGGAATGAAGATGGGGAATTTCTTAAAATATTATAAACCTTGCGTGCATTTAATGACTACTTCTCCCGTTTGCATCTTATTGTGTCTATGGTTCTTACAGACACATGAGCACAGGAAATTTTTATCTACTCCTGCATTTTAACCTCATGGAATTTGCCTTCTGCAGGGTGTCTGAAGAAACCCCTCCAGTGCTGGTCAGATGGTCTCCACTGGTTATTTAGAGAGTCATTTCTATTCTATCTGGAAGTTTCTGGTTGTATTTTGGTAGGTGGTGTCTAAATATATTAATTTTTAAATGAGTTTATCCAGACACTCTCAAAAGATTTATCAAATAATCCATCATTTCCTGTCTTTTTGGAAAACCACATTTGTTGAATAAAAAAGAGTCTTCAATCATTTATTTCTCTCCCATTTATCTGTCTCTCTGCTCTCACTTTGATGTCACATTATTTTAATCATAAGCCATTTTAATAGTTTCTGGTTTAAAATATCTGTATGAATATTCTTTTTCAAAATGATCTTGTCTATTCTTGGATGTCTGTCCATCCAGGGAACCTCTGGGCTCATTAAGTCGCTCTGTGTATTCCCAGTCTACTTGGGAACTGTTGTTTTCCTTTTGCTTTTAATTATGCTTACTAAGCTCTCCTGAAAAAAACGATTATAGAATGACGTTGAGAAATGCTGTTTTGGTATTTCAAAATTAGATATGTCACTGGCTGTTGGTTTTAGATTGATACACTTCATCAAATCAGGGCTGTGTCGTTCTATAGCTTACAGAACTTTCTATACAGATGGATTTTAAATGCATTTTAGAGTGCAATTTTGTAGAAAATGAATTTTCACTTGTACAAAGCACTGATTTTCAATGCCCACCAATAAAATGTCCTTTTTCTGTTTTTGTGGGTTTTTTTTTTTTTTGAGACAGGGTGTTTCTAAATAGTTCAGGTTGGCCTCAAACTCACTATGTAGCCCAGGTTGACCTTGAACACATGATGCTCCCATCTCAGCTTCTTGAGCACAAGAATGTATGCATGCACCACCATACCTGGATGATATAATTTTTATTGGCATTGATTTGGTGTATTTTATTGGCACTGGTGCCCTACTGTATTCTTGGATTAGATGATACTGGTCAGCAAGCATTATTCTTGCTGTGTTACGACTCCGTACAAAAGCTTTTGCTCCGACTTTGCATTTCTATTTCTGTGTGAAGTCAGTCTACCGTTTCGTTTTACTGGACTGTTTGTCACATTTTGGTACCAGGTTTACGTTAACTTCAAAAACAAATTGTGACACTTTTCATTTTTTCTACAGTCTGCAACAGTTTAAATAGCATAAGAATTATGTGTTCCTTGAAGGTTTGAAAAACTTGCCCATAAAATGCTTGGGCTCAGTTCCTTTTATGGATGCTGTTCTCTGACACTGGTTTCTGCCTCTCCCAAGAACAGTGATTTATCTTGATTGTCAGATTGAGAGATTTTATTCCCTTATTTTCCATTTTCCTTGTCCTCAAGCTTTGCTATTTTAGCTTGGATTTATACATCAGTTCTGGAACCTTTCATTCCTTTGCTATCCTTCTCATTTCCCATATTACATACTTATAATTTTGTGTTTTGCATTCTCTGAGACTTCCCGGAAGACTATTTTATTAGATCTTTCAGTGAATCCAGCTTCTGGATTTGTTAATTATTTTAATTTATTCTACAATGAATTCATTTAGTTAAATAAACCAAGATTTTTCTGTTTTATTTTCAGGCTATTTTTGCATTTCAATATTAGCTTACAAACAGAATGTTTAATTTGTGTATTTTCATTCTTTCCTTTCTTAAGATTGAAAACAATCAAAGCTGTGTGGCTTCCTCTAAGCAAACTTTTAACTCTTTTCCCTGTGTTTTATTAGACTGCGTTCTCATCCAATTGGTTCTTATTTTTACTTTTGATATTTCCTTTGTTCCATATAGATAAGGAAGGAGTTCTCAGTGATGGTTCATTTAAAAATTGTCTACTCTTTTGAAATTAATTCCTAATTGACTTCCCTATATTGAGAGAGTATGAGATACATACTTTCTAGCTATGGAAATGAGGTTTTCTTTATGACTTACTATATAATCAACAATTTACATGTTTGATAGATTTAATGTTTAATAGATATATATGTTAGTAATTTTGATAGTGGTTCTTTCAGCTCTCCTTTACTCATTTTTCTTTTACCTTATCAGTAATCTACGTTATTTGTCAAATGCTGAAAGAGGTATGTAAGTTGTCCTACTGCTATGAGTTGCTTCCAGTGGACCCATTTTCCTTTACAGAAGTTCATGCAGTCGCTGATCGGGTAAAGATTGAGTCGGTAGCACCTTCATTTAGCAGGAATATAAAATTTCACCCCTGTGGTTGTTCTCTGAGTTGTATTAAGAATTTAGGAAGATTCTGGAAGTTCAGTTTGATCTAGAAATCACTGCTTCCATGCAGGCTTCTTTCACAGCTATACCAACGCATGAAGCAGAAGTGAGAGCAACCTGAAGGGTGGGGAGTCATGGTTTAAGACAAAGCCTGCCTGTCAGTGCAGGTAGAGGACAATGACATGTGGTCCAACTGGACTTTGTTTTGTGGTCTTGGTCATAAGAGGATGAGAAGTCATGAGAGTTTAACAAGTCTCTTCCTAGGAAAACAAGTGTCTGGATATGTATGATGAGATAGGAGATAGGAAGTTGTCTTTGTCACTGGAGCTGCTATGACAGAGTCCCATAGACGGGTGCCTTAGACAGCCTGCATCTATTCCTCACAACTCTAGAGGCTGGAAGTCCCGAGATCAGGGGGCCCGCATGGTGAGTTTCTTTGTTCACAAATAGCCACTTTCTTGCTGTGTCCACACATGGAGAAGAAAAAGTGTTAGCTTCTTCTTTTCCTTATAAGGCCACCAATCCCATCTTAGGGGCCCTACCCTCATGACCTCATTGAATCCTAATTATTTCCAAAGGCTCCACCTCTTAATGCTATCTCATTGGAGATTAGGGCTTCAACATCCAAATCAGAGACATCAGGACTCCATGCATCATGTCACCAATGCTTATAATGCCACTTGTGGTAACAGTGTCACTCCAGAACATGCCTGTAGGATGAGGTGGTGATGCTGGTGTAAGATGAGGAAACTGAAGCACAACAAAGATTACGGGACTTCTGACTGGAGCTGTATAGCTACCTTCTTGGGGACAGGGGATTTTGCCACCAGATCAAAATCCTGGGCTCTTGTTCACCTGGTTCTGTCCCTTCCTCTGCACTTCTGCTTCCACCTATGAGAAGGGAATCTTGCCTTGAGCCCGTGGCATTCCAACCTAATTTCAGAACTCTCTGTGCAAAGGAAATGCCACCTAAAAATCCAAGATGTAACTGAAAAACAGAGGCGCCATGCTGGTGGCAGCAGTGTGGAACCTTGAGTCCTGAACACTCAGTGCTCCCCTTTTTCTGGCAGCTCCGCAGAGGGGGTCAGAGCACAGGCTGCTCTTGGTGCTGATGGTGTCTGATTCCAGACTCAGCAAACGGTACCAGAAGAGTTCTGCAGGAAGCATGCTTTCTATTTTCACAGGGGAAGGAGGCAAGGGGACCAAGGCCCCTGGGCTGTCATTCCTCTGGAATGCCGGCAGAGCAGTAGGCTTTGCCCAAAAAGGGTTGGAGAAGGAAACATTTTGCACACTCATTTTTTTTTTAATGTGCTATCCACATTTAGCTTATTGCCACGGCATTTAGTCGTCAGTTAGAAACCCGCTGTTTGCAGGTTGATTGTGTACTTTGATTGCTCAGGGTGAGAAATGATTTTGACGTTTACCTACAATCTGCATTGGTGTCATGCCCCCACCACCCCACGATTTCCCTGTTATTGGAAAATTACTAGTGGACAATCTGTGAAATGGATTTTTTAAAGGAAACTCTAAAAGAGGATGAAATCCCAGAATAACATTCCTAATTCTAAACCATGGACGACTTTGACCCCAGGGGACGCTTGATGATTTTAAAAGACATTTTTGTTTATCACAATGCCACCCGTGGGCCGGCAGATGCTCCTGCTGTACTGTGGGTTCGACCAGGAAAACTGTAAAACCGCTGGCCCATGGCAGGGAATGAACCAGCCCCTAAAGGAAAGAGTGACACCACTATTAACCCCTCGCTTTTGTTATATAAATTTCTAAATGGTATCCAAATATTTTAGAAACACCACGTTTAAAGCAGAACACTAATTTTTTTATTATCATTCAGATGAATTTTTATTATCATTTATATTTTCTTATTAGGTTTCCAACATCTTGGATAATGATTTAAAAAAGAAAATGCCTGAAGTCTCCAGATGCCTGAAGGCCCCTAAAGACACTAATTGTCTTTCTACAAGTTTTTTTTTTAATTGTGGTAAATTACACAAAACATAAAGTTTGCCATTTTAACCATTTTTAAATTGTAGGACTCCATAGCATTTAGCACACTGACAACATTGTACAACCCTCACCGCTATCTAGTCCCCAAATGTTTCTGTCACCCCCATATAAAACTCTACCCATTGGCAGCCACCCCCTCCCCACGCCCCTGGCAGCCATCAGTCTGTATGGGTCTGCACTCTCAGCATTGCTTATGTAAGGGACATATAGTATGTGTTCTTTTGCATGTGGCTTCTTTCGTGAAGAACAATCTTTCAAAGTTGTGGCATTTACAGCACACCATTGCTTTTTTGTGGCAGAATAATATTTCATTGTATGGATATACCATATTTTATTTAACCATTCTAGTTGATGGGCATTTGAGTTGTTCCTAACTTTTGGCTAATTATGACTAGTGCCACTAAAAGTGGCACATTTTTGTTGAATACCTGTTTTCAATTCCTTTAGATAAACACATGGAAGTGGAATGGCTGAGTCATGCAGCATTCTATGTTTAGCTCACGGAGGAACTGCCAAACCGTTTCCCACAGTGGCTGTCCCAGTGTGCACTGCCACCAGCAATGAACGTATGAGGGGTTTGCAATGTTTTAGTCATTCTGCAGCTTCACCACTACTTGTTAGTTTCATTTGTTGTTGTTAGGTCCACCCTCACGAGTGTGAAGCTGTACTCACAGGGTGGCTGGCTTGGCATTTCCCTAATGGTGTTTATCTTCTTTGGAGGAATAGTGATTTTAACGTGATTGCCCATTTTTAGTTGGGCTTTCTGTGGCTGTTGACTTTCAGAAGTTATTTATGTATTCAGATACTAGAACTTTATCAGTTATATGTCTTTCAAGCATTTGTGTTCTGGAGGTAGCCTTCGATATTTTTTTTGAGATGGGGGGGGTCTCACTAAGTAGCCCAGGCTGGCCTTGAACTCACTTCCTCTGCCCTAGCCTCCCAAGTGCTAAGATTACAGATGTGTGCCACCAAGGCTGGCTTCACTTTCTTCAGTGTCCTTTTATGTACAAGTGTCTTTAATTTTTGAGATCCAATTTATCTACTTTTTCTTTTGTTTCTTGTATTTTTGGCATCATATATAAGAAGTCATTGTCTCATCCAAGGCAAGAAAGATTTATTCCTATGCTTTCTTCTAAGGATTTTATAGTTTTAACACTTATAGTTAGGTCTTTTGAGTTAGTTTTTATGTATGGTGTGAGGTAAGGTGCTAGTCCCAGTCTTCAGCATGTAGACATCAGGTGGTTCAAGCACCACTATTGAAGAGTCTCTTCTCTCCCTCACTGACAGGTCTTGACACCTTATCAAAATTCAATTTTTCAGGCTGGGTGCCAGTGGCTCACACCTGTAATCCTAGCTACTTGGGAGTCAGAGATCAGGTAGATCATGGTTCAAGGCCAGCCTGGGTAAATAGTTCATGAGACTCTATCTGGAAAATATCCCACACAAATAAAGTCTGGTAGAATGGCTCAAGTGGTAGAGCATCTGCTTAGCAAGCATGAGACCCTAAGTTTAAACCCCAGTACTGCCAAAAAAAAAAGTTCAAGTTTCCATATACACATGCGTTTGTTTCCAAACTTTGAATTCTCTTCTATGGCATAGAATTCTGTTCTGTATTCTACACGTGATCTTCTGCCAGTGTCATACTGTTTTGACTATTATTGCTTTGTGGTAAGTTTTGAAATTGCTGCACAGTATTTTTTACATTTCTAAAAGGTAATGGAGGGTTTCAAAACAACTCTTTCTTTCTATAGAAAATTATGTAAAGTAGTGCAGAAATACAATTTCTTTGGAATTTCCAATTTCAAAACCTCTGAAGATAAAAAGTCCAATGTTAATGTATTCAGTGGTAATAAAATATTTTGATTTTTAAAATTTTGAAAAATGAAAATGCTAACTACCCTGATATGATCATTATACTTTGTATGCATATAGTGAATTATTACACTGCACATCAGAAATAGGTACAATTACAGTAATAGCAATTTAAATAGTAATCATTTGGACCCATAACCTGTCCTGATGAGAACTCACTTGTCAGTGAACCCAATCTGAACTCATGAATCTATTCATAGATTTAAAATGCATGCCTCGTGTTCAGGAAGTACTTATATTTTGATTGTGGGATACACCCCATTGGTAATGGTAGATTCTATGCATTCTTATATTTCTTTTATATAACGGGAAAAATCCTGAACTCCAAAGCACATTTCACTCCAAAGGTTTTGAACAGATAGTTATCTCATGACACTCAAAACTCTGATGATTTGCTGTGTTTGATTAGAAAACTACAAACATCAATAATAATCACAATTTGTTTTATGCAACTAGCATTTATGCACAAATGGCCTGGGTGTTGATGGGTGCCCTAGGCACTTTGCCTACTCCCTCTCTGCACCCATTATGGACTGTGATTCCAGACACCATGCTCCGGAATTTTTTACCTTAATCAGGTTCTTTGGTTTAATTCCCTTAAAATCCAAATGCTCACGCCATCCCCGAGGAGCACGCATCCTGCCTCTTGTACATCCGATGCAATACCGTAACCCATTAACCAAGGGTTGTTTTGTTCAACTCACAGTTCTCCTATAAGATTTTGAAGCAGAATTTTGAATCATTTTACCTGCCCCCTTATAAGACTCATAAGTTAAACAATTTACCTAGTGTCACCAAGCTAGTAAGTGGCAGATCTGTGAGAATTTTTCTTCTGTAACATGTTAACTTTCTTTGACAAACAAGGCATTGGCCATAGCCACCATTCCCAGGAAATAACAGAAAATCCTACACTTTCTACCCAAACCTTGTCATGATTAGTTCATACAGTTTCTTGGGTGATGGGAAAAATAGACAAATGAGAGGAATTAAGAAAAGTCAGGATGAGCAGGGACCTCCAGGGAGCGGGGTAAATGATTGAGCAGCTTACTCTAACATTCATGGAGGTCTCAGTTGCTTCCATGTCCACTTTTATTCTGAACTTGCCGAGTGATCAAGAAGTGTCTGTGAAGCACTAAACATGCACTGTGTATTAGTTTGGAGCTGAGTCTTGTGGGGGTTACTGAAGAAGACCCACTGCTTTCAAGTCTAACAGGAGAGAAGAGGTCACACAAGCAACAGTCACCAGGACAAAGTAATGTTCATTATAAATGCTCCAGGAATTCAGGAGTGAGATGTCAGGTGGTCTGAGGTAGTCATGGGACGCTCCATGGAGCGGTCTTGACAGGTAAGATTGGAAAAACCAATAGAAACTCCAGGATAGGGGTGAGCCTAGCACATCATGGGCCTATGTGTGTGTCTGAGTGTGCCTGAGCGTGTCTGAGTATACGTGTGTGTGTGACTGAAGAAAAATAGTTATGGAAGAAAGCTGACTGGATTCGGTGGCACAACATTATCCTCAATGTCTTTTTGAAAACCAGACAAAGACTTTGGCCTTGAAGTAAGAAAAGTGGGGACCCACTGGGAGTCAGGGGCAGGTGAGTGGCATAGTGAAGCCATTCTAGAATGAGGTTAGATCAGCAGTGATGGCAAGACGTGGAAATGAGCGATTCATGTTGATGGTTTACGTTGGGTGAGGACCTGGATGGGGGTGTGGCTGGGAGATGCATAGGGCAGAGAGCAGAGACGTTTCAAGGCAGGCCAGTGGAATCAGAGGTGCTTTGAGAGAATCAGAGTGGAATTAGTAACAGATAACATTTGAACATGGAGTGTGGTACTAATGCCATAGATAGAGAGGGTGGACAAGGAAATGGCTCTAGAACATGTTTGATTTGTATTGTTTTCAGCCTGAAATTGTAGTGTTTAAGTGAAACTCTCAAAACTATGCTGGACTATATGGTAGACTCTAGCCACATGTGGCAAGGTAAATTTAAATTTAAATTAGAAAAAATTAAAGCTTCAGTCCCTTAGTCAGGCTAACCACATTTCAAGTACTCCAGAGCTACTTATGGCTAGTGGCTACCAGATAGGTCAGCATGGACATAGAATATTCCATCACCTTAAGATGCTCTGGTGGACAAGACTGGTCCAGAGCCCAGTAGCCAAAAGCAGCGCATTGGTGAGGGGGAGGGCTCAGGATGGAAATGGGGAAATGGTAAAGCAAAGTCAGTGGATCATCTCTTAAGGAGGAGGGTCAAGAGCGAATTTTGGGACATGTATGAAATTGGAAAGAATAGAAGAACAAACACGAATTGCTTGAGGTTTGGAGGAAGTGGAAGATTAAGCAGAGTGTAAAAGCCTGGCAACAAAACGAAGAGACAATTTCAGTTGAAGAAAGAGTGGTACCATTGTTGAATGCAGCAGCAAAGTCAGAGAGAAAGAGGACCCAAATCAAAAAATTGTTTAGTAATTTCAGGTCATTTGTAACCTATGAGACTTGATGCAGAGCACAGAAGAGATATCTACAGTGGGGATGTCCCCTGCTTTCTCAGACTGTGTTTTCAGGATCTGGGAAGAGCTTCAGTGAAAGGTAAGGCTCCAGGGCCTCCTTTAAGAGGGTGGTCAGAAAGAAAGGGAAAGGGGAGCAGAGCCAGCTGCTGAGAGAATAAAAGAAAGAAGGGAAATACAGGACATTAGTACCACTAAGGGCTTCATGGTCAAACTATGGTTTTATTCTAAGAAAAGGAAGATGGGCCCATAAGACAGACATCTCCAGGCATTGGTAGAAAGGACTGAAACCCAGAGGACATCCATGGGATTGAACGGCCTTCACGGCCAGATGGATGAGCAAGGGGAGGGAGGAAGGGCTTGGCTTTGGAAGTTTGGCTCCTCTGCCTTCCCCAGTCCCCTCCCCTCCCTTCTTCTTTAGGACTGATTTGCTTTGGGTGATGAGTTTATTGTGGACTAATACTCAATGCTTTATGTGTGTTAGTTCATTTAATTCTTCAGGACATTTGGAGCAATAGATATTTCAATGTTCATTTCAGAGAAGAAATTGTGGCAGAGGGTGGAGAGTAACTTGACCAGGCTCATACAACAAACACGTGACAGAGTAGGAATTGGGACCTGGTTCTGTCTGGAGCCAAATCTTGTGCCCTTGGTGTCCTCTGTGCTAATGTGACCAGCCTTTTCCTGCTCTGGTGAGTGACTTGGTCACAGCTGTGATCATGCCCACATAAGGATGTGTTTGCCCTCTAGAGTCATAATTCTCCTCTTGTTACTGAAGGTGGAAAAATAGTTGTGAGAAAATAACACAAGTAACACGTTCCAGTGTCAACCCAGCCTCCACGGGGGACAAAATGCTTAGCAACTCTCTCAAAGTAACCAAGACAAACCCTGACCTTTCAGCACTGTCTCCATGTAGAGTTAAATTTGTCTTCAGCAAATATGGTTTGAATAAATCAAGACCTCCTGTGTTAGCTATTTAACTGGGAAGGTAATATTTCCAATCTAATTTAAATTTTTTCTTTTGCCAAATTCCACAGGGAAAAATATTTAAAAAAAAAAACCAACTTTCCCAAGTAGTGGGGTAAAAAAGAAACTTTCCCAAGTAGTGCATTGTTCTAAACCATCACTGCAGTCATCGTAAATATTACCTATACCTTACAAACCAAAGTCTGGCATTTCCATGGTAACTGCTTTTACCCAGCTGATTTACACCATGCAGTTTGTATAGGGCCATTGGCAAGACCTAGCTGTCTCACAAAGTTCAGGTGTCAATATCAAATGAATCATCTAGGGTGAATATTAGAAAGAAAAATATTGCACGAAAGCTCTCTCCTATCCATCCACCACCTTCCCACACCCTAGCTCTTTGCTACTGTGATAACCCAGCATCCAGAGCATCTCAGGGTCAGTCAGTCTCTCAAAGCCAAGCCACCGACTGCATTTTACTGTGACATCTCTATATGTCTAAATGTGTCTGTTGGAAGGGAGTTAGAGCCCCACACTTTATTTACTGATTCTGCCTCCCTCTGAGTGTTCTTGGGTAATAGTGTTTCATAATGGTCAGGATGGAGATTGGACGGCCCCAGCCAGATGTGAACTTGAGAAAGTGCATATTGCCTTCCTGTGATTCACCCCAGCATCCAGATGGAAGTGATGTCCGAGGTCAGCGCTAAGCTCCGTCCAAAGGTGTCTCGTATGGAGAACATATGGTGTGAGGATCTGTTCTCTCCCTTGACTTTGGCTGAGTCAACCTGCCTGCAACGGCATCCCTCCAAACAGGAGGGAGTCATAGGAACAGTCTGTGCCTTTCCTCCCCTCTACACCCTCCCCATCCTCCCAACCCCACCCTGTTTCTGTTTTCTAGTCTCCAGGAAGGCAGGAAGGAAGAAACATGCCCATTCAACCAAATCAGTTCTGTTTTGTAAAATGAACCCCAGCTCACCTCTTCCGGGAGACCACCCCTGAGTGAACTAGGATCTTAAAATATCTCCAATTCAAGAAATACACTGAGGACCTGGTGGGTGCCAGACCGCAACAGACTCTGGCTTCAAGGTGAAGGTGCAGACTGGCATGTGACCAGTCTCTACACAGGGCCATAATGGTCAGTCATATGGGTACCTTCAAGGGAGGTTAGTTTTCCAATGTGGGAGTCAGGGTGTCAAACTAGTCATAAAGAAGTGACTTGACTAACACCATCTATAGCTTTCCGATATAGCTACCAGGCATCATTCATCAACTGCATTGTATCATAAGTGGTAGCTCTGCATACCCACATACAAGCTGACTTTGTATCTCCTTAGATAACAAAGATGTTGAGTGTGAAAAGCTGGTCTTTATTTCAGTGGCTTCAATAGCTAATTTGTCCAAAATGCAGCTGAGAACATTGTGAAGGCATAGCTGTTCTTTCCTCTGCCTCCAGAACTGAGGGGACCAGGGGCGGTGGAGTTGGTCCCAGATTGAGGGTGGAGATGGGCACTGGGTGGGCATCAGAGTAGTGACAGCCTAGGCACAGATTTTGTGTTCTGAATGGATTTAGGTGTACTCAATGATTAGGAACACTATCATATTTACATTTTTAAATAAATTGTGGAGGCAGTTTGTGTGAGGAGGTGGCTGTCCTATGATAGACTTGTAGAAGGCGGAGGCCCTTTTCTGTGTCCAGATGAGCAACCAAGCCCTGAAGCTACACAAGTGGTGGCTTATGGTAGTACTTTTATCTGACACCATTTCTTTGGTACTAATGGCATCCATGCTTTCACCATGACTTCATGAAGTGAAGTGCCCTGGCCACCCTTGCTCTGTCACTTGGGAAGCCTCCTGCCTTCCACGGCCAGGATCTTCATCAGCAGAACCACAGAGCCAGTTGGAGGCACTCAGCGCTTAAGCGCCAAACTGCACTGTACAGCCCCAACCTGAATTGGTCTCAACCAGCTCTGAATCGTTGGGGCCCCAGCATGATAGTAAGTACTGAATAAATATTTGTTGAATTAAATTAAAGAGAATCAAAGTCTAATACTCTCTTCAAAGGACATCATTAAAGAGAGATCCCAGCCAGCTTCACTTTATTTAATATAAAAACTAGAGCAAGGGCTTAGATCTTCTACCTGTCCCCAAGACTTGCAAAGTGGCTTTGGTGACTTGCTCTTTAAGCTGGTCTAAGTTGGCTTCCTCAGATGTAGATTCAGACAGATCCTGGAGCTGTGTCCTATGTTGTTAAATCTCTGAATGTAAAAGGGGAAAATAAGTTGATTATCCAAAGTACTTAAATGTGGTCTTATAAACTAAAGAAAGTATTCAAGCAGCTTTTTGGTGTCTACAAAAAAAGAAAACGTGGTATAAAACTTCTGTATGATTAACCGTGTGTCCTGATTTGTACTCAATTACTTGGCTTAACTTTACACAGCTCAGAGAAACAAGAGTCTTGTGATCAGTGTAGACAGCCAACTGGAACAACTCAAGCCTGAAAAAAAAATCAGAATTGTCCTGATTGTGTGCTGTACTGCTTGCAAGGCATTGACGATGACCCTCTTTCTCTACATTCTCTGGTGCTTTGGTAGAGACAAAAGGGAAGGAGCAAGGCAGGAATCAAAGCCAGGAAAGCTGGGGCCATTCTCAGTCACACATCAAGCCACTGATTCTATTCCACTGTTAGCTCACCTGGGTGGGCATCCAATGGCCCCTGCAGAACTGTCTCATGAAGCACAGCTGGCTTTGCTGTACATCTGGCGATCCCAGAAAGGACACCAGTCAGACCTTAGGCTGTCTACTCGGGGGCTTTTCCGGACTGTGACACACACAATTCATAGTGTCTCTCTGTACAGCTGTGTTTGTTTTTTTCATGTAAATTGTGCACCCCACTCAAAGCTGTTTCATTCCATCTAATCATAGGGAAAAAAGAAATTTACAATCTGTTCAGGGACTGACAAGGGGTAAGCCAATGCTGTTAGAAGAGCGACCCTATTTGCTTTTTGATCTGTTCACGTGGACCACTACTTCTCAGTGCTAATGTGCCGGCCATGATATCTTTCTCTTTGTTTAATAATAACAGTTCTGTTGGGCACAGCAGGGTGCAGGACCGTCACCCAATTAGGAAGTGGGAGGGCTGGGACTCGAACCCAGGCCCTTGTAATCTGGGACTAAGGCATTTTCAGGTTCCATACTGCCTTCCTGGGCTGCTCATCTGTTCTGCTGTAGTCTCTTTGTAATGGCATTTTACTGCCCAGTGTAATATCAGCACCCACCTTTACCTACCTACCACCCAGCCACACCATAGCTAGGCGCTCTCGCTCTCTCTCTCTCTCTCTCTCTCTCTCTCTCTCT
The DNA here is from genome assembly GCF_047511655.1 of Castor canadensis. NCBI lineage: Eukaryota > Metazoa > Chordata > Mammalia > Rodentia > Castoridae > Castor > Castor canadensis. The sequence continues at coordinate 105,223,174 of NC_133399.1, read as the reverse complement.
CTCTCTCTGTCTCCTCTCACTCTCTCTTTTCTCTCCCCCACCCAGGCAGATCTCAAAGTCAATCCTCCTACCTCAGACACTTGAGTGCCAGGATTATAGGCATTCACCATCATGCCAGCTACATCTCTCCTGTTGGAGAGTTTAACAACAGGCTTTAGTGTCATTACTATAGTAATATTTGCTGTTGTTTTTAGAATATTTATGCTTTCTGAGTGATGGCTCTTTTGAAATTCTCCTAACTCAGTACAAGAACCACAGTGTTAACCCAAAGGCTCTGACACTTTGGTGGGTTTTCTCTAATGGAAGGTGAAAGGGCCCTGGAGTGTCAGCATTCACAATGCCACGTCAACAAACTCAGTCATAGATTAGAACTGCAGTCCATCACCACCGTGGTGGCTCGGCTGCATTGGAGTGGAAAGAACATGGGATGGTGAATCAGAACGTCACAGGGCACATTCCTGCCTTGACTACCCACTGTGGATGTGTCAGGGACTGTCTTTGTAAGGACCTGCATTTCTTACCTGACAAATGGAGCGCCTAACAAGCTTCCCAAGTGCCTCCGAGGAGGGCTGTTGGAGAGTCATGAAAGAGAAGTGATTTGAGCACCATATAAGTAAGGAGTAATAAAATGTAAGGGGGTCTTGTTACGTAGACCCCAGGGTGTGAAGAGTCATCTGCTAGATAGAAAGTGGCTTTTCTCTGATGAGATGTGTAACAGTGCAGTCGGGGGACAAGTGACACCGATGTGTGCGGAGAGACGTTTGTAGCAGTGCAACCGCAGCTCTGTCTATTGAACATAACAATAACAATTAGAGGTTGTATTTGCTTGGCACTTCTTTTTCTTTTTCTTTTTTCATTTTACTTTTTACAGGTTTTTTTTTGCATTTAAAATTAGTGCCCAGTGGATTTGGAAACGCCGGCTCTTTACACAGGTGACGTGCAAAGTCTGGATTGTGGGGCATCAAAAGTCCAGGGGCCTGTGAGGAAGGAAAATGGTAGTCTGCACGTGTTACCTGTCCCCGCAAAGGCAGGAAGGAAGCGGAAGCCACCCAGCCTTCCAGCAGGGCGGGCTGCAGCTGTGCCAGATGCTGGTGTCCTGGATGCCCAGGCATTCTGCGCATGTTTTGCTGAGAGCCTGTTTTGCTCTCCAGACCTTGGAGACGCATCAAAGGAGTCATGGGCGTCATCGACAGGAGTGCAGTCCAGGGCATAGGGCCGCACTGCCTTTGCCAAAACGATACCCAAGGCCCACAGGGGTGATGGCTGTTATGGGCTGATGGACTGGGGTGGAGAGAACCCAGGACAAAATGACATCCATGAGAGTCTGTGGTTGACTGGGGAAACAGGAGAAAGCGAATATCCATCCTAGAAATGTTAGAAGTGCCTGAATAATCAGCAGAAAGCCTGATTTACAGTTTGGGATCTATATTTTATAAATTCATACAACTTTATAATCACATTTTTTTTGGTCGTAGTGAGCTTTGAACTCAGGGCCTCATACTTGCTAGGTAGGCCCTCTACCACTTGAGCCACTCTGACAGCTATGTTTTGTGGTGGGTTTTTTTCAAGATAGGGTCTCAAAAGCTGTTTGCCTAGGACTGGCTACGAATTGCAGTCCTCCTGATCTCTGCCTCCTGGTTAGCTAGGGTTATAGGTGTGACCATCGGCTTTTTTGCTTTACTTTGTTTTTCAGATAAGGTCATGCTTTTGTCCAGGATGGCCATGGAATGTTATCCTTCTACCTCCACCTTCTGAATAGCTCGGATTACAGTCATATTCCACCAAGTTCAGCTTGTCTTTTGAGACAGGGTCTTGCTAACTTTTTGCCCAGCCTGTCTTCAAATCTTGATCCTCCCATCTCTGCTTCCTGAGTAGCTGTGATTACAGGCATAAGCCACCACACCCAGCCAAGTCAGTCAATTTTTATTCTGTGCATGATATCAAATGTCTCCCCAGGTTTTTATTGCTACTGTAAATGTAATCTCATCCTTCCTCACATTCAAATACTAGCATTAATTAATGCTAGTATTTTTAAAGCTACAAATTTTTATATATTTACATGTTTACAGATACCTTCTGGCTTTCTTATTATACTGCTAATAATTGTTTCCAACTAATCCATTTGAGTTATCCAAGTACACACAAAAAAATCCTGATTTACTGGCTCTGCTTTTCCTTTCCAATATGTATAACTCACCTTTTTCTTGGCTAATTGCATGAGCTGTGACTTCCAGGACAGCACTGAATATACGAGAATATCCAGTTGGAATATGACAGACCGCTGGCCTGGTCTTTCCAGATCAGCAGACACATGTTACTGTGAAGCCATTCGTGATCTTCCTCTTCCCCTGTCATCGTTCCTCAAACCCTTGCTGATAGCCGGGCACCAGTTGCTCATGCCTATAATTCTAGCTACTCAGGAGGCAGAGATCAGGAAGATTGCCATTCAAAGCCAGTCCCAGGCAAATAGTTCCTGAGACCCTATCTAGAAAATACCCATCACAAAAAAGGATTGGCCAAGTGTCTCAGGTGGTAGAGCACCTGCCCAGCAAATGTGAGGCCCTCAGTTCAAACCTGATAGAAATGAGAGCCTCACACCATGAAGGACAGTCTTGGGAGAAAGCTGTGAGTTGAACACATTGTTCCATACTGTGGTGTAAGGAGACTGTAGGATTTAGGAGCTGATTAAGTGTCTGATGGTGATGTCCCTACATTTTTATAGCTTCTTAATTAGTCTCCAGAGGAGAAACCAAGTCACTCCTGGGCTGCTTGGTTGGGGCTGTGACAAAGCAGTCACTGCAATCTGACCACCCTCTGTGCCTCTCCAGGGGACAGTGGCATCATCTGAGTCTTTACTTTGTGTTTTATTCTGGCTACCAATTTAAACCCATATGTGAGGGACCCACTCCTGACAAGCCAAAGGGAGACAGAACTTATCCTTGGTTCTATTTCCAACCCATTCAAAAATAGAAAGTGATCCAGTTCTCAGGAACTGACATTTGTTCAGATGGGAATCTGAGTGCCTGCTTCCGCTGTGACAAACTCAGGGGGCATGAGGTCCATGTTACCCCAGAACTGTCGGCCTGGGAGTCTTGTCAGCCTCTTGTAGGAATGGCGTCCAGGTAGACTTTTGATATGTCAGAAATTTTATACCTTGAAAATCAAAGAGGCCCCACCTTTCTTTTTTACAGAGTTATACACACATGCACACACACACACACACACACGACACACACACCTGCACGTGCTCTGGTGCCATATGCCCCAACCCATAATCTGTACCGCTGGGAACACTGATGTCTGACAGTTCACAAGCTGAGTGTCACCTCCTGGTGGCACTCCCACTCTCTGCTGATGGGAGCTGCCTCTTCCTGGAAGCAGAAAGTCCAGTGATGCTCCCAACTGCACCATTGCTCACTCTTTCTGTGGGGAAGAACAGGGGGTGGGGGAAGAGAAGGCTGAAGGACTCGAGGAAAGTCACAGGGCTCTTGGTGAGCGATACTGGGTGGAGAGCAGCATAGCCTCTTCCAAGCCTGCAAAGCAGGCAGAAGCACGAGCCAGCCTGGAGGACATGGCTACCCAGGGCAGGAAGCCACAGTGTGGGTGGCTGCTGCTGACAGCTACAGAGACGGTGAAGAGGGTCACTAGGGGGCAGAGGTGGAAGATGGAGCGAGGGTGGCAGGGAACTGCATGCAGCAGGACTCAGGGTGACCTCAGTTCCCTGTGGGTGAAACTTTACTCTTCTTGTCTCTGGAAAAAAAAAATACGAACAGGAAGAGAGCTGGCATGTTGCTGGTCTGTCCAGGCTAGACAATGGAAAACTGGATGACAATTCATAAATTTAGGAAAATCCAGTTAGGATATTTGGGCATACATGTGCCTCCTCCAATATGTATCACCACTGTCACCTGGCACTCTGTAACCTCTGCACCCTTTCCAAACTGGCCATCACCAGTGATGGGATGGGGTGTTGTCAGGGGCTGGCCCAGGGGGAGGCCTGAAGACTCACTGTCAGCCTGTCTACCTGAATGCTGGGCACAGCATTGCAGTCTGTCCCTGCCTGGGCATCGCTGGCATCACCTGTCCCCTGTTTGATGTGGGAAATTGAGCTGATCCTATGGGCTACTTCTGTAGCACGTAATCATTACCCATAATATGCATTTCAGAACTCAATCTACTTCTGCCAGTTGTTTTAAATCTTTCTTATTAGCTGTGTTAAGCATGCTATTATCTTAATCTTCTTAATGTCCATGTGAGAGTTTGACAATTCAGCAGAGCCTCTCGCCTTTGCTGCTGAAGAGACACTGTTAGGTTGTAGTTCAAGAGGCTCAACCTCCAGAGCAACCCTTGGCCTCCATTTCTCTCCCAGGATATATTTTTTTAACTGTAAATGAGCTCAGTCTCCTGAAATCTGGCAGTAAAAGTGTGTCAGTGTGAACAAATACAGACTGATGCCTTGTGATTTAACCAAATCATCAAACCTTGTGTAAATCAGTAGATAAAAAGGTGAGAGAGAGACTTTGACTTGACCTCCTGAGGGAGATCCTGAAACATTGCGGGCCCATTCTGATAGGCTATAGAAACAATTTTCATATTCCAGAGGAGTCTGCACAAAATCCAGATGCTGTGGAAGAACTTGGATCATTCTTCTCCTAGGGTGGAAGAATAATTTGGGTGGCTGGCAGCTGAGATGACTGTGGACAGATCAGTTTATTTCTTGGTGAATTACTAAATAAACAACTGCACCTGCAAATTCTTGTCACAACCACAGTTGATGAGAAGATCCAGCTACACTGTCCCTCCAGCCAAATTGTCTTTGGTTTTACCTTCTATTAACTCCTCTCTTTTCTGGGGTGAAAGAGTAGCATCTGAATCCAGAGTATTCTCTTTCCATGGTCACTTCTCTGTGGTCCAGAGGTGTCACTTTCTAATCAGAACAGGGAATTCTGATGACTAAGTTTAGGGTTCTGGTAATAGAGGAAGACAAGGCTTTGAGCCAATTTAAGAGAGCAAGATGTTAGGATGCCAGGTTGGTGGTGCATACTTATAATCCCAGCTATGCAGCAGGCAGAGGTAGGAGGATCATGGTCCTAAACTGGCCCTTGGCAAAAATGAGAGACCCTATCTAAAAAATTAACTAAAGCAAAAATGACTGGAGGTGTGGCACCAGACCCTGAGTTCCACTTCCAGTACCACCAAGAAAAAGAAAAAGTTGTTAGGGACCCTGATACCAAAGCTACGTTCCTCCCCTTTCTTTGAAATAAGTACATCCACCACTGCCTCCAAGTTCAAGGTCAGGTGCAGGTGGACTAAGTCATGAGCGCCTTTTGCTAGAATCATAGTTCACTCCAACCTTTCACTTTCTGTACAGGGAACCTGCCCAAGAGCTCTGGATGGGCAGTAATAAAGTGATAGCTCTTAATTTATGATGAGCCTAAGAATCACAGAGGAAGCTAATCCAATGTGTAGATTCCCAACCCCTCCCCAGAAATCCTGACTCTCAGGGTGGATAGAGCTTCTGTGGTTCTGACACAGGTGACAGACTTGAGTCTACCAGAGCATCAAGGTGATGACCACCCTCACATATGGCTTGGTGCTGTGTTCAAGCATTGGACTTTCCTTCTCCTTGAAACACCTCGATCCACACCCATCACACACACACACACACACACACACACATTTTTAGTGTTTAAAAATGTGGGAACTCTCCAGTGAATCAGCTTCTTGGCTTGTCTGTCTGTTAGCTCAGGATTTTCACTGTTTTCTTTGCAGAAATTCACTAGAGGCCTATGAAATTGTCTCCAAGTGACATGCTGGGGATTGCAATCCTTTCCCGGGTGTTCATTTCCTCTGAGGCTATTCTTCTGAATCCCACCATTGCCCATTTGCCCACCTTTACCAAGACCCCTCCATTCAGGGAGTGTGCCATGTTTTCAGAAGTGGAAGCACGGATGACATGACTGCTCACTGTTCTCAAATACGTGATCGAGCACTTTGTGACATGGTCTGCTGTTTAGTTTTTGCTGTTTCTCCTTTTTTCATGGATTCACCCACTTACCTTTTTCCTATTATTTTCTCATAAGTGAAATTTATAACAATTTTATGTGCCAAGGAAAATTTCAGCAGAATTCCATCCTTACAAAAAACGTGGGATGAATTGGAAACTTTGCAAAATTATTTAAGTAACAGACTTAACTTTCTTCTCTCACTTTTGGGGAAGATCCTCAGAGTTCATCTTGTTTTCTAGTTCTCTTTTCCCAAGGCAGCTCTGTATTATAAATTCTAGGAAAGGTGCTTGAATTTGTCTTGTTTTGTGGTCATATTTTCATATCTCCTCCCTCTTTCCATACCATTGTGTACCAATCAGGATCTTCAAACTGGCTTTGTCAGTGAGCAAGGCAGGGACCACACCAATCATTATGGATGATGGTGACAGCTAGAAAGCACCACTGTCCTTGGCATGTTTCCCAGCTCCCAGCAATCATTTACCTAGTGTGGCTCTGCTGTGTTGAGATGTGACACTTCTGCAAAGTTCTGATATACCAGAAACTGTGCATGTACTATATACTTCCTCCAGCATGCAACTCTATAGGGCAGGTACTGCTCCTGTTCAGATTATAAAGGAAAAGGTACAAAAATCTCAAGAATAAATAATTTGGCTCATAAAGCTGGCATTTGGGAAAAACAGGATTGAAGTTAGGATTAAAGTTAGGTCCAGGATGTCCTGGGTGAGGGTAGCACATGCCCCCAGATTATCGTCAGAGGTATTATGGTCAGAACTCAGTTTTCAGTGTACAAGTCAACTGAATATCAGACTGCTAGCATAAAGACTTGAAAGAATTAAGACACTGATCCTATGACTTCATTTAATAGCGCTCTTCAGGGAGTGCGACCCTCTAAATCAAGAGGGATTTGTCATATTGTGGTAACACCAGTGTCACAGAAAAAAAAGATAACAGAAACAAAGTCCATCCTTGGCATCCCAGGCCTTCTGTCCCAAGCCCTACATTTGTAAACCCCTCTTGTCCCCAGCTGACAGAGCTTGCCCCAGAGACAAGAAGCACGTTGGAGTTAAAGTGTGACTGCCTGGTGCAGGACTTGTTACCCCTTCCAGACACCGTGTTTGTATGTCACGGGGATGGAACAAGGGAAGAGAGTTATTGCTCTTGACCTTAGCACCAAATTTGGTGTCTAATGAGGACATGGGGCTGTCGTAACCACAGGTGAGTGGGAGGTATTTGTTTAGGACGCTAAACCAAAAAACAAGAGACATCCTGCTGACAGTGATACCCAGAACAGATTTTTAATACTTATGAAGTAAAAACTATGATTATTTGATTTTACAGAAGAGAAGGCAAAGTCTCAGTGCTAAAGTCTGAGTGTATTCCCCCAGATTCACATGTTAAAACCTTACCACCAGCACGATGATGTTAGGGCGTAAGACCTTTGGAAGATCTTTAGGCCATAAAGACAAGGCAATGGTGTATACATCAGTGCTCTTATGACACTCCAGAGAGCTGCTCCCTCCTCCACCTTGTGGAGACACACCAGAAAGTTTCATCTATGAACCAGGAAGGAGACCCTATCAAACATTAAACCTGACATTGAGCTTCTCAGCTTCTAGAATGGTGAGAAATAAGTTCCTGTTGTTTATAAGCCACCTAGTGTGTTATTTGGCTGTAGCAGCCTAAATGGACTCAGATTTGATATGTGCCTCACTTCACCCAACTAGAAAACGACAGAGCTGGGAGTTAAACCCACATTTGTCTTAGTATAAAATATTTCCGTCAAACCTCAATACTTTCCACAAAGTTTTGGCTACAGCGAGACATATTTTGCCAGGTGTCATGCTGTGACAGTTCTTAGAAAACCCAAGTATTCCATAAATATGAGTCATTGTCATATTAAATCATAATGATGAAAAGGTTAACATTTATTTAGTGCTCACCAAGTAACAGATGCAGCATTAAGCAGTGTGCATTAATGAACTAATTTCATCCTTGTGCAGGACTATGAGGGGATTCAGCTGTTGCACTCTGGTTTACAGATGAGAATACAAACACAGTGAGTTAGGGACTTGCCAGTCATGCACAGTTTTGTCCCCAATATGTATAGGCAAGGCTAAGTGCAATGCGCTACAGAGCTAGCAAAAGGCCCCAAACCTCACTGTCTGTCTCGGGAGGCCGATGTGCATGTGCCAGGGTAGCAAAGCAAGACAACACAAGCCAGCACCAAGGCCATGGGACTGGACAGACCAGGAAGAGACAGGAATAGACTAGATGAGCACATACTTACAGACTACAATACTTTTAACACCTCATGCAAATGCTTTTCATTTCAAAATAAACAATAGAATCATCTTTGTACCAATAGAATTGTAAAACATAGTTTTCAGTGTTCTTCATGACCCATGAAGGCAGCAAGAGCTAGTGCCATGGAAGTCATCTGTGACCCTGCCATGCCCTCCTGCATGCTTGTAAGTCCAAGGTCTTTGGGATGGCAGAGCCAAATGTAGAAGGAGCCTGGGTCTCTCATAAAGGTCAGGGAGAGCTATTTCCAACTACCAATTGGAAACCTGTTCAACAGACCTCTGTCAATTGCCCTGGCATTCCTCTTATCATTTTCTTAGGACAAATGAGACACTCTCTCTGGACAGACTGGGCTTTTGGCATGGTCAGTGTCCACCTCAGCACCTGGAGCACTGGAGGAATGAAGGAATGCAGCTGGTCCTTGTGCAAACACCACTTAACAGCCCTCAGAAGTGGGTTTTCTCTTTTAAGCAGGCATCAAATAGGCAACCAACTTTGCCCACCATTGTACTGAAAAAAAACACCATGCAAGATACTGAATCCTGTCCCTCAAGAACCATTAAATCAAGATGGGGTCTATTAAATCAAGGTCTAAGTGAGCATGCACGATAGATACCATTTGTATGAAGTTATGAGCTGAACTTGGGTCTATTCTAAAGAAACCACAGGAACTCTGTGAGGGCTGACACAGCAATGGAGACTTTGGGAGCGAGGGTGGGGAGTTTGACCTTGGACTTATGAAAGAAATAGGATGTTAGTCAGAATGGTTAGGGAATTTTGACAAGAATGGTTGTCAGACAAATATGATTTGGGAAGATGAGAGACCCGAGGATGAACAGTGAAGAGTATTCACGGTCACTTCATAAGACATGAAAGAAGGCAGAATTAGGAATTCCTCCCAACCTGCCTCTTCATTTTGTAAAACAATGAAACTTCCCCCTTGAAGTTTGATGGGAGAATGGTTAAAGGTGATGTGTGAGTCAGCTTTCTGTCACTGTGACAAAATACCTGAGATAAACAACTGAAAAGGGAGGACGATTTTGGCTCATAGCTTTGGAGATTTTCATCCATTAGTCACTTGGCCCTGTGTGTGGCAAGGTAGCACATCAGGGTGGGTGGAGAGCAGGCGGCTTTGGGAACAGCTACCTCATGGCTGCCAGGAAGCAAAGAGGGAATGGTAGGGGTTGAGTCCTAATACACCCTTCCAGGCCATGCTCCCAAGGACCTACTTTCTTCAATTAGGTCCACCTCCCAAACTTTCCACCACCTCCCAGAAGGATCAAGCCTTTAGCACATGGTCTTTGGGGGACATTTCAGATTCAAACCATAACTGGTAGGCAGGAGAAGAGAAAAGGAAAAGCTACAGATGGAAAGAAGAAAACAAGCTAGTCGGTGAAGAGTGATGATTCACACAGCCCCTTAGTGAAGAAGTCTTCATAAAAAGTTCAGACACAGTTGCTCACACCTGTAATCCCAGGTGCTCAGGAGGCAGAAATGGGAAGCATCACAGTTCCTGGCTGGCTACTGGCAAAACAATGAGACTCCATGTAAAAAATATCTAAAGCAAAAAGGCCTAGGGGTGTGGCTTAAGTGGTACAGCACTTGCCTGAGTTCAAACCCCAGTAACACCAAAAAAAATCCCATAAAGTCAGAGCTCTTTCCTGCCCCTCTCCCAGTATAGACATAGACCCTGAAGGTACAGCTAAACTCAGGGTGGGATGTGTGGGTGTCCATGGTTGCTCTGTAGCATGTGGGCTTCGTGTTTTTATACCAGTCTTAAATTCAGAAAATCAGAAGTTGACAAATATTCAGTCCCATACCAGTGATCTGTGAGCTGTTCATAGGAACAATTCCTGCTTCAGCTGCAGTCAGTGTTCAGGGGAAGATGGAAACCACGCTCTCCTTCTGCAGATGATTGAGAAGCGAGCAACCTCCTGGATCAGACAACTTTGTTGTCTTTTCTTCCAGGAATAAAGATGGATTCAGTTAACACAATGTCTACCTGCTCTCCTGCGATTAGCGTTTAAGTGACCGTCTCTGGGTATTAATTAGTCACTCCAAGGAAATGAAATGATGCTATGGTAATTGGCCATGTGGTTTTCTTCACTTCCCAGGAGATTTTACTTGGCTCAGAAATCATTTTTTCACACAGGCCCTGTCTACACTCTTTATTTAGCTAATTAGGGGGCATACAGGGGCAGCTAGAATGGGGGCGGAGTGGTGGTGAGAAGCACTAGGACAGACAGCATGTTATAACGTGAACAACATTTGAATGAAATGGAATATCTGGATTCTGGTCCAAACTCCTAAGTTTTCTCTTCTATGACATTCTTATCTTACTCAACTGTGTCACGTGTCTTATCTCATTAAGTCTCACCATAACCCTAAGGTGTTGGTGTCATGGCTTCCTTTCCATAAATAAGAAAATCAAGTTCAGAGAGGTTCCCTTGGCCAAGGTTTCCCAGCCTAGAAGCAACAAGGCAGGGACTGGATCTTGGTGTATAGGCTCTGCTGTCAACTTTTATTTTCTGCCTATTAAATACAACTGTATTGCCTGGAATGCTCCACTGCCTTCTCCGTTCTTTCTTTGTTATGAATCTTATGGATGCCAGCTTTTCTGAGCCTCTAAGTTCCTTTCTTTTGAAATGGATGAAAACTACTAAGCATTCTTTCTACCTTTCTCTTTCCTTACTCCCTTTCTCTTCTCTCTTCTCCCACATCCCAACCAGGACTAGTGTGACAGGTGTCAGGGGGTGAGCAGGCAGGGCAGGAAAGAGGAGACAAGCTGTTCTGTTCATCAAACACTGTTTGTGAGTCCTGGGCAATACTTTCTCCTAAATGAGCTCAGGGCAACGTGGTATAGGGCAAGAGTGTGAAGTTTTTGTTTCTGGTTTTGCTGCCATCTTCTATTACTGTGGTGCTTTGGCTCAGCCAGGATCTTACACACCTCTGCTTTCTTGTCTAACTGTAATTATAACATGCTTCAGAGAGAGGCTGATCATTCAAAGTCACAAGAACAAACAAATATCAGGTGTAAATAATGGAATTGTGGTCCTGGTAGGGCACTGACTGAACAGAAAGAAGGGAGGTGTTTCCCGGTGTCACAAATATGTCAAAAATCCAGGTTCCCTGATACCTACCCCAGTGCTCTTGGAGTCAGTCCATTTTTTCCCACTTCCAGATGGAGGGAAGCTTGTTTTTCTTCAAGGGATTCATACCTTTCAGGGAGAAACAGTAAACTACCTGTCATGAAACTCCTCTATTTCCCCTGCATGCTTGTTCGAGAGGAGTCAGAGATAGGGCTCACTGTGGACCACAATGTGCTATTGGCACATTCTCAGTGATGACCTATCTTGATAATGAATGCTGTGAGGTGATGCTGTGAGTGGAATAGAAGTCACTGCCCTTGCCCAGCCCCCACTGTGTAGGGCAGAGCTCAAAGGGTGACAGACACTGCAACATGTGGTTTTTTAAGTGGCCATCACGGAGAGCAGAGAAGTACACTTTGGAGAAAAGCTGACCACATGGTTTGCCTCCTGACGCCACCCCTCTCATTTCACTCATTTCTTATTACTTTCATATAACCAAAAATTTCAGCTCACAGTTGTGGAGGGAGGAGCATTCTTGGCCTGCATCCATAACAGCCGTGAGTTATCATAGTGACTACAAAAATCACTTTAGGTTTGATATTACAATGTCTTCAAGTCAGGTTTCCATAATTTTTTTATCTTCATTTTCTAACATTGTAGATCTGTGTATTTGTCAAATATAGAGTGTCCACTAGTCAAGTGTGACTATTTAACTTGAAATGACTCAAAGTTGAGTAAAAGAAAAAGTTCACTTCCTTGCTAACACTAGCTGTGTTTCAGGTTCTTTGGAGCCACGTGCAATGCTAAGCATGTGTGTGTGTGGCCTTGTGTAGCCTTCATGCAACTTAGCAAAACAATCTATGAACCAAGTACAGCTTCTCAGATGAAGAAGCTAAGTCTTAGCATCCAGATCACACAGCTGAAGGGTGGTAAGTATTGATCAGCCTGACTCCCAAATCTCCCTTCTAAGCTGTCATACCATCCAGTCCTGGCTCATAGAGAAATGGCCACAAAAGGTGCTTACAAAATGTGACAAGCAAATTCTCCTTCTGGGAAGGTGAGCAGATGTACTTTTACCTATTATCCTCTAATACAATGAAAAACCCTAGATATATATATCTATATATATAAATATATAGACATTATACATAAGAGATTCTGAAAGGTGAGGAGAAGGCAGACTGGCTAGAGACTTTCAGACCTGAAGAATGATCCAGAGACAAATTCCCTGGGTTTTCTTTCCTCCCTTATATATCATAGTGCTGGAGCTAAAGAAGCAAACAATGCAGAAATTCAGGTACACACAAAAATACTGGCAATCAAAGCCTTCTTTCATCAGCCAGAAGACCTGAATAGGGCATACAAAGCAAAGTAAACTTCTAAACAGTAACTTTTCTACTTCAATGAAATACACAGAAAGAAATATTATGACTCCTCCCCACCCATGTCAGCAAAGACCAAGTAGAGAATCCAGACTTCCACCCTTGCCAGGCTTCGATGAGGTACCTAACCCTCCCAAGAGAGGGCATCAAAGAAGATAGAGTAAGGAGTTAGGGCTTTCATCCCCAACAAATGACAAAATCCCTGCCACATGCACCTTGATCTTAATAGAGACCACGGGGAGAGTCTGCACTTCCATGTCTTATCTGGCAATATCAAGACACCCTCTCCACTCCAAGCCAGGGGATATCAGTGGAAGCCAATGGGGGAAGGGGGCTCCGACCCCCACCCAGCAGTAACGATGAGCCCCCTCCCCTCACCATTAAGGCATCAATGATGGTCAAGTGAATGTCAATGTCAATATGCATGTAAGTTATGTATAACTACCAAAAAAAAGTATATAAAGAGATACACTTACAGATACTGTGTATCAAAGAAAATGGTATTTGAAAAAGTTTCCAAAAATCACAAGAAAGCAAGCGGGAAAAACAGAGCAAAAACAACAGCAGCCAAAGAAACACACATGGAAAAATTAAATAGCAGACTTTAGCCTTCACATACCAATAATTACATTAAGTGTTGATGGTCTAAATACATCAATTAAAAGACTGAAATTGGCAGAGTGAATTTTGAAGACACAATTAAATTATATTCTGTCCATAAGAAACTAAAATCAGATATAGTGGGACATAGCTAATGGTGCTTTGATAGACATTTTTCATACTAAATACTTAACATTTAGCATGAAAAGTTTCAAATAAATAACCTAATATCCTACTTCAAGAAACTAGAAAGTGAAGGAAATCATAAAGGAAGAAAATTGAAAGGTAAGAGCAAAAATCTTTGACATTGAAAAGAGAAAGTCAATGACAAAAAGGATTGGGTCTTTGAAAAGATCAATAAAATTGACAAACATCTAGAAAGTCTGAGATAAAAAAGAGAGAAGACATATATTTCAAATATCAGGAGTGAAGTAGGAAATATCAAAAGGGTAAGAAAATACCATGGGGACCTCTGTGCACATCAATTTGACAACATACATGAAGTAGGACTAATTTCTTGGAAAGTGCAAACTACCACAATCCTCTCAAATAAATAATTTAATTAAGCAGCCCTACGATCTATTTAGGAACTTGAACACGTAACTTAAAAACTGCCAGAAATGTCCAGGTGCAGATGGTTTTCCCTGAAGAACTCCATCAAAAGAAAGATTAAAATAATTCTACACAATTTCGTCCAGAAATGTGAAGAGGATAGACTACCTGCCAACTCATTCTGAAGCATCCATCACCTTGATACTGAAACCAAAAACAGTTTAAAAGCAAGAATGGTAGTCCTTCGTGAATATAATGCAAAAACTCTTAACAAAGTAACAGCAAGTAGAATTCAGCCATACGTAAAAAGAACTACGTATCATTACCAAAGGGATTTATTCCAAGGATGCAAGGCTTATTTAGTATTTGAAAATCAATCCGTGCAATTCATCCTGTTAGTGTATTAAACAAGAAAAATCATGATTGGGTCAATCAATGCACAAAGTCACGTGACAAAATTCAACCCACAGTCATGAACGCTCTCAGAAAACTAGAAGTAGGTGGGCAAGTTCCTCCCCTTGATACAGAACATCTATGGCAAACCTACAGGTAACATGACATATGGCAGTGAAAGAGTAAATGCTTTTTCCTAGTATCAGCAACAAAGCAGGACGTACACACTCACTGCTACATTGGGGGAGTTCTAGCCAATCCAGTAAGGTGAAGAAAGGAAAGAAAAGACCAACAATCCACAAAGGAAGAAATGAAACTGTCTCTTTACAGATGACATGAGATCCATGTTAAAAATTCTAAGGCATATATTCTTTAAAAAAAACACCTAGAACTAATAAGTTTGGCAAGGTCTCAGGATACAAGATAAACCAAAAATCAGTTACACATTTACATACTAGCAAGGAACACATGGATATTACGGTTGAAGATGCAGTGTCTGCAGCATGGCTCAGGTGGTAACACGCTTACCCAGAATCCAAGGCTCTGTGTTCGATTCCCAGTACCTCAAAGAAAAAAGCAGTATTAGTTGTAATTGCTCAGAAAAATTAAACATATAAGTCTAACGGTTATACATACGAGATTTGTATATTGAATACTGCTAGATGATGATGAAAGAAAGAAAGGATCTAAATAAATGAAGAGATTTGCTGTGCTGTTCATAGACACAAAACTAGTGAAGATGTCTGTTTTCCCCAAATTGATATACAGGGTATTACGCAATCACTATCAAAGTCCTAGCAGTATTTTTTATAGTTGTAGATGAGACTATTCTAAAGTTTGCATGAAGAGTTAAAGGAAGAACAGCTGAAACCATTTGAGAAATGAGATTAAATTGGAACGAATCATTCTACTCAATTTTGAGACATTTTAAATACTGGCAGCAGTCAAAACTTGTGGATTGGCAGAAGGATAGACACACAGCTGAAAGGAACAAAGAGCCCCACACAAATCTGTCCCACTGCTTTTCACAAAGGTGCAAAATCAATTCTATGGAAGAAAGGTAAGTATAACCAACAAATGATAAAAGACCCAATGAACACCCAAAAGCAAAAACTGAACCTTGAAGCTGGGTGCCAGTGGCTCATGCTTATAATCCTACCTACTTGGGAGGCTGAGATAAGAAGGCCAGACCAGGCAAAAATTTCACAAGACCCATCTCAACTAATTGCAGAGTGCCGTGGCATATGCCTGTCACCCCATGCTACACAGGAGCCTGAAATCAGAAGGATCGTGATTCCAGCCCAGCCTGGTCAAAAGTTTGCTAGACCTCATCTCAATGGAAAAAAGCTAGATGCACCTTCCATTCCTGCTATGGATGGTAATCCAGGCTGGGCTGGGCAAAACATGAGAACCTCTCTCAAAAATTACCAGAGCAGGAGGGCAACTGCCTCACAACTCAGAGGAACTGAATTCAAACCCTAGTACTGTAAACATGTGTGTGTGTGTGTGTGTGTGTGTGTGTGTACATATATATAGAGAGAGAGAACCTTGACGTAAACCTCAAGCCTTATTCAAAAAGTAATTCACGACAGATGACAGACCTAAATTCTAAACATAAAACTATAAATCTTTTATTTAAAAAAGGAGAAAAATCTTTGATATCTAAGTCTAGGCAAGAATTAACACCAAACCACCATCCACAAAAAAGGAAAATTAGTGCATTGAGCGTTATCAAATGAAAAACAGTTTGCTCTGCAAATGACCCTATTAAGAGGATGAAAAATAAGCTACTGACTAGGAGAGAATATATGCAAGCCAGATATTCAACAAAGGACTGTTATCTAGGATGTACATAAAACTCTCAAAACTCAACATTACTAAAATCAAACAATCCAATTAGAATATGAGCAAAAGACATGAGCAGACCTTTCACTGAAGAAAATAAGCAGATGGCAAATAAGCATCCAAAAAGATGTTCAGCATCATTAGCCATTAGGAAAATGCAAATTTAAGCCACAATTAGATGTCGCTACCCAACTATAGGAAGGTTAAAATAAAAATTAATGACAAACCAGGTGCTGGCAAAGAAGTATAAAAGTGGAATCACTCATGCTATGCTGTTGGTAGCGCAAAATTGTATAGATAGCTTTAAAAATTTGGCAGTTTCTTTAAAATCTGTACATGGATCTACCATACAACGCAGCAGTTAGGCTTCTAGGCACATATCCCAGAAATTTGAAAATTTATGTTCACTCAAAAACCTATGCAGAAATATTTATAGCAGACTTATTTCTATAGCCCCAGATTCAGATAATCTTCAGTGGATGAACCGTTAAGCAAATCGGTTTAAGCATGGCTACCCTGCTGTGTTTTGGTTGTCATTTACAATATCTTTTCTCATCATTTCTTTTCAACCCAAATGTCCTTAAATCTACAGTGACCATCTTACAGGCAGCATAGTATTGTGTCTTGGTTTTTATTTTAATCCATTCAGCCACCCTATGTCTTTCTATTGAAGAATTTAATACATTTATATTTAAAGTAATTATTGATTGATAAGGACTTACTGTTGCCATTTTGTTCATTGTTTTCTGACTCCTGTGTAGTTCCTTTATTCCTCTCTGGCTGGCTTTCGTGGTGATTTGATATTTTGTAGTGGTAGTCTTTGATTTTCTCTCTTTTGTGCATGTACTAGAAGCTTTTACTTTGTGATAATCATTGAGGCTTACATGAAGTATATTATAGTTTTAACAGTCTGTGTTCAGGTGGTAACAATTTAGCTTCACTTGTATACAAAAACTCTACCTTTTAGTTCTGTCCTCCACGCACATTCTGTGCTCTTGATTCCATAGTTTACACCTTTTGACATTGTGTATCCACTAACAAATTGTCATAGCTATAGTTATTTTAATACATTTGTCTTCATACAGAATAATAGTGATTTCCACACTACCATTACAAGAATGAGCTTCTGAATTTGGCTACATACTTCCCTTTACCCAGGAGCTTTACACATTTTTGTTTTCCTGTTACAAATTAATAGCCTTTCACTTCAACTTGAAGGACTCTCTTAGCATTTATTTTAAGGCAAACTGGTGGCGATGAACTCCCACAACTTTTATTTGCCTTGGAAAGTCCCTATCTCTGTTTCAATTCTGTTTCAATTCTTGGATTTTCTACATAGGCATTCATGTCATCTGTGAGTAATGATGGCTTGTTATTTCTTTCCATCTGTTGCTTTCTCTTGTCCTGTTGCAAAGGCCAGCACCTCAAGTATAATATGGAAGCAAGTGTTAATAGCAGCCACCACCTCCCCATTTTTGACTTTAAAGAAAATGCTTCTAACATTTCACCATTGAGCCTGGCACAGCCATAAGTTTTTGGTATATGCTAAAAAAATGAAGAAAATGTCTTTTTTTTAAATTCATATGTGCATACAATGTTTGGGTCATTTCTCCCCCCTCCCCCACTCCCTCCCTCTCCCCCCACCCCCTCAATACCCAGCAGAAACTATTTTGCCCTTATCTCTAATTTTGTTGAAGAGAGAGTATAAGCAATAATAGGAAGGAACAAGGGTTTTTGCTGGTTGAGATAAGGATAGCTATACAGGGAGTTGACTCACATTGATTTCCTGTGTGTGTGTATTACCTTCTAGGTTAATTCTTCTTGATCTAACCTTTGAAGAAAATGTCTTTTTGTTCCTTATTTGCTAAGAAGTTTTGTCATTAACTGAAATTAAATTTTATTGGTACTTTTATAATCTTTTGAGATAGGTATGTGCTTTTCCCCCTTTAATACACTAATGTGGTGACTCATTAATAGAGTTTTCAAATATTTTATAATATATAAAATAATTCTCTAATGTGAAAACATTTTTCTAATAATCACACACACACACAATGTGTATGTGGGGGGTGCCCCTTCCCACATAAGTGTTAGGCTCTTCTTCCACAGGAAACATAGGAATGACGGATCCAGGTTAGAGTTGACATCCCCCAAAGGCCTACAGAAAGAAGGTGCTTCCTTGAGATTCTGTCTTGAGGCACTGTTTCTCTGTTTAGGCTTTCTGGAGGCACAAAGGACCACATGGGTATATGTATATCCAGGGACAGCTGGTGTCATCACAGCACACAGCACACTGGCAGCACCTGACAGGCACCTTAATGCATCACCTTTCTTTGCTTCTCAGGCTTTTCTGTCTCATTGCCCTTTCCCTAGTTCTTTCTGTCTTGGGAGAGGAGCTCTCAAATACAGCATTCACACTTGATCCCTACCAAAGTCTATTTTATAAGGAACAAGAACAGATATGTTGCTCATAATTTTCTGCTTTCTTCTTTTCTTATAAAAGTGCACAAGGGTATGAATTTTCAAGTACTGCTTTGGCTACATTCTGAAATTTTTGGTATGTTTTATTCTTGTTATTATTCAGTTTTCAACAGAGATCTTTCTCTCACACAAACAGTGTCCAGAATACGATGGACAGGTTCCTAGTCCATCTGCCTTCTTGTTGAAGCCTTGCTCCTGAAGCTTCCAACTCTTCTGCAGGGGTCTTAGTTCATATTTCCCACTCTCAAATAATCCACCCAGTCCTCATCTTTTGTACCAAGCGGTTCATGAAACTCATGTCCCTCCTTTGTCAAGGACAACAAATGCCCACAGGCAACTTGGCGTCAGCATTACTGTAACACTTTGGTTTTTCAACTACCTCTCATTGTTGAGCCTTGGAGAAGTTCTTTACTATTGTTCAAGTTTAACAAGCATTTAGAGGAAGTTTGTCAAAATTTATCCATTACAACTAGGTGTTCTATTACAAAAGATTTTTCAGTATTCTAGACTGCACTATTTCCAAAACTGAAAATCTGTTTCTGACCTTTAAGTGCTGTTACGTTAACATCTTTTACCACATAATTTAATCCAATATATCTCGGTGAGAATTTGATAGTGAAAAATTTTTGACATTTTGACCTACGTGTCTACAAGATTTTGATGAAAAAAAGGAATAAAACTCATGTCTTTCTAAATTATTAAAATGTGTTAAGTAAAGAGAGGTTGTTACCAAGGGAGGAGATGGGGAGAATTTTCTAATAATCTAAAAAATGGAAAAAAATCTCACCATTAATTGAGATTTCGCTTAAGCATATCCATTAAAAGTAGTCAAGAGATGAAAGAAGAGGAACATATTTTAATTTTGAAAGATTTTTTAAATGACAAGGACTATTGTTAAGTAAAAATGATATATATTCAATACTAAAACTTCAAGCAACTTAGAAAATTTTTTAAAAGTAAGTTAAAGGTCTAAAATCCCACCATTATCATTTGGCCAACCAAAAACCCAGACATTTAAGAATGGAAGGATAATTGTATGCATGAATGGGCCGAGAGAAAGAAAATGATAACAGATAATTTTTACTTTAAAGGAATATTAAATTTAAATTGTTTAATAGAAGTAAATGACTAAAACTAAATGGAAGGAATCATTTGACCAGGAAGTGTTTTTTTTTTCCAGCATGGGAGATGGTGATCACTAAAAATACTCTTTTAAAGCTAAGAAAAAAAGACTATAAAAATCATTAAACACCCTCTCTTTGTTGGGATAAGCCAGAGTCAAATTTTATGTGGCATTGTCTATAAATTTTGTCAACTAATTCATTATCTTTAAAATATTATGCTAGTCAAACAAAACACATCATTGGGTTGGCTTTTGGAGGTCATGTCATTTGTTAAGAAATCTTTCTCCTGCTCCAACTCAGAGAGGGAAAATATCAGCTCTCAGCACCATCTTCATGCCATCCAGGGTTTTGAGTATAGTCTCAAAAGAACTTTACTTGTTGTTTTCAATATTCTGTTTTTCTAATGGTTGAAAAACTTTTATAACAATAGAGAATAAAACAATGAAAAGAATACCAATTTACCAAACCATCTGTTGGTTACTTTCCAATAAGGTGACTTTTTTACCTTGTCAAAAATGAGCTTGCAGGTGACATAAAATGGATGTTCTCAGATCAGAGACACTGGTATGGGATCCACGCCAAGGATCTAATGAATAGTTGGATGGATGAATGGATGGAAGGATGGCCAGGTGGATGAATAGATACAAGGATAATTAAGTTCCCTTTCAGCCACATGTTTCTTTTCAAGTAGGATTTTTATTAATTCTCTTCTTTGGAAGAAAGAAGCTGTGAAGCAAAAAGTTTGGGAAGTGGATTGGGTAAAGAAAAACAAAAGAATATCAAATAGCTGTTTTGCCTTCTTCCCAAGCTTATTTCAAAAGGCTGGCCCATGATGTCATTGAAAATAATTCTACCTGCTTCTTTTGGTGACATGGGTTAGGGTGTCCACTGTGTTTTTAACAGAAGGAAGCAAATGTTTGTCAGTTTTTGCTCTTCCAGAGCAACTGAACAGCTTTCACTTCTCTGAAACTCTAACTGAAAAATGTCTCTCTAGTATATTTTACTATTCTTCATTTTTAATTTTAGGCTTGTCATACATTTGTAATATGAGAGGATTTCATTGGGACAATACCACGTATTTGTACAGTATACCTTCAAGTTCACTCCTTCTATTATATTCTCATTCCCCTCCCCCTCTTCCCCTTTCAAACAATATTTGATGGGTTTCTTTGTGCTGTCTTCATATGTATATAGGCAGTGCACTTCCATCCTCTCCACCCCTCAGTAACCTTTCCTTTCCCCTTCTGTATTTTACTATTTGAGTAAGCATAATCTTTCAAAAAGTCTTTGGCTGGCAATTGGGAAGAAGATTACGGCTGCAACGGGAATGCTGAGAATTTGCAGGTAGATTGCAACAGAAACTCAGGAATTGTTGTTTGAACTAATGTGATTGGCATTAAAAAAATTAGATGTACTATAAAAAGGCAACCCTGTTTTGGAGACACTAAGAGCTGGCTTAATGAGAAATATACCTATTATATGATTTTCTGGCACCCAAAATGTCACTTCCCCATTCAGAAGTTGTCTCCTGACCCTTACTGACTTCCAGTATTCCTCCATCAAAAAATAGATCACTGTTTTCACCAGTAAAGCAACAACGCCATTAATATGTGAACCTCAGTGATAGCTATTTTAATAACTTCTTCTGTGTGGATATCTATTGAAGAAATGTAGGGAAAGTACAGGAGAAGTCTCAGAAGGAAAATGGGTGAAACCAGTTGCTACTAATAGGAATAAAGGCAGAAGAAAAGAAAGAGGCAGGCTCAGGTCATCAAAGATGGAAAGGCACAAATTTGCAGAGGTCACCTCTGAATTCATCTGATTCATCAATAGTTTACACTGACTTCTTCAAACAGAGAATATATAAAATAAATTCAATCTATCAATGAGACACTATGCTTTTGTGTGAAAAGGATTTATATCCACCAAAAAATATTTATAAGATATATAAAATGTTCCACTGGTGAATCTTAAAATTTTTCAATGAATCACAGTTGAAATTTACACAGTTGTCTTTATTTTAAGCTAGTTGGGGCTCAGTGGAGTAGGACATAAGCTGCAAGTTGTCCATCCAAGGACCAAAGATGTGTTAGCCATCTATGATTCTATAGGAAGGAGCGTATTGCGGTTGGAGAATGAACCTGAAAAAAAATGACTTCTGGTCTCCTATAAAGTCTCTACACCATTTCAGTAACAACTAGCTTGTTTTCTACAAGCAAAATTACTGGGCATCTATCTTTTCAGTTGAAACATGCCAGAGCTACTCCACCAGAGTGACATAGTAGTGGGATGTTATTAAGAACCTTCCTTCTGATTTGAGTTCTTCCAGATCAGTACAGAACCCATCAGTTACCTTGAACTGGGCTTCTTGAGAAATTCCCCTCCAGTTCATCCCTTCACACACTACAGGAAGATTCCCGCAGATGGTTTCGTTCAGTGTACGCGTGCAACGTCTCTCCCCAGTGAAGCAGAGCAGCTGTTTTAATCTTGTTGCCTGTCACCAACTCTCTGGATGGAACAAGGGGAAAAAAACCCTACAATCATGCTTCTATTCAGTAGAAACTGTAGTGGGAATTCAGAAATGCAACATGAAATTAATTCGAAGTGCAATTTGCCTGAATTGCTAGAATTTGCATGACAACCATTTTATAAAAATGGCTTTGTTATGTGCAATGACCACAATTGGTCAAGATCTCTACATTATTGATTTGACTTCTGAGTTTATTTATTAATAGTTGACAAAAAGAAACTTGTGCAAACCAGGGGAGCTCTGTTAAGGGAATGATATGAGGCCGTGGAGCAGCCAGTTTTAAAGGGAAGATCTCCCTCCTAGAGCCAGAGTTTCGCTGCTGTGATAAAAGTTATGCAAACTGAGATACAGAACAGGATGTAATCACCTAAGAAAGAAGTTCCATTAACAATCTAGGAGTTCTAAGGCCCAAATTGTTTGAGGGACTTTGCCAAAATTATTCAGGATTGTCACTCGTTATCTCCCTGCAAGTATGCACTTATTGATATTAAACCAGTGTGTTCCTACCTTGGATCATGCTATAATCCTACCGAAGCAATTGCCCCTCTCAGTGTCACACACACCCACACACACCCACACACACACACACACACACACACACACACGCACACACACCAGGAATCTTCATTGATCCAAACAGCTGCATGCACTAGACACCAGTGAAGATCCCAGACCTGAGCCAGCCACAGTCTCTCCCTTGAAGTGTTCACTGTCTATTAAGAGAGGCAGACATTGAGATGAAAAATACAGCATGGCTTTCCAGAACATTTCTCAGATAGGTGACATCTACTCTAATTAGTAAAAATTTAGCAGGGGAGGGATTCCTTCCAGTCAAGTCAGAAAGAAGTAGAGTAACACCATTTTTTCCAATTTGGGGATGGCAATCATTTGTATTACTTTGCTTTCTTCCGTTCATATTTTTGTCACCTATGTGCTGAGTAACCTTCCCTCATTTTGCACCTGTCACTACTTAATTGTCGAAAGAAGACCACCTAGGAAGCAGATATGATTGTCCTTGTTGTAGGGAGACGTGGAGAGTTGAGTGGTGTAGCCAATGCCAGAAGCTCATTCCTCTTAGCAGGCTCTGCTTAGTGGGAAGAGGTCAGCTTTGTGAGCCTTATCAAGAGAAATAATTACTTGCTGTGACAGCGTCAAAGGCTCTTTCATCTGGTGTTGATTCCACCTTGATAAGTCAAAGATGTCTAGAATTTTAGGAAGCTCACTCATTGAGTAAATTTATTTTGTAGCATGTTCCCCTCTGATAACTCTGGCAGAATTAACAAAGACAAAATCAAGCTATTTGGCCTTCAGGGAGGAGCACATAGCCTGTTACACATCCAAGCCCCAGCCTCCCTCTCATTCATCTTCTCTCATGGCAGCTACTCTGGGGAGCTGCGGTATGATTGTTCCTGTTTCTTGGTTTACTTCTTGAGAATGTCACTTGTCCTTTTGGCAGATTCATGGCCAGTTCTCCTTTTCCAAGACTTCCCCTCAGGCCTCTTCCAACCAGGGTCACTGCACTTGCTCTCCCTGCTTCATCCTTCAAGGCATGTGATAGCTTTATGCAATGACTGAACTCTCAATGTAGTCAGAGTTAAGAGACTTAGGGAGCAACCTGGAGCTGTCTGGCAGTATCAGGGTTCTTCTCTAAATCAAAAGCAGGTCCATTTACTGCCCCCTTTCAGGCTCGATATCTTCCTGCTAAAGAACAGTGACTCCTCTCTATGATGCGTTACTATCTGGAATTCCCATGGACCATCTGGACAGAAGCCTGGACCCTGGAGAGCTTCTATTTCTGTCAGCTTCTGGCATTGCACTTACATTCCAGTAAAACTGAGCCAGAAGCCACAGAAAACTTGAACTGGGCTCTTTTTATCCCACCTAGGGCCACTATGAACTGGACAAAGGCTGTCTGCACCCTTGTTATCTATCATACTACAAGGGAAGAACAAAACAGAAGGCAGCTTTCCCTTTAAAAGAAAAAAAAAACTCTTGGGCCTAAATGCTCATCTCCTGGGTCCAGGTCCACCCTGTCCAAAGCAAGTCTGCAGAGTAAGTGATTTTTAGGTAGTTAGGAAGCGGGAGTCGAAGTACGGTAGTAATAATCCCCTACAAAGGGTCTTTCCTGGAGTGAGGGGGAGAGCAGAAGTGTGGTGGAATGGAAGCGTGATACGCGTATTCTTTCTTACTTCAGAGGAGGAAAACAGTGAGATGGACTTGCTAGCTTGTTCTCTCAACAGAGAGGACATGGTACCCGTGGTAAGATATTTGGATGCAGAGAAAGAGAACTCTGGACTGTCAGAGTTCAAATCTACTTCCGGTTACTTGGAGCATCACCAAGGGCAAGGAGCTGCACCTCTTCCCATGCCTGCTTCTCAACCTGAAATGACACTAAGGTGTTAGTATCCTCTTAGCACTTTGGGGAAATTAAATCAGGTAATTCATATGTGGACAGCATTTAGAAAGTTCTGGGCACATCCTGACCATACAGTAAGTGGTCAGGCTCTGTTTTAGAGTCTTGGTCTCCCTTTTCTACCGCATGTGGTATCCAATCCAGAAACAATGTGCCTCATCCTCAAAGCAGAAACAATCCCTGCCTGATTATCCTAACCAGTAAGCATTTGTTCATTGTGAATTTTTGTCCAACTGTGACACTCTAAAGGACAGAAGAAAGTACTATTAGGAATTATGCGGAAATGACAGGCATAAATTGAGACTTCCTTGGGCAAACTAGGAAGGTGACAAGCTAGGTCGACATGAGGAACTATCTACGTGATTTTTTAAGATTCGAGTTCTACCTTACGATGCACATTCGAATTACTAGTAGCATTAGAAATACAAAATTCAGAGTCTTGATCCAGACCACAGAATCAATATCTGTGGAACCTAAGTGTGTCTCTGTGTGTGTGTGTCTGTGTGTGTGTGACTTCAAAGCCAATTTTGACACAAAGCCATGGTTGCTCTCACTAATGAGCTATAAAATTCCAATCTCGTGGCCTCTCTCTAGCTGTTAATATCAAACAATAAGAATAAATTAAATTTTTGTCAGACCTTATAATTGCAATTATTTTTCACATGTCAGCTCATTTAGTCTCTATCACAGCCATCCTCTGAAGCATCAGCTGTTCAGCCCAGGAGCCTCACAGAGACTACCTGCATTGTTTTGGAACAAACTCCAAATTTCTGGTTTAGAGATTTCCCATGTTACATGATTATTTGTTCATTAAACACACAGTGATACATGTTAGAGCAATTCAGAATTCAACTCTGAGCTCACAGAATCCATGCCAATGCTGATTTCTGTCCCCAGACAAACACCCATCTGTTTTCTATCACTGTGTACTAACTTGCACTTTCTAGGATCAGAATGGATGGAATCATACAGTGTGTGCCTCTTTTCTCTTATTCACCATAATGGTTGTCAGATGTATCCATAAATAGTTTGTTCTTTTTTATTCCAGAGCAATATATATTTTAACTTTTTCTACTTTGCCTATCAACAAACATTTGGACTACTTCCAGTTTGAAACTTACAAATAGCACTTCTTTGAACATTGAGATTCAAGCCTTCAGACAGTATTGAGAAGAGAAACAGCTAGGTCATAATATAGGCATCAAAGTAAGTTTTAAGCAACCTCCCAAAATGTTCTTCTGCAAACCGGTCACAGTGTATAGTTGCATCATACTGTACTCTTATCGTGCATATCCATGATGACTAACTATACTGCTACTGTTTGGATCTTAAGTATTTCCCAAAGGCCCCAGTGTTAAAGGCTTTGTCCAGCTTTATAGATTGGTAGGAACCCTTAAGAGGTGGAGCCCAATGGGAGGTTTTAGGTCACTGGGAGCATGCCCTTAAAGGGATGAGTGGAACACTGGTCTCTTCCCTTCCTTTTACCATCCCTGCTACGAGGTAAACAGGCCTCATCCTCCACACACTCCCTCTGTGATGTGCTGTGCCATCACAGGCCTAAAGCAATGAGGCAATCGGTCATGTACTAAAACCTCCAAACTGTAGCCAGAATAAAGCTGTCCTCTTTTTATATTGATTATATATTTTCTTGGGTATTTTGCTACAATAACAGAAAGCTGACTAGCATATATGCTGAATATCTTGTCTGACTTACCATCTATTTCTTTTTCTGTCAACTTTTTCTGTGTCTTCCTACTTTGAATGTCTATTCAGGTCTTTTATGTATTCTTCTAATTGGTTTTTTATAGAGTTGCATCTCCACATATATTCAGATATAAGTACTTGTTAGGTATTTATATTGCCTCTATTTTCTCAAAGGTTGAGTTTGTTCATTTTCTTAATGCTATCTTTTGATAAGAAGGAGTTTGATTAAGCTTATTTGTCTGTTTCTACATTTATTGCTTTCTAGGTCCTATGAAATACTTCCCTGCTCTAAGATCATGAAGGGGTATTCCTACATTTTCTTCTAAAAGCTGTATAGTCTATATCTTTTATGTTTGAGTTCATAATCCTTATCAAATTAATTTTTAGTGCATGGCACAAGGATCATTTGTTTACCAATGGATGTCCAATTACTCTTATACAATTTGTTAAAAAGACTTTCCTTGGGGGGAGTGGGGGGGATAAAGGAGAATAATGGGGGGGTGAACTCAACTATGATATATTGTAAGAACTTTTGTAAATGTCACAATGTAGCCCCAGTACAACAATAATATAAAAAATCCAGAGGAAAAAAAGACTTTCCTTTTCCCCATTGAATTCTGTTTCTAGTCTATTCTCTCCTATTTATCTATCAGTCTGTCCTCACAGCTACACAATATTGTTTTGATCACTGTCTTTTTATCAAGGCATGAAGTCAGATAGTATAACTCCTACAACTCTGTTCTTTTCCAATTGCACTGGCAATTCTAAATCATTTGCATTTCTGTATAGATTGATTTATTGAAGTGTCCTCTTCTTAAATCAGTTTTGAAAATTCACATATTTCAAAGAACTTTTCTATCTCACCTCATGTACATTATCCTATTTACTAGAAAATGATCCAGATATTTCCTTATTGTCCCTGTCTCAAGACTGATTCAACAGGTCACACAAGTAAGGACACATTAAAGGTAAAACAAGCCAGAGTGGAGACCTTACCCCATAACATGGGCTTATGTGAGACTCCAAAACATTATCTCTTAGGAACCAGGCTGCCCAGAAGCAATGGAAAGCCCAAAGCCCAGCCTCAAAGGAATCAAACAGACACACCCTCCAACTCTTCTTGCAGGCATTTCTGGTGGCTTGCACAGCTAACCATGTGACCAGATTCAAAGGATCCGTCTGCAGGTTGCTGGCACTTCTCTGCATAGCCTTCTCTCTGGCACCTTGCCTTCAGAACTTCATCCATCTCATTATACCTGACCAACAACCTCTGTTTCCTCCACTCAGAGTAAGTTATCTGTCAGGGCCACTTCCCTGTGCCCCAGGTGAAAAATACCCTTAGGGAGAAAGCTAGTGACATTGAGTTCATCTCATGTGCTCTCTCCTTTGGAGATCAAACCTTAAATGCTTAAAAACAGCAATTCTGTACAGTACCCAATGTTATCATTTTATGACAGGAAGATATGCGTACCCACTACTGTGTCATGGCTGGAACCCAGCACTGAACTTCTGAGGTCCTACATACATTAAATACACAAGTACCATGTGGACAACTCTTAAAATTTTTAGCTAATTAAATTTTAATATTCATTATTGAAAGTTGCTATATAGAAAGCCCCAGGTAAGAGATAGTTGGGAAGCAAATATGAATAAAGCAAAATATCTCTGTGAACGATCTCCCTGGACAGGAAGGTAAAACAGAAGTGTGGCTAATTCATACAGTAAGAAAAAAATCAAAGTGCTCCCAGGAGCACCGCAAGAGTGCTGACTTTTGACATGCATGGTAGGTGACACGGTGGTAGGTAAGTAAGTTTTGGAAAGTTTCTTAAAGAAATAATTTTTCATCTGGGTATTAAAGAATGATAACTTATCCCCAAAATAATCTCTTTTTGTAGACTTGTGTATTTTATAAACTGTGTCTTTTTTTTACAGGCAGACACTATTTCAGTTCTATTTTTCATTAGACTCCAGAAACTCAAATGAGTTGGCTTTCCTGCGAGCATATTAAATGACATGTCAACATAACTAAATTATTATGCCTGGGAACGTAATTTGGGAATGAAAAATGTCCTTAAAACAAAAAGCAAATGAGAATAAGCAGCAGGTAGCTGAAAGCTAGCAATGGATACAGCTAGTGTAGGCAAAGGGATAAGTATATTTAGATCTGCTTAATGTATTAGAGGTCCTTTTTCAGGCATGTTCTCACTGAGTTTGTGGTGGTATACACTTGTAATCCCAGCTACTTAGGAGGCAGAGGCAGAAGGATGGAGAGTTCAAGACCAGCCTCAACAAAGGTTAGCAAGAACCTATCTCAAAAGCATAAAAATACAAACAAAGGGGCTGGAGGCACAGCTCAAGTGGCAGAGCACTTGCCCAGTATGTGTGAGATCCTGGACTCGATCCCTAGTACTGGGGGAAAAAGAAAAGGCTTCTTTCTACACGGGGTTAGGAAAGCTGTGCTTTTCTGAGTTCAAACCTCATCCATCAGCTAGCTGAAGAGCAGATTGCTTGGAGCATTAGAAACTACTGAAAACTCACTAATTGGTCAATGCAGACAACAATCTGTGCCTGATTTTGAATCAAACAACAGCTAGCCTGATAACTTCTAAACATCTTTATTCCTCCTGCCTCATCTTCAGCACCCTGGACACTGTGAGTGCTCAATACTGTGTTGGTCGCCATGTCTGGACCACTTTTCCTTTGAAGTTCTTCTTGAATCCTTCTTCTTCTCTGCAGCCTCAGAAAACACTCTGATAGCAGTTCTCAGACCTGTTGCTCCCAGGCCCCCACTCCACTCTTAAAACTATATTAGACCCCATGTCCATGTCTCCATGGACTATATCCATCAATATTTGCTATATTAGACATCAAAACAGAGAACTTTTTAAAGTATTTATTAATTCCCTTAAAATAACATCAATAAACTCATCAATAGTAATTATAAGCCCTCTGTGTGTTAAGATAAAAAATACTTTGGTGGAAAGAAAATATATTTTCCAAATTAAAAAATAAAAATAATGATAAAAATTGAAACAATTTGTTTTTTTATGTTTGCAAATTTCTTTAATGTCTGACGATAAGCAATAGCTATCCTCCTATCTGCCTCTACACTTAATATAGTGCAATATTCCACTGTACTCTCATGAGAGACAAGAGCAAGAAAGGCAACTAGTGTCTTAGATTTATTACGAATTTATTTTCCACCTTGCAGACACTTTGGAGGAGGACATTGGGAATTGATGCTCTAATATGACTCTTCATTTTACACTTGATTCTGGTCTCATCCTACAAATATTCACTCATTAAGTGAATAAACCTCTCCAATCAGTCCTGAATGGATTTGCCTTTCAAGCAAGTTCAGATCCAAGGGTTTCGTGCACTCACACATTGCAGAGGCTCCTGATCACTACTGTATCAAATCCAAATGCCTCTGCCTGCTTCCTGGGGCCCTGTTCACGGCATTAGGTGCTGTGGATTACTGTTGCATTTCTTCCAGTCTTGGTCCATAATGAATGAATCCAGGAGGTAAAGAACCAAGTTTCAGCCCTGTGTCCCTCACAGTCCTGAACACACTGTTTTCAAGCAAGATGAACTAAAAGACAAAGTCATTTAAGAAAGCTTTAAGAAACTTGGAAATGCAGACAAAGGCAACAAAACATCATAGGTAATCATTATATTCGTAGTCATGTGCTTTCATTCTTTTATTACATTTAAAATTTTATTATGAAAATTATCAAATATATACAAAAGTAGAGAGAGTAAAGAAATGGAGCTAATGTAATTATCACCAAATTTTCAAAATGATAAATACAGAGGCAGTTGTTTGATTCAAGTTCCTCACTCTACACATATTCTTTTGAAGCAAAATCTAGACAACATATCGTTCATCTGTACATATGTCCCTATGTGCCCCTAAATAATGCTCTTGTTTAAAAAATATAACTGTAACATGATTATCATATCTAAACAAGTCAATAATTTTTTATTAGCATGTACTAATTGAACAAAGAAATGTATTTCATTATGACACCTCCATGCATGCATATAATGTACTTTGATTATATTCACTCCCTCTGTTTCCCTTTCTTTTACCCCCTCCATGTTGCCCTTTTCTCTTTTCACACCCTAATAGTACCCCTTTTACTTTCATGTCCTCCCTCTCCTCCTCCGCCCCGTAAATCCTACATATGAGAGAAAATATGCATTCCTTACCTGACTGACTCAAGCTTATTTCATTTAACATGGTGAGCTCCAATTCCACCCACTTTCCTGCCAACAACTTAATCTTGTTCTTCTTTATGGCTGAATTAAGCTCCACTGCATATCTATACACAGCTATCTTTACCAGCTATTCATCCTGCAGGAATTAATATAAAGAATTTTAAAAATTACATACTGAAAGAACAATCATCCAGTCAATAAATGGTGTTCAGGTGAACTGAATAGACAGACACTTTTCAAGTGAAGAAGTACAAATGACCAACAAATACATGAAACACATCCACCATCTTTCACTGCCCAGAAAATGTGAGTCAAAACTACACTGAGAGTCCGTATCAACAATAATTCACCAAATCTCCCAACCGCATCCACGTTTCTCCAATTTCTTTAGACTATTTCAGAATTTTTTGCTTGATATTCAAATAAAGTTCATATATAATGATTGCCTCTTATATCTCTTAAGAATTTTTTATTCAAGTTCCCTATCACCTCTCCTTTTTCTTTTCTTTGAAATTTTTATTTTTATTTGAATAAAGTTTTCCATAGTCTGGATTTTGCTGACTTTATTCCTGTAATGTTATTTAATATTTTCCTTGTCTTCTATTTCCTGGAAATTGGTCACTAAGTTTAGAAGAGTTGGTCACTGGCCTTTAGAAGGCTTCTTCACTTGTTTGTTCTAAAACTAATGCTGAAATAATGTATCTACCATCTAGAAGTACATAAAGATTTATTGTGTAATAATAATCATTGCCTAGATTAATTAATTTGCTCTATTTTAAAGTATTAAAATGGTGAAATTCAAACTCTACCATTCTATCTTCATTTGTTCACTGAAAAAAATCTATAAGAAGCAATTTGCACTCACCACCTGTTCAAGGTCAGGATTAATGCTTGCGTCTTTACTTATTTACTGAGTTTCAAAATTCTAAGGCGGTTATTTAACATCCTTCAAAGATAATTGATGAGAGCTCCTTTTCTCCCAGCAACACTGAAAACCCAAACTCGTGCATTGAGGCTCACGATTCCTTACTGCCATTATTGATCCTTTGTGAATCCTCACTGAATCTGGTGTTGTCTCATCTCTGGCCAGTGGTAACTTGTTGGCTCTGAGTCTCTCATGGCAATGACAAGTTTGTTCTTGAATGTTTCCTGCCCAGACCCGGGATCAGCCATTTCTTCAAGGAGCCTTGGATCTTTTTTGGGTGAATGGAAACTAGAGGACACAGTCATTGCTACTGCATTAATAACTGTTTCTAAGTCTTTTTTGAAGTCAAATTTAGCTTTAAAAAAGAATTTTTAAAGATAAAATACATTTGTTTTCCAGATAATAAATCATTAGTATACAGCTTACAGAAAGTAAGTTTTTTTTCTATTTGTATTTCCTTCCTTTTCTTCCCCATTTCATTAACTTAATCTTCTAGAACATTATCCATTAATCATAATTAAACATCTGTTTCCTTTCCATAATAACATTCTTAACATCAAGGGGCAGAAAAAACACTTCTGCTCACTAATCCCCTCAAAGTGAGGGATAAATTCCACTTTGGGTGTTGAAAAGCTATGACCCATGAATCCAATCCAGTCCATTCTTTTTATGGCCCATAATTTAAGAATGATTTTTACATTTGTAAGTGTTTATAAAAATCGAAAAATATATTTCATGACACACGAAATTATATGGAATTCAAATTTTAATGTCCACAAATAAAGTTTTATTGGAACACATTATACACATTTGTTTGCATGATGTCACTGGATGCTTTCTCCCTACAATGGAGGAGTTAAGTAATCAAAACACAGTTCATGGGGCTTGAATACTCTAAAATATTTACTCTCTGGCCCTTTACACAAGATGTTTTCAGTTCCTGCCCCACTAAATCATGGAGTATTTTCAGCTAATAGACTGGTAGATCCAACTGAATTAAGTTTCGTTGTATTTTAACTCTACTTACTTGTTTTATGGTGAAATAAATAGTTGATATTTTTATTTTGATTGGATTTGAGGCTATTTCTCAGTTTGGATATCAGGATCATGCTAGCCTTAGATGTGAACAGGGAAGCTTTTGACATACGTAAAAGCTCTGAGATACTTACATAGTATGAAGATAAACTGTGTCGACTCAACAATGTCTATGGATAAATTTTGCAATTTTTATGTCTTCTGTAATCATTATGGTACTCTCCTTGAAAATCTTTCAAAGAATATCTTTGAAGATATTCTCACTGAATATCTTCAGAATGACCCATGTTCCTCAGATTATCTGCAGTGCCTTCCCCTGAATTGCCTTTACTCTTCTCA
The DNA here is from genome assembly GCF_047511655.1 of Castor canadensis. Lineage (NCBI taxonomy): Eukaryota > Metazoa > Chordata > Mammalia > Rodentia > Castoridae > Castor > Castor canadensis. The sequence goes on along the minus strand of NC_133399.1, from coordinate 105,190,232 downwards.
GCATTTGTAAATGCTTCCTTTCTCACTACTGGTGGCAATTATGCTTTTCCTCTTACATTTGCGGTCAGGCTTGTCAGAGGCATATCTGACTTGGGGTCTTTTCAATGAATCAACTTAATGTGCTTATTAATCCTAATGACTTTCTGCTTTCTAATTCAAAGATTTTTGCTCCCTTTGTTTTAATTTTGTGGGGTTTTTTCAGCATATTTAGTCTAATGACCTGTCAGCTATTCATGTCTTCCCTGTCTAGACATAACTTACCTAAGACTTTATGCAAAGTCCAACCTTGCAACCTTGGCTTCTTGGCTGTCATTTTCAATATTTCCAAATTGCCTTTCATTGCTATTTTGATTTATTTTTAATTGAAAAACTGTGGATATATATCTTGTTTTATAAATATCACTAAGGCCATTGACTTTGAGTATAGCTTTGTCAGTTTTTCCAAGGATTTTTAAATATAAATACATAAACACATCTATATATATTTGCTATCATGTGGTACATAAAATTTGACAATGAGAGCTCTTATTGGTAAGTGTGCCATTTATCAATATAAAATGATCAGTTGTTGGGAGCTTAGTACCTTAAGTGCACACCCCATCATTCACTGTCATTGTTGTCATAAATTGTCATTATTTTTTGTTGCTAGTAAATAATTGTATCCCCACCAAAGAAAAATATAGAGATATGGCTTCTAAACCTTCAAAAATTTCTATCATATGACCCAAAATTCTTTTTCCCAAAAATTTATCTTGAGAAAATACTCCAAAATGTACCTCCAAATCTAGCCACACCAATGTTTATTTCATAGTTATTTATAACAGAGAAAACTTGGAAAGAACCAAAATGTCCAAATTAGCAAGGGAAGATAAATAAATTTTGTTATACTCATATGATGAAATGTTAAGATGTCATGAAAAATTGTGTTCTGAAATAAAAATAAAATGGAAGAAAGGTGGCGATTTGTAAATGAAAAAAAGGCTAGTCACAAAAGCACATGTCATAAATATCATATCAGTTATTTAATAAAGATATATCTGTTGCCATAGTTAAAGTCAGGGCTGTCCACCACTCAAACAAAGGCCAATATTTTGGAGACAAGAGTGGGTAGGAAGGAATGATGCTTTGCAAAGACCAGCATTTTGAGGAGACAGAGAGACTACCTCCTCAAAGCCATCTCAGGGTGCTCAGGGGCATAGGGGGCTCTTATAAGGGGAAAGGGAGGGGAGCTGGCAACTGCTGAGGAGGGGCTTGTCATCAAAGGTGACATCCAGGGTGTGTGTCCTTTTTGATTCTTTTCCAATGGATCTCTACCCTCTTAGGCTAGTTCCTATGCTTCTTTTTAGAAAGAGATTGTACTTTTCTGAACGTTCTATCTCACAGCAATTTACAGGTGTAAATTGTAAAATTGTTGTCTACATCAGGACCTGATTTCTACTGGTGAAGATTGAGCAGCTAGCACTCAGCATTGCACAGAAACAGAAAGCAGGCCGCAGATTCCCAGCTCAATATTAGGAGCATAGAGCAAGATCTGGAGTTGGGCAATGTGAGTTTGAACCGCTACTGGGTCCTACTGGCTGATTCTTTTTTTGACAATTATAAAATTCCGTAAGACTCATTTTCCTCATACATAAAATGGAAATAAACACTATGTACCTTCTAATGTTGAGATGCAGTAATGCACAGCACACTTGGCACAGTGCTAGACCCTTAAAAATGCTTAACAATAGGAGAGAAGCTCCAGCTACCATCATCATCACCAGGTCTGTCACCATTGTCCTCACAGTGCTCTGAAGAACTCTTATAGGTATTATAAAACTTAAATTATTTTTAACTACTAGGAGGCTTTTCATCTAAAAAATAAGAAACAACATTCCAAGTGTGGTAGAAAGCCTAGGTATCCCTTCATGAGAAACCCAGTGTAATGAACACGTGACCCCAGCTCTAGACTGAATATAACATGACTTGGAAAAAGAAAATTTTCCTTAATTATATTTACACTTGATTTCATCTTGAAAAATTCTCAAATGAAAAAAAGCTATGCCCTACCTTGTTATAGACAAAGTTAGGTATTATCGCACAACAGGCTATTCAAGAAATGAGAGCCTGTTTTACTGTGAATATTCTGTTTCCCCAATGCTCTGAATGAGAAGGTTTTCTCCATGTCAGAAGTCAACCCTTATCCCTAGTTTCCTTCCCACAGTGTCATTTCCCTAGAATTCACACTTCTGTGCCTCACACCCAATGGTGATCATTTTTACCACCACTCCTTCACTTTTCTCTTACTCTGCACATTCAAGAACTATAGACTACAATCCTCTGTGTAGGCCTGGGCTTTGTCTAATGTTTTATTATAAATGACAGATCAGACTTTCTGACATAATCCACCTGTTCTTAAGAATTCTTCACTAATAGAGTTTGTCAAGAGTTTTTTTTAACAGAATATGATGTGCACAGTTGATCCAATGTCCAAAATGTTTATTCTGAACACATACAATTAACGTTCAGGAATTTCATTTTTGTCTTAATGATGATTTTGAATGCTGCGTCTCTCTGCTTTCTGAAAAAATGGTACAATCATATGTGTGATTCATTTTCTTGGCCACTGGGATGATTGTCTTTGTTTTGAACTCTAAGTATCACAACACTGTGTACCATTTTTTACCATAAAACCCAAAACAGGGGCAGATTACAAAGATTACAAACATAATTTGGACTTTGAGCTGGATTTGAATCTGAGCTCAGCCATTTTCTTTCATTGTGAATTAAACTCCTTAAGTCTTTGTTTCATCATCTGTAAAATGGGGTTGCTAGTATATGCACACAAGGTTGTCAGGAGACTTAAGAGGGATAATGTTTGAAAAATATTTTTTCTTTCCTTTTTTTCCTTTATTGTTGTGCTGGGTGGGGGTACATGGTAGCATTTACAAAAGTTCTTACAATGTATCAAATGTATCATACTTGAATGCAACCCCCTACACCTCTCTCCTTTCTTCCCTTCTCCCCCATTCCTGGAAGTTTCAACAGGTTGCAAAATATTTTGCAAGATGTCTGCCACATAATAAGCGCTCAGTAAGTGTTTTATTCATGAGTAAATACTAAGCACCAACAATGTGCCAGACACAATTTCTTTCTTTTTTTCTTTTTTTGGTGGGACTGGGATTTGAACTCAGGGTTTCTCATTTGCAAAACAGGCACTCTACCACTTGAGCCACAACTCCAGTCCATTTTTACTCTGGTTATTTTGAAGATAAGGTCTCATGAACTATTTGCCTGGGCTGGTGTTGAACTGCTGTCCTCTCCATGTCAGTGTCCCAAGAAGCTAGGATTACAGGCATGAGCCACTGCACCCAGCCACAATTTCTATCTTACTGAAATTTATGTGAAAAGAGATTGAAGAAACCATCACACATATAATCACATAAGAACAATTGTGATAGATACTAGAAACAAAAATCTTAGTATTTAATAGGACAACTCCTTCTAGACTAGTGTGTGGAGCATGTAGATGGGTACAAGAGAATCAGAAACCCTTTCCTTGGGGAAGTAGAATTTAAGCTAAAACTTAAGCAGCAAAGGGAAGCTAACAACACAGAGGATGGAGCTGAAAAGAACATTCCATGTAAGGAGAACAGCAGAAGTGGAGGTTCCAAAACAGAGAAACATTTCACAGATGAAGAGAAGACTAGGGTAGCCAGAGCAAGCAGGAGGCAGAGAAGGTAGTACAAGGCAGGTCAAGAGAGGGGCAAGACTGGATCATTGGCCTGCTGGGCCATCTTTGGGATTCTAGACTCCATCTAAGAGGAATGGAAGGTGCTTGGGCACATTAGCAGAGATGACACCCAAAAGGAATTGCAATACATAAAGATCATCCTGTGGGGAGGGAAGGTGATGCAGATATGCCAGAGATACATGAGGCTTCTGCAGGTGACAGGTGTGGTGGCTCTGAGCAGGCCATGGCAATGGAGATGGAGAGACTTGGACAAGATGAGGGGCTATAATCTATTAGAGATTGTAGATAGATCTATGATCTATTCTTCAAGAAGATTTCAAGATTCATCTCTGGATTAGCCACCCTTTTCATCCCCGTGACAAATATGTGACAGAAATAATTTTAAGGGAGGAAGGATTTATTTTGTATCAGAGTTTCAGAGGATTCAGTCCATCTTGGAAGAGAGGGCATAGAGTGGAGACGATCACCTCATGGCAGCCAGGAAGCAGAAAGAGAAAGTCTGTGCTAATGCCCTTTCTTCTTTTTCTGCTTATATTCCATCTGGACCTCCAGCCTGTGGGATGGTGCACTCACATTCAGGATGGGTCTCTCCCCGTTAGTGAATCCTCTCTGGAAATGTCCCCCAGATACACCCAGGGTTGGGCTTTATTCATCTCATAGGCCCATCTCAAGCCACTTAAGTTGACAATTGAGAGTTAGCATCACAAGTCCATCCCTTGTCAACTTGACAAGCATCTACACTTCCTTAAACCGTAATAGTCTGCGCTTGGCCCCCAAAAGGCTTATGTCCATCTCATAATGCAGAACGCATTAAGTTTATCTCCAAAAGTCCTCATAGTTCCAACAGTTCCAGCACTGGTCAAAAGAGCAAGTCCAAAGCTGACTATGGTAGCTCAGTCCTATAATCCAAAGGTAGGTATGTGGTATACCTAGGAGGTGAGAACAGGAGGTCCTAAGCCTCCCAGCAAAGTTAGCAAGAGAGTCTATTTGAAAAGCAAAAAAAAAAAAAAAAAAAGCGAAAGGACTGGATTGTAGCTCAAGTGTAGAGCGCTTGTCTGCCAAGTACAAGGTCCTAAGATCAATTGTCAAATACCACAAGAGAAAAGAAAAGAAAAACCAGTCCAAGTCTCCAAGTCTCTTCTGAGATTCAAGGAAAACTCTTAGATGTGATCACCAATAATAACCTGAAAACAAGTTAAATACTTCTCATATACAATGACATAGAATAGACCTTCCCATTCCTAAAAAAGAGAAATGAAGGTATAGAAAGCAGGTACATGTTAGCAAAGCAAGACCAAAATCCAGAAGGGCAAGCACTAAATCCTACAACTCCATGGCTAGACACATGCGGCATTATATGAACTCCAAAGGGTTTTGATAGCCCTGCACCATGGTCTTGCTGGTGGTAGTCACATGGCCTCTCTCTTGGGCTGGCCCTGCTTCTTGCCTGCAGTTTCCTTAGCAGATGTTCCATGTTCCTGGCTGTCTCTAACTTCCTGGGTCTCCACTGCATCTTTCACCTCACCCTCACAGCTTCCTGCAAACCCTGCCACACATTGCAAAGGCTTCCAGTCCTTCCTTTGAAATCTGTGCGGAAGCCTCCATGACACCATAACTCTTGCATTCAGTGTGCCTTCAAATCCAGCATCACCTGGATTTTCCCAAGGTCTGCTGCCAGCTCAAGCAGTAACCAGGCTTTCTTGGACTATGGCTGCAGCAGCCTCTGCCTGCCTATATGGTTGAATATATGGAAACACTTCTTAGACAGCCCTCTGTAAGCAGGGAGCCCTGAAACTCTCTTCTCAAAGCAAAGTCTTTCAAATGAGTGTTACCTTTACACCCAAGCCTGTAATGGGTGAAGTCAGGTCAACTCATTAGATGGCCTCAAAGACATGTTTTCTATTGTCCCAATGCAAATTACCTGGCTTCTTTTTTTTTTCATTTTTCTTTTATTATTCATATGTGCATACAAGGCTTGGTTCATTACCTGGCTTCTTTTTAATGGCCCTAATTTCTTCAGCAGCCATACTTTCCTTGGCCCCAACTTTACACATTGCCCAACAATGGGCAAAGTGCAATGTTGTTGGGCTTTCCTTTAATCTTTCCACTCTGATTTTTACTCACAGTTCTCACTGTAAACATAGTTTAAAGCAGACAATAATGCCCATGCCACAGGCTGACTGCTGAGCTGCCTTGAAATTTTCTCTCATAGATCAATTAGTCAATCACCTTTAAAGTCAGCCTCCCACAAAGTCTTAGGGCATGGACAAAATGTAGACAAGTTCTTCACCACCATGTAACATGAATGACCTGTAGTCGAATTCTTAATAGAATCCTGGTTCCCATGGTTCCCATCTGAACCTCATGGGCACAGTCTTTTCTTGTCCCCATTTCTATCAACATTCTGGTCTACTGAACTCCCATTAGAACTGCCCAGTAAGTTCAGAATACAACGTTCTATGGCTTCTTTAGCCCATATCTCCAAACTTTTTCAAACTCCTCCCACAAGGCAGTTCCAAAGATTTCTGAACCATCTTATCATCAGGCAAAGTCACAACAATGCCCCACTCCTAGTAATAATTTTTTGTGCTAGTCATCTCTTTCATTGCTCTGACAAATACCTGAGAGAAACAATTTTAAGGGAGGAAAGCTTTATTTTGGCTCAAAATTTCAGAAGTTTCAGTTCATCGTAGCAGAAAGGATATGGAGCAGAGCTGCTCACTTAAGGCAGCCAGGAAGCAAAGCGAGAGAATGAATGCCTGTGCTAATGTCCTTTCTTCTTTTTCCCCTTTTATTCCATCTGAGCCACAGCCTATGGCATGGCACCACCCGCAGTCAGGTTGGGTGTTCCATGCTTAGTTAGTCCTCTCTGGAAATGCCCTCAAAGCCACACTCAGCAGTGTGGTTTACTAGTGTCCTGCACACTTCTCAATTCAGCCAAGTTAACAATCAATAATCATCATTATCATATACCTCATTTCAAATTATGCTACAGAGCCATAATAACAAAATACTACTGGCACAAACACAGACGCAGAGACCAATGAAGGAGAACAGAGAACCCAGAAATAAACCCACACAGCCATGGCCATCTGATTCTCAACAAAGGTACCAAAAAACATTTGTTGGGGAAAAGATACCTTTTCAACAAATGGTAGTAGGAAAACTGGATATCTATATGTAGAAAACTGAAACTAGATCCCTCTCAATATATGAAAATCAATTCAAAGTGGATCCAAGACCTTAATGTAAGACCTGAAACTCTGAAATTACTAGAGGAAAAACACATTAGGATACAGGCACAGACTACATCTTTTTGATTAGGACTCCAACAGCTCAGGAAATATAGCAAAAACTGACAAATAGGATTGCATCGAATTAAAAAGCTTCCGCATACCAAAGGAAAAAATTACCAGGGTGAAGAGACAGCCTACAGAGTGGGAGAAAAATCTTTGTCAGCTATTCATCTGACAAGGGATTTATATCCATACTATATCAAGAATTCAAAAAGTTAAACACCAGAAGGATAAATAATCTTATCGATAAATAGGCAAATGAATTTGAACAGAGTTCTCAAAAGAAAAAGTACAAATAAATATATAGAAAAATGTTCAACATCCATCAGCAAAACATAAATAAAAACTACCCTGAACTTTCATATCACCTGTTCAGAGTGGTTATCATCAAGAAAGCAAACAATAATAAATGTTGGTGAAGATGTGAGAAGAAAAGGGACCCTCATACACTGTTGGTGGGAATGTAAATTAGTCTGGCCACTATGAAAATCAGTATGGAGGTTCCTCAAAAAACTATAAATGGAATGACCATATGAGTTTTCTTTACTACTCCTGCTTACATACCCAAAGAAATCAAAGTCAAAATACAATAGAGACACCTATACACCCATGTTCACTGTGGCACTATTCACAATAGCCAAGTTATGGAATCAGTCTAGGTGCCTATCAGTGGGTGAATGGAAAAAGAAAATATCATATATATATATATATATATATATATATATATGTGTGTGTGTGTGTGTGTGTGTGTGTGTATGTATATATATACTGTTCAGCCACAAGAAAGAACAAAATTTTGTCATTTGCAGAAAATGGATGGAAGTGGCATCATGCTATATAAAATATTTTCTCTCATATGCAGAATTTAGATTTTTTTTAAAAAGCAAGACATGAAAGCTAAAAAAGACTATTTGGACTAAAGCAGATACCTTAAAAGCAACTGAGGCCAATAGGAAAAGGGGACCAGGAACTAGAGAAAAGGTTAGATCAAAAAGAATTAACCTAGAAGGTAACACCCATGCACAGGAAATCAATGTGAGTCAATGCCCTGTATAGCTATCCTTATCTCAACCAGCAAAACCCCTTGTTCCTTCCTATTATTGCTTATACTCTCTCTACAACAAAATTAGAGATAAGGGCAAAATAGTTTCTGCTGGGTATTGGGAGGGGGGAGGGAGGGGGCGGAGTGGGTGGTAAGGGAGGGGGTGGGGGCAGGGGGGAGAAATGACCCAAGCCTTGTATGCACATATGAATAAAAAAAAAAAAGACTATTTGGGAAAAAGGGGACCAGGAGGAGGGGGATGAGGAACAAGAGACAGTAATGGGGGCGAGATGACCAGAGGGCATTTTATACATGTATGAAATGTCTTAATGGAGTCCATTATTTTGTACAATTAATATATACTAATAAAAAGATTAGCACTCACAACTCCATGTTTTTGCAACAAACATGGATAAGGATGAAAAGCCCTAGGAAACAAGCAGATTAGCAAGTGTCACTTGGGACTTACTAATTTTGAGATTCCTGTGAGACATTCAAGTGGAAATGCGTGCATAAGTCGTGAGCTCAAATAATGACTGGGCCACACGCCTGATGGTTAAATGCTCGCTACAGATACTTATCTTGAAGGTGTCCAGCTTCTTTCAAACAGGTCTCTGAGAGCTCCCCAAAACTCTCAGAGAGGCTATTTCCACCCCTGCAATTGTAAACTTCAGTGCATTAATTGACAAGAAACTTTCAAAGCTGGAAATCTGAAGAGCAGTTTTCACCTAGTCCTTCTGCTGCCCCAGAGTAGGTGCCTTCTCTTTCTAAGTGTTCATGCCCTTATCTGTTTATTGCCCAATCAACTCTACTTTTGGAGAATTTATAGACGATGATAAATAATTTCAACATCACTTTAGATCAAAATGTATACCACATTTCTCAAATAGACTATGAAGACAATTTAGGAATTATTGAAATACATGTAGATTAGTCCTAGGAACAGATAAACCATGCTAATTAATTTATCATATCAACAGCAGATCCATATTCTTACATATGTATGCATCTTAAAATGTTTCTAGCACACAGTTTTGTTATTGCAATATTTAAAAAGGAAGCAAGACATGCAAAATGAACAACTTCTTGTCCTTCAATCGTGTTTACTTCTCTTGGAGTCTTAACCCAGAGCATTTTAACAAACTGCTTTGCGGTGAGTAGGACACCTTGCAGTGCTTGGGATCCTGCCATGGGGGCTTCAATGAGTGGTTATCCACTCTATCCTAGTGAAGGACAAATTCTAGGGCAGCCCACATCTGTCTTCCTACAGCTTTTAGCCATTGGTCAGAATTCTGACAGCGGGCCAATGTATTAGTCTCCTGGTTGGTCTCCCAGTCCCTAACAGTCTCCTCTTTAGTTATTATTTGATAAATTCAAGCTTTATTTTTAAAAAAACAGGAAAGCTAGCCACTTGCTAACACTAATAGCTATCCTGAGACATGAAACAGAGTTAATTTCTAACTCACCAAAATCAACTCTGAAGAAATGAAAACATCAAGGATCATAATTTTTATTTTGACCAATTTCCAGCATTCTTCTTTTGTGCACATTTCTGTGAGTGATACAGAGACAAGTCTACAACTACAGGCAGGTAAGAAGTTGTCTGCCTCCACACCTGCCTGGGGATCAGTGGTGCTTCAGTCAGTAAAGAATACTACTGTTCCCAAGGCCAAATCCAAAAACTATTCTTTATGGCTATCTCATGTGTTCTAAATTAATAACTTAATTGAAACCTACCTTTCAGAGGGAAATTGTGACAGGGGAAGCAACCTTTCTTTGGAAAGAAATATGACTATTTTTGATGACAAAAAAATCACACCCTCCACCAGGATTCCATCTTTTGAGACAGCCTTGAATTGCCGTTGTCTCTGTCTTTGATTTGTCTTCACCACTTTCCTTGTTTATTCTTCAGACATCTTTATTCTTGTCTTGGGTCTTGTGAGTTTAAACAAACTTTGTGGTTTGTTGTCATCAGTGCTACTGGTGCTATTGGAAATTCATGAGTTGTTTGGCTTTAGGAAGTCTGTTTTAGTGCATATGCTGCACCTATAAGTCATATAATTTATTCCTAAACTCTACTACATCAGCCACTATAACCTAAATCAATCTGCCTGGATGAAAGATACATTATTGTTCCATTGAGTTAACAATTACACATTTGTCTAAATTCTGCTGGTTGAAATTCTCTACTCTTCCATGATACTAACTAGAAACTTTGGGTAGACACTGAGATCACAGTAACTAATTAATTATCAACAAAGTAGATTTTTAGTCTCCCAGACTGTGGGCCTTGTAAGTCATAATATAGAATTTGTACTTTATCATGAATTCAAGGAAGAATCATGGAAGTGATGTAATCAAGGGAGGGATAGAATTAGGTTTCATTTCATTTTTCTGGATATAAGGCAGGAAATAGATGGAAAGAAGTAAAACCAGTTAAGAGAGTTGACACAGAGTCCTGGCTAGAAGTGATGGTGGCCTGAGCTTGGATTGAAGGTTCCACAGTTAGGACTGGGTATTTGGCTGACATGAGGGAGTTAGTAGTGAGAGGCTGAAGATGACAATGGGTCTCTGGCTTGGACAATTGAGGGAAAAGATTGTCATTGTCTGGGGATGGAGCAGAGAAGATAGAGAGGTATATGGGGTACCGTGAGTTCCCTTTGGTTTTCTTAAGGATGAGATGGCTTGTAGACATCAGGAGAGACATCTGATAAAAGTTGTACATGCAAGACTAGCGCCAGACATGGTCTGGGGAAGAAGAATTGAGTATAATCAGGCCAAAGAGGGAAATTGAGGCACAGAAATGGATGAGCTGTTCCAACATTCATCTTCCTCCTGACAGTACCAGAAAGTTCTTGGATGAGACTGCAGAAGGTTTCATTCAGGTTAAAGAGTGACAATGTCTCCTTCAAGCAAAACTGAGCTACCTAAATGCTGCATTTATTATGAAAGATAGAGACATGAACAATTCTTATTTTCAAAGATGCCTGTAATCAAAACAGCACCATACTTTATTGCTTTTTAACATTAAAGAGTAAATTACCCCAATCCCTTTCTGTATTTTAAAATTGGTTAGCGCAGCTATGCTAGAAGCCATATTTTTTAAATGAGCTATTAAAACTCCTGAATATGTCTGTTATGCTGTTAGAAAACCAACCATGTTTCATGGCAGTCAGGGTCTGTGATGGTCTCATCCAGTTTGAGCCTAGGGCTGGTTACCTTCATGGCTGGAGAGAAGTAGCAGAAACCCACAGACTGTCCTTGTTCCTAGACTACTCTGGGTTGGGGGAGGGGGAGCGGTACAGAAGCTAGAAGTAGAGAGAGGTTGTTATTCAAATTCCTACTTTCAGCAGAGCTAGATGCTGCTGCTGAAGAATGATATATAGGGGACATTTGTCTGGATGACCCAGTGGCCATTAAGAGTCACTGGTATGTCATTTCCAAGTAGGGAAATTATCCAGAAAGCTCAAGTTCGGCATTACACATCAGTCCAGAACTAAAAGTCCACTTGCCTACTCCTCTTTCGCCCTTTGCTACACAAGAATCAGCCGACTCACTCATGACCTGGCTGGCAAGAATCAGGACTGGGACTTGCCTCAGCCTTTCAGCTGACTAGGAAGGGATCCTGTCCCAGTGAAGTCTTGCACTTCCTCCTTGGAAGGCCGATTTTGGTTGTTTATGTCACTGCTTTGGATTAATGATGTTTGGCCTTGGGCTTACATCCCACAAATAGGAGAGGAGATGATGGCTATCGTATCTTAATCACAGGCTTCAGCCCTTCCCGTGGGACCCAATAAAATGTCTTTATAAGTACTGGAAGTAATAATTTTATGAAGTGCCTGCAACCTAGCCTATAAAATTACTTGGAGAATGGTCTTATTTTCATGTTAATAGGAGTATCTTGAAGTCGGGAAGATAGTTTTGGAATGTGGCTAGGATGAGCTCTCTTCCCCCATTTAAGAGAGTATGTACAGCTGTGAGTTGTTGAAGCAAGAATTTTATTCCAAATGCCATTTCCTTCCATCAACAAATGTCATTCATTCACTCAATAAACATTCATTGAGAATTGTGCTCATCACCAAAAGTGATCTAAAGGATCACAAATTTGTATAGGTGTCTTTAAAGAGACTCAAATCATAAAGACTGAATAAAATCTAGTCAACAATATTGTCAGGAGCCAACTATATTTTTAAAGTGATGCAGAGTTTGAGGATACAGCAGTGAAATAAGATAAAAAGCTCTTCTCTCAAGTGTAAGGACAAAAAGCAAATAAGCAAAGCATAGAAAATGGTGATTTCAGAGAAAGTAACTGGTGCTGTCCACCTAAGGGAAGGATCAGAAAACGAGCTTGGCTATAATAAATGGAGAGCTCCAAGATGCACTGGAGTTTTGACCACAATCCTAAAGATAGAAACAATGTGATGGGATTCATGTTTGAATAGCCATGGGGAGGGGGACAGGTCACTGACAGAAGAGCAGGAAAATGAAGCAAAGAACCACAAACACACCAGCTAAGACCAGTTACAGTGAAATGTCCACCATGCCAGGAAGAAAGCTGTGGTATTGGAAATTCATGAATCAATGTAACAGGCTCTTATGGATATATTCATAGAACACCAGCTCCAGTGGCAGGATCCCTGTGCAGGCTTCTGACCTTTCTTTCTTCACAACTACAATATGCCTGATCCAGAGAAGGTGCTAAGGAAATTATTTGTTACATGAAGTACAGGAAAGAATGTTGCACAGAGTTGGTGAAACCAAATGATGAAGGATCTTAAACAACGGGATATTATTTGATGAACTTGTACCTGATCTTAACAGCACAAGAAATATCTTGCCATTGCACCATTGTAAGGTTTCCTTAACTACATTACTGAATCCCTTGAAAAACCTCCTCTCCCTTTAGCTATTTCTGAGAATGTTCTCTCGTGGTTTCTACCACTCCCTTTCCTTTATGTCCCATCTCCTTGGGACACCCCCGATGCGCACATATGCACTTATATTACCAAGCAGTGCATAAGCTCTGGAGCCACTAGCAGCCCTGGCCAGGCTGTGCCCATGTAGAAAAAGAGCAAACTCCTCTCTTGACAGTGGGCTTCAGGGGACTGTCTGTACTCCATGTTAGTGCAGCTCATGACACCAGCCCTTGGGTTTCTCCTCCCAGTCCCTCTTTCCATGAGTCTGTCATAGCAAAGCCTGGAATTCTATCCTTAGCATCACAAAACAAAACAAAAACCTAAGGCTGAGTACGTTAGAAAGAAAAAAGTTGTATTTCTCTGAGAGTTTTGAAGGCTAGAAGTCCAAGCAGTGGGGTACCAGCTGTGGTGAGGACCCCTTTGGCTATATTACATCTTGGTGGAAGTACATGAAAAAAGGAGAGCTCCCTTAGCAAGACAGAAAAACACAAGTGTGGGGACGAAGTAGTCCTAACAACCCATTTTTATAGGGACTAACTGGAGTCCCAGAAGAGCTACATTAATTCCTACTGAGGACAATGCCCTGAATGACCTACCTACCTTACACTAAGCTCCACCTCAAAGGTCCCATCACCTCCAGCATCACTACACCAAAGACAAACCTTCCAACACATGAACCCTTGGGAAAAATCACATCCAAATCATAGCATCCTGCTTGGTGTGGAGTGTTTTCTACCTTTGACCTTTGCAATTTACCTAGAAGCATATGCTTTTACAGAAAGGAACAGATAGTAACAATTACCTTCCCCAAATCTTTAGCTTTGCAAAGAAGAAACTGAGTCCCAGGAGGGGAAAGTAGCTGGCTAAGCTTTAAACAACTAGCCCACCATGCAGGAGTGCTGAGTGTGAAAGTGAAAAGGAAAGGCAAATTTGGAAGGTGTTTCAAAGGAAAACATGAGTGGGACCTTGCAGCGGGTTAGTGTGTAAGAGACAAAGGAGAGGGAGGAATCAAATACACATTCTTCTCTGGAACTGTGTGTTGGAGCTCTGCCACAGACCAGGCCCTGTATCTCCACCCTAGAGGATGAGACAATCAAAGAAAACAGGAAAACTTACAAGCAGTAAGTGCCGTGGAAGAAAGAGCCCATCCTAGCAGGAATGGGATTGAGGACTGTGGATCTGAAGGCCATGTGGTTGAGGAAACATTTTGTGGGGAGATGATAAGGGGTTTTAAAAAGACAGTTCATGAAAGAATGGTGATCTTAGGAGATGAAGTATGGGAAATAAGCTGGGTGATGGAAGGAGACCCACTTTCAAGGAAACAGTGCAAAAAAGAGCGGGATACTTCTTCATTGCCTGCTTTTCCCTGAATCACATGATCTTCTGGTAAGGAGAGGGGAGGAGAGCTTGCTCTTTTGAGAGGGTTTTGAATTATTTGTTCAACACAAGGCAGTCTTCTAGGAAGAAATACTCAGTGGTCTATATTGTGGGATTCTGCATTATTCTCTCCAAGTTACTATGGGATTCAGGCCCAACCCATGTACAGTAACAAAATTGCTCCCTTTTCCAAGAGAAGAAATGTTGGGTGGGGCTTTGTTGGCCAATGAAACAAACCTTTTGAAGAGCTTGAGTCTGAGCAGCTTGGAGGTGTCTGGGGTGAGATTGCTGACTCTGCAGAACTGTCCTGGACCAACCAAAAGATCCAGTTAAAAGTCTGCCACTTGTAGAAGTCTGAGGGGTGACAGAACATCTCCCCAAGTGGTCTTTTTCCTTGCTTGGCTTGAGAGGAGCAGTGGCTCTTCATAGCAGTAACCATATGCCAGTGTTCCTCAATCCCTGAAAAAGTGGGCAGTCCCCCACCCCACATTGGGCAGGCCCAGGCCCTCCCAGGCCTCCTCCACCCTACCTCACCTTGCCTACTATTCATACTTCTGACCAGAAAGTTCAGGAAAGACCCAATACACTGACTCTCAAAGGAGCAGTCACATGGCTATGCTCAAAGCTAGAGACAAACATTGGCAGTTTCAAGCCCAAATTGAAGAGAGGAAAGAAAGAGCAGGAGAGGTCAGGTTTTGCTGGCCCTTTTTAAAGCTGGTCACTCACGAGAACACGCAGGCTGAGTGAAGTGAACCAGCTGAGATACAGCTTGCCTTCACTATGTGGGATCCAGGCTTAACCATCTTTAGCATCACCATGGACTACTCTGAAAAGCCAATAGAAGCTGAAGGTTTCTGTCCAGGAAATGTACTCTTGAACCTACAAAGACTTGTGTTCAATTTTGCAGGAAGTCTGTCTATAGATCTTGAGTGTGAGCCTCTAGTCCATGGCTAATATGGCCAGCATTCTTAGAGATGATTGCAGGTTGATATCTGAGAGATGCCTGGCTGGCTGAGAACTGTCCACAGGTGGCCCATCTTGAACTCTAAGCAGGCTTAGTCAGGTTACTGCAACACAGCCAAGTTAGCAGCTCAACATAAGTCATCTGGTAGACCCAGGAGGATAAGAAACCTAGGTCTGCTCTTGCACTCTGATACCTCCAGCTTTTCTATGGAACTTAATTGAGTGAGGCAGAGATTGTCTTCCTGGTATAAAGACACCAACTGGACTGGCTTGAAGGTTGCTTGGCACTGGAGCTCAGTGTGAGAAAATGGCCACCTATTTGTGCAACAGTTGTTTCTCTCCTATGTCCATTGAATGTGTACCAGACCCACTAGAGAGACCACTGGTAGACAATGAGAAACAGCTAAGGGTAATTTTCTCCACAAAGTTACATAACATTGGCTTCTCTTTTGGAATGCACATGTTTAATTAGAGTCATTTAAACTCAAATTTCCAGAATGTGATATGTTGCTGACAGGCCTTTTGAACAGTACATTCTGAGTTTTTAAATAATGTAGTCATTTGATGACACTACTTTCCTTCTCTTGCTTAATATGTGTGCAAAACCTGTTATCATCCAGCGAACGCTGAACACATTGCCACTAACACTTTCTATGTGATAGTACGGTTGCTAAATGGCACACAGAGACTGGGGTGAGTAGAGCAGATTCTAAGTCCAGTCCTGACTCAGCCATGAAAGAGTATTGTGGGTTGGGGAAATCATTTCCCTGTTCAGGTTTTCTGTCTGCAAAGGAGAGCTGTTGATCTCTAGGTTCCTGCCAGTCTTTATGGCCTAAAGTGCTGTAACTCCAGATAACTGGAATTTACCACAACCCAGGGTCTCTCCAAGTTGTCATTGAGAAGTTAAGGTTTTAGGTAGATAAAATGAGGCATAGATGCTGTATAAGGTTACAACTAAGAAGACAACTGAACTTTCTGCTTCCATCCTGAGTCCCTTGACTCTGAAAGAAACAGTTGAACTAAAAGGAACCCTCAGATGACCAGTGTGGGGTTGGAATTAGAGGTCTCCACTTCTAGTCTCATTCCGTTGTTGAGCAAACTCACATACAAGACTAAAACTGTCAGAAAAAAATATCTTGGGAACATCAAGGGAAAACTTTGCTGCCATGTCTTAGCTAAAATATGACTCTAGTGCCCAAAGCTTCACTGGGATAAATCCCAGTATCCTCTACATAAGCCTACCAGATAAACTCCAGATCAAAAAACAGAAGTCAAATGTTCCCAGTGGATAGAACTTCAAGTGACAAGACATGGAGGCAGCATTCAAAATCACCCATTTCAATTCCTCCTTGGGATCTAGAAGCTTCTACAGTGGAAGTGAGGGCACTGAATCTCTAAAGGTGAGAATATTGTAATGATGGTGTGCAGTCATAGACCCCATCTCCACCTGGCCAATTTAAGTTGGTCAGGGTGTTGAGAGGGTTAGGAAAGAGTCAGAAATTGTGAAGGTGGTAAAGAGTGGAAGGAAGTTCAGTGAAGGGGAGTGTTCCTAAAGAATTAGGGATTTTTTTCCCAAGTCCAAGAAGTAGATTAGGCAAATTCACATGCAAAAGGTGACCTGACCTGCAGGACGAGGTGTTC
This sequence comes from Castor canadensis, assembly GCF_047511655.1. Lineage (NCBI taxonomy): Eukaryota > Metazoa > Chordata > Mammalia > Rodentia > Castoridae > Castor > Castor canadensis. The sequence goes on along the minus strand of NC_133399.1, from coordinate 105,173,264 downwards.
AGAGAATTAAGCTGGGGGCACTTGGCTCCTCTTGAGGCAAAGTCTGGCCAGAGGTTGTTGAGGAACAAAACATAGCTATATTGACAAAGAAAACAGGAGCCTCTGTTCTCATGTGAATATTTCAGAAGTCTTTTCCTATGAACCATGATGAAAAACTAGAATGTTAGAAACCAAATGATACAGCAAGGAAGAAAAAAAGAATAAAATACCAACACAGAAAGCTAAAGGACTGGATGGGAACAATGCACAAAAAAGGAAAGCAAGCAGCAGAACTAGGCCAGGGAAAGAATTAAGAAGCTATGGCCATTGGGCAAAGAAGAAAGCCATGGACCACATGGTGAGGCAAAAGCATCGAGAGGACAAGGACACCCAGTCATTCATTCAGCCAGCAATCAGGCAGTCAGCCACTCAATAGAAAAAGTGTGGGGTGGGGAGGGGGGTATCTTCAGGATCTCTGCATTGTGCTGGGTTCTGGATTTCCATGAGTGAGCAAAATGGACTGGTCTTGCTCAAGTGGAGTTCATGTCCTAGTGACTGGTCAGAGGTATCCATCCTTAACTCAGCTGGTTCTGCCCTGGTCTCCCATACCATGATGGGCAGAGGGCCAGAGGCAGCATGCTTCAGGTGTCTTCCCACTCTAAAAAGTACCATTCGTTATCAGGAAGAAAGGGATCTAAGAAGCCACCGCATCTGGGGGTAAAATCGTGGGAAGCTCAGAAAAGACCAAGCCTGACTGGAAAGGTTTGGGCAGGAAAGAAGACAGCAAGATGAGGGACTGTGATGGGGAACAGGCAGCTGCAGCTCTTCCCCAAGCCTGTTTCCAGCTCCAACTCCCCTTCCTAAGAGAGGAAAAATGAAGTGGAAACAGCAAGCTATAAAGTTGGGAGTACTGTCCATAGGAGGGAAAAGCACTTCACTAACTTTTCTCACCCTCTGGGAAGTGGCTAAAGGAAGTACCATTCTGAGTCCCTTTCCCAATTGCAGCCAGTTGACAGCTGCCTAGAGAGAATCACATGACTCTCTCCCTGGGGAAAAGAATGTTCCAAGCTGGAAAAGTAGATCTTGCCACCTGCTCCTGGTGGAATTGTCAAATTGGAAGTGGGCAAATCTGTGTGCGAGGCTTAGACACATCCGGGTGCTGTCACACATTTAGTGGGATAAACCAAATGGTGTAGTTCGTAGAAAGGTCTTTGGCTTAGATGCATCTCCCACTCCCTATCTGGAAAGCCAGAATCCAAAAATGGTCTTGGATTAACAAGCAAATCCCTGAAGGATTGAGGCTGGACACTATCTTACATCTAAACCTTCATCTGTCAGTTTTTAAACCAACTCCTATAACTCAGCTGCAGTGAAAATGAATAAGTGTTTTGAGGTGGGGGACATAGAGGGAGAGGACCTGTATTTCCCTCTGACAATGTGGACACAGCATGGCAGCCTCAAGAAAGAGGTACCCCAGGAGCTTGGCTCTGGGTTAACTGGACCTGGAGTTAAGAGCTGGGAGCAAGCGAGGAAAGGGGCTAGGAAGGAGATGACTAGAAAGGAAAGGGTAAGAATTGTGAATGCAAAACTGTTCTTTATGAGCAGAAAGCATGTCCTTGAAGGAATTGTGGGAGATTCAAGACTCTCAAATCACTGTAATAGCATTCACATTCATACCTTATTTTTTTTCCTTTTTTGTTATTAACTGAAATTCTTTGAATAAAGAAAATGCCCTTCCCTGTCTAGCTGATTTAGAAAGGAAATTTCCAGACAAGGTGGGTTTTGTTATGCCAACTCATCATGCTTGCAATCAAGAACAGGAAAAGGCAGGCATTTGTGAACAGGTTCCCTTAATCACACTGCTGTCACTATTAAAAAGAAATATTGGACAGTCTAAATATTACATTGCAATGTAAGATGAATTTTTCTGGAATTAACCATTCACAGTCAGTAATCATGTTAATATTGACTACTTTCTCCACCTTCAGAAGTTTGAAAAAGCTTCTTCCCAGTTGAGCTTCTGCCACCTGTACACGTCTTCAGTCCATCCTATTTCCAAAAAAGGCGTTATTTTAGTATATTTTGCAGCTCCATGATGGAACAGATTCCCTGAAATCAGACTGCCTAATTTCAAATCCCAGCCCTGCTAGTAACTACCTGAATGACCTTAGTTGAGCAATTCAACCTCATTAAGCAGTAGTTTCTTCATTTGTAAAATAAAAGTCATGTAACTCTTACTATTGCTAGTAAAGATTGAATTGTGTGTGAAGTGTTCATCATACTGCCTGGCTCAAAAATAAAACTTTCTTACCCTTATGTTTTTCCTAAGTACAGGCCCATCATCTGTGTGTGTGTGTGTGTGTGTGTGTAGATATGTATATGTGTTAATTTCTTTGCAATACATTGAACTTGGCAAGAAGTGTGCCTCAGTGATAAGTATTCCTGTCCACCACTGCACCATTCTTTTCCGGGTTTCACAGTATGTAAGTTCACTCTTCTACTAAATTCCAGAGCACTCTTGGTCAGAGCAGTTGATAAGCACACCCAGCAGTTACACCATGTGTCATGGCTCTGATGGGTCCCCAGCACAGAAGGGAAAAGAAAGACATAAAATCAAGACCTCAAGCTAAAATAAAAGGGTTGTGGCAGAGCCATTAGAAATTGTCCATAACAACTTCTCCTTTTTCAGAGAGGAAACTGAGGTCCCAAGTACAATCAGACTGCCCATCACATTACTCACCCAAGTGGACAGACAAAGCCTGGGGAGAAGGAATGGGAGCTTGGGAGTGAACAAAGAAAAGAGATGAAGGGAGTATCAAGATGTCCTTTCAAACCTGTTCTTTCAAACCTTCCCTGCTGTCTGGAAGGAATGAAAAGAGACACCTGGGGAGGTTCGTATTTATAAAGTGCCTTTCTAGGAAACAGTAGAAGTCAGGGGAATGGAAAGTAAAGAACACTGACCTGCAAATTCCAGATCACTCTGCACATCAGTGTTAGTACTGTGGCTATAAAGTGTGTGAAGACCTCTTTTCTAATCATCTTTTTATTTGGAAATTGAGTGATCGGGTAGGCTAATCCCCAACAGGGTTCCTACTTTAGCACCCCATGGTTTCCACTTCTGAGAGCTCTGTGGTAGTCACTGTTCAAGATGCAAAAAGACCTGAGACCTTGCTTCTGCCGTGTAGTCAATGGATAAGGTTTGTGTATACAGACAGGATGACACACGGAATTTTTACCCCATGGTGACCCAACGTAAAAGGACAAAAAGTGACCAATGATTTGGAAAAAACTGTGGTGAGTCTGACTAATAAGGAATATGGTATTACATTGGTTAGGCCAGGGAGGACCCTGTCAAGCAGGTGACTAACATTCAGGAGTCATGAGGACACTGAGGCAGCAGGAGGCATCCACACAAAGAAATGGTTGCAAATCAATGACCACAAGTTGACAAAGTCAATATTTTATGAATTTTGAATTCTTGTTAAAATATACAGCTCCAACATTCCAGAGGGAAGGAATTCATGAACGTTTAGGCTGCATGTATATTGCACTGAATCAGAGAATAAAGAATATTTTCAAGTAACAAATTTTAATACGAATTGTTTGAATAGATACCAACTATGTTTAAAATTCAGACAAAACAATTTGTGTATCTAGACTCACCACAATGTCATGTTTCACTCTTTAAGTCTTAAAGGAGCCATCAGGGATAGTCTTGTCACTGAGAGCTGATACAGCCCTCCCTGTCCATTGGGACTGTGGCCTTGATTAATTGGTCACACATGAACCAAATAAGAACAGTCTTACCAGCAAATCTGAGAAACTCAAATGTATCTGCAATCATCTGAAAGTTTTTAAAGATATAAAAAGATGTTTTGCTGGCCTGTTTTCCCTGCTGATTGACCTATTGGCTTGAAAATAATATGTATAATTCTGTTTTCTTCCAGGGTCTTTCTTCCCTGATTTCAAGCCCTCAGAAACAGTTTTTAAAATAGTATTTTGGCTCGGATACCTGAACAGCTGCATCAACCCCATCATCTACCCATGCTCCAGTCAAGAGTTCAAAAAGGCCTTTCAGAACGTCTTGAAAATCCAGTGTCTCCACAGAAAGCACCCTTCCAAGCATGCCCTGGGCTACACCCTGCACCCCCCCAGCCACGCCCTCGAGGGACAGCACAAGGACATGGTGCGCATCCCCGTGGGATCTGGAGAAACCTTCTATAAGATCTCCAAGACGGATGGGGTCTGTGAATGGAAGTTTTTCTCTTCCATGCCCCACGGATCTGCCAGAATTACAGTGTCCAAGGACCAATCCGGCTGCACCACAGCCAGGGTGAGGAGTAAAAGCTTTTTGCAGGTCTGCTGCTGTGTGGGGCCCTCGACCCCCAACCTTGGAGAAAACCACCAAGTTCCAACCATTAAGATCCACACCATCTCCCTCAGTGAAAATGGGGAGGAGGTCTAGAGGATGGGAAAGGTCAGAAGGAAGAAGGACCCCTGATACCCTCCCCCACTTCCTATTTGGAAGGCCAGCTCATCCTTTCTTGAGGACAAGACAGGCCCATTCAATGAGTGGACCATCTGGGCCTGGGGTCGGGAAGAGACCCAGTTCATCAGGCAGAGGGTAGGGTACAGGGAAGAGGCCAGTTGTCTCTCAACCAGCTGGTTCAGAATGACACTGGATAGCATGTTCCACAGCTAAAGTTCTCTCAGTCATTCTCCTAGCCTGCTTTCCATGACTGGCCCTTTCTTTAGGACACAGAATTCCATACACAATCCAAAAGACTATAAATATAGAATAATATTTCATCATGAATATTTTGAACACACTCTAAGTTTGGAGCTATTTCTTGATGGAAGTGAGGGGATTTTTTTATTTTTGTGGCTTCTGACAGCCATATTTATGGAGAGAGGACCTACGGAGAAAGAACTGTAAGAAGATGGCCAGTATTCTGGCACATTCCTTTTAGAGTTGAAAGTTCCACCATTTCTGATAGGTCCACTTGCTCAGCTTGAGTGACACTGGATAGTGAGACTATCATTGGTTGTTTTGATTGGTTACTGCTCCTTATCCCCTAAGGGTGAGAGTGAGAAACACTGGTGTCTCTGAATGAGGTGGAGGTCTATCCTGCACAGTGTGGGCCTGGAGAGTGCACAGAAGCAATCAAAGAAAAGCATGCTTTTCCTAAGAGAAGGCAGTAGAGTGAGACTTGGTTTTGCAAATTAACTACTTTCAGGAGTTCCTAAATCAGGTTCAGGAAACTTGTTCTGTGTCATGTTAAAAGATCTAGAGGTTGGGGTGGGGGCGGGGCTGAGACAGAGGCTGCCAAATTACTCTGCAGCTTCACGATGTGGCCTAGAAAGACCTTCCCTGACAAATTGCTTACCTTTTCCAGAACTTCATGTGGAAACCCAGAGCTTATAATATTTTGAGAGGCATAATGTTGACTTACATTTCTTTTCACCTGCTTCACTATTGCTTCATAGTGAATTAGATTCATCAGTGGCACCATGGAACGAGTTCTAGGGTCATTCCTGACCTTTGAAACTACTGATTTTAGCCACAGACACATGCTGACTGATCACCAAAGGACTGCCCAAAGCAGGGGTTTACAAACACTTTTGGACAGAACCCCATTTATTCTGGCAAAAGGTTCCGTAACCCACTTGACTTCATCTAATCCACGTTCTGCAGGATCTTGGGGAATGTTCTCTTTTTTTGCATTATGTTTGCCAAATTCTGATAAACCTTAATAACTCAGATCGTTACCAATGATGAAAACAGTAAAAGATAGGCAAAAGTTAAAATGTGCTTGTCAACTCACAGTAGAAATTTAAAATAAGGTTTATGTTTTTGTCATAATTCCTGACAAGAATCACTGGTCCAAAGTTACCGGTCTCTTTCCCTGCATCTGTGATTTCCTCTAAGAATTTCAAAGCAGGTTGAAGCTATTACATGACCTTTGCAGCAAGGATCCTGGTCCCATCCTCTTTCCTTTCTTCCCTGTAGCAACGTGGTCATTCCCTTCAATCTTTCTAAAAGACATGGTGCACAGTGCAGCAGAAGGTGGGTTTTCATGTGCATTTGGGTTCTGTGATTGGCTATGTTTGGATTTTGAATGTGACTACTTTCTCAGATTTTTTTTGGATAGTGTCTTCTTATTGGCCTGCTACATACTTGGATTCTGGCACTGAGAAGTTAGCTGGAGTTAGACTCTATTTGTGTCTCTGTATGTCCCAAAACAGCTCTATCCAACATAGGTGTCCTATCCTAGAGGCAGGCACCTAGGGAAAACTTGAATATGGCCAGGGGTTGTAGCATGCACCTATAATCTCAGCTAGTGGGGAGGCAGAGATAACAGGATTGCAATATGAAGCCTGTCCAGGGATCCTATCAGATAAACAAACTAGAAGAGCCAAAAGGACTGGGGATGGGGGGTGGGTATGGCTCAAGAAGTAGAGCACTTGCCTAGCAAGCATGAAGCCCTGAGTTCAATCCTCAGTGTCAAAAAAAAGATGAGGAAAAAGAAGAAAACTTGAGTATTCAAACCTGGTTTATCTTCTGCCTTGATAGAAACGAGTGTTGTTGCTGAGAAGAGCTTTTTTTCAGAATCCAAAATTTTGACCATCGCTCTTGGCTCTGGCTTCCCTTACAGGAAGAGAGCGCTCATGGAATGAACATGGTTTTTTTTCAGCAAAACATTATCCATGCTAGCAATGATTTTGAAACACATTTATGCCACTTCTAATCAAAATAAACAACTCAAAAAATCTTTGAGTCATCAGATAAAAACCATGACAATTGTATCCATGTAAAGTTGTCCGTAAATAATCGTCTGTTACTCTCCTCTCCAGCTTCCCTCCTCCAGCTAGGAAAACTCTTAACATATTTTTCCTTTCCCATAGCAATGCTATTGGGTACAAACATGCCAATTTTATGAGAAACTGAGAATGTCACCCAAAACTGAGTGACAAAGTGGGCCAAACAATATACAAGTTAAGTTGCTTCTTACTCATCTACAAAAATATCTGTACCTTTACGCATGCCAAAAACTATCTAAAATTGTTACAGCTAAAGAAATGATGGGCATATTTTTGCTCACATATTTACTGCTTCTATGTGGAGCATGAGTTCACCCACAGTAGCAGTGGTTAAAATGTCTTCTCTGGTGTCTTATAAAAAGTAATTGCTTTGGGATTGCCTACACATCACGAAAATCAATGTGACATTATGAAGTAGGCAAAATTTGGGATTATTCTGTGATTTTGATTGTATACATTAAGAGGGAACTTGAATCTCTTTATTCAAAAATTTCCCCAGACTATTGCAAGAGTTTTAGAAAAAAACATTTTACTCATCACATCTCTTCCTTCTACCTCTCTGCTGTCTCATCCAAGACTGCTTCTGCTTGTAACTACTCAGTGCACCCCACACTCTTAAATATTGGGCCTTCTAACTCTCACCTCCCACTTCCATTGGTCCATCCATGGTAAACAGTGGTATTTGGGTAAATAAATATTCTCTTAACTTTTCTCTTAGGTCCTACTGTATGTCAGGGATGATTGGCTCTAAGCCTCTAGAAACTCTCCTCTATTTCTATTTTAGACAAGATAATCTGATGCTTAAGAGAAGTTAAGGACTTGCCCAAAGTCAAGGAGAAGCTGTGACTCACACCTGAGTCTCCCTAACTCTAAGCATGCATGTTTTCTGTAGCACTCCTGATTCATGCACAGTGAGGGGAAAGTCTTCCAGGTTAGATGGGGTATGCTAAGAATACCAACTTATGCCCAAACTTGAAAATGATTTGTTTTGTTGGGATTTGCTTTCAAATTAACCTTGGTATATATGCTACCAAACTCCAATCCAACCAAACCCAAGAGCAGATAATCATTGGAAGGGTTGGTGCCTACGATTCTACCAAACTATACCACAATTTTGGGAGGTAATGTCCCAGACTTTTGCTAAAGCATTACAAGAAGGGCAAATTATACCAAATTGGGAGGCAACGGGCATGAAAGAGAATGCAGAAGGAGCTGCATTGGCCAAAACAACAAACCCAGCAGTGGATAGGGTACATTGGATGATGTGCTGAAGTTATTGGTTACCAATCATGGATAGCATATTCTTAGGAATATGCTTAGGAAGCATATTCTTTTTTAAATTAATGCAAATAAACACATCACTCACTCTCATCTCTATTCCAACTTTTTTTGTTTTTGAGTTGAAGAGAAGGGAGGGAATTATAGGTATTTCACCAGGGCTTGCAGAGAATATGTCAAGCAAATTATTTTCATGGATGCCTCTGTGAGAAAAGGGTTCTGAATGCTAATCTCCAGGTAGCCAGAGACCCAGGCCATCTTTACAAATGAAGCATTGTTTGGCTGCTGTGCTATTTACTCGATGACATTCACTTGCTTCTGGATTTCCTTTCACCAGTGAAAGCTGCATGTCCCAAGCATCTTGACATCCCCCTCTTCAATGTGAACCATCATGCAGACCTTCTGGCTGAGCAGGTTTCAGGGTTATGGCTGGGAGTGAGATCATTTTAGGAACAATTTGCTTAGACAGGTAATTGTTCACTCTTTAATCATGGCTACTTAATCACAGCTGACAAACAGCCTCAATTGCATCTGGGGCTAGTTCTGTTCAGGTACTCTTGCCAAAAAAAAAAAAAATTGCTACTTCTGCCTATGAATAATTGTTGTCTTGATTAAGGGAATAACTTGGCTCATCAGCAAAAGGAGAAGACAAGCAGGTAGAAGGCAAACTCTCTAAGCAAAAGCCAGGGTAACAAAAAGAAGGCAGAAGTAGCAAATACAGAGACATCAGAGGTATACTCATTGGTCACTCTGATCTCTTTTACAGTACTAAGACTTTTAACCATGAAACCACCTGTACAAAGCTCCAGGCGAGCCCAGTTGGAACACTGTTTGCATCTGCTCCGTGTCTACAACTATGCTGTGGAGTAGGGCTGAGCCCACCATCCTCCAAAAGCAATGGCAGCAGTGGCCTCTGGCCCTCCAAAATCCCTGCAAGATGAGTGAGTGGAGATGACGGTTATGGGGCCAGGCTGGGAAAGCAAGTTAGGATTTCAGCAGAGGACAGCGGCACATTGCCAATGTCACCATCAACATGTCCCCAGTCCCAAATGTTATCTGCGTAGGCTGAGAATGGGCCTCACCTTCCGGGTGCAGGAAAAAGTCATGCCTTCTTTGCCACTGTGACATGGCTTAGGAGTTCTCCCACCTACAAGAAAGGTTATGGGGGTGGTGAGGAGTCTTAATCAGGAAGACTTGCTGTAAATGTGACCCAAAACAGGATGGTATCACAAAACTTTGCTGCAACTGATAAGCCAGAAGGTGCCCTGACACGGGTGGCTCATTCATTTCAAAAGGCATAATAATTACCTTTTCTTTTCATGTGGCCAGGGAGTTCTTACATTCCTCTCTCTTCAGCTCATATCCAATGTAGCCACATTACAAGCTGGAAGTGATTATTGATAAACTATGAAAAATACAGAATTAGGTTAAAAAAAATCTTCAAGCAAATTTATACTGTAGAGAAAAATCTGATGATGGTCCTGGCCTATTTAGTAGCCTGAATTCAACAAGTGCATTAGATATGACAGAAGAAGCCAAAACAGAAATCCCAACATGAGTTTACTATTTCCATCTACACAGAGTGCTTCATATGTGTCAGAGTAATTTCACCCATCTCAAGTCATACCTGAATGATAGGAAGAGAAGGAAGGAGTTATTATTGTTTACTTGGCATATGAAGAAATGGGGGAGGGGGTGAGTTTTTCAGGGTTTCTTTGAAGACCCCCATATCTAGCCTCTGATTCCTTTTTCCATGGCACTTCAATGTCCCCAAGGTCCACTGTATTTCTTGACTCTCTTTCATATTTTATTCCTTCATCCCTAACTTGTAATTCCAGCTCTGTGTGTAGCTTCTCTCCTTCTCTCTTGGCCAGAAATTAGGCAGCACAGGACCATTTTGGGAGCCAAGTATATTCATCCATGCTTCTCTCCTTAGCTAACAGACAGGCACATGTCATTCCGTTCTTTCTGCCTGGGTAGGTTGCCACAGAGCCATGAAAATAGGCAGGGCAGGAGGCTCTTTGTTTGCTCAACAGGGTGACATGTAAGTCAGAGCCAGTTGTGACTGTCACCTCAAGGTCATGAAGAACACAAAGATCCCAAAGGGAGTTTGGTAATGTTCCTTTTCCAAGTGAGCCTGGAGTCTTTGTGCACACTGATCAGCAGTGGCAACCTACCTCTTCTGCGCCAGCACTGCACTTGGCACGAAACCCCAGTGAGGCACAGACAGTCCCCAACTTACAAGCTGGATGGGCTCCAAGTTCATCTGTTCCAAAGTCAAGAATGTGTTTTTCCAGGAGGCATTGTTACAAATGGAGGAGGGGAGGATGTTCCCAGATGAACTAAAAAATAAAAATCTATTTAATATACTCCAAGAGTTGGCAAACTTTTTCTGTAAATGGCTAGATAGTAAAATTTTTAGCCATTATGGACTATATCATCTCTACATCTTCTCTGTTTTGACTTTTTAAGGGAGAAGGGGACCAATCCTTTAAAAATGTAGAGCCACTCTTAGTTCAAAAAAGGAAGGGGTAGATTTAGCCTCTGGGCCACAATTTGCCATGAATGCTTTGAGCCATCATCAGTACACAAATGACGCTAAACAATGGTTTTTGGTGCCCAGCATACAAGCATTGTTTTTTTTTTTAATATTTCATTGACACATCTCCACTGGACTAAATTAATGCTCCCCACCTGCATGAGTGGCTACATAAAATGACAAGTCCTTATCCCAGAGGTTTTCTAAGCAGACATCAGGAATGAAAGTGAGACCTGTGGTCTCCACTTGTATTCTGAGGGACAGGCAGGAGAGCAGAAGCCCAAGCGAGCCCATGGGCAAATCCTGCCATGACAATCTGAGCAACTCAGAACAGCAACAACAGTCAGACGCCACATAACCAGAGCTGGCCTGAAACTCCTCCCAGGCCCTGCTGAAGTGGAGGTCCCCAAAGTCTTTTGGGACCACAGTTGGCTCCTTGAAGAAGCCTCCTGACCACAGTGCCCTGTAGAAGGGCATTCAAACACCTGCTTCTCTGTTTCTTCCTTCTTTTCCTTTTCTGTAAGTCTGGAATCATCTGACTAGAAGTGGGTTACTATGGGAAAACATCCCTCCCCTGGATGGATCCTGAAGTCATGTTTCCCTGAGCGGGACCTCTTCCCCTCCTCTCTCCAGTCCTGATGGGCAGTGAGGAGGAGGAAGACGTTCCCAGCTGGAAGTAAGGTTGAAATCCCATGGCCTAGAGCAGGGTTCCACAGTGTTGAGAGAGGAGACTCCGTGGCTGGGCTCTGAGGTAGGGAGTGGGTAGAGGACTGATCTGAAAGGACATGGAAATATTGGGGCCACTTGCTAACACCACCATTACCTGTCTGGAACACAAAAAGGAAGGGTTGGCTGGATGCTCTGTGGCTCCTTCCCTTCCCCGCCCCCACCTCCTGTTGTATCGTGACCCTTTGCCCTTCACCTTTCCAAAAGTCTCCTTTCCTGATTCTATCCACCATCTCTGTCATTCTACTCTGCAATTCTCCAATGAAAGAGGTCCAGACAGGGGCCTCTGCTGTAAAGTAAAACATTTCCATGAAATATTGTGCCCATGCATAGCTCTGGTTGGCAGATGGGGCTCTCTGAGCAATAACCTGATTTTGTGAGCTCTGGCCACAGCCTCCAGTGAGCCAAGGGCAACAGATGGGGCCAAGGAGGCAACAACCTTCTCAACATCCTAATCCTGAAGGACTTTCACCCTTTACCTTCTGTCTGCATTTCTATTCCTATACTGTTCATTCCACAAGAAGAGCACAGAGACACTGCAGAAAGGAGCTGATGGTCAGAGTGGTTTCTGGGGTATTACTAACTGCCATCCCAAAATGTGCACCTCTTTTTTGCCATTTGCCGCCTCTTGTTCTGATAATTCAAAGTCTTTACTGAGTCCTGCAGTTGCCTTCTTTTCTCCTTTGCATTTTGTCCCTGGCCTTTGTTCTTTCTCTCCTATTGACTTTCCCTCTTGTGAGCACCTTGGGCCTCCCAGACTTTGATGGATCCCATAAAGGAAACTTGTTCTCAGTTAGCATTGTGCAATGGTTAATCCATCAGGTGGTATTCCTTAGGCAAAACTGCCAACTAGGCAGAGGATGTCCTTTCTTTTCTGGGGCTTTGCTCTTTGTCCCTGTCCCCACCAGCCATCTGTTACTGAGACTTACTCACAAAGCCCCCTGCTCACTCATCCTTTCTTTACATCGGGAAACTTTCTGCTTCAAACACAGGCCTTTCTCCCCCCAGGGTTCCAGTTTTGCTGAAAGCTCCAGCTATTCAGTCATTACAAAGCTCTACAGACTGCATAGCTTCAACAATGCACATTTACTTTCTCTCTTCTGGAGGCTAGAAGTTCAAGATCAAGCAAGGGGCTGGCTGCTTCTTCTGAAGCCTCTCTTGTCTTCTCCTTGCAACTCACTTGGTCTTTTCTCTGTGCATGCACACATCTGTGTCCCGATTTCCTCTTCTTATAAGGACACCAGTCATAGTGGATTAAGATCCAACCTCATGGCCTCCTTTAACCTTAATCATCTCTCTAAAAGCTCTCTTTCCAAATACAGTCACCTTGGAAGTGAATGGGGTCAGGACATCAAACAGCAGTTGAGGGGGAACTCGGTTTGGCCATATGATCCATATACTCTCTCTCCATTCTTCCTGTACAAAAAAGAGGTATCCATAATTTCTTTGTAGATCAGGAGTTCAAATTCAGCCTTTATTATTCCCAGGCCCTCTCCAAGTTCTTATACCAACTGTATACAAAATATATTTGGCAACTGTTTATGTGCTTTGTTTTGATCTTTCTGGTTCTTTTCAAAATCTATATCTGTTTAAAGTTAAAAGGCATCTTGTAGACACTGTACTCATATAGATTCTGTCTTTTTGACTACAGGGAAACTCTGGAAGGTCAGGAACAGTCATGTCATTTAGTACACCCATAGCAATACTCCAACTCTGAGTACTGGGACCCACCACCACCTGAGCAGGCAAAGGGACAGGGGAGCTGACCAAGGGCTGGGAGACCCTGCCTATAGGAACTCAGAAATATCCAGGAAGGCTCGAGTAATATTGGTAACCCTGGGGTTTCTAAAAAGTTCCAATAAAACTCTAGGTGGGGGCAGGGCACAGCATGAGGAATCTCAGTCTAACAGTCCTGAATCAAATGGGTTTATGGTCACCCCAGATGCATCTGTACCCTGGAAAGCAGAGCCCCACCATTGAATGAGGAGACCCTGACACCGAGGGTAGTGTGAGGCAGAACACCGTCAGATGAGGACCCTGTAGAGGCCCGGTCCTGGGCACTGCATAGCTGTGGACCTCTTGGATCCTCAATACTCTCTGCCCTTCATCAGGATTTGGACAATAGAAGCCAAGGAGCTTCCTGGTAGCTCTCCTCCATTCAATCTGGTAGTTGAAAAAAGAGGAAAGGAGGCTTGATCTGATACAAGGCCATGAACAGCCACTCCTGTGGATAAGAAGACAATTTAATTCAGACCTTGTGAAAATATGCTCCCACCTTCACTTCTGAAGCCTTCTGTGTGGCCTTCAAGTACCTTGTCCTATCCCCCTTGTTTCCCTTGTGAAATTCTATTTCTGCTTCATCAACCCACCCAAGTCCTTATTGGAGGCAAATTTATTGCCCTCATGGTGCCCTGTGACAGACACACAGAGTGGTGTTTTCTCTTCTGCCCTGGTTCCTGCTGAGAAACCAACAACATCAGTCCTCATTAGCAAGACTCAGAGATGCTCTGTTGCATGGGCATCTAATGGCCTGCTTTCTGTACAGGGGATGCTGCTGCTTTTGCCTTCTCCCAGCGCCTCTCAGGTTGGAGGTGTTTTCAGTCCCACAGTGACGCACCGTTGTCTAGATCAACATGATTCATCATTATCAGTCCAGTCTAGCAATTAGGAGAGGAAATCACAGGAAAAGCAAAGCCTCCACAAGAATTCAGTGTATGCAAGCCAAAAGCCAGCCAAAAACAGGTTGGATTTGCAGCTGTGGTTTATTGATATATCCACTAAAAAAAAAAATGTCTTGCTTCCCCAGTCTGGTCTGCAATTCTTTTGCTGAACCTTGCCTTATCTTTCATTATGAAAAGGCTTTAGCTAATTGAAGTCTTGAGGGCTAGGAAGGGCATGGCCCATTAATCAAAAGCTGAGAGTCGTAATGAGAACCTCCTCCCCTTCTCCCCCCTCCCCCGGCCCCTGTCACCCCTCCCCAGTCCCTGCATCATACCAGAAGTGACAGTGGCTGTAAAGTGTAGAGAAGGTAGGACATTGATGAATGTAGGTGAACAAGCAGCTTTAATCTACAAATAAGGTGCCCAAATTCAATCTGATGAGAAGAAGGCTATTTTTTAGTATGCCATGAAGTATTTTTAAGAACAAAACATGCAAGTGTTACAAATATTAAAAAAAAAACAAGTTGACAGTATTCCTCAAACCTTTTTTTAAAAATTGAAACACTTATTAAGGAGGAAGTAAATAAGAAAGTGAGGGTCCTTGCTTACTGTAACCTCCATTTATGGCAGCTAGCTTGGTCCCACCTTCCTCCTCTAAACTTCCACAGCATCCCAAAACCTGAACTCTGAGTGGGAGCTAAGTGAGTGGCAGAAATTCTGCTTCCACCTTGAAAGCCCCTAATCAAAGCACATGCTTTCCTCATACGATGTGAAGGAAAACAGCTCTTTATTTTTGTCTCTGGATATAACAAGCTACAAGAGTGCATTTGGAGTATTTCTACACAAACTTAATCCAATATCACAGACAATTCAATTCTTTTGCCCCCTTCCATGCTTCTGTGATGAATCAGGAGGAAATAAGGTTTAAGTAATAAAAACTGTTTTCACAGCACCTGCTACATTTTAAGCCCTTTGGGTGGGAAACGATGAGGTTTTACAGTCACTTTGTAGAAGAAATATTTTCACAGAGAACCAGAAGAGTGATGTGGGCATAAGAAGAGGAGAGGGAGTTTAGGAAAAAGAAAAAGATTGGGGACAGTTGAGTTTGCCCATTCCTTCTCCTGGAGTTCTCCTATGTGAACCTGAACCTGACCTTCCCAGCACCACCCATCATAGGAATGGACCTAGAAGGATCTTGGGAGTTGTGTTGTGGATGGGGATTCACAGGCCATCCCCTCTCTCAATGACCCTGACAAGTCACTGGAGCTCTTTGGCCCCTTGTTTATGC
Source organism: Castor canadensis (assembly GCF_047511655.1). Classification (NCBI taxonomy): domain Eukaryota; kingdom Metazoa; phylum Chordata; class Mammalia; order Rodentia; family Castoridae; genus Castor; species Castor canadensis. Next base: position 105,157,972 of record NC_133399.1, on the reverse strand, counting down.
CTGTGAAATGGGGGAGCAACTAAAACGATGGGCAGGAAGGAACAGATCAAAACCTGTGGACGATGATGAACTCCACTGCACGCCAGTGCTCTGCCTGTCTTGACTTCTCCCAATTTCTGTGTACAGAAGATGTTATTATAATGCAGATGACCTTTCGGTATCTTCAAGCAATGGCAGCTCCAAATGTGAGGAAAGAGAGAATAAGTCTTTCCTTCCTCTGTCCTTCATCCTACTTCAGCATTGTCTGTTTCCAAGAGTTGGTCCGCCCTTGTTTCTGTTTAATTAGAAAGGAACTCATAAAACCAGCTCTGTGCCATGGTGGAGATTGGCCATTCCTGAAGTTAGGGTGCTAGGCACCAGTCAAATGCTCAGATACCTGTCCCACATGGCGCTGTTTTCCTTGACTTGGAAATATCCCTACCTGGAAATTTTGTTTTAATTTTTAAGTAAGAGTCCCTGAAATTCTACCAAGTTTGGGATCAAGGCCACTCAAACCAAGAGTGTCTAGAGCTGCTGTTTGTAATCTCGCTCACATTGGCTACTTTCTTGGCAGGAGGAAGTATTTTTATGTTATCATGGTTGTCCTGTGAAAGGCGCAACGTAAAGTATGACCACTTTACAAAAGGTTATAAGAAAGAGAAGTAGTGTTGACCACTGGAAGAAGAAACAGAGTTTGACACAAGGATTAGGTTTAAAATCATCTGAGGAACAGGGCCCAGCACTGCTTGGCAACTGTCAGAAGTAAATGTTTACACGACTAAACAACAAATCCCAATCATGATTTGTTTTCACTGGGAATTCAGTCCCCGCAGTGGGACCTCCAAGGCACGACCTTGGTTCTAATTTCAGGTCCTGCCCCACAGGTCAGGCATTTCTGTGGACCCTTGAAAGGACTGCTAGGAGCCTCCAGCAGGTGGCTGGCCAGAGAGTCCACACCATAAGCTCAGCTCTGCAGGACTGGGACTGACTGGGCAGCCAGCTGCACACAGAGGCGCCTTTGGCAGTGATTTCCTACTGTCTCCTGCTCCATGGTCTTTCAAGACTCGGACTCTCAAACTTGCTTTACAGGGAAGGAAATGAGGGGATGAGGTTCTTGGCCCAACTCTGCTTTGGATAAACACAATCTGGCTATTTCAGTCTTCTGGGTTTTAAGAAGCAGCTGCTAAGTTGTGTGAGAGCGAAGGAATTGGTGTTGGCCCAAATTAAAGTGAACCATTTCCAGTTGTCTCCATGCCGGCAGGGACAGAGCTAGCGCATGGCCCACAGGGAGCAGAATATGGCTGGCCTGACTAACGGGGAAACAAGTGCTGGCTAGAAGAACAGCTCTAGCAAAGTCTGCACTTGGAAAAATGAATACATTGGATCTAGAGTAAGAATTCTTATTCAACAAAAGGTCAAAGTTGTGATCACATTGATGTGTTGTGTGATGCCTAATAAAAATATGATGGTTCATTAAAGGTCAACCTACACTGTTTTTTAAGGGAACACACACCTGTAACATGAAGCCTGCTCCCTGTCCAGAACTGGAGTTCTACAGCCTCATGCTACTTGTGTCACTTTGAATCCACCTCTAGAGATGCTTGGTCTTTTTTTTCTAATTTTAGTTTATTCATATGTACATACAATGTTTGGGTCATTTCTCCCCCCTTCCCCTTGCCCCCTCCCTTAGCCACCCCACCCTCTCCCTCTCCCCCACTACCCCCTCGCTTCCAGTAGAGCTGCTTGGTCTTGCCTGACACATGAATTTACTTCTTTATTGGGCATTCATCTGACACACATGACCCAAATCTAACAGAGTACTGGTATCAGCCCTAGGACAGTAGCTTGGTTATTTTACAGTCAGTTTAGTATAGCTTCCCTGTTGTGCTCTTAACACTTAAACACTTGGACTGGGGATGTAGCACCACGGTAGGGCACTTGCCTAGCATTCATGAATTCGATCCCAATTCATGGGATGGATCCCAAGCACCACAAAAAAAAAAAATAATAATAATAATAAAACACCAAAGTCCCATTACTGTCCCTCAAATTCTAGCACATCCACAAAAATAGAAGCCACACTGCAAAACAAAATCTGGTGGGAGCTGCTTCTGTACCCTGCTGCTCTCCAGGTCATTTATCCAGTCCACAGGAAGGGCTGCCTGCCTGCCAGGGGGTGGAGAATAACAACGGAGGGGGCACAGTCCTCACCCCCAAAGCACCTGTGGTTCATGGAGGGTTCACACAGCTCAGCGAGTGCAGTCGAGTGCAGTAAATGTGTAACTTGAAGGTTTATGCAGGCTGTGCATAGGAGCTTGGAGAAGGCACCCTCCCAGCCTTGGAAGTTAGGCTTTCTCAAAAATGGTAACCTCCTGTGGGATCCCAGAGAACAGAATGGAGTAAGGAGCAAAGGGAGTTATTCCTAGAAAGAAAAGATCACATTTGTGCAAAGGCCCAGGGGCTGGTCCATGTCAGATGTGTGCTGGGCTTAGTCCCTCCTTCAGTTGGCCAGGCAAAGGGCAATTAGCCTTCCCAATCATGGTGGCCACTTGGCTCTGCAAACCCTGCCCCCCAAAGGTTCACTGGCGAACCACATCTGCTTTGCTTCTCACTTATTTGTAAGCCAAAGAAGAGCCTATGAAAAAGCCAGGACATGGTGAGCACAGGACTTTCCTAACAGGGCCACCAGGTTTGGTGTAGCTGAAAAGTGAAAGGCCTTGGTTTTCCAGTGGCCTGATTTTCTTTGTTCTCAAGGCTTAGCTCAGCATTCTTTCTTTCTCATCATGCAAATAAACATTTGCTCCAACATGAAACAGCTAATCCACAAGAATAACCAATGCTTTGGATGCCTTAACAAGAAAATGGTATCAAGGCGCTTTGGTGTTATTAGAAGTTGAGGAATTGTTTATAGCAAGATAACATTGTACAATATAGTTTAAAAGAAAGAGTTTTGCCTACAAAAAATGCAGTAAATAATTGCGTCACTATGATGCCTGGGTGGCCACCTTCCACATCATCATCGAAGGGTGGCAGCTGAGGCCATGTCAGGCACAGAACCTGCAAAGGAACCCTGGGAGTTTATTACAAACGGAGCACAGCAGGGGAGGTAGGAAAAGAGCAGAAAATGTGAAGGACTTGGAGTCATGCTTTTACAATCAACTAGCAAGTAGGAAGGACGTGACTTGCTGGGGCAAAGGAGAATGAATCTGGAAGTTCCATTTGCTGTGAAATTAAAACTGTTTTAGTAAATAATACTGATGCCCTTGACTCATGAGCCCTGTGATGTTTCCTGGCGTGCTGCAGCTTTTCTGCTTGTATCCTCCTTCAATCTGTTCAAAATACAGACATGACACTTCCACGTTGGTGAAGAAGCAAATGTGGGTGGGTTGGCTGATTTTAGAAGCCATGGTTTTCCTGTAACCTTTGCAACTGCTGTCATCCATAAGATTCCTGTGAGGTACACTTGCTACCTGGGCAGTGTTTGTGAACCATGCCCACCTGCTCCAGATTGGCAACTGGTCAACTGAGCTGACCATCTCATTACTTTTCCTTTTATGATACAAAAAAAGTAGTTAGCTAAATCATGCTGAGAGTATGTGTTCTGTAGTATACGATGGAGAATTCTCTCCTGTGTCAGATTAATATGCTCATGTGTGTGAATTGTTACACTTGACTTATCTGCACCGTCGTGTATTGAGGCTTATATTCAACACCCAGGCTGTCTACAGTGGCTTCGAAGCATTTAATTCCTTTTAAGTGGATTCAGTATCCTTACAATGTGCTATTTAAGTGTTTCTGAATTTTCTACACACTATTTTTACAGGTCCATTTGTTTATGATGTAATGTGGTGAACAATCATGTTGGCTTTGTTTTTTTTTTTAAGAAAATGAATGTACATATTATTAAGCAAATCAATAAATTATTTAAAAGATATTCTTTATGGATCATGCCCACTGTTAAAATGAATTTATTTGTTTAATAAAGTGACTGTCCAAATGATAAGAATTTATATGGTCCTTATACATATGGATGCCATATATTTAAGTGTTGTTCCATATTGATGTATGTTCTTCAATAAAATATTTCAAACATCTTTCTTTAAACATTGAATCCTCTTATTCCCCAATCACGATGTGCTGTTAATATGTCTGCTGAGACATATTAAGTTGAGACAAGGACAGTTGCTGTCTTTAGCCAACAAAATAGGGAAGATTGGACAGAGGGTATGGAGGCTGGCCACAGGCAAGAACCAACATACAACTGGATCATCATGTTTAGAGGAAGGGAGGGCAGTAATGGAAGCCAAACGTGGAACATTGAATGTGTTCAAGAAAGGTTATATTAAATGACCCAAAGCCCAGGCAATAGGTAAGCAAGACTAGTAGTCAGAAAAGGTCATGGGCGACACAGGCCAAGAAGAATTCTTTCATAGCAGTGCTTGTCTGATCATAGTCTCAGACCCTGGGAGCTCCAGGTCTACCCCTGAAGCCTCATTCCCTCAATAGGACTCCTCAGCAGTATGGTGGCCTCACTGGGACATGAACTCTGGAGTCAGATTGTTGGGAAGCTGTTACAGGTGCCAAATTCCCTCAACCACTTGCCACCTGTATGATTTCCAGTCAGTGTTCAACATCTCTAAATTTTCATTTCCTCTTCTCAAAAAAGGGAATAATTACTGTACATCACTCAGGGTAGCTGGGATGGTACCTAGGGCAATGCCTGACATGCTTAGCGCTCAGCAGATGTCAGTTGGTCTTTTTGTCCTTGATCTTGCTAGTTTTGTCATTTTGACTACCCACAAAAATGAGTGTCCCCTTCCTGGAGAGATGGGGTCATTAAGTTCTTAGCATTTGAGTCATAGGATAGATAGTGCTACATCTTGTATTCTGATTTAGGTTTTGTCGAACAGTGTCACATCCTACATATGGCCTGCTGGGTTCACCTGTCAGAGCCCCATAGAGGTGGTGAATGAAAGAGAGATGCAAGTGGGGGACATCCTAAGGTACATGAAAGTTTTCATTTCTTCAGGATCTATTTCCAACCAGCTTTGAAGTGGTTTGAACTGGTTTGTAGCTAACATTGCTGGATTATTCTAGTGATTTCTCCTTTTAACTGTATCCTTTGCCCCGGTATATAGACTATGGAAGAGTGATAAAGTGGAGATGGGATTATTAGTTCCTATGAAAACAGAGAAATATTTTGCAATAGATGATCACAATGGCATTAGGTCACAGAACTGCTGTGTACTCTTCATGGCAACATCAACAATTCAAATGCATCATCTCATGTAATCCTCTGACAATCCTATAAGAAGTACTAGGAATCGATTAGGGTGCGTTTGGCTACAAGGAACAGAATACTTGTAGCCACACACGATATATTTTTTAATACTTTTATCAGTATTTGGTCTAAAAACACACTTTTTTGCCCAAGAGGTTTTGAGTCAAGCTGACTATGTTTGTATCCTGTCTAGTGATATGTCATTTGGACAACCAGTTCTCTGGGGAGAAAACAAAATAACCACATGGTTTGCAGCACTCATAAACTCCTGTGGTACAAGTTCTCCCACAATGGCCAATTTTATTTTATTTTCATTGTTTTATTATTCATATGTGCATACAAGGCTTGGGTCATTTCTCCCCCCTGCCCCCACCCCCTCCTTACCACCCACTCCGCCCCCTCCCTCTCCCCCCCACCCCCTCAATACCCAGCAGAAACTATTTTGCCCTTATCTCTAATTTTGTTGAAGAGAGAGTATAAGCAATAATAGGAAGGAACAAGGATTTTTGCTCGTTGAGATAAGGATAGCTATACAGGGCATTGACTCACATTGATTTCCTGTGCATGTGTGTTACCTTCTAGGTTAATTCTTTTTGATCTAAACTTTTCTCTAGTTCCTGGTCCCCTTTTCCTATTGGCCTCAGTTGCTTTTAAGGTATCTGCTTTAGTTTCTCTGCATTAAGGGCAACAAATGCTAGCTAATTTTTTAGGTGTCTTACCTATCCCTACCCCAACCTTATGTGCTCTCACTTTTATCATGTGCTCAAAGTCTAATCCCCTTGTTGTGTTTGCCCTTGATCTAATGTCCACATATAAGGGAGAACATACGATTTTTGGTCTTTTGGGCCAGGCTAACCTCACTCAGAATGATGTTCTCCAATTCCATCCATTTACCAGCGAATGATAACATTTCGTTCTTCTTCATGGCTGCATAAAATTCCATTGTGTATAGATACCACATTTTCTTAATCCATTCGTCAGTGGTGGGGCATCTTGGCTGTTTCCATAACTTGGCTATTGTGAATAGTGCCGCAATAAACATGGGTGTGCAGGTGCCTCTGGAGTAACCTGTGTCACAGTCTTTTGGGTATATCCCCAAGAGTGGTATTGCTGGATCAAATGGTAGATCAATGTCTAGCTTTTTAAGTAGCCTCCAAATTTTTTTCCAGAGTGGTTGTACTAGTTTACATTCCCACCAGCAGTGTAAGAGGGTTCCTTTTTCCCCGCATCCTCACCAACACCTGTTGTTGGTGGTGTTGCTAATGATGACTATTTTAACAGGGGTGAGGTGGGATCTTAGTGTGGTTTTAATTTGCATTTCCTTTAAACAATGGCCAATTTTAAACTGCCAACATTATTGAACATGGCCTTGGGAAGAAATGTGCCCAGTCGGTTCTCAGGAGCCTATATAAGCCACCTTCGGCACACCACAGGTCCTGCACAGCTCCTTAGTAGTGTGTGACCTATGCCTACTTGTGTTCATTTCCTCATCTATAAAAAATGTGGTACTAACAGTAACTTCCTTCTCAGACAGGTACATGTGAAGAATTTCCCTTTGGGCTGGGCGTGGTGGGCTGGAATCACACCTTAATTCCAGCTACTCAGGAGATAGAGATAGGGAGGATTGCAGTTTGAGGCTAGCCCGGGCAAAAAGTTAGTGAGATCCCCATTTGAACAATAAGCCAAGTATGTGGGTGTATACCCATAATCTCAGCTATGTGGGAGACATAGCTAGGAGGATTGCAGACCAGACCATCTTGGGGGAAAGAAATGTGAGACCCTATGTGAAAAATAACGAAAGCAAAAATGGCTGGGAGTATGGCTCAAGTGGTAGAGCAGCTGCCTAGAGGGTGAGAGGTCCTGAGTTCACACCCAAGTGCCACCACCAAAAAAACTTTGGTGCCCAGTAAGCAGTCAATGACTGTTAGCTCCTGTTACTGTTTTTGTTATTGAAAGCACACTGATTCTTATGAACACAAAGCACACACCATTTCAGAAGAGCAAGTCTTCATCCATACTCACTTGCTAAGTGGAGTGACTCTCCCAACACAGGCAACGTTACAGTCTTGCTTCAAACGCTCTCTAGCACTGACTCGCATTAATTTGCGAGGCTCTCTTTCAGACTCAAAAGTTTTGAGTCTGAGTTTGTATTTCAATCTTAACCAAAGTATTTAATAACTATGCACCAGTTTTCTCAAAGGTCCTTCTAAGACCAAATCCTTCTGTCAGCCAATTGTTATTATCAGTCTTGTTTATAAATGCAAATTGTCTCCAACAGAATTTATGGGAAATATTCTGTTGGAGAGATGGAGGGAAAGTCACTCCCCTTGTACTCACTGTGCACTTGTTATTGATCTAATCCATACACATATTTCAAACATAATGCACATGCATGGTAAACTAATGAAGTAAAAGCTCCATGGTACACAAGACTGGGGTGAGCCCTGGGCTCCTGAATGCTGCCACACTCCACCCTGCAGCTCCCTTCTGCAAGAACCACACATAGAAGGACAAAAGCCAGATGACAAACACAGCACCATTTTGATTAATCCCTGGAGACCTGCCCCCAAGTCTCTTCTCTGCTCAGCTGTGGTGGCTCAGCCAGGATTCCTACATATGATTTGCTTGAATCTGAATGCTTATGTCCCTCTAAAATACTTATAGTGAAGCCTAACCTCCATTTTGAAGGAGATGGCAGGCTATGGGAGGTAATTAGGTCATGAGAGCAGAGCTCTTGTGAATGGGATTTCTCATTTATAGATGAGACCCCCAACTATTAAAGAAGAGGAAGGTGGAGGGCAAGAAAGCGTGGAAAGGAGGGTAGACGTGATCAAACCATGATACACACATGTATGGAAAAGTCACAGTGAAATCTATGAATCTGTACAATTAGTATGTGTTAGTAATCATAATAAAAATAAAATGACAAGATTACCTCCACACACAAAAGAAGAGACAGTAGAGAGCCCCCTCATCCCTTCTGCTATATGAATGAGCTGGGAACAGGTCCTAACCAGATACCAAATCTACTAGTGCTTTGCTTTTGGACTTCCCCACCTCCAGAACCATGAGAAATGCATTCCTGTTGGGTATACGCCACCAGTTCATGGTATTTTGGTACAGCAGCGGGACAGACTAAGATAAAGACAAACTCAGTGCCCACCTCCATTCAACCCCATGAACAAGACAGGAAAGCCACAGTTGCAAGCATGGCCATGGCCGCTCTGGAAGCGAGACCCTGGTCATAGGGCAATGAGGATGAGACATGAATGAGGACACTTGCAATCCTGCCCACTAAAACTGTGAGGTCCAAGAACAGGCAATCAGATTACATCTTCCTCCTTGGTTTGGTGGGGGTGAGAAGACAGAGGGGATGAGGGCAGCAGTAAAGGCAGGGAGTTTCTTCCTCTCTGTGGGCAAGAGTACAGCACAAGAAGAGAAGAGGACATCTTCCTGTCTCATATAAAAGCCATATGTGGGTGTCAGTTGAAGAGCAATTGCCTCATCAACCTCCAGTCCAGCCTTGAGTCCAGCCCCCTAGAGATAACCACCATTTCTTATGAGTTTATTCAGTCAATACATGTCTATTGAGCATCGATTACAGGCCAGACAACATCTCAGCACACATTAACAAATAACATGGAGGAAAAGACTTGCCCCATGAAGTTTGCATTCTAGAATCTTCCAGAAGTATTCTACCTACATGTGAATAAGCAGCTTTTTTAAAATACCATTATAAAAATAGAATGAGCCAGATGTTCTGACTGGTTGTCCTAGGTGAATTTTTATAAATCAGTGATTGAGTAATTGGTCAGTGTCTGATTATCTTGGATTGCTGAGTTTCTGCCTTAACAAATACGCCAAAAAGTTAAGGCAAAGTCCAGTCTCCTGTTCTTTGGAAAGTTATAGTCTGATATTGTAAGTCCTACAAAATGACTTGGAGAGCTTATTTTAGAGTTTCTAGCATTTTTAAGGGTCATAAACTTATTTCAACAGCGTTGTCACTGCCTAAAATATTTTTGGAACTCTTCTGAGATTGCCTTTAGAGTCAATTTATGTGTGGCACTTCCCCCCGCCCAAAGTCCCTTATTTACTTACTACCACAAATAGTACTAGCCTTGGCCATGAAAGGTCTTTCTCAGACGTGAAAGGTGAGCCTCATTGGCTGAGGGGCAGCTTCAGAGGTCCCTGCCTTTGGATTCCATGGGTGACCATTGCCAATGCATTGGCCAGATAACTTTGTCATTCTGTTGGCCAAATGCAAGTTGGGGAGGTCAATCCACTATAAAAACTCATTCTGAACAAATTCAGTGGAAAAAATTAGGTCAATGATTTTCAAACTTTTTTAAGTGGTGCAATTCTTTCATTGGATAAAAGTTTTACTCAGAAGCCCAATATGTGAAACAAAGATAAACAGAGACATTTTTGAATGGCGTGGGGAGGGGAGTAAACCCTAACCACTCAGGCATCTCACTCCTCTCCCTCTCTCCCTGGTGACTGCATAGGAGCCACTAGAAAAGACTGTAAACTCTGCTAGGCTTTCTGGGGAGGGGTCATCTGACCTTACACACCTGGCCCATACTATCAATCAGAAAACATTTCCCAAGTGAGAGAGAGAATCAGGCAGATCTGGGAGTTGGGGTTGGAACACAGTCTTTATAAAAAACTTAGCTTTCAAAGAAGCCTACTGCAGATCAAAGGACTGCCAAGGACTGATGATAATTTCCAAAGAGTGGTATGCGTCTGCAGCAATGATTTTCTGAAGGCTGAAATTCAGAGCAAGATGAAGTTTAGGAAGACTGTTTAGGAGTTAGAAGGCCACACTACTGATGTCACAGGAGTGCCAAATACTCACTTTCCATCTTGCTCCATTCGTCTCCAGCAGACCGAATAATTCATTTTAAAACTAGGGAGGTAACACACATGTATTAAACAAGTATATATGAAATGTACAGCCAAGACAGAGAGGCAGTCAAAACCCATGGAAGAGGGGGCCAGAGTTGGAGCAGGACCCAGAAGTGAGCCTGTGAGGGGCCCAGTATATTCTGAATAAATTAGTAAATACAGTTAGACAGCACTTATTTATAGCTTACTGGGAGCAGGCATTAGTCTAAATGTTTTAGGCGTGCTAGCTCATCTAATGCTCCCGATAGAACTGTGAAGCAGGCTATTATTTCCACCCTTTTATAGAAGAAAACCTGATGCTCAGCAGGGTTTAGGAGTTTGCAAAATTCACACAACAGTAAGTGGCAAAGCTGGGATTTGAACCCAGTCATTTTGATTCCAGGGACCAATTTGTGAACCACAATGCTTCTGGAAATTAGACTGTCTGTATTATTAGACTGTCCTAATAAAGGACCAAGTTGAAGGACATATTTTACATCTTTTGTGAGTGGCTTCTCTAAAAGCAGTGCAGTCTTGAGGTTCAAGGGAAGAAGAAGAAGAAGGTCTGATCAAGAATGACAGAGCTGGAACAGCAAAGGGAAATGCTGCACCCTGGAAGCAGCTCACTCCCAAACCAAAGCTGAGCCTGCCAGTTTATTTCTTTCCAGATTCACCAGGCACATTAAACTATTCCTTCATGAGATGAATGGAAAAAAAAATGAGTGGAGAGACCCAACTCCTCCCAACACAGGCAATGAAAGAAGCGAGGACAGGTCAGGGCAGTAGAGGGACCCAAAGTTAGATAAGAAGTAAAATTTAATATGGTACAAAAAGCCAGTGCTAGAGTGAAGAGGCTGAATCCCCGCAGATGGTCTCAACCCAGGAGATACCCTGAGATAAATGAAGCTGCCAAAGGTGGCACCAAGAGCTAAGCAGAGTCAACAACCAGGACATTGGTGAAGTGGCTACAAATACCTTTCTGAGACAGGTACTCAACACACATCCTCTGTACTAGCCTGCTTTCCATTATTATGACAAAACACACACACACACACACACACACACACACACACACATAATCAACTGAAAAGGAAGAAAGCCTTATTTTGACTCATATGGAGAGGCAGGCTTTTCAACTCATGGTGTCCAGGAATGAAAGAGAGAAACAGGAAGGGACCAGCATCCCAATACCAATTTAAGGCCTGGCCCCAATGACCTCATTTCCTCCAACTTCCTCCAATTAAAGGTTCTATCACCTTCCAATAGTGCCAAGGGCTAGGTACCAAGCCCTTAGCATATGGGCCTTGAGGATATGTCAGATCCAAATTGTACCACTGCCTAAGGTAATGTACTGTTCATAGCAGTTTTTAAAGTCTATGTGTGAATCTTTTACAGGTGAGTAAACTAAGGCACAGTGCCACAAAGCATGTGCTCACAGTTTCCTAGATAGCTTCGTGCCTCTTTTCTCCCTCTCATAGTCTCACTTCTTGGCAAAGAAGAAAAAGAAACTTTCTGTGATGCAAAATATCTAAATGTTGCCCTAAATTTTTTAATTCTCCACTGCATATAGAAAAGCTCTTAATAAAATGTTTAACGTGGTTTCTTTCCAAAAGCACACTCACTACCCACAGTTGACAATACTCTCACATCTTAAAATTGGGTCACATGGCTTTTAAAACCATAACAAGATATTTAGACCTGGGCATCTCTGAACATATGATTGTCATCCATATACTCGTCCCCAGGCTCCTAAGCAAGCGACTTCAGTCTAACACTCTCCTATGCTCAGCTACATTAGGGAGCCCCTAAACTAATTCCATGGCCCCAAGAGTGAGCTGATGCAATCCAGCTTCCTGATTTTTTGATAAGAAAGCCACTGAGAGACCCAGGCTTGCTGGTACATATTGTTTCCAGAAAAATCTCTTCCCAGAATTCATCTTAGTAACACTCATTTTAATGACTGCAAAATGAGCACCAGAGTTTATATCCTTATTCCCCATTAGCTGGTGATTGGAAAGGTGTTGATTTAACCACTACTTGTTACCCATGTGAAGTGTGAGAGGGACACTGTCACATTGAGATAAATGTTTAATAAAAGAAGAAAGGGACTGACCTCTCCAGGTTCAGTACTCCATAGACAGTCAGAAATCTTGAGGTCCAACAAAGAGTCACATCCATACTTAGAAGAGACATCCTCACATCCTCAGCTTGCCTGTAGCTCTGAACTAGAGGACAGGGTACTAGAGCAAATGAGCTGGAGGTAGAAAGAGGTGAGTGAGCAGCAGGCCGGGAGCCAAATCTCCAGCACAGGCTTAGTAACTGAAACCTGCCTTGCAGGTCACTCTGAAAGGTATATTTGCTCAGGTAGGAGGAAGAAGGTACAGTTAATTCTCATTACTGAGTCTCAGTACTTAAATTCTATAAAGTCACTACAAACACTGAATTAGCAAATACAGCCAGTGCTCCTGAGAAAATAAAGGGTTAGATTCCTGCCAACCTCTGGTCACAATATTTGTGTCAACTGACAAATACATCACTGTCTTAGTCTCTTGTGTTTTTCTGTAACAGAGTAACACAGACTGGGTCATTTATAAAGAAAACAAATTGTCTCATGGTTCTGGACACTGTGAAGTTCAATGTCAAGGTGCCAGCATTTGGCAAGAAGGACCTTCTTCCGGCATCATGCAGAAGGTGAGAGGGTGAGAGAAAGAGAAAGAAGTGGGAAGAACTCATCCTTTGTAAGAATGTTACGCTCAACATAGTGAACCTACTCCTGTAATAATGGCCTTCATCCATTTGGGAGGGCAGAGACTTTCTGACCTGATCACTTCTTAAAGGTCTCGCCTCTCAACACTGCTGCCCTGGGGGTTGCAATTTTAGGGACAAAGTCAAACCACAGCTGTAACTTTGTTTTCTGCATTTCTCTTTCAAGGCAGCTTATTTAATATGTACTGCTGGTTCGTTCTCATTGAACTTGACAGCAGCTGCATTACTGTTCAATATCATCCACTTGAAGCTTATCTAGCATGAGTACATCCTCATAAGCCCCACCACAGCCTTCCTGCACTTGGAAACTACAGACAGCACTTCAGCACTACCTGTGGGGTCCATTGTAAATGGCAAAATCTCTGAAAAATGCACAAAATGTGGCACTAACTAGGCCACATTTACAGAAGCAAAGTGTTACCTTGTTCAATTCAGCTAGGAGCGTGTTCATCCCAGTGGACTTGCCTGCTCCCTCTCACCTCCATCTTCAACCCTGTATTTTTTCTCATTCTTTGAAGTGTTTATGAGTTACGTTTAACTCTTTCCTTCAATCTGGATTTAGTTTAGTGTGTGATGTAAGGTTAAAGTCCTAAGTTTCATTTGTATCTCATTATTCCAACAAACTCAGGTGACTGACCTTCAGTCCTTGCCACTGCTACAATAAATCCACATGGAATAAACAAGGTAGGCGTTCAGTCTGAGAACTTTTATAGATGTTTTTCCCATGATCCCCAGAGATCTTTGAATTAAATTTATCCCAATGTCACAATAAATACCAAGTCCAGAAGCCACTTCATTTATTTTCCATTTCCAATTATGCTCAGTTGTCTCATCCATCTAAACTCAACAGATAAACAAATTCAGTGTGCTCCAGATATGAAATAGCTCATCGCCATCTAAAATTTCACATTTTAAACTCAGTCCTCCATCAATTCAAACCCCTATTCTCACAAAGGAACCAAGGCCCTATGAATGAAACTCCCAGCATCCCTCTAACAGGTCATACAGATGGGTCCAAGAGCTTCCAGTCCTTCAGTCCTTTGACCTGCTGCTGCTCAATCCTGTAGAGACCATCCAGGGGCCTGACTCTGGAGGTTGCTCCCCACTGCAGCCAAGATTGTACCTCCAAAAGTGGACTTGACCAGCACTAGCCACCCATGAGTCACACTTTTCCAAACTTCTGTATTCCCTTCTGGTCTCAGAATTTGGAAGACAAACAATTTCAGAACCAAAAGTGACCCAGGAAGAACTTTCAAAACAAGCATGCACTTCCTTATTTGGCAGAAGACCCCACACTATGGCAATTCCAGGCTAACACATTATAGCAGCAGACCTAGGTCATAGCTGGCCCTCGGTGTTTCTTTCAGAAATAGATGGAAGATGGAGACGAGAAGGGTAAAAAGAATTCATGGTATTCTTTGTCCAGGCAATAAGCAGATCTAAACATGCTGCTTCTGTGAACTAGAAGTCATCTGGAGAAGTTGTACAATGAAGAGTTGGTTTGGGAGAGAAGTGGTGGAGGGGAGCTCTATCAACTAGAAACTCTATCTCCTCCTCATAAAGGGGTATTTGAAATATTTGCTTAAATTTTTTAGGAATACAAATTGGGGCTATTCTAGTTCACAGGCCATTTCTGAGGATGCCTTATTCTGTCTCTTCCAAATATGGAAAAACTTTAAAATTCTATTTTTGGGGCGGGGGCAGATGGGAAGGTACTGGATTTTGAACTGAGGGCTTCATACTTGCTAGACAGGCACTCTACCACTTGAGCCATGCTTCCAGCTCTCTTTGCTCTGGGTATTTATTTCTGGTTATTTTGGAGATAAGGGCTCACTTTTGGCAAAGGCAGAGCTGAACGTTTCACTTCCTGCTGGGATGACAGGGGCATGCCACCACGCCAAGCTTATCTTCCACTAAGATGGGATCTCACAGACATTTTTTGCCTGGACTGGTCCAGAACTGCACTCCTCCCAGTCTCAGCTTCCCAGGTTGCTTGAAATGACAGACATATATCACAGTTCCCAGCTATTAGTTGAGATGGGGTCTCACGAAATTTTTGCCCCAGCTGGCTTCAAACCTTGATCCTGCTGATCTCAGCCCCCCAAGCAGCTAGGCATGAGCCACAGACACCCTGGTAAAATTCCACTTTCATTTACCATCTTCCTCTTGATCCCTGTGTCCCTGGGACCCCAAAGTCACCTTCAACATGCACTCAAATGACACAATCTCTGCACTCCCCAAAATAGATTGCTACAAGCCCAGTCTCTTCTTCATTATAGAGAGACATAGTCTGACCACATGGCTTTTGGTATCAGACTGGCTCAGTTCAAGTCCCAGCTCTGATACTTCCTAGCAGTAAATTATCCATTTATTGCCTTAGTTTCTTCATCTGAAAAATGAAGATGGTGAAACAGCATCCACTTTGTAGGACTGTTGAAAGACTTGGACACACAAGTGGCCTGACATATATGGAGCACTCAATGAGTGTCAGCTGTCATTCCAGTTACGTCTCTAAGTAGATGACAAGTCCTGAGCTCCTCTCAGCTACCTGCTGCTGCTGTCCCAGAGGACACCTAGCCTATGCCTCAACATCTTTTGTCTATCTCGCCTCCCTGGAAAGCCATACTGCTCTCCTGGACCTAACTCTTAGATGGACATCACTTGCTTGTTGGAAACACAAGCATTTACTTTTTTTAATTTCCTTACTCAGTAATACTACCTAAATACATTTTTCTTGGTGTGCCATCTTCCAGCTGAGTTAAGGAACAGAGTAAAAATGAATAAAGAGACAAAAGTGATAAAGACTGAGCCATCTCCAACCTTGAAAAACAAAGCTGGAGGACTGGTTATTTGAGCTGAGTCCACGCTGACTTGAACTGGATTTCTGTTCAATTGGGAACCACCTCTTGCTTCGCTGGGGAAAGTGTCTATTTTGCCATGTGCTAGACTGGACTCTGCTCTAGCCCCAGAATTGATCACTCATCCCCAATAATGGCAGATCTTCCTCTGAAAATATCTCCTGTCACAAGTACCGGCTCTCCAGTGGGAATGTGTCAAGGACAAGAGCATCTGGTCACTTACTGGCAGACACCAGAGGAACTCTGTGGCACACATTGAGGTCCCCAAGCAGGTGTACCCAGCATTGCAGGTGTTGACTATGATTCTATTGAAGGAGCAGGGGTCAGCACTCAAAAACTTCATTCTCTTTTGACCACAGCTATCCTTGCTGGATCTCTCAGCCATTTATGCAAAAGGAACAAGTCCAAGCAAGTGACAGATAATCATTACTAACAAAGATTTGACCCAAATTCCATCCTGGGCTCCTGCCAAATCAGTCACGTCCCTCTCTGCTTAAAATCCTCCCGTGACATCTCAACAATCTCAGGGTAAAATCCAGACCCTTAATAAGCCCCTGGCTGAACAGCCTCCCATCCCTGTTCCTCTGCTCTCCATGACCTCTGCCCTTCTGCTCCTGATTGCTCCTCCTGCCTCTGTAGGGAAGCTCCTCCCTTCTCCACACCTGCCCAGCCCTTTTTACTCAGCCTCAAATCTCAGCTAGCATAGCTAGCCCCTTCCCAGACCCCAAGGCTAGGTCAGATCTTACAGCATTCTCTACTTCTTTGTAGTACTTATTAAATTATTATTAAATAACTAATTTATAGTTACAGTCACACCTCCACATAATTAAATAACTAACTTATAATTACAGTCACACCCCCATATAATAAAGTAACTAATTTATAATTACAGTTACACCTCCATATAATTAAATAACTAATTTATAATTTTAGTCCACCTCCATATTTGCAGGGTATTGATTCCAGGACTTCCACCTTACAGATACCAAACTTCAATGGATGCTCAAATTCCTTATATAAAATGGAATCTATATAACCTACACACATGCTGTCATACTTTAAATCACCTTTAATTTACTTATAATGCTTGATACAATGTAACATGATATAAATAGTTTTATTGTTCAAGGCATAGAAAAAATGTATGTATATGTTGAGTACAGACACAAATTTTTACCCAAATATTTTTGATCCGCAAGTTGGTTGAATGCACAGTGCAGAACCCAAGGATATCAAAGGTCAGCTGTATATGGAGGACCTGCCTCCCTGTCCAGAATGTGAGGTCTGTGTGTTCCAAAGCAGACCATGTCTATTGGAAATCTTGCTGTATTTTCTCATCTGATACAGTACTGGGTTCATAGCACAAGTTCAAAAACATCTGCCAGTTTGGTGAATACTTGAAGTGGATCTCAGTTTTAATACTAACCAAAGAACTCCTAATTTCCTGTACACGCTGGCTCTACATTTTTCTATTCTTCTTACAAATGCTAATCTTGGCCCTCCTAAAAGATTCAACCATTCTCTTGAGCCCTCCCCAGCCAGAGTTCAGTCAATCAAGCACTGAATAGAATCTCATATCTCTTGTTGTCATTCCAGTACCATGTTTTCTACTCTAGTCACCATAAATCAATCTCCCTCTCTTCCCACCAGCCATCAGCCTTGACCTTTGAAATGCTGCTATTTTTCTTAGAAAGCTCTTTGCTCTTAAAAGAAAAATGAAAGCAATTAAATCTTCCCTGTACCAGTACCATCTTCACCTTTGCAAAGCTGAAGTGCTATAGAAAAAAAGTCTTCATTGGTAAACCCTGGAGCCTAGGCCCAGATAAAACCACACTGGGAGGCTTTTATATGCAATCCAACCTCATCCAGACTACCTGCTTCCTAGCAGCTCTTGCAACATTGAGCTTTGCAATTCTGTGGCTATGTGATTACCCACAAGACAAGAGAGAATCAGGTATTAATTAAGACTTAGCTAAGAATTTGGAGTCAGACAAACTTAGATTCAAATTCTGGAGCTCTTTTCTCCAGCTGTGTAATCCTGACTTAATCTCTCAAAGCCTACGTGTCTCTCTGCATTAGAGGATAGCAATGCCCCTCACAAGGTCATTGGGCAATGAGGTAAAATGGTGTCTGTGAAAGTTTACAACAGTTCCTAGTCCTCCAACAGGAGCAGGTAGATGTCATCCATATCATCATTGGCCTAGCTCATTTATAGGATCAGATCCTCTGTCTCACTCCATAGACAATCTTCCCTAACTCATCAGGAGACCTCAGCAGATTCCTCCAGAATGACTATGGAATGAGCTGTATTAAAAAGAAGGAAGGAGCAAAACTGTGGATGTGTTGATCAGATCCTTAAGACATAGTCTTGCTGAATTTAATTAAACACAATTGCAAGTATTGAATTATATTTTTTATTTTTAAGTTTTCTAGAGGGATTTAGACCTCATGATGCCTAAAATTGTGACTGTTGCATTTTTTTTTCAATCAAGTATTTATCTAGTCTATTTTTTGTTGCTATAACTAAATACCACAGACTGGGTAATTTATAAAAAATAAAAGTTTACTCAGCTCTTGGTTCTAGAGGATGGGGGTGCCAAGGTTAAGGGGCCACAACTGGTGATGACTTTCTTGGTGTTGGCACAGTGCATATGATGGGGGGGGAACACACAAGTGACAGAGTCAAACTGGCTTTTATAACAGACCTATTGTCTAGATAACCCATGAATCCATTGAGCCATGAAGGGATTAACCCATTTATGAGCACTCCTTCCTCTTCACCTAATCACCTTTGAAAGGTCCCACCTGGCCTTACCTCTTCATATCTCACAGTGGGGATTAAATGTCAAAGTGAGTTCTGATGCAATATTCAAACCATAGCAGTGTTAATACCATGTAGATGGAGTTTCTAAGTCAACACAGGGAAGCTGTATGGCCCTTGACAAAGTAGAGCACATAGAAATAACTTGAGTTTACCACTGGCCAGTGACCTCATCTCTAGGCTCATTGCCTTAAATAATCAACCTACATCCCCCCCCCACCCAGTATATTAATTTTCTTAGGATTCTATGACAATTGCCATAAACATGGTGGCTTCACAGTTCTGAAGGCCAGAAGTGCAAAATCAAGGTGCAATCAGGATTGGTTCCTTCTAGAGGCTCTAAGGGAGCTCCATTCCACGCCACTTTCCAGCCTGCAATCTTTTGCATTCCTTGGCTTTTAACTGCATCAGTCAGTCTCTGCCTCTGTCTTTCCCTCTGTGTCTTTCCCTCTGGCCTTCCCTCTGTGTCTCTCTGTGCCTTCTTTCCTGCACCTAAGGACACTTTTCATTGGATTTAGGACCCAACCTCATCCAGAGTGATCTCCTCTCAAAATCCTTAATGTAATAACATCTTCAAAGACCCATATTTCATACAAGGGCATACTCTAAGATTCGGAGTGGACATATCTTTTGGGAGGAAGACATTTTGACCCACTATACATACCAAATTAAACTGAAGTATCATTTGAAAAGCAAATCTTTAGTATAATATGCAATCTATAAAATCAGCTACAGATCTTTTAGACTGGTTTTTGATGTCCTCCACTGCCTTTTTTTTCCAATCTTATTTCTTCTTTTCCTCTGTATTGAGTCAATATTATGCCAAAATTTTCTGCTCCTCCCACTGTGATGCTCCAATTTCCTCTCCCACACCAACCCTAAGAACATCTTCTCTCTGACTTTCTTGTCTTTTTTTGTGACATCTTTTAAATCTTAACTTCTCCAAAAAGTCTTCTCTGATGATATTTGCATAAAATATAAGTACTTGTCTGTACCATCCATTTAAGGAACACTTGCTTTGCCTTTTGGCACACTTTTTGCTGATATTTGAGCTTTAATTTAAACTATATAGTTACTTAACTTTTGTATATTTCTACTTTGTTTCCTCATATTTTAAGTTCTTTGAGGTAGGATGGTCTTTTCTTACATTCCTTATGTCCTACCTTTCCAAGACATCTTTGGTACTTTGACTGAGAGAGTGTATTTGTCAGGAGTCTTCAGAGAAAAAAATATATGGGGCTTTTGAAGGAGGGTGGTTGTAAGAAATAAGCTCACACAATTACAGAGGCTGAGAAGTCCCAAGGTCAGCAGTCAGTAAGCTGGAGACCCAAGAGAGATAATGTATAGTTACAATTCAAGTCTGAAGTCTTGAAAACCAGGAAAGCTGGTGGTGTGAGCTCCATCGGCAGGCACAATCCCTGAAAAGAGCCTGGGGGCTGGAAAAGACATATGTCCCAGCTCATCAATCTGGCAGGAGGAGTTTCCTTTTACTCACTCTTTTTGTTCTGGTCATATCTTGAATTGATTGGACAAGGTGACCCACATTAAGGGAGGGCACTCTGCCTTACACAGTCCACTGATCCAAATGTTAATCTCACCCAGAAGCATCCTCAACAGGCACACTCAGAGTAATATTTGACCACATATCTGGGTACCCTATAGCCCAATTAAGCAGATACATAAAATTAACTATCCCAGAGAAGTTCACAGGAGTAGCAGTTGAACCCAAATCTACTACTGATCCCTTAAGTCAGAGACTGAGCAAACTGGAACCACTAAGTTTTGCAGCAGGTTTACTCCAACTGTGGTTGAAATGAGATGTTTTCCCAGAATTCTGTATTTGCATGGGTGGTCTTTCTCTAACAGCTCCTAGGACAAGAGCAACATGGAGCAATGTCTATTTGCAAACCAAGTAACAATGTAAACAGCAGTCAGCCTCTAGTCTACTCATCCTCTATCCCAGATGCAAGAGGCTCTGACAATATGTGCTTGACAGAGACTGAAGACCAATCTCTTCAGTCCTGAACGGAATGTTCTGAGTGCCCTTGAGAATCACGTTTATGCTAGATCTGAAAGGTCGCTTCGGCTCTAGTGACACAGACCTAAAGCCCTATGCTTTGCACATAACTCGTAATAAATGTTGAGTGAATGACTGTAGTATATCCATTTTTCACCTCTATGCTCAGACTGCTAAAATAGTCATCTTCTATGAGTAAGATATTGTATTTCATTTCATCATTTGAGATTTATAGAAGAGAATAATACTTAGATACTGTGATTAATGTGGTGAATGGAAGTGCACTGAAAATAAAATAAACTTCAGCACAATAATCCATCTTCCACTGTCTTCTCCTCTGATCTCTACAAAATGTCTTATCTAGCACTACATTTTTTAAACTTAGATCGAAAAAGTTTTTCTGTGACATCCCCCAGTGCTTTTGATCCCCATTTATTTTAGGATAATTTCATCTGTGACTGTACCTATGAATCTCCAGCAACAATTTAATTCATCCAAAGTAAGCATTTCTTATTCAACCATTTCCTGCTGTGCCACAGACCACAATTCATAGGCTTATAAATCAGGAATATGTCATTGTACCTGTATCTGTCAGTGTCTCACCTGGAAAGCAGACATCACTCTAAAAAACCAAAGGAGAATAGAGTGCAGGAAATTATCTTAGTTGTATTATAATGGGTGGAAGGGAAAAAAGAAGAAGGACATGGGAAAACAAAAGAAAGAGGAGAATTGTCACCCAAATATCAAGAACCTGTTTTCATCCCTGGCCTGAGACCCTTCGGTACACATTGGATGCTGAGTTGCTCAAGGCACTGCCACTGCTGCTGGGACAACTGTAGCTGGCTGTGAGCAGTCACCAGGAGCCCACAAGCCACCCATGCTGCTGTAAAGCCCCCTGTGGCTACAACCCACTGATACCCACAGTCCCTCAGCCACCTGCCATCACTGCTGTCCCTGTCCCCACAGGTCTCTCATGATTCTATAGCCTTTCTGGATATGTCAAGAATGCAAGGCCCTGACCACTAACTAGCATAAATACACTGGGGTTCCTGCAGAGTGCTCTGCCTGGGTTTGCCAGATTTAACAAATTAAGTACAGGACTCTCAGCTTAAGTTTAATTTGAGATAAGCAGTAAATCATTTTTAGCATAAGAACGTGCCATGAGAAATAAAGTCCTGGAGGATTCCAAGATGGCGGCTAGAGGGAAGAAGCAGAAAGTGAGCCTCCTATAGTGAAATCTTGGAGAGACACCGGAGACACACTTTGCAGGCATAATCACTGAGAAAAAGCGTAACTTTGACCCCTCCACACCTTTAGCCGGCACAGAGAATCTCCACTTCACGTTAAATGGAGAAACAAGGAGGGCCCCCGGGTCGCCAGTCGCCGGCGCCCAGACGGCTTGGGAAGACGCGGACCAGGTGAGCTTCGTGGTACCGCGGTACTCCCACAGACAAGCCTGGGCCAGAGCAGCATAGCCCCCTGGATAAACTGACCTCCACCTGGGGAAAAAAGAGAAACTGAGTAATAAGCAATAAGAGCAATAAAGACACGCTGGAAAGAGGGTGGGGCGCCCTGAGCCCTGAAGATTGGGGGAAGGGAACCCTTCCCGGGACTGTAAATAAACAAGCGGGGCGGGCCGGAGAGGCTCTGGCAGGAGCTGGGGAGGGCGTGCACCCAGCAACCAGGAGCGGGGAAGCTTGTGAGAGTGGCAGAGGGAGGAAAACTCCACAGGAGAGGAGGGAAGACCCACTTCCCACGTGAGCTGTAAACAAACATGGTGGCTGGCAGGAGCAGCAGCACCACCCAGTAAGCAGGAGCAGGAAAGCTTGTGAAAGTGGCAGTGGGAGGAAAACTGCACAGGAGAGGGGGGAAGACCCACTTCCCACGTGAACTGTAAATAAACACGCAGGCCTGACAATGCGGGTGCAGTGTCACCTTTCCCAGTGCTTGGAAAGGGGAAAGCCTGTAGCAGAGGCTCCCGCACAGGAGAACTCTGAACAAACAAAGCCTGCCGGGCCAGATGAGTGCTAAGTTCACCCCAGAGATCTGCATAAATAATGCCAGCAGCGGGCTGGCAAGCCACAGCCACAGATACCATTCACAGAACTGTCTCCAGTCTCTTTTTTTCCTCTCTCCCTACCTTTGATGAGAGAACAACCGAACTACACCTGCAAGCGGAAAAACTTACTGAAACTGTATTGCATTTGAACTTAGGACACTAGGTGGGTTTTTTGTGTGTGTGTGTGTAGTTTTGTTCTACTTTATGTGTCCCCTTTGATGAGACAACTACAGAACAACATTGAGGTACCATCTCCAGGATTGGAGACTGAGATGGACACCCAAATTATTAAGACGGAAACTTCATTGCATTTGAAATTGGATGGTTTTTTGTTTTTTTTTTTAATTTTCCATTTTATTTTAATTCATTTTTAATATATAGATATTTCTTTCATTTACTTATTTTTTATTTTTATTCCTATCTTAATTTTTTTTTATTTTTGATTTTCAATCCTATCTCTGTCCCTCTAATGTCTGTTCAGCTTACTGTCAATTAGTACATTAACACTCCCTGTTTATACCTTTGAAACTTTCTTGTCTGAAACCTTGTTCTGCTTTCTCCCTCTTGTGGGTGTATTTGTTTTCTCCTTTTCTTTAACTTCTTGCTTTCCATCTCAGCTCACCCTTCCATTCTAAATATTACCATTATTATTATTACAAGCTAGAAAATACTTAATTGCACATAGTACAGAAACAGTAACAACACAAAAGACAATGACAGGAAGACAGAAAAAACAGGGAAACTAGTTCCCCCACAGCAAAAAATTAGTACAGGAACCAGAGGGGAATGAAGAAAACAGATACTCAGATCTAGACTCCAACAAAATGATGATAAACTATGCCAAAGGACCCAATTAAGCCCACAAGAATAATTTAAAACAAGACATACTACAAGTACTCAATGAGAATTTTATGGAGATGATACTGGATAAGGTCAACCAAAATGTACAGGAGACACTCAAGAAATTCCAAGACAACAAAAACAGAGAATTTGAAAAAGCAAAAGAAGAAATAAAGGAAACCATAGAAGCACTGTATAAACACCAAAGTGAAAGAGAAAACACGATGAATAAACGGATAAATAAACTCAGGACAAAAATAGACAACATTAAAGAGGAAAACAGCCAGGATATGGAAAACCTCAGAAAAAAGAACGAAACAGAACTGCAAAACAAAATGGAAGGCCAATCCAGCAGAATAGAACAAACAGAAGACAGAATCTCAGAACTTGAAGATGAAATGGTAATTAAAGAAAAAACTGAAGAACTATTAAACAACTCAAGACCTATGAAAAGAAAATGCAAGAACTCACTGACTCCATCAAAAGACCAAACTTGAGAATCATGGGCATCGAAGAAGAAGAGGTGCAAGCGAAGAGAATGCGTAATCTATTCAACAAAATAATAACGGAAAATTTCCCAAATCTAGAGAAAGATATTCCCATACAGATGCAAGAGGCCTCCAGGACACCAAACAGACCAGATCAAAACAGAACTACTCCACGACATATCATCATTAAAACCACAAGTTCAGAAACTAAGGAAAGAATATTGAAGGCTGTAAGAGAGAAAAAACAAGTAACATACAAAGGTAAACCCATCAAAATCACAGCAGACTTCTCAACAGAAACATTAAAAGCAAGAAGAGCAGGGGGTGAGATCTTCCGGGTACTGAATGAAAATAATTTCAACCCCAGGATACTCTACCCAGCAAAACGATCATTCAAAATAGATGGAGCAATAAAAGTTTTCCATGATAAGCAGAAACTAAAACAATATGTGACCACAAAGCCACCACTACAAAAGATTCTTCAAGGGATTCTGCACACAGAAAGTGAAACCCAACTTAACCATGAAAAGACAAGCAGCACCAAACCACAGGAAAAGAAAAGGCAAGACAGTAGAGAGTTAACCTCAACTTAGGTACACACAATCAAACCTTCAAACAACTAAGACAACTAAATGACAGGAATCACCACACACCTATCAGTACTAACGCTTACTGTTAACGGACTTAATTCACCCATCAAAAGGCACCGCTTGACAAAATGGATTAAAAAGGAAGATCCAACAATTTATTGCTTACAGGAGACCCATCTCACCGACAGAAATAAGCATAGGCTTAGGATGAAAGACTGGAAGAAGATTTACCAAGCCAATGGCCCCCGAAAACAGGCAGGAGTAGCAATAATTATCTCTGACAAAGTAGACTTCAAACCTAAATTGATCAAATGAGATAAAGAAGGACATTCCACACTAATAAAAGGGGAAATAGACCAAAAGGAAATCATCAATCTGTATGCACCCAATGTCAATGCACCCAATTTCATCAAACATACCCTGAAAGACCTAAAAGCATATATAGACGCCAACACAGTGGTTGTGGGAGACTTTAATACCCCCCTATCACCAACAGATAGGTCATCCAAACAAAAAAATCAATAAAGAAATCCAAGATCTAAAATATGCAATAGATCAAATGGACCTAGTAGATGTCTACAGAACATTTCATCCAACCTCTACACAATATACATTTTTCTCAGCAGCCCATGGAACCTTCTCCAAAATAGATCATATCCTAGGGCACAAAGCAAGTCTCAGCAAATATAAGAAAATAGAAATTATACCAGGCATTCTATCTGATCACAATGCAGTAAAAGTAGAACTCAACAACAAAAGTACAGACAAAAAACATGCAAACATCTGGAAACTAAATAACTCATTACTTAATGAAGAATGGATCATCGATGAAATAAAAGAGGAAATTAAAAAGTTCCTGGAAGTTAATGAAAATGAAAACACAACCTACTGGAACCTATGGGACACAGCTAAGGCAGTCCTGAGAAGAAAGTTTATAGCCATGAGTGCATATATTAAAAAGACTGAAAGATCCCAAATCAATGACCTAATGATACATCTCAAACTCCTAGAAAAACAAGAACAAGCAAATCCCAAAACAAATAGGAGAGAAATAATAAAAACAAGAGCTGAAATCAGTGAAATAGAAACCAAAAAACCATACAAAGAATTAATGAAACAAAAAGTTGGTTCTTTGAAAAAACAAACAAGATCGATAGACCCCTGGCAAACCTGACTAAAATGAGGAGAGAAAAAACCCAAATTAGGAGAATCAGGAATGCAAAAGGGGAGATAACAACAAACACCATGGAAGTCCAGGAAATCATCAGAGACTACTTTGAGAACCTATATTCAAATAAATTTGAAAATCTTAAAGAAATGGACAGATTTCTAGATACATATGATCATCCAAAACTGAACCAAGAGGAAATTAATCACCTGAATAGACCTATAACACAAAATGAAATTGAAGCAGCAAGAGTCTCCCCAAAAAGAAAAGTCAGGACCTGATGGATTCTCTGCTGAATTCTATCAGACCTTTAAAGAAGAACTGATACCAACCCTCCTTAAACTGTTCCACGAAATAGAAAGGGAAGGAAAACTGCCAAACACATTTTATGAAGCCAGTATTACACTTATCCCAAAACCAGGCAAAGACACCTCCAAAAAGGAGAACTATAGGCCAATCTCCTTAATGAACACTGACGCAAAAATCCTCAACAAAATAATGGCAAACCTAATTCAACAACACATCAAAAAGATTATTCACCACGACCAAGTAGGCTTCATCCCAGGGATGCAAGGGTGGTTCAACACACGAAAATCAATAAATGTAATAAACCACATTAACAGAAGCAAAGACAAAAACCACTTGATCATCTCAATAGATGCAGAAAAAGCCTTTGATAAGATGCAACATCATTTCATGATAAAAGCTCTAAGAAAACTAGGAATAGAAGGAAAGTACTTCAACATTATAAAAGCTATGTATGATAAACCTACAGCCAGCATTATACTTAATGGAGAAAAACTGAAACCATTCCCTCTAAAATCAGGAACCAGACAAGGATGCCCACTATCTCCACTCCTATTCAACATAGTACTGGAATTCCTAGCCAGAGCAATTAGGCAAGAAGAAGGAATAAAAGGAATACAAATAGGTAAAGAAACTGTCAAAATATCCCTATTTGCAGACAACATGATCCTCTACCTTAAAGACCCAAAAAACTCTACTCAGAAGCTTCTAGACATCATCAATAGCTATAGCAAGGTAGCAGGATATAAAATCAACATAGAAAAATCATTAGCATTTCTATACACTAACAATGAGCAAACTGAAAAAGAATGTATGAAAATAATTCCATTTACAATAGCCTCAAAAAAAATCAAATACCTTGGTGTAAACCTAACAAAGGATGTGAACGACCTCTACAAGGAAAACTATACACTTCTGAAGAAAGAGATTGAGGAAGACTATAGAAAGTGGAGAGATCTCCCATGCTCATGGATTGGTAGAATCAACATAGTAAAAATGTCGATACTCCCCAAAGTAATCTACATGTTTAATGCAATTCCCATCAAAATTCCAATGACATTCACTAAAGACATTGAAAAATCTACTGTGAAATTTATATGGAAACACAAGAGGCCACGAATAGCCAAGGCAATACTCAGTCAAAAGAACAATGCAGGAGGTATCACCATACCTGACTTCAAACTATATTACAAAGCAATAATAATAAAAACAGCATGGTACTGGCACAAAAACAGACATGAAGACCAGTGGAACAGAATAGAGGACCCAGATATGAAGCCACACAACTATAACCAACTTGTCTTTGACAAAGGAGCTAAAAATATACGATGGAGAACTAGCAGCCTCTTCAACAAAAACTGCTGGGAAAACTGGTTAGCAGTCTGCAAAAATCTGAAACTAGATCCATGTATATCACACTATACCAATATTAACTCAAAATGGATCAAGGATCTTAATATTAGACCACAAACTCTAAAGGTGGTACAGGAAAGAGTAGGAAATACTCTGGAGTTAGTAGGTATAGGCAAGAACTTTCTCAATGAAACCCCAGCAGCACAGCAGCACAGCAACTAAGAGATAGCATAGATAAATGGGACCTCATAAAACTAAAAAGCTTCTGTTCGTCAAAAGAAATGGCCTCTAAACTGAAAAGAACACCCACAGAGTAGGAGAAAATATTTGCCAGCTATGCATTGGACAAAGGACTGATAACCAGAATATATAGGGAACTTAAAAAACTAAATTCTCCCAAAACTAATGAACCAATAAAGAAATGGGCAAGTGAACTAAACAGAACTTTCTCAAAAGAAGAAATTCAAGTGGCCAAAAGACACATGAAAAAATGCTCACCATCTCTAGCAATAAAGGAAATGCAAATTAAAACCACACTAAGATTCCACCTCACCCCTGTTAGAATAGCCATCATCAGCAACACCACCAACAACAGGTGTTGGCGAGGATGCGGGGGAAAAGGAACCTCTTACACTGTTGGTGGGAATGTAAACCAGTACAACCACTCTGGAAAAAAATTTGGAGGCTACTTAAAAAGGTAGACATTGATCTACTATTTGACCCAGCAATACCACTCTTGGGGATATACCCAAAAGACTGTGACACAGGTTACTCCAGAGGCACCTGCACAACCATGTTTATTGCAGCACTATTCACAATAGCCAAGTTATGGAAACAGCCAAGATGCCCCACCACTGACGAATGGATTAAGAAAATGTGGTATCTATACACAATGGAATTTTATGCAGCCATGAAGAAGAACAAAATGTTATCATTCGCTGGTAAATGGATGGAATTGGAGAACACCATTCTGAGTGAGGTTAGCCTGGCCCAAAAGACCAAAAATCGTATGTTCTCCCTCATATGTGGACATTAGATCAAGGGCAAACACAACAATGGGATTGGACTATGAGCACATGATAAAAGCGAGAGCATACAAGGGAGGAGTGAGGATAGGTAAGACACCTAAAAAATTAGCTAGCATTTGTTGCCCTTAAAGCATACAAACTAAAGCAGATACCTTAAAAGCAACTGAGCCCGATAGGAGAAGGGGACCAGGAACTAGAGAAAAGGTGAGATCAAAAAGAATTAACCTAGAAGGTAACACCCACGCACAGGAAATCAATGTGAGTCAATGCCCTGTATAGCTCTCCTTATCTCAACCAGCAAAACCCCTTGTTCCTTCCTATTATTGCTTATACTCTCTCTACAACAAAATTAGAAATAAGGGCAGAATAGTTTCTGCTGGGTATTGGGGGGGGGAGAGGGAGGGGGCGGAGTGGGTGGTAAGGGAGGGGGTGGGGGCAGGGGGGAGAAATGACCCAAGCCTTGTATGCACATATGAATAATAAAAGAAAAAAAATGACAAAGTAAAAAAAAAAAAAAGAAAGAAAGAAAGTCCTTTGTCTCTGACCCAGGAGTCTTGTATCTTTTTCCAGATTCCATGAAGTCATCGGAAACCAACTTCTCAGTTTGTGGAAGAGTAAAAATCAAATCCTAGACCTGATATGGGGCCGTCACAAGCACTAGAGCCCCCAGTCCTCCAAGTCTAATCTGCATAGCCAAACATGCAAGGAAACTTTCTGCAGCTAAACCATCAGCACCCTCCTAACCCCAGCTATCCAGTCCTCTTACAGGGAGGACTCTGGTGCAAAGGCTCACACATAACATATGCTTATGCATGCCTAGTTATGCCACCATCTTTGGAAGAAAACTACCTCAAGCAAATTAAAACTTTAGTGAATTCCTTGCCTGAACCTCTTGATTTTCCTATGATTGCTGTGCCATGGTTCAGACAACTTGTTCTAATTCCCTCAAGATCCCAATAGAAGGCTGGGACATTTGATGCAGGTCCAAGTACAGTCGATACAGCTTAATTGAGCTCAGCATGTGCTAGACAAAGTGAAGTGTGGCAGATGAGATTTTTTACTTCAAGCAACAGAAATCACCTCTAACTTGAAATGTACTAAAAGTCTGTCAACAACTCAGAGAACTGACAGGAAGACTGGAGAACCAGGCTAAGGAAATAAGTAGGGTCCCCAGGTAGATTCAGACAGGAACACAGTTGAGGGCACACCCACATCCATTAGATAAGGACACCATTCCTGGCTCTGATTCCTCTGCTGCCACCCACAGTGGTTGCCAATGAAAATCCATCCCTGTGCCAGACTGGCAAGGCCAGTGCCATCACCCTGAAAATGTGTCAGCTCACTGCAAATTCACAATTCCAGGATGAGTAAACTTAGATTTTGCATCCACTTGTAAAGACCAGGCATGGAGAGAAAAGGAATCAGTTTCCATATCTTCACCATCCATTGGTGGGGTTCTATCCACCACCAAGACTTGCAGAATGGAGTTTTCTCCAAAACAAGAAGGAAATTGATTCAGTTACTGGATAGGCAAATATGACAAAGGGTCATGGTGGACAGATAGCAAGAGTGTGATATTGGTCTTGCTGTAAATCAATTTAGCTCAAGACCGTTCTGTTCCTCACTGTTTGCAGTCTCCCAGGTGACAGCTTTTGAGGCTTCAGTAATTTAGAGTGCCATTGTAGGGAACCCTACCTTGACCAATTCTTGTGTCCTAGGAGTGAGAGAGACTGAGCATTGTGTCATGTGAGTTTCAGAGCTCCTTGCACTATCTGGCCCTTCCAACAATTCAGAAAAATGAGGGCCACCAGAATTAGTTGCATTTTAAAAACAAGGAACTTGAAATTCAGAGGATTGAAAGCTGCAAAGCCATTTACTGGTGAAACCTGACTAGATTCCAGATCTTCTGAATCCTGATTCCAAAATCTACACCAAATACTTGGATCCAAGTCATCCTCATACCATTCCTGGCTAAACACATTGGCCTCCAAGTGACATTTGGGGATTCAGAAGGTATTACTTCTTTTTGCCCATCTGAGTGCTGGATCAAATGAAAGATGGACCCAGGAGTCAGTGAACCCCAAGTAGATTGTCTCATAGGTCAGTCCTGAGTTAGACAGTCTTGCTCACACAGTCACAAAAACATTGACAACTGTGAACCTCCCCATGTGCAGAACACAGGGCACAGAGGAAGAGGACCCAAGCAGAACCCACAGGGAGGAATAGAGAAAGGAACTGAGCCTCAAGTTTACTAGCACTCCTGCAGCCCATGGTGGTGAGAGGTGGAGGCGGGCGTCAGTATTACCCTAAGGGATATCCCACATGAACTCCTCCACCGCCCATCAACACGACCTTAATGTCTGTGTCTTTATTGTCCAACCCATTCTGCTGATTAATGTCTGGTCAATCTTTCTGAAGCATCGTTTGCTGTGTAGAATTTCTCTGGATACCAATGTACCTGTCTTCCCATTGCCTCTCACCTTATGCCCAGATCTCTGCTCACCCTCTCCCTGCTGCTCTGACCAGTCACCACTGAAGTTCATGGTAGACCGTCTTCTCCTGTCAGGTGAGGTGTTCCACCATCCCACAGGGTCTAGGTTCCTTGCCACTTCTGCATATCTCCTCACCCCCCCTACAATAACCCAGTGACATGCCCTCCATACCCCTCCTGCCTTACCTAAAAGAATCTTCTTGTCTTTAGAGTCCTGAATGCAGACTGCGCTCTCCCAAGAGACCTCCCTGACTAGCCCAGCTCTCATTAATCTCGTCCTTCTTTCATAAAGAGGGAGAGCTAAACAGTCAGCGCTCTCCCAACCCAACTACCCAGTCCTCTTACAGGGAGGACTCTGGCTCACACATAAGTGCATGCTTACCCACGCCCTGGCCTGCTGTCAACTGTAGAAGAAAACTACCTCGAACCAACTAAAACTTCAGTGAACTCATTGCTTGAGTCCACTAAGCCTAGTTCTCTGGGGCTAATCTTTTAATTACTCTTTGCCCCGGAAGCTGACACCCTGTGAGACTTGATTGTTCGGGCAGATGTTTCTGTGGTTGAGCTGAATGTTGGAAAATAACTCCTGCAGGTGCTTCCAAGCTTGGATGCTTTATGTATGCTACTCAGAGCTATCTGCAAGCTCAGAAAGGTTTTTCTTAACTTTTTCTTTTGACTTTTGGAGAGGTTTACTTGCTGCTGGGAGACGTGTGTCCTTGTGTCCAAGCCCTCACCCACCAGCCTGGGGGTCTGACCTTCATTTTCCTGAGTAGGAGAAAAATGTGGACTTGGTCTTTTCAGGAGGAAACGTATGGAAGGGTATGGATGGAAATTGGTGCAAAGCACAACAAACAGGACTGTTGGTATCCTGACAACTAAAGATTTGGAAAGAAATGTTACAGTTAGGAATCCATTGTCACTGTCTTATTCAAGCCATAAAGGGAGACCATGGGGAAAGGGTGGTGTGAAGGTCACGTTGTCCTTCTGAGAGACTGGGTTCCCAGTGGTCACTCATTCCAGACAGCCATTAATCCCAGGGCAGTTTAGGAGGCTCTGAGCAAAGGAGGTGGCAGCCTGGACCCAGAGCTGCAGAGATCCTGTAACATGGACCTACTATGGATCAGGCAAGGCACACTTGAACCACTTTCCCTTCAAGGGTGACCATTTCTGTTACCACCATAAAATATCCTCAGTACTTCATCAGTCCCCAACCTTCCTGCAAATCACGTTTACATGTAAACCCAGCTACTTGAGAGGCAGAGACAGGAAGATTTCTGTTCCACACCAGTCTAGGCAAAAAGTTATCAAGACCCTAGCTTAAGAACGAGCTGGGCATGGTGGCACACACCCATAGTCCCAGCTAATTGGGAGGCCAAGACAAGAATATCTCAGTCAAGGCTGGCACAGGCAAAGTTATCACAAGACTCTATCTGAGAAACAAACTGAAAGCAAAACAGACTGGGGTTATGGCTCAAGTCGTAGAACACTTACCTAGCAAGTGCAAGACCCTGAATTCAAGCCCCAGTACTAGAAAAAAAGGTGCATGAAGGTTCAACCTTGCCACAGTTGTACTGTAGGAAAACAGGAAGGCTATTTCTCCTCTCAAAAGTTAGTGTGGAGGGTCCTTGACGGTTTCCAGCAGAAATGGGCTCCCAGCAAAGAACTGACCCCATGAAGCGACACTGTGAAGACAGGATGAGGATACTGGAGGTTGGATGTAGAGAGCCTGGTTCTGGATGTTTCTAAATCAGTGCCCTGGGAAAGCCCAGAAATAGCTCAGAGAGGGAAAGCTGACATTGGTGAAGGGCTTAATGTTCCCAGAAATAAGTCAATGTGTGAAATGCCAATTAATCCCATTTTATAGGCTCAGAATGGTGAGAATAGACAAGAGTGAGCATGTAATGTGCTTTGTCACACGCAACCCTATGACATTGCTCTGATATTTCTACCATACAGCTGAGGAGACTCAAGCTTACAAAGGTTAAATAACTTGTACAAGGTCAGACATCTCTAAAGGGAACAGCTGAGAGCCAAACTCAGCCATGTTGAATGCCACAGTCTGTGCTCCTGACCACCCCGCTCAATTGCAGACTGGCTTGGATTTCCCCACAAAGGCTCCAGAGACACCAAAGTCAGGTGTCTGTGCAGAACAGACAGCCTAGAACACGAGTTCACTAATCCAGAAAGACTGGGACAAGTTATAGCAACTGAGAGGGAATGCATAGAGACCATGCAGCCAGGGCTCAGAGCCCCAGGGAAGGGAGCAAAGAGAAGAAAACAAGAACAGGTGGATGTGGCCTGGTACTACCTAGAAGGCCATGGCTGTCCTGAGCCTCTCAACCCAAGGAGAGGGTGGGGACGGAGCCTCCCTGAGTTTGCTGAGCAATAAGTAGAGCTCCACTCTGGGTCATTCCTGAAGGTGCAGGTAGACTCCATGACCTTGATCATCCAATAGGACAGAAACCCTATGACTGGATGGGGCTGACTGTAGCAGAACATGGCCCTTTTAATGTTCCCATTACTAAAACAGTTTGCTACTTCTATTGACAAGTCATTATCCTTCTAAAATTAATATGTAAGTGCAGAGAAATAGATACATATAATATTGGCAGGATGTCAATTAGTACAAGTTCTTTGGACAATAAGTTGACAAATTGGTGTCAAAATTTAGAATGTACTTGCCCCAGACCCCAAAATTTCTCTTCTACAGGTTTATTCTACACCCAAGCTCACATTGCTGCACAAAGCTGCACCTATCAACATTGATGTAATATGAACAACCTTCTAATCTACTGATAGAGAATTGGTGAAATAAAGTACGATACATCCATCCTACACATTATTCTGGAGAGACTGGGTTTTGAACTCAGAGCCTCATGCTGCTAGACAGCCTCTACCATCTGAGCTACAATCCCAGGCCTCTTGGACTATAGCTGTTTTTCAGGTAAGGTCTCACATTTTTGCCCAGAGCCAGCTCAGACTACAATCCTAACTATGGCCCTATGTGTAGCTGGAATCACAAGCACAAGCCACCAAGCCCTCCAGCTTATTAATTGAGATGGGGTCTCAATACTTGTTGCCCAGCTGGTCTCAAATTGCAGTCCTCCTGATCTCTGCCTCCTGAGTATCTGGGATTAAAGGCACGAGCCATCATGCCTAGCACAATTTTTTGTTGTTGTTGTGCTGGGTGTACATTGTGGTATTTACAAATATAATATATATTATACTTACAATATCTCAAATATGTCATAGTTGAATTCACCCCCTCCATCATTCTCTTTTATCCTCTGCCCCATGCCTGGAATAGCTTCAACAGATCTCATTTTTCCATTTACATACATGTGCACACAGTATTTGTACTCCTCCACACCATTTCCCCTCCTCCTCCCCCTGTCTACTGGTATCAACCCCCCAGACAGGACCTTATCTGCCCTCCTGTTCTCTGATTTTGTTTTTAAAAAAAGAAGAAAGAAAGAAAGAAAGAGAGAGAGAGACAGAGACAGAAAGAAAGAAAGAGAGAGAGAAAGAAAGAGAGAGAGAAAGAAAGAAAAATGACACTTCGGGTTGTTTAAGATAGCTATATAGGGCCGGGCGCTGGTGGCTCACACCTATGAGCCTAGCTACACAGGAGACAGAGATCAGGAGGATCAAGGTTTGAAGCAAGACCCTATCCGGAAAAAAAAATCATCACCAAAAAGGGCTAGTGGAGTGACTTAAGGTGTAGGTCGTAAGTTCAAACCCCAGTATTGCAAAAAAAAAAAAAAGAAAGAAAGAAAGAAGGAAAAGAAGATAACTACACAAGGAGTTTCCTAGTGACATTTCCATGTATGTATGTTGTAACCCAAATTCATTTATCTCCTCTGTTTTTCTCCTTTCTACCTTAGGCCCCTTCTTATGGTAGCTTCAACAGGTTTAAAAATTCTACATTCATTCTTGTATAGGAGGTACCTCAACCATATTCACCCTCTTAACTTCTGTCTTTTACCTCCCTCTCTTGCATGTGACCTCCCCTTAGTGAGACCTATTTTTTGTAATATTGCTTATATTCATAGTAGGTCTACATTCCACACATGAGAGAGAACATGTGGCCTTTGGTCTTCTGAGCCTGGCTAACTTCTCTTAAGATGATGTTCTCCAGTTCCATCCATTTACTTGCAAATGACAAAATTTCATTCTTCTTTGTGGCTGAGTAAAATTCCATTTTATATAAATACCACATTTTCTTTATCCATTCATCAGTAGTGGGACATGTTGGTTGTTTCCATAACTTGGCCATTGTGAATAGTGCTGCAATAAACATGGGTGTGCAGGTGCCTCTGGAGTAACCTGAGTTGCATTCCTTTGGGAATATACCTAGGAGTGGAATTGCTGGACCATATGGCAGATCTATGTTTAGTTTCTTGAGGAGCTTCCATACTGTTTTTGTGAGTAGCTGGGATTAAAGGCATAACAACCACACCCAGCACAAATTTTAACAATGAAATACTCCTGTATCATCAAAGGATACCCAATGCAAATTAAATGGGAAAACAAATGGCAAGAAAGCAGACTTGATATGATCCCATTTTCATAAAAATGATACATTGCACAAGACTAATTTTCATCTTAAAAATACTTAAAAACAGTTACATGAGCAGAATCCTTCATTTGTTCTTTTATAGCCTCTTTTCTCCGATGCTAATCTCTGACCACCAGTAGTCTGTTCTTCCCCTCTAATTTTGTCCTTTCAAGACTGTTGCCTGTAACAGTGTATACCTACATGAACCATCACATTGCAGCCCACAAATATATCAACTATTATTTGTCACACTCAGAAAAAAGAGATTTTTATTTCTCAAGGAGCAACAATAATGCCAGAATAGCCCTTTCAGCCCAAATGGAACATCTCAGGACATGAAGTCAAGACCTTTCCAGAGTGAAACCTCTTGGGGAAAAGTACAATTTTTCAATGGAACAGTGTACACAACTTATCCCCATCAAAAGACTAGCATCCCTGCCACAGGAAGCATCTGCAGCTTCAGGTCTGTAGTCTGGCTATTTTTAGGTGAATCCAAAACTATAGTATCACTGAATCCCTTGATGTATTCTGCAGATTGGATAAGGCAGTTAAATTATGAAGCTTAATTTTTGTACTCCTAGCCTCCTGGCCTTTTCCAGAGAGGCTTTTACTTCCATTAGAGAATCTAGGCTATGAGTCCTTGCCCAGGTGCTCTGCTCACACTCTGTGAATGGCTGAGCTCCAGGGGCTTCCTCACTATTACCTCCACCTGTGTCTGTGTCTCAGCTCTTTCCTGGTGCAGCCTAAGGGGTTTGACAGCAAGAGGGGAGTGTCTATGAGGAGGTGGAAGAGAGGGGGCATATAAGCAGGAAGACAGTCCCACCTTCAAAATCATCTCATAAAGGAGATGAGGCTGCCATTTCTCCAGCAAGGTCTTCCCTAACCACCCAACTCACAGCAATGCTATATACGTTTTATCCTCAGAACTTTCTCAAGCTACCCAAGGTGAATTGGCTCTGTGGTTGAGGGTACCTTAATTAGAATCCCACTGTTGTAAGAGTCTTAGTTCGGCAATGATCTTGTAAAAAAAGAGCCACAAAAAGAGAGAAACTTCCTCGTTTGCTTGAAATTCTGTTTGTGCCTAGGGACATCTGGCAGCAATCACCGTTGAACTCATTTGGACTGAATGAATGGTGTCTTATTTCCTCCCCTATGCGCAAGCCCTCGAGTATGGCCATTAGAGGCTCTGTCATGTCATCGGATGCTGCTCTTTGCCAAGAAAGCCTTGTTCCCTATTTTTAAGCTCACAGAACAATCCCATTTTAGGATATTTTCTATCTGGACCAGCTTTTTGCTCCTTCACCTGTTTTCCTTTAAAAATGATTTATGGTCTTTCCACATTGAGTTGCTTTTCTGGATCTCCTGTTGGAATATCCTTGGGTCTCTACCCAACATTCCTGTCTCTAGCTGAGAAGGCAGCAGCCCTCATACTTACTGAAGGAAGAACCTACAGTGGCTCAAATGACCAACTCCATGGACATCTTTGGGGTATGGGAACTCCTCTGCATTTTGTATCTATACATTATAACTGCAATTAGTTCATCTCCTATGCCTGTGTTAACCTGCAAAAGCTTAAATACTGCTGTACATATTTTACTTAAAATTGCAATGACTATGCTGTAGCTAGACCAGTTAATTCAGAATTTCTGGGTAGTAGCCAGGTATCAGTATTTTTTAAATTTAAATCTCTCCAGGGTTTCCAGAGTATGGTCAAGATTCACAAACAGAGTCCACACAAGTAATTTTTGCTTGAGATGGATGGTTGTTGTATCAGCAAGCAGCTCAGTTTCCATTTCCCAAAGGCAAATTCTGTCAATCAGCATGCACCTGTGTGTGAGGTCAGACCTGTGGCTTGGTTCTCCAAAAGGTGTGTTGCCTTGTGGATAGTGTGGACTTCTGTCTCTGAGGTCCCTGCCTGGTACCCAGAAGTAGTCCTGTGAGACATGGAGAAGACTGGGGCCTTGTGTCTCTGGGATATCCCAAGTTCACTGTTGTTCCTACTCCTAACCACAGAAGGTAAAGATAAGAAATCAGTACAAGTGATCAGAAACAAGCAAGGACTCTGTGATGGTTAACTTTATGTGTCAACCTAAGTGGACCACAAGGTGCACAAACAGTATTCTAAATTGTCTGTGAAGCTGTGACGGGTCTTTGAATGAGGTGAACATGGAAACCAGTAGACTAAGTAAAGCAGATGACCCTCCCAGTATGATTGGGCCTCATCCAATCAGTGGAAGGCCTGAATAGAACAAAAAGGCAGAGTAAGAGGAAGCTTCTCTGGCCTGGTTGCCTTCAAACTGGGACATCAGCCTTTCCCTGCCTGCAGACTCAAA
The DNA here is from genome assembly GCF_047511655.1 of Castor canadensis. Lineage (NCBI taxonomy): Eukaryota > Metazoa > Chordata > Mammalia > Rodentia > Castoridae > Castor > Castor canadensis. Next base: position 105,120,152 of record NC_133399.1, on the reverse strand, counting down.
CCTAGCATTGGTTCTTCCTTGGTTTCCAGTCTGCAGCTTCAGGGCAGAACTGAGTCCCCTCCCCCAGCTCTCCTACTTGCTGACTCACCATGCAGCTCACAGGACTGGAAGCCTCCATCATTGCTTGAGTCAATCCCCTATACTAAACACACACACACACACACACACACACAACCCCCCCACACACACACATTGGTTCTGTTTCGCTACTGAGTGCTGATAATAAGGACTCTTAAAATTCACAGCTACTGGCCAGTTACAGCATTTTAAAGGTGACAAGAAACCACCGGACCTTTCTAGACAGACTTAAGAGAACATGGAGGGCCTCATACCCCTCCTCTGTTCTGCATTTCTGTTCTGAGATACCACCTCAAATCTGCAGCTATGGACCTCACTCCAGCCTCCCTTCATAACCCTGACCCGAGAATAAGTGCAGCCAGGAGAGGGAGGGAGGAAGGTGCTTCAGCCCTTTTTCCTAGGAAGTGATAAATAATGTCCTCTTCAGAACAAACTCAGAAAGTCGTTCTAATGAGATGCTAATCCTTCCATTTCATTGTTCTGTTCCTGATTGGGTTTATGGAAGTCTGGGTTTCGCCATCCTCATTCTCCTCAGTAGCTATTATCAGCACCCATGTTATCTGGGTTAAAAGTCCCTCTGCTTTTCCTCAGCCTTGCAGGAGGGATGGTACTGGGCCACCATGCAGCTTAATACCTTCAGTGTGGCTTGCAATTCAACTGCTACCTTTTTCGTTGCTTTTCAGTGGTCCCTTAATTTGCTCAACTTTTGTCCCATCCTCTTACGTTTTCTTAGTAGTATGGCCTCTCCTTACAAATTTCTACACTTTTGTCCTTGAAAGCAAGTCTTCTGGCAAACTGTTATGCAAATGGCCCCCTAAAATGTCCTTCTGCTCCCACAGTGGGTTGTGTCAGACATTCCTCTCCATCTGCTTCTGCAGGAAGATGTGTCCCCTCCTCTCTTTTGCAGGAGGATTTCATAAGTCCCAAGATGAAATGTTTTTTATTGACTTATCCAATAAGGAGAAGATACTGATCTAGACTCCATGTTTACTGAAATTCAAGGTGTGCAGACTGTCCTTGTCCCTGAACTCTCTCCACTTGGTAGTGGCTGAGTTTTAGTTCCAAATATGCAACTGGAGAGGAGTTGATGTATTCCACTCCAGGATCAATTTTCATGTCTAGAAAGCTTTCATCTGATGTGATTCTGTTGAGCTAAAATGTAATCAAATTTTATTTTCAGTACCTGGCTCTCTGCTACTCTGACTCAATGAAGTAACTGCATACTGCTGTTGAGTTCATTTAGCCTCTGACTCCCACATACAGTGCCTAACTTGGGGAGCTGAGGGGAACAGGGTTAAACATGTCTTGATTAAAAGCACCCTGGCTGACTCCTTCCCTCTTCTTTCTAATTCTGTGAGCAGAGATAGGACAGAAGACATGAGGGTGCAGAACAGCCCCACCACCTTGCTTCAAAAAGCACTCGTTGCCCAGTGCAACGTATTTCATTCATCCTTTCATTGAACAGTTCTTAAATACACACTCTGCTCCTGTTATCTCCTCGGTGGCAAGGTCACAATGGCAAAGCCAAGTTCCCCTCAGAGAGCTTATATTCTTCTAGTGGGTATAGAATTGATAAGGAATTGACATTGTTTGCTTAAATGGACAAGGCCTGTGAAGAAGCATGGAGCAGGGAAAGGGAGTAAAGAGTGCAGAGAATCTAGGAATTTGGTAGGGACTCTTTTTCTTTTGAAAGTGAGCAAGGATTTGTAGGGAGAAATAGGAAAAGGGAGGAAGGAACATCTTCTGATCACCGGCTCTTCATGAATGGGATTGGACACCTTAAAAAGGGGGCCCCAGAGCTCCTTCATCCTCTCCATGAGGACACAATGACTCTTTTCCCTTCCAAAATAAATATAATGTTATAGAAAACATCTAGTTAAACAGAGCAGCTGACTGTTCAGGTGTGTCCACACATCCTAGGACTTCAAGGGACACAGCAGGAAATGACTCAAATGAGCTCCTGAAGCATAATGCCTTTCAACATATTAGTGGTGATTGGTAAATATTCATCCTTTGAGAGTGGATTGCATTTTTTAGACACATGTAAAAGTCTCTCAGAACAGGCCTGGTTTCCAAAGTGAATGAGCAATCTGAACTATTATTTAGACTCCAAAAATTAAAAAGCGAGAAAAAATTTTCTTATACGGCTGATAGTTTTAAATGTTATCAACTGTAAGGGAAAAAAACCCAACAAGTTGATCAAACAGTGACCTCAATTTTAGAATAAAGAGATAATCATCTAAAATAAGTCCTTAGAAAGAAGCACTTATTTGAGTGAATGATTTCTGGCTGTTTATTAAAAAAAAAAAGTCCCATGTGCTAAGGAGGGAGTACCAGGTGGCAGGTACACAAATGTTCTAAGCTTGGACAGGGCTGAATTTGATGTCCAGGCTTGCCTCGGGTACTTATGTAACCTCAGACAAGGCAATTGACTTCTTTGAGCTGAAGTTTTCTCAACTGTGAGATGGGAATAAAAACACATTTTACAGAAGAGGAAATACACAGAACCAACAAATGTGTGGAGATTTTTTATATCATCATAGTCAGGAAAACCTAAGTCAAGATTATAATAAATTGCCATTTTATATCAATTTAATGAGAAAACTATAGAATTCATATGACAGCAAGTGTTGGAGGTGGGGAACCATCAAATTTCCTGCAGATTGCTCATAGATACAGGTTTCGCAACCAGAGGGAAGGAAAATTGGTGTGATCCCCAGGGTCTCACATTTACAAAACCTTACACTCAGAAACTCCTCCCCTGGAAAGACACATGAGGGAAAGATTTATTCATGAACAAGTGACACACACTAGAATGTTCACAGCAGTACTATAAAATATTAGAGGCCACACCAATGCCATCAATTGGAGAGTGGATCAATTGATATAATCACACAATAGAACACAACACAGCAGATAAAGGAATGATCTGTACCAATCTACAAGATGGATGAATCTTGGCAATTAATAGAAGGTAAAAAGTAGGCTTCAAAAGATGCAAAGTACTTTGTCTAATTTTTATCACGTTAACATGAGTGCAATAAAAATGGGATCAAAAGGAGCACCAGGACATAATGACCGGTCGGTGGTACCCTGGTGGGAAAAAATCAGGGAAATGGGATGGAACCCACTCATTGGATGTAGGTGCTGTCAGGAGCTTAACTTTTGTTTGGGGGTTGGAGAGCTCATCACTTTTAGAAACACCCAACTACATAAATAAAAGCAGATCCTGCATGATCCAGCAGTGAGAATTACTATTCTAAGGTTATGGTCAGCCCAAATCTGTGTGTCTAAGAGCCAACAAAAATAATAATAATATTAAAAAGAGTGGGGCTAAACAAGACTTGATCTAGCACTGAATACTTTAGGTCTTCTAGAAATTTCCTTAATATGGAAATTCTGTTCACCATTAAATCTGCTTATAAAGAAAAAATGGGGCTAATAAGACTTACTTCATGGTTATTGTGAGGAGTTGAATGATTTAATAAAAAAAACAAGTAAATCAGCTGATACTTATAATAAACAAGGAAATAAATTCACTAATACTGGATATTTATCTATGTCTTAGCTACCACAACATGTAGTGTTATTTTGTCACATCTTCTTGCTAAGATATCAAATATTTAAAGGGGGTGTGAATTTAGAATCAGAATATTTAGTTGTCACAACTGCTATCTGGTGACTTTGACAGGCATTTGAACTTAAAGAGTAGAACTTGTTCATCTGAAAAACATGTACATCAATATGATTGAAACCACTGAATGTGGTGTTTATGTCTATTGGTATTCTCATTGCATGAAATACTGCATTTATTTACATATTTTCTTCTCTTCTTTCCCAAGAGTATCTGAAACAAAACAGGATTGATAGCCGGTCTTTGGCTGTCACACAGTGGGAATTAGAATGGTTTGATCAACACTAAATCACATTATAAATGCTCAGGAAACAAGAAGAAACTGGAAACCCCATTACACATAGACACCAACAAAAAAAAGACTACTCTCTATGAACATGTTCCCTTCGAGGCATTGTAGCTGAACGGTTTTAAGACTCAAGCAAAGTAGTTAAAGCATAGTGACTGGATAGCTGGGGAGGCATGGCAAAACACCCAAATATCACTATGTCACCTGTTCCCAGTGATTTATCTCTGGATCCTCCCATTTCCTAAAAACTTCTCTCCTTCTTACAAACACTCACATCCTCTATACTTCATTTTGCCTTTGCATGATTCCTCAGGTAGACCCCTAAGCTCCTCAAGGGGAAGGTGTGTCTCTCTTTCACTTTTGTATCTACTTTTGAGCAAATGGCATACAGTAGTTGCTCAACAATTTCATAGCAATAAGTGAATTAATTAATTCAGAAGTAAATAGTACTTTTCTAAATAATGAGCCCCCAAATGTGATCTAGGTCTGAATGATAAAGACATGGTACAGACTAGAACAATTGAAATACTGTCCTGGAGAAGTCGGGACTAGTTTTGAGTTCTGAAGGTGAGCAGGATTTCAGGAAAGCCTAAAGGACAGGTGCTCTCTTTACAGCTTGGAGACTTTACAAGGTGTACACAACAACAGGGGTAACTCCAAGGATGGAAAATAGATGAGCTGATAAGTTGAATTTAAAAAGTCCAAATTATAATGTGGCATGGTTTTGAAGGGAACTGTTGGGGGACCAGTGGGAGGGGAAGGGAGAAAGGAGAGGGTCATGGGGGTAAATATGGCCAAAGTACACACACACACACATACACACACACACACACGTGCAAATAGCATAATGAAACCCATTAAAACTGTTAAAATGGGGGGGAGGTAGAGGGGGTCAGGAAAGAATAATAGAAAGTGAATTTGATCAAAGTTCATTATATGCACGTAAGGAAATATCATAATTAAACCCTTTTGTACAACTAATTAACACCAATAAGTTTTTTGTGGTACTGGGGTTTGAACTCAGGGCCTAACTCTACCACTTGAGCTATTCTTCCAGCTCTAAAATTTTTTAATTAAAAAAATTTCAAAAAAATTAAAAAAACAGTTGAACAGACTAAGCCTGATTCTCTGGCACAAAGGAATTTATTATTTTCTAACTCTGTTTCCTTTGCACAAAGAGCTCCCTTGGGAAAAAGGGAGCCTGCAAACTCCAGTCCTTCTGGTAGTCTGACTTTTCAAGCCTAGAAGATCAAAGCTTGTGTCAACCCAGTTCCAGCACTGCTGATTGAGAGTAAAACACTTAGATTTCCTCTTTCTTTTGGTTTCCAAATATACAGAAATGCAATTGTTACTAAGGCATTAATGGAGTTCTGTAAAACATATAAATGACCCACTTCAGAAAATGGCCTTTGATTTCCATCCAGTCACATGGAATTCAAGTTCTTATACAGAATTCTTTAACACAGGATACAAAAGGTTAACCTATTAGGTTGAGTTCTGTCCACCAAGCTGAGTTATATTTTTCAATGATTTAAATGGCTATTTTGACATCAAGTAGGCTTGACCACTAATGAATTAAGCTTTCACTTTCTGTGCTCTGAGTTCATGCACTTTAGTCATTGGGGAAATCAGTAATGGCTGTGACAATGCCAGTAACACCACAGAGACGGCCAGCGTTTGGGAAATACATTGGCCCCTCCCTGGCTTTAGCCATCTCTGCTGTTCTCCTCTACACAAACTTCCTTGTTGCTTGTCTTTTCCTTCAGATATATCTATGAACTCCTAACACAGCTTTCCTGACTGCAGATTTTTTTCTTTTAACTCATTACATTCATAAAAGAAAAATAAAGTAACCCTCAATAATTGAGTTGAATCCAAAAAACAAGATGGAATTAAGAAAAAAGCAGAGAAAAGGGAAGATGAGGGGAATGTCAGAACAACGTCAGAACAAAGGGCTGCAATTGTGGACAGTTTTCCACTTTGATTTACGCTGCTGTTAATTGCTAATTCCCAGTGGCCTCTTCTGCTTGCCCTTTAATAGGAAAGGGGATGATCTATGCTTCGACCTAAAATGAACTTGAGATGATGGATGGCCTGGCATTCCATAATTACGCTCTGTGCATGTGAAGGAAGCTTCTCCTGCCTGGCCCAAAGCTTAGCTCAGCTGGTGTGCAGCTCCTGTAAAGGCCAGGGCCAATGCTCAGGGTGGAGTTAAATACCACGGTGTCTCTTCACCTATTTTAGAGGATGCTGTGTGCTATAAATTCTTTGTCCTGAAATTCATAAAGAATGTTTTATACTTCAGTGCAAAACAGAAAGAGAAAAATATTTGGAAGTAATTATTCAACCGTCAACTGCTTTAGTGCATGTGTTTCTCTCATATGAAAATAAGTTGCCTTTGAAGACAAAATACAAACAGACAAAACTAGACCTCCTGTCCTAATCCATAGAAAGATCCATTGTTAATTGCACCTGTTTATCTTCCAACATAGTGTATGTGGAAGTATTTTGATGGACTGAATATTTGTGTTTTCCCAGTCTTCATATGTTAAAGTACTAATCTTAAGGTGATGAGAAGAAGAGGTAGAGACTTTGGGAGGTGATTAGATGTCAGTAACGATGGCACCCTTGACACAGGGTTAGTGTCCTTATAAGAAGAGGAAAAGACACCAGAGTCCCCTCTCTCCTTTGAGCATAAAGAAGAGGCCATGTGAGCACACAATGAGAAGGAACCTAGTCAGCTTCACAGCCTCCAAACTATGAAAAATAAATGTCTGTGTTTAACCCATCCAGGCCACGATAGCAGCCCAGACTAAAACCAGTGTATCCTTTTAAATGTGCACTAGCAGTTTTCTATCCGTCTCACTCCCATCTTTCTCACTTACCTTCCAGGTGAAAAGTGGTTCATATGTGAAAGACAAAGGCCTGTCTACAGCAGAGAGCTTTAAAGCAGGGCTATTTATATTCAAATGAACCACTTATAAGCTGTTCAACATTAGACAAGCTACTTAACCTCTCTGTACATTAATTTCCTCAACTAAAATGCAATGCATAATGTATCTACTTCAGAGGACCCTTATAGGGATCACACTAGCAAATTCAGTAGGTCAGCCTTATTTGCAGATTATTACTTGAAGTTTTGACCAACCATAGACAAAAAATAAATAAATTAGTCAAATTAAATTTCAAAAACAGAAATTTTAAATTCTTGCTCACATTGTTATCATCAGATCTGTTGAGTATTTCCTTGCCCTTTGTTTTGTGAAAATATGCTTCCCAAAAAGTCTGCCCAAAAAGCAAAGTTAAAGTTATAGTAAACCTCCCAAGCCAAAAAGAGCATCAAATATATGTTTAATTGAAGCGATAAAGTGAAAATTTTAGATTTCTTGAAAGGCAGCACGTCTTTAGCGGAAGTTGGGTGGGGTTAAGGGAAAAACGAACCAAGCATCTACAGTACAGCACTGAACTCTGCATCTTGAGCATTTGTGGGTTTTCCTCGGTGGCTAGCTTCTTGAACCCATGTGCCCATGGCTAACAAGGCTCTACAGTATAGGTACAGTATTTAGAACAGCATCTGTCACATGTTAAGAATTTGCTGCAATCATTCCTATCCCTTCCATGGTCCCCTGATGGAGAACTTCCAGCAAGAGTCAGAGACTTAGGGAGGAAGGCAGAGAAGAGAGGAGGAAAAGAGAAACCAGAGAGAGAAGAAAGCTACCTGAGGCCAGCTCTGTAATAACTAAAAAGAAAAAGCAATAGGAAGGAGACACTGTCCCAAGCCAGTCTGGGAAAGATCATTTTTGTACAATGTAATTCACATTCTGGAAGGAACACAGTATTCCTGATAAAAATGCTTACTTACTTTTCTGACTAATGGGATTAAAAAACATACCCTGTGCTGTCAGTCAAGAATCTGGGGAGTGATCACCCCACCCGGGGTTCAGGGAACAGCCTCAGGCTCACATTCATGCAATCATTAATGGTGTGACCTTGCTCTCCCAAATGTGTGCCAGCTGGGACAATAAACTCATTGAAAAGTACTCTTTTTCATTTGCATAGTGTAATTTCTTATGTTAGTTTAACTGTGGTTATCTGATCATTTTCTTTTCCTATAAATTGTGTCTTCCAAAAGTAAATCTTCAGAATATATTCAATCCTTATCCTTTGCAGCATGGTTAAAATAAAATATTGACTCTAGCCTTAACTTCCAGGAAACATTTTTATTTAACAAAATAAAATGATATGCAAGAAAGAAGGCATCTTGCCTCATTCTTTAATATGTATGTGATCTATTAAAAATCAGTTTGTAACTAGCAATGAACAATTGGAATTTGAAGTTAGGAACATATTAACACACTGGCACAAAACTATGAAATACATAAGTATATTTTTAAATATACAATAAAATCTATATATAAAAAAACTACAAAATTCTAGTGAGAGAGATCAGAGCTCTACATAAATGCAGACCTCATCCATATTCACTGATAAGGAGGTTCAAAATTGTCAGGACGTCAGCGCTTCTCAACTTGATCTATAGATGCAATGCAATCTCTACCAAAATCCCAGCACATGATTTTTCAGGTGTTGGCGAACTACTTAAAGGTTTATATGAATAGATATTTTTTAAAAACCTGAATAAATGAACACAGCAGGAAAAAGAACAAAGTGGGGCATCACTATACTTCAAGATTTAATATAAAACTACAGCAATGAAAACAGTGTGGTGCTGGTGAAATAAGAAACACAGAGCAATGGGACAGATTAGTGAGCCAGAACAGATCCCACAAGTGCAGCAAATTGAGCTTTAACTAAAGAAAAAGCAATACAAACGAAAAAGATAATTTTTTTCAACAAAATGTCCTAACAACCACTGAACGTCTACATACCACAAAATTAATCTTGAAAAAGGCCTCACATTTCTCACAAAAAATCAAAGTGAATTATGTTAAATTCAAAACTGTAGAACTTCTAGAAGAAAACAGTTGAGCTTCTACACAAGAATGATTTAGAATTTTTAAACATGCTGAAATCATCATAAGAAGGGGACTAAGGTAGAAAGGAGAAAAATAGAGGGGATGAACCAATTCGGGTTATAAAACAAATAGACCTGGAAGTGTCACAATGAAATTCCCTGGATAGCTATCTTAAACAAACAAAAATATCTTTTTTCCAAAACAGAGAACAGGAAGGGAAAACAGGTCCTGTCTTGGGGTTGGTACCAGTGGGAAGGGGAGGACATAGGAAAGGGTGTGGGAGGTGAATATAGTGAAATACTATGCACTCGTGTATGAAAATGGAAAAATGAGACCTGTTGAAACTGTTCTAAGAATAGGGGAGGAGGGATAAAGGAGAATGATGGATGGGGTGAATTTAACTAAGATATATTGTACAAACTTTTGTAAATGTCATTGTGTACCCCCAGTACAACAATAATATGACAAAAGAAAAAAGAAAACAGTGGTATGCTAAAAAAAGAAAAAAATCTTGATGACCTTGGGTTTACTGGTTTTTTTGTCTGGATTTAATATTTTAACTGTTAATTTATTTTGCTCTAAAATATTCTTTTCAATGCTTTAAAATATCCTTTGTTTTAAAATATTCTATTTTTATCACCTCCATGTTGTTGTTGTGAGGCGTACAATGTGACATTTATAGAAGTTCAATATCTCATAATCGAATCCACCCCCTCCATCTTTCTCCTTTATCCCCTCTACCCCATTCCTAGAACAATTTCAACTGCTCTCGTTTTTCCATTTTCATACAGGAGTATGTAATATTTCCACCACATTCACCCTCCTTCACCCTTTCCTTATATCCTCCCCCCTCCCACTGGCACTAACCCCCAGACAGGAACTGTTTTATTTTCCTGCTCTCCATTTTTTAAAAGAAAATACATTTTTTTTTTGTTTAAGATAGCTATACAGGGAGTTTCCTGGTGACATTTCCATGTATATATGTTTTATAACCCGAATGGGTTCCTCCCCTCTATTTTTCTCCTTTTTCCACCTCAGTCCCCTTCTTATGATGATTTCAGCAGGTTTAAAAATTCTGAATCATTCTTGTATAGAAAGTACATCAACCATATTCACCTTCTTAGTTTCCTTCTTTTACCTCCCTCTCTCATTAGTGTAATGATGACTTTTTAAATATAGCACCAAAAGCATAACTCGTCAGAGGAAAATGGCAAATCAGTCTTCATTCAAATTAAATTTTTCTGTCCTGCAAAAGATATTGTTTTGGACAATGAAATGACAAGCCACAGACTTGAAGAAAATAGCTGTAAAATGCATATCTGATAATGGACTGGTGTCCAAAATCGACAACTCTTAAAACTCAACAGTAAGAAATAGGAAAAATCCATAAACAAAGATACCTCGCCAAGAATATACCCAGATGACAAAGAAGCATATGAAGAGGGGGCTCAATATCTATATCATCTGGAATTGCAAACCAACAACGAGACATGAGTACACACCCATTAAAACAGTGACATTGAAGACAATGCAACAGCAATTGCTGGCAAAGAGCATGTAGTCACAAAATCACTCGTACTACTGGGAATAACAAATGCTGCAGCCACTCTGTAAAACAGCTTGGCAGTTTCTTATAAAGCCAAATATACTCATACCATATGACCCAGCAATCACACTGCCAGATATTCTCCCAAATGAATTGAAAACTTATGTTCACGCAAAAATCTATACACAGATGCTCACAACTGCAAAACTTGGACACGAAGATGGCTGTCAATAGGTCTAAAAGTGAGCTATAATATGACCTAAAATGAACTATTATTCAGCAATTAAAGTAAATGAGCTCTCAAGCCACAAAGGATGGAGAAAGCATGAAAACATAAATGAAAAAAAAAGGCATGGTTAGCACGTGAAGCTATTCTGTGCAATGCTGTCATGGTTGGATTACATGTCATCTTACATTTCTCAAATTCATAGAATGTACACACTAAAAGCAAACCCTAAAGTAAAGGAAGACTTAAATAAGAATGTATCCATATTGGCACAGCAGTTGTACGACAGCAAAATGTTAACTGTGGTGGAAGCTAAGGGTGAGAGGTGCGTGAGTATAAGGAAACGCTGTGCTTTCTGCTCATGTGTCCATAAATTAAATTTTTTTCTTAAAAAGTTTATTAACAAAAAATTGTTTTCTTTCTGGAGATTAAACTTTGTCCACACAACCATCCATATTTTTGCATGAATGAAAAATTAAGTGAATAAAAATATGATCATATCATTTTATCTTTTTTGTAACTACATATTGTGAGGATTTTATCAGTTACTAAATATCCTACATATACAATGAGTGATCATATAAGTTTCCTATTGTTAGATATTTAAGCTAGTCTCAATTTTTGGTAAATGAATAGCCCTACGATAACTTTATTTACATCTTTTTCAAATGTGAGTGATTCTTTGGTTAGGATTAGCTCCTAAAAGCAAAAGCATTTGACACAGTCACGTGCATAATTAAGGCTTTTCGTATTTATTGCCAAATTTCCCTCCAGAAGTCTCCTGGTTTTCCTTCCTCCCAGTCTGGGCCCTGGCTAATGCTGAGCGGTATCATTGTGTAAAATGGGTGCTAACTTCATGGGCACCTCATTGTTATTATTAGTTTTAATATGCATTTTATTGCTAATGAGCTCAAATGTATTTTAACATGTTTCTCAGCCATTTATAAATCCTTCTTATGATTTTACTAACAGGCATTTGAAGTTAATTAACATATTAAAGAAAATGTTGGCTAGGACTCACTTTTATTTTTAAAATATCCCTAAATCTCAAAATCTATAAGCATTCATGTTCAGTAATAGTAATTAATTCAAAGGCTGGTAAAAATGATGTAAAAAAACAGTGATAGTCATGGATTTTCTTCAAAGAACTTATTTATAATTTCCAATTCTGTTAATAGGCAGCTACTGATTTTTTTAAAAGCATGTCAATACCAGGTAGAAATTTTTTAAATAATATTTTATTATATACCATGTCTAGTAGAAAAGAGTCAGCGTACAGGAAGGTGATAGGAGCAAAATCAATGCCCCAAAGCAAGAAGAGGCAGAAGGCCACCTCCACGAGCTAAGTCTTACGTTCACCTGTGCCATGTGACATTTGCAAATCGATTTGAATGAATCATGTGCTATGCTTTCAGTGTGCCCACCCCCAAAAGTTCAAAGTTTGGAGACTTAATCCCCAAGAGTTTATGTTAATAGCGTTTGGGGGTGGTGTCTTTAGAAGTTTATAAGGATGAGATGAGGCATGAGGGTATGCCCATGATGGCATTTGTGGCTTTGTAAGAAGAGGGAGACTTGAGCAAGCACGTTTGCTCTGTCTCTCCATGCATTGCCCTCCACCATGTTAAGATGCATCTTGAGGTCCTCACCAGAAGCTGAGTGGAAGCCAGTGTACCATAGTCTTGACTTCCCAGCCTCCAGAACCATGGAGTCAAAGAAACTTCTATTCTTTATAAATTTTCTGCTCTTGGATACTTTGTAATAGCAACAGAAAACTGACTGAGACACCATTTGCTGTGAATCACCAACATGGATTTCTTGAAGTCATGGAACCATCACCCAAAATGCAACAGAATGATAAATCTTCCATGCTACTTACTTAGAAACTCACCATCGTGCACCTAGCAGGCTTACAGCCAAATCTTTTATTGAAGAAAATGGGAGGAGGTCAACCACAGATAAGACACCTCTGAAAGGTAGGAGCCAAATGGAAATGTGTAGTCAATGAGGCAGAGCAGAGTGTGTGTGATTTTGAACTCAACCATAGAAACCATAGACCTGCCTGCAGACACTAAGATCAGACTGCAGGAAAGGCTGGAAACAGGTGTTAATGGAAGGTCTGTGTATGTCAAATGCCACCATCCCATGCACACCACACCTACCACAAGGCAAATGAAGTAACTAGCTGTCTACAATCTCCTCCCATGAATGCTGCATGTAATGACAACAGCAAACTAGAGGGCGCACTTTTTCTAAAATGAACACTGCCTTACCTACAGCCCAGCAAGGATGAGGACAGACTTCGAAAAAGAAATCCTGTAACAGTGGACCCCTATCCCTCCCACCCAGGTAACAGTCATGCCCACTCACAAAGTTCCAGATCAGTCTTTTTATTGCCTCATATTTAGATACAAACAAGCAACCAAAATATATGAGTAAGTTTAAACACAAAAAAGAGACCATTAATGCCATTCCAAAAATACTAGTAGCAAGATTTCAGGAGATTGCATTCCTAAAAAAGCTTATAGAACCAAAGCACGCAACATCCAAATTTCCAATTGTTAGTATCTCTTTTATTTCATCTGCTATGAACTACTGAGCACAAGTATAAGTTTTTAAATTTCCAATAGGCAACCTAAAGATACACAGACATGGCTAAGACATGGTGCCTGGTAGTAATTATAGTCAGCCCATCAAGAGTTTCTACCAGTCACATGACTCATACACCTGGAGGGTGTGCACCTTGAGTTTGCTACAAGTTCACTTCATCCACTAAAGAATCAGGTGCAGTCACAAAGAGCCATGTTCTTGTTGGATAGCTGCTGTTCATGCTTTGAAGTTTTGCAGGGAAATTAAATGGTGATTAGACCCATTAGCAGAAAACTAGAGCAATGTTTTGCTGTACAGGTGGATCATTGCTGACACCAGCACCAAAACTGCTAGGGGGCAAACCGTCACTTTAGGATCGTGTACTGCTACCATCTCAATCCCAGGAAATAGACGTGGAGTGCATTGCTGGCAAGAATTCCCTCCAGTTTCAGGGACAACCAAGCCACCGCCTGTCATGGTTAGATTCACGTGCTCAGCATTGAAACCACAGCTGGGCATTTCTATCAAAGCCTATGATTTCAGAGAGAAGCCAAGAAATGTCATTTTATCAAATCTTTGATTTCTTTTCTTCCTCCAGCTCAGGGAAATGGTGTTGCTCTATTTGGCTTTTAAAAATAGAACTTGAAAAAAAAAGAATTTGAAGCAAGTAGCCAGTATGAACCCTTGACATTTTATATATAAAAAAACAGACATTGCAAACTCTTATATTTTAGTACTGGACTCTTCAGAGGTCTCTGCCGTACCCAGGACAGCTGTTGCTAAATTGCTTTCAATTGAATAATGAATACTTTATTGAGGCCAGTGCAAATCTTGCCATAAGTAGACTAATTTGTTTACAGGAAGTGGACTTGAAGCAATTTGAATGAGCTCTCAGAAAGAAAAAAGAAAGCATGAGTCTCCAGTGTCCCAGTGCTAATCTTTGAAAGCAAAGCACCATTTGGATGCCTTGAGCTACCTAAGCCAGGAGCAAATGAAATTCACCAGCAACTCCTTCCCTGTCCTGCTAAGTAGATTACAGGACAGTGATGCCACTTTTAGTAAAGGAGGTTGTAGTGAGTAGTGAAGGGCATAATTAGATAAAACTTGACTAAATGTCCCTCTGTCCATGTGGCACGGATAGAGAAAGGCATCTCCATCAGTGCGCTGTGTTCTCAATCTGGTTCTCCCAGAAAAGTCACAGGACTCACTCCAGACCCTCCTTGAAGGCTCAGGGAAATAGACCAAGAGCGTGTGGCCCCATCTATGTACCTGACCGTGATCAACCCTTATCATGGTGAGAAGCACAGAGATAAGCTCTGAGCTCCTTTCACACAGTTGACTTCTACAAACATCAGTGAGCCTCCAAGCCCAGTCTCACAGAGCAAGTGCTAGCAGAGGTGGAAGTGTCTGGAAGCAGATGGGGTTTCATTTATACACTGTGTCACCAAGCAAAGTAATGTGCAGACTTTGATGTCATAGACCTTTCTGATGTTGGGAGAAATATGTCCCAGGATGAGTGATGCAGAGGCTTGTAGCAACAAAGGAAGAGGTGGTCATTTGTTCACAATGGTGACAATTTAATTGAACTCATCCCTGACTTGCACAAGAACTCACAGGAGCTTTCAAATGTCACTCTGGATTTCTACAACTAGAATCCAAGCTCTTCTCAAAAGTCTGTGCATCAACAAAAGCAAACAGCACAATGGTAGCTGTTTGGCCTCATTAATATCCCAGTGGTTGTAGTAGCAAATGAACTCAGTGCATCCAAAAGCTGGGGAAGGTGAGCATTTAGAGCAGCTTCCAAACAAGGACTTGTATCATTGAAGATCAGAATCAAAGCTCTGAACTTTCCCCTTCTCCTTATCCTCCTTCCTCTTCCCCTGCCACTCTTTTCTTCTTCTTCCCCTTCTCCTTCTCTTTCTCTGTCTTCTTCTCCTTCTTCTTCTAGGCAGTACTGGGGATTGAACTCAGGGCCATCCACAAGCTAGGCAAGTGCTCTACCACTCAAGTCACACCCCCAGTCCTTTTGCTTTTAGCTTGTTTTTTCAGATAGGGTCTTGTACTTTTTTCCAGGTTCCTGGGACCTCAGTCTTCCCTCTCTGCCTCCTTAGTAGCTGGGATTACAAGCAAGCACCACCAGGTCCAACCATAAAGCTCTAAATCTTTTGCAGTCCCGCTCAATGTCAAGGAACCCCTATATTATATTCTTAAAACTAAGTGCTAAGACTATGAATTTCTTGGTGGAGAAAATAGAAATTAAGTCTACTGCAGTATTGGTGATGTCTTCTTGACACTACACACATTAAATCCAGACCAATACTGTATGCTGTGTGCTAATTGTATAGTTTATAACATAACTTCATTTTCCTAGCTGGATCACTTCCTGACAGATGCTTACAAACTTCTCTTTCACTGTCTAATACTCATTGTGCAATGAGTATTAGAGCTCATATTTGATTTGGTTCTCCCTGGATCTTCAAGGAATTGAGATCAGAGAGTTCAGATTCCCATAAACAAGCTGAGGCTTGCCATTGGAGCTCCAAGCTTCCAAAATTCCAGCATTCACACCACAGCACATTGCAAGAGACAGTCTCCACTCTCCCTAACACTGCAAGGAACTCTTGCCTTTAGCCACAGAGATCCCATTTCCAATAACAAACGGGGACAATGTCATGTATGAGCTTTCAGCAAGAAAAATGTGCTTCATTGGTGTTTAATAATCACAGACAGAAACATGCAAATAGCGCTGTCACTAAGGACTCGCTCTCTGTCTTCTTTAAACCTCAAGCGACTTGCTCCTGTTGATCACCGCCATTTTTTTCCCATAAGCAAAAGCACATTTTTAGTTTTTATTTTGAGCCTCATGGCAGGTGTGAGGAAGCCACACAGCCCTTGATGACCAACACTCAGACGTCTTCAACATGTTAGTTTGCACTGCTCAGAGCCAACTTTGAAGTGCCACAACTTCTCCCAAGCTTTGAAAACACCCCCGCTACTCTGTTGTAATGTCCCTTTAAAGATTGTTTTCTGAGCCAGGTATAGTAGATTATTCCTGTAGTCCTAAGTACTCAGGAGGCAGAGAACAAGAGGATGGTGGTTCCAGGCCAGCATGGGGAAAATGTTTGTGAAACCCCATCTCAACAAATACAAGGTGGGCATGGTGGCACATGCCTGTCATCCCAGAGGATTGTAGCAGAGGCCAGCTCAGGCATAAACATGAGGCCTTATCTCAAAAATAACCAAAGCAAAAAGGGCTGGAGGAGTGAGTCAAGTGGAGGAGCACCTGCCTAGCAAATGCAAGGCACTGAGCTCAAACCCCAATACTACTATAGATAACTAGATAGATGATAGATAGATAGATAGATAGATAGATAGATAGATAGATAGATGATAGATAGATAGATAATAGATAGATGGTAGATACATAGATGATAGATAGATAGATAGGTAGATAGATAGATAGATAGATAGATAGATAGATAGATAGATAGATAGATGATACTAGTTTTCCAACCTTTCTGGGTTCTCCAATGAAGACACAGGCCTCTCTTCTTTACCTGCCAGCCCTAGTGAGGTGAGTCCCTGAAGAAGCCTACAGATGTTACTTTCCTCGGCCCCAGTAGACAGCACAGCTGCAGGAGGACACTCACTTATTCTCCAAGGTCACTGTGGAATGATCTCTGGACACTACTGCTGGAAACCAAATCAGTAAAGGCAAAGCATATGATGCAGGAAAAGGTAAGTATTATTTGCTGCCTAATTAGTCACTAGCAATCTGCCTGGTGGACAACAACTAAAACACTCAGCACTGCTCTCCTGCTAAGGAATAGATTTTACACTCAGGTTTCTTATTACCCCAGGACCTCCAAACACCCATAAATCCCACTGGCTTCCACTAAGGACAAACAGAATTACTCGTATTCATGACAAATGCATTGTAAGTTACGATATGCCCTAAGAAGGGAATGAATGGTGTGGTATGAGAAACATTACAGAGAATAATGGATGAGCTGCAGAAGTCAGAATGCAAACCCTGGGAAACTCTGTGGGGTTCTCTCCCAGCTACAAAGTCCTCAGCTATTCCTTCCATTTCCAGAGAGCCAAGGAGGAGCTTCCCAGCATCCCAAGAGAGGGTGTCACACTACTGTGATGTTGAGTGGCCCTGCTGCCCTCACAAGAGACATGGATGGAGCTTCCTTTCTTCTTGTCATCGCATGGGATTGAATGCAAGGGTGAGAGCTCAAGTCCCTCTCTTCCCCCCTTGCAATGTGAAGGGTGACACTAAGGGCTTTCTGCTTTCTGGTCTGCTCCCCAGGAACAAGCCTTGAGGAGGGTGCAAAGCAGGCAGTACTAGACTCTTAGTGAGCTCAGTCCTGGCCACAGAGGGAAGAGGGGAAAGCTTCCACTTAGTCAACATACAAAGGATTAGACTTTCAGCTGGAGTCCCCATCAGGGAATCCACAGAAAGCATTAGTAACTAATGGACTTTACTGTGCATTAGTAAAGGAAACAGTGATGAGGTGCATGTTAACCACACAGCAACCAGCACACACCTGAAAATCCTCATTAAGGGCCCTTTGGTGCTCACTCCCCAAACTATTCCTGGGGTCCTCCCATTCCCAGAATCCTCTCCCCTAGGAAGGCGATGGGCCACCATCTTTTATCATGTTACTTGCTTTCACTTAAGTCTTCGCCCATGATAGTGAAACCTTTAAACAAATTCAGTACTTTTAAAAATAGTTACCACAATAAGCAAAGCTCACAAATATATTTCTCCTCTCCATTCAAAGGCAACCGAGTAATCAAGAAGCAAAGGAAAGCCAGGAATTGCTTGTGCAAGTGTCAGAAATGGACAACTCCCCAACTGAAGAGTCAGAGTCATAATGACAGTTATCTGCAGCACTTTGGCTACATTGAAAATAGAGCCAAATCTAGCCAGCCATCACAGATGCTCAGGGAACCCATCAAGACCCCATCAGGATATCAAGGCCTAAGAAAAATAGAATTTGGAGTAGGATTCCAGTCTTGGAAGGGAAATAGAGACAGAAGCTCCATAATAAAGAATTAGAAAAGTTGTACACAGTATGATTCAAAGTTTATGCAGTAATTCAGAAGCTTTATATAGTCATGAGGTCAGTGGGAGCCAAAGCTTTCATTTCTCAGAGCCTCCTTGCTCTGACTCAAAGACAAGGTGCTAAAGCAAGTTGTAGAGAACTACAGTGACTTCAACTGAAAGTGCCTGACCATTAAGAAGAGCAGGGGTGACACAGGGAAGCATACACAGGAGGATCACACTCCAGTCCAGCTTGGGCACAATGCAAGACCCTATCTCAAAAATAACCAATGCAAAAAGGACTGGAGGTATGGCTCAAGCAGCACAGAACATGCCTGGCAACAAGCACAAGACTCTGAGTTCAAACCCCAGTAGCTCCAAAAAAAGAAAAGAAGAAGAAAGGGGTGGCACATGCAAGTCTAAGAAAGACAGTGGGGACAGCTTAGGTTCCTGTGCCTGAGGCTAAAACCGAGCAATTTGGCTTGATGTTGACTCACTAAGTACAGATCATGATGTTAGCAAGTTATCATTTACTTTGTGTTGGAAAACAAACCTGCTCCTACTTTGTAAACTGACTATTTCTAAGAGTTATCTGAAAGATAAACCTATATGCTATAAAAATAATAATAATACAAAGCAAAAAATAGGACAGTCTCTTGGTTATCTCCACCCAACTTTCAATGTCATTGGTCTAAAATATTCGAGTGGTTTTAGAGTCTTCTCATTTCTCATCTCAGGAAGTGAGTGTGGCTCTCACTTCTCAGATGTTTTCTTGGGGACATTTACTAGAATGTTATCCTTAGTTACTTCCAATTTTAATTTTTTCCTCAGCAAAACAAGATTCAGGGTATTTAATGGAACAATTCTGGGTTCAATTTTAGAATGCCTTAAAAATATTTTCCTGCAAATTATCGAACTTTTCCATAGTAGGGGAGTAGATTAGGAATTTCTATATAAAGAAAAAGCACACAGCCATTAAAATCAATCACTAAGCATACAATGATGAGAAAGTTGATGATAAACTGGTAAAGGAAAATGATTGAGCCAGGCATGGTGGTGTGGCCTATAATCCCAGCACTCAGGAGGCTAAGGCAAGAGGATGGAGAGTTGGAGCCCAGCTGGTGGAAGGAAGAGAGGAAGGGAGGGAGGGAAGAAGGAAGGAAGGAAGGAAAGAAGGAAGGAAAGGAGAGGAGAGGAAAGGAGAGGAAAGGAAAGGAAGAAAGAAAAGAATGCTAAACTCTCTTCAAGACTCCAGAGGATAAAATACAAAATATGACCAGGGAGAAAACAGCTGTGATCCAAATGAAATGCAGGGTATTCTGGTCCAAGCAAGCAGAAACTCACAGATGGCACGTGTAGGAGTGAAGGGAAAGGATGTTAGACCACAGGGCACAGGGCATCTCTTGGACAATATGGGTGGCACTGCCAGAGATGGGGAACTCGTGGTTTTAGCTACTGCAACTGCAAACAGTTTTGACAGTCTGCATGGCTCTCCAAATGAGACGCAGTGGTGACCTACATTCACCAAGGTTGGAATTCCAGAACTTAGAATCCTGGTATCACATAGAGGGCAGAATTCAACAGGTGAAGGAGGTAGGAGCACTGGAGTGGATTTATCACAGCCACACCTTTCTCCATTCTCCAGCAGATCTCAGTGGACACTACTTGTTCGTGGTTTTGAGAACTACAGCAATGAGCAAAACAGCAGAACTGTCCCAAAGCTCTCTGGTGGCTGTCTACTGGAGCCAGTGTGACAGTGGAGGATGCCTCCATTGAGATGGGCCCCCTGATTTCAGTGGGGTTGATAAGATCCCAGAGAGGCAGAGGCCAGCACAACACTTAACTGTCAGGAGCAAGGTAGCACATTTAGAGCAATGGACCGCAGGAGAGGCATGGTAAATCAAAACCATGACTTGGCATGAGTCTTCGATCCAGTGTGTCTCTGGGATGGACTAGATGGGTAGCCAACTAAAATATTTCCTGATCTACAGAACAAGAAAACTTCAGATCTGGTAGCTAGAAACCTGACTTGCGTCACCACAACAGTCTTGTATCACTACAAGAGAAAAACCTCCACTTTAGTTTCTAGCCGCCACCCATTCCACAGGCCCTTAATTGAAGAGGAGACCAGGTCCCCTTAGGAAGGACCCTGCAATCCTGCCTCATAACATACTCTTCTAAGCCTTCTCCCAAAGGACCCCTGACCAAATAAATGGTAAGTGTGCACTGGGAAAGGACTTTTGGGGAACTACAAGACACTGTCTCAGAATTGATGCTGATCCCCGAGGTCCAAAAATATGTGGTCATTAGTTAAAGGGAGGGAGGGTTGTGATAATCAACTGACAGAGTTTTAGCTTGTCTAAATCACAATGAGCTCAATAGTTTCAAGGACCACGGCCATACATTAATCCTTTCTCCACTTCTTGAATGTGTAATTAGAATGTGCACACTCACCAATGGCAAAATGCCCACTTTGGCTTTCTGATGCATGAGAGCTATTATTGTAGGAAGGATAAAACCCAATCCCAAAACATCCTCCCTCTGCTAGGAAAGTAGACCCAACACTGTCCTGCATTCCTAGAGGAATTTGAAGAACTCAGAGCCACCATCAAAGATTCCAGGGAAGAAAGAATAGCGACACCTATCACCGCTCTCGTTTGACAGATATCTAGACTGTTCCCAGGTGGACAGATTTGGAGAATGTGGATTATTGTAAGATGACTTCCATGGCAGCTGCTGCTCCACATGTGAAACTTTCTGGAGCAAATCAGAACAACTCATTGCTCCTGGGATGCAGGACTGGATATGGCAGGTGCTTGGTTTTCTCTCCATCCATTTCTGATTATCACCAGAAGCAATTTGCTTAAACTGGTAAAGCCAACAGTACACATTCAAGTTTTGCCTCCAAGTAAAGGTCTTAAGGGTTTTGATATCCTACAAAAATCATTCTGGTCCAATGTACTGACAATGTTTTGCAGACTGGACCTGATACCACAAGAAATAGCAAATACCCAATCCTGCAGTTAGAAGACAAATGGCAGTTAGAGGGTGACACAGTATAAAGTGTTGGGATGTCCTCTCCTAGGAGAAAGAAAAATCATTGCTCCTTTCACTCATCATTGACGATGAGATGATATTACTTGGTGGGTCCTTTTTTTAATTTTGAGGGAATGTATCACATTAAATGTGCTTTCTGACCCATTTATCTATCAGATTTCCAGTTCTGAGTGGGGACCAAGAAATGAGAGTGATTACAGCTTTCTTGAGCTCCAGAGCAATGTGCTCTGTCACTTGGGCTTTATGACTCAGAATATCTATGATGCGTGAAATCTCTATGGAAACCAGAGGCCACCGTGAGGCCTCTGACAAGCTTCAAGAGGGGAATCACAGTGCAGGGCTCTAAGACTTAGGAGCAGAGCACTGCTCCCCTCCTTCAGAAGTGGCTCCTGGATTACGGTCGGGCCTGAGAGGAGTGAACACCTAGCCATGACTCGTTATGTGGTTACGTGACCCGATCTTCCCTCTCATTATGAATGAGGTGCTGTCTGACACGGTAATTCACGAGTTTAGGGAACTGTAAAATGAGATCTGCACATTTCCACGTATTAATGATGCAATGACTCACTGGA
Organism: Castor canadensis; assembly: GCF_047511655.1. Taxonomy (NCBI): domain Eukaryota; kingdom Metazoa; phylum Chordata; class Mammalia; order Rodentia; family Castoridae; genus Castor; species Castor canadensis. The sequence goes on along the minus strand of NC_133399.1, from coordinate 105,098,135 downwards.
ACAGCTTCACAAGGCTCAGGACTTAAAGCCCAATCAGGAGCACCCCAAAGACGGAGGGGGTGGAACTTCAATCAGTGATGTTTGCTGTCTTGCTGGGAGAAGTAGAGACAGTTACACTGATTTCCATGGAGTAGCCAATGCTAGGGCATTGCTTGGAGGTATGGAAAGAGCACAACTGGGAGATTATGGCTGGGGTATGGATGATCTCTAGATTATCTCGGTGTGGAGATTCATGTGTCCATCCGATGGCTTGTGCAGGTATTCACCACAGCAGACACGGATCCAGAGGATCCTATAGATGTGAGCAGCCTCCTTCCCAGTGACCCCATCTGCACGAGAGCCTGGGCTTTGGGGATCAGAGATCAGAGCTCTGCATGCACTCAGTAACATGGGATTCTCTCCACCAAGGCTGGGCTAGCTACACCGCTGCTTAATCTCTCCATTAGAGCCAGCACTGGACCTGCATTGTGGAACCTTTTCCTTGGAGGGTCAGCAGCTGCCTGGTGGTGGTGTTTACCTTTGACCTTGTCCTCAAAAGGAAGTCATAAATTCAACATCATTGGAATAGACATGCATTGGCCTTTCTGGGTAATAAAAATATGTGTACTTAACAGAACACCTATTCACCATGATTCCACACAACAGTGCTTCTCACCAAGGAACTCATCTCACAGCAAAATACCTGGCATTACCGGGGATGGGACCCTTCATCTCTTGATGAAAGTTACCTTTGCCAGTTTCACCACTAGATTGCTGCTGTTTTGTCCTTTCTTTTCTCTGTGTATTAGAAATGAATCTTTAAGTTCAGCTCAAACTCATAGGGGTTTGGGGGGCGAATTGTCTCTGCCTCCAGAGATAACATGTCATTTGGAATTCTTCCATAAGAAGGGTTGTCTCTTCTCTCCATTTGTTATTCATTCAATTGTGTATTTACATTCATATGGACTCGTCTATACTTTCAGTTATAATTCAAAGTATTTGATTTTTTAGTTCAAATTGTAGTTATTTATTTATTTATTTATTGGCTCTAATTGTTCTGTTTTGGCCATAAGGATCTCTTTCAGCTTCTCTTCCTTTTGAGGGGAGAGAGTTAGCACGCCTTCATTTATGTAAAAGATGGTTGCACCTGATCAGAGATATAAAGTGCCATTGTCGTTTGGAAGTTCACCTATCTTAGCAAGCTCTGTATATGGAAGCTGTGCATTTGAACTGTAATGCTAGTTATTATCTCTCAGCTTCTAATCCATGCTTCTGCACTCTGCTCTGGGATGTCAGGACTGGATTTCTGTGAACCCCATTTTCTCCTTTGTCAGCAGGTTTTCTGTCAGATTCTCCCAGCAGGGGGCGATAGAAGAAGGTTAGGACTGTGCTCCTTCCTGCTTACTTGTGCTCCATCCAGCACCACTCTCACCAATGACACTTCACCATGGTGTCTGCAATTACTTCAGCTTCTTCCCAAATTTCCAGAACCAGTGTCATGTGTGCCACCTCAGAAACACCAGCAGCAGCAAGACAATGTCCCCTCTTCAAAGAGCTCAATCTCCACTACCCAGAGACCCTCCACCGAGCTCCTGGTTTCTCACCATCTCACCCCTCTCCCTTCATTCTCCAATTCCTATGTAGTCCATCCCCTATCTGAAATTTTCTCAGTTAGAACAACTACTTTAGTGTGTGTGTGTTTTCTGGCCTGGATCCTCACAGATATCAAAGTAAACATATCAGCATGCAACTAAGAAATGACAAGCAATGTGCAAAATGATAGCAGTCATTTTGGTGTCGGTTCATGGGTGGTACTTTAGCCTCCTTGCAGTAGTTCTAAAACCCTGTCATGACATAGTTTTGTAAGTCTATGCCCTTTGCAGAGGACAGTGTGTGCCCAGGGCAAGTTACTCCTACATATAATGACAGGTAAGAAGATCAACTTATGTAACTTGCTGGTAATTGCCAGGTGGGAGGGGACAAAGTGAGTGCTAGAAGAAAAAGTAAAGAGAGATGATGCTATCTATTGCGGAAAAAAATGTCTTCTGGTAACTGGAAAACAATTGCAGGGTTCAAAGAGAGCAGCAATAATTTAATACATTAAAAGATCTGTCTTTCCCCAAACTCTTAAGTTGATACAAGAAAGAGTAGGAAATACTCTGGAGTTAGTAGGTATAGGTAAGAACTTTCTCAATGAAACCCCAGCAGCACAGCAACTAAGAGATAGCATAGATAAATGGGACCTCATAAAACTAAAAAGCTTCTGTTCATCAAAAGAAATGGTCTCTAAACTGAAGAGAACACCCACAGAGTGGGAGAAAATATTTGCCAACTATACATCAGACAAAGGACTGATAACCAGAATATACAGGGAACTTAAAAAAACTAAATTCTCCCAAAACTAATGAACCAATAAAGAAACGGACAAGTGAACTAAACAGAACTTTCTCAAAAGAAGAAATTCAAATGGCCAGAAAACACATGAAAAAATGCTCACCATCTCTAGCAATAAAGGAAATGCAAATTAAAACCACGCTAAGATTCCACCTCACCCATTAGAATAGCCATCATCAACACCACCAACAACAGGTGTTGGCGAGGATGCAGGGAAAAAGGAACACTCTTACACTGTTGGTGGGAATGTAGACTAGTACAACCACTCTGGAAAAAAATTTGGAGGCTACTTAAAAAGCTGGACATCGATCTACCATTTGATCCAGCAATACCACTCTTGGGGATATACCCAAAAGACTGTTACTCCAGAGGCACCTGCACATCCATGTTTATTGCGGCACTATTCACAATAGCCAAGTTATGGAAACAGCCAAGATGCCCCAGCACTGATGAATGGATTAAGAAAATGTGGTATCTATACACAATGGAATTTTATGCAGCCATGAAGAAGAACGAAATGTTATCATTCGCTGGTAAATGGATGGAATTGGAGAACATCATTCTGAGTGAGGTTAGCCTGGCTCAAAAAACCAAAAATCGTATGTTCTCCCTCATATGTGGACATTAGATCAAGGGCAAACACAACAATGGGATTGGACTTTGAGCACATGATAAAAGCGAGAGCACACAAGGGAGGGGTGAGGATAGGTAAGACACCTAAAAAATTAGCTAGCATTTGTTGCCCTTAATGCAGAGAAACTAAAGCAGATACCTTAAAAGCAACTGAGGCCAATAGGAAAAGGGGACCAGGAACTAGAGAAAAGGTGAGATCAAAAAGAATTAACCTAGAAGGTAACACACACGCACAGGAAATCAATGTGAGTCAACTCCCTGTATAGCTATCCTTATCTCAACCAGCAAAAACACTTGTTCCTTCCTATTATTGCTTATACTCTCTCTACAACAAAATTAGAGATAAGGGCAAAATAGTTTCTGCTGGGTATTGAGGGGAGGGAGAGGGAGGGGGCGGAGTGGGTGGTAAGGGAGGGGGTGGGGGCAGGGGGGAGAAATGAACCAAGCCTTGTATGTACATATGAATAATAAAAGAAAAATGAAAAAATAAAAATAAAAAAATAAATTAAAACTATCTTTTCTATAAAAAAAAAAAAATCTGTCTTTTTCTTCCCCTGCTATTTGAAAATAGGTTGGGTACACAAGCAAAGTGTGGTACACCCAGGAGGAACAAACTGTGCTTCAGGAAACATTTGGCACGACAAAGTGCCCAGCCCTGCCCAATGGCTGGAGTGAGGGCACTAGTGCCCTTTGCTGGTCAGGGTGCTGAGGACAAAACCGCTTCCTGAGGGCTGTGGGCTGAATGGTGTACCCTCAAGATTCCTACTTGGAAGGCCTAGCTCCCAGTCCCCCCGACTGTGACTGTATTAAGTTAACACGAGACCATTGGGATGGGCCCTAGTCCAATATAACTAGTGTCCTTATAAGAAGAAGAAATGAGGACAGGGGCACACAGAGAAGAAAGATGAAGTGAAGACACAGGAAGAAAATGCTATACTCAAGCCGAGGAGAGAGGCCACAAAAGGAACCAACACCGTAACACCTGGACCTCAGATTTCTCTCCTCCAGGGCTGTAAAAAGTAAACTTCTGTTGTTCAAGCCACCCAGCCTGTGGTGTTGTCTATGCAGCCTAAGCAAGTATTGTACTGAGTCCTTCATTAAATCAGCCACAGTTCCTCTTGCTACATCCCCACTCCAGAAAAATGCACGCATTTTTCTAGAAAGGACTACCATCCAAGTCTTTATCAGATCTCCTGCTCTGAGTAAATTAAGCTGGACAAAGTATCACTGCAAGGACGTGGGAGCTGGTGTACCAAGTCCAAGGGGGGCTGACTTTCTATTTGGAAAAATAAGTAACATGTGGCATAAAGAGACTTTGGAATCAGGCTGATCTGTTTTCAGTCCTAATCCTAACACAGATTGTGTGAGAGAGCAAACTGATTCCTTACCGTTTCTGTCTCCATAAAATAAGGACAGTAATATTCATCCCATTGTAATAGACTGAATGTGTCCCTCCAAAATTCTTATTCAAAGTCTAATTGAAGAAGAGAAACCAGATCTCTCTCTCTCTCTGGGTGTAAGCACATTCCAGAAAAGTCCACATAAGACAGAAGGTAGCCATCTACACGCCAGGAAGAGAGCCCTCACTAGAAATCAAACTGGCCAGAACATTGATCTTGGGCTTCAGCCTCCAGAACTGTTAGAAAAGAAATGTCTGTGGTTTAAGCCAGTCAGTCTATGGCATTTTGTTATGGCAGCCCAAGCTGACTAACGCACCCATAGAGATGCCTTATGGGATTGAATAAGATAACATCTAAACCAGCTCCCGCAGTTCAAGCTAGCAATGGGGGTAGGGTGGGTCTCAGTGACAAAGAGCTTGTCTAGCATTATGAGAACCTGGGTTAAATCCCCAGCACTGCAAGAAAAATACTAGAACTATGTTCCCCTTCCATGAGGTATGACTGTCACCATGAAGAATCCAGGCACAGGCCAGATAACCTTCACAGGCGGTGGCCACAAGATGACTCAAGCTTTGAGAAGTGATTGGAGAGTGTGCTTTGAGCTTTCTTTTGACCGCCAGAGTTTTAAAAGAATGCACTGGGATTTTGAAGTCCTTCCAAGCTGCCTTAGCATTCATTTTCTCTGGATAAGATATCCTCAGACCCACAAGCTGAGGGTCAACCATAAAAATAAAAGCTCTCAGAAAAGGTGTCCTTGTTAAACAATCCTTTTTTTCTCCACCTGTGTGCTTGAGGAATCATGACTTCTCTCTTTCGTGTCTCTATGCATCAATGAAGGAGATTTTCCACAGATCACCTGCCTGGAGACACAACAAAGCCACACTCACACCCACACCACCACCAACGAAACCGTTATTCTGAGGCTTCCCTCATTTTTCTCCAACACAACAAGGCAGTCACTGCCAAATCCCCTTATCAGGAGAAACATCTTCCCTACAGACTCACTGCACAGCCATCAAGGAGGGGGTCTTAGACAAGGGGCTGATTCAGCCCCAAGTACGTCCTGACAGGTTCTTCATGCAAGGAGAGCCTGCCTGCTCGGCCCATGCCTCCCCATGGCCCCATGGTGCGTGCCCCTGGGACACTCCACTGGGCTCTCGTGCCGGGATCTCCCTCCCAGGAAACAGGATTCATCACAAGGGTCAAAATTATGTTCCCTGCCCAGTTTCCGGTCCTTGAGAAAAGCCACAAACCAGCACTGGGGAGAGCAGGACCCCTGCAGGTTCAACGTCTCGCACACCTGTAAACCATTTGGAAGTAACAACTCGAGCATGTCAAAGTACCTTTGAATTTTGTCACAGATGGAAAACATCGGTGTGAAGTTGGCTGCTGTCAGAAGACCCATTCTTCCACTGTGAGAACTGTTGAGATAAGGAAAGCCGTGGACTGTCTGCGCCCTCTGGTGGACTAAAATAATGTCTCTTGGTCTCTTCAAAACTACTAAAAACTCTTATGAAAATGTAGTTTCTTTAAAAAAAAAAAAATTTCCAGGCTGTATTAAATCCATTTGATAACTTTTAAGAGGTGCCCACTGATAACTCTAAACAAAGACTCCTAGTTGATTGGCAAGTTTACGCAGTGGTGCTGGGAAATGGCATAGTGGTAGAAATGCAGAATTTAAACACAGCCTGGCTAGACTCCCAGCAAAGCTACCTGATGGGGCACAATGGAGGCGCGCCAGTTTCTTGACCTATGAACTATCCCATATTGTGCTGTGAACATTAGATGGGTAAATACCTGTGAGACAGAACAGTGTCCAGCATTAAGTGTTCATTCTTAGTTTGCAAAGCTGCTACCAAGTCAGGTGTCTGATTCAAAGTTATCTTTCCCATAATCCTCTCGGATTAACCTGCAAGATACAAATTCCTCCCTCTGCAGCCAGCATGATCTCTGTGCCAGCCTGTCCCCAACTATAAGTTCAAGGTCCTGTACATATACTACCTCACTCCTTTCCTCCTATAAACCAAGGCCTTACCTGGAGTGGGTCCAGGTCCTGTTCCCCGTGACCTGTATAACCTTGACTTTGGTTCATGACCAGCTCTGCACTTACTCTGGTCTGAGGTCCTCTATCTTGGTCCCAGTATTCACTCATACCTAAATCTTACTCCTGGGCCTCTGCACCTAATGCCCTTCCCTTACCCAGGTCACGGGTAGAGTCTTGCAGGACCCAAGGAGCATATATTCCTGAGACTTGGTAGTGACAATACTCTCCATGAAATGACTCAAAGTACTCAAGAGTTTTTTTATTTTTGTATTGTGAATGAATTAGAAGAATTGTGACCCTTCTCCACTGTCCCAGAACAAATAGAAAGTTCTCAAAAAAAATTAGTTACCAAAGACCCGACTCTATAATTAAAATATAGATGAGGAAACTGAGCTGAGGTCACTAACCAAAGATATAGAGTGTAGAACTAGAATTTGAACCAGAAATTCTGGACTCTGACCAGCCCTACCAGAGGGAGCTGTTCTCTAGGTCCTCACACAGCTGCCTGCTGCTTCAAAATGACCACATGGAAGTAATTCTCAGCCCAAATAGTCGTACTTCCAGATGTGACCTCATAAACATGGGCGTTCTTATTACATAACTCGAGCTTGCATAGTGATGAAAAATGGGGGCATCACCGTGCCCCTCCAAATCTAAGGGAGGTTCAAAGCAATGACAAGAATACATCTGAAGTGAAGGAATACTGGCCCCCTACTTTACTTAATCAAGGGGCATGAAACTTTGAAGAATTGCCACATAGCTCAGTGATGCTCTGGTTACTTTTTAAAAAATATTTAGGTAGTAGGCTTATATTTCAACTACTTCTGGCATGCAAAGGAAGTTGAAATATGAACATCAATTCTGGATAATGCATCATTTGCTGGAATAATTTGCAAGGTGAAACCTGTCCAAAAATATTGACTGGAAAGCAAAATTCTTACAAATGATGAGTGACATAAATGACTAGCAACTCAAGATAATGGAACCCTATTTAAGAAAAGGGCAGGAAAGGATGAACACCAGCCTGCTTGGTCCTGCAGTGTCCCCCAGTGCTCAGGAGTCAGTAGCAAATATGTCTCCATGGTTCTTTGTTCGCTTTTTATCATCTGGATTTCTATCTGGTATTGTCTTTTTTCTTGCCTGGAGCATTTCATCTTAATTTCTTATATGTGGGGATGTTAGACAGCTTTTTTAAATTACTGTGACAAAATACCTGAGAGAAGCAACTTAAGGGAAGGAAGACTTATTTTGGCTCATGGTTTTAGAGATTTCAGTCCATGGTCACCTGGATTCATTGCTTCCAGGCCTATAACAAAGCAAAAACATCATGGTGGTCAGAGGGTGGTAGACAACAGTGGCTTACATGGCAGCCAGGAAGCAGAAAGAGAGAGGAGAGAGAGAGAGGCCAATCCTGGGCAAAAGGACAAGACCTTATCTGAAAAATAGCTACAACAAGTGTGCTTGCCTAGTAAGCATGAGGACCTGTCTGATTCAAATCCCAGTACTGCCAAAAAAAAAAATTCACTGCTCTAAATCCCCAGTGTTCCACTTATTCATCCCTCCCTCCTTCCCCTGAATCACTGGTCACCACTGATCTTTTTTCCTATTTCTTTCTGCTTTTCATTTTCATTCCCTAGCTGTGTTTCATTTATCGCCGTAGAACTGATATAGTAACATTTCCATTTTAACTATTTTAACCACACGGTGGTGTTACAGACATTCACAATATTGTGCAACTATATCCATGACCCAACTCCAGAACTTTTCTATCTCCCAAGCAGAAGCTATGCACATAAATACAGCTGGTGGGGCCTGTGTTTACTTCCCTGGAGAAGGGAAACCCGAAGTCAGAGAACAGAGGGAGACCGTGTTTCCTCACAATCAGCGTCAAGGGACTCGGCTATTGTAAGGAGACCACTTCTCCACTCTTCATTCACATGCAAGTCAAATATTCCCTTAACTAACATATTGATGACCTAGTCCTGGCTCTAGGCTCGGTTCTGTGGGCAAGTCTTCTTAAACTTTCAAGTGGACAATTCTTATACTATGCAAGCCATTCTGCAGCACAGAAACAACCCAAATTAATTTAGCAAGTTGTCATATGAATGTCAAAACCTGACAAAACCAGCACATGCATTAGAAAAACCTTAAACTGATCTCAAACATAAATATTGATCTAAAATTCTCAATAAAAGTCTAAATAAGTTGACAACAGCTTTACATTAGAAGATAATACCCATATAGTTAAACAATTTGTCACTTCCATAGATCAAAAAAGAAAACCACGTGGTCATCTCAATAAGATCTGTTAAAATTTGGAGTCAGACACAGTGGCTCACCACAGTAATCCTAGCTGTTTGGGAGGCTGAGATCAGAAGGAATGCAGTTCAAGGCCAGCCTGGGTAAAAAAAAGTTCAGGAGACCCCATCTCAACAGAAAAGACTGGGCATGGTGACACATGCCTAACATCCCATCTACATGAGAAGCATAAAACAGGAGGATTTGAGTGACTCTATTGACCCAACCATCTGACACACAACACCCCATCCACCAGCCACAGAGTTCATTTTTTTTTGGTGGTACTGGGACTTGAACTCAGGCCTCATGCTTGCTAAGCAGGTGCTCTACCACCTGAGCCACTCTGCCAGCCTTGCGTTCTCTTCTCAAGGACAAGGGCACATCCAACATGGTCCAAGATGGACCACATGTAGGTCCATAAAACTAGTCTCAATAAATTTAAGTTTACTCAAGTCATACCCAGCATGTTCTCTAGCTGCAGTGAATTAAGTTAGGAAGCAGTAACAGGAATATCACTGAATATTGTCCTACATTCAGAAGGGTATGGAGCACACTTCTCAACAGTTGAAGGTGAAAAAAATCAGAAAGTAGGGTGAGATCTATAGCACTAAATACCCTCAGCAGAAAAGAAAAAATCATGCAGATTGCATGTTGGGAAACCGGAAAAAGAGGAGCAAATGTAACCAACAGTAAATAGAGGAAAGGAAGTGTCAATTAAATAGAAGACAGTAAAACAGTGGAAATAATAATCTGAACCAAAAGCTGATTCTTTGAGACAATAGTCCTAATTGTTGTGATCTACAGAAAGAGAGAGTATAAATTGTCACTTTACTTCCTTAGATCAAAAAAGAAAGGTGCATGGTTATCTCAATAGCATATGTTAAAATTTAGCTAGGTGCTGGTGATTCACACCTGTAATCCTGATTACTTGGGAGGCTGAGAAGGGGAGGATCACCATTCAAGGCCAGCCCAGCCAAATTATTCTCAAGACCCCATCTCCAAAATAAACAGAGCAAAACAGACTAGAGGTGTGGCTCGGGTGGTAGAGAGCCTGCTTTGTGAGTGTCTAGCCCTGAGTTCAAACCACAGTCCCACCAGAAAAAAAAAAAAGGTTAAAATTTTGAATCTAGTCTTAAAAAAAAAAATTCATACTAACATGGAAATTTTCAAATACTTTCCTAACACAATAAAAAATGTCTACGTGACACAGCAGCCAAAGTTTTATCTACTTGGTATGATTTATTTCTGAGATATTAGTAAGAGTCATGAGGGGAAAATGGTGTTAAAATCAAATAAATATGAAAAACAATTAATGTGAATGAGAGGATAATATCACTACAAATTCTACAGATATTAAAAGTTATTCAGGGAATACTGCCAATAACTTTATGCCAATGAATTCAACAACTCAGGTAAAATGGATGAATTCCTAAAGGACACACCTCCAAAGAGAAACAGGTGACCCGACCGTGACCCGACCAGCCTCATGTTTACTAGAGAAACTGAACTTGTACTTTAAAAACCTTCACAGAGAGAATTCCAGGACCACATGGCTTCAACGGAGAACTCAACCAAACATTAAGGAAGAAGTAACACCAGGCACACACAGGGTCTCAGAAAACTGAAAAGGAGGGGGCGCTTTCCAAACTAGTATGTGAAATCAAATAATCAATGCACAAATCAATATTCCTCATGAGCACCAAGGTAAAAATTCTAACTATAAGCTTAGCAAACTGAATAAGCATTATAACAAAGATAATACACTGTGACCAAGGGTGCTTTCTCCAGGAAATGCAGTTTGTTTAACATTTGAAAATCAATCTATAGGTAGGTATGGTGGCCTACACCTATAATCCAAGCAACTGAGGAGGTGAAGATCAGGAGGATTGCAGTTCAAGGCCAGTGTAGGCAAAAAGTTAGCAAGACCCTATCACAAAAAACAAGCTGAGCATGTGGTGGTTCACATCTGTAATCTCAGCTACCAGGAGGCATAGGCTACTTATGGTGGGAGGCCAGATCTGGGCAAAAATATAAGACCTCATCCAAAAAAATAACTGAAAGACCAAAAGGACTGGGGGAGTGGCTCAAGCAGTAGAGTGCTTGGGTACAAAGCATGAGGTCCTGAATACAAACCCCAATACCTCCAAAAAAAAAAAAATCAATCTATGGAGGAGGATCCAAGATGGCAACTAGGACACAGAAGCAGACAGTGTGAGCTCCGTGAATCAAAAATCTTGCTGAGACACTGGAGCCACACTTGGTGGAAATAATGCAGCAAGGAGAATCAAAACTTTAATACCCTGAACCCCTAGCCCATGGAAAGCTTCTCCATGCCACGTTACCCTGAGAAAACAGGAGGGCTGCCATGCTGCCAGACACTGGCTCCAAACCTGCTTGGGAGACATTCAGCAATCAAACAGGTGAGCAACAAGCATCACGTGATATTCCCCAAGCCACCCCTGGGATAAACCAGCATAGCCCCCTGGGAAGACTGGCACCACCCTCCTGTAAAAAAAAAAAACTGAATAAGCAATGAACTGAAAACTAGCACACAGCAGAGGAGGCAGGAAGCTGAAAGCACACTGGAGAAGGGGGGAGGGACAAGGAGCTGATCTCCATGTAAACTTTCAGTAAACAAACAGCTGGAAAGGCAAGAAGGCCAACAGTGGGTGGGTGATAAGCTGCTGCCTGAAATAGGGCAGGTGTTGGTCCACAAAATGCATCTCCTGAGCCAGTGAATGACATCCAAAGTCAAATGGCCCTGCAAAATTGAAAAACAATCAGCAAACCATCACAACACACTGACAGCAGGGGGCCAGCTGATGGATCACTGACCTTGCCCCAGATAAAGGGAGAGAAGCAAAGAAAGAAGTCCCCAGTAATCAAGTATAGTGAAAACCCAACTCCAAAGCAGAACAGCTGGTGGACTACAGAGCTGATTCTGGAACCTGAGGACAACAGAAAAACTTAAACTGCCACACCCCACTGAGGGAGGAGCTGAGCAAGCAGCTACTACTGAAAGAAGAAAAAAAAAACTTACCCAAGCTTCTGTTTAAATACCAACACTAGGACTGGATGCTGGAGGATAACACCAGAACTCAAACTAGGACTGAAATTCTATTGTTCCTGAACCTGGAATTTTTCTTTGTTTGTTTATTTTGTCTCTTGTTTGTTTGTGTTTGTTTGTTCATCTCTCTCTGTTTATTTCTTTGGGATGGTTTTGTTTTGTTTTGTTAGTTTTACCATTGTGAATTAGTTAATACTAAATTACACCCAGACCTGGGACAGAAATAGCACACACACACTTAGCTAAAAACCCAACATAGCCACAAAACAAAATTAAACCAAGGGAAAGAAAACAGGTGACTGAAACTGCCTACTAGCCTATCAAGAACATAGTTGCACAGTACCAAGTGGAGTGATGGGAAGACAAAAAAAGGATGGAAACCATTCTCCCCCAAAAAATAATTTAATACAGGAATCAGAGGGAAATGAAGAAAACAGATACCCAGTTCCAGACTCCAACAAAACAAAGGTAAGTGATGCCAAGGAACCCAATAATGCCCACAAGAAAAACCTCAAAGAAGAAATCCTGCAAGTAATCACTGAGAATTTCATGGAGATGTTACTAGACACAGTTAACCAAAACATACAAGACGCACTCAAGATATTTCAAGACACCAAAAACAAAGAACACAAGAAGACACAGAAACAAATAAATAAACTCATAAGAGCCCTAAATAAATACCAAAGTAAAGTAGAGAACACTATAAATAGACAGATAAATGAATTAAAGACAAAAATAGATAATATTAAAGAGGAAGTGATCCATGATATGGAAAACCTCAAAAAAAAGAATGAAACAGAAATACAAAACACAATGGAAGACCACTCCAGCAGACTAGAACAAGCAGAAGACAGAATCTCAGAACTTGAAGATGAAATGGAAACTAAAGGAAAAACTGAAGAGCTATTAGTCAAACAACTCAAGACCTGTGAAAGGAATATGCAAGAACTCACCAACTCTATCACAAGAACAAACCTGAGAATCACAGGCATTGAAGAAGAAGATGTGCAAGCAAAAGGAATTCGTAATATATTCAACAATATAATAACAGAAAATTTCCCAAATCTAGAGAAAGCTATGCCCATTCAGGTACAGGAAGCCTCTAGGACACCAAGCAGACTTGACCAAAATAGAACTACCCCATGACATATTATCATTAAAACAACATGCACAGAGCATAGAGAAAGAATATTGAATGCTATAAGAGAGAAAAAACAAGTAACAAATAACATACAAAGGTAAACCCAGCAAATCACAGCAGACTTCTCAACAGAAACCTTAAAAGCAAGAAGAGCTTGGGGTGAATCTATCGGGTATTGAATGAAAATAACTTCAACCCTAGGATATTCTACCCAGCAAAACTATCATTCAAAATAGATGGAGCAATAAAAATCTTCCATGATAAGCAGAAACTAAAACAATATATGAACACCAAGCCACCACTACAAAAGATTCTTCAAGGAATTCTGCATACAAAAAATAAAAGCAAACAAAACTATGAGAGGACAGGCAGTACCAAACCCTAGGAGAAGAAAAGACAAGGAATCAGAGAGTAACAGTAATTCAGCCCTTAAACACAAAAACAACTAAATGACAGGAATCACCACATACTTATCAATATTAATAGTGAATGTCAATGAACTCAACACCCCCATCAAAAGACACCATTTGGCAAACTGGATTAAAAAGGAAGATCCAACAATTTGCTGTTTACAGGAGACCCATTTCATCAGCAGAAACAAGCACTGGCTTAGGGTGAAAGGCCGAAAGAAGATTTAACAAGCCAATGGCCCCCAAAAACAGGCAGGAGTAGCAATATTGATCTCGGACAAAGTAGACTTCAAACTTACACTGATCAAACAAGATAAAGAAGGACACTCTGTACTAATAAAGGAAGAAATACACCAAAAGGAAATAACAATTATCAACCTATATGCACCCAACGTCACTGCACCCAATTTCATCAAACATACTCTGAAGGACCTAAAAGCATATATGTATACACTCCAACACAGTGGTAGTGGAGACTTTAATACCCCCCCATCACCAATAGATAGGTCATCCAAACAAAAAAATCAATAAAGAAATTCTAGAACTAAATCACACCATAGATCAAATGGACCTAGCTGATGTCTACAGAATATTTCATCCAACTTCTGCACAATATACATTCTTCTCAGCAGCCCATGGAACTTTCTCCAATATTGATCATATCTTAAGGCACAAAGCAAGCCTCAGCAAATATAAGAAAATAGAAAGAATCCCATGCATTCTATCTGATCACAATGCATTAAACTAGAACTCAACAACAAAAACGACAGTAGAAAACATGCAAACAATTGGAAGCTGAACAACACTGCTCAATGATCAGTGGGTCATTGATGAAATAAAAGAGGAAATTAAAAGTTAATTTAATGGAAGTTACTAAAAATGAAAACATGACCTACCAGAACCTATGGGACACAGCAAAGGCAGTCCTGAGAGGAAAGTTTATAGCCATGAGTGTATATATTAAAAGGACAGAAAGATCTCAAATCAATGACCTAATGCTACATCTCAAACTCCTAGAAAATAAGAACAAGCAAAACCCAAAACAAGCAAAAGGATAGAAATAATAGAAATAAGGGCTGAAATTAATGAAATAGAAACAAAAAAAATACAAATAATCAACAAAACAAAAAGTTGGGTCTTTGAAAACATAAACAAGATTGACAGACCCCTGTCAAACCTGACTAAAATGAAGAGAGAAAAAACCCAAATCAGTGAAATCAGAAATGCAAAAGGGGAGATAACAACAAACACCACAGAAATCCAGGAAATCATCAGAGACTACTTTAGGAACCTATATTCCAATAAATTTGAAAATATTGAAGAAATGAACAAATTTCTAGATACTTATGACCACCCAAAATTGAACCAAGAGGATATTGATCACCTGAATAGACCTATAACACAAAATGAAATTGAACCAGCAATAAAGAGTCTCTCAAAAAAGAAAAGTCCAGGACCTGATGGATTCTCAACTGAATTCTATCAGACATTTAAAGAAGAACTAATACCAATCCTCCTTAAACTGTTCCATGAAATAGAAAGGAAAGGAACACTGCCTAACTCATTTTATGAAGCCAATATCACACTCATCCCAAAACCAGACAAAGACACCTCCTAAAAGGAGAACTATAGGCCAATTTCTTTAATGAACATTGATGCAAAAATCCTCAATAAAATAATGGCAAACCGAATCCAACAACACATCAGAAAGATCATACACCATGACCCAAGTCGGCATCATCCCAGGGATGCAGGGGTGGTTCAACATATGCAAATCTATAAATGTAATACAGCACATTAATAGAAGCAAAGACAAAAACCACTTGATCATCTCAATAGATGCAGAAAAAGCCTTTGATAAGATCCAACACCACTTCATGATAAAAGCTCTAAGAAAACCAGGAATAGAAGCAATGTACCTCAACATTGTAAAGGCGACAAACCTATAGTCAACATCATACTTAACAGTGAAAAACTGAAACCATTCCCCCTAAAATCAGGAACAAGACAAGGTTCCCACTTCCCCACTCCTATTCAACATAGTCCTGGAATTCCTAGCCAGAGCAATTAGGCAAGAAGAAGACATAAAAGGAATACAAATAGGTAAAGAAACTGTCAAAATATCCCTACTTGCTGAAGATATGATCCTATATCTTAAAGACCAAAAAAACTCTACCAAAAAACTCCTGAACACCATAAACAGCTACAGCATGGTGGATACAAAATCAGCTTACAAAAATCATTAGCTTTTCTATACACCAACAACGAACAAATTGAGAAAGAATATATGCAGACAATCCCATTTACAATAGCCTCAAAAAAAATCAAATACCTAGGAGTAAACTTAACAAAGGATGTGAACGACCTCTACAAGGAGAACTACAAGCCCCTGAAGAAAGAGATCCAGGAAGACTACAGAAGGTGGAAAGAGCTCCCGTGTTTATGGATTGGTAGAATCAGCATAGTAAAAATGGCTATACAACCAAAAGGAATCTACATGTTTAATGCAATTCCCATCAAAATCCAAGTGATATTCATTACAGAGATTGAAAAACCTACCCTACAGTTCATTTGGAAACACAAGAGACTGTCAATAAGTCAAGGCAATACTCAGCAAAAAGAGCAATGCTGGAGGTATCACAATACCAGATTTCAAAATATATTACAAAGCAATAGCAATAAAATCAGCATTTTACTGGCACAAAAACAGACATGAAGACCAGTGGAACAGAGTAGAGGACCCAGATATGAATCCACATGGCTACCCTCACCTTATTTTTGACAAAAGCGCCAAAAACATACGATGGAGAAAAGACAGCCTCTTCAACAAGTGTTGCTGGGAAAAGTGGTTATCTGCCTGCAGAAAACTGAAACTAGTTCCATGCCTATCACCCTGTATTAATATCAACTCAAAGTGAATTGAGGACTTTAATATCAGAACTGAAACTCTGAAGTTAGTACAGGAAAGAGCAGGGAATACTCTGGAAGCAACAGGTATAGGCAAAGACTTCCTCAATAGAACCCCAGCAGCTCAGCAACTAAGAGAAAGGATGGACAAATGGGACTTCATAAAATTAAAAAGCTTCTGCACAACAAAAGAAATGGTCTCTAAACTGAAAAGACCACCCATAGGTAGGAGAAAATATTTGCCAGCTATACATCAGACAAAGGACTGATAACCAGAATATACAGGGAGCTCAAAAAACTAAACTCTCCCAAATTCAATGAACCAATAAAGAAGTGGGCAACTGAACTAAAAAGAACTTTCTCAAAAGAAGAAATTCAAATGGCCTAAAAACACATGAAAAAATGCTTACCATCCCTCGCCATAAAGGAAATGTAAATCAAAACCACACTAAGATTCCACCTCACCCCTGTTAGAATAGCCATCATCAAAAACACCACCACCAACAGATATTGGTGAGGATGTGGGAAGAAAGGAACTCTCTTACACTGCTGGTGAGAATGCAAACTAGTGCAACCACTCTGGAAAACTATATGGAGGCTTCTTTAAAAACTAACATAGATCTACCATATGATCCAGCAATCCCACTCCTGGGGATACACGCAAAGGAATGCGACACAGGTTACTCCAGAGGCACCTGCACACCCATGTTTACTGAGGCACTATTCACAGTAGCCAAGTTATGGAAACAGCCAAGATGCCCCACTACTGATGAATGGATTAAGAAAATGTGGTATCTATACACAATGGAATTTTACTCAGCCACAAAGAAGAACGAAATGTTATCATTCACTGGTAAATGGATGGAACTGCAGAACATCATTCTGAGTGAGGTTAGCCAGGCTCAGAAGACCAAAAATTGAATGTTCTCCCTCATATGCAGACATTAGATCTAGGGAAAAGGCAGCAATGTTGTTGGATTTGGGTCACATGCTAAGGGGAGAGCACATACGGGAGGAATGGGGACAGGTAAGAAATCCAGAACTTGAAAGTGTCTGATGTCCCCACTGCAGAGGAACTAAAACAGAAACCTTAAAATGACAGAAGTCACTATGAGAAGGTGACCGGGAAGCAATGAAGAGGTCAGGTAGAGATGAATCAATTTGGGTTGTAATACACTTGTGCATGGAAGCAATGCTAAGAATCTCTCTGCATAGCTATCTTTATCTCAACTAACAAAAACACCATGTCTTTCCTATTAATGCTTATGTCTTCTCTTCAACAAAATTGAAGATAAGGGCAGAATAGGTTCTGCCTGGAAGCGGGGGGGTTGGGGGAGAAGGACGGGGTGGGGGGCAGGGTGGAGAAATGACCCAAACAATGTATGTACATATGAATAAATGAATAAAGAAAAAAATCTATGGAATCACCATATTAACAATTTTTAAAGAGAAAATATATGTCATTTCAGTAGAAAAAGCACTTGATAAAATCCAAAATCCAACATTTATTCCCAATTTAAAAACCAAAACTGTCAGAAAAAGAATGGAAAGAAACTTCTCAGCCTTACAAAGTATATCTGCAAAAACTTGTAGCCATCATCATACGTAATGCTGAGGGGCTGAGTCCCTTCCCCGTGTGACCAGGATTAATTAATAAGGCCTTCTGCTCTCAATCCGTTTCTGTTTAGCATGGTGCTAGAGGTTACAGTTCATGTAATAAAGCATAAAAAAATGAATTAAAAGTACCTTGACTGGAAAGCAAGAAGCAAAATTGCTTTTATTTGAGAACAAATAAAAGCCCATCAAACTTTATTTGATTGCCTATATAAAAACTTTAATGAGATCTACAAAAAGCTACCAGGACAAATGAAACTGGCAAGATTATAGCATTAGTATAGAAATATCAGTCATATTCTAAACACTAAAACAAATGATGAGAAATCAAATTTATAAAATAATGCCATTTATTATAGCATCAAAAATATGAAATAAAGGTAAAGGTGACAAAAAAATGCGGAAGAGAAATTTAAAAAACTACGTGCTCTGTCCTCAAATAAATGAAGCAAAGTCCCCGCTCCTTCCCAAAAGTGCACTATGCAAAGAGATGGAAGAGAGCTGAAAGACCCTCTCTGCCAGGTGGCCGAGCTTCCCATCAGAAAAGAGACATTTGTGGACTGACAGCTGCACTCTCGACTGACCCCGTGTGGAGACAGGATGGGTTGAGAATGGTGATTTATCTCTGTAGCGGTCCCCCTGAAAGAAATAATCCCAGTCTAATCGTGAGGAAAACCTCAGAGTTCCTAATTGAGGGACATTCTACAAAAGACGCTCCACTACTCAGCACTGTCAAGGCCATCAACAGCAAGGGAAGTTGGAGAAAGTACCACAGCCAAGAGCAGCCAAAGGAGACATGGCCACTAGATAGAATTTAGCATCCCAATTGGAGTCCCCTGTCCAAAAAGGGACATTTGGTAATAACTAAAAATGTGAAAGGTAATAATAAGGAAATTATTGGTTTAAAATAATGTATCAATATTGGTTCATTAATTGTGACAAATGAAACAGACTCGTATAAGATATTAATGCTACGAGAAACAGGCTATGCAGTATATGAGAAACCTCCGTTCTACCTTAGCAATTTTTCTATAGCTCTAAAACTATTCTAAGATGTAAAAAAAATATTTTAGACAAACTACGTGCTGAGAGAAATTTTAAAACCTTGCAGAGTGGAGATATACATACGCATAAATCACAGTCAAAAGACTCAATAACTGAAGAGGATGAGTTCTGAAACTGACCTATCAAGTCCACACAACCCCAATCAAAATCCCAGCAGATATTTTTGATCAAAGTTGAAAACTGATTCTAAAATGTATGTGGAAATTCAAGGAACTTAGAATAGACAAGACAACTTGGTAAAGAAAGGGCCAAGTTTGAGGACAAAAACTAGCTGATTTTAAAATTTATTGTCAAGACAATGTGACAGTGGTGTCAACAGAGACAAGTAGGTTAATGTCGTAGAAAGACCACAAATATATTGACAATGGCTCCTTAAAAAAATGCAAAGACAATTCAATAGAGAAATGATAGCCTTCTCAACATTGGTGCTGGAACCCATTAGATACCCATATTAAAATAATTTTAATCCATATTTCATACCCTATATAAAATTTAGCTCAAAGTAGAATCTAGGACTAAATGTAAAACATAAAACAGGAAGACTAAGAAAACCTCTACCACCTTACACTGGACAAAGATTTCTTAGCTACAAGACAAAGATTACAGTTTATAGCAGAACGAAGTAATTGACTTTATCAAAAATAAGAATCTCTTCTCTCTCAAAGGCACCATCCAGAGAATGAAAAGACTTCCCACAGACTCAGAGAGAACTTGAATTCAGAACATTTTATAAACTCAATAATAATAAAACACGTGACCCAACTAAAAAATGGACAAAAGGCATGAACTGACATGTCTCCAGAGGAGATACCGAAATGGCAAATAATCAGATGAAAAGATGTTCAACATTAGTCATTGTGAGGAATATGTAAATTAACTTACAAAGACTAAGCGCTGATGTGGGGAGGAAGTAACTGGACCTCACACATGCTGCTGATGGCAATGTAAAATTGCACGACCATTGTACAGCTGGATGACTTATTGATAAAGGTTAAACATAACACCTACCATACGATCTACCTGTTCCACTCTGAGGTATTCATGTGTGAAAGCATATGTCCACACAAGGACGGACACCATGTTCATATCCAATAGCTGAAAAGAGTCCAACAAGCAAGTGGGTGAACAACTTATCCATACGATGTAATACTACCCAGCAAATAAAAAGGAAGGAACCACGGATA
This sequence comes from Castor canadensis, assembly GCF_047511655.1. Lineage (NCBI taxonomy): Eukaryota > Metazoa > Chordata > Mammalia > Rodentia > Castoridae > Castor > Castor canadensis. Next base: position 105,077,999 of record NC_133399.1, on the reverse strand, counting down.
TGTGCAACAACATGGATGACTATAGAAAGAAATTATCCTGAAAGAATCCAGGCAAAAAAGAAAGAAGCCAGGCCAAATAAATCATTAATTACTGTATGGATAGACTTACATAGAATTCTAGAAAATGCAAATTAACTTATAATGACAGAAAGCAAATCAATGGTTGCTTGGGATGGGGAGGGAGACAGCAGCAGTGAAGGGGGTGGAATTACATAGGGGTACAATGAAACTTTGGGGATGATTGATTTATTCATTATCTTTATTGTGGTGATGGTTTCACAGAAAGTATACACATGTCAAAACTTATCAAACTATATACTTCAAGTCTGTGTAGCTTATTATATGCCAACTACACCTCAAAAAACCTGCCAAGGGTGAACACAGTTTAAGAAGCTTTTAAAACCCAAATGACAATATTGGAATATCTGCAAATACATTACAGAAAAAGGATAATTATAATGCGAACACAGAGAACTACAACCAACGAGAAAATTATCATTATTATTTCAGGACAAATGACCTGAAATTTCACTCACAAAGAATAAGGACAAATGACTACTAAAGATAAGAAGCAGTAATCAATAAAGAAACACAAAAACAGAATATTCTTGTCTATCAAATTGGCAACCATTACTTAAAGTTATTTTATTCAGGACTGCAGGTGTGGCTCAAGCAGTAGAGTGCCAGGTGCAAAGCCTCGAGTTCAAATCCCAGTCCCTCCAGAAAAAAGAAAGTTGCCATTTTTGCCATATTCAGCTGTGTGGAGACAAGAGCAGTGACACATTTTCTGAAGATCATTTTGACAGTGCACATCAAAGACTTAAACTGCACACACCTTTTTACCTAATCATTTGTACTGCAGTAGAGTCATGAACAAGCACAAAGATTCATGTGCAAGTGTGCTCAGGAAAGAATTGATTGCAATAGAAAAATGGAAAATCAACATAAATTGGTCAAATAAGTTATGCCTTTTTAGAATGGACTCCAACCAGCTATTGAAAGTGTTAGTACTACAACCACTCTGGAAAAAAATTTGGAGGCTACTTAAAAAGCTGGACATCGATCTACCATTTGATCCAGCAATACCACTCTTGGGGATATACCCAAAAGACTGTTACTCCAGAGGCACCTGCACATCCATGTTTATTGCGGCACTATTCACAATAGCCAAGTTATGGAAACAGCCAAGATGCCCCACCACTGACGAATGGATTAAGAAAATGTGGTATCTATACACAATGGAATTTTATGCAGCCATGAAGAAGAACGAAATGTTATCATTCGCTGGTAAATGGATGGAATTGGAGAACATCATTCTGAGTGAGGTTAGCCTGGCTCAAAAAACCAAAAATCGTATGTTCTCCCTCATATGTGGACATTAGATCAAGGGCAAACACAACAAGGGGATTGGACTATGAGCACATGATAAAAGCGAGAGCACACAAGGGAGGGGTGAGGATAGGTAAGACACCTAAAAAACTAGCTAGCATTTGTTGCCCTTAATGCAGAGAAACTAAAGCAGATACCTTAAAGCAACTGAGGCCAATAGGAAAAGGGGACCAGGAACTAGAGAAAAGGTTAGATCAAAAAGAATTAACCTAGAAGGTAACACCCACGCACAGGAAATCAATGTGAGTCAATGCCCTGTATAGCTATCTTTATCTCAACCAGCAAAACCCCTTGTTCCTTCCTATTATTGCTTATACTCTCTCTACAACAAAATTAGAGATAAGGGCAAAATAGTTTCTGCTGGGTATTGAGGGGGGGAGCGGGAGGGGGTGGAGTGGGTGGTAAGGGAGGGGGTGGGGGCAGGGGGGAGAAATAAACCAAGCCTTGTATCACATATGAATAATAAAAGAAAAATGAAAAAAAAAAAAAAAAAAGAAAGTGTTAGTACTAAAAATATGCCTGTAGTAAATCAGGTCTTTTCCGAGGGTGGGGATCAGTGAGAGGAGGGAGAGAATTAGGAAAGGGGGAATGAGAGCGAATATGGTGATGTGCTTTGTTTTCATATGTGAAAATGAAGAATGAAACCTGCTGAAATTGCTCTAAGAAGCGGGGAGGAGAGAGGAGGGATAATGATGGAGAGGTGGATCTGACTAAGCTATACTGTGAATACGTATGTAAAAGACAAAAGATTTACAAGATCTGAAGGGAAACCAGGGTATACATTGTAAGCACATGCGTCAGTACCACAATGCATCCTCTGTACAACTATTAGATGCTAATGAAAGTGTTCCTGTATACTATACATAAAAAGCCATCAGTTGGGAGACAAACATGAATATACAAATATACACACCAAAATATATTTCCTTCTTTGTGTTTTTTACTTTAGTTTTTTTTTTTAACATTTAGTACATATGACTTTTGTCTTTAGAAAGGTTACTTGGCCTCTGTCATTCACTTAAGGTGTCAATCCTGAATTAGTACAGCTAAATGGTCAATAGTATGTAAGTGGCTAATGGATTGCCTATCCCAGATGTCAAAATGCAGTGACTGAGTTACGATGCAAATGTGGACCTCTCCTGCACATGATTCTGCATTAGAACATCCTAAAGAACCAGGCCTGGGCATAGGGAACAGGACACAGGGCTGGAGGGAATGAGGTGAAGTGTGGTGACCATTTTAACCAGTCACAGGCACAAGTAACATCATGGCCTGTGCTGAGAGAGGAAGAGAGAGAAGAGGGAAGAGAAGAGGAAGAGGGAGACTCTGACTACAAAACATCAATAGGAAACACTAAAATAAACAGGCTGAGTGAGGAACAGTCCAACTCTTACTGTATCTGGGCAAATTAATTGCCCTCTTATCAACCTTATTAGAAAACAGGCCACATCTAAGAGGAAGACCATCTTACTTAATGGGGAGTGGGGGAAACCTGAGACTCTAGTCCCAAGCAGTCAACTTGCTGGTGACCTGCTAAATCTACACACCCACTTGGTGCTCATACATAACTCCAAGCTGGGAGCTATTTTGGTCTCCACACAGACTGGATGTGAAACTGCATCCACACATGCTGGCTTCCTCCCTGCCTTGGGTGTTGTCTTCCATTCTCTTCCCTGGCTCTGTTTCCGGGATTTTGGAGCGTTGCTCTTGCACAACTGAGACACTACTGCCATCTAGTGGAAAACCACACTCCCTGCCAGAGCTCAGGTTCACGGGGGTTCATTTCATTTCTGGACAAATCTTTATCAACCAACACAACGCTCAGGTCTTACTCTGATCCTCCAGAAGGGAAAGGTGAGAGAGGACGAGATCTTTATAAAATGCAATTCAGAATTAAATGAAGGCAACCAGACAAAGGACTATTTCTTAACATAAGCACCTGAAGACCAGGATGCCCGTTCTGGCAGCTACATGGCAGGATGGTGAGGGAGGAAGAGGTGTAAGATTCTCATGGAATAACCCTTTGTGAGCATTATAACATTTCAGTCAGCAGCCGGATACCACATTTGCAAATGTGTTACGAAAAGCCAATAGAAACAAACAGCAGAACCGAGAAACAGGACGTCTGTTCACCTTGGTCCCAAAACAGTTTTCATGAAAAACTTGTAGTCAGATACCAGATTAGCACCCTTGGAGACCAAGGAAGCCTGAGATGCACACAGATCACATGGCTCTGGGGTACCACTTTCACCTTTTTTTTTAATCTTATATTCATTTTTTAAGATTTGTGGCTCTTTTTTGAAATCTTTCCCATTCCCCCAATAGCTACATCTTTCTGCTTGTGTATCTTGCAGTCTATAGTCCATCACAACCTTTTCAAATCTACCTTGCCCTCCAGAGTGACACATGTGATCCATTTCCTACAGTTGGAGGTGTCCCAAAGCACCTGGGCTTATTGCAAAGATGCCCTCCACACACAGTCAGCTGAAGAGAGACACATGGACATCCCACTCACTCCCCCTGCCCTGTCCTCCCTGACAAGTAAGTGGCCAGTGAAGGGAACCCATGAATGAAATGCAGAGGACAATGGTGTCAAGAGCTGATCCCAGGACCAAAGGAGCTCTGAGATGTAGCTAGAATCCATGGGGTCTGGTGAGAACACCTGCACCACATTGGGAAGTCATTTTTCTTGAGATGAAAGTGATAGGAGTATCACCTAGTGAGGACCAGTCAGCTGAAGGTGCCTTGGGGCACCTCCAGCTGTAGGAAATGGATCACATGTGTCACTCTGGAAGGGAAAACAATTTTGTAGTTCACAGAAGGCATTGGTATCAAGAGTGCTTTTCTACCTAACATCCACCCCTCTTCCAGTTCTGTCACCCCAATTTTCCTTTAAGGATCCACCCTTTCTCTAGTGTAGTATCACCAATGCTCGAGCTGTTAACTAAACCATTTCATTGTCTTCCTGAGTGTGCAGAGAGGCTCATTTCCCAAGCTACTGCACAGAAGGCAGGCCATGAACTCCACTCTGGCCAGTGAAATGTGAGCTGCAGGCTGGACCTGGAATTCGCCTGTCCCTTCCTCTTTGGCAACGCTGGAGGCCATGTTTGAGGATGGTGATTGCCACGGATGGAAGAAGCTGGGACACAACCGCTACTTAGACACATAAGTGAGTCTCCTGAGCTGGAGAAGCCTTGCTAGGTTTTGCATGGTGAAGGCACCAAGAGCTGAAAGCTGTTTACTCCAAAAACCTACAGTCTGCTACACACCTTCAAAAGAAAAGAACAACAATCGCAAACACTGACATAGAGCTTACCGTGGACCAGGCACTTCACAACAAATCATTATGTAATTCTTACTATAAATTTACAAGCTGGAAAATAGTGAAAACATCCGACTTTTTTGATAAGGGAGCTAGGACATGGAATGCTTAAGTTACTCGCTCAAGTGTACACAGCTAGAAGAGGGAGCTGAGGGACCTGAACTTGGATAAGTCAGTCTCTGCTCTCTCTGCTTTTAAATACTATGCCATCTGGTTTATAACACAGCTCTGGTGCAAGAAACTCTGCTACATGCTATGGGGGAGGAATTAAACATGTCTCTATCCTTAAGGAGCTGATAACCAAATGTAAGATAAAATTGAGAAGAACCTATATAGTAATACTGACTGTTGACACATGAGACATCCAAGAAGACCTCCTAATGCTACATGAATATAAAAATTACATACAGGAGGTGTGTGCTATTATTATTCCTGTCCTGCAGAGGAAGAAACTGAGGCACAGACAGTTTCAATGACTAACCCTCCCATTCAACCAAAGATGGCTGAGCAAGGACACAAATCCATGCAGCCTGGCTGCAAAGCCGACACGCCTGCCTGCCAGTCTCTGCTTCCTCCCACGACTCAGCAAAAAGACACACAGAGTTCAAATTTTCCATTTATAAGGAATATAGGTTGAACTCATTATGAAGCTTCTCCTAGCCTGTTTCCTCACCCCAAAATAGAGCTAGCAGTTTCTACTTTGCACACTAAATTACATCTACTGTTAGTAGTATTGGTATTGTTGCTACTAGGAATATAATCATGAGCTACTAAGAGAGAATAATGGAGAGGCAGCATTCTAGGTAGATGTACGGAGGTAGAAAAACACAAAGATGTAGCCAGGCTCCAAACGTCTTGGGAGCTCAGTCTACTACAAGGAATAGCTCAGCCTGATTGAGACAGCTAACATAAATATACCCGGTGCAAATTCTTCTTGATCGTCCTCTCAGGTGCTTTTTCATCAGTGCGAGTTTCTCATGATTTTCTCCTGGAGTCCCTGTTCCATGGTTCCTCCATCACCCTCTTCTACCTTCCAACTTATGGGTGCCAGCTTCATTCTGCTCTGTTTTGTGTACTTGGAGCCAGTGAAAAGCATTACACCATGCTTTTGTAGAATTTGCTATGGATTTTTATAATATTTCAGAGCAAAGCACCTTAAAGATAAGGGTGAAAAACTACATAACCTCTCTTGCTGGTATGAGTGAACTCTCTTGTTAAAACCTAAAGCATTACTTTGCCAAAAGAGCTCCTTGACTCCAGGCATGAAGATGGGATGGAACAAAAACGTAAAAGGGATGTACATGTTCAGAAAACACTAAGAGGAACAGGCTGACTGAAGCAGAGATTTCATTTTGATAATGGAGAGAATGTGATGAAGAAAAACTTGAGAGATGTGAACTTTAAAGTCTTCATTTTTTAAAACCCGAACAGTTCCTATTATGTCTGCCATCTACCAGCCACCCTGAGAAGGGGTCCGTGCCTCATGGGACTTACTGTGGCAAGTGACTGCATGATTCCATCCAAACATTCTTCCACGTGTTCTACCTTCCAAAGTAACCAGCCACTCCCAGTTGGGGAAAACCAGTAGAAAATGGAAGCCAGGGGAAAGGGCGATGAGAAAAGACACAAAGGGAATTTGGTAAGAATAGACTTCCTTCACTATCTTTCTCCTTTTCTCTTCCCAAGCATCCATGCCTGGGTCTTGCCAAGTCTTTTAAAATGTAGCTGAGGGAACATATATGTCTGGTCCTTAAATGAGATGGCACTTAGCGCAATTAAGTCCAGAACAAATTTGAGTCCCTACTGTGAGCAACACCTTTGATAAGATGAAGAATAGAAAGAATAAGATACAGTCTCCAGAAACTCAGTAAAAAATGGACTAAAGACTTAGGCAGCCGTTTCACAAAAGAAGCTACATTTGTGTCTCGCAGAATCTCGGCGGTGGGGAGGGGTTCTGAGGGGCACGTCGTGGACCAGTGTCGGTCATCACTGCATGAACATCACGGCATGTTCTTATGCAAACCTGGATGGTGAACGCCAGTCACTCCACACGACCTTTGACGCCATCGAGAGACGCCATAAGCGTGACATGACAGAGGGAGTTGCTAACGTAACACAGGACACTGAGTTTTTATGTGTAAATAGAAAAGGTACATATTAAAACAATGACAAAAGTCATAGTATAGTTAATGTGTAAACCAGTACCATAGTTATTGCTTGTCACTTTACTATATACTGTACATAATTGTAAGTGCTGCACTTTTTTTTTAAATCAGCAGTGTGGTGGGTCTATTTACACCATCACCACAAATGTGAGTGATGCATTGCCCTATGACATTATGACAGCTACAAAGTCACTAGCTAATAGGAATTTTCAGCTCCATTATAATCTTATGGGACTGCCATCGGGTCTGTCATTGACCAAAATGTCCTTATGTGGTGCGTGACTTCATATGAATGAACAATGAGGACATGGAAAGGTGCTCAGTGTTGATGTTAGAAGAGCTAAGTTACAAAAGTCTGATGACTTCAAGTGTTTCTGGAGTCACCAGAATGCTCCTGCATTGCCAGGGAGTACAGTGTTGGCTCAGCCACTTTGGAAAAATGCTTTGAAATTTTCTTAGAAAATTCAATATGCATCTGCCTCATGACCTAATGATTCTGCTCCTAAGGATATGGAAACACAGGTCCTCAAAGGCTGAACAAAGACACAGCGGCTTTATTCACATTAGTTAAACACTGGAAACAACCCAAACGTCTGGTTAGTGACTGGACAACTTGTGGTATATCTGTGCAGTGGGCTGCTTCTTGGCAGAACAAAAGAAAGATTTATTTATATATACTCCAATATACAGGAATTACATGACCATTATTCTGAGCAAAAGAAACTAGATACACAGTTAGGTGCAGTGGTGCACATCTATAATCTGAGCACTTGGGAAGGTGAGGAAGGAAGATCAGGAGTTCAAGGATAGCCTGAACTACATTTGAGAACCTGTTTCAAAAAAAATTTTTGTAAGAAGCTGAATAAAATAGAGTACATCTTCCATCATTCAATTTATGTGAAATACTAGAACAGGCAAAACTATACGGTGCTAGAAATGAGAAGCTTGGTGTTACTGCATCATCCAAGGAGCTTTCTGGGTGATGGGAATATCTTTTTGGTGAGTGGTACTCGGGATTTGAACTCAGGGCCTTGTGCCTGCTATGCTGGTGCATTACCACTCAACCACATCCCCAGCCTTTTAGCTTTAGTTATTTTTCAGGTAGGATCTTGCATTTTTTGCTCGGGCCTATGATCCTTCTACCTGTAGCCTCCACATAGCTGAGATCACAGGCTCGAACCACCACACCCAGCTGTTGACTGACGTGGGATCTTGCTGACTTTTTGCCTGGGCTGCCCATGAGCTATAACCCTCCTCATCTCCATTTCCCAAGTAGTTGAGATTACAGGCATGAATCAGCACTCCCAGTCACAAAATGTTCCATATCTTGGTTGAGATGTTGGCTACGTAAGTATAGACTCAGCTTTTTATCACTGTGACAAAACACCTGAGAAAAAACCTTAAAAGGACGAGTTGTTTTGGCTCACAGCTCCAGAGGTTTCAATCCATAGTCATCTTGCTTCATTGCGATGGGCCTGGAGTGAGGCACATCGCAGCAGCAGGAGCCTGTGGCAGAGAAAGCTGCTCACTCCATGGAAGCCAGGAAACAGAGAGAAGTGAAGGGTCTGGTGAAAAGAATATACTCTTCAGAGGCATGCCCCCTAAGGGGGAGAAATGACCCAAACAATGTATGCACATGCGAATAAATGAATAATTAAAAAATAAGTGAATAAAACATAGATACATAGTATGTGACTTTAAAAAAAAAAAGGCATGAACCCAGTGACCTACTTCTTCCAACCAGACCCCACCCAATAGTCCATTCAGCTATGAATTCATTGATGGATCAACCCATTGATGAAGTTACAGCCCTCATGATCCAATCAAAAGCCCCTCAGCAGCCAACCAAGCCCTTAACACATGAACCTTTTTCAGGGACACTTATCCAAACCATAACATAAATGTCTAGAAAACTCATTGTACTGTACACCTATACCTGCACAATCTTTGTCTTTATACTTAAACCAAGAAAAGTTAAAACAACCATGAGTGGATGCAATAAAACTAGGGGATGCTTTTGTTATCCAGAAAGAAATAATGGTTGGTAGTTGGGACTGAAAGCAAAGGAGAAGAGAATAGGATAGAGAAAGGACTGTGGATTGCCAGCTACTGAAGAAGCACAATAACAGACAATGGAGATCACCTGTACACCTCTGAAGGACAGCTAGAAATTGAAGACAACCACTAGATTCTTGGTATGGAATAAGTAGATAAAAATGCCTTGTGATTATAAAACACTAGCATTGAAACAGATATGTGAGGAAAAGAGGCAAGACTTACATATTTTACACGTGTTTGAGGTGACCATGAAGTATGCAAGCGAGGTTTGAAGAACAGTTGGGTATTTGGGGTTGAACTTAGACAGGGGTCCTTATCAGATAATGACTCTTGGGAGTCATTAGCACAGAGATGGAAAGTGAAAGTAGAGGCGATTGCCTAGGAAGACAATATGGAGTAAGTGAAGTTAAAGGTTGGTATCACAGCCACCAACTAGCGTCAACTAGAGGAGAAATGGCTGGCAAGGAATCTTGAACAATTGCCAGAGATAGGAAGAAAACGAGATTAGACATAGGAAAACCAAAAGAAAGGGGAAGGACCAAGTGAGGTGGTACATGCCTGAAATCCCAGCTACTCAGCAGCGGTAGGAGAATCACGTGACCAGCCCAAGCAAAAGCTCGAGACCCTACCTGAAAATCCAACTAAAGCAAAAGAGCCTGAGGGCGTGGCTCAAGTGGTAGAGCACCTGCCTAGCAAATGAGAGTCCTGAGTTCAAAACCCAATACTGCCAAAAACACAAAAGAGAAGTGGGGCAGGAGTCTACCTGCTGGATCCTGCTCCAAGCAGGATCAGCCCATGCTAGAGAGGACAGACATACACCCTCTCAGTCCTGATGTCCTTCAGACCTCAGATGCCATCTGTCCCCTGTGTAGTCAGGTATGAGCCTCCACTGAGCCCTATAAAAGCCCTGAGCCCCAAGGGCTGAGGAGGGTGGGGCTCTTGCAGGGCCCTGGCCCAACCAGCTCCTTCTCAGATGAGCCACCCCACCTCACATGACCCCACCTCAGGAGAAAAAGGCTTCTGAGGTCTCAGGAGACACCTCCTGTCCTCACAACAACTCTGCCAGTGAACCTTGTGAGACCTAGGATGTCCCCAAATCCTGGACTGGCCTGCAACTCCTCAGCAGTATGCAAAAGACCCAAGTTCTCCTACCCCTTTAATCCAAGCTCTGAATCCATCCTTCCAAAGGCCCAAACCCACGGCTGACACCCTCCCACGCTAACATCCACCTCTTCTAGCAACACCTGTCCTTCATGCCTTGGAGCCTTGCTTCTGGAACAGGTAGACAGGTTCAGGTCCTGGTCCCCACTCTGTGGCCTCTGATGATGTCCCAGACTTCTGTGTGCCTCAGTTTCCTTATCTGGAAGCAGGATAATAACTTGACCTTATTTCTACTGCTATAAGGAGTCACTAGGTGACTAGTGAGTAGCTAGGTGTCATTGATTTTTTATGTATTATCATTAATATGTGACATATTACTACATTTTTTAAAAAGTGGGTGCAGTGGAAGGAAGTGGGTGAGAAAGCTGAGGTCAGGATGTGTGAGACAAAACTAAAATCCCACCTCCCCTCCCTTCATCCCCGCAGAGGGCGAGACTAAGGGAGCCTTGAGAACATTCTGTGTTTTAGCATCTCTGCTTAGGAAAAGATGAGCTGTGTCTCACCCAGCAGAGGGCACTTGACACCACGAATGGCCGAACAAGGCAATGCATGGTCCCCCTGCTCTCTGGGAATCCCTAAACCAGGCCTCCTGACAATACAGAGCCTTTGGGGTGACAGGAAAACCCAAGGACAATGACCATCAGGAAGGGAATGCCCACCGAGTGTCCAGCCTGGCCAGGGAAGCACGGACCCTAAGGAACTGGGAGCTACACGGCTGCCATTGTCCCTCCTGTCCCTTGCTTCCCAAGCAGTTCCCACTTGGGTTCTCTCCCTTGATAGTACAAAATGTGTAAAGGCAAACGAATCATTCTTGTGCATTCGGTTTTATAAACAAGTCTTGGAGAGAGTCACATGACACCGGCAAGGTCACAGCCAGGGGATTGCTGGCTCCCCTCTCTGACCTCCATCTGACCCTGTTACATGTACTGGGTGGCATGGTTCTGTGGGGGAGATGACGCTTGCTGGGATGAGGACTGTTTGTGTATCTCTAGCACCCACGAGCTGAGCCACCAGCAGTCACATATTTAACCATAAAACTTTTAAGGCCTGGTGTTTGATCCTCTCCAATTCCCCAAGGGCATCTTCCATGAGTCGCTTGAGTTACAGGAGCCCTGGAGGAGGACACACTTCTCCAGCTTCTTCAAGCCCCTGCCTGTCCCCCCATGTGGGCACCAGCCCCTCCTGACGCCAACAAACCCTCACAAATGATGAGTTTACATGTCTAGGTCTCTTTGTCCCTTTCAAAGTATCTTCGTTGACCTTATTTTACTTACTTTTGAGATCCTTATAAAAATTACATATAAACATTTTTGTATCTATACACATTTGTAATTTTTCACCAAATCAGCCCAATTTCTCCAAATCTTATATAAAAAACTGAATGCATGTCAAGGACTCAACTTATAATCCCAGCTACTTGTAATGCAGAGATGGGGAGGATGGTGGTTCGAGGCCAGCCTCAGCAAAAAGTAGCAAGACTCCCATCTCTAGCATACAAACTGGGTGTGGTGATCCACACCTGTCATCCCAGCTATGCAGGTGTACATAGGACGATCATGGTCCCAGGCCACCTTATGCAAAAGTGAGACCCTATCTGTAAAACAAATTGGGCTAGAGGTGTGGCTCAAGTAGTAAAGTGCTTGCCTAGCAAGCACGAGGTCTTGAGTTCAAACCCCCAGTACCTCCAAAAAGAAAAAAAAACTGAATCCCTTAAAATTTTTAGTTTCCCTTGACACTTCTCATCCTCCCCTAGGCCATTTTCCTCTTGTGTTTTGTGTGTGTGTGTGTGTGTGTGTGTATGTGTGTGTGTGTGTACTCCCAAGTTTGTGTTGTGACACAAATGTACTCTCTTCAAGGATTGCTACCCACATCTCCCTCCCTGTGCCTGACTGCCTGCACAAGTCTTCTTCTCTGACATTTTCTATACTGCTTTTACCCACACCCCTCTAAGCAAGAGCCTTCTCAGAAGAACTAGTGGATAACAGCCATTTAAACCTGTCCGCTCTTTGCTCTATTAAATAAATCACCCTTTTCCTGCTTAAGCAGTAAGCAGACAGCTAAATACATGTATCTAATTCCAGATCTATTCTGGATTCTTAATTCTTTTCCATTATCCATTTTATTTATTTTGCTATTAATATCTTAAGCATGTAATTAAAATGGCTTTATACCATTTCTTAACGTCTAGAGGACTGAGTTTGCCCTTTTGTTTTCCTTTTCTCAAGGAAAAACATGGGCATGGGCATGGTGGTATCACCTGTAATCTCAGCACTCAAGAAGCAGAAGCAGGAGGATCATAAGTTCAAGCAGTGGCTACACAATGAGACCCTGTCTCAAAAAACAGAAAACACAAAAATATATTTTTTTCTGGCCAATCTCACATGTTCTATATGTATCCTCAGATCATTTTTTCCCAATTTACAAAAGATATTTTGCAATGTGGGTGTTTATGGCAAGTGCCATCTCGTGATACCAAATCCTCCCTTACAAACAAATATGTGACTGTAAAACCCAGCCCACTGGCTGCAGAAACAAAACCGTTTCTGGGCAACTTACTCAATTCCCCGTGCTCCTGGCTCCTTGTCTGCTTGCTAGCACAATGGTGCTGCTTCATGGCATCACTGCTGCGAAGACCAGCTGAGCTAATGAGTGCACAGCCTGGCACAGCATAGGAACAGTGAGGCTGTTACCCATGCCCCTTCACCAACACACTGCTCTGCTAGACAATCCACACCATCTCTGATGTCTCCTAGTCCCCTATTCAGTCTGTCTCTGAATCTGTTTCCATCCTGGAAGGAAAGACATTGAGACACTGTTTCCAGCAGCTTCCTAGTTTTCCCTTGCACTCTTCTGCCCATGGCCCATTCCTGGCTGTCCTCACCAAAGGCAAGGAAAGATGGGGGACCAGGCTAGGGCTAACTCCCAGCTCCTAAACTGAGTCTGATTGGGTAGACTCCAGTATCTCTGTCTGGGAGAAAGACTAACTCAGGACCGTAGAAGTTAAACCAGTTTCTGGAAGGCACAGCTAAGAGTAACACCATCAGGCTTATCCCTACCTCAGCTGTTGGGAAAAGGAACAGAATTAGCTACTCTAACTTGCCAGAGAAGGTAGCGTCAGCCATAGCGTGGTGAGGCAAAGCACTTTCTGAAGGCCATGCTTGTCACTGAACTGTGTCCTTAGAGTTAATCAGACCACCAGAATTGGACAGCTGGCCTGGTTGTTTAGCACCATGGTACTGTCTAACCTCCTGCCACTCGTGAGTTCCCAAGGGTCAGTGTGAGTCATTCCCAGCCACAGTCTGGGCTGCCCTTCCAAGCCAGCTCTTGTACCAGGGTCCAGAGGCTTCTGGTGCCACACGGGCCTCTCTTCAGGCTCTGTCCTGGACAGAGCAGACCTCACAGCTGCTGGGGACTTGCCTTGGGGCCGCTGTTTACTAGGGGTTGGGCAGAACTAGATCCGTGGGCTGCGGGCTTGAGCACAAAGCTGGTCTTGGTGTGGGCTGAGGCTCAGGTAGCAATGGGAGGGTGGGGCTATGGATCTGGGTCTCTATCTTATTTGTCACAGGTTTCTTAAGTGTGACATTTCTTGCCCTCTTTCCTAGACAGATCCTGTTACACTGGATCATAAAGTCAGCCCTTCACAATCCCCAACACAGATACTGAGAGGACACAGGCCTTTCCCTCTTGGCTGGGGGTCAGGACTCATGATTTCTTTTGATGGCTTGATTTTTCTCTTTCATGGTCGATGCTGTCACTGGCCATACTAAAACACTCAGCAGTCTCTGCACATTTACAGGCTGCATGGTATCTGCTACTAATCCACTTGGGCCTTGTCTTATTTTCCTTACTCTTATTTTTTCCTTCACCTGAACGCTCTTTGCTTTAACAATCTTGGTATCATTTTTTTTTTTTTCTTTTTTTGGAAGCAGGATCTTGCTGTATAGCCCAGGCTGACGTTGAACTTGTGAGCCTCCTGCTTCAGCCTCCCCTGTGTGCCACCATGCCTGGCTCATATAGTATTTCTGCAAGTTACCAGTCATCCTGTTTGGACAGAAAACAAAAAGTGACCAAAAGAGGAGAAAGGGTGTGGGGGGGGGAGGTGAGAGAGAGAGAACACTTCACTGTATGATGGGCCCAGGGCGCCCAAAGCATGGACCCTTGTCACTCATGTGTTTTCAAAACCAGTATTATCAGAGGCCCTAGAAACCCAGCTCTGGCCCTCACCAGCAGGTCAGCCTGTGGCTGAGGGTGGAAGCCCGGCCTTCACATTCTGGTTTCTGAGGTGTGGATACAGGTGAGGACATTTCGTTTCTTTACCTGTCTTGCATTCAGGTAGCATGATGGGTTTTCAGGGTAAACAAGTTGGAAGGAAGCCCAGATCCCAGAAGGGAATCCACACAACCTAATGTGGTCCCACACGCTTCCCAGTTCTGGAGGCTGATGGCCTCTCCAGGATGGGTTCTGGGAGTTTCTGACACTCAGCTTCCAGGCACCCCGCTGGGCTATGCCTGGGACACAGCCACATGTGCCATGCAGTGAGCACTGTGGAACTGGTACAGTTCCTCAACCAAAGCCAAACCAGGGATCCTGGAAACAATTCCAGGGGGGAAAGCATTCTGCAGGCACATGGTGGCCTCCTGAACATCTGAACACAGACACACCCTGAAACAACCACATTTTGCTTTATTAGACGTTCCATGGTAATATAACACAGAGTTCTTAAGGAATAATAAACACGAGACTTGTTCTTTACCATAATTATTTTGTCATTAAGACAGTGGTTACAAAAAAAAAAAAAAAAAAAAAAAAAAACAACAACAACAACAAAACAAAAACCAGAAAACCAAAAGTACCTTTCTGGCTACACACAAGATCAGCTTTAGCACTGAAAGGTCCTCCACTCATGGGTCACAATCACGATTTCAAGGTTTAAAAACCATCTAGTATTAAATCCTATACTGATTTAGAGCATCAAGTCACTGCAGTTATTCAGTTCTGAGACATGTCAATTTATTTTAGCATTTACATTTGACGTTCATTTAACAGACAGAAGCAAGCCAACAGGTACACGTGCTCACACAGCCTGCGGGAATCTTCAGGGCTGAGACTGCTTTTTAAGAAAACAATCCAAATTGCCATGACCTGCTACGGGAAAAAAACAGGAAGACAAGCAAATAACGAGGAGCTGCGTGTGTTTCTTAGAATTGAGACAAAAATTTGTTTTCCAACTTGTTCAAATTTCCTTTAAGTGCAGGTGAGAAAAAAAACAAAAAAGGCAAATATATTAAGTCAACCAATTATTTTTTTAAAAGTGCAATTTACCTTTAAAAATAACAAATAAACAACAACAACAAACCAAAACCCCCACCCATAACCCCAAAGGCAAAAGGTGTGGAAAGACGAGTGTCACGTGTGATGACCTAACTTTTGCTGTCTGGCAAGTAGATTTGGTTTCATAAATGCCTACAGATTTAACATTGTTACAAGGAAAGAAATGTGACAGTCAGCAAGGACAGAGGGGAGCCAGCTAGTGAAAAAGTGTCACTCTGACAGGGGCAGAGAGGGCTGCAAAGATGAGATCACCTGGGGTCTCGAAGGGGGCCACGAGTTTGATTTGTAAAGCTCTCTCTCCATCACAGTCCTGATGTGACATTTTTCATAAAACACCGTTTCCTCTTGCAAAATAAAATGGATGATAAGTCAATTTTCCAAGAATAATACTTCCACTATCACATTATACCTTTTAAAATACTGGAACAAGAAAAATATATGGGCTTTTTCTCCCACAATGAGACACCTCAGCATGTTCTAGAATCCCAAAAGAGACTTCGCCCTCTGCGGATGGGCAGCTGGAGGTTGCTTGGTTCCCAAGGACTACTGGGCTGGATTTATAGGTTTGATCATCTTTGCCAGTCAGCACTGCACAGGAGACATTCTCACATTCCACAGCTGTTCCTCCACATCTCTGCACTGTGTGGCCCCATTTTGGGCCAGTGTATGACAATATGGGTGACAAAATCCAGGCCATCCCTGTACCTGGCAGGAGTTTTGAATTCAGAGACACCTCCTAACAATGGTGGGCAGGTAGCACCAGTCTTACAGGGACCAGAACAACGTGACTATGGGTGTGAGGACAAAGATGGAGTCCTCCCGGGCAGGTTCTGACCACAATCAAAGGTACAACTTGTGATGGTGGCAGACAAGGAGCGGGGAGGAGGGAGGGAGAGGAGAGAAAAACACCGACCCAGAGACCAGGGCCAGAGGAAGCACAAAGAGACAGGCATCTGAAAATATTCATGAACGAAAAGCCAGAGAGGAAGAGGGGAGGGAAAACAGAGAAGAATACTCAAAAGAGCTAATGTACTTCAAAATCTAGGCCAAAGAAGAAAACCTGCCCTTTCTCAGTAGCTGACCCAGAAGACCAAAGCACGGTGATGGGGACACTTTGGAGCCTCTCAGGAGGGACAAAATGAGTTTGCCAACCCCCAATCAGAGTGATGGTTACATAATTGCATCATTAGGATGTCCAGTTCAACCCCTGTGGATTAACATTGAATCAAACTTTCCAATTTAGGATTAAAACAAAAACCTCCCCTACCCCACCCCCTCCCCAGATCCCCCCCCCAAAAAAAACTTTTTTAAAAAGAAAAGAAAAAAAAAGGCAGCTCTGGGCAACTCACGGCTTCCCCCATGACAAGGAAGGCACTGGCAAGGCCAGCAGGGGGCGCCATGGGGCACTAAGCTTGTGTGGCATGTCTGCGTGTTGGATGCAGCTCCATGTGGGGTGGGTGGCTAGGCTTGGGTGTGGTGTTCATGGATGTGTAGGGAAGTGGGTGAGCAAATTCAGAAACTCCAAGGGACAGACGGAGTGGGGGGCCCCTGAGGGAGCCCCAGGAACTGGCTGCCTACAGCAACTATCACAGGCTCTTAAAAAAACATTTAAAAAAAAAATAAGAAGGAAGAAGGAAGTCTCAGAATGTCCTCAGCTGTCCCATCCCCCATCCCCCAGTGGCCTGTGGGCACAAGGACTCTAGCCCAGACTGGTGATGTTGGCACGGCCACCAGGGGGCGCCACGATGCGCTGGGTGGTACGCCGGGGAATGTTGTCATCGATCTGAGCGCCTGGAGAAAAGGGGAGAGGAGAGGAAAACGGTGAGAACCCAGCTTGGGAGAAGGATCAGGCACATTTTTGGCTCTTTTCTCAAAATCTCATTCCAAGTTCAAAGTAAGGGAAGGAGACAGACCTAAGGATCACACACAGGGCTTAGCTGGAACCACTACTGGGAAAGTACCGCTATCCATAAAACACCGTTGTTTCCACCCTGTCCCCGTTCCTGTCAGTCAAACTGTGTGTGGCTTTTCTGAGAACACAGCCCTGTTTCTGGCATGTGACTATTCTAACCCTACACATAAGGAAAAGTAGGAGTTACAACAGTCCATCCCTAATCCAAAAATCTAAAACCCAAAACGTTCTGAAATCTGAAACTTTCTGAGCACTGATCAAAACACTTCTGGTCCAAGCATTAGGATCAGGGGCCTCCACCTGTGCCTTCTGTGTGAACAGCCTGGTGAGATCAGAGGGCATACAGACATGACCCCATACCCGACCTCATGGGGTGTCAGTCCAAACACAGGGGCAGTAAAAACACTGTACGAAATCACTTTGACTGTGCATGTCAGGTGTATATGAAGTTGGAATGAATTTTGTGTTTAGACTTGGGTCTTATCCCCAAGATATTTCATCATAAATATGCACACATTCCAATTTTTTTTTTAAATCCCAAATCCAAGAGCCCTCTGGTCCCAACCATTTCAAATAAGGGATCCTCAACCTGTGTCTTCTATTTGAATGGCCTGGTGAGGTCAGAGGCCATAGGTATTATGATACACATTTTAATGTACATGAAACTCAGGTTCACTTTTTAAAACTTTTGGAAAATGAGTCACCAACCTATGGCATATATAACTTTCTAAAACCCAGTAGATCTGACAAGGACAAGAAAAACCCATCTGCTCTGCTCAGCTGTGTCTTTAACATGCTACAGGATGCTGGTCCCTGCTCTGATTAGGAGCTGGAAGATGGATCTGATCACCGACCAAATGAAGGAGTGAAAGAGGACAAGGAAGTTTCCAGGAAGGAAACACTAAAATCCAAACCCTTTCCTGTCACCAAGAGAACCTCACATATTCTACCCAAGCAGACAGCTGGCAGTTATCAAAGGGCTCTGTTCGAAGTGTTTTACACAGCGTGATTCACTTGATGTTCTCCGAATGAGGTGCATCCCTACAACTCCCTTCTACAGATGCAGCACAATGAGCTCTGACGTGAAACTCCAAACCCTACAACACAGTGCTAAGCTTCCTACTTCAGTCCCGAATACCACAGCATCCTTTTATGATGGAGGTAAACATTTGAATCAGTGTCCTCACACTGTATTGGCTATCACACCAGAGATGGAACCAAAGCCTTGCATAATCTTACGTATGTCACTTCAAGATGCTGCAGTCCACTGTCACTGACTGTGTCTCTGGTGATACAGTGTTTCCTATTTTGGGAAGAATGGGAATATTGTTCTCTCCCACTTATGCTCGTTTTCTTTCCAATGCAGCCACATGGTTGGCCCAAACCCAACCCTGGCCTTACCAGACAAGCTGAATCCAGACTGGTGCAGGTTCCGGACGGGCGGGGCCTGCTGCTTGGCCGGAGACGTCTTGGCCGAGGAGGCTGGAGTGACCGTCTTGGGCGTCACAGACACCTCGCACACAGGTCCATCATACAGGCCACGAGGGACCCCTCTCAGCTCTGCCAGCTGCAACACACAAGCGCCCCATGACGCAGGCCACACTCAGAAAGGATGCCTCCTCGCCAGCCCTCTCCTGATGGCAAGAAGTGGCAGCCTGGGCAGGCCGGGGATGACGGGATCGGGGCTCTCCTTGTGGACAAGTACAGTAGGGGCACATGTGGGAGCAGTCCCTGCAGCTCCAGGCTAAAGCTCCCACAAGGTGAGTGAGGGTGCTGTTAGCTACAAGAACAAACATCTCTTATAATTTCTCCCCAAGGCACTTCAGCTTCAACCCCAGTGAGACTCCCACAAACGTGCTCTGAGGAGATAGAGAGTCACATTCAAGGTCTGTCCCAAACTTTCTTTCCAGCCTCGCTCTCCCTTTAATTCTCTTACAGCTGCACCCCTTCTCTGCCTCCCAGTCCCCGAGTACAGCAAGGGCTGCTCATGGTGCCCTGAATACACTGCATTTTCCAGATCGTGACATTTCCTTCACCTAGGGTCTCCTTTCTTTGACTTGGCAATCTCTTACTTATCCTTCAAAACTCAGCTCAAAATGCCCCCTTCCCAGGACACCTTTCTCTTTGACTGCAGGGCAGTGGTTCCTTCCTCTGGGCCCTCACCCCGCAGTCCTAGCACATACTGAAGTCTCACTTTGCCCTGGCTGGCTCTGGACATATGTGATTCTTTACCAGCATTTTCAGGTCCAGAAATACAAGGAAATGCGCATCTCAGTGTCCTGACTCAGAGTGCTCAACAGATATTCATGTAATTGAACTTAATCCATGCTAAATAAAATCATCAGAGCAAAAGCACTTACCCTGCTCCTTGCCTTGATACGCTTGTACACAAAATCGGGGAAGGGCTTCCGGGGGATGTAGCGCCCAGAGCCCTCAGTGACATGCAGGGTGCCATCCTCCAGGACGATCTTGCCCTGGCTGATGACCACCAGAGGGGAACCACGGCATTCCATGCCTTCGAAGATGTTGTACTCCAGAGCCTGGAGGGAAGGGACACAGTCACCTCCATGGGCAGGCCCCGTCCCCTTAGAAGAACTGAATCAGTGTGGCATCGTCTACTGCCTGACACTAGAGACTAGGCCTAAGTCCTCACGGGCCACCCTGGAAGCACTCACTCTCTGTGGGTCATGTTCCCTGCCTAGAACATGGAGTCATCTTTTGAAATCTCTAAATAGGGAAGAAAAACAATTGAACCGAACGGAAGGCATGGACAGTGTTTGCAAATGCTTCGTGAATGCAACAGAAACAACTCCTATTACATTAGCAATGACCTTGTTCCCACCAATTCAAGCCCCATCCAGGTTGAATTCCAAAAAGGCCTCTTCTGACCAAGTTCCAAACTGAATGTTGACATGAGCCATCTCAAGGTTTTCCCCTCGGCTCACCTGGTTTTCCAAACTGAGAATGGTGTGTAGTTCAACTACAGTCCTTAAATGAAAGGACGGTGGCCGTGTAAGAGACCTGCCTGACATACGATGTTAAGGTTCAACTTCCAAAACAACAGTGTCCTCTAGGTTTCAAGGTGCTCCAGGTGCAACAGACAGATCTGTGTGCCCCCTTGGAAAACAGGTGGGGTCTCTGTATATGTGTTTGTCAGTGAGAACAAGAGGTTTTCGGCTCACACATGAAAAGTCTCCAGGGTCAGAGTCGCCTCCCTAGCTCCAGCTCACCCAGGGCTGAGCACCTACCCTTCCATTGTTCACAGGCACAGATCCTGGTGCGCCCAGGATTGGAGGTCAACAGGCAGCACCAGCTGTACAGAGCAGGCTGGCCTTGGGGTAAATCAGGCCAGGGTGTCAGCACTGGGGGATGAGCTTGTGAACAGAGCTACACTGGTGCCCTGCAATCAGAGGCCATCTCTGCTCACTGCAGTGCTAGGAAGCATGGAGAAATTGTCACGTGCAGTGTCACGTTCAGTGTGGAAATGCAGCAACCCTGGGCACAACCTGAGTGACAACAGCAACAGGGGCTGTCAGCACCACTCTGGGTCTCCTAGGAGTAACGTGGGAATGAAACAAAGCAGAGAAGCACTGAGGGGAGGCAAGCAGCCTCTATGTGTGGCCTCCCAAGGCTCAGGGGGAGGCCCACAGGCTTACACCTGTCTTTCTCCGATCCCAACGCTCATCCCTGGACACAGATGGACTGGGCAGTCACTGTCAGCCTGACTGAGGCTCCCCCAAGGGTCAACTGGTCTGCTTCTTCCCTGTCTAGGGGACACGGCCACACAGGCCACTGTGTACTAAATTCTCAGATCTAGGTTGTTCTAGGCCATCCTTACAGACTTAATTCAAACCTCACGCCAGCCCAAGCAAGTTCCAGCTTCCAGTTATGGTCCGCAGGACGGCCCTTCTTCCCTCCCAGGCTCGCAGCTCATGGGATTTCTCGTCACCATATCCAGGAACCCAGGCTGGCCCTTGGGAGCCCTGTGTACTTCTTATCGAAGCCTCCAAAGAGAGCGCTCATCTGCGAGTTTTCCTTCATCATGGCATATAGACTGACAGCATCTTATAATCGATGGCAACTCAGACATGTCAAATCCAGAAGTTGTGAGACCTGGGCTATATTTTGCTGACCCTGTCTTTGGTTAAGCCGTCCTTTATATCCTGGCTCAACCTCATCTCTTGCCTGCTACTCCATGACTAACTGTCTATCACCTGGTGACCTCCTCTTGCAAAATGTGTGCAGTGTTGGCCGTGGGACCATCTGCCCTGGGTTCCCATCCACCAGCTGTGTGGTCTCTGACAAGTCCTTAATACTCTCAGCCTCTTGTTTCCTCACCTATAAGGGGATAAACCCCACTTTGCAGGACTGACACCTTCACAGGACAGAAGCATGCTTTTTGGCACCCTCATTAGCTGTCTATATTTTTCTTGCACTTTGCCTATATTTTCACAGACCCTTTGTTGTCCAAATGTGTTCAGACAACACATTTACTGAGTCTAGCCCCTGATGAAGGAGCCCTGAGAAGGGCTCTGGGGCCATCTCCCATTTTTAAAAGTAGAAGGAACCAGCCCATGACTCTAAGTGACTTAAAAGCTGACAAGTCCCAGGGTCAAATCCAGCGCAGGGCACTCAGCCCACCTGAGTCAAGCTGTGAGGTAGGGAGGCTGCATTGCTCAAAAGGTGTGGACGTTTTCAATCTATAGCCACACAGGCTCCTAAAATGAGTCATGTGGGTGATGCCAGAAGAATCCAAGCAAAGGCTTTGCAGCAGGGCTGTCAATGACAGTCAGCTAGATGCTACAAATCGAAGCGTCACCCAGGCAGAGCTTCCTCTCTGTATGTCCCATATGGTAAATGCCACAGAGACATGCTTCCTGTCAGCTCTTTACAGCAAGTGAGGCACAGAAGAGGCATTTGGAAAGGCAGCATTTCCTATGCAGTGTCACCGGGAGGAAAGGCAGGGCAGTGTGTCACTGCTCTGGAAAGTCTGGTGGCAATGTCTGAATAGCTGCCTCTGTTCTCAGAAACCTTCCCTCTTTCCCGTTCTCCCTCTGTCCAGAAGGGATGGAGAGAGAAGGGATGGAGAGAGAAGGGACGCAGAGCACTTGCAGTGCTGTTACCTGCATCTTAAATAAGAAGCCCAGGCTCCCTTTTGTATTTACCTCTGGGAAGGAACCACACAAAGGAGGAGGAACATTTTCTCCATCCAACCCAGCCCAAGAGGCTGCATCCATACACAGTCTGGCATGGGAAGAATTCTGAAGAATTTTGGGTTCTAATTCTGGCTCAACCGCAAAATCGCTATGTAACATTAGACTGCTCCCTGAAAGCTCTCTTCACCTCAGTTTATTTATCTTCCCACTTGGGATAATCATACCAGTCCTTTTACTGAGCATGGCCAAATGAAGAGTGACAGGAAATGTGATGTTAGATGCATATGAATAGGGAGGTTCACCCTAAGGAAGCCACTGGGACCCCAACAGGCTGTGATCTAAGTTTAAGTGGGTGTAACCATAGACCATGCTCCCTGGCTGAGCCATCCTGTAGGGAAGGAGGGAATGACAGCTATAAATAGAGAGCTGCACGGCCTCCCAAGAAGTGCTTACCATGCCAGCACCCATCGATGCTGAAGAAGCTGGAGGTAAGCCCAAGGTACTACACTCAAGACTCTCTGTCCAAGGGATAGAGGACTTGAACCCAGCACAGGGCCTAGGCCTGTGCTGAAGAGGCCAGGAACCTGCCCTGCACTTGGGTGGTATTTCTCCTGGCTGACCCAGGTCCCTGTGGGATGGGCAGTCCCACTTGGAACTTCATCCAGACCATCCTTTTCACTTAATAAGCCTCTACTTCAGGATTCAAGTAAGGTTCTGACATAGAACACTTTTGGGTTGGTAGAGTGGCTCAGTGGTAGAGCGCCTGCCTAGCAACCATGAGGCCTTGGGTTCAAACTCTAATGCCACCAATAAAATAGATAAAAGAAAATGAACA
Source organism: Castor canadensis (assembly GCF_047511655.1). Classification (NCBI taxonomy): domain Eukaryota; kingdom Metazoa; phylum Chordata; class Mammalia; order Rodentia; family Castoridae; genus Castor; species Castor canadensis. The sequence goes on along the minus strand of NC_133399.1, from coordinate 105,054,670 downwards.
CTTCTACCCAAGGCCCTCCCTTTCTAGATCTTTCCCTGGTCCACACTCTTTAGATGCTGTGTATATACAATTTTGTCTGTGAGGAGCTGATGAGATCTAACACCTGAGCTTCATACCCACTGGCCTCATGACCACAGGACACCCAGAAATCCTGCTGAACCCCTCGATCTCAGCTGAGGAGCCTAAGACATTAACAAGACAGAGCATCCCCAAGCTCTGTGGCCTAGACAAAGAGTCAGGAGCTACCCAAGCCTGCAGATCCTGTACTGGAACCAAATGGCTGGGATATTTCTTCTATCTGGGAGAAACCAAAGCTGATCAGTTCCTTTGGGGCAGTGAAAGCAGCTGTCATCTAGACCGCTGGTAGCAAGACCAACATGAGAAAACAGTGATACATGGAAATAAAAGTGCCCCCTGGGTGTCACACAAGTGGACATCTGACTTTCTTAGGCCCCTTGTACCAAGCCCCCATCACAAAAGGTGCTACTCAAACCATGAAAATGGAATGGTTCCTGGCTTCTAGAAGCTTCTGACATGCTGGTGTCACTTTGGGGACTCTGAATGTCTAAGGACAGAGGCCATGGAACTCTAAAACATGGGTAAGAGTAACACAGTCATATTGACCTTACTAAAGAAAGTGAAAGCCATTTTTTTCTCAGCAAACTGCAAGTTATAACACATCCTGGTGAAAACTTTATTCTTTTCCCAGCAAATTGGTTTTGGAAATCCTGGCATCTCCCTGCCTTGGTCTCTTTCTGTGTCACCCCCATGGGTCTGTGTGCCTGGTGAGTAGGCCTTACGCTGTTATGTGTCTTGGCAGAGATGGTCTTCACACTGTCGGGGTCCCAGATGACCAGATCAGCGTCAGATCCCACTGAGATGCGGCCCTTACGAGGGTAAAGGTTGAAGACTTTGGCCGCGTTGGTGCTGGTCACAGCCACAAACTGGTTCTCATCCATTTTCCCAGTGACCTGAGGGGCACAGCACACAGCACACACACCAACACAGCAAGGGCAGGTCAGAGAGCTGAAGGTAGAAAGGAACACACTTTGACACGCAAAACTTAGATGTCCTCTTCAACAGAGTACAGGCACAGATCTAGGCTTCCTGTCTAGTCACCCTAGAGGTCTCAGTCCTGTATTTGGCTTTCCGTAGTATACAATAGGATTTTCTCAAATCCTTCCCTCCTCAAAGCCACTCTACACTCGTAGAACAAGGGGTAAAAGAAATCATTACAAGAGAGAAAAAAATATGAATGATCAATAAGCATATGAAAAAAAAAATTCACTCCAGTCCACAGTGACAACAAGCCAAAATTCTTATCTCATCAGCAGCACTTTGGGTTTTTACAGGTAACGCCCATTTGGAACTGGAAGAAGACACTGTATGTCATATATTGCTGGTGGCATGGCTCAAGGGACAGGGTGCCTGCCTAGCAAGCATGAAGTCCTGAGTTCAAACCCCAGTGCCGCCAATAAAAAAGAATTGTATTTGCAGCCTTAAAAACATACATACCATTTGGCTGGCAATGCCACTTCTAGAAATTTCTCCTACAGACATAATTAAGGATGTGCCCAGGGATGTGTCTTTAAAATGCTCTTCCAGGTAAAATTTAAAAAGTCAGAAACAACATAAATGCTCATCCAAAGAATTACAGATGAATTCTGTGTAACATTAGGATGGAGTCATCTACTATTAAAAAAACCAAGATTTTCAAGTGTATTTGGCATGAAGCCTTTTCCACAATATGTTAAGTATTTTAAAAACATGCTACAAAACAGTACCAGGATGTTAATGATGTTGACTCACTCACACACACCACGCACACAGGTGCACTTGTGCACTAGCAAAAAATGGAAAGACATTCGCCAGAATGTCCACTGGTGTTATATCTGAAACAAGGTGATTCTTATTTACATCATCTAAAAAATTCACTAGGAAAAGGAAAGCCTGTTGTTATGTTTTGAAACATTAAAATGAAAAAGCCCAAGGATTCCCCTAAAGGCTATCAGAAGCCTGTGTTGAGTATAAATGCTAAATCCAGAGACCCCTCAAAGACACCCACAGAAAACATCCAGGAGTAGAGTAGAGCTAACTGGGAAGTCGCGAAACTTGTTCCCAGCTGACACATGAGTCCTAGCTAAAGTATGTTTTCAGTCTCTACTGCTCCATAGATGATAATCTTAAGAAATGTAATATTTAGGAGAAAATCGCCTATTAGGAGTATTCTAAGATTTCCAAACCTAAGCAACATTGTCTCATAAGCCCTGGCTTCTAGAATGTTCTTAACTATTTCAAGGCCAAACACAAGCCCTACACCCACAATTGAGGAGGCACGGGAACACCGAGGCCACCCACGAGCAAGGACATTGCTCCTTACCACAGCCTTATCCCAGATGACGGACATCCGCTCCTCTGTGCCATTGGTGCCCTCAGGGATCAGGGTGAAGTTGTCCTTTCCCACAGCTTTCTGGGCAGTGTTGAAGGTACAATGGGCACTGCCAGTGACCTGGAGGTCTCCACTGGAAAGAAACACACAGCAGGAAGCTTGGTTACAACATTATGTGTACCTCAATCTGTTTTGTGAGGTATTCTGTGGGTGACCTCACACCAACCATGCTGAGATCCTTCTGCTATCTCATTCAGTTCCTGCGGCTGACTGTCATGATCTCTCAGGTTTCTATCAGGAACTCCCTCCCAGGATGGTGACATTACTTCCTTCTTCTCATTTAGTGATACAAGTTTGGTGAATGAGGCACTATTTTCACACCTGCTCTTGGCCACCATGTTGTCCCTTACCAGCTTTGTCTAAGGAAACTGATAATGCAGTGTGACAAGTCACCAGGACTCACCAGGACAGCAAGGAGTTGAGAAAGTCTGGAGTGGTTGGATCAGGACTCAGGGGTGGGGAGGTGACAAAGGCAGCAGCCTTGGCCCAGTTCTTGCTCCAGTAGTGGGAGCCGTCAGTCCCCAAGCTGGCAGTGATGGGCTCGCCATACACCACAGTTCCTGATGACCAGAACACACAAGATTCAATCTGACCCAAGGAAGGAGGACACCCTTCTTGGGTGTCACTACCTCCCTGGCACTCCATCCCCTTTAAGGACAGGCCTTGTCCCACAGGTGAAGACAGTGACACTTGGTGGGGATCGGGGGGGCAACTACCTCAGCGAGCCAAAGCCACCTCCAGGCATGTGCTCCCAAAGATCCCTTGTGGCCCTGCTCTTCAGGCTCAACCCTCTGTCCCAAGGTGACAGAAAACACCCTGCAGGTGTCCACCTTATGTGTTGCTGATGGCCAGCCCTGGTAGCAATGTCTGGCTCAAATGGCTTCCAAGAACCCAGTCCCGAGAACCATCTAGACTCTTCTTTTTGAATGATCTATGGACTTAAAACCTTATTGGTCAGCAAATGCTCTCTGCTCACACTTACCAGCCCCCTCACCAGGTTTAGTTCTGGCCAAAAGGCTATGAAAGGAACTCACAGGTGACCCCACTGGGCTGAAACATACAAGAAAAAACAGAGCCATCCAGATCTGCCCAAGAAAGAATCTGGATCTGAGTTGCCATGTGAAGGGTACAGTTATGCTAGCCAGATTTCAGAGTTTCTGGAAGCCTACCCTAACTAAATACAATGTCCAAGAATAATGTTTGCTCCCTGTTACTCAATCACATCCTCTTCTCTGAGCATTCAGAGTAAGCCAGAAAGTTGGAACCATTTATACACTTCAAGTGCCAAGGCTTTTCTACTTTGAATATCTTCTTCCTTTAAGCCAGGCCTCATTGCTTCCCCAACTCACTTTAACAGGGCATCTCAAGGGGACCTTACAGCTATGTGCCCCTTCCCCAACTCTGCATTCATTCTGTGAGACATTTCCAGATTGACATTCATGGAAACAACCTTCCCCATGCCATTCTCTTACACAAAATCATGCTAAGGAGCCCTCTGCCTTCAAGGATTAACCCCTCCTCACTAAAACACCCACTAGTGAAAGTGGACCGTGCAGAACTAGCTCCAGCATCAGGCCACATGTCTGAGAACCTGTTCTCCACTCCAGGAATCTCCCCGCTTCAAATTTTCTGACTCCCTACTTGATGGTGGCACCTTGAAGATGATTAATTTATTTGCCTACATAGTAGACACTCAATAAATGCATGATGAGTTGATTAATTGGCCTAATACTTTATTAATTAAAGGCATCAGAGCTTGAATTTGACCTCAGGTCATTAAATTCACCTCATCTCCTCCCTCGGCCACAGGGCAACCCCCTCCTCATCACCCAGCTCCTCTTTCCTCCAAACACAGGGTCCTCAAGGCCAAAGCCAGCTCAGTCAGGAATGTGTCTCCCTTCCTCTCCACAGTCTTTTTGAAGGCTTATCACTTGATAATATTCCACAACACCCTCTTTGCCTGGCCACTCTGACAGCTGGCTCCACTGAGCTGCCCCCTCCTGCCTCAGGAATTTCACAAAGGAGTGGCTGTTCAGACAGGGAGGGTTGGAGGACACAGCAATGCCTCACTCCAGGCAATCAGGAACAATTCCTAAGCAGGAGGGAGGGCTCCAGAAGCCAGAGGATGCCTGCCCAGAAGGAAGAAAGTGCCAACACTCAGAATGCCTGGAAGGGACCCTGGTGTTCAAATCCTCTCCAAGAGAAGCTGGTGTGAGAAGCCTGCTGGGTAGCTGCACCAGCACCTCAGCTCCCCTCCAACACACACACTCAGAGCAGAAAAGCACATAATGAGCACAGCCTTGTTGCTGGCAAGGCTTTTATGAGATGCAAATGGCTAAGCAGGGCCCAGCAGCCACCATGGTTCTCCCAGAACTGGTGAAGACTAACTCCTGAGCCAGTCAGGTCTGGAGGTCCTGCTGGCCACTGCCTGTCTGAGCACAAAGGTGAGGTCTGTACAAGTCTGAGAAAAACAAAGGTTCCACAGCCCTAAGGTTTCCTGGTTTTGTCATCATGAAAAACCTTACAAGAGCAAAGATAGTTGGAGGAAAAAACAGCTTGACAGTCTGAAAATCCTTGGGCAAGCATCCACATTTCTCAGAGTTCCCTGGAACTTGTCATCATTTGTCCTCTCACCTCAGTCCTGCCTTTGCAAACCTGAACAGGAGGAGGGGCTGCTGCTGGGAATGGATGGGTGGGCTTCACCTCTCCTTGCAAAACACAGCTCAGACTAGGGTGAGGGGGTTGCTGGATAAGGGACTGGACCCCCTCCCACTGTGCACAGAAACAAGCACCTCACAAGAGAACAAACTTGGCCTTCAGCCTCGGGAAAATCCAGAACTGGGTCAGAGTTTCCAAGGTCACTGGTGATCAGAACCTGCCTCCTTAAACCAAGGCTGGGTAAGGACTCCTGAACCCAGGCCAAGCCAAGGTGGGGGAAAGAGGGAAGCAAAGATAGGCAAGATGCACACCAGGAGAAGAAGAAAGATGGTTGTGGTTCATTTCTGCTTTGCTCTGTTCAAATTCTCTGAGGGAATTTGCTATCTTTTGATTGTATCTCTGCTCTTCAACCCCCAAAAGCAGGCAAGAGTTAACCATCATGTCCAGGCAGAGGAGGTCTGCACACTGGGGCTCTGAACCCCATCACCAGTGCCCTGGCACTTGCCGGGGGCTCCTCCCCCCATCCTATAAGCCATGATGGGCTGCCGGGGCTCAGTGAGGCCACAGACACCAGTGAACAGCATGCCAGAAATAATTACCACTAATAATAATAAACTACAGAATGGCTTAATTGGCCTTTCTGCACCTCTCCAAACACAGTGCTGACGCTTTCCTGGCAGCTGGTGGAACGTCATGGTTTACTTCTTACAGGGAAAGTCTGAACTGAAGGATGTGACCCTGGCTCGCTAGTGAAGTACGGAATGCAAGGGACTCAAGAAAATGTTTATTCACAAGCAGTCTGGGACCCGAGTGCACTCATGAAGAATAAATGCAAGGCTGGGCTTTAGAAAGGTTTGACAGCTCCTGGCTCTGACAGTTTAGTCATTTCCCATAAACAAGAAGCAGGAGAACAAATCCAAAGGAAGAACAATGGAAAATCATGTATATGTAGTTCAAAGTACAGCCACAAACATAGAGAAAACCAACTGGGGTGGACGGATGGACACACAAACACATGCTACTCCCTCTCTTTCACAGAAGCCACGCCAAAGCCTCAACATCGTGCCATCAGATTTTGGTGCCAGGAATAATTCTAGAAAAACAAAATCCTTTTTTTTTTTTGAGTTGGGGTCTTACTGTGTAGTCCAGGTTGGCCTTGAACTTGTGATCCTCCTGCTTCTGCCTCCCAAGTGTTAGAATTATAGCAGTGTACCATCACACCCAAGAAGAAACAAAATCTTCAGGATGAATTTTGTGAATTGGCTCTGAGGTTTCTGGAATTGGATCACTACAATATCATTTAAAGGCACTAGTGATTCTATTTGCAGCACCCTAGGGTGCACAACGTAGGGGGAAATAGGAACGCACAAAAGCATCACAACTGGATGCTCCCAGTCAAATGCTTCGAAAGAGGCAAGGTTCCGGGGGATGTGTATTTGATGCTGCAGACACTTTTTTGTCAAATTAATGAGCACAGTGAGATTGGTTAGCTGCTTCTGATGGTGTGGGGAAAGAAAAGAATGAATTCAGGGATTCAAATTCCCAGGTCAAGCACCAACCCCAAAAGTGACTCAAAGTTTTCCATGGCTGCTCTGAAAAAGACCCTTATGTCTTAGAGATGCAGAACTGAGCTGGCTGAAAATCAAATCCAGGATCTCATCCCACAGGAGGCCAAGTTATAATGCAAACTGGATTCCCAACCTCACAGGGTATTATGTGCTGTTCAAGTGAGGGCACTGACAAGAGGGCTTCTACCTCCAGACAGCCTTCGGACGCAAATGACACCATCCCCTCTCCCCTGGGTTGCAAGCCTGCTGGCCTTCCCTGCAGATTTCATACTTGTCAGCTCAGAACTGCATGAGCCAATTCCTTAAAATAAATCTCTGTCCATTTGTTTCCCTCCCGCCTCCCCTTCCTCCCACTGCCTGTAATCTCTAGTACAGATTCTGATGTGGTTTTATGACATTCACAACCCAATCCACCTGGCATTCTCAATCCCCGTTCTAGGTCAAGACTGCTATGAAGTGCATTAGCTTAACATCAGGGTTCATCCCCAAGTTCAGTGACCCTTGTGGGCCCCATGACCATGTGACTATCTGCTTCAAATGATGCCCAAGCACTCTGAATGCCTGTGAGGAAGAAGTCTTATCTTGGATTCAGATTCCTGTGGTTCAGTGCAGATTAGAAGTGACAGTGTTTGGATGTTCTTTCTCTGGGTTCTAGGGCTGGGGTGAGGAAGAGGGTGGTGAGGAATGTCCATGAGATGAGGTCACCAGGCATTATCCGTGGACTACCATCCCCATATGGAAGGCATCAGCTAGACTTTCCACATGGCCAAAATGCAGTCTGAGTGAAGCCATGGTCAGGGAGAAATCTTCACCCTGGGCCCTCAGTGGGCAGAGATGGCCAGGAGTCTGGAATCATGATTTCTACCCCCGACAAGCTGAGTAATATGGAAGATCTTCTATTTCTGCACTTCAGTTTCTCTTCCATGAAATGCACCTACTAAATCGGCCAATCTCTAAGTTCTTCTCAAGAGTAAATACTGTCCAACACATCCCAGTCCTAACTGTTTCATTTCCCTATCTGCAAAACAAGGCTAGTAAGGTGCCATTCCACTGCACAGCCCAGTACGATAGAGGCAGCAGGTCTCTCAGGAAAGACAGGTACCATCGTGCTAGGTCCAGCTTGTGGAGAGCAGACTATGAGAAGCCTACAAGAACTGGACATAAGAAGGTGAGATGAAGCTCAACAGCTTTTCCTAATCTGTAGGCCAAGATTGGCATAGCCCCGGTCACAGAAGAGGAATATTCAGAACAGCTGCTTCTCCTAAGTTGTTTACATTCAGTGAAGCAGGAATGCAGGTTTCTCCTGTTACAATGTCACGCCCCTCCCAGAGAACCACTGCTCCACCCTGCTTACCACTGGGTATAAAAGGCTTACTGAAGGAGGATGCTAGGCTTTTTGCTTTTTGGGTGAAGGGAGCTTTTGGCTTTTGGATGAAGGGAGGCTTTTGGTGTGGGAGGCTTTTGGAAGGGAAAAGAATTGCTGAAGGGAAAAGACTGCTGAAGGGAAAAAGAATTGCTAAAAGGGAATTGCTAAAGAGGGGTTGATAGAAAGTCTGCACTGAGAATTTCAAACATAGGCTTTAGAAAAGCTAACTAAAGAAAACTAACAGAAAACATGGGACAGAGCAAGTCTAAGGAAAGAGTTTAAAGAACAGAAAAGAAGACTTTAAAAGCACGGTTTTAAGGAAAGACTTTAGTTTAGTTTTAAACAACTGCAAAGGAGTAAGGCCTTAAAGAATAAAGATAGAGGAAGCAGAGTAAGTGAAGAGAAAAGAAGCAATGAGGGTTGTGTGTTGCCACCTGAGCACCCAACACACCTGATCCCACTTTCTCTCTGTCTATCCTGTGTCCCTGCTGTATCTCCAGTCGCTCACAGTTAGCCCCAGTTAGGTTTGGTAATACTCAGGAGCAAAAGAAAGCTCGCTGCAACAAGGGAGCGAGAGAAAAAAGCTCACTCCACCCACTTTCTCAGTTTCATCTCACATCCCCACTTACCTGACATCTCCTATCCTAGACACAGGACCAGCAGGTCTGTGGGTGGGGAGGACATGGGCTGAGAGAAGAATCTGTCACGGGTAGAGAACTTTGGGTCCCCTCCTGAAGCCTGACCCCTCTCTCCTGTGCTCTAGTCCTGCTTGGCTCTGACCCTTTCCCCTTGTACCTTTCTGCTCACACATCCCTTCCCTGCTAGTGTAGTCATTAACTGAGGGACAAGACCATTTCTTGTTCCTGGTACCTAGGCCTGAAGTGTCGCATAGGAAAAGACAATGGAAGGAGTGAAAACTCTTCATTTCATAGGTGGAGAAATGGGGGTGGAAGGAAGATGGCAGTGGTCCACATTTGCCTCTGGGGGTTAAAAGAACACACCCAAAGTGGAAAAGCAATCCTTGGCTGGAAACCATTGCCCTAGGTCAGCAGGTGTCTTTGCTTTGTTTGTCTAATGAGCTCCAGGTCAAACCAGCCCTTCACTCTCCAGTCACGAGGATAACTGGTAATATTACTGCATATGTCTTTATGTGCATTATCTCATTTAAACATCATCACTCCAGAGTCACGGTTACTATCTTCCCCTCGCAGACAAGAAACTGAGACTAGCAGCAGTTAGCAACTCACATCATGTAGCTAAAGCACTGTGGAGACAAATTTGATCTAGGACAGTTAACTGATCACAGGGAACAAACCCTAGTACAACCTCAACCATTTCCTTCCTGGTCATTTGGGAATCCTTGCTTCATATCACCCAGGTCTCTGCTGGAGGTTCAGGCTCCAGTTTCTACCAGGTTAGGTGAGAAACTAAGCCTCAACACATACAGATCACAAGCATTTCCTACACCAAAATAACCTCAAAGTGTGAAGGTGACTCTGTCAAATGTTAACATGGAGGCCTAGGGCCTGAAGCTGGGGCCCAATAACCAAGTCCCAGTTCCATTCTTCCCTAACTCAGCTTTACAGAAAAACAAAATATGTCAGTTTTTGTCTGGGCTGCCTCTCCAAGTTGTAAGGATGTTCCAAGATGGAAGAGCCTTCTCAGCCAACGGCTAGGCTTTCTTGCTCTTGCTTGTTGGCAGCCAAATGCACTGGAATTCCTTTCCAGCAGCTCAGGTCTAACACTAAGGCTTTCAAGAACTAAAAGTTAACAGTTTGAATGCAAAAGCCAACATGGGAACCACTGTGTGGGCACAGCTGGACTCACACCTGGAAAGTTCTGGAACAGAACATACTGAAATATTTCCCTCTGGTGCTCACCCCCAAGACACACAAAGTACCAAAATTCTAAGGGCAACAGAGAAGCTCTGGCCCCAAGTTGGAGTCCAACTGGACTCTAGCTAACCCCCTCCAGCCCCACACTTCAATGAGAAAGCCAAGACACCAGAAGAGGCTTCAGAACTACTTGGGGAACTGGCTGGTAACTCCACCTCCCCAACTGTGGTCTGGTGACAGGCAGGAGCCTTCCATCCTCCAATGGGGACAGGTGCATGTGTGGATTTGGGCACACATGGGCAGCAAAGCCTCAATCCAAAACCATGTTAAAGTGTTCACCTGACTCATTCATTATTATCGTTCAGATCCAGACTGACTGGTAAAATACACAAAATAAGCTGTCCCCTACTTTCCCCCCCACACCATGTGCCCAGCCATCTTACAAATTGTAGTAAAGGGACACAGATGTGGTCACCATCCACAAAGTCTCTTCGAAAAACAAGACAAAGTAGATTCTGAGATTACATACATTATTTTAGGTGACGCCTTTCTTACTTCAAAAAGGCAATGCCAGCCAGCTGCCGGGGCTCATGCCTGTAATCATACCTACTCAGGAGACAGTAGCTCCTAAGTGGTTCACAGCCAGCCTGGGCAAATAGTTCATGAGACCCATATCTTGAAAAGAACCCATCACAAAAAAGGGCTGGTGGAGCGGCTCAAGGTGTAGGCCCTAAGTTCAAGCCCCAGTACCACCAAAAAAAAAAAAAAAAAAAGGCAGTGCTTTCAAGCTGCCAGTAGAGGGAAGCTTCCCAAGAATATATAGTACAGCAATGGTCAGGTGCAAAGCATTAGACTCCAGAGAGCACATCCAAAGAGCCGGGGCCAGGAATTGCTGGGATCTGTCTGGAAGCCATCACCTCTCAGGACAATCTGACTCCATGGTCATTAGGCAATTTGTTCTGGAGCTTGTGCTGGGTCACCCACCAGTGGCCTTGATCCATGTGTTTCACATCCCGGGAAGAAGAAATGGAGCCAAATTGCTCCCTTACTGACAAATACACCGAGAGACAAAGAAAGAGACTGAGAAAAACAAGACTTTGTGAAGAGAAAACAAGAACTCAGGAGAGAAAAGAAGGACAATGGAGACACAGAGATGAAGGGGTGGGGAGACAATGAGAAAAAGTCAGGGAGAAGGAGTCCCAGGGGAAGGCCCACCATCAGAGCCAGAAAGCCATCTCAGGCTTTCTGTACAAGGTGCCAACACCCAAGCATCAACTGTGCAGTGTGATTAGCATACAGTGGGCGGCAGGTGACAATAGGGCTCTGCTGCATGAATAATGTATAAGGAGCGGCACAGAACGACCCCAAGGGGAAAAGCTGTAACAACAGGGCAGCCTTGCTGGGAACACAGCCACAGTTCATTGATGGGGAGGAACCAGAGCACCAAAACCTGACATGGTCACATCTGGGCAAAACACATCTGGCCCTACACTGGATTCTCGGACTCACCCCGGGGAAATCACCACCATCCAAACAGGAGACAATTTTGCAAAATAACGTTCCCCAGAAGGGCTCCGTGTAGCCAGTAGAAAGTGACGTCACCTGTGTATGTGCCTAATTTATTTAGACTGCATCAAATTAAATCCAACTTTTCTGTGGGGGCAGGGTGAGGGGAATGCCTGCCCATCCAGCCTTGGTTTTAAATAGATAACCACAAGGCTGCAGCCATGGAACAAAGGGAGGAAACTGGAGCTCCCTGCCCTGCTGGGCTGTAATTAGGTTAATGCCGGAATGGGATGAAAGTGGCCCACTTGGCCCAAAGGCTGGAAAAGGAGTCCTCCCTGGTGTGCAGCCCTTGCACCCTCCTCCCTCCCACCTGCCCACGGTCCCACAGTGCAACACTTACCCTTCTTCCGTGCCTGGGCGATGACTTCAGCTGCACTCTTGCTCATCACCTTGGTGACGTACAGGGGGCAGTTAGTCTGGTTGGCGATGGTGATGGAACGGTTCACAGCTTCGGCCTCGACCTACAGAGGGCACCTGAGCGTGAGAACATGCCTTCCCCACACACAGTCCATCTTTATCCTCCCCCCAAAGACAAAGCCAAATGGGATTCACCATGGGGAATGGGTAGAGCAATGATGGAGTAATCTCTTCCTGACCCTTCTCAAAGTGTGGTCACCCAGCCAGCGACATCAGCATCAGCCTGGGGCTGTAAGAAATGCATGTTCCCAGGTCCCACCCCAGACTCAGGACTAGTAAGAACATAACTGTTATGCTTGCTAACATTTGAGAACCACCCCACCCAGATATTGGGGAATCTCCATTCAGTGCCTTCATTCTGCTTCCATGGTCTTGAGTGAAGACACACAAGGATGTGACTTCGAGCTCTAGAGTTCTGTCAGATGCTCACACCCCAAGTCAGCAACATCCACAAAACAAAACAGCCTCTCAGAACCAGAGAATCAGGCAAGCAGCCATCTGTATACACCAAGGGCCCTATGTGTGAGACTTACTGAATGTGGCTGGTCAGCCACAGCCCGGTACGACCTTTGGCATCTGGTGCCTCAGTGAACAGCTTTCAAAGATCCCTATGCTGACTGCTGACTACACGACCAGGGATGACTCCCCAGATGGAGTTAATATCTTACAGAGGAATTAGCAATGTGTGTTTATAATGGCGGGTGAAACTGTGGCACAGCAGATCTTCAAAACCCACTGGCAGCCGGGGACAGTGGTTCACACCTACAGTCCCAGCTACTGAGGCAGATATAGAAGGATTTCAGTTCAAAGGCAGCCCAGACAATTAGTGAGACCCCCACATGTGGTGGTGAGCACCTGTGGTCCCAGCTAGGTAGGACGGTCATGGTTCAAAGTTGGCCCACATAAAAGTGAAAACCCTCAAGAATGGTACTTAAATCCAGGCTGTTACTTTTCAGACTAAATAACTGAACTCCTGGCTGAACACTTAGCTAACTAAGAACTAGACTGGGTGTAAGTCTGTGCTGCCCTAACTGGTCAGCTAAGTGGCAGAAATTAAGACAGCTTCATTCACACTTGGCCTTTGAGCATCAACCATGTGAAGAGAGATGTTTGGAGAGCCACAGACAAAGCAAACACCCAAATGTTTTTAATTCCTGGGATAGCTAGAGGGCCCTCCCTGTCCATGGCCTCCTGCTCGGCAGCCGGCTCATAAGTGCCCAGTGTGAAGTGCGAAAAGGGCTCACTTCCCGGGGATGCCAAGAATGACCCGGCTGAATGTCCCAACACAGACACTTTGAAAAGTGAAAGAGGCGTCATTAATAACCCTATAAAAGCAACAGGCACAGCCTGGGACTGACCTGAGCAGAGGGGTGTGCAGTGGTTCTGATTATAGGAGGTGGGGGCTGGGCTGGCTTCTACTAGGATATGCTGAGAAGAATCTGGACCCCAGGGGTCTGTCTGGATTTGTGTATCCACTGTGAGAGCTGAGACCCCGCCCCTACCCCATCACCAAGAGACTGAGAACTGGGCAGAGGCCAAACTAAAATGTGAGCTTCATTAAAAAGGAAGATGTTGAAACCTCAAGTCTCCATGTTCCACCCAGAACTCTTTCCCCTCCTGCTATTATGTGTACACCTTTGATACACAGCACACAGTTTTACAGAATCCCTCTTTAAAATACTGGGGAAACAGTTTAAAATAAAGCTTCTTTGCCTCTATCTGGGTCTCTAGTACCATTTTCTGATTTTAAAGTTAAGACAACACAGGACCCAGGGAGGAAGATGACCTAACCAGGGGCACACAGGTGAGTACTCCACCTGCCCTCTGCACACCCCAGCCACACCATTCTGTAAGGCCTGCTGGGAAGTCCCCCTCTCCTCTTGGATCCCACGCTCCTTCAGCTGCTTCCTGTCTGGAACCCACCACTTCCCACCTTACCCATCACTACTTCCTCTCTGCCTCTTTGCCCCTGGCTTGTCCTGAGTCCCTCACAAAACACCATTTCCCTCTCATCTCACTGTCCCCACAGGGCCTGGCTCTGCCAGCTGAGAACACACGTTCAATTGCCACTCATCCATCACAAACAGGTCATTTCTAGAATTCCTCATCACCTCCTTTTCCATCTTCTCAGCTAAAATCAGGGAAAATCCTACCAGGTGGTCTCACATAGTGGGCTGGGAAGAAAAGAATATAGTGGCAGGAAGAAGTCTTGGCAAGTTCAAATACAAGGTAACCATCATGATGTTCCCGACGGAAAGATCTCGAAGGCATATGGAAGTTAAATTGCATCTGTCATTAGCCACTGTTTCCTGTGTATTGGTGGTTTCTCCCTGGCTGGACAGTAATCAAGTCCACTTGGAGTGGTTCCATATTTTATTCTCTTTATCGCCCTCTGAGGGTTTAACACACAACAGATTCCTCTTGGCAAACTGGGAAATCAGTCACCAGGAGCCATGGGAGAAGGCACAGCTGAAGCCTGGGAGCTGGAGTTCTAATTCCACTCTGCACGCTAAAGGTTCCTGGCAGCCCATCTCACCTCATGGGGCTGTCACAGGGCAAGAACCCATGGGAAGTACCACATTCAGTGCCTGGCATAGAGCTGGTGCCTCTGAATTCTCTGAAGAACACCAGAGGTGTTCCCAGACCTGCTAGCACCCACAGCCTTTGTAATTAGCTGCTTGGGACCCTGTAATTCTCAGTATGACAACTGCTAAAGAAAAGCATCCTGTGCGGAACCCTCTACAAAGGGCTTTAAGGTTTCTGGTCATAGGAACAACCAGAGTGATGCCTCCTTGTACTCTATTCCCATAACCACGCAGGCTTGCTTCCTGCTTTCATGGTTTGCTCTTCAGCCAGCTGTAGAGCTGTGACTTGGTGGCCCTGGCCCTTTCACAGCCCTTTTCTCCAGCATCCCCCTCCACCTGTTTCTGGAAGAAAAATCCCACTGGTGAGCCTCCACTCCTCCAGGGCCTTGGTGATTTGCTCTCCCCTCCTCTGCACCCTCCCCTTCTCTGCCACTTCCTTCCAGTAAAGGAGAGGACAAATGACAGTCTCCCCAGTGTTCTCTGTGCTCAGAGCCACCAGACTCCTCCTTGGTCAGGTCTCCCACAGCCTGACCTTGAGCCTTTCACTAAGGAGCCAAGTTCTGAAAAGTACTGAAAGGCTACAAACTCTAGTGGTAGAAAAAGATTCTCTTATCCTCTAATCCGTGAGACCCACGCATCTGACTCAGGCACCTCACCATGAAGGGGCTGGGTGGGTGACTGGGACACTCAGCTTCCATGCCAACCAGACCCCTGCACTGGATCCTCCTCCTGTGATTTTAAAAGATTCTGTCCACCAAACTCTGCTAGCTATGCAACACCCTGTGCAGGCTTACCATGGAAAAACTTGCCACTCCCCCACCAGAAGTGTAGTAATAGAGCTTTCTGATTCCTTTTCCATGTTTTGGTGACAAGGACATAAATTATGGGCCACTAACACTGAGAGTGCAGGATACTAAGCAAGAACTTCTTGTGCCTACCTAGGAAAGGGCTCCAAGAATCAGAGATACAGAGGAGCCCTCAGGCTCAATAAGCCAGCCACACTGCTCTACCCGAGGGCTCAGTCCAACACTACACAGAGAAAGAGAGAGAGACAGACCAGGCTTCTCAGAGAGACCAGTCTGCAGCCTGAAATCCCATTCTCAACAGGCACAAAGCAGTGTCTGCATGCTCCACACGGCACCCACAGGACACCAAGTCACACATCCCATCTCCTGATGCTCACCTCCTCAGGCCGGCTTAACACGTGTCCTTCGGGGCCTGTGATGCCCAGATCCAGGATCCTCTGCTGTTCCTGAAATGGGAGAGAAAGCCAGGTGGTCAGGAGGAGCTGGGCTCCAGACGGCTCTGATAGCTGGAGACCTGGACACAAGGTTTCCCGAGCAGGAAGTAGAGAGCACTGCTGGCCATTGGCCCTGATTCCAAGACCTCACAAAGAAAAGGGGTCTATGTTCTGCTCCCAGTCCTGCCTGAGCAGGATGGATCAACGTCAGCCAGAGCAAACCACAGAAAGCTGAGGCACCCCCAGCCAGGGGGTCAGTGTAGGACGCTCAGCCCACCGAGGCAGATGCACTGCAGTGCCAAGGAATGGCCTCTCAGGAGCTGGGACAGGCTTACATCCTGCAAAACCCTGAGCACATGGGGTGACAGCAGCAGAGATGCTGGCAGAGCCCAGCATGGGGGTGCCAGGCTCCTTTCTTCTCATTACACGGTTCAGCTCCTGGAGCCACCACATTTTCCTTAGCCCTCCAGGGAATAAAGAAATGGTACCTGGAAAGCCCCATACCTCTGCAATGATGTCGCCATTTTCCGCGTGGACTTGGGCTATGGCACCAATATCCCGGATCACACTCAGTACTTCATATATCTGAGAGAGAAAAGGGTGGGATCAGAGAATCATCTGCACCCTCCGGGTCCCCAGGAAACCCTTTCCCAGTCAGCAACATTTCTGGGATGAGAAATGGTACCCTTGGCTGCTTCTGCACCAGGTGTGCTAAGGGAAGGACTCTGAGTGCCCTTCTTGGCCATGTTGTGCCAGGTTGGCCATTTCAAGGCTCAGATGCAGATTCTGGGGGA
Source organism: Castor canadensis (assembly GCF_047511655.1). Classification (NCBI taxonomy): domain Eukaryota; kingdom Metazoa; phylum Chordata; class Mammalia; order Rodentia; family Castoridae; genus Castor; species Castor canadensis. The sequence goes on along the minus strand of NC_133399.1, from coordinate 105,038,192 downwards.
GCTCCAGCCCTGAGGGTTAGGTTACTGGACTCACACTCTCCCCTAAGGCTAAATTCCATCAGTAACAGAATTACCAGCCATGCCTGTGAGCTAAGGGAGGTGCAGCACCAAAGATGACTTTCCCACAGAGCAGAGGAATTAAATGTACCCAACGTCACTGAGCCTACACTGGAGCCAGCTCTCTTACCTGGGAATCCGTCAGCTGGAAGCGATCTTTGAAAGCCATGTACACAAGGAAGGAGTTCACCCCTAGGGACAGACAAAACAGAGGTGGAGACGTGACATTTAATACTCTGAAACCAGATCATCTGGAAAGAAATAAGAACAAGATAATACCGTGTGTGTGTGTGTGTGTGTGTGTGTGTGTGTGTGTGTGTGTGTAGAGAAAGAGAGAGAGACAGAGACAGAGACCTACTGAGAATGACAAAGTGTGTATATAGTAAAAATATAAACCAATGAATCTAGGAATAAAGTCCCTGAGAACTTTACTTAGCATTCTTATAATTTTTATTCATTTACCTATTTATTTATTTATGGTACTGAGAGTTGAACTTAGGGCCTTGCACTTGCAAGGCAGGTGTTCTACCACTTGAGCCATTCCCCAAGTCCAGTATTCTTACAATCTTCCTATAAGTTTAAAACGGATCAAAATTAAAGTTATAGGATTAATACATCCATATCCATAGCAGCATTGTTCAGGAAAGGCAAAAGGAGGAAACAATCCAAGTGCCTCATCAATGGATGAACAAAATGAACATCAATGGATGTTCCATACAAAAACTGGAACATCACTCATTCTTAAAAAAGAAGGAAATTCTGACACATGCTACAACATGGATGAGCCCTGAACACATTCTGCTAAGTGAAATAAACCAGTCACAAAAGACAAATACTAATGTCATTCCACTTATATGAGGGACCTGAAGCAGTCAAATTCATAGAGATGGGGGCCAAGAAGGAGGCTGGGGAATAACTGTTTAATGCACTCAGAGTTGAAGTTTAGCAAGACAAGAGTTCTGTAGGTGAACAATGGTGGCGGTAGCACAAGGTAACTTTACCCAGTGCCACTTACACTTTTTTAAAAGGCTGCCCATTTTTTTTAAAAGACTTTAAGAAGAAAATGTCTTAGCAGTCTCTCTCTATGCAATGAATAATAAACGTCTTTTCTTTGGCAGGCAGACTGCCCTCCACACTGAGTTTCAAGAATTTTTTTTCTTTAACTAAGAAAAGGTCCTTTCGTTGGACAAGCAGATGTCACAGTGCTCATCTGGCATCTTGGACCTCTTTCCTCCCGGGCACCGGACCAAACATCCCTGCCCAACATCAATCCCAATCTTAAACAATCGTCCTGACAACCTTCTAGCCTTGGAGCTTAATTCAAGCCACCTGGGGGTGCTGGACACTGCTCAGCTCAATGCCTCTGGACATCCTGACTCTTCTCTCTTTGCCAGGCAACAGTTGCCATGGAAACCCTCCCAGGCTGGATTGGGAGTAGATTCACTCAATCTATGCAAAGTTAAATCCATTGGAATCTCAAAACTGAGAAAGGTCAAAGGTTAGTTATTTCCTGTTTGTAGAACATTCAGGCTGGAAACAGTCTTAGGAGACATCTTGGTCCAATATCTTCATGTGAGAGATTAAAAAAAAAAAAAATGGAGACTCATACCATTTAAGTGAATTGCCCAAGGTCACCCAGCTGGTCTGTGGAAGGGCAAAGACATAAACCTGACTCCATTGTCCTCTCTGGGCCTTCCACCCTGTATCTATGGCCATCTCCCACATCCATCCTGATAATTTCCCTCCTGCTCTTTTTTGCACACACAGATGGGGTTTCTGAGCCTGAAGTCCCAGACCTGCAAACCAACAGGTGCCTCCCTGAAGGTCAGGGTCCAGCAAGGTCAACAAGTGACCAGGGAACTTGTCACTCGAGGAGACTCAGGAAGACCATGTAGCTCTTGTCACTTGAACCCCTAAGGTTCCTGTGGACAGGGTCCTAGAGGCACCTTGGGCAGCAAAGATTCCACCAATCTCTCTGTGAATCTTTCCCAACCCTTAGAAATCTGTGAAACAGAAAAGACCCCTCAGGTTGTCTCAGGCTCAGAGTGTCCCATCGCCCTGCCATCTCTTCCGGAATCTTCCAGGTTTGTGGGAAAAGGCTGCTCAGCACTCAAGGCTGGCATCTCCCAAGACTGCCCCGTAGTCTCAGGACCAGAGACTTGCCATCCTTAGGGGGTGGACTGCTGCGTCTGCAGCCACAATGCCCAGCCTGGCTGAAGAGCAGGTCTCCTGTGCCTGTGAGCTGTGGACAGTTGTCACACAAGAAGGCCCATGGTAAGACGACATTCTCTCACCAGTGACGTACGATGCTCCCACCGGCAGAGGCCCCTTCCAACCAGATGAGCTGTAGCCCAAAGCCCTCTATCAGACTCTGCTAGGGGCAGGCCTGGCCATGAAGCAGGGATACCATTCAGGGTTTGTCCTCCCAGGGCTGTGCCTGTCTGTGCACTGAAATGGAGCACCTACAGGGGGCACCAGGCCTTCAAGACTTACCGTGGTCCTTCACCAAAGCCTCCATCTCCTCCTGGATGCCCTTGTGCCACTCGGTGATGTCCACATGCAGAGAGTAGTCACAGCAGGACTTGCTGTCAGCCCACTCTCGCCACTGGTCAAAGGCGGCCAACAGGCTTGTCCCTGGCTCAGGAACAACATGGTCAACTAGGGAAGAAAAGACAATTGTCATTGTCTGCAAGAAACCCATGGGCTGGGGCCGGCAGGTGTTTTCCCACTGAACCCTTAACTGGGCTTCTTGGGTTCCCAATCGTGGCTGTGATCTCTACACCCAGAGTCTAAGAATGCACTTAAGCCAGCTGAGTACCCAAGAGGCAGAAAGCAGAAACTTGGCCTTGTACGATACCCCAGTGACACCAGGCATCAACTCCCAGATCTGATTTCCCCATTCAAAGTCCCTAAAACCTGGGGCATATTTCACAGACAATGGGTCCTTATGGACAAAGGCAGTGTCAAATGGCCAGCCAGAGGAGCCCAAGCCTTCCTCAGCTGATAGCTGCTGGGACAGGAGACAGCTCCACCAGACAGGCAGGCCCCGGGAGTGGCTGGATTGCAGCCATGCATGCTGGCCCTTCCAAAGCACCCAGGCAACCCACTTGTCTCCTGACTGCTCAGGCTTGCACAGCAAGACCATGCTCTGTAATTTAAGGGGATCTTTCATCTTAAGAGTTCAAAGGGTTTTTAAATCGTGCTGATATTACACTGTGACCAAGGAAGGCTGCCCGGCAGGACATAGGACCATGGACTCAGGCGACATCACCCCTTACCTGGCAAGGTGCCCCTTCTGTGCTGGCTTAAAATGGGGATAATATCACCTCAGACATACTTTTGTTTCGAGGACTGACTGAGGCAGCATATCTACCAATTTTATATTGCTCCCCAACTTAATCCTCCTTTTGCAGGTCACATAAAGATTACAACCCCCAACAAACTCTGCAAGATCCTGCCCAGTTTTGTCCTGGCCTACATCCACCGTGTGATGGTGGGCATCTCTGCCTTGCCCTTTGTTCTCCAACTACACAGGACATCTTTCAGTTGCTGCACTATCAGCCTGCTCCTCCCACCACAGGACCTTTGCACATGCTTCTCTCTCTCCTAGGTTACTTGAGCCCCTGCCCAGCTATCACGGTGACAGGAGGTGTACTATTACCCATCTTCTGCACAGAAAGCACTCTCAAACTGAAATGATTTGTCAAGGGTAAAGTCAAACTTATGCAACAATAAATAGAAAATCCAGGATGTTAGACACCTAAAGCAATGAGCCATTCTTCCAAAACAGAATATTAGGATTCCCACACTCAGGTAAGCAGTTCTGAGCTAAGAAAACACCAGCCTAGTCAATGCTAATGAGCTGATTTCTGAAATGGATCAAATTTTGCAGATGCTGCTAAGCTATGACCAACTGAGCTTAGCTTTATGTAAATCAAAATATGCCCATCCATTTAGGCAGGCATGGTGGTGTCTGCCTGTAGTCCCAGCACCTGAGAAGCTGGGGTCAGAGGATTAGGAATTCCAGGCCAGCCTAGGCTACAGAGCAAGTTCAATGCCAGCCTGGGCTATATAGAGTCCTCATCTTAAAAAAAAAAAAGGTGTCTAATAAGACTAAATACCCTGATGTGATCATTACAATGTATACATTTATTGAATGTTACACTGTACCCTGTGAGTATATAGTTATTATGTGTCAATTAAAACTTTTAAATGTATGGCCTTCTAAGCCACATGTTCTTCTGACAGATCAACTTTTTTCTTTATTATGTGTATTTATAAGTATATCAGTTTAAAATACAAGTATCAGTCTATGTAATTTTGTGTGTGTGTGTGTGTGTGTGTGTGTGTGTGTGTGTGTGTGTGTGTGTGTGGTACTGGGGTTTGAATTCAGGGCCTATACTTTGAGCCACTCCACCAGTCCTTTCTTGTGATGGTTTTTTCCAAGATAGGGTCTCACGAACTGTTTGCCCCAACTGGCTTCGAATCTTGATCCTCCCGCTCTCTGCCTCCTGAGTAGCTAGGATTACAGGAGTGAGCCACTCACACCCAGCTTCAGCCTAAGTAATTAAACAGGGATGTGGGTATCTGGTATCTGCAGCACGACAATGAGGATGTTACCTAGTGACAGTGAAAGTGGTCCCCACATCAAATGCAAGCCTGTCCCATTGGTAAAATCCAAACATAGAAACTGACAAAAGTGTTTGGATTTTTCTTCTTAAATTGTGCTCCCTCTTCCTTCCCTCCAAACCACACAAACACCACTTTGTAGCAGTTAGTTTGGATGTCTCTGCAGTCACCCTCTGCCCTATCCTCGCCCTGCTCCAATCCACCACCTGGGCAGCCAGGGATCTCCTGAAACCTCGGTCAGAGGCTGCAGTCCCCAGCAAATCCACCACTGGGGTGGCAGGCCCACTGTCTGCAGCTGGTTGTGCCCCTCGATGACCTCTCTAGCACACTGTCCCTGCCTGCTCACCACCCACAGCCACCCCGATGATTTCTCACCCCTGTGACTGTCCAGCTCCTGCCCACCCCCAGGTCTGCACCCAAGGTACCCCCTCTGGAAGTCCCTTCTCCTTGCTCCGTACCACGCAGCTCCCCTCATCCCAGGCTTGTGTCACTACTGGCAACAGCTTCCACGTGAGTGTCACTAATTTACTGTCTCACCCTTCCCTCCAGGGGGATGCAAACCCCTCAGAGCAGGGGCTGAGTGTCCAGATACAGGAAGAGCTCGAGAATGCTCTTCAGTGAGTCACCGTCCTCTCTGGGCTCTCACACTCCACTGTGCAAGGTCAGGTGAAGAGCCACAGGTGCTGCTGTCCCCTGGTATCTGAGCATTAGTTCCAGGACATTACCCATGATCCTCAAATCCTCTGATGCCCAAATACCTTATATAAAATAGTGTGGTGTTTGCATGCAGCCTTCACATATCCTTCTTTTGGGGGCAAGGGCTGCTGGGGATTTGAACCGAGGGCCTCTAAGCATGAACTCTACTACTGAGCCACCCCAGGCTGGGTTCCCAAACACTTTGAATCCCCTTATAATATGCCTTACTTATCATACCTAATACGATGCGCGCAAGTCTTCATTTGTGTAGACTCACATTAGTGCTTGCTGTGAGGCAAATTTCAATTTTGCCTTTCAGAACCTTCTGGGATTTTCTCCCCTGCCCCTCCCCAAGTTTTTGGTTGAGCCCACAGATGTTGAATCCTCAGCTATGAAGGTCACGTGCTCTCCTGGAACCCAGGCAGCTTTTCCCACTCAACCCCAAGGAGCTGCTGTGAGCCTGGAGACCCCTCTGCCCGGCCTGGCCCTGCTGTGTGGGCCCACTGGCTGCCGCAACCCCCTGCGAGAACATGGGATGGTGTGAGACACGAGGCACAACGGCTTTCTTAAAGATACAACAGTTTTCCTGATGTTATGATTTTGCTTCAAGCAGAAAATTTCAAAAATACAGAAAATCTTAGGGAAAATTCATCTAATCACCAACCCAAACACCCTTCCAAAAATTAACCCACTCAGATTTCCTGCATTTCATCTTTTACTGTACTTTATTCTATTTCCTTATTCATAGTCTATCTTTCCAGCCAGGAAAAAAGTTAGCAAGACCCCACCACCACCTCAATCAGTAAGACAGGCATGGATGGTGGTTATTCCCTGTAATCCCAGCCCTCGGGAGGCTGTAGGTAGGAGGACTGCTGTCTGAGGCCGCCCTGGGCAAAAAACTCAAGACCCTATCTGAAAAGTAACTAAAGCATGGGGCATGGCTCACATGGTATAACACCTGCCTAGCGAGCAAGAGGCCCTGAGTTCAAACCCAAATACCAATAAAATAAATAAAGATACTTAAAAGATAAGAAGATTCCAGATTCCATAAACCAAAAATAGGAGTAAGAGATGACAAGAGAAAAACTGAGACATAAAATAAAACCAACAATGCACAAATATGACCTGACGAATGTCTACACAAACAAGTGATGGGTGTGTGTTCGCATGTCCATGTGTGTATCTTTAGCAAAGTAAATAACTCAGCCTACACAGCAGCTAGATTTAGAGCGAGGCTCCCGGCCCATGTGAACACGGGGCCTGCTCTGTCCCGCTCCTCCACCTCCTTTGGGATTAAAAGCAATCACTTCCCACTTGGACGAGCTGTGAGGACCACCAGCTCCAGTACTGAGTCCCCTTCCCCTGTTTACTCACGGCGATTATTTTAAAGAGTTTAGTGTTTATTAGCATTAGATAAAGTAGTGTTAAATGCTTTAAAATTACACACACATTATTCTGTGTGTATGTGAGTGTGTGGTGTCAGTGTGTGTTTGGTTGTGTGTGGTGTGTGTGTGTGATATGTGTGTGATGTTTGTGGTGTGTGTGGTGTATGTGTGTGCATGTGTGTTTGTGTGTGTGATATGTGCATATGATGTGTATGGTGTGTGTGTGTGGTGTGTGTGTAGTATGGTGTGGTATATGTGTGGTGTGTGTGTACATGTTTGTGTGATGTGTGTGTGGTGTGTATGGTGTGTGTGTGGTGTGGTATATGTGTGTGGTGTGTGTGTGCATGTTTGTGTGGTGTGTGTGTGGTATGTGTGGTGTGTGTGTGGTGGTATATGTGTGTGTGCACATTTGTGTGATGTGTGGTGTGTGTATGGTGTGTGTGTACACATTTGTGTGATGTATGTGTGGTGCATGTGTACATGTTTGTGTGATGTGTGTGTGGTGTGTGTGGTGTGTGTGTGTGCTGTGTGTGTACATGTTTGTGTGATGTGTGCTGTGTGTATGGTGTGTGTGTACATTTTTGTGTGATGCGTGTGTGTGGTGCTGACAACGAACCCAGGGCCTTGCACACCATATGTTAGACAAGATGCCAACAGTGAGCTGCGCCCCAGGCCTTTAATCTTCACGAGAAAAATAATTCTTTCAATAGCTCACCTCCTCTGTAAGATTTGCTCCTCTGCTTCACCTAAGACAGCTGAGAAACCCCACGCAGGGCACGCATTGCCCCATGTGGCCCACGCCAGGCACCAATGGTGGCTCCACCACTATTCACCCTTCTACAAAGCATGAGGGACATGGCTGCCAAAGACACCCTCCAACTGGACACAGGACCCAGAAGCTCAAACCCCAGACATGGCAAACCCCTGACGCGAGGCTCCCTGACCTTCAGGACGCACAAGAACCACCTCAAGTGGTAAGCAGAGGACCATGGCCCTTGTCCCTCGGCTCTGACCCTGGATCCTGGCTGGGACCTGGTAACCTGCATTTCTAGTGAGTGGCCACTTGCAGTGTCACTAATTGAGTACAAATCCTTTCCTCCCATTTGTCCCCCTCACCTCAGCTCACTTGGGCCACCATCCTAAGGGGACCTGCTCCCTGCCAAGTGGCTTCATGGCTTTACAAACACAGTGGAGGGCTTCATGGCCACAGCACTGTGGCTTCCCTTTTTGTCCAAAGCCACTGCCTTTTGAAAGGAAGCTAAGTTCTTGGGAAAACAGACATGTTCCCCCCAAGAGCTAAGGACAGTCACAGATGTGTCCCCAGAAAGGCCACACATGTTTTCCCACAGTTCTCCTTCCACAAAAGCTCTCCTGGGAACTGCTGTCCAAAGGAACAGGGCAGAAGGTCACACTCGCTTCCGGAAGAAGCACGAGTGCCTGTGACAGACGTGAGCATGGAAACAATTTGCATGGAGCTCACAGGCCATCTCTCTCTCGGACCACCTCTCTCTCTCGGTCACTTCCTAAGCTATCTGCCCCAAGAAGGAAAGCTCAGCTACCTGTGTTCTGCCAGCAGTGACAGGAGGTACCCCATAGCTGGGTCTGGCTCCTGTTGTAGGTCTCCTTGCTGTGGTCATTCTGGAATTTAGAACCTAGAAAACAGGCATGCAACTCCCTATCATGCAGGGCTGCAAGAAGGGCTCATGGGAAAACATGGGTAGGGCACCTGCCAATGCCTGCCACATGCTGGCTTTCATTCTTTCAGGATGCACAGCTGAAAATGGCACCATGGATTCAGTGGACACCTGTGAACCTGCTTTATGAGGAACCAAGAACATGTCCTGGTAGCCAGGAATGATGAGGCACACCTCTTATCCCAGTGACACAATCCAAGGCCCAACTGGCAAGAGCACAAGACCCTATCTGAAAAAAAAAGAAAAAAGAAAAAAAAAAACAGGACTTGGCTCAAGAGGTAGGGTGCCTGCCTAGAAAGCTCAAGGCCCTGAGTTCAAGTTCTAGTAAGAGAAAACGAGAAAGGAAAAAAAAAAAAAAACCACAGTGAGGACATTGGAAGCAGAATTTGGAAGTTCTATAGGATGTTGCTCCATAATTCCAAAAATCCTAAATCCAAAATGATCCAAAATCTGAAACAAGGAGCCATGTATTCGTCAGACGTTTTGTTGCTGGGACAAACTGTCTGATAAAACAACCTAAAAGAGAAAGGATCTTCTTTGCTCATGGTTTCAGATGTGTCCATCTATTGTAGTGGGGGGAGTGTGGCAGAGCACAGAAGTGGTGGCCAGGAAGCAGAGAGAGAGACAGAAAGAGAGAGAGAACTCCTGCACGAGCTCTTTCTCCCTCTTCCTCCTTTATTCTAACAAGGCCCTCATTCGAAGGGATGGTGCCACCCTCTCTTAGTCAACCCCCTCTGGAAACGCCCTCACAGACATACCCAGGGGTGCTTGGTTGGTGCTTCTCAATCCAACCGTGTTGACAACCAAGATCAACCTTCACATGTCCCAAATGGGAAATTCCACAAGTGACCTCATATGACAAACCCCAGTCAAAATGCAGGCATGCTAAAATACTGTGTAAAATTACTTTCAGACTATGAATATAAAGTCTATATGAAACCAACGAATTTCATGTTTAGACTTATGACTAAAGACAGCACATTACAGATATACAAGATTCTAAAGTTTGAAACACTCTGAAATTTGAAACTCTGCTGGCCCAAGCATTTCAGATAAGGGATATTCAACCTGTATTACCTGTAATAAAATTATCCAAGACCCTATTTTTTTCTAACAGCTTGATTGAGAAATCACTCACATGCTATAAAATTCACCCATTTAAGGATGCAACACAATGGTTTTTAGTACATTTGTAGATGTGTACAACCATCACCACATTCTAATTTTAGAACATCACCCAAAAAAGAAACCCTGTACCATTAGTAGTCCCCCCTGCTCCTTTCTACTCCTGTAATTCTCAGCCCTAAGCAACCACTGATCTACTCTCTGTCTCCACGGATTTGCTTCTACCAGACATCTCATGTAAACAGAATCATGGTTGCTCGCACTTAGCATAATGGTTTCAAGGCTCATCTATGATGCAGCATGAATCACTACTTTATTCCCGTTCACAGCCTCAAGTGGCTTTACTGACCTACTTCTGTGCTTACTGGGCATTGGTAAAGTGTGAAGACACAAAGAAGTAAGTCGCTACTTGAAAATCCAAATATAGAAGGGCACCGGTGGCTCACACCTGTAATCCTAGCTACTCAGGACACAGAGATCAGGGGGATAGTGGTTTGAAGCCAGTCCAGGCCCTATCTCAAAAAATACCCAACGCAAAAAAGGACTGGCAGAGTGGCTCAAGTGATAGAGCACCTGCCTAGCAAGCATGAGGCCCTGAGTTCAAGCCTCAGAACCACCAAAAAAAAGGAAAGAAAGAGAAAAGAAAATCCAAATATAGGACCTCTTTGGAGTTTGTCGTATTTAAAAGATACTACATTTTTTTTTAAGTCTTTGGTTTAGATCATTGTAGACTCCCATGCAATTCTACGAAATGATGCAGAGATGCCTGTACCCTTTACCCTGACCCCATCTGCCCTATGCAACTTCCATTCCTAGTTCTGATATTGACTCAGAAGGTCACACGCAGGGGTTGTGAACAGCTAGCACAGGGATGGCCCAGGGGCTGGCATGGGGCTCCTTCGCTCACCCTGGTCTGTCTTTCCCCTCTGTTTCCTCTTCCTCTGCCTTCCCAATCTTCTTCACAGAGCCAGTCTTGACCCCAGCACACACAGGGCAAAGAATGTGAAAGACAGGGCCCTCTTTGGTCACAGGCAAATGCCCATGGTAAGCCCCTGAAGTAGTGGGGACCCCATGGCATCAGTACCTGTGGGGAGAGGCACCTGCTGTGAAGAAGGAGCCAATCGTCATGAAGCCCCGCCCACACCTGCAACACACAGCCCTGCCTGCCACACGTGTCCTGGGTCTGCTGGAGTGAGGTGGCATTCCTTCTTGACTGCTAGAACATGACTCTGGAGACCAAAAGTCAGAGCTGGAGACTGAGCTGAGAGCAGGCTCAAGTTGCATTCCAAACTCAATGACTTCCAATTCTATGGAGAAGATTGGAAAGCCATCTCTGGTTTTCATCCATGGTCATAGGTGAACACAGACACAACCACAGTCCTCACTGAACAGACCCACCTTTCCTCTTCAGAAATCTTCACCACAGGGATGGGACAGCGGAAGCATTTTGTCATGTCATACCATGAATCACTCTTGCATTTATTTCACAGTGGTCCTATGAACTTCACTTTGGTATCATTTTTGAGCGGTTCACAGTGTCATCACATATCTGCCTTTGCTTCATGCTCAAATTAGGCAGGCAGAGCAAATGTATGACCCTCACGTCACAGACAGAGGACTCACAGGCCACGTGAGTTACCTGCAGTGGCACAGACACAACTCAGGATCTCGTACCCAAACAGGGAGCACTGAGCAGCCTGCCTTGCTTTTTGGCCTCCATGAACAACCATCTTCCTTGCACTGCTATGAAGAGTTGTCACCTCAACTTTCCATTCTTGTACCCGTGTCTGTCATCCAAATACTGAACAGCAGGGACATATCCAATGTGGAGTAAATGTCAAATTAGGGCATCAGGGTAAGAGCTGGTCAACACATTGGCATCTCACAACCCTTTTCTCCAAGGCCCTTGCACATGGACTCCTAGCAACCTGGATCAAAGGCCACACTAATGAAATGTGTGTTGTGACAAAGGGTCATTTATAACATGTAAATCTTTTAAGAGTGACGAACCAAATAATGAGCAGAAATTCTCTCTTTAACTCATCAAAAGCAGACATGGAGAGGGTGAAAGAGCCCTCGGGCCTACATGCAGGCAGCATGAGGTCAAGGCCCCAGGAACAGGCACACCAGAGTCAACCGTAGAGTTCAGGATGTGCACGGGGAGAGACACTCAAAGTGACCCACTCCTCCAGAGTAGCTTTGCCTGCGCTCTAGGACTGTGGTTTGCTCTCACACACTCACATAGGTTGTGTGTGTCTGCAAGGAAGGTTTTATGAGACCACAAGTCGTGAGAATGAGATGTGGGAGTGACAGCTGGTCAACAGAAGTCCTTAGAGGACTTGAATTGCTCACACACAATGCTTCTTTTGGCTCATGATCACCTAACTGACCTAAGCAAATCTGGCAGACTCTACCTGAAGAGACTTAGCAACTGGAATCAGAAGAATTTCAGAGGATCCCTGAATCCATCTATCATGTTACTGAAGAAGAAACAGAGTCCCAAAAAATTGCTAAGAGATGTTTAAGTGGATGTAGTAACACCAGAATTAAATCCAGGGCTGAATCTCAAAGCTGCACTGTTCCTTTTCATTACAATAGGAGACACTGCCTGTAGCCCCACCACCTGTCAATAACTACTAATCCCTTTCTATGTGACCTTCCAGATCAATCATCCGCATGGATTTCAGGTGGATGTCATCACAGGACATACTTGCTTTTAACCGTGTGGGTTTTGTCTTTTACCTAATAGCAGGTTGCCTTACAGACTCTTCCTAATTCAAGTGCTAATGCGAGCTATCCCTGAGGGATTCCATCATTTTCTTAACCAATTCCCTATGGAAGAAGTCCCATTACACCTAACATCCTCACCCAGACAAATGACTTATCCCCTGTTTCAAATGTCTTCTATGGTTAGGGACCTAGAGCTGGCATTACTGGATGGACGGGATGGACGATGGCCACACTGAAGTCAAGTGTCACTCCTTTACGCTGCCACAGGCAACACATCGGGACGTCACCCCAGACAGTGCTGGTACCTATTCTATTTGCTTTCTATTGAAGGGGGTAAAACACAGGCTCCTTTCACTCTACTAAGCTGCCTCTGTTGCAGATAAGTGACCCCTTTTCAAGTCCCAGCTAGAGGACTGAGCAACACATAAGGGGTCAGAGCAGCCATCTGTACCAAGCAGTGACTATCTAACAAGAACACAGTCCAACGGCAACTTCCACCATCGTAGTCCCAGCCCTCCGCCAGCCCTTCTCCTATGGGCCCCGTCACCCTGAGTCCTGGGACAAACTCCAGGTGAGGTGGCCTCATAAGGCATCCACAAGTGAGCCCCGGACCCCCCAACCCACAGGCTCTGAATCCCCCGAGCCAGGTACATAGAGAAGCTATGTTCTGTCCCTGCTCTACTTAATAGGAAATGCCACGCTCAAAGCAAGATGACGACACTGTGGCCCATAGGAGAAGGAAAGGAGAGGCAAAGGCAAAAAGCCCAGCCAAAGTCATTCAAATGAGATGCTTCAGACTCCAGGTCCAAACAGAACTCCTCCAAGAAATGGTGAAATGGCTGGCTAAGTGCAGGGCGAGGTTTCTGTTTCCTGTAATTAGACAGGCATTCTGTGTTGGAGTTAGAACAAAAGGCACATTGACAGCCACTCATGTCCCTTCACCAATGAAGTGGACCCAGCTTCCAGCAAGAGCTCCCATCCTGGAATTCCTCTAGTACACTGAAGTCCCAAGGAGTGACTTCTCCCAGTCCCACCAGCACCCTGCTCCCCAGAGACGCCACAGATCCTTGACATCACCAGCTCTCATGTGCCCAGTGCAGACAACAGAGCCTAAGCTGCACCATCTGAAAAACCGGGCTGAGATATTCACTTGTTCATCAAAAAAAATAACAGAGAACCAGGAAAACTCATGCTATGTGGGCACAGCCCCCAATACCCCTGAACTCACTGAGAACAGGGACATAACAGCAGTCACAGGGAACCCACCATCTACAGCTCAGGGCTATAGCTCCAGAGGTCTGGACTTGAATCCTGCCGCTGCTACTGACTAGTTCTACCTCCCTCGGGGCCTCAGTTTCCCCATCTGCAAAAAAGGAATGGCAGCAATGCCTAATTCATAGCTGAGAGCTTCAAAGCATGAATTCTGGGGTCAGGCTGCCTGAGTTTGCACCTAGCACTGTCACCCACTAGCTGTGCAAACAGAGGATCCTTCACTCTCTTTGGGCCTCAATTTTCTTCTCCATAAAAATGGACACCAAGCTGGGCGTCAGTAGCTCAAGCCTACAATCCTGGCTACTCAGGAGGCAGAGATCAGGAAGATCATGATTCGAAGACAGCCTGGGCAAATAGTTCATGAGACCCTATCTTGAAGAAACCCATCACAAGAAAAAAAAAAAAAATAAGGTTGATGGAGTGGTTCAAGGTGAAGGCCCTGAGTTCAAGCCCCAGCACCATAGAAAAAAAAAAAAAAAAAAGAATGGACACCATAATTGTACCTACTCACAGGACTATTATGAAACAGGACTTTTATCCAGGGCTCACAACAGTAGGTCCCATGTCAGTCTGTGCCAAATAAACGAAATATACTCCAAGCTTCTTCTGAGGACAGAAAGGTACTTGATGTAGTTCCCAGCACAGGCTGTTTTCTTCAAAAGTTTAAGCACCCCGGTGCTGCTCATGGGTAGACCAGCTGCACCCTTAGCGGCTGGGGAAGGGCAGGAGGGGTGGGCTCAGGCAGAGCTCCAGTGGGGAAGAACAGGGTATGGAGAGGGACTGGATAAAGGCACTTCTGAGAGAAGGAGGTTGAGGCCCACAGCAGCAAAGAGAGGCCTGGGACTGTGAGTCATGCAGTCACCGGAACAGGCTTCTGCAGAAAACTGATTAAGACCCAAGGAACGAAACAATTCTGTCTGTTTACACAGCAAGCCGGAACTGACAGGAAATCACAGAGACCCTCTGTCAACAGACTTCACCTCCCGAGGCACGGGCACCCCCAGTCACAGAGATGCACACAGTAGCCAGTGCTGGTGGTTCATGCCTGTAACCCTAGCGACTCAGGAGGCAGAAATCAGGAAGACCGCTGTTCAAAGCCAGCCTGGGCAAACAGTTTGTGAAACCTTATCTCAAAAAAAAAAAAAAAAAAAAAATCACAAGAAAAGGTGGGGGGGTGTGGAGGGGCTTAAGGTGCAGGCCCTGAGTTCAAGTCCCAGTACTGCAAAATAAACAAAAAGAGCGATACACAATCTTCCTACCAAATGAAACAACACATTAGGAACAGTCAATTCACTCCCCATTTTATTAGGAACCAAATTCCAGCAAAGCTGCCAATCAGAGCAGATAACACAAACCACCCTCATTAACAGGGTTCGTGTCATTCCAACTAAAAGCAAAGAAACCTGATCCTCAGGGTTCTTAAATCCCAGAAGCCATCAATTCCATCTCCAGCAGCCTTTGAAGGTGGTGAAGCAATCGCTTTCAAAGCCCCGCAGGGATACAGGAGCCCAGGCTGGGCAGGACAGATGCCCTGACTCTTACCTTTCCTTTTCCTGTATGCAAGGGCACATGGGTGTGCTTGTGTATGTCTTGAGTGTGCACATGGACGTTCATGCATGCATACATGTATGTACATGGATGTTTGCACATGCATGCCTGTGTGAGTGTGAAGAGGAGCATGGGTGGAGGCCTTTGAGCTGCTTGAAGGAAACAAAGGAGACTTCCCAGTTTTCACCACAAAGTCTGCCCAAAATAAACTCCAGACGATGAACAAATTACAGAAAGAGTGCAGAGATGTAATGAGTGACAGGAAGCCTGGGGACCGTGGAGGGCAACCTAAAGATGCTGCCCATGGGGACTGGGTGGACCCCTCCTTGGCCAGACAGCTCCAAAAAGCCCCACCTCCACAGAGGGGTAGCCACTGGCTGGGTCTGGCTGGATCAGCCAGATGAGGTGGCTGGAGAAATATGTGAGTAACGACACTTCCTCTGTTTGTCTCAGCTTTTAGTTGCCCTGGGCTACAGGACCACAGATTCAGAGCTGGCTTGCCAAAAATAAGAGATTACAGGCCCATGCAGTACCTCAGAAAAAACTAAAAGTCCCACCCTAGGCTTCCCCGTGCAAAGACTGGGTTTGACTCGGTTTTCCTTTGAGCACCTTGTGAAGAAGAGACTAAAGAACAGATAAAGCTTAAGGACTTTATCTTCCCATTTGCCAGAGATGAGCAGAACTCAAGCACTTATTTCATCATGTGCAGAAGTATTTAAGAATGTTCCCCAAAGTCCAAGGCTGTACACAGAAACAGCCTATGATGTCTCCATACAAACCAACCTATGGGCAGCTTACAGCCATCCTTCTGGGAAAACACAAATTGAAATAGGTGATAATCTCTCCTATATTTGAGGACATCATTTATGGACAGATAATGTGTAATTGGAATGAAGTCAAGAGTACCTATAAGAACGACAACTAATGTGTACACAGCTCACAAGCAAACACCCTGCCCGTGTACAAAGGCTGCTCAGATAGCCTCCTTGTGTACAGTACAGAACAGACCAGCTATAGGACTGGAGCTAAGCTCAGAAGCAAAGGCACCACAAGGACTCTGGCCTCTACTGTTTATTAATGTTACACAATTTCTCTTGCATCCCTCCAAATGAAGTCCAGCAGGGGAGGAAGACTTGGTGATGTCATTTGTTGACTGGGCTCAATCTACAGCCAACATAATTTGATGGGTGTTTTCCTCCTAAGAACCTGGACTGAATTCAAAAACAGAGCAAAACACATAGCATGACATCGCTTGAGTGTGAACCACAGCCATTGTACATCCTGTGCTTCCCTTCTCCCCTTCCCAATCTTCTCCCCTTCCTGGGGCTGAGGGCTAATGGCTCAATGAGCCTTTTTTGTCCCTACTTGATTGGCAAGACGGAATAAAAGCCGATGTATCTGGACACTGAGGTTTAGCACGATAAGGAACCTGTTGTTCAGAGACTGTAATTACTCTTTACAACTGTGAGGACAGCTGAGCGTCCAGGTGACACACAATCGCCAGCCTGCCTCCACCCTTGCCATACATAAATGCAAACACTTGCTCACATATGTCCTCTTCCTTCTCAGGAATGATGGGGACAAGAGATAATAACCCACATGCAAAGCATAGCTCCAAGGGAACTATTCCTTACAGAAAATTCCTTTACCATCATGAAAGCAAAATAAAACAGACTCAAAAAGACAAATACCACATTTGGTATCTAGATCTTAAAAAAAAAAAAGCCAACAACAAAAAACCTAAACAATGACATGAACGTAAAAGGGGGACTATGGGGGGAAGGCCAGTGGAGGGGGGTACCCTGGTGAAAGGTGAGGGTTATGAGAGGTGAAGCACTTGATATGCATCGATGAAAACAGAATAATGAAACTCACTGAAATAAAGAGTGGGGAAGAGGGACAAGAAGGAGTAACAGAGGAGATGAACTGGGTCAAAGCACATTATATGCACGTGCCACAGTGAAACCCCTTTGTACAATTAATATACACCAATAAAAAAGTAAAATAACAATAGTCAATAGATTTTAAAAATTCCTTTAAGTGCAAAAGTAAAATCCTGGAACACCATGAAGAATTAAGAAAAAGAAAAAGAAATTCTTCCATTATTCCATCATCCAAGGAAAATAGTAATATTAATAAATATTAGTATGTCTCATGTATGGCTGTGACCTTCTCCTACCCACTGTTACACACGCATGTATTTTTTAAATAGTATTAAAATGATATAGTGTGGAAATTATTCTTCAGTAAAGTTCTTTTTAAAAAAGGAGGGAAGGAGGGTCACCAGGTACAGTGGCATGCACTTGTAGCCTCAGCACTCAGGAGGCTGAGGCAGAGGGAAATCTTGTGTTCATGAGTTCAAGACCAACCTGGGCAACCTAACCTGCCTCAAACAAAATAATTAATTAAAATAAAATAAGTATTAATGAAATAAAATTTACACTGAGCTATACCCTCCTGACTGACTGAGGGTATAGCTCAGTGGTGTCACACGCTTAACATGTATACACAGGCAAGGCCCTGAGTTTAATCCCCAGCACTAAAAAATAAACTCAAAGAAGTAGCATGCAATTGGCCCTGACAACCACAGTCTGTCTTTCCATCAGTATACTGTGAACATCTTCATATTAGTAACTATTTTCCACAATGGTTTTTGATGAATGCCCACTTTTTCTTAGAGAGGGACACACATACTTAAGGTAGCCAATCACCTGCTTGGTCATTTTGGTTTTTTCCAATTTTCACCCATTACGAGCAATGTTAAAAGGAATATCCCTAGAAGTTAAGTGTTTGCACATGGGTTGTTCTGGGTCTCGAGATGCGGATTTTTTAATTGGTTTTTAAGAGCTCTTGTTAGATTGCCTTATACCCATCAGCAGTTCATGAGGGTCCACTTCTCCCCAGCCAACACTCGTACCACAGTTCATTTACCTCCTTAAATCTTCCCCCCAAAACCTACTTGTATTAACAATCTATCCTATTTGCCTCAAGCATTATTCGTCTGAAAAAATGAAATGAAACAGATAAAAGTGAACTTTCCCATCTTTTTCAGTTCCATTTTTTTGCGTCCTTTTTAATATTCAAAAGTTTAGTAGATAAAAACTTAGTTCCTTCTTAATTTGTACTTTAGTCTATTACACACAAGTTCACAGTATTTTTTAGGCTGAAAATGGCAGCATAATTTCCTCTTTTGTGTTCATACTCTTTACTCTCCCTACGAAAGCGTTAATTCAGATTTTAAATGCAACAACCCTGTACCATACATTGCAAATCTAATTTCCTACTTCTTTTTCTTTAAATTATCTGTTGTAATGGTGGTTTTAATTTCTAGGCACTCACGTGTCTCCATGTTTTCTGATCTCTGCCTTTATGAGATTTCTAAATCATAGCTGTGCACCTGTGTTTTCTTCTCATCTCTGACTTCACTATTTACACTTAGTTCTATAATCCACCTGAGATGCATTTTAGTACGTGAAGTAAAGTAAGAAGTTTACTTTTCTTTGTTTTTCAAATAGTTAATCCAGTGTAATTCTGTGAGCTGTCTATAATTTCACCAGGAGAAATGTTGCCTTTTTCATATGCATAGACATGGTTTCCACATAAGAATTTTCTAATTTAGCAAATGTCTCTGATGCAAATGCGTCTTCTGGAGCAACTGCCACACCACTTTAATTATTATAGTTTGCTTTAAAATGTGTCCAGTTGTGTCTCCTACTTTTCTTTAACACTTTTGTGAATATTTCTTGCCTTTAATCACCTATTTAATCTCTCTAACTTCAGACCCAAATATTAAAAAAAAAAAGACCACCTTCTAAGGTTCTGAATTTATAAATTAATCACTAAAGAATTTGTTTTTTACAGCAAAACAAATATAGCATTTCTTTTGCTTAAGTTTTCTCTTGGGTCTCCTAAACACACATCTTACAATCCCTAGAATTTTATATTTTGTGTAGCTATTATAAATGGGATTTTCAAATTATATTATTTATGGCATACAGAAAAGCCATTAATTTTAGTAGATATTTTTTTACCTGGTTACCTTAATAAACTTCTTCCTAGCACAAATATTTTTCTTTCTGCAAATATTTTCTCCAGTCAATGCCTCTGAATATTTAAGACAAACCATATAAAATGCTAACAAAAATTTTACTTTTCCTTTGTTTTTACTTCATAGTTTTCTTGTCTTATTATAATGGCTTAGACTCCCAGGGCACTGTATTAACTCTTGTGCATCTGGTCCCTTACTCATCAGGAAAGCATACACCAGAAGTGTTTGCTGACTGGCTCAGTGCTCCTGGTCCAGGGAGGATCTGATACAAAACACACACTAAGGTAAATACAGGATAGTAGTTTCTATATATTTTCCACAAGAAAACATCATGCCTTTGGAAAACACATAACAGATTCAATACTAAAGAACACAAATGACGGCAATGCTGGTAATTTCTGTATTAGACTGGTTCTGTTGTTCTTGTTACTGCTGTAATAACCAAGTACCTGAAGCTGAGTAAACACAGAGCTTATTTAGCTCACAGTTTTGGAGGCCTCACTGTCCCAGCTTCTGGTGAAGGCCTATGTAGCAGCAGGTGGCATCATGGTGGTGCGTGTGGCAGTGACAGGTCACATGGCAAGACAGAAAGTCAGGTAGCAAGTCAAGGGTCAGGCGCAGGCTTTTATAACGACTTGTTCTTTTAAGAATCGATGCAGGGGATGGTGGAGTGGCTCAAGTGGTAGAGCGCCTACCTAACAAACATGAGTCCCTGAATTCAAACCCCAGTACCACAAAAAAAAAAAAAAAAGAAAGAATCATCCCAGGAGTCCCATGAGAACTTGTTAATGTGCCAGTGATCTAAGGCCCTCTAGGCCCCACTTCTCAAAGGTTCCTTACCACTCCCAACACCACCACCCTGGGACCAAGCTTTCCACAGCATGAACCCATGTTCCTATTGGGGACAAACCAAAGCAATTTCCCAAGGAAAAGGTAGGTGTCGAGGTGGGTACAGTTCACACCAGACTTTTCCTCAGCCCTGCTGTGAAGGAACATTCAGAGCATGGTGGCAGCAGAGGCCCAAGGGACAGCCAGTGCTGACTTCCCAACTCTGTGCCCCCTCTGCCTGACTCAGGAGGAAAGGAGTAGGTTCACCCATCTTGAGTCCCATTTGGCCCTTAAATCTTCAGGAAGCTTACCAGGTCCACCACAGACACTGACCACCAGACACTTTTCTATAACTTTCTAGGACCCAATGACACTGCACTATCCAAATCTGACTTCTCACCAAATCACAAAACTGCCAAAAAGGACCTCATTCTGTGAGAACAGTACCCAACACATTGCAGTGTGTGGGGGGGAGCCTAGACTCCCTCACAGCCTGAGTCTTCTGTTCTCACACAACTGTGAGGACTTCGGACACTCTGTCCCCAAGTGAGGGAAAATGTGAAAGTTCAACTTACATAAGGAGGTGGCAACCACACCAGAGGAAAGGACAGGAAGAGTGTGACAATGGGACACCACTGTGCACAGCTAGAGGCCACCTGTGGGAAGGATCTGAAGCCCCTTGCTACGAAGTTAAGCGCAGTGCTGAAACAGACAGAGGATGGTCACTGGGAAGGGCTTCAGCTGTGCCCTGCCCCCTCCTCCTAGAAGAACCACACACCACCCTCCACAAGCTGTTTTTCATCAAAATAGTTCAAAGCACTTTTATTTTAAAGGGTAAGTTGTTCAGGAGAGGGTGGAAGGGAACTTTCCAGAACTTACCACTGATTAATACCAAATGTATTGTCAGTACCTGGTACAGTCCATCCAATGTCAACGGCACAGTAACCCTGAAATCCTACGTCACATCAGAAAACTGTGGCTCGCATTCAATGCACTATTGGCCCCCATATCCATAGCAGCATTCTTCGCGCTAAGCAAAAGGCACAATATAAGTGCTCACAGACAAATGAATAAGCGAGCTCTAGTGTACACGTAGTGGAATATTACTCAGCCTTAAACAAAGAACATCTGGCACATGCTATTACAAAGTGGATGAACCTTGAGGTGGCCAGGGATTGGAGGCAGGGGCAGTAGTTAGTGCTTAATGGGGACAGAATCTCAGTGTGGGAAGAGAAAGGGTTCTGTGGACAGAGGTGGAGACAGTGGCACAATGATGAGTGCCACCAACTGTACACTTAAAAATGATTAAGGCGGTAAATCTGATGTTAAGTAAACTACCACGATGGTGTCAAAACAAGACTATGGCTTATTCTGAAATGAGCAAGTGAGAGTCAACCGCGAAGGCAGAGCTTCAATCCAGAGAAGGATGCATCCCTTCAGCTCTCTGTGCCTCCCTTACTCGGCCCCTGTCACAAGGCTCACATCCTGCAGCCGGCCCTTGCACAACAGAGGCTTTACTGTCCCTGTTCCCATCCTGCCCTCCAGGAACACCAGCAGGAAATCAGTACTCTGTCCTGTTCCCGGCAGCCTCTCAACTCGGCATCATCAGTGAAAGGGCGTGCTGACCTTCTCAAAGAGTTCTGTGTTGAGTAATTGTGATGAAAACCAGAAAGAAGCCAGGCACAGTGGGGCCTGTGTACAGACCCAGGAGTCGTGAGGAGAGTGATGAGTTCAAGTGCAGCCTGGGCTACACAGTGAGACCCTGACTCAAATAAAACAGTTAGAGATTGGAGAAGAGTAGAGGAAAATAGATCCCAGAGGCCACCTCGTGCCCCGGCAGCAAGACAATATCCACACAGCACCATCTTCCACCATCAGCAACCCCGTCCAAACCACTCCCACTTCCTTCTCTTCCTCCCGCCACGAGCCCCATGCCTTTACAATAAAGCTTTATTTTTAACACCCAGAAATACTTACTTACTTGTGAATTCTAAAATGCACCAGACTCTCACCAAATTCATGTACTTCCATCCTTCCTACAGGCCTGTCTTCTGGCAGTACACCCTCTTCTCCCTTCAGACCCCAAGGGAAGAATGCACACCAGCCTCACAGGTCGGCTGCAGGAGCCTCCCTGCCTCTCTCAAGCAGCTTCTAAAGATTTCAGCCTCTCTTCTCCCAAAGCTTAGACCAGCAATTAACACATTTCATTTCAATCTTTTCCATGTAGGACTTCCCAGTTGACAGCAAGTTGTCTACAAACAGAGACCTTATTTGTACTTCTAATGTCAGACTTCAACCTGCCACATGCCTGAATAACATTAGCTGGAGGGATGGGAGAATGGGTGGATAGATGGACAGATGGGTGGGTGGAAGGATGGATGGATGGGTTGGTGGATGGATGGATGGATGGATGGGCGGATAGATGGATGGATGGGTGGATAGATGGATGAGGCAATCAAATGATCAATTGATTGACTGATTGATGGATGGGTGGGTGGGTGAAATGACTGACTGGTGGGTAGATAATGGATGGATGGATGGGTGGGTGGATGGATGGATGGTGGATGGATGGATGGATGGATGGGTGGATGGATGAGGTAATCAAATGATCAATCGATTGATTGATGGATGGGTAGGTGGGTGAAATGACTGATTGGTGGGTAGATAATGGATGGATGGATGGGTGGGTGGAGGAATGGATGGTGGATGGATGGATGGGTGGATGGATGGGAGGAAAGAAAAGGATGGTGGAGGAGGGGTCAATAGGTTTTCTCAGCAACAGAACAGGCTTTTCTTAGCAACAGAAACCACAGTGTGAATCCTCTTGT
This sequence comes from Castor canadensis, assembly GCF_047511655.1. Taxonomy (NCBI): domain Eukaryota; kingdom Metazoa; phylum Chordata; class Mammalia; order Rodentia; family Castoridae; genus Castor; species Castor canadensis. The sequence goes on along the minus strand of NC_133399.1, from coordinate 105,015,352 downwards.
TTAAATACTGCAAGAGCTGAGACAGTGCTACAGCCGTGACCACACCCTTTCTTCTATCTGCTCCTCTGTCAACCCACATCAATGCAACCTCAGACGTCTAGCACAATGCTCTCAGTTCTTAGTGCTGACAGGAGCTGTGCTCACTGTTGTTACATCTGGAAAGCAAAGACAGAGTCATCTCAAATCCAGCATATATACTGGAACCACACTTCATGCCTGATGTCCTCCTAAGGGTAGAGGGTCCAGCAACAAGCCATGCAGGATAAGAGCTGGCCAGGGAGCCAGGCAACCAAGTCAGAGTTCTCATTCAGTCTCACAGTGGTTGGGTGGTCTTGGGTGAGCCCGAGTCTCAACCTGACTTCCTCGGGTAACTTGGAGGACAAGCAGCAAGCAACCACAAACAAAGACTCTGCAAACTACAAAGGTAGGGTAAGTGATGAAATTAGTCTGTCTCTGAAGGAGTATCTAGACAGAGATCAGACCCAGGAGCCCCCAGTCATGGCTGAGGATGCTTAGGCCTGGCAGGCCACAGAAGCATTCTGTGTAAAAAGGCAGACCCTGGAAGGAAAAGCCACAGAGCACCTACCAGGCTCCCTCCTGCCCAGAGACATTTACCTGCCCACCATAAAGTACAATGCATGATGGCCCTAAAAGGCAGCAGAACAGGTCTCACTCTGAGCCACCCTGAGACAAGCACAAACCCAGAGTGCCAATGGTGGCCTGTGCAGCCAGCCCAAACAACGACCCCCAAAAAGAGGGCTCAAGAGACTTGCAGGTAGCAGCATTGAGAATCATGTTTTTCTGGGGTGTTCCTGATTTTGAGTAATCTGACTCATCTCCATGAACCGCCTTGAGTTTGTCACACCAGATGTCCCAAGGCAGGGTTAGGAAAACATGCTCCAAACCAAGTTCTCACATCCCAGACTGAGACGAATGTAACTAGAAGTAAATGAACAAGTGGGCTGACCTAGAAATAGTCTACAGCTTAAACAATGCTGAGAGACCACTGAACCTCCCCCAAGGCTAGCTGTGCTCAAGATGACAGGTGATGACAAGGGTTCATGAGGAGGTGGAGAAGCTGGGATCTACAGACACTGCTGGGGAAATGCAAAATGGGGTAGCTACTTGGGAAACAGTCTGCAAGTTCCTTCAAACAGAGTTATCCTATAACCCAGCAGTTCCATATACTTAAGAGAAATGAAAACACGTCCACAAATGTACATTATTCACTCACAATAGCCAAAAAGTGGAAAACAGCACAAACGCCATCAAGGGATGGATGGATAGACAAAATATGATCAATCCATACAGTGTTACATCATTTAGACTTGAAAAGGAATGAAATACTGATATATGTTTCAACATGGATGAACCTTGAAAACAAAAACCTGAAGGAAAGAAGCCAGGTACAAAAGTCCACATAGTACATGATTCTATTTATATATGTCCAAAATAAGCACGTCTATACAGACAGGAAATAGATTAGTAGCTGTCAGGAAATTGGGAAGGTAGTGGGGGAGAGGGAGTAGATGCTGATATGGTATGGGGTTTCTTCTTAGGGGCATGTCTTGGTCTCTTTTGTGCTGCTATAACACAAATAAATTACCTGAGCCCAGGTAATTTATAAAGAACAGACATTTATTTCTTCCAGTTATAGAGGCTAGAAGCTCATGTTCAAGGGGCCTGCATCTTGCCAAGGCCTTCTTGCTGTGGCAAAAAAGTGGTAGGGGCCAAGTACAGTGGTTTGCACACTTGTGGACTCAGGAAATCAAGGCAGTTCAAAGCCAGTCCAGGCTACAACAACAAAAAGTGGGCACATGGGTGAGAGACAAGAAACTCACTCCCTTATCAAGATCCCACTCCCCAGATCCCTTTCTGAAACTATGACAGTGATGTATCAGGAAGACACTGCTGCACTGGTGAACCTTGGGGACACATTCAAATCATAGCAGGGTACCAAGAATGGTCTGAAATTAGACAGTAGCGAAGGTTGCACAATTGCATAAAATGCTAAAAACCACTAAACTGTACACTTTGAAAACGTGAATTTTATAGTAATATGACTCATATCTAAATTTTGAGAAAAAAATGGGGAGATGGGGCCAAGGTGCTTGGTGCATGGGCTATTCTCCAATTTTCCAAAGAAGATGGAAAATATGTTTTCATACAGGAGGGGGTCAGGACTGCAATGGTTTAAAGTTGTCCCCTAAAGTTCACAGAGTTCCAAAAAAAAGTTGGCCCCCCCCAAAATTCAGAGTTTCCCGAAGTTAAAAGTTAAATCTCAAATTCATATGCTAATGGTATCTGGAGGAAAGGTCTTGGAAGGTAATTAGGTTTAGATGAGGTTGTGCGTGGGGGACCATGATGACATGATGGCTTTATCAGAGGAGGAGACACCTGAGCGGGCCTGCTTGCTCCGTCTCACCATGTGATGCTCTCTACCATCTTATCAACATGCAGCCTGGTGGCCCTTTCCCGATGCCAGCGTCGTGCTCTCTGATGTCCCATCTTCTAGAATTGAGTCAAGTAAAGCTCCATTACCTGGTCTGTGGTATTAAGCTTAGCAAAAGAAAGTGAACTAAAACAAAAACTCTGTCTTAACAAGAAATGAAAACCAGGTGACACAAAGGATGTCTCTGGAACACCATCAACAACAGAGTAAAGCTGACTATTTCAAGCCATTCCCAAGGCCAGAATGAGAGAAGAAAAAGGTGGATGATGACACTAGAGAGCAGCTGAAGTCAGACATCACAAAACAAGTGTAGTCCTTCCAATATCCAATATCCAAAATAGTGGGCAGAGGGCTCACCAGCATCATTCTAAACAGCTCCGACTGTTAAGAACGCAGCTGATACCCCCCCCCACCTCTGTAACCAACCAAAGCCCCATCACGCCCACCACCTCCATGCATCCACACAGCAACCCTATTAGGCAAGAAAAGCTTCTGAAATGTGAGAAAGCCAAGGTAGATGTGGGATAACTTGTCTGAGCCAGTAAGCTGCAAAATCAAGTCCAGAATTAATGTCTCCCACTTCCATGGGAAGCACCATGAGTCCTTGAGAAAGTGAGGCCTCAAATTCTTTCCCTTACACCTCATGTTTCCTTAGCGATTCCTTGGATTAGCTCCACAAGGAAAAACAATGCACAGAACAGCAATTCCAACCCTGACATTGTTTGGTTTTCCTCACTGTCATCACCCCTCCTCAAAACTCTATGTGCCTAGAGTGTCACCCAGTCGGCGTGGGGAAGGCTAGGCCAATAAGCCTTGAAGAGGGCCATGACAAAGAGAGCCAGAGACACAAGGAAAGATATAAAGACATCAGACAAGGGCAAGGAGACTTGGGGGCAGCCTTGTGACAGCAATTGGTTCAATCTGACCCTGCATGGAAAAGGGATTTCAGGCCTCCCAAGAGAAGGACGAAGTTCAGCTGATGGATGTGTGGTACCCATTTCTCCTCAGGTTACAGTAGAAATTCAAGATATCAAGCCAGAGCTGCTACTGGGAGAGCAGACACTCAAGAGGCCACCATTGCAGTGAGCCTTGTCCATGGGTGTGGTCTCCTGCTTCCTGAGAGACATGCAACCCCTGATCATGTTCTCCCTCTACACCACAGAGAAAGGACTTTTAAGGGATGGTTGGATGGACAGGCAGGATAAGGCTAGAATGCCAAAATCTTCCTGCTTCTGGGGTGGATATCTGACCCTCAAAAGCAACCTCCAGGTAGGGGCTACATCTGAGATTTCCGTAAAACAACGTGACATTCCTTAGGCACTTTAATTGTTAATAAGCAAACATGACTCTTGACCCTGTGATCTGCAAGTGCCAGAAGTCCCATGTATAGATGGGGATCTCAGCCCCCCTAAGGACACGTGCAAGCTCCTAGGACTGACCAAGTCCCGTGGCTTCCCTGGGTCTCCGCTTCCTTCATTTCTAATTTGAGCATCAGCCCCAATCTTCAGGGTCAATGGAAGGATTGAAATGGTGGGCACAGGGCTCGCATAGCCCAGACACCAGAATAGTTCTGATTATCTGCTCCCTGCAAATTACCTCACATTCTTCTCACCCCTCTTGTGAAAAGGACAGGATCTGCCTATGACTCTTGGCAGGTCTGCAGAGGGCCCCAGATAGCAACTACAAGGTGACCTTTTTCAGAGCCCATTAGAGGACAAGAAAACTCAACCCAAGCACCTCAGAGGTATGGTGAGTAACACATCTGGGTTTTCCTGGAACAGTCTGATTTGCAATATGTCCCAGTACCCATTTGGACAAGAACTTAAAGTGCTCATCCCACAAACTGGGATGAAACCCCATCTCATGTAAAATGGCTCCACACCACCAATACTGTACTGAGCTGTGACTTTCTGTCAGGTTTCCATTTAAAATTCTGAAGCAAAAGTTGCATTTCTTCCAAAATATTAAGTTCCCTTCACTGGGCTCACAATGGCTCTGACATTATCTTGTCAGCCCTCAGGGACGCTCTACTTTTAAACAAGGGGTCTGTTCTGCCTGCTTCTCTATCCCCTATGATTTGTGTCACTAATGAGCTGAGACACAAAATAAATAAATAACAATAAAGATTCCCCCTTAAAGGAAAGCAGGAGATGTGTCTACCACAACAAAAGAGCTGTTTGCCTCTTCCTGAACCAATAGGGCAAGGACCAGCACTTTGATCTCGGAGGGTTCCATGTGGTCTCTTGGTTTGATGTCATGAAACAGGAAGGCGTGGTGTGTGGTGCCTGTCCAGAGCGGGGCGGGCATTACATTCCAGCTGGCCTCTCCCGAGACCACTTCCCTGTGCCTCAGGCCCTCTATGACTAAATGCTTCCCTAGCCCAAACACCCACTGGGAAAGAACTTATCACCCAGGCTGGCACAGGAAAGACCCAGGGCCCTGCACAGGATACTCCAAGAGCTGCAGGGCAGCAGGGAAGGGGACACAGATGCTGGCTCATGGAAGAATGGACACCACACTGCAGACCACAAGATGGGTCCACTGGGAAAAACAGAGAGGCTTGCTAGGTCATGAAGGTAGTACCCCCATAAATGGGATTAGTGCTCTTATAAAAGAAGCCCAATAAAGACTCCTCCTCGCTTCCACCCTCTAAAGACACAGTAAGAAGATGGGTGTTTATGAACCAGAGGGCTGCCCCTCACCAGACACCAAACCCACTAGTGTCTTGATCCTGGACAGATAGCTGAATGGATAGATAGACAGATAGATACATAGGAAGATGGATAGATTAGATAGATGACAGAGATTCACACATGTACTAAAAGTGTTATAATACTCATTTTTAAATAGATGGTACCAAAAAACCTCACTTACTTTGTACCCTAAGAAACAGCAGTCTATTGCCTCAGTTTTATAGGTGTGGACATTGTCATCTAGAAATACAACAGAAAGTACTAGGAAGAGAAATTAAATTTAGATCTGGTTCTTGGAGCTCTGTCCTGTCCCGTTGTTGGAATTTCATCCTCTTAAGTGTGGTCCAATGAATTTCACCCAGCTGCGAGAGAGGAGCTGGTACACAGCTGAATGACCCTAAGAGTTCATGATTGTATGTTATTACCAGGATCTTTTGATTTCTTCCTCACAGGCTCCCCACAAGGAAGGGTTCCAGCCCGGACCTATCATTAGAGGGAGATTAGGTCATAAACACTACTGATTCAATCTAAAGACAGAGGAGTTTCTCAGGGAAGCAGCACAGGTGGCCCACAGGGTGGGGACATCAGTCCACAGTCCAGCTTCACTCTGCTTTGGCACCCTTCCCATTCCACCACCTGGCCCTATTCCTACTCAGTGCCTCTTGTCCTTCTTACTCCAAGTTCTACCCAGTACCCCGTCAAGGAATTAGTCCAATAAAACCTCCTGTGACACCAAGGACAGCAACTAAAGGAGGAAGATCTTCCCCACTCTGCTTCACAAGCATCTGAAGAGCACCTGATTCTGGAATCCGCTCCTTCCAGGCCACACCAGGTGAGTTCCCTTCCTTCCCAAAGAGGACAGGAAAACAGGAAACAGAGTACAGAGCTACCTCTATCTAGCTTTGAGAAACCTCACTAAGTTTCCTCAGAAGTCCAACCGCTGGAAGAAGCCTTTAGCCCTGGCTATCACCTGGAAGCTTTCAGAACTATCAATACCAGACCCTCCAAGAATGAGGTCAGAAGCTTTGGTGTCTGTATTTCGTTAATACTCCCCAGGGGAATCTAACGTGCAGTCATGGTTTTTAAGGACTGCCGTGCTCATTGCAAAATTCCCTGCTCTGGAGAGTAGCCTTGGCCACCACGACCCAACCCCCCAGCTACATCCTCTCTATCATTAGGGGAACATTTAGTCACATTCAAAGAAAGCTGCCTCCCAAATGGGTTAACCAGAAAGAACTCTAATTTCTACTCGCTGTAATTCCCCTTCATCACTAACCATGGCAGTGGAGGCAGAAAGTCAAAGGCAAGGCCCTCCAAACCCAAAGAAATAAGATCATTTCTTGAGAAGAAATGGAGAGGTCTGCACAAAAAAGTAACAGGAGGGAGGAGAGAGAAAGAGTCCTTAACGGAGTGACTTATAGCCAGAGCCATGGAAGTAAAGAGGAAATCTTTTGGCCAACCAATTCCAAAGTAGTCAGTTTCCCCTTTAAACACTGGGTACTAGAGTCTTTACTCCCAGTTCCATTTCTCCCTACTTTTATCCTGTTAACTAAAATAAATCCTTATGAAAACGTCCACGCTGTGTGGCACCTTGAAATTCTTTTCATAGTTGTGGATCTCGAGTGCCTTTGATTTTGCATGGAAACTGGGGATCTGAGGGAACCCCCTCCTCTAGTGAGAGAAGATTGATAAGCCTGAGCCAGGAGTGGAATCTCACAATAAATAACAGGGCCCGATTTTCTGTCTTAATTTGACTTCCCTGGATCTCTTTCTAAATGGACCTGCATGGTTAACTGGTGATGCTGAAACTCCAGATATCAAAAGATTCTCTCCTCTTCTGACTTGATGTCTTCTGGTCCTGATTGTGGCAGCCACCCAACTAAATATCCTGCCAACTGAATTTCCCATGTCACCTCCTAACTAAGATAGAAAAAAAAGACTTTCGGTTCCCTTGCTAGATAGGGCCAGCATCCAATTTCAGCTCAGAAGCAACTACAAGAAAAACAAACCATCAACCAAAGTCACTTAGAGGGGGATAGAAATTACATTATTTTTTAATAATATTAAAAGCACCAGACTCAGAAGTTAGAGCCAGGAAGTAAACTGAAAACCAGAGCAGCAAGCTCTCTTCCTACCTCCTTTTAGATGTTAAGTTACATGAACTGGGAGACTGAGAGGGGCTAGGCACCTGCCTTTCCCTTGGAGATGCTAAGAAGCTTCAGGGCTCCTTATAGGGACAGAAACAGAAAGAATGAAAGCTGTGTCTGGCACAGAAAAGTCCTAAAATTCACCTGCTGTCCCTGTGTTGTGGGTAGGGCTAGGTCACATCTCCGTGTTTTAAAATAATAAACACACATCTTGGCCAGCCAGATCCAATGGGTAACGATTAGAGGTTGCTAGATGACACGATCCAGCTCAAAAGCTATAAAGAATAGAGGTAAAAGCCACCATTTTGAGTCTACTCCTATTTCCTGCATGGGGAGCAGGAAATGTTTCTCCCTTTTCCCCTACTTCTCCCTACTTTTATCCTGTTATATTAAAAACAAATCCTGCTAAAACTTTCACCTTATATAAAAAAAACTGGGTACCATTAATTTTTCAAAGAAGGCCAGAATGCTCACCTATGACGCCCTCCCATGAAAGAGCCAAGCAGCCCTCACCTAGACAGGCAAAAGGAAACAGGTGCTCTGTCCCAACCGGCTGGGGGACGCTGAACGAAACCATGGGCAACCCAGAGTGATGGGGAGTTTTCGGAAGTGACTAAGTGGTCTGCCCCTTCTTGGATGAACCACCTTTGCCAGGCAATGAGAGAACAGGATGGTTTCCACACTTACACCTCCCCAAACCCCAGGACTCTTCAGAGTCAAGGGGGCTTCTGAAAAGGAGAACATGGAGAGAAAAGGGGTAAGGATCTGCGTCTCCCACAGCCCACCTGCTCCCCACCATTCCAACCAGAGCAGCTCATCTTTCTTTGGTCTCATGTGTCAGGTAGAAAGCACCATGACAGCTTCCACATGAGCGAGGCTTCCCGGACCGTGGTAAGGCAGACAGCACTCTGTCTGTCAGATGTCTGTCCCCAGTTACTTGGCGAGGATGTAGGGCGGGGGGGGCCTAGGACGTGTGTGCCATGGAAGCTCCTATCTAGCAATGCTAGACTGTGGGATGCTGCCCACTAAGCCAGCCACTCACATAAACGGCTAGGAAGGCCATGCTGCAGCCCACCAGTTCCACCACTCCTGGCTCTAGTTTCTCTGGCCAACAGGATTAATGGTAATTCCCCGCAATCCCTTCTGAACGACCCTTCTAGGAGGAAGCAAAGAACAGGCTCTGGGTCACCAGAGAACTAAGTGTCTCCATGCTCTGTGTGCAACACCCACAAGCAGAGTCAGAACTGGGTTCCGGGAGATGAACTGGGTTCATCTCAGGAGATGAAGGCCGCCCCTTTGTGAGCTGACCTGATCTCCATACCTTGTTACTGCCTGCTGTCAGGCAAGGTCCAGGCCAGACACCCTGGTGGGTTAAGATGTCTGCCACAATAGCCATGAAACAGATCTAGAGGCCCACACAGGAATGCCCTTACTTCAGAAAGGTCTCACAGACTGATCTCCAGCGGCCTATGCCACTAGCTAGTCAAGCCCAACACTACAGCTCCCTTTACAGCACTGTGTGCAGTGTGTGCTGAGCCTACTGCAAGGGTGCACCATTTTAATCTTGCTCCCACTTTGCTCAGCACCAGGGATTAGGTGATCAACCCAAACCATGCCAGGAAGTACACAATATCTTCCAGCCCAGTCATTCAGGCCTGAGATCTGTACAATGACACTTGAGCAGGCCCATAGCGTCTGCTTGCAGAAGGCACTCATGTTCTTAGGCAAAACGTGTGATCTCATCTGTAGAGGGCTTAGGGGGAGTGGAGAGAAAGCCCACACTGATGGCCCAACGGATAACATGGCTTTCTAATCGCCAGACCACAGGCAGATTTTGTGGTGACAACGTTGGTCCTGGACTTTGAAACTTCAGTCTGATGTGGTCGGGTGTTTTGGTAAACACTTTCTAACCCTAGTCAAATGAATGCTGTACAGGGAGTAATCAAAGTATCAATTACAGACACGTTCATATTATAGTGTGTGTGCGCCTTCACACGTGTGTGTCTGTCATAAGCAGGGAGCAAACCCAAATGCCACATGGATAAAAAGATGATAACGGTGGCTGTACCACAGTGCTCTCCTGAGCCACGTCCCCTCAGGAGCCTCCTCCTTTCTCCCAGGCCTCCTGCCTCCAAAGGCGAGGCTCTCAGAAGAGCTGGGGCAAGCCCAAGGGCTTCTGGGAAAGCCTAGTGAATCTGCCAGAGTGTCCAAGGCCACGTGACTTCTACAGTAGTCACTGCCCTCAGAAAGTAAGTCCTGTCACTAAAAGGACCAGCATGAGGCCTGCCAGCTGCAGCACTTCTGTAAGGGCAGCCCAGACAGAGGTGCCACCCTAGCTACAACCACAGGACGCTTGTGCTCTGGGCTCCCTCCCTTCTCTCTTCCCCTGGCTGCTGGCAGTGTAGGACTGGGGGAACTGGGCCACTGCTTAGGGACCAGGGAACACAGTTCGGCCCTCCTCTCCGACCCCCAGGCTCAGTCCTCTAGCATCACTCAAAAACCAGGTCTCATTGGGGTTTTCATTCATTCATTCATTCACTCATTCAACCAGGGAATTAATGCAGTGCCTCCTAGCAGTGGAAAACTGTTTGGTGAGTGGGGAATAAGAAAATGAACCACAGGTGAGGCTGAGTGCCACCGCCATGAGATAAAAAAAAGCCAAGAAGAAGCAATAGATGGCGGGAAGGGTGACTGAGAAGAGCTCCCAAAAGAGGGCACCTCTGCTGAACCCCGCATGCGGTGAAGAAGAAGGGACGGGCATCCCTGGCTGAGGTTGCAGATTTGGGCCACATTCTGGCAGGTTCCGACCCTTGGGCTGTGTTCTTCTCCAGCCTGAGAGAGGAAGGAGACGAAGGAGAGAAGTCGTGGGAGAAAGAGCCAGTTGCAGAGGCCATGGGAGTCTCGGGATGGCTGGAGCAAAGAATGAGAGCCAGATTACACAGAGGCAGGATCTAAGGATGCAACACAAACAAGTGCAGACCCAGAGTCATCATGACCCCGTGGCAGTGCCCTCTGGGACTGGGCATGGAAACACAACAGGAAAACCCTTGGGTGTGCTGTGCCCAGGCTCATGCCTCTACGGAAAGCCTACTTCAGGTGGACAGAAATGACATCCATAGCAGTGACTCCTGATCCTCAGACATTCACAGTCCAGCTCAGACTTAACAGCTACACAGTCAGCCCTCCATAGCCATGGGCTCCTCATCCAAGGATTCAACTAACCATGGGTCAAAAATATTTGAGTGGGGGGAACCAGGCATAGTGGGGTGCTCCTATAAGTCCAGCTATTCAAGAGGCAGAGAATGGGAAGGTCATGATTTGAAGCCAATCTGGGAAGAAAAGTTAGCAAGACCCTAATCTCAATCAACAAGCCCAAAGTGGTAGTGTCTGTCTGTAATCCAAGCTACAGTGGAGGCATAGATAGGAGGATCACAGTCAGAGGCTGACCCCAGGAAAAAGGGCAAGACCCTATTCAGAAAAATAACTAAAAGGGGTATGGCTCAAGTGATAGAGTGCCTTCCTAGCAAGCGGGAGGCCCTGAGTTCAATCCCTAGTACCACCAAAAGATATATATATTTTTTTAATTGCATCTGTACTGAATATGTACAGACATTTTTCTTTGTCACGATTCCCTAAACAGTAGCATACAACTATTTACATATCATTCCCATTATATTAGGTATTGTGAATAACCTAGAGATAACCTGAAGTACCTGGGAAGGTATGTAGAGGTTCTAAACAAACACCGGCTTCTCACCCAAGAGCCTGACCGTCTGCAGACTTGCCATTCTCGGGGGCCCTGGAACTAATCCCCTGCAGACACCCAGAGACTCATTCTTTTTGACCCTCTGCACCTGATCACAAGATCTGTCTCGCAACAGGTACTCAAAATTGTTCTGGATTTAAGTGAGCTAAGCACCATCTCGTTTAAAGACCACTACATCTTAAAAGAATTGCGAAGACCTGGGCTTTGACTCTAGGGAGGAGAAAAGAAGAAAAGAACAGAGCGTTTTCAAAAGTCCTGCACTTTGCAAGGGACAACCTACCCTTGCAAATAGCTCCCCCATGCTTTGGACAATCAATGGGTCAAAATACAGATTCCAGGTCCTATCAGGAGATCCACACTGGGGCCTAGGAGGCAGAATGTTTTAACATGCAACCCTGCTCCCCAGGTGACACCCAGATGTGTAGTGCCCTAACCACATCTGGGGAACCTCTGTCCTCAGTGTATGTTCAGCTGAGGACCTGTGGCAGCTGAGCCTTCTGGTCCTGGGAGAGCAGAGTTTTAACAGAGGTGGGAGCTCCTGGGCTCCAATGTGAGGTGGCACAACACTGACTACTGTGTCTCAGTGCTTACTAGGACCAGTAAGCTCTGGTCAGATGGGCTGATGCAGACACAGCCCATCTTTGTTGACAGATGAGGTCAAGGTGGCACATCTGGGGCCAGGGCTGCAGGTGTGTTCCAAGTCTGTCACCTGCACTAACACACAGAGCAAGAATAGCAGGTTGTGCCATTACTTCTGGCCTCAGTGCTCCCCTCTGTAGAACAGAGAAAACCCTTCCCACCTACTTCCTGGAGGCTTTGGGCACCTAGCAATTCCAATGACTCCAAAGCCCCGGGGAATCCACAGTGTTTTCCCCAAACACCATCCTGGCCACCTCCATGACCCCTTGGCCAGTCTAGGTGCCGCCTGCAGGCTATGGCTGGAGGCTCTGCCCACCCATCCCTGGATGGAAAGAGCAAAGGGCACCCCCCTGCCATGCGCTGGGCCCCTTCACAAAGATCCCATTGTGCCATCCTCAATAGCAGGCTCTGTGTGGTGGCAATAATATTATTTTCTGTGCTGACATGCCACCTTCTTTAAACTGAGAACACTCAGCTGCATTTTCTTCAGCAAGCAGGGCCATGTCAGGCAAAAATGGAGCCTCCAGGGCCTGTGGCCTGGGAAACCCACAGCCAGCAAGGGGACAGGTAGAGTGTCCCCTTGCCAGTGCAGGTGACATGGCTCACAGAGGGTAAAAAGGACGAGAAGGGTGCAGGCAGTCTTGGTACTAATTTTAACTGATTGCTTGTTTCAGCGACAGGCATGGGCACAAGTTTGCACTTGAATTTGTTCAAAATGCTCAAAGCGTTTCTGGCCTCAATATGCAATAAAAGAGCTACAGTCTCACTGAAGAAGCAGGTCGCTGGTACCAAGGAAGCTGCAGTAAGCTACTTCTCGTCACAAGGTTTCCTCTGTAAAGCAAGCCCCAGCCACTCACTTGCAGCAAGGCAGAATGGATGACCAGAGAGCAGGAAAAGGAAAAAAATTTTCAAGTTTAGCATCTCCAAGGGAAAGGCAGGCTGGTAGAAAAAAAAAACTGGGGGGGAGGCAGTACTGGAATTTGAACTCAGGGCTTCATGCTTGCCAGGCAGGGGCTTTACTGCTTGAGCTATCAAAGCAAAGTTGTTTGGGGTGTGACCACTCCCCAGCACACACTGCCACCATTGCTTACCTCCATTCTTTGAGGTTAGCTCCTTAAACCCCCTACTCTTTAGCCAAACTGATCACATCACAGAGCCACATCAACGTCACCGACCACATTCCACACAAGGAGAAAGAACACGCCGTCTACTCTCTCTCTGCTTTCCTGACCATCTGCCCACAGGGCCCTCCGCTGACGGCTTCCTGGCCCAGGGTAGGACTAGCTGAGTCACCCTTCGCCCCTGCACTGGGAACCTGCCGGGGTGACTGGAAGGAAGTCCACAGCCTCTAAGGGAGAAAGCCAAGGGGAAGCTGGGGCAGCAAGAAAGGGTGTGGCTCCACGGCAGGGGAGGGGCAGGAAGGAGGAAGAAGTGGAAAGAGGGGCTAAGCTGAAGCCAGGGTCAAGTGCAGGGAGGGAGGAGGCAGGACTGAGGAAGGGTGAAAATGAGTGAGGGGCCTCCCGAGTAAATCTGAGAGGAAACAGACCTTTCTGCATCTGCAGAGCAATGGTCATGTGATTAGAGGCAAAAGCTCCCTCTGAGCAGAGTGCCTTGCCAAGGGGGAAGCTGGACAGGCCTTCCTATCTACTAATGCAAGTCTTTCATTGTACAAATAGCCACTAAGGCCCAGGGAAGTAAGGTGACCTACCCAAGGTCACATAGCAAGTTGGTGCTGGAAGGGGACCAGAACTCCCGACTCCAGACTCGACTCCCCGTTGAAAGGTTTCTGCTAGGCAATTGCTCCAATGACAGAGGTCACTGGCCACTCACTGGGGAGATATTATTTAGGGCATACTGACCCTCTGTGACTAATGCAAGGATCCCTAGGGTGTCCACTGGAACTCAGGGTAGAGACAGAATTGTGAGTCTTGAGGAACCAAAAAGCAGGGTCCCCCAAGAATGGCTCCCATTAGACTGAAGGGCAATGCCTCGAACAAGACAGAATTAGTGACTCTCACGCCTGTGGGCACTGTCCTGGCAGTGACAAGGAAGCTGAAACAAGAGACTGCTATCCCCAAGGCTTCTACACTGAGGACCAGGACAAAGGGAACACCAGGGGTGGGTGTGTGGTTCAAAATGCAGGGGAAAGCAGAGCAATGTTCCCGTGGCTTGGTGAAGACAGAAAAGAAGCTTCCAGAGAGGCCACTGGTAGAACGACCACCCTGGAAAGCCACCCAGTGAAGCCACCCCGGGAAGCAGGCCTCTTAAAGCAGAAACAGGAATGTTCTCCCCACTTTGACCCCTCTCCTGAGCCAAACTGCTAGCTCTTCATATATGACAGAAGGTATACACTAAAATATGTATCTGATGGAACACTATGCAGCTTGCCCTCCTCCTCCAAAACAAAATGACAACTCAAAGACACACTGGAATCTGACTACTCACAAGCAAAGTCTGAATGTGCGTGCTGTATCCAGCGAATACCCTCTAGATTTGGCTGAACAAAGAACGCAAAGCAGGCTGGGGCTGAGGCTCAAGCGGTAGAGCACCTGCCTAGCAAGCACAAGGTCCTTAGTTCAAACCTCAGCATCACCAGAAAAAGGGGAGGGGGTGGTTTACAAAGCCTTTAGAATAAAACATGATGGATGAAGGACACTAGCTGTGAGTACCAGCAATTTTTTTAAGTCAAAATCAAATATTTACAAGCAAAGGCTCTAAAATGATAGCTTTGAAGAAGACCCCAAATGCTGTGTTTTCCCCAGCAAATAACATTTTGAGGTCAAGGTAGATGAAATTCCTCAAGTAGAGAATGAAAGAAGCCATTCCTCTCATTCCACCAAAATTCCCTAGAATTGTACTTTCAAGTTCAATTGGAGAATTCCAAGTTCAAAAGCAAATAAGGATAAGGAAATAAGACAAAAAGTTAACCTGCCAAGGCCCTTTGTTTGCCAGGTTAAACCTATTAAACAACCGGCTCCTTTGCACACTGTCATGGTTCCCTGGCACTGCAGGAATGGTGTTTAAGCCTCTTACTGATCATGGTGGTTCCCCCAGCCAGGGCCGCCTTGGTTCCCTGGAAGAAGTCATCAGCAGACGTCATCCCCTGGTCAGGCATCTGGAAACGAGTGTGCACATCAATCCCTCCAGGGATCACCATTCTGGAATGGGCTTCGATGGTCTTCACCCCTCCCGGCACAATCAGGTTTTCTCCTATTTGCCTAAACAAACAGGGTTGGTGAAAAAAGCACTCAGTGAAATGTGGAATCAAACAAGATCTGACACCGATTGCCACTATGCCCTCCACTGTGCGCCAGGCACTTTTGGGACAATTGTTATAACTCATCATAGGCGCTTCAAACTTCCTCCTCTCCTCATCCTCAAGTAAGAGGGGGTGCCAAATAAACTAGAAAAGTAAGTTTACATGCAGCATCTGATACCCCAGACACCCCTAAGAGCAAATGATAACGAGGCCCCAAAACATCTATATAAAATGTCACTCAGCCATCAGATAATTAACACACACCACTGCGTTCATTTTCCAATAGCAATTTGCTCCAGACCTAACTGCCTTTTCCAAACGTTATTTTCACCATCTTCTTTTCAATAGAGGAAAAACAGGTGTGGAAGGGTGGAGGTGGAACAAAACAAGACAAAAAAAAAACATCTGAACACTAGAACTGTAATGATTTTACAAAAGAGGAAGCAGGTGCTCAGCAATTCAGAAAATAAAGGCAGAAAAACAAACATTGATCAGACTGAAGGACAGGATTCACTTCCAATTTTAAAAAAATATTTTTCGTGCATCTTTCTACCAATTTTTAAAAAAAAATCAAGAAGGAAATGATAAAGTTCTAAAGCAAATGAGCAATGACTAAGAACAGCACTGGCCTGAGCCCTTCTAGGCCAATGTCCTCTGCCAGACCAGATTGTGCCATCTTGTAACTGGGGGAGGAAAGGGAAGGAGAAAGTCTCAGCATGTGAAAACAGGAGCTGAGACTGTCCCAAGCACACACATGGAGAAAACATTAAATGGAGAAATGCTAAAACCTATTTTCGGTTCATAAATCAGGGTGTGAGCTTCCAGGCAACAGTCACAACCACTCCAGTTTTCCACTCCTCTGGACTGAGCTGCTGCTAGCACTTGACGAATGCTACTTATTTAAAAGAAGTCACTCCCTGCAGCGTTTGTCTTTAAGCAGATGTGCTGTTTCTCCAGAGCCTGTGAGCTGTCCCAACACAAAGGACATGAGGATCCCGGCATGCACTCCGTGCTTTTAACCATCCAGAATCCCCAAATATCCAAACTCAGAACGACTGCTGCTCCTCCTTCGTAACCTGATACACAATAAACACAAGAGCAGCCTTACTTGTGCTAGTTGCCACTTCAAGAATGAAACCCAAAATTCCCTCCCCCCCCCCCGGATTAGGCAGTCATTTGTCTGTGTTACTTGGTAATTAACTTGGTGTCCTTCTGTGGCCCCTCCAACTTGGATTCCTGATTAAGAAAGCAGATGTGTGTCTTCATAGGAGACGCTCTATAACACATCTGTGTCCTTTGATTGGGCAATTCATCCCAAACAACTACATTCTAAGAAACCTTTTAGTATATTCAGCATATCATAAACCAAGTATTTGAGCTCCCAGCAAGAAGATATTGTGTCACCTCTGTTAAAAATAGTAAATTACATAATGCATGGGTGTGTGTGTCTTTGAATTCTCTAAATCTAAATTTCCAAATTCATTAATTACCACCCATCAAAGTAGGCTTAAAACAGATGCTAAGTTCTATTCCAGAGCCTCACACCTGCAAAGCAAGCACTCTACCATTTGAGTCACATCCCCAACCCCAGCCCAGGGCATTGTGCATGCAAGGGAAGCCTTCTACCAGCTTGGTCACATCCTCAGCCCAAGTTCAGTGACTCCTTGGGTCACTAAAGCTTGTGCAAACCATACCTGAAGCTTGGAAACACTGGGAGGTATACAGATATACATCGATACACAATACTGTTACACTTACTTGATCAACCCATCTTCCATGTATATGTCTGCATAGAACGACTGGTCATCATTCACAATTTTACCTCCTTTGATCAGAAGACGATCACTCTGAAACAAAGAGGTAGCAAGGTCACAACACACAACCGACCTAGGAAAGACACAGGTACTAAGACAAGTGAGCTCAGGGAAAATTTCTGCTACTTAAATGTGATGTTCAAAATGAGTCAATTTCAGAAAGATTTGGAGACAAAGGTGAACCTGTATGCAGCAACCTATTCACGACCAATGAGTCAGAACAAACTGGTAAAACTCATCCTAGATAAATGAACAGTCTCTTTCAATAAGACCTCAGACATGAAAGCAAAAAAAAAAAAAGGAAAAAAATAAAAGAAAAAAATGACAGTACTTCTTAAAAGACTTTTGGCTAAACCTCATTTACAAAAAAAAAAAAAATCCACCCACATGTAGGAAAGTCACGTCTTGGCAAGGTTTGTGTGGGGGAAAATTGACCAAAAGTCTGTTGTCATGGGATATGTGACACAAACACATTGGTTGAACGATAACAAGGTTTCAATTCAGTGTGTCCCTTCACATTTGCATATATCCTGGGGGTAAATCACAGCAAGTGTACAAGAAGGAATGGCAAAAAATCTACCATTTTAACTAAGCAGTAAAGAAACAGGTAAAGTTTTATGATACAGTGGATGAAATGGCAAATTTTTTAAATCTAACATCATTATAGATTGTTGATGTACTTATATTTTAATCGGTGATATTTGTAAAAGGAATTTAAAAAAATGAAGGGTAGGCAGCATGCGAGGGCCCAGAATGTCACTGAAATGCTGCATCAGGACTCATGGCTGTCCCAAATATTATTAATGGATGAATGCTAGGATCCTGTGTTTGGTGACTGTGCATGTACATCATTTCAAACTGGATTTAAGCAGTTACAAACTAAGCCATATACTGCTCATTCAATATTCGATACCTTTCAAAGGATGGCATTCATCTTGACCATGGTTAACGAAGAACTCAGCTACAAAGCAATAATCTTGCAAGTGCTGTTTACATTTAACAGCTACCAAGAAATGGAAATTATAGAAAATCTTTAAAATATATAAGCTACTTGGAATCCAGGGGGGGAAAAAGATACCTTTACACATAAATGCACACACACCTGAGTTTGCAAAGTATTTATTGTTTCTCTGGCACACTGAAAAACAATATGGTTTTCATTTTGTATCTTTCATCCTAATGTGGACATTGGAAAGTCAAATGGGAATAGTCAACACGTCCTGCAGCCTGGGCAAGGTAAATGGTGAAACCTTTACAAATCCTGACGCCTACACCACAGTCATGGGAGCTTCAGCTCTAATGTGTGAGGCGGGTAGAGCAAGATTCTATTCCCATGACAGGTAGGGAAACTGAGGCTCAGAGGGGTTAAGCTGTAATAAATTCTCCTCTACCAGATCGGGAGCTTCTGTGACCTAGGAGGCAAGGAGAAGCCCTACCCTTCACTACCTGGCCCTTAGTCATGGCGGCAGCACCTGCCCAGCCATCACCACGAATCCCCCAGCGAACATCATGCCAAGAAAAAAGCAAAACATCACAGCCGGTTCACTCTAGTGCCTTCTAGAAGTCTTCTTACATAAGAGGCTGGCCGAAGGATGGAGGGAAGGCTATAGGACCTAGAATAAAGCAACCAGATTGTTTTTTAAGAGTAGAGGGGGCGCTCCTTTTAAAAGTGGGCTTGTTGATAATCTAATTTTCTTTTCTCCCCACTCTGTCAAAATATAACTACCTTGCCCATTCACAATGTCACAAATTATCTGGGGCTTGCAGCAAATCTGCTCCCCACCCTCACTCCCTACCTCCCAGCCTCCTCCTTCTAGCGCAGGGAAACACATAACATTGGGTCCCCTCTGCCCGCCCTTTGGGATTTGGGGTCTTCTGCCTTAGAAAAAAAGCTAGTACCCCCCTCGACTGGTGGAAAATCCCGAGCACACGCCCCCTCCCCCGTGCATTTGTTCGCACATCTCTCCTGCGGATGGATGGGTGTGTCCTTGTGCACCCAGAGGAAGCCTGGGTGCCCTGGCCCAAAGGAACAGCCAGAGCGAAAGCGCGCCCTTGAATCGAGCCCTTAACGCACATTTCGACTGGGAAGATTTTTTCGTGTGTGCGTGGCCCAGGTCCTACCCGGGAATCAGCTGGCCAGTGCGATTGCACCGCCTTATATAACAATGAATTCCTCCCACCCTGGGATCTTATTCCAGGATGTAAAGAATGGGACCGGAGAGCCTTTTCCAGGAAAAGATGGAGAGAGGGCGGGGGCATGAACCGGTGCTCATCTCCAAAGCATCGCACGCATGTTTTCCGGTGATGTACAAACCCACAATCCCAGGCCCCAGATCGGCGCCAACACCTCGGGCCGCGGCGGTCATTGTCTGCCTGGGCCAGCCGGGCCATCTGCCTGGCGCGTCGCGCAGCGCCATTACCTCCCCGAGCCGGGCCCGCCGCGGTCCCCAGCGCCCACCCTCCCAGCCCGCTTTGTATGCGCCCACACGATCGCCTTCCCGGGTAGCGGAAAGGACAGAAAAGACGCAAGCAAGCGAGCCCAGAGCTCTCTCAGGATCCCAGCCCCAAAGCAAAGAGCGAGAAAACCAGGATAGCAGCCAAAAAAGCTGTCCGCGATCAACAAAAAGCCCCCACCAGGACCCCCACCCTCCTCCTCTGCTCATCCCTGCGTCCCTGCGTCCCCTTCGCGTTTCCACATCATGCCAGTACACCCTGTCCTTTTCAGCATCCCTCCGCTGTCACTACGCCTCGGGGCTGAAACCCGCTCCTTCTTGTAAGGCGCGGGAGGAGGAAGGCTCCAGAAAGCCCTTTATGGTGGGGGCGGAAGACACCGGAGGATCCATTTCCCCAGCTCCGCTCCAGGAGTCCAGCCTCGCAGCACGCAGCCCGAGAACAATATCCGAGCCTCAGCCATGCATATTCAATCTGGCATCCATTTGCTTCCAGCCCGCAGGCCAGCGCTGCAGCATCTCGCCCTGACAATAAAAGGATACAGGGAACTGGCGCGCTACCTAAGGCTACCTCCACGCACCCGTGCTCCCAGTTTAATGTCTTGCCAATTGTGTGCCTTATAATTACTATTGCGTCTTTCACCACCAATACCACCACCGTCTTCGTTAGCAACCGATTTTTTAAAAAATTAAAAAGTTGGGTCCCTTTCCCTTCCCCCTCCTTTAAAAAATTCCTTAGATGTTCTGTGCCACAAAAGGTTGCTGGCCCAACGCGGATTTCCCGAGTATCAAACTCACCGTGATGCGTGGAATATTTTTCTTCCCCTGATAAGACATCTCTCTTCTGGGAAAAAATGAATTTCAAGAGAACAGCTTTAAAGCAAAAAAAAAAAAAAAAAAAAAAAAATTGCCGAGAAAGGGACTTGGTATTTTTGTTTGTTTTTGCAGGATTGAAAAAGGTACAATCGCTTAGCTGCTCGCAAACTTCAGGAACGAAATGGACAAATGCAATCCTCTGCCTCTCTTTCTTCCTCTCCTCCAACACAGCCCCAGCTAGGGCGGAAAAAAAGAAAGCGAGAGAGGGAGAGAGAACAGGAGGGAAGGGGGTGGAAATAAACTACAGCAATAAAAGCCTCGGTTGGAGCCTGCCGCCGCGGCGCATGCGCCGCCAGCCACTCCCTTTCCTCTAAGGCAAAAGCCATCCGCTTCGAGAGAGACGCTCACTGATTGGCCACAGTCGTGGTATATGCAAATGAGAACAGGCGGGGAGGGGCGCAGTGCCAAAAGCGCGAAATGCTGCGGAGTGCGGCGGAGGGCGGCTGTCGGTGCGTGCGCCCGAGCGGGGCGCGCGCCTTTCGCGCCCTTTCTTTGGGCCGGGGCAGCCGGGACTGGGGCTGGCAGCTGCCCCAGATGCAGCATCTACAAAGCAGGGACAATGGCGGGGGTGGGGGAGGGTGGTTGTTCCAGGCAGAGGGGGAGGGGGCGCAACCCCGAGATGGAGGGGCTTCGGTGCAGCCCGGGCGGCACGCACACGCCCGCCCGCGCGCCAATCCGCGGAGGCCGCCGCTGCAGGCCCGCGTGGGGTGACTGCGCCGAGCCAATGGCTTCGCTGGCGGCGAGCGCGCGACTGCACCGCCGGCCGGCGCCGCGCGGCCCGGGAGGGGCGCCGGGCCTCCCCCGCCCTGCCTCGCGCGAGGCCGCTCGGCCTCCGCCCTGCAGCCGGCTGGGGAATTGGAGCGGCGGCGAGCGCCGGGAAGAAGGGAAGGGAAGGAGGGCGGGCGTGGCCGGCCCTAGTCCTGGAGCGGCTCGGGGCGCGGGTCCGAGAGGAGGCTGCAAAGGCGGGATCCACCCTGCGGCGGGGCCGGCAGTGGAGAGGAAAGCCCGGAGGAAGCCCCGCCGCCCTGCGGAGGGCAGGAGGCATCCGGGAAGGCCGCAGTCGGCTGGGCACGGGAGGGGGCCTCGTGCCTGCGGGCCACAAGGAACTTGGGGACAAGGCTGCAGCCTGTGCAGGCAGAACGGGCCCAATCTGCGCCCCGTTCGCCCTCTTAACGGCCACGCCCACCCCGGCCTCTTTCCGGGCTGAGCATGGGCCGCCTTTGCTGCGCCTGCAGATCTGCGGACCCCAACGCCAGAGGAGCCTAAAGCCTCTGCAGACAGATCCCAGGGCACATTGGGAGGCAGAAAGTGAGGAGAGAGAGAAAATGCAGAAGCAAGAGGAAGGAAAGAAAGGATAGCTCATATCCCCAAGGAAGGGGAAACTGAGTCAGGGTTAAAAACACTCAAGTCCATACTCCCCAGTAGGAGTCTGCTCACACTTGAACATGTTCAAGGCCTCCGTAGCCCTAGCGATTGAACAGGCCTGGGAGCTCACTCGGGCCACCCCTAAGTGACTAAGACATCTGGACTGGCCCAGCCTTCCTCTCCTTGAGATCATACAGTACCTACGATCCTCACGTAATCTAGGCCATCAGGCAGCCTTGGAGGAGGAAAGAAAAGAAAAAAGTATTTAATTGGCTCACACCTGTTCAGCAAAGATTAGCCAGATAGATACAGATAATCTAGGGGCTGCTTTGGCCCTCTGTCACAGGGTCTTCTCTGCACCTGGCAGCAGTGGGCAGCTGTCTTTCCTATTCTTATAAAATCTAAAGTCCCAGAAGGTGACTGTGGGGTATGCACCAAGCTTTCACCACTGCTGAATTCATTCAACTTCATTGTAACTGCATCTTATGAACAAGGGCTTCCCCCTCCAACTGTCTGATATGCACCAGCAGAATGGGCTGATGTCCTTAAATAATGGTGTCAGTCAGTAATGTCTCAGCATAAAATGTGCATTTTTATGGGAAAAGACAACAGCAGGCTCCAGCTAGGAGTCTGGCAAGGGGAGGCAAAGCCTATTAAATCACAAGAAAAGTCATCACTAGGCAGGCAAATAAATCATGAGATTCAAATTAATTTAAACCAAAATGGCCTCCAGTTTCTATTCTTGTTATACTCTCCTATCCGGATTCATTTGATCTTAATAGATTCAAATTTATCTTGCTTTTTGACATGAAATATTTTGAAATAAAAGCTCCCAGGAGCTTCTGTCAATCTTATTTATGTCATCTTATTTCTGTAGCCATTGATTGTTAGTCCATGATAACTGATATTTCTACCCATAAATATCCAGAAATGTAAGGTTTAAATTGATTTCTCTGCTCTGACTGGAAGCTAAGAGAGTCTTTGGCACATAGAAGTTCCCAAACAGTGTTAATCGACCAAGGAAAATAGCTCTACAATCTGAATTTCTTACCATACTTACCACATAATCAATGCAGAAAAGTAAAAGATAGGATGGGAGGGCTCTTCAGAAAAACACTCTGAAAATTCCCTATGAAGTTAAAAATCATTATCTGGGAACCTGATACTGGGATCTCTCCCTGGATGACTTCTGAGTTTTTAAAATTTAAATGCATGCCAGACATCAAACAGCAATGAAGACTGCTTATTTCACACCAAGACCCTTTCCCAAGCTTCCTGCCCTCTCATGCTCCTCCTCCCACCAGGAGAGAGCAAGAAGTGCTAGTGACTCCCAGCCATTTGACACTGGAGACCTTCTCCAGGGCAGCTTAGGAGTAGAAGAGCGAGTTTGAACCAGTTCCCTTGTCAGAATCTGACCCCAGCCTCCTCTGCAATGTCATGTCCCATCCATGGACACCCATCCTGTCCCCATGCTCAGTGGTGTGGGCAGATGCATACGGCATCAGAGCAAACCTCTACTGCTCTGCTCTCCTTCCTTCCTTCCCTATTCAGGGACACTTTCCTCCCAAACTAAGCTTAAACATCACCTGTCTGGGAAGTCTCCCCACTAAATCCCTGACTACTGAATTCCCCTCTACTGGGGCACACCTTCTGGTGTATCCTGACTGTCCATTTCTTCTGAGAGCTTCGAATTCCTCTTCCAGTCTTCTTCAACACTCTAGTCCACATTGGGTGCCCTCAACATCTGGTGCATAAGTTCTGTCGTGGCATTGCTATGACAAGGGCAAAAGGTTCCTCCACCTCCCCACCATGGGGAGGTTTTGTTTTTGTTTTGGCGGTACTTAAGAGTTTAAACTCAGGGCTTCACATCTGCTGGGCAGGCACTATACCACTTGGGCCACTCTGCCAGCCTTTTTTGCTTTAGTTATTTTTCAGTTAGTCTTGTGCTTTTGCCCAAGCTGACCTGGACCGAAATCTCCCTATTTTACACTTCCTGCCTTTGCTGGGATGACAGGCACTCACCACCATGCCCCAGTTACTGCTTGAGATGGGATTTCCCAAACTTCTGGAACTGTGATCCTCCAGATCTCAGCCTCCCAAGTAGCTAAGAATATAGGCATGAGCCACCGCACCCAGCTGTATAGTTGTAAAACTTTCCCAACAGGCCTTTGTTTTGGCCCTGCCCCTTGGCTGGGGCTTCCTTCTCTGCAGCTCACCTCCTGTTCTCCAGATCCCTAAAGCTGTAAGAGAATGTGATAGTGAAACTTTCTATCTATGGGGGTTTGGTTACCAAAATTTTAAGCCACACCACCCCTAACAAAACTGCCATGTACCACCAATCCTGATAACATA
Organism: Castor canadensis; assembly: GCF_047511655.1. Lineage (NCBI taxonomy): Eukaryota > Metazoa > Chordata > Mammalia > Rodentia > Castoridae > Castor > Castor canadensis. The sequence goes on along the minus strand of NC_133399.1, from coordinate 104,991,539 downwards.
CAGGGAAAGCAGCCAATCCTAACATGAATCCCAGCATCATAGAACATGTCTCTAGAAATTTTTCCCAGAACCCATTTCTGCAGTTGTTCTCTCATTCATGTTGGGCGAAGCACTGTACCCCTGAACAGCACCTCAGCCCTCTGGTATTCTTTGCTCCACTCTCCCCTTATTCTTTGTGCATGACTATATTGTACCACGTTTCCTGTTAACTGTCTATCCTGTACAACGCACACCTGTCCCATGCCTAAGGGGCCTTCACATTCTTTCCATTCAAAGCTTCAGCTCACAGAGAATAAAACTCTTTGAAAAGTCTTACTCATCTCTTAGCCATAGATAGGGCCCAGCAGGACTGGGGGCTTACAAGTTCTGACTGCATGCATGGATGGAGGAGAGGTGACACCCAATTGGGATGTTAAGCTGTTCCCATCATGCATCCTGCCAGGAAATGGGGGAGCTGCAGACTGTCACTTGAATGCTGCAGGATAACTGGCTGCTTTCAGTTCCTCAGCAACTGCCCAGTATGAGCCCAGCCCAGGCCTAGCCTGTCATGGTTCTTGGTTTCTTCTTCCCCCTGCAGTAACTATTTCTGCTTCTGTGGCACCATCAGAGCTCTGTGGAAGTGAAATGCTCAGAGTGTGCCAGACTAGGGAAACTCCAAAACAGAAAATGCTGACGGGAAGAATGGAGCCTAGATGTATCAAGGAAGAAAAAGCCGCAAATCCCCAGGCTGCTGAAACGGACACCAAGGGCTGCGCCCTCCAACGCGGTCTGCAAAGCAGTGGTTCTGAGAAGGTGCCGGAATCCTTCTTTGCCAAAAAACAAAGGGCATTGACTAGGACACTTCTTGCGCAGCTAGAATAAGACAAGGATGATGACTTTCTTGTGTGACCCTGAAGGGCACAGACTGCAGGGGACATCCACAGGATGGCAGACCAGCATCTGCCCACTGCCTTCTTCAGTGGGAACAGGGTGGTGACCAGTGAGGGTCAGCAGTGCGGCTGTCTGAGACAGAAACTGGCTTTTGCAAGAACTTGGCGGGCTATGGGCCGTCTCTGTGGGGACTCTGAAGGGGTCCCCAAGACATCCTCACGGGATGAAGAAGCTCACCTGTCCCAATCCTGCTGGCCATTGAGCACAGGAGAAAGCAGACACTTCATGGAAGGTGATGGACTTGGCCATTCTCCTCTCCTCTCCAGTTAGCACAGTTGTGACCCTGGAACCCCATCTGTGTGACTACAGAAGCTCCTTGTGGTCTCTGTCTCAGCTGCATTTTGGTCTGGTCAACCTGTCTCAGGTCTGCCCTCTGGTGGCCAATGAGAATTGTGTGTATGTGGAACCTAGTGGACTCTGGCTTTGGGAGAGGGCCTTGGAGGTCATTTGTCCCAGTGTTCCAAAGTCTGCTTGTCCATCAGAATCACCTGGCCCCAGCTCAGTCCTCCTGACCAGAGCATGCAGCAGGAAGGCCCAGGAGTGATATTAAATAGTCTGCCTCTGGGCACTTAGCCACAGACTCAGCACACCACACCCTCCATTTCTGGAGGGGAAAGCTGCAAAGACTCAAACTAGAAGGAAAGCTTCACTCCTTGCCCAGAACTTCCTTCACTCCCCAAAGCACAGTGGCGGCCTGCTGTTTACCCAGTGGGAGCAACACTTTAAGAAACTGGTAAATACATCACTATCATTCGTCTTGTCCGCTTCCAGTAATGGTCCAGTCTACTAAACTATTGCTGTGCAGTCAGGGTATCTTCTAGGATTCCGACATAACACTGAGTACTGTAAACACCGCCCCGGGTTCTGGGTGTGACTCAGTGGTACAGCACTTGCCTAGCGGGTTGTTGGCCCTAGGTTGATCCCCAGCACTGCCAAAAATAAAATAAAATAAACAAACACAACCTCCTTAATCTTCCCCTAATCCTGGTAGGTGAGTCCTTATCTTATAGACAGGGAAAATAAAGCACAAAAAAGCCTCTCGTGCCAGGTCCATCATCTCACAGGGACAAAAGGAGGATTCTAACCCAAGGGACCTCAAAGTCCAAGGAGCCTGTTCTTTCCATGAGAAAAAACTCGAGACTTAGAAACCTGCCCTGCCTTGTGGAAGAGGCAGGTGTAGGTAATCTGTTGACCCTGTCTCCTGTCGCCCTCACTCCTTAGACCGTCCCTCTTGCTCCAAAATTGTTTCACCTTTTGAGACAGGGTCTCAACCTATAGCCTAGACTGGCCTCAAACTCACAATCCTCCTGCCTCTACCTCCCCAGAAGACAGATTACAGGTGTGTGACACCATTCCTGGCTAGTCTATGAATTCTTTCTTTGTTTACTTTGATTTTTTGTCAAGGTACTGGGGTTTGAACTCAGGGCCTCATGTCTGCTAGGCAAGTGCTCTACCACTTGAGCCACTCTGCCAGTCCTTTGGGGGTTTTTTGGGGTTTTTTGTTGTTGTTGTTTTGCTTGTTTCTTTGAGATAGCATTTCACTGTGCAGCTCAGGCTGGCCTGGAACTCCCTATATAGCCCACACCAGCCTCAAACTTGCCATCTTCCTACTTCTGCCTCCCCATAGCTGGAATTAAAGGCACACACCACCATGCCTGGATAGCCTGTGAATTCTTGAACATTGTAAAGATTTATCAAAATTCTGACTTTTCAGCTGGGCACCAGTGGCTCATGCCTGTAATCCTAGCTACTCAGGAAGCAGAGATCAGGAAGATCACAGTTCAAAGCTAGTCTGGGCAAATAGTTTGAGAGATCCTGTCTCCAAAAACAAAAAAATCACAAAAATGGGGCTGGTAAAATGGCTCAAGGTGAAGGCCCTGAGTTCAAACCCCAGTACCACACACATACAAAAAAAATTCTGACTTTTCCCTTAATAAAATTGATCTTTTTTCTCCCCTCCTCCTATTCCATCCCTGTCTGTTGTCCAGGAATGAGAGTGTGCAAATGGGAATCAGGAAGTAAGTTCACAAGCCCTCACATAGTTCCCACCTATGACACAAGGTGGTGGCACAGGAAGGATGAATAAGTGGACACCTGGAGATGACACAGACTGATGACGTGTGTTGCTGTATACCCAGAGCTGTACCCACTCCAAAAGAACTGTGCTCCTTTACCCTAGGCCTGGGCTGGGGCTCTCTGCACCTAGAAAGTCATCAGTCCAAAGACTGGTCTTAAAAAAAAAAAGAAAGAAAGAAAAAAGAAACAAAGACTGGTCTTCCTCCAATGGCTGAGCACAGTCAGAGTTCCTCGAGAAATCGGGTGGGACCCTCACTAGCCACCAATAGACAAGGAAATCGCTGGAGTAATAAACAGCACTCAGTGCCATGAACCAATGTCAGTCTCATTTGTGGGCCTCGAACAAAACTCCCCTAACCATTCAAGTAGGCACTGACTGGTGGAGGCGTCTGAGTCCTTGCTCATGTCCTCAGAGCTCAGGAATTCATTCTGTTCCTTCAGAAAGTTAGAAATGCAGTTAGATTAGTAAAATGGTACAGAGAGGAAGAACACAGTCCTGGGGGATAGAGAGATGGGGTGAGAGGGCCTCTCTGTCTGAGGCCACTGCCTCACTGGGGGCACCTCTGCCTGTGCTCACCTGCATAACTCTCTCAGCATACCCACCCCTCTCTGCCCCTCACCTGTGACCTCCTCTCAATAGCCACTCCTGAGATCCCATGGGGAGCTGACCACTCCTGTGACCCCATGGATGGATAGTGGATGTTGGGATCATGAATATGTAGGTGAATTGGTGTATGAATGGATAAGTAGATGGATGCTGGATGGATGGTTGGATGGGTGGATAGTGAATGTCGGTATCATGGATGGGTAGGTAAATGGGTAGATGAATGGATGATGGGTGGATGGTTGGATGGGTGGGTGATGGATGAATAGGAAAATAAATGAATAATAGATACCTTGGACAGAAAGTCACAGTTACAAAATACAGTTATGAGAGACGAGTCTAAAACGGTCTTCCACAAAATTTACAACAACGCTCTGTCTTAGCCCCATCCTTTAGTGAAGTCTCTAGGAGTTTCCTAGGTAGCTTCCTTTCCATTCCTTATCTCCTTATCTTTAACTCCTTTCCCCTCCTGTCAAGCTTGGGGGGGGGGGTTGCCTCCAGGCCATTGTTTGTGTATTTACCCCTGCCCCAGTCCTATGAACCTCCACTACTATGTCAGTCATACTCAGTCCATCTTCCAATCAAGTTCAAAGGGACATGGGTGTCACAAGGCCCCATAGTCGAGATTTAGTAGTAGGTATTTTTTCTCTGAGAAGGGATTCAGCATTTTATAAGAAGCAATTTGGCTCTACTCCACCAAGTTACCATTCCCTTCCTTTCTCCCTAGGGGGGGATGTTCCTGTGATTTTTCAGTCTGGTCCTAGGCCCTCCCAAGTGCCATCAACCATAGCCTGCCCACCTCCACTGCTCCCACTAAGGCTTGGGTCCTGTCTGGCTCCTACAAGCTTCCTTCTTGGGAATTGGAACCCTGCCTCTGCCCCGCCCCCTAGTCTGTGTGATTCTAGAACTGGGGACCTGAGACACATGGGTGGGCCTCCATGGAAAGGCAGGCCTCCCATGGAATGGTGGGCCTGACATGGAGTGCTGATCACTGCCTACCAGCTACTGCTTCTTGGAGTGACCTACTCTTGGACCCCCAGCCCAGGGCTGTTCTGAACTGATGGACTACTGAGCCTCTACACCTCAGAGCTCCCTCACCCCTAGCCAGACAGAACAAGTACCCCCTATTTTCTGACCTGTAACTAAAGAGAATTAAATTGTTTGATGTACCCAGCCAGCTAGACCACCAGCCCTGTTCTCTCAACAGAGACAACTTCCTTCAGTATCCATCCTAGTGCAGAATTTAGGTCTAGGATACATCATGACCTTCTCCTGGAAGACCAAGAGTGCTGCCTCTGAGACATTAAGATATAACACCCCTTCCTCATGCAGCAGGTATCACCTCGAACACCCAGATTACAGTGGCCAAAACCAGGGTGGAGTGGAGGGATTCATCAATGGTCCAGTCTTGAAATTTCCACAGTTCACCACAGTTACAGCCCAGAGAAATGTCTCACACTTCCATCTGAGACTACAGGAAACTGCAGGAGTTGTTCCCGGTGTCTAAGAAAGGGAGGTTCTCCTTTCTTTCTCTCCCTCTCTCTCTCTCTCTCTCTCTCTCTCTCTCTCTCTCTCTCCCTCCCAACCAGGGAGCATGCCTGGCAAAGAACTTCCTGCAATGAGGGAAATGCGGATACTTGCGCTGTCCACACAAGTAGCCACTGGCCCCCGTGTAGCTACCAAGCATCTGAGATATGAGTAGTGCAACAGAAACTGAATTTTTCATTTTATTCCATTTAAAATAAACTAATTTTATTTAAATGTCCTCTCTGCCTATGGCCATCAGTGAACAGCCCAGATCTGAAGGCTACAAAGTATGCATGCTGCAAACTGGTGCCCATGGCCAGATGAGCCCAGAGGCATTTTTTCTTTGACCCATACAGTGATTCTAATTGATATGACTTTATAGATAACGTATTTAAATTAGGAGAATTTACACAACAAAGCCACACTGCACCTTCTAGTCAATTCTGGTGTCTGTTCCCATGTGGCACCAGGTATCTGGAGCCAGGAAGCAGCCAGTCCTGGAGGAGGGTACTGGTCTCTGTTTTGCACACTCCTGGGTTCTCCCACACAGTAAGGCTGAGTTTACCTGGATCTTTGCATTCATGAGTGTCACATGGCTTACCTACCTGGCTCAGGTACTCTCGAGGTAAGATATTGTCTAGCCAATAACAGACCTCACCTAACTTCTGAATAGTGCTTTCCCTCTAGTTTGGGACTTTGAAGATCCTTAAATAAGTAGAAGAAAAATCACTACAAAACAGCTGCTGTTCACCAAAAATGTTTTTGCAAATTATCCTTTCATTAGTGGTACCAGTCTCACTATGCAGATGAAGAGAGCAAGGGTGGAAGAAGTCAAACATGTTAAATAGGTATCAAGATTAGACAATAGAAAATACCATACCCAGAACCCAAATGGCCTGCACTCTCTCTGCCCCTGCCTCACGTCATTTCCAGACCATCCATCCCACTACCATCACCTTACAAAGCCCCATCCTTCCTGGGCCCTTTCGTCTCTGTCTCTAGGCCACTTCTTTTATGACACAGCAACCAGATGGATCTTTCTTCTGTGGCTCTGTGCTGTGGCAGAGGCTGCCAGCGTTTCCCAAACCCCATTTCTTCTCATCTCCCAGAACACACAACAGGGCCACAAGCCCAGCCTCCTCAGCGTAAGGTGTGACAGCTCTACTCAATCGTGTCTCCTCAAAACCCCCTGCAACCTCTGCCAAACTCTTCTTCTAGCCAGCTGGATGATGCTCCTCAGATACCCTTGGGAGCCATGTGTTGAAGATAGAGACCCATGGGAGACCTGAGTCACTAGGTAACCACATGGAGTGGGGGCCCTACACCCATCCCTGCCTCTTGATCAGGAACACTTGCCCTGAACTGTTACCTGACACAGAAATAAACCTGCTGTTGCACTTCAGTCACTGGATGGCTTGTGGCCTCTTTGTTACAGCAGCACCATTCATTCTACCCTAACTCCTATCACAATCTGATTGAGTTTTTAAGTTCGTGTGAAGCCCGTACACACACACACACCACACATACACACATACACATATACACACACACACACATACACACACACATATACACACACACATACACACACACATACACACATACACACACATACACACACACATACACATACACACACACATACACACACACACACACACACACACACACACACACAATTGACCTCAGTGACCTTGGCCTGCCCTTATCTTCAGTCATTCATTCTCAGGGTTTCCCGAGTCCTCATCTCTCATCATATCACTAAGATGAAGTCAGTCACCTTCTCCGTTACCAGCTGGACCCTATGGCCCATGGTCTATACAACTCTCTATGACATCATCCTTCCATTACTCAAACTGCCACTTGTCCTTAACTTCTCGTGCCTCTCAGCAGAAGTCATACCCTTTACCGTTCTTCCTGGGCAATGTTCAGTCCTGTCCTCAGGGAAATCAGTCCAGGCTCGCTAGCAAGGCAGATGCTGACCATGGATTAAAGATGGAATGAGTGTTCCTAAAAGAGAACCACATACACCCATCATTTTATGACCCCATTGGTTTTTCAGGACAGGGTCTTGCTATAGCCCAAGCTGGCCTTGAAGTTGAGATCCTCCTGCCTCAGCTTTCTGAGTGCTGGGATTACAGAAGTGTTCTGACACACTTGGCACACCCAGTTTTCCTCCTTTCCTGTGGACCATAGGAAGATATCCACCTATCAAGGATTATTCCGGAATCTGCCCTGATTCCTACACACTCTTTCACCTGGATCTCAGCCTTTACCGCTCTACTCCTTGCTTTCTTGAACTTGCAAACAGGCTCCAGCACTCCCCACACCCTTTAGACCTGAGTCCTCACTAGCCATTACTCTGACATTGCCTTCCTTCCTGGCTATACTTGGGGAAGGTGTAGTCTACACCCATGACCTTCACTTCCTCAGCTTCAATTCCCATTAGCTGCCCAACCCACTACAACTGGCTCCCTCCTTCACTCCATTGAAAGAGCCCTAACTGGTAAACCCAATGGCCACTTTGCAGACTATGTCGTACTGATCTCCCTGCCACCATTGTTTCCACCTTGTTTTCCAACAACTCCCATTGCTAATGTCTACAACATATTGCTAACTGAAAAAAAAGCAAGTGGTAAAACAGCTTATATATTACCCTGCCATCTTTTTAAATTAATAGACTTTATTTTTAGATTTCTGGAAAAATTGAGCAGTAAGTAACAAAAAGTTCCATAACACACAGAAGTACAGTATTTCCTGTCTCCTATTATTAACACATTAACAACCTTAGTGCAATACATTTGTTACAGCTGACAAGCTGATACTGATACATTATTATTAACTGAAGTACATGGTCTTAATGTGCATTCTTTCTATAGATTTTAAAAGGTAACAAATGTATCCCTCGCTATACAGTATCACACAGAATCATTTCACTGACTTATTATCCCCTGTGCTCACCTATCACTCCCATCCACACACACAACCACACACAAGCTCTGGCAAACAACAATCCTTTTGCTGACTCCATAGTTTTGCCTTTTGAAGAATGTCATATTGGTGGAACCACACAGTATGTCAACTTTTCAGACTAACGTCTTTCACTTTAAATAAGCATTTAAAGATCCCCTATATCTTTTCATGGCTTCAAAGTTCATTTCTTTTCATTTTGTTTTATTTTCTTTATTTTATTATGTTTTATTGGTGGAACTTGGGTTTGAACTCAGGGCTTGACACTTGCAAAACAGGTGCTCTATCACTCCAGCCACACCTCCAGTCCATTTTCCTCTGGTTATTTATTTATTTATTTTTGGTGGTACTGGGGTTTGAACTCAGAGCCTCATGCTTGGTAGGCAGGCACTCTACCACATGAGCTACTCCACCAGCCTCCTCTGGTTATTTTGGGGATGAGGACTTGAGAACTATTTGCCCTGACTGGCCTGGAATTACAATCCTCCCAATCTCAGCCACTGGCATTGCTTAATAATATTCCAATGTCTGAATGTACAAGGGTTTGTTTACCCATTCCTGTGCTGAAGGACCTAGTAGCACCCTAGTTTTAGCAATTACGAATAAAGCTGCTATAAGCATTTCTGTGCAGATTTTTATATGGACATTAAGTTTTCATCTCATCAAGAAACACAATTGCAGAATCATGGGGTGAGAGTATTTAGTTCTTTAAGAAACCGCCAAACTGCCTTCCAAAGTGACCATACCGTTTTGATCCTCTCCAGCAAATAAATGATGTTCTGCTCCACGTTTTCACCAGCTTTCACACTTTCCCCACTGTGTGTTCTTGGCACCCACATCAAAGATTATCTGAACATGGATGGGTGGTTTTATTTCTGGACACTCTATCTTGTGTCTCTTTATATCATTACTACCCCATTTTTATTATTGTAGGTTTGTAACATTTTGAAATCAGGAAGCATGATGCTTTTATGTTTGTTCTTGCTCAAAATTGCTTTGGCCACTCAGGGTTTTTGATGGTTCCATATGAATTTTAAGGTTGTTTATTCTAGAGCTGGGTGCTAGTGGTTCACATCTATAATCCTAACTACTTGGAAGACTGAGATAGGGAAGATCATAGTTTTGAGACCAGGCTTGGCAAATAATTCACAAGACCCCATCTCAACCAAAAGCTGGGTACAGTGATGCACACCTGTGATCCCAAACTACTTGGGAGGCTGAGATCAGGAGGATCTTGATTCTAGGCCAGCCCAGGACAAAAAAAAAGCTGTGAGACCCCATCTCAATAGAAAAATGTTGGGTGAGGTGGTTCACGCCTATCATTCCAAGCATGAAATAGGAGAATCATGGTCCCAGCTGGCCTGGCAAAAAGCAAGGCCCTGTCTCCAAAATAACCAGATCCAAAGAGGGCATGGCTCAAGTGGTAGAGCGCCTGCTTAGCAAGTCCAAAGCCCTGAACTCTGGGCTTTGGAGCCCAGCACTGCAAAAAAGGTTTTTTCTATTTCTGTAAAGAATGGTGTTGAGTTCTGATAGTCTGCATTAAGTCTGTATATCAATTTGGACGGTATGGATATTTGAACAATATTGATTCTTCTAATACAAGCACATACATTTATTTGTGTGTTCTTTCACTTCTTTCATCAATGTTTCATAATCCTCAGTGGATATGTCTTTTACTTCTTTGGTTAAGTGTATACCCACATATTTTATTCCTTTTTTGTTGCTGTTGTGAGATTGTTTTACTTTCTTTTTAGGATAGCGTTTTTGTGTAGATTTTTTTTTTTTTTTGTATGTTGAGTTTGTATCCTGCAACTTCACTGAATTGTTAATTTACGTTTAGAATTTATTTATTTATTTCTGGTGTAGGTGCCAGGACCTTGTGCCTGCTAGGCAAGCACTCTACCACTGAGTGACACCCCAACCTTGTTTTCTAGTTCTAACTGATTGTTAATGGGTTTCTATGCTTATGAGCAGAAAGTCTACAAACCTAGATAATTTTACTTCTTCCTTTTCAATTTGGGTGCCTTTTATTTCTTGCCTAATTGTTCTGCCTGGGACTTCTGAAAGAAATGGGGGCGAGGGCATCTTTGTTTTCTACCATATTTTAGAGAGAAAGCTTTCAGTTTTCCCCACTGACTATGGTGTTAGCTGTGGGCTTTTCAGATATGACCTTCATCATACTGAGATCCTTCCAATCTTCCTTGTTTGAGACTTTTAAGCATGAATGGGTGCTGGACTTTGTGAAGTGCCTTTTTCGTTTCTGTTCTGACAATCATGTGGATTTTTTCCTTTCATGTTGTTTGCAAGTCATATGACGTTTATTGAAACATTCCTTGAATCTCTTGGACACATTTCATGTTATCATGACAATGAACCTTTTACTGTGCTGTTGAACTTGGTTTGCAAGTGTTTTATTAATGACATTTGTGTATGTTCATCAGGTATATTAGCCTCTGGCTTTTTGGTTCCTTGTAATGGCTGGCTTTGGAATCAAGATGAAGCTGGCTCACAATATGAGTTTGGAACTGCTCCCTCTTCTATTTTTTGGAAGAGTGTGAAAAGGACTGGTATTAATTCTTCTCTGCATGGTTGGTATAATTCACCTGTGAAGTCGTCAGGTCCTAGACTTTACTTTGTTGGAAATTTGTTAAATTACTGATTCAATGTCCTTACTGATTACTGGTGTGCTTAAGCCTTCTGTTTCTTCTTGATTCAGTATAGGTTGGTTGTAGGCTTCTAGGAACTGCTGCATTTCTTCCAGGTCATCCAGTTTGTTGGCATGAAACTATTCATAATGCTGTCTTAGGATTCTTCTTTTTCCTGATGCCCCCATTGCTAATATCTCCTCCCTCATTTCTGGTTTTATTGGGGTCTTTTCTCTTTTTCTAGCTAAGGGTTTTTCAATTTTGTTTATCTTTTCAAAAGTAGCATAGTTTGTTGATTTTTCTACTTTTGTTGTCCTCTATTGGATCTAATCTTCACTGCTTCCTTCCTTCTGCCAAGTTTGGATTTACTTTGTTCTTTTTCGAGTTCCATGAGCTATAAAGCTAGGGTTATTTGACAGCTCTCTTCTTTGTAAATGTAGGCATTTGTTGTTATAACTGCTTTTCCTGAATCCCCTAGGATTTGCTATGTTGTGCTTTCATTTTTGTTTGTCTTAAAATAATTTTCAAATTCCCTTTTGATTTCTTTCTTGACCCAATGTCGGCTCAAGAGGATGTTGTTTGGTTTCCACATAGTTGTGTATTTCCCTATGCTACTGTTGACTTCCAATTCATTCCAGTGTGATTAGTAAGTGTCCTTGGATGATTTTGAACATCTTAAATTTACTAACACTTGTTTTGTGATCTAAAATGTGATTTATTCTGTCAAAGTACTTCATATGCATGTATGAAAACAGAATAATGAAACTCACTAAAAATTGTTTTAAAAGGGAGAGTAAGAGAGTAAAAGAGGGCATGAAGTTGATTAAAGTCTACCGTATGCATGTATGGAAATACCACAATGAAATCCCTTTTACGATTCATGTGTGCTAATAAAAAAGAGAAAAATAAAATGTGATCTAACCTGGAGAATGTTCCACAGGCATGTGAAAGGAGTGTGTTTGCATTTGCTGTTGAGTGGAGAGTTATATAAATGTCAGATAAGCCTCACTGTCTACAGTGTTATTATCCAAGCTGGCTATTCATTAATCTTCTGTCTGGCTATCTTATCCCTTCTTGTAAGTGGGGTGCTGAAATCCCTAACCACTAATGCATGGCCGCCAGTGTCTGATCTATCAATATGTGCTTTCCAGTGGGGGTGTTCTGATGTTGGCCATGTATATATTATAACTGTTATAATCTTATTGAATTAATCTTTTATTATTATTATTATTATTATGTAATGACCTTATTTGTCTCAGAAGACAGTTTTAGAGTAAACATGTATTTTGTCTAAGTGTAGTCACTTCTGACTTTTTTCATTACCATTTCCATGAAATATCTTCTCCTCTCCCTTCCCTGTCATTCTGCAGTGTGCCTCTTGTTAATGACATATCTCTGGGTCTTGTTTTATTGTCCATCAGCCACTCCATGCCTTTTAATTGGTGAGTTTAACTCATTTACACTTAAGGTAACTATTGACAAATGAGAACTCATCACTTTGTTATACTCTTCTATTTTTTTATACTTGTTTTCTCTCTCCCTTCCTCCATATCTTCCTTTGATTATTTTTTTATACTAATTTGCTTTGAGATTTTTTTCCATTATATTATGTGTACCTATTACATGTACTTTATTTGTTGTTACCTTGATACTTGTATAAAATATCTTGGAGTTGAAACGTTCTATTTTAAATTAATAACAACTGAACTTCCAGTACATCTAAATAAATTACTTTTTTACTCAGCTCTAGACAATTTGTGTTCTTGTAGACAGAGACGGCTTATTTTTACATTGACAGAATTTTATTTAACTTTTATATTAGGATTAAAAGCAATTTACATACTACCTTTAAAATATTACCAAAAAGTTAGCAAGACCCTAACTCAAAGAATAAACCAGGCATGGTAGTTCATGATACAGTTTCAAATATTCAGAAAGCAGAGGTAGGAGGACCATGAACTGAGGCTGGCCTCAGGCAAAAGCATGAGACTCTATCTGAAAAGGGCTGGGGTGTGGCCCAAGTGATAGAGTGCTTGCCCAGTAAGTGCAAGGCCTTGAGTTCAAGCCCCAGTATTGCCCTCTCCCAAAAATGTTACGTTAATCTGTGCCTGTCTATTTTTTTTGGTCAGTACTGGAGTTTGTACTTGTGCTTTCTAGGCAGGTGCTCTACCACTTGAGCCATTCTGCCAGCCCTGTATATGTCCATATATTTACCTTTAGCCACAAGATGCAAGCTTTCATATGCTTTTCTGTTGTTATTTTGCACATTTTTTTCACTTACTTTTAAAACGCTAAAGCATTTCTTATGAAGCAAGTCTATTGGTAACAAATCCCCTCACATTTTTTTTCACTTCACCAGTTGTAAGCCAGGTCTAGCAGAGATGAATTCCCTCAAGATAGAAGACTATCTCACCTTCATTTTTAATGGACAATCTGTCTGGTATAATATTCTTAGTTATATTCTCTCCTGTCCTGCAAGTTTCCTTCCAAGAAAATTTGAGAAACAGAGTCTTGTGGGGATCTTTATACGAGTAGCTTTTCCCTCACTGTTTCAAAATTCTCTGCCTTTGATTTTTTAACAATTTGATTGTAACATATATTAGGTTAGATTCCTCCCTTCCTTTCTTTTTTCCTTCTCTCTTTCTTTCTATCTCTTTATTTCTTTCTCACTTGTTGGCAGGAACTCCACCACAGGAGCCATACTCCCAGCTGGGGTTAGAGTTCTGTGGAGTTACCCTCATTGGAGATCTTTAAGCTTCATGATTCTGGATATCCATTTCCCTCCCTTGACTTTGAACTTTTCAGCTACTATTTATTTAACTAAGTTTTTCCCCCTTTCTCTCTCTCATCTCCTTCTCAGACTACTATAATGTGAATATCGATTCACTTGATGGCCGTCACAAACCCTGTAGGCTCTCTTCACTCTTTTTCAGTCTTTTTCTTTTCTCCTCTGACTGGATAATTTCAAGTGACCTGTCTTTGACATCACAGATTCTTTCTTATGTTTGCTTTAATCTACTGTTGAAGCTAATACATTTTTTTCCTTCTATTCATTATATTCTTCAGTTCCAAAGTTTGTTGTTTTTTTTTTAACAATTTCTATCTCTTTATGGAACTTCTTGTGTTCATGTATTATTTCCTGATTTCCCTGAGTTACCTGTGTTCCGTTAAAGCTCACTGGTCTTTCTTAAAACAATTATTTTGAATTCTTTGTCAGGCAATTCATAGGTTTCCATTTCTTTTAGGTTCAATTACAAGAAACTTTCTGTGTTCCTTTGATCATGTCACATGTCCTTCATGTCCGTATTTCTTATAGACTTGCACTGATGTCTGCACATTTGAGAGCTCAGTCACCTCTTCCAAACTCTGTAGACTAGCTTTGATGGGAAAGACCTTCCCGTATAGGTAGATGTGAGGATCCTTCTGTGTGGGGTGTGGCAGCTCTTGCACTGAGGGTGCACAGCAGCATCTCTGTGTTTGAGGAAGGTGCTGTGGTGTATTATGTGGACACCCATCGGTTGAAGTCAGCATCAGCAAGACTGCAGGACCATTAGCAGCCATGGTAGCAGATGTCTACAAAGGTACTGAAGGCTACTGGGGCTCTCATGATCTTCTTTCTGCCTACATGATAAACTCATGGTCAAGGAGATTCCTCTTGGTACTGGGTTTAGTTAAGGAGTGCACTTGCTGTAGTGATGCTGCCAATGTCCAAGGAACAAGGACATACACAGAAGTCATGAAACCAGGATCTGGGTCATGAGTGGGTTGCAGGAGGAAGACGAGAGCTGTGGTCCTCGGGGTATAGAAGGCAGAGCACAGCAGTGAGTTCTCTGGGAGGGGAGCAGCAGAGCTCCCTCCTCAGGAGAGGCCCAGCACCACAGACTCTAGCTCCCTCAGCTGGACTCAGTGTCAGGGAAGACTGGGGGAAGGAGTTGCTTTGTGATGAAAGTTGCAGGTGTCCACAGTGATAATAAGGGCTGCTGACCTTTTCTCCTTTGCCTCCAGGTGGTGAGGCTGCATCAGTGAGATCCCTCTTGGTACACAAGAACACCATGCTCTGCTGACTGGGGGTGGGGATGGCACAGGTTACAATGTTTGCTACAGTTTTCTTTGTCATCCTCTTCAGTTTTTGTGCTCCACCAGGCTTCCATAGGTCCTTTATTATACTGCAAAGTTCTCCCAGAGCTACCTTTATTAGTAGGTAATTGTTTATTCATTCTTTTTGTCATTTTCATGTTGGGGAGATGAACACAGGGACATCCTAGTTTGCCATCTTGGTGATGACACTCTTCCCATTAAATGCAACATTTTTATTAATTAATTTTATTTTTGCTATGTCTGGTAATTGCCCCTTTACCAAGTGATCAAAGTTATTATAAGTAGTAATGGAATAAATTGACACCATATACCCCTGAAATAAGATAGATACATAAGGGGACAAGGAAATTAGAGACTATTTTTAACAAAATATTAGAAGGGCCACCCAGACTCAGAGGAAGTAAAAACCTGAAAAGTCAAAGCAGCTAGTTCCTCCTACTTCCTGTTAGATGTTAAGTTCCGAGAACAGGGAGTCACAGAGTGGCTCTCTGCCTCTGCCTTTCCCTTTGAGATGTTGAGAAGTAGCAGGGCTCCTTGAATGGGTAAGGAGACAGGAAAATGGAAGGCATGTCTTGCCAAAGGAAATCCTTAAAACTCACCTAGTGCCCTGTGTTTTGGCCTAGATCCCATCTCCATGTTTTACAGTAATAAACATCTTGGGAACCCAGATTTATCAATTAATGGTTAGGGGTTCACAGCCCACATGACCACATGTATTCCTGCAGCCTGAAAAGTATAAAGTCTACACATAAGAACCACCACTTCAAATCTTTACTTCCATTTCCTGCACGGGTTGCGGGAAATGTCTCTCCCTTTTCCTTCACTTCTCGCTGATTTATCCTGTTATACTAAATAAATCCTGGCTAAAACTTCCGTCTTGTGGGACTCCTTGTTGTGAGACACCTTGAAATGCTCTTCATGCTTGTGAATCTCAAGGACCTGTGATTTTGCATGGAAACTGGGAATCTGAGGAGCCCCCTCCTCCAGTAACGCCTCCATGATTTGAGTCTCTGAGAAGACCCTGGATCACTTCAGAGATAGCCTTGCCAAAAATGCATAAACCCTGAAGAAATACCAGCTATGTCTAAATTGAGGGTCAAAATAAGCTATAATCTTCACTAAGTGCCAGGGTCGTGTAAGCATAAGCATAAGGACAGCCATGTTAGGACCCGTACTACCTCTGCCCTACTGGAGACACCCCACCACTTACTAGAAAAATCACACCTGGCCCCAAAGAATGCTAAAAAACGACCTATGCCATTGTCACCAGGGGCAAGAGTCAGCTGCTCAACCAACTGACATAATCATCACTTCTCTCCCTGAGCTCCCCTACCAACAAGCCAATCACAAGTTTTCCTGAGCTAACCAGTTTCCTGGTGTCTTCCCACTACCTTCCTATAACCACCCCCAGTCTGTAAGCATCTGCTGGAGACCCCCTTCACAGGTTCCTTCTCCCAAATAAAACCTGTGCCTATCCTTCCATGCTTTTTGTCAGTGTGACAGGTTGTAAAACTCAAAGAGAGATGAATTGTTCTAGACTGAAAAATAACAAAAGATAAGATGACTAGATGCAAATCCCATCTTAGATACTGGACATATCAAAGGGGATGGTTGGACAACTGGTGAAATTTGAAAGAAGTCTGGGGAATAGAAGGTAGTGCTGTATCAGTTAACTGTCTGATTTTGATGGTTTTACTTTGGTCGTGAAGGAGATGTCTCATGTTTTTAGAAATGCATGCATATACTAAACTATTAAGAGGCAATGGAGCATCAGATCTGCAACTTACACTCAAATGATTCAGAAAAAACACACAGGTCATGAGGGATGGGTGTGGAGATTTAGAGGAAGAAAAATGCCAGCAATTAGGGAAACCGGGTGAAAAATATACAGAAATTCTATATAATTTTTGTAAGTCTTCTCTAAGTTTTAAACAATTTCAAAACATAAACTTTTTCTAAAATCTTAAAAGCACGAACCACTGCTTACAAAATATTAAATAAAGAATAATAAAGGTTAGATGGATATGACAATAACTAATAAATGCCAGACATTTGGGACACTGTGCTGAATCATCCTGCAGTCCTAAACTTGCCTTGACCTTGCAGCAGCTGAGGCAGACTGCCCAGCCCAGGCTCCACCAAACAAGAAGTGGCAAGCCATTCTTTGGCTTCTCCAGAACACAGTATTTCTTCCTAATTATCCAAATATTTAGGTGGTACTAATGAGACTATTGCCTAATCACCTCAATAAGAATTGTCTCTAACTTCTATAGACCTTTATTGTCACTTTAGCCATCAACACATTTATTCAAGCCATTCATCAGAAAAATCACCCTTTAAAAACTTCACACATGCACACACACACATACACACACCTTCATAGCCATGTGTGGTGGTACACACCTGCAATCCCAGCCCTTGAAAGGCTGAGGCAGGAGTATCATGAGTTCCAAGCCTGCCTGGGCTACACAGGGATTATAGGTATGTGCCACCCTGGGTGCTGGGATTACAGGTATGTGCCACCATACCTGGCTCTTTTTTTCTACTTTCCACTGCAATCTTCCTGTTTGCATGCTATCAACTGAGTTCAGGGTTCAGATTAGATCAGAGGAAGGTCATACGACTTCACAGATAATAAGTGAGCTTTTATTATATGCCAGCCCATACTCTTAAAAACTTTAAGCATTACACATTTAATCCCTTAAACAACCCTAATGTGGTGGACTGATGAACTAATAAGTGATAAGGAAAGAGTCATAGAAATGCTACTACCAGATAAAACACAGGATGCCTAGTTAAATTTGAAAGTTAGATAAACAATGAAAATTCCCAAGGTATCAACCCCAGTCCCCTTACCAGCACCTTGCCATTGCATCCCTGGACATTCTGAGCTCAGGGAATTCCCATGTTGCTCCCATTTTCCCAGCTCTTGGTCTCTGCCATTCCTCTCCTCCTTCTTGCTCTCACCAGACCTGCTTTTCAGTTGCATTAACTAGGCTCCTCTTGTCTTACCAAACTATTCCTGGTCCCTCTAGAAGTCACCCCAATCCCTACTTATCAGCACCTCCCCTCGTTCCAGTCCCTGTTCTTCCACCACCCTTGTCCATCTGTGATCTCCAGGGCTCCTCTCACCCTAAAAACATGAAAACATTTTACACCATGGTCACCGTCTTCACCATCCATGTGGCCCCTGCAGAACTTTCTCCAGGCTGAGGGCAATGTTTTGTCTCTAGTTTCTTGCCACCTCCTGAAATGTTTTTATCAATCATCAAATGAAATTGGGACAAATGGATATCCTCAGACAAAGGAATGAAGGTGGAGTATGACCACATACCACATGGAAAAATTAACTCCAAATGGATCCCAAACCTAAATATGCAAGCTCAAACTATACAACCTTTAGCAGGAACCATGTATGTGGACATTTGTGGCTTCAGATTAAAAACTAGTTGCTTAGATATGACACCAAAAGCACAAGCAACAAAAGAGTAGATAAATTAGACTTCACCAAAGTTAAAAGCAGTTGTACATCAAGAATGCTACCAAGAAAACACAAACCTGGGCAGGATGACACATTCCTGTAATCCCAGCACTTGGGAGGCTAAGGCAGGAAGACCTCAAGTTCAATAGTGAGACCTTGTCTCAAAAAAACTTTTTTTATTAAAATGAAAGTGAAAGGGCAATGCAAAAAGCAGAGAAAAAATTTACAAAGCATATACCTGACAAAGGTTTAGAATTCAGAATGTACAAAGAACTCTTACAGGTCAACAGTAAAAGAGCAAAAATCTCAATTAAAAAAATGGACAAAAGCTTCAAATAGACATTTCTCCAGAGAAGAAATACAAATGACACAAGCACTTGAAAAGATGTTTAACATTCATCAATAGGGAAATGGAAATTAAACCACAAGACAGTAACTCCCACCCGGCAGGACAGCTGGAATCAGAAAGCCCCAGACAGTAAGGGGCCCTGCGAGGATGTGCAGAAATTGCAGGCTCATCCTCTGCTGTCGGGAATGAGAAGCTCCTCGGCTACGTTGGGAAAGGGTTTGGCAGTTCCTCAAGAAGCTGAGCACAGTGAAAATGGAACAGTGAGACCTGGTGCCAGGAATGGGGGTGGGAGGTAAAAGAGAATGATGGAGGAGTGAATTCAACTAGGCTATATCGTGAGAACTTTTGTAAATGTCACAATGTAGCCCAGTATAACAATAATATGAAAACAAAAATAAAGAAACTTTTAAAAGGAAGCTAAACACATTGTTCCCAAATGACAAGCCACTGTACACTTCAGAATGTGGCTGAGAGAAATAAAAACGTGCTCACACCAACACCCACCCACAGCAGCATTATTCCTAAGAGCTAGAAAGTGGACACTAGAAAGTGGAGCTAGAAAGTGTCACCTGCTGAGTGGTTTTTAGTAGTACCGTCTGCACCACACAGTGGTACCTTGGTTTAGGACAGAGCACATATCTGATAGTCATCCCATAGGACAATGGAGCTGAGAAGTTCCCATCACCCAGAGACGCTGTACCCATCGTAGCAATGTGTGCCGTGGCACAATCACCTCCCAAGGCCATGGTGATTGCTGGTGCAAACAAACCTACTGCAGGTTGAATTAAAACCCCTGCAGCTCATACATTTATGCGCAGCATGATAATTGGTGGTAACAAAGAGCTGTGTTACTGCCTCATGTACTTCTACTACTTGTATCATTATTGTACACTGTGCTCCTTCAACTTGTATAAAAAAGAGTTTGCCATAAACAATCTGCCACAGTGGCCTCGCATACCTTGTCTTTACTGCATCTCTCGTGTTTGGCGATACTGGGTTTGATCTCAGGGCCTCACACTTGCCAGGCAGGCGCTCTATCACTTGAGCTACACCCCCAGCCCTTTTCGCTTTAGTTATTTTTCAGGTAGGGTCTCATTTTTTGTGTGTGTGTGTGGGTCTGGGGCTTGAATTCAAGGCTTTGTGCTTGCACAGCAGGTGCTCTACTGCTTGAGCCACACCTCCAGACCCGGTCTCATATTTTTTTGGTCAGGTCAGACTGGACTGCTACCCACCTACTTACACCTCCTGTATGGCTGGGATGACAGGTGCATGCCACCACGCACGACTTTTTGGGTTTGTTTGATATGAGGGTCTCACTAACTTTTTACCCAGGCTGGTCCTAAACCTCAATCGTCTCAATCTCTAGCTCCTGAGTAGCTGGGATTACAGGCATGAGCCACCATGATTGCATCATTTTCTCTTGTGCTTGATTTAATTCTGTCTTTTGTTCATCATGGCCATACAACCAATAGATTTGCTAATCTAATAGCTAGCTAGCTAGATAGATAGATGCCATATATCTTAAGTGTTACAATACTGTATATCCACTCAATGGAATATCATTCAGTCATAAAAAGGAAGCACTGATAATATGCCACATGAATGAACCCTGAAACACTATGCTAAGAGACAGAAGCCAGTCACAGAAGGCCATGTAGCATGTCTCCATCAAATGAAATGTCCAGAATGGGCAAATCCACTGAGACAGGAAGCAGGTTAGAGGTTGTCAGGGGCTGGGATGGAGGGAATGGAGACAAAATTTCTAAATTTTGTTTCGGATGATGACAATGCTCTAAAAATATTTGATGATGGTTGCACAACTTGTGAAAATACTAAAAGCCGCTGAGTTACGCACTTTAAAGCGGTGAATTTTAAGGTACGTGAATTCATCTCAAATAAAATGTGCTTTTACCAAAACTCACCTTTCTCCCAAAGTCAATCAGGGCCCCACTTGCCCTAGGAAAAAACAGTCCCCTCCTCTCCTTCTTTTTTAGCCACAAATGGAGGTGACCAGGAGTCACGTCCCTAAAGTACCCTGCCCTCCAACTCCAGTCCCAGGCCTGGGCACCAGTGTCTTCCTGCAGCAAGAGAAGCCATCCACGTCAAGCAATGTCGTCCACCTCTCCACTGGAAGTTGGTGCCTCCCTCCTGGTCGGGAGCCACACCCCACTCTCCCCCCATCCTGCTCATCCACTGGGCCTTCCTCTCGCCACAGGTTTCCATCTGCCCAGATGCAGAACATACACGTGCACAAGAACACTCCCGGCACCCAGACCCCTGCAATCCATCCATCTTCCCCCAAGAACAGGACGATGAAGCCCCACCACCCCCTGCTTCTCACCTCCAGGTCCCCAGAACTTGCCCCAAGTGGCGGCCACGTGCCACCCACTCTCCACCAAAGCTGCAGCACAAAGTCCACTCCACTTTTTTCTCCCAGTGCCAGGGTCCAGCTTCGTTACACCCAAGGCCCACAGTGAGTAACTGACTCACTTCCAGCTCTGGCTGGCTCCAAACTCAGTGCTCTCTCTACCGTGCTATTACTCCCTCCAGCTGTGGCTCCTCTGGTTCTCCTCCATCTCTTCAGGCCTCTCTCCTCCTTCCTGCCAGCTTAGGGACTTGTCAGTCCCTACCATCCTGTTGTTAGCTCTCTTCATTAAGCTTACATGTTCTCCCTGAGTAACCTCATCCACCCATCTCCTTCTCCAGACCTCGGATCCATTCTGGGCTCCCTTCCAGCTGATTGAAGGGAGGTTGGAAAGCAGCCCCTTGCTGTCAGCAGAGCTACACTGGGCCCTTATAGAGCACCCATGAGCCCCTGAGCTGCCCTTCCAGCTGGGATGGGATGGAGCACTCATATGTTCTCCCCAAATTCCCCAAATTGCTGCTTCAATTTCCCCTGCTGTTGCCTTATTTTGTTTTCTGTCCTTGCTGTGATCTGAATGTGTCCCACAAAGTTCATGTGTCAGAAATTCAATCCTCAAGGCAACAGTGTTGGGAGGTGGGGTCTTTGGGGATGCATTTAGGGCATGAGGACTTCACCCTCATGAATGGATGGATGCCACTATGAGGCGGGCTTATAGAAGAGCCATCTGTTTTCTGCCATGACAGGACACAGCAAGAAAGCCCTCACTGGATGCTGGCACCTTGACCTCGGACTTTCAGCCCCTATGAGAAAGTAAATAACTGTTCTTTATAAGTTACCCAGACTCCAATATTTGGTTATAACAGCAGAATGGACTAAGAAAATCCTCACAGCTCTGCTGACATTCCCTTTACTTATGTTCAGCCTTGGCATTTCAGTCTTCATGATCAGCAAACAATTTTCCTTCATTTCTTGACTCACGCACTGAATTTGATATTTGACAGCTCCTATTCTGAACTTTGAAATTACTCTTCCACACTCAAAGCCTGTGTGATACCCACATAAATGGCCTGCAGACACTTCACATTCAAAATGCCCAACGCAAAGCCTATTGTTTTTTGCTGAACCCCTCCTGCACCCCAAATTTGGCTCCAAATCTGACTTTATCCAAGGCTGTCAAGTCTTCCTACTCCTTTACCACCACCCTCCACCTGAGGATCTCTCACCAACGCCTTTGCCTGGAGCCCAGTCTCCTCCTCCCACTGGATCCAAGCTGTCACCATCTTTCATGTGACAAGTTGCAGATGCCCTGCCAGCTTCCTCACTTCCACCATCGCTCCCACCAGCCAACCCTTTTAAAACCTTAGCCATATTATGTCACTGTCATTCTCCAGATCACACAGAGGCTTTCCATTTTCATCACAGTCAAAGCCCACAGGATTAACCAAGCCCAGCCTATCCTGGCCCCAGTGCAATCCCAGCAAGTCCTCTGTCTATATATCTCCCTGGCTCACTCTGCCCAGCCACACTGGCCCTTGCCCTTCACCAAGAGTTCTAGGCAGACTCTCCCTTGAGGACTTTGCACAGCTCTTCCTTCTGCAGGAAGCACTCCTCCACGGAGAGCCTCCTGGCCAACTCCTTCAAGACCTCCTTTACTTCTTGGCACGGCTTTCCCCTTTCCACAAGAGGTGGACTCTTGTGCCACACCCTATCCCCCCGATTCTCCCTGCACTGTTCTGCTTGCTTCTGCATATTTTAATTATCATCTAGCATACTTTTAACATATGCTATTCCACTTATTGCTGTCTCTTTCCTCCTCTTCCTCCATTAGAAGGTGGCTGATGAAGACCAAGGATTTTTGTCTATTTTGTTCACTACTATGTCCCAAGAGCTGGAGCAATACCAGGCTCCCTCTTCGTAAATACTTGTGGAATGAATGTACCCCACAAAGTCAGTCTGTGAGGTTGCCATGCTCCAGCCCCATCTTCCCGGTTCCACAGCTGCTCTTAGTCCACGCCTTCTCACTCCTCACCAAGCAGTCATTTTTCTACCAGACTCCTCCCACCTGTAGGAAATTCTTCACACTCCTGCAAAAAAAAAATCTCTTCAAAATGCACATCTAATCATGTCATCTGGCCGAGAACCCTGCAGAAGGGTTTCAGATGATATAGCTCAACCTGCTCCAGAACAGAGGAAGAAAGGCTGCTACATTCTAAAAGGTCTGCAAAGTGTTTCAGTCATGAAGCTTGAGAGGCTGCAGTGGAGCCCAGAGGCACAGCACATGCTAGGTATGCATAACCCTGGTTCCACGTCCAGCACCGCACACCAGCCCCCCACCCCAAAGATGAGGCCATATAAGAAAAAAAAAAGTAAAACAGTGCCACTTGAAATCTTATAAGGAAATAAAAGTTAAAACAGTAGCATGTTCACCACCCTTCATGTCTTCCCTGTGCAAGATGTATAATGAAACTCAGAGACCTCAGCACACCACCCCCCGCCCCGCACCCTCAAGTCTGGCCTCTGCACGCTTCTGCAGCTTCATCTCCTGAAGGTCCTCCCCTTCCTGCTGCCTCTGTCCTCAGCTTTTGTCTGTGAGCCCAGAGAGTCCTCCTGACAAATACCAACTCCACACCTCCATTTATTTTCATCCTTCTGTCTAGTCCAGTCCCTCTCATGACCAAAAAGTCTATGCTTACCTCAGATTCAACCTCAGAAATCACGTCATTTATGTTAGAACCCCACCCTACTTCTGTCCATTCAGTTCACCCAACAAAAATATGTTGGGTTCATCTACATCCCAGCAGAGGAAATTCAAAAGTCAACAAAGAGACACAGTTTCTACCAGGGAGAAGACCAACATGAAACAAGAAACAACTCTAATACTTAGGCCACCTTCCTACAGATCCAGCAGTGTGTTACATACTAGCCGCCCTCACAACCCTCTAAGAAGGGACTCTTCATAGGTCAGGCTAATAGACAAGGAAAACAAGGTCCAGAAATCTCTTCATATAATCTATGCAGCAGGAAAATAGTAGAAACAGGATTTGAACTCTACTTCCAGTCCTGAGTACAGAGTGTCAACAGCTGTGAGAGACATAAACAGAGATACACAGAAAGTAACAAGAGGAGGCATGTCACTTTAAGACTCTACTATCTAACACAGTTTCCATTGGCTATGAGTAGCTACTAATGCTAGTCCAAATGGAGGTGTGTTGTGTTAACAAAATGCCTAGCAGACGCCCAAGACTTAGTATAAAAACACACAAACACTGGTGGAGTGGCTTAAGTGTAGAGCACCTGCCTACCAAGCGTGTGGTCCTGAGTTCAAACCCCAATCCAAAAAAAAAGAAACACATACATACATACATGCACAAAGAATGCAAAAGATGGCATTCATAGTTTTGTACTAATTATATACATTTTTTTTTTGAAACAAGGTCTCACCCTGTAGGCCAGACTTGCTGGAACTCATGATCCTCCTCCTGCCTCAGACTCCCTGGCACTAAAATTACAAGCATGCGCCACCATGCCTGGCCTGATTACATACTGACAATATTCCAAAATGTTGTTAATTTCACACATTTCTTTTTCCTTTTTAAATTGGTTATCAGGAAGGATAACATTGCACACGTGACTTGCATTGTGGCTCCATCCCACTTCCATGGATGGCACTGCTTTGGATGGGGGAAGCCTTTCTGCAGGGCTTTCCGAAAGAGCCTGCCTTACAAATGAGAAGCTATGAGCTCAAACCCTAGTCCCACAAAAAAGTGCAAAGGCATAGTTTGTCTTTTTCAATTTCACTGAGCCTTAGTCGAGTTTTCCAAAGGGTGTGTGATGTCTGATAATATCACTGTAACACCAATGGCTAAGGAAATACGTCTGTGTATTCTTACATTGCTAGAACTTTCTAAAGTAGTAGATCCAGGTCAAACATACATATATTTTCAGATTTTAAGTCCATGCTTAGGGTTTCTGCTCCTCTTCCTAGTTCTTTTCCATCCATCTGCTGTAATCCCTCATTATTCTCCTATAAACAGCTGTTTTGGAATACCAAAGTGTTCCTGAAGCTGAATGGAGACAAAAGTAAGAACTCTGTACACCTTATTGTCATCTTTTGTAGTAATTTTTAAATAGTCTCTAAATTTATTATTATTATTGTATTATTGGCAGTAGTAGGGACTGAACTCGCAGAGCGCTCCACAACTGGGACCATGCTCTAGCCCTCCATTATAAAGTTTTATCTGAGACTTTGTTGTTTAGCATATTTTATTCTGAGGGCTGGTGGAGCGGCTCCAGCAGTAAGAGCGCCTGTCAAGCAAGCCTGAGGCCCTGACTTCACACCCCAGTACCGCCAAAAGAAGAAAAAAGAAGAGAATATTTTATCCTGAGTTCAAACCCCAGCCAAAAAAACAAAACCAATTGAGCATCTGCCTAGACACTTCACAACGCATCTATCTTATTTATAGCATTTTTTATATTTAAAGGTGGGCTGCAGCTCCTGCTTTAGCACACACAAAGGCTCTGGGCCTGGGTTCCACCCCCAGCACGACAAACAGAAAAAACAAGAGAAAGAAAAAAGAAAAAGGGTTTCAGCTTTAGAAAAAGAGGTTGGGAGACTCCATTTCTAACCACAGCTGTATTCTCTACACCTAAAGATGACGAAGATGAAATTGACACATCAGAAGGTAACTTTGGCCATTTTCCATTTTAAAATGTTATTTATATTAACTTGGGTCAATTAACTTATTATCAGGCTTATTGTTGTTCCAATGAGCTTATTATTGTTATTGGGTTTATTATTTTAATGAATTAGTAACATTTTAATTGCCAGCTTTAATTTCCAATATGACAAATATGGAGAGATATAATACATACGAACTCTTCTCTGGGGTCCTCAATCATGTTTAAAAATATCAGTGCTTCCTGGGAGCGGAGCCCTGAGAGCAGTGATGGAGCAGGGGCTGAGTGAGGCTGGGACTGGGGGAGAACCCAGCATGTGACATCCTGGAAGTCAGAAGAGCAGTTCAAGATGGGGTGTCACGGGATAAAGAGGCCCCTGTACACTGGCCTAGGTCTTTTTCTTCTTCACATAGGTGAGAATGGTTGGCTCCAGTTTCACCAGCACCAAACTCAACTAATTGTTTTACAATTGCACATCTAATTGTTTTACATAGAACCCAAATAAGCCCATTTTAAGCCATTTTGAGCCTTCCTGCTTTGCATACTCTAAAAAAGTGCACCCAGCCTCTGCTAGCCCGAGAGAAGTACAAAGGACCCAGAGCTTCTGCCCTCCGGAACTCTTAGACCAGAAATTCCCCACGTGCTGCTAAGTGGCCTCACTTGGACACATACTCACCCCACGCCATGTGATGTCCCCATTCCCCCAGAGGTCCCTTGCCCCTTCCCCTCTGGATGGGTGGAGACCACCCTTGTGTCTGGAAGTCCACCAGCTGTGAAGGACTTTCCCTCTCAGACAACTTAGCACAGTGCCATCTGTGTGCTACTGCCATCTCATGGTCACATGTCCTCCTTGCCCAGTTCTAATCGTCCTCAACCCAGGCAGACAGCCTGACCTAGCCTGCTGGTTATCAGCTAAGATAATGGCAGGAGGGAGCCCTTGAATTCATTTCGACCTTGACAAGCTTTGGTAAAGATGGACGAAGAGTTGAGTGTGATATCCAAAATGTGCACACACTCTTATGCCACCAGAAAAAAGACAAATATCCCCACAGAAAAATAGACACAGATTATAAACAGGCAGTTTCCAAAAGGAAGGCTGCAAACAACCAGTAACCAGATGAAGAGGTGTTCTAGTCTCTAGCACTGGGGAAAAGGCAAATGAAAATCCTGAGAGATCGTTTCTAACCTGTGCTGCTGGCAAGTGTTTAAGGTGATATGCACTGGTGAACTTATGGGGAAACAGGTAGGCCCCTCTACAGCTGTGAGAGCACAAAACAGACAGTCCTTCTCTGGGGTAACCTGATGACACCTAGAATAAAGTTATGACTTGGGAGTTTTCTCTCTCTCTTTTTTTTTTTTTTTGGTGGTACTGGGGTTTGAACTCAGGGCCTCACCCTCGATAGGTAGGTAGACCCTCTACCACTTGAGGCACTCCACCAGCTCAGAAGTGCTCTCGTCAACATCTACCCTTGAGAAATGCACACATGCACCAACAAGAATGTGTGAGGTTCCAGAAGCATTGCTCATCATAAAGAAAAGCTGGGGATGGCAGGAAAATGGCTATTTACTCTGTGACGCTCTCATAGCGGTGAGTCAGAACTCACACTCTGCAGGCAAAAGCCTGACTTGTGCCATCACTCCATGACGTACTGAGCACATAGCCTTCAACAAGATCCCTCATGTCTGTGTGCCTCGGTTTCCTCATGAAAATGAAGTGACCAATTCCTATTTTCCAGGATCATGGAAAGACCTGAAAAAAGTAACCAGATGAAAAACAGTGACAACAGGGCTTGGGACACGGTTGGGCTCAAAAAAATTTAGCTGTTATCATTAGCATCAGCAGTTAAAAGATGCAATTTTATATGAACTACTATAATTTAGATGTGCTAAGTAGGCTTCAGAAACATGAGAAGAGGAAAGGGACACATTTTCTGATCCAGATTGGTATCGCTTATGCGAAACACACAGAAATAGACATATATATGGAAATATAGCCAGCTGTCCACATCTGCAGATTCCTCACCAAGGATTCAACCAACCACAGACAGAAAATACTCAGAAAAATAATGTCACCTTGTTGCTGACACATACCAGGTAGATGGCAGAGAGTGTACTGAACGTGTAGATATTGTTTCTTCTCATTCTACATTATATATACACTATAACTCTATTTATGTGGCATTTACATTGTATTAGATATCTTGTGTGGCAGGGTGCACACAGGTGATATGCAAATCCCACACCATTTTACATAAGCGACCTGGCTGGCTGATATGAAGGATGGCTTTCTATAGGAAAGAGGAGAGGATACAGAGGAATGGACAAAACAGGGGAGGGCCCAGGATGGGGACAGGAGTCAAAGGGCGCCTTGTTTCTGTGTTTCCAAATCCATGCCTATGTCACGCACATAAAGTCACTTCCTACGGCAGCGAGTGGGAGGTGGAGTAGAGACCACACGCAGAGATCAGTCCTTAGAAAAGCTGGCTTTTAGGGGTGCCAAGAAGGAGCAGGGTTTTGTGAGTTTTGCTGTCGCTGTTTAATGAATCTGTGGAAGCATGTGTGCTTGCTGGTAGAAATGACCCTGCAGAAAGTGACAGTGAGCTGGACAGCTCCAGGAGACTGGAAGTGATGGCACTCAGGGCATATGTGAACAGAATGGCCACAAGAAGAGGGACCTGTCTTTGCTGTGAGGAGCAAGAAAGGGGGAAGGGAGAACCCTGAGGCTGGAGATGGTGTGGAGAAGGAGGCAGGAGGGCACCTCTTGCTGCCCCTGTTGCCTCCAGGAGTGAAGCAGAGTCACCTATGAAGAGAAGGAAGGTGGAAAGAACGTGCAAGACTTGAGGGGGGAAAAGAAAAGTATTTTAGCCTGGTGTGGTGCTACACAGTTGTAATCTCAGCACTCAAGAGGCTGAGACAGGAAAATCATTAGTTGAGACCAGCCCGTGCTTCACAGTGAGTTTTTTTCTGGTATTTTTATTCTCAGTACTGGGAATTGAACTCAGGGCCTCGTGTTTGCTAGGCAAGTGCTCTACCTCTTGAGCCACTTTCACTTTGAAGTGAAAGGAAAGAAGGAAGGGAGGAAGAAGGAAGGGAGGAAGGGAGGGAGGGAGAGAAGGAAAAGAAATAGAGCATTTCTCTTTATACTGGAGAGGATATATGTAAGTCTGTAGTCCATTGCTATAACAAAGCACCTGAGTCAGGATAACGTACAAAAGAAAGAGGTTTATTTGGCTCACAGTTTTGGAGGCTGAAAGTCCAGGGTTGTTCAGACTCTGGTAAAGGCCTCATGGTGAAGCTATCATAGTAGTAGCAAGTGTGAAAGGAAAACACATGACAAGACAGGAAGCCAGAGCAAGGACTAGGGTCAATCTTGCTCTTTTATAACAACTCATTCTCAAGTGAATTAACTGGGACCCCATGAGAACTTCCTTAATCCCTTCCAAGGGCATATCCCCAATGACCTAACCACCTCCCGCTAAGCCCCACCTCTTAAGGTTCCACCACCTCAGCGCCACCACATGGGGACCAAGCTTCCAGCGATGAACCCTGAGGGACACACATGCAAACACACCCAAACCATACCAGGGTTGAATTCCATGCAGCCATAATTTTAAAGAAAATAAACCCTTCCCAGTTCAGCACCCCACAGCAAAGCTACCATATTGCTACCATGGCCTCATCAATGGTGCGCTAAGCATTTGTGCACACATCCACCTCCTCCTCACACGGTGCGCTCAGCTAAGGCCTCTGAGCCCCTGCGCAGGAAAGCATTTCACACACAGTGCTCCACTCAGCCTGCACGCCAGCCCTCTGAGGTCACTATGTTCATACCCACTTTTCAACTGAGGAAAAGAGGACTTCCCAAGAGGCCACCATCTGCTATAACAACAGTGACAACAAAAAGCTTGCCAGCACTTGTGAAATTCATCCCAATCTTTAAATTTCATGAATTAAGTTTGAGCTCAGTGCTGGTAGCTAACACCTGTCATCCTAGCTACTTGGGAGAATGAGATTGGGAGGATCGTGGCTCCAGGCCAGCCCATGCAAATAGTTCACAAGACCCCCATTTCCAAAATAATCATAGCTAAATGGACTGGAGGTATGGCTCAAGTGGTAGAGCGCCTGCTTTGCAAGCTCGAAGCCTGAATTCAAACCCCAGTCCCTCCAAAAAAGAAAAGAATTAAGTTTGAAACAATACATTGGCCTGGACTTGTTTTTCTACAGAAATACATTTTCTTACCTAACAAACTGGCCAGAAGGAAGGAAAAAGAAACAACTGGACATAATGTCAAATTTTAAAGTATCCTAAAAAAATGATCCTGTGACCTACTGGGTCTGAGTTTCTAGAATGTCTCCACATTGCTCTATGTGGTTCCAAGTCTGGATTATTCCATACACAGCTTCATTCCTGTGTGTTCCATGGATATGAACAAAAACACCACAGGCCAATTAAAGGTTATTACAAGAAATGACATTAGAAAGATGTCCTTTGCTGGTGCTCAGCTGTTCATCTACACCGGCTGAGATCACACAGCCGTGCCCACGCTAACAGGTACCGAGCAAGCTCAAGCCTTCGAGGGCCAGGGGCTCCTTCTGGAAACCCTGCTTGGGTCGTTGTCTCACTGAAGCTGAGGGAAGTTACTGAGCACACATGTCCATGAGAGGTTTGGGGTTTTTTGAAGTTGTTTGGGTTTTTGGTGGGAGTGGGGTTTGAACTCAGGGCTTTGTACTTGCAAAGCAGGTGCTCCACTTCTTCAGTCACACCTCCAGTCCATTTTTTTAGATTATTTTTTCCCCAGCCATCTTCACTACCAGCTTCAGCATAATCATATGCACTGTAAGGAATTTGGTTCACTTGGAAAAAAAAATTAAGTTAAAAAAAATCCAACAGTTTAATGAATGGGTTTTGGCTCCACTGAGTTTAACGACATGGCAATAATTCTGAACTTGGCTTCAGTTTCTATTAAAAGATAATAGATGTAAAAAAGGCAGTTTGACCAGTAGCTCCAGACACAACGCTCCAACTTCCATGGTCATGAAGACCATAGAAATACAAGGTGCCCAGTAGTTCTGTAAAACTTAGGCCAACCACCACTCAGGACCAGACTCTTGCAAGAGCCTTAGGTCTGTGGCTGGTTAGATTTGTCGTTCCTTTCTCTGCTTTTCTGATGCTTGGCGTCCAGCCACAGTCCTGCTGACCTCCCAGGGCCAGCCAGGTCCTAGTCACAGGAGGGCCACTCCCAGGTTGCTGCCTGTCATATGCAGGGTCCACACCCTCACCTGCCTCCCTTGTGGAGCCTTCAACACCCCAGGGTCATATACCAGATAACCGGGGACAGTCTCCATCTCCCAAGGTCTCCCAAAATGTCCTTAAGGCTGCTTGCCCTGCCTCTCTGTTCCTTTGCAGTAACCCCAACAAAGGCTCCCTTGGCCTCCCACTGGGCACTGGTGCGTCCCGAGAGCCCTGTGTGGTGCCCTTTGACTCCTGCCTTGAGGGATGCGTAAGTAGAAAAACTTCCTCCAGATCCTGGGTTCGATCCCCAGCACAAGATAATAAAAATAAAGTGAAGAAATAAAACCTTTACCCACGTAACAATTTTTTCCATGTCAGCATGTCTTATCACACCTGATTAGAGCAAATCCCAGGTACATGTTAAAACAGCTGGTCAGGAAGGAACTGGTGGAGAGGGGAGAGAGGCTGCCTCAGCCAGTCCTGGTCTGGCAGCTGAGGTCAGGCTGCCCAGGCAGTTTTCACACATCAGGACCAAAATGAGAAAAAAAAAGGACAATACATTTAATGTATCAAATATACATATTTATAAAATCTAGAGCTAATGTCCTTTTGTGGTTGGTGCTAAGATGGCCTTCGTTTTACAAGATGAAACTAACTGGTACTTTTTTAAAGTTTTTTTTTTTTTTTTGTCCTGGTGTTTTGAGACAGGGTCTCACTTTGCTGCCCAGGCTGGCCTAAAACTCACAATCTGCCTCATCTCCTGAGTGCTGGGATTATAGGCGTGTACTACCACATCTGGCCCTTTTTTAATGTTCTTATTTGACAACACAAAACATTGCAATGCTTCCATTATTTATCAAATGTCTTTTTAAAATGGGACTGGAGCATGAAAGTCAAAATCTGAAACCACTGCACCAGACAATGGGGACTGGGTAAGGAACTGGTGTGTGAATGACTGGTATGCGTCATTAGAGAGGAACAAAAGCAGTCTTCCCTATGTCTGCAAAGCATGGATTCCAAAGTGGTCCTACCAAATGGAAGGTAAAGTACAAAGGGACAAATGTCAAGCTTATGAAAACTACTGCAGAATAAGGGAGAGAAGATACTGTCCTGAAAATAAATACTTCAGGAGACTGTTTGGTATCATCAATGAAAGGCAAAAACACGAGGCCACAGGAATTTTTTGGCTCCTTTACAATCTTATGGGACCACCTACGTCGATGCAGTCCATTGTTGGTCAAAACGTTATTTGGCATATAAGGGTAGTTGTCAAAAATTGATCTGTCACTCACAGCAACAGGTGGTTGTCCATCCCATCCCCTCCTGTACTGGGGGTTGAACCCAGGGCCTGGCACATGGTGGGTAAGTACTGTACCACTGAGCTGCACATCCAGCCCTGAGCAGGCTGGGTGTTTTCAATATCAGGCAACTCCACTCTTTTTTTTTTCTTTTGGCAGTACTAGGGTTTGAACCCAGGGCCTTGTGCCACGCCCCCAGCCCTTTTGCTTTAGTTATTTTTCTGATAGGGCTTCATGGGGATTTTTGCCCAGGGTCAGGCTCAGATCATGACTTTCCTGTCTTTGCCTCCCACATTGCTGGAATTACAAGGCATAGCCACCACACCTGGCCCCAGACAAAGCCACTCTTGTCTTGGATGGATCAAGACAAAAACAAGACCACTCCAGAGTCATATCGAATAAAGTGTGAAATTGTTCAATTCACAAAACACCACCCTTTCCCTACCCTAACTAGTACAAGTAACCACTGATTTTGTTTTTGTGTTGTTGTTTTTTTGTTTTTGTTTTTTTTTTTTGGTAGCATTGGGATTTGAACTGAAGGCTTTGTGCTTGCTAGGCAGGCCCTCTACCACTTGAGCCACTCCACCAGCCCTGTTTTGTGCTGTGTACTTTTGAGATAGGGTCTCACAAACTATTTGCCCAGGGCTGACTTTGACTCACAATCTTCCTGATTTCTACCTCCTGAATAGCTGGGATTATAGACGTGAGCACCAGTGCCTGACTCACCACTGATTCTTTCACAACAGCTTTAACCTCAGACTAATCTCTCTTCCCATAGATAGATTTACTGAAACACTCAACCATAGAGTCATCCCCACTTTCTGACAGCACCCTAACCAGAAGGAGTCACCTCCTTGAGCCCCCAAATCACTCTCCAACACCCTCTTACAGAGCCACTCCACAGCTCCACGTGGATGTGCTCTCCCTCGCTGCAATAAGTAAGAAACCTAGGAGTTCACCCAGTGTATTCCCGATGGCCAGTGACTGAAGGACACTGGCAATAAGCTCAAGTATGGAGGAGACGATGATTCTCCCATGGTGGGGAGCCTCTCTCTCAAACAACAGTGAACACGGGATGCCTTCACGTGAAACCAGAAATCATGCAGGGGACTGTAGCACTCCGATCGATGGAACCAGGGTAGGAAGGGAAATAACTAATAAAAACACAGGCAAATGCATAAGAGGACTGTGAGCCACAGATAATAAAACCATCCAAAGAGAATCAATGCAGAATGATTAGAACCAAGAATTAGTTCATTACAGTGACCTGTTTCTAATTAATATAAAACTCAAAAGTCTCCCAGAACATAAATTATAAAATATAATGGAAGATTTCCCATTCACAGTGGCAACAAAACATCTGGAAATAAATTTAGCAGAAAATTTCACAGGAATTAAGACATAATATAAACTTAGAAAGACTTAACTTAAAAATAAATTAGCCTTGTAATAATTCAATAGATAAACTTTATAGAATTCTGAAAAAAATTATAGCCATAAAGGAGAGACCCTAGCCCCAAAATAACCAAAGCAAAAAGGCCTGGGGGCATGGCTCAAGTGGTAGAGCACCTGCCTGGCAAGTGTGAGGCCCTGAGTTCAGAACCCGGTACTGCTCAAAAAAATTATACTCAGATTTCTATAACTGATAATATCTTTAGTGTAAAATGCATTTGAACAGTGGGGAAATGAAAAGAAAAGATTTTTAAAAGCTACAGTAGCTAAAGCAGCATTGAGTTCAGTAAGGAAGATCAATAAAACAGTAGAAAGCCAGAAACACATCCAGGTGTACATGAGAGGTTAAGAATACCAAAAGGTAAATGGGAAAATAAAGTATTTAATAATTAGAATTAGAAAAACTGCTATTTAGAAAGTTAACTTATACCTTGATCTTTAAGTTAAAGTTCCCAAATTAAAATGTAAATAAGCTAGGCGCTAGCAGCTCACACCTGTAATCCTAGCTATTTGAGAGGCAGAGATCAGGATGCTCATGGTTCAAAGCCAGCCTGGGCAAATAATTAGAGAGACCCTATCTCGAAAATACCTACACTAAACAAGGCTGGTGGAGCGGCTCAAGTGGTAGAGTGCCTGCTTAGCAAGCACTGAGGTCCTAAGTTCAAACACCAATACCACCACCACCAAAAAAAAAAAAAAATGTCTAAATAAACATGAAATCCAAAAAGACTTTAGGAGAAAAAAAATAGGTAAATATATACACTCGTGGTCAGAATGACAATAAAGGCAAAAATTATGCCCCAAAAGATGAATTGATTCAACAATATAAAATTTAAATTTAGATGTCAAAAAATAAAAGCCATTAAAAGACTAGAGGCAAAGACAAAATGTGTAGCAGGTAACATTAACACGGACAAATTTTAATAGGCAATTTTTACAAATTAATGTTTAAAATATGAACACAGGAAAGTAGGCAAACAGCAGAATACCACTTGCCACCTATAAACTTGGAAAATAGCTCTAAGAACTATGATACCCAGTGATACCAAGAATGCTGAAAAAAGTATTTCCAAGTATTCTTGGTGGAAGTATAAAAATAGAATAATGTAATTCAACAAAACACAATCTGTGGTCATTTCTAGGTAGAAAGATTATCAATGTTATTTTTCTTTTTTTAAATTTGCTGTCAATGTTATTGAAGATACACATGTCCCTTTTGTCATTTGATTCTATCTCCAGAATCAAAATCTCTGTGCATCCAAGCACACAGTCAACATAGTGAAAAAGCAACCTACTGAATGGGAGGAATACATGCAAATCAAATTTGTGATAAGGAGTTTATATATATTTATATATATATGTATATATAAAGAGCCAGGTGCCAGTGACTCATGCCTATAATTCTAGCTCCTTGGGAGGCAGACATCAGGAGGTTCGAGGTTTGAGGCCAGCCCAGGAGAATAGTTCACCAGACCCTATCTTGAAAAAAATCATCACAAAAAAAGGGCTGGTGGAGTGACTCAATTGGTAGGCCCTGAGTTCAACCCCAGTACTGCAAAATAAATAAATAAACAAATAAATAACTCCTGCAACTCAACAATTAGAAAAACAAAAACAAAGAAACAAACAAAACACGCTCAAAAGTGTTAGGCAAAGGACTTGAATAGACATTTCTCCACAGAAGACATACAAATGGCCAAAAAAAGAAACTACTTCCAACACGACTAACCATTATGGAAAGGCCAGTCAAAATGAATGGGAGATCCACCTCCTATCCATTAGGACAGCTACATCCAACAAAGACAAAGCAAAATCTAGCTGAGTACGATGGCACACAGCTATAGTCCCAGCTACTCAGGAGGCTGAGGCAGGGGGATCCCTTGGGCTCAGGAGTCTGGGCCAGCCTCAGCAACACAGTGAGAGCCCATCTCCAAAAAAAGGTGTGGGTGAGGGTGTGAAGAAACAGGAGTCCTATGCACTGCGGGCAGGAATGCAAAATGGTACAGGTGCTGTGGAAAACCAAATGGTGTTCCTCGAAGATTTTAAATGAGTTACCAGATGGTCCAGCAGTCCTACTTGTGGGAAATCTACTCAAAAGCAGGGTCCCACAGAGACCTGCACATCACGCTCACAGTGACGCTCTCAGTGACAGCCAAAAGTGGAAGCAACCCCAGTGTGGGTATGGGCGCATGGATGAATGGGTCATTCTGTTGAACAGAACGTGGTCCAGAGAAACAATGAAATAGCATTCAGCCGTAAAAAAGGAAATTCTATTGCATGCTGTAACATGGAGGAACCCCGAGGACACTAACGCTAAGTGAAATAAGCCAGTCACACACAAATAATGCACTATTCCACTTGTAGGACGCTCCCAAAGCAGTCCCTCCGGGGAGGCAGAAAGCACCTGTGAGTTGCCAAGAGTTGGGAGAAGGGGAGAATGAGGGTCATTCATTGTTGGATGGGTACAAGGTTTCAGAAGAGAATTTATTTATTTATTTATTTATTTATTTATTTATTTTACTTTTTTGGTGGTGGTACTGGGGTTTGAATTCAGGGCCTTGTGCTTGCTAAACTGGTGCTTCACCACTTGAGCCACAACTCCAGCTCTTTCAGCCATGGCTATTTTGGGGATAGGGTCTCTCATTTTTGGCCTTGGTCTTGACCTTAATCTTCCTACACACTTCCGGTGTAGCTGGGATCACAGTTGTGCCCAGCTATTAGTTGAGATGGGGTCTCCCAAACTTTTTGCTCAAGGTGGCCTTGAACCACAATCCTCCCATTTCTGCCTCCTGAGCAGCTAGGATTATAAGCATGAGTCACTACCCTAGCACTGGGTGAAAACTGAAAAGAATTCTGAAGGCTGCACTGCATCATGAATATACAATGCTGAACCGTGCACCTAAACTCATTAAGATAGTAAACTTTGTATATGGTTACCAAATAGAAAACATTTTAAATTGAATTAACTCTCCAAATTCGTTTTTAAATTCTACTTGTTGGTTGCTGCCTTCCTCTCCACCATCCTTGCCACTGCAAAATCACTGGTTAGGGGAAGGAAAATTTCAATTTTATTAGGTATACTTACGTAAAAGCATGTTTCTGTAGATCCATACCTATGCACACACACAATGAGGGAGTGCTCCTTATATAAACAGGATCAGAAGGAGGAAAAGGCTTACTCAGTGCACAAAAACTCTTGAGATTACTAAGATGTTGTAAAAACTACCCTAAATGAATTTCAAAGCCCCCCAAGGGTTTTGTTACATGAATACAATTGTAAGAAATAAGTTCCTGGAAGTCGCCTGCTAGAGTTTAGTTGAGCTCGTAGTTTTTAAGAGCAACCAGGGACAATGCAACAACAGAAGCTTGAGCAACAAAACGTACATGAATTGGATTTCATCAAAATTAAGAACTTTGATGCTTCAAAGGACACTATCAAGAAAGTGAAAAGGTAATCCACAGAATGGGTGAAAATATTAAAAACCATATATCTGATAAAGGTGTACTGTCCAGATTACGTAAAGAATCTATACAAGATGGGCCCCAGTGGCTCACGCCTGTAATCCCAGCTACTCAGGAGGCTTTGAGATCAGGAGGACCGAGGTCTGAAGCCAGCCTGGGCAAACAGTTTGCGAGACCCTATCTTAAAAATACTCAATACAAAAAAGGGCTGGTGGAGTGGCTCAAGTGGTACAGCACCTGCCTAGCAAGATGAAGCCCTGAGATCGAACCCCAGTGCTGCCCCCCTCCAAAAAAAATCCATACAATTTACTGCAACAAAACAAGTTAAGGTTAAAAGTGGACAGACTGAATAACATGTCTCCAAAGAAGATAGATGAATATCCAGCAAGCACACAAAAAGATGCACGACATGGAGGTGCCAATTCAGACCACCAGGAGATACTAATTCATACCTACCCACATGGTTGCAACTCAAAAAGAGGAAAGTACCAAGTGTTGGGGAGAATGTGCAGAAGTTGGGGCCCTTTTACATTGTTGGTGGAATACAAAATGGCGCAGTCACTGTGGGAAACACTTTGGTATTTCCTCAAACAGAAAATGACCATATGGTCCAAGAATTCCACTCTCAGGTAGATGCCAAGAAAATGAAAACATATGTTTAAATGAAGACTTGTAGAAGAATGTTAATAGCAATATTATTCATAATAGCCAAAAGGTGAGAAAATCCAAGCTGACAAAGAAAAACAAAATGTGATACATACAAAGCAAGGAATATTATTCAGCCATTAAAAGAAATGAAGAGGGAGCTGCTGCGGGGAGGGGGGGCGGCCGCGCGTGCTGAGGTGGGCGAGCGGCCGACATGGCGCCCTCCGGGCGTCTGGTTTCTTTGGTGGCCTTGGTGGTGGTGTTTTGGGGGGCTCCCTGGGCCCACGGCCGGCGGAGCGACGTGCGCGTCATCACGGACGAGAACTGGACAGAGCTGCTGGAAGGAGAGTGGATGATAGAATTTTATGCTCCCCGGTGTCCTGCTTGTCAGAATCTTCAACCAGAATGGGAAAGTTTTGCTGAATGGGGAGAAGATCTTGAGGTTAATGTTGCAAAAGTAGATGTCACAGAGCAGACAGGACTAAGTGGACGGTTTATTATAACTGCTCTTCCTACTATTTATCATTGTAAAGATGGTGAATTTAGGCGCTATCAGGGTCCACGGACTAAGAAGGACTTCATAAACTTCCTAAGTGAAAAAGAGTGGGAGAGTATTGAACCAGTTTCATCATGGTTTGGTCCAGGTTCTGTTCTGATGAGTAGTGTGTCAGCACTTTTTCGGCTATCTATGTACATCAGGACTTGTCATAACTATTTTATTGAAGACCTTGGATTACCAGTTTGGGGTTCATACACAGTTTTTGCTTTAGTGACTCTGCTTTCAGGACTATTATTAGGACTTGGTATGATATTTGTTGCAGATTGCCTTTGTCCTTCAAAAAGGTGCAAACCACAGCCATACTCTTCAAAAAAATCATTACCAGAATTTTCTCAGCCTTTGAAAAAAGTGGAGGAAGAACAAGAGGCTGATGAAGAAGATGTTTCAGAAGAGGAAGCAGAAAATAAAGAAGAGACAAACAAAGACTTTCCACAGAATACCATAAGACAACGCTCTGTGGGTCCATCATTGGCTACAGATAAATCCTAGTTAATTTTTACAGATACCTTAATACTACAGTTTTGACAAAAGCAAAAGATCGATCATTTGTTTTGAAGTGAACTGTGACTTGCTTGTATTTTGCAGGGCTCAGTGTAAGTGATCATAGATTGAACAGTTTTCATTCAGAAAATAAAAGCAACTATAAAAGTGTGGAATTTATGATTTATAAACATGTGGCGGTTTAAACAATAATTTTAGAAAATCTGGTGCCAAGCAGTAAGACTTGTGTTATGTTTATTAATGGTAATCTGTTTCAAGTCTGAGATGAAAAATTATATTTCCCAAGATTTGCATTACTCTGGGGTGTTTAAGAAGATTACTTTAGAGAAAAAGATTTCTCATTTGATATGATTTTTCTCAGTTTCACTGTGTGAAAAAAAAGAACATATTTCCCATAAATGGGAACTTTGCCCCCACTGTCTCAAGAAATTTGTACTTCAATTGAAACTGTGGTCTTTAGAGGTAGAGTTAAAAATTTCCTCATAGATTTTAGATTATGCAACTAATAAAAACTCTCTTGCTTTAATTATAGTTTTCTACACATGATGTAACAGGACATAACTACTGATTTAGGCAGGTTTTGTAAGTCCATGGTATTCTCGGGATTCCTGTAAAGGTTGATTACCCTTTTTGGTCTCTAGTTAAGTGTATGGCTTGTGTTTTTTGTCTTAGGTTACATTTTTTTAAATTGGATGATAGGAAAAGTATGACTGTTAAATTTGCTGTTGGTATATACTATTTTTGTGTGTGTTTGAAACTGAACTGAGAGAACCAACTAATTGAACTGTTAAGATTTTGGCCATCCATTCCAGATTTTACATTATTATTGAACCTTGTCTTGAATTTTTCTTTGCCTTTTTTTTTTTAATTGTGAAGATGGGTATTCCTGATTTTTTATTTGATATTGAAAAGCTTTGTATATTTTGGAAATTCAGAGCTTAATTCGATATAAAATAAAAGTTTGCATTCTACTCAGGAAAAAACATCATCTGTATATTTTCAACATTATCTTTGTTCTCACACTGAGAGTGCTTAATTGATTTTTCAGTCAGTAAATGCCTGATGTTTTAAAATCATAACATTTTCATGTTTTTAAAAAGACAAATTTCCTATTTTGTTATTGATTGCTAATAATATGTGGTATTTCACATGTGGATATCAGCAAGATGAAATAAATAGTTTTCACCTTACAACAGGGGAGGGTGTGATGAACGACCATATTTGCTGCAACGAAGGGAAAAACCATAAACTAACCATTATGTAATAGATGATGTTCTGCCCCTTTTTAGGTTCTCTTTCTGTGTGAATCCATTAGACTTTCAGTATCATAACGTACAAATTTTTTTAAAGGCCTGCCTTCAGAATATTAAATATTCTACCATTGAGAAGTTTGGATGTGTAATTTGCCATGCCTTAGAAAAATATTCTGAGTGCAAAATAAACTTTTCTAAGCACTAAAAAAAAAAAAAATAAAAGAAATGAAGAAAAAGAAATGAATACATAACATAACCTGGATGAACCCTCAAAACAGTACACTAAGTGAAAACACCAGAAATAAATATTGTTTGATCCCATGGATATGAAATGCTCAGAAATGGCAAATCCTCAGAGACATAAAAACAGGTTGGTGGTTTGATAGAGGCTGGAGGTGACGGTGCAATGGGAACTGTCTACTTAATGCTATGCAGTTTATTTGGAGGGTGACAAAAATGTTCTAGGATAAGACAGCCATGCAGCTACATAACTGTGAAAGTACTAAAGTACTGAATTGTTAAAATAAAAATTGGTTAAAATGGTTTGAAAGAGAATTTTATGTTATGTGAATTTTGCCTGAAGAAGAAGAAGAAGAGGAAGAGGAGGAGGAGGAGAATCCAGGCACAGTGTGATTTTCTTTCAGAATGGTTAGTGGATATGAGTAGAAGGAGCCTTAGAGATGGAGGCCAACCCAATGACAGCCCAAGGTCAACAATTGTGCAGGCAGCACAGCTGGCAAAAGGCAGAGCTCAGATGGCAGCCAGGTTCCCTGGCCCCTCACTCAGAGTTCTTCCTCCTGGAAGATTCCTAGTTCACTCGGAATCACAGCCCATGCAAGTTGTGTGTTCACTGGGAAACAACCCCCAAACCTCCTTCAAGGCCAGGCTCTTGCCCTTGGAGGCAGCACCTATGAGCATCTCTCACTCAGCCTGTGCACCCAGGCCTCACCACAGCCGATAAATCACTAATCCAAGTAGCCACCAGCCCCACCTGCCACAGCTTTTACTGATGACCCCCCATTACTTGCTGGGTTTTCATGCTTGTGACCCCTCCAAAATTCACACACTGAAACCTAACCTGGGACTGGAGTAGAAGTGAGACCTTTGGAAGGTGACTAGGTCAAGAGGGCAAAGCTTCATGATAGGATTATAAAAGAGAGATAGAGGCCAGGCTCTATGGCTCACACCTGTAATTCCAGCTACTCAGGAGGCAGAGACTGGGAAGATCAAGGTTGGACACCAGCCTGGACAAAAAGTTAACAAGACCTCATCTCAACCAAAAGCTAACAAGACTCCATACCAACCAACAAACCATGTGTTATGGCAAATGCCTGTCATCCCAGGTACTTGGGAGGCATAGGTAGGAGGATCGTGGTCCCAGGTAAAAAGGAGAGACCCTATCTGAAAACAAAACTAAGCAAAAAGGGGGTTAGGGTGTTACTCAAGTGGTACAGCACCTGCCTAGCAAGCATGTGGGCCTGGTTTAAACCCCAGTACCAGAGAGAGAGAGAGAGAGAGAGAGAGAGAGAGAGATCTGTCCATGTGAGGAGGCAGCAATATGGAGACCTCACCAGACAGTGCATGGATCTGCCAGCATCTTGACCTTGGCCTTCAGCCTCCACAGCTGTGAGAAATCATTTCTGTTATTTAAGCCACATAGTCTGTGGCAATTTGCTACAACAGCCCAGACTGACTTAGACAATGATTTACATCAAGAAAAGTCCCAGTGCCAGCACAGTGCTCTAATCTTAGAAAGGGCCGTCATTCACACTGTTCAGTGCTGGCCTGCATCCCAGTGATAGCTGAAGACGTTTCTTGTGTTCAAAAACTGATGGTCAGAATATCAGCATTTTAGTGTACATTCACAAAGACAAGTCAATAGTGCATCTGATAAATGACTTCAAAGGCAAAAAAGCAAAAGCAAGAATGTAGACAGTCAGAAATTTTTTGCTGTAGTTATTCCTTTGAAGATAAAGTTAGAAGAAATAATGTATACAAAAAGTAACTCACTACATCACAGTAAGATGCTCTCGAGTCACACAGTCCTGGGTTCAAATCCTGCCTCTTGAGTTTCAATCGCAAGTTGCTTTGCAAGTTTCTTTTGCCTTCAGACACTTCTTTTGCAAAATAAAGGTAACAGTAGCACGTACTGAGTAGTCAATTTAGGACTGATACAATAATACACACAGAGCACTTAGCACAAGGCCTACCCCATAGAAGACTGAACTTCAATAATGTATAAAATAATAAGTAGTAATAAGAAGTAATTGGTACCTTTAAGCCCAGTGCACGTCACTGGCAGGAGAACTACATCACACCATGTTGAAAGAAATACAGGGCTGGGATAGGGAAATGGCCCAAGTCCTAGTTCACATGCTTCCTAGAGAGAGGACCTTAGGCATTAGGTCGGTAAACATCATTTAGAAGATGGAGGTGAGGCCCATGTCACAGGGTGTAGGGCAAGGTTTTAAAAATAATACATGCTGCATACTCTAAGATGCAGAGGCCAGGGCCTGGGGTACAGCTCAGTGGAAAAGCACTTGCCTAGCATGCATGAGGTCCTGGGTTTCTTCCCCACCACAAAAGAAAAAAGAAAAAAAAAGTCCATCCAAAAAACAGTCTAGATAAGCAGATTCCAGGTTTAAGTAAAGCCTTATAAATAACAAGGCTTTCTGGACTAGGACGGTAGTGAGATCTAGAGGGGAGGCCTCCAGCCTAGTCCCGGAACTGTCATGGGAGAGCTGTGGGGTGAAGTCATTTTCTCACCATCCCTTCCTCAGAGCAATCAGCAAGTCTTCTTCAAGAGCTGACATTCAAGGAAATACACCTTCGAGGGAGTGATGGATTCTCCAGGACACAGAGGGAAGCACTTGCACCAGCTGACCCCTAGGAACGCTTGGCCTGTCTCTATCAGGATGGAAAAAATGGTCCAGCCCAGCCCTGATTTCTATGTCATGGGCCATGAGTTTGTAAACTGCAATGTTCAAAAGGTCAGACCACGGTTTGGGGCATAGCTCAAGTGGTAGAGCCAATGCCCAGTCACACACACACACA
This sequence comes from Castor canadensis, assembly GCF_047511655.1. Classification (NCBI taxonomy): domain Eukaryota; kingdom Metazoa; phylum Chordata; class Mammalia; order Rodentia; family Castoridae; genus Castor; species Castor canadensis. The sequence goes on along the minus strand of NC_133399.1, from coordinate 104,948,360 downwards.
CACACACACACACACACACACACACACACACACCAGGACCAGCCATTGTCAGTTCAGTGACAATTCTCTTCCTCTTGAGCTTCAGTGGAGAGATGGCAGAAGCCCTATGGGGGCAGAGATTTCCTCTACTCAGGCCTTAGGCCAGCCTGCACAGTCTTATCTCATTCCGAACACAACCCTCCCTACTTCCTCCCACAATTAATTATGCAGACTTTTTCCTGAGCAACAATTTCTTTGGCAGTACTGGGGTTTGAACGCAGAGCGTTGCCCTTGAGCCACACTCCCAGCCCTTTTTTGCTTTACTATTTTTCGGTAGGATATGGTATTTTTGCCCTAACTAACCTGCACTATGATCCTCCCGCCTATGGCCTCCTGAGCAGTGGGGATTAACAGGTACAAGTCACCAGGCCCGCCCAGGAACAACAATTTTTAAGTTATCGACGATTTGCAATTTAACTAATCGTAAGACTAGTATTCAGCCTTAAAGAAGGAAATGCTGTCACATTCTACAATGTGGATAAATCTATACGCCATGATGCTAAGTGAAACAAGCCAGTCACAAAGGACAAAAATACTACATGATTCCACTTACATGAGGAACCAAGAGCCATCAAACTCAGACAGAAATGAGACCGGTGACTGCAGGGGTTGGGGTGTGGGATGAGGAGTGGTTGTTTAATGGGGACAGTTTCACTTTTGTAAGATGAAAAGGGCTTGGAGATTGCATAATAATGACAACATTCTTTTAACACTGTTGAACTGTACATTGAAAACAAGTTTAAGATGGCAAACTTCACTTTGCATGTATTTTGCCACAATTCATTTTTCTAGTTTAACCAATTACATGATTTGTTCAATAATCAGTGAGGGAATGTACAGCAACTAATAAATAACGATTGTCCTTTCTTTTCCTTCCCCAAGTGCCCTCCTCTGATTTCCCCTCTATGAAGTCAGGTGGACACACAAATGTTCCTCTCTGTATCTCTTCTTTTGAAACAATGTAGCCTCTTAAAGTATCAAACCATCCTTTTCCAGGCTCCCAGCCAAATCTCCACCACACAGCCCACTAACTAGTCATCCACTTCCTTTCAATTATCAAACAAGAATCTCTGGGGACAATTTGGAGATTAGTCCTTCCTAGAAGGGGTAGACTGGCTTAGTCACTGGCATTTCTCATCTCTAAGATTAACACAAGGAAGGAATTTTGAATGGGAAAAGGGAGAGCAAAGGGGAAGAGAGTGATTTTAAAGCATGGTGCTCTTTGGAGGGAGGGCAAGAATTCTGGAAAGGGTGTCCTGTGAGAATGGGGTGGGGATGGTAAAGAACAGAATAGGGACAGCAGAGCTTCAACATGGAGAGACAGGACAGGGGACACTGAATGGAAAGAATATTAGAAAGTATTTCAGACTTGGTGACTGTCTATTTTGTGCTGCTGTAACAGAATATCTTGGGTCTGGGGAATTTATAACAAAGAAATTTGGTTCGTGGTTATGGAGGCTGAGAAGTCTAAGATTGAGGGGCCACATGCAGTGAGGGCCTTCTTGCTGTGACAACAGGGTGAAGAGATTCAACCCACAGCCTCTAGCCCTTGGGTATTCAGCATTGACAATGCATGAAGGTGGAGCTTTCCTCGAGGCCCAACCTCCCAGCACTGTTGCATTGGGTATTAAGTTTCCAGCACATTGGGGACACATTCAAACCGTAGCACCGATGCTGCAGAACTCTGTATAGTTTGCTCATTGGCACCTGCCCTGGACAAGAAGGGACTCACAGCCCTTCTGCTCCAGACTGCACAGGTTGTTCGCAGGTGGAAGAAGGATCTGGAAGCCCCCTGGAAGGCATTGTGGCCCAGTCTCCCCACCTGAGCAGCTGATTGTAGCCAAATCATATCTGGAGTGCAATGGGGGGAATTCCTGCAAAGGGCAGAGATCAAGGGCGATGGGCATTGGCAAGGGAGAAGTTTTGGTTTGGAGGTTGACTGTCCCCCCAAAGGTTGTGTGTTAAAGGCTTGGTCCCCAGGGTAGCAGTACTACTGGGAGTACTGTAGACCTTTAAGAGGTAGGGCCTTATAGGAGGTCCGTAGGCCATTGTGGGTACTCCCTCAAAAGAAATTATGGAATCCTGGTCTTTCCCTTTCTCTCTGCTTCCTGCTACAGGACGTGATCAGCTTTCTCTCTCTCTCTCTCTCTCTCTCTCTCTCTCTCTCTCTCTCTCTCTCTCTCTCTCTCTCTCTCATGCACACACACACACACACACACACACACACACACACACACACACACACTGATGGTGACCATTACCAAAGGCCCAAACCTACGGAGCCATCCATTTTTCAACCCAAACTTCCAGAACCATAACCCAAAACAAGCCTCTCTTTGCTTCATAAGAAGCCTTACTCAGGTATTTTGTTACAGTGATATTAGACTGAAGAATACACCCATGGAGCTGTCCTCTGCTCTCTATTCCCAGAAGCTCAGAGTCCCTCACAGGTGGTAATCAATGCAACCTCACTGCAAGTTAGAGTGGATTCCTGCCAGGACACATGGGCAAGAGAGAGTAACAAGGATAGAAGCTTTCCTCCTTCACAGCCACTCCACCAACCTTCCCTTCACCAAAACCAGACAGCCCAGGGCAGACCACACCCACTGCTTCCCGGGGCTGACCTGCTCACTCTGTAGCATACTTCACTTCTTCCCTGCAAATATGCCCACTCACCTCACTCGTTTCCAAGAACTACATGGCTAAGGAAGCCTGCTCTGCCCCTTCCCAAGCCTTTCGAGGGAATAGCAAGACTCCTAGTGTGGTGGTGACCAATAAATGGCACCTACAAATGCAGATCTAAGAGAGGAGAGGAGAGAAGGCATGAATCAGGGTGTGGGATCCACTCAGCTCTGTACCAGAGCTTCTGAGAGGAATGCAGTGAGATGCTGTCCTGTTCATTAGCTGAAAACTCAGCAATGACCACTCAATTTGGCCAAAATGGCAGGCTCAATTGGGTTTTCAGAAATCACCACTGTTGTATGCATACACACACACCTAATGCCTTTCCCTCTTCTATATATATGAAAAATTCAAGCACTATAAGCACCAAACCAGGTAAAAGCTCCTAGTCACAGATGATTTAAAAAAAAATCCCAGAGGAACATTTGCTATGTGACAATAATAGGTTGATGGTGAAAACTCAGGGAGGGCTGCAGAAAGGCCTACACAGAATCGCCCTGTTACTAAAAACCAGTCAACTGAAGCAATGGTGGGTTTGCAGAGGCTACAAGTGTCTTGGGTTTCTTTTTCCTTTTTTTTTTTTTTTCTTTTGTGGGCCTGGGATTTGAACTTGGAGCTTCATGCTTGCAAAGTAGGCACTCTACTGCTTGAACCACACTTCCAGTGCATTTTGCTCTGGTTATTTTGGCGGTTTTTTTGTTTATTTGTTTACTGGTTTGGTTTTGGGTGGGACTGGGGTTTGAACTCAGAGCTTTGCACTTGCAAAGCAGGTGCTCTATTGCTTGAGCCATACCTCCAGTTCATTTTGTTCTGGTTATTTTGGAGATAGGGTCTCAAAAAACTATTTGCCTGGGCTGACCTTAAACTTCCATCTTCCTAATCTCAGACTCCCAAGTAGCTAGGATTACAGGTGTGAGCCACCAGCACCTGGCTTGTGTCTTGGTTTTGGGTTGGGCATTGTACTCTTCAAATCCTCCCCCTTCCATGTACTCTTGGTTTACAATTTAGGATTTCTATTAAATTTGGGGAGTGTTCCAAGCAATCCTGGTGAGCAAACATTTAAGCTTCTAAAGAAATAGAAAAGTGGATACATTGAATAATGTATGAAAGGATACCTTTCAAACTCAAGTTTTAATTCATGTCATCATTACAGAGTGGCTATTCTCAACCTCTATTCCCAAACTGGCCATCTTTAGATGATTTCTCTCTTCTTTATTCACTAGGTGTTTCTGTGCTCCCTCGGTGGCCTTAGAAATACCAGCACAACCCATCTTGCATGAAAGTGCCTGAAGACCTTCACCCAATGTATTCACATGAGGAAGCATGTCACACAGCTTTCAGTATAAGGTACATTAGAAGCTTTTACTTCCTTTGTCTGATCACTTGGAATAAAGCAAGATTTTTTGGATTTAAATTCTTCTAGCTGCCTCAGTGAAATATGCATATGAGACACTTCCCTGTATGAAAAAAAATCAAAGGATGAGCAGGGGGATGAGTGGGTTTACATTAAGTGATCAGATGTCTCACCTTTTGAAAATGACAGCAAATGGTTCATTTTTCCTAGAGTTTGGACCGATGAAAGTCCAAAGCTACAAAACTCTAGGTCATATCAGGAAACAGAAACATTGTGTCCCAACCATGATCACCCACTCTTGCTCTGTAATGTAAGCATACACCCTGAATGCACGATGGATGCTTGTGCACCCCTCAGTGATATGTGAGGTCCACCTCAACAGCTCCAGAAGCCCTGAGAGAGGAGGCCTCTTGAACATTTTATGACTATTCTTCCTCCAGGTGGTCAATAAATATGGATTGATGGATTTTTTTCATCTTCATGGGCGTGGGAAACAGCAAACAAATGTTCAAACATTTTGCACTGTAAATGATCACTTGAGAAATTAAAGCTGTGACAAATATTATACAAGTATAAAGGTCACCCTGATAAGGAAAAAAAAAAAGTGTCTGAAAACATTTTGCACTTCAAGTGCACTCTATTCAATTTGCCAGTGATAAGCATTTTCCAAAATCAAGGTTAGCCAAACTAGCCTTCTTTGTCTCCCCATTAACACAATATAAGGAGCCTAGTCTTCAGATATGAGGCATTTCCCCCTTTTTTTCTTTCTTTTTTTTTTTTTTTTAATCCATTCACTTCCTCTCCATCCTCAACGTGCCTCCCAAACAGCGCGGGGGGAACGCTCGGGGACACCCTTACTGAGACACTTGGCACAACTTCGTTCTCCACACGGGCTATTTAGAAGCCTCGGTCTCCTTGGGTGACTTCTCGGCCTCCCTCCCTCTTCGCACGCTGTGAACACGAGGCCAGGGTGGTGAGAATCTCCGAGGTGGTCCGGGGAGGCGCTGACCATGGTCCTGACCTCCAAGCTTAGGACGTGAGTGAAAAGGGCGCACGAGGAGGTGCGACCACGAGTGGCCGTCGGAGCCCTTGCCCCTCCCTGACCCCCGGGGAGTCCGTGGCCTTCACGCAAACCCTTCACTGAGCGCTCCGAGCTGCATCAAAAAAAAGGGTGGGGCACCCAACCACAGCTGCAATCGGAAGCCGCCCGGGAGGATTTAAGAAGAATGGAGCCGAGGTCCACCCTGACCGCCATGCGATGCCTGCAGCCAGGGATCGGCTTGTCCTTTACGCCCACCCCCCACCTCCCAGGCCCAGGGAGGCGCGAGAAGCCTTTGTGGGCGCAGCCGCTCACCGCCGAGCCCGAGCCTCGCCGCACCCTGCGCGGGGACGGGGCGGGCAGGGTGGGGTGCGCGTGCAGATGCGGGAGGCAGCGTTCAAGGCGGGGCGTGCAGGCGGGCACGCTGGGATGCTCGGTCCTCCACCCAGGTGCAAGGGGGCGAAGGGGGGGCGATGCCCGCTCCCCGTCCTCGGTCTCTGCCCCCCACCCCCATACCAACCTGGTCGTAGATGTTCTGCAGGGCTTCCTTGCCCGAGGCCCGCCGGATCTCCACCTTCCGGCTGGATTCAACAGATGGCTCGCCTCCACCTGCACGCCGGCCCTGCCGGGAGTACGGCGTCTGCGGGTCCGGGCCCAAGTGGGCGACGTCCCGCTGCTGAGCTACCACCTGCCCCGAGCCCCGGCCCACGGACAGCGAGTCGAAATCGATGGTCTTGTTCTCCGAGGACCCTTCCACCGGGCAGAACATGCCACAGAATTTTTGCCGGGGCTTGGGGCTACCCGAGCCCAGGTTTTTAAAAAAGGCAGGGACCTCTTCGTCCTCTGCCGCCTTTCCGGATTGCTTCCTCTCGGCCATGGCGCAGGGGCTCGGGGAGGGTCGTCTCCGTCCGTCAGTCCGTCCGTCTGCGGGTCCCTAAGTGTCCCTGTCTGTGTGCACCAGCCCCTAGCTGCAGCCGCGCCTGCCGCTCTCTGCCTAGCGCAAGGTGTACAGAAAGGAAGGAGGGCTGGCGAGCGGGCGACCCACCCCTCGCGGTCCCTCCCCCTGACCCCGCTCTCCCCCTCCCTGCCCACGCCCCCCGCCGCCGCCGCGCGAGCTCAGGCGAGCGGCAAAGTTGGGTTTGGGCGGGCGGCCGCTGCGGCAGCGGGAGCTGAGAGGCTGCCAGTTCCCGGCAGCGCGGGGAGGGGCGCGGCGCGGGCGGGGCGGGGCGGGGGCGGGGCGCGGAGGGGAGGAGGGGAGGGGAGCAGAGAAGAGGGGAGGGGGAGGGGAGCCCCAAGCCCGCGCTCCGGAAGTGAAGCGGCCAGATCGCCGGCTAATGGATGCGCACCCGCCGGTCCGCTGACCGCTCTCGGTGCCAGGGTGAGTCTGGGGCAGGTACGCGGGGCGAGGACCCGAGGGCGCAGCCCCTGGCCCCGCGCTCCTCTCCCGCACCTGCCCGACTCTGGCGCCTCTCTCCCGCCGCATTGCAGAGGTGGGCCGGGGGCGAGGGCGCACCGTGGGAGGGGGTCCGGGACCTAGCTGATGCTTGGGGAATGGGGTCCAAGTTGGCAGGCCCCGCGATACTCGGAGGGAGGAGAGAGGAGGCGCTGGGGATGGGCGCGGGGTGGGGCAGGCAGCTGGCCCCTCGGTCACCAACGCCGATCGCCGGACACCAACGCCGGGCTACAAGGGCAGAGAGGGAAACAAGGCTCTCGCTTGGTGCAGCCACTGTGTTTGGGGGATGGGGCGCAAATATGGCGGGGAGAAACGGAGAGAGACAGGACGTAGCTAGTGGGGAGGTGGGATAGAGGGAGATGTAGGCCTACAGTCTGTGGGAGTGTAGCAGAGTACAGTCGGCAGATGCCAGCCCCGAGCGATAACTTAAAGGGTGCGGACTCTCTATATTGTTCGAGGACTTCATGGACCATCGGTGCCACAAGAAAGGCCCAGCAGCGTCGTTATTTCGTATCCTTCCACCACCAACAGAGAGAGAGAGAGAGAGAATGAGAGAGAGAATATGAACGATGGGGGAATACGCGATCGAAGCCCTCTCTCTAAATCTCCAGCCTTTCCCCACTTCGAGGGTGCCCCGCCTAGTCCCCCCGCCCCTGTTGCGCACTGCGTCAGAGCTGCTGGGTTTCCCGGGACGCCAGATGCAGATGCTTTACTGGGGCGTTAAGTAGCAGGCGAAGACAGGTAGGAGGTGGGTCTCGGGTTGGGAGAGAGTGCCGTGAATTCTGAGACCAAGCAGAAGAAAGCTTTATGGGGACTTGTGTATGTACAGAACGTCCTGCCACGACCGCCGGGTTGGTGGCGATATAGGCGGGGCATTTTGATTTGTGTAGGTAAAATGATCTTTGAGGACCCTTGCATGCTTACTCCCATCTCCGAGTCCTTTCCAGTATCAGCCCCTGTCTCTGGTCAATTTCAGGTCCGTCTGTCTTTCCACAGCAGCAGAAACCTGCAGAACTGCCTTTTTTTTTTTTGCTCCGGAGGGAGGTCTGGACATGCGCAGTAGCCAGGGCGGGTGTGGGCCCCGAGGCCGTTTACCGCAGAGCAGTCGCACCAGGCAGTGTGACCAAGAATTCACACCCATTGTCATGAATGATTAAGTGCGAATATCAACCCCATCCCAACTGTTGATGAATGGAGTTAAATTTGGGAGGCATCCAGTCACAGTTTGAGGGTGAGCTGGAGAGGAGCAGACATGCGCTGGAGAATGCACCCTAGCCGGGAAGAGAACCCAAGACGCGCTTTGGGGCTTAGGGCCAGACTTTTTGAACAGACCTCTGAATAAAGCGCTTCCATGTGAATTACATCATTTCTTAGACACAGCGGCCCTGTGCGAGGAGAGCTTTATCCTCACCGCTTCCCAGGGCAGGAAACTCAGGTTTAGACAGATGGGGCGCGGTGCCGGGTCCCACATCTAGTTAAAATACCCAACCTTGGCGGGGGGGGGCGGGGGGGGGCATCTTTTACCTCCCGCCATCATCCTCCCGGCCCTCATTATGGGAGAAAATACACAGTTCTTACGTTTTCCCCATAACCAGTTGTTTCCATCCTGGCCCAGCTGTTATTAAGGGGCTTCCCACCTGTGGTCTTTTTATTAAAGAGCATGTGCAAGCCCTGTGGCCTTTGGGCAAAGGAGCCCTGGAAAGCTAGCCTGACTTCAGCAGGACAGTTGTTCTGTGGACTGGGGGGCGTTTCTTCCTTGATATTCAACGCCCTTTACATCCCCAGTTCTCTAGGTATTCCAGTGGGGGGTTAAAAGGTAAACTCAGGCCTGTAGAGGTCAGCAGTCCCACCCAGCTCCCAAGGGCTGCCAAGCACAGGGATGGGGCAGCATTTACCCTCCTGGCTTTCACAAGGTGGTGTGGCCTTCAGTACCTCCCTAAAAGACTTTGGATCTGTACCCACAGCAGGAGCAGCTGCTGCCATGGCCACAGACTGGTACCTGTGATGTGAACTCGTTCAGACTGATGGAGATTTCCAGGCCCAGGAGAAATGGTGGTACCCTTCTAAGGCACACTCCACAGAGGTCACGGGGAGGTGGGGTTACACACTGAGCAACCACATTTTGGTCAAGGCACTTATCACACTGATGCCATAAGATTACGTGGCTTAGTGATGTCATAGCCCTCCTAGTTCGTGTAAATACACTCTGTGATGTCCCCACAATGACAGAGTCACCTAAGGCAGTTCTCCACTGCTGAGCTACTGTGACTATAACAAGGACTCTTCCATTTTGCCTTCTCCAGTGTCCCCAGGTTCTTCAGGACAGACCTCCTCCATAGACATGTTTCCTGCCTTTTGTCTTTTTCTCAAATGACCCTTCAAGTTCAAATGCCAGAAAGAAACTTGTATTAATAACTTACTGTTCTTAGCCAGCCAAAGGAACACCCCATTGTTCATTTGTAAAGCCCCACTAGACATAACAAAAGGGAATTAATTCATGATTCCAAGTTTAATTTATTTGGTACAGAGGTTTTTTTTTTTTTTAATTGTTGTGCCTATATTAAATTATGTTTAAATGTTTGAATGATTCTCAGTTGATTTTTTTTTTTTTTTTGCCTTGGCCTCCCAAGCGTTGGGATTATACACTCTGCTCAATTGGATCTTTTTAAATCAAAGAAGTGGAGTGACTCCATATTGTTTAGGAGATGTAATTAAATTGTGAAACTGTCACATTTTTGAATAAGTGCATTAAACTTTGACACTGGATCATAAATAGGCATAAAGCCATATTATTCTTTATGTACGAGGGGGTTCTTGGTGTGTCTGGCATTAACAAGCACACACACCATCCTGTGAAGGAAGGTGACATCTTCTTGTGATGGAAGCTGAACAGATGCTCCTTGACTCTCACCAAACATTCTGGAATGAATAAACAAGTATTTAGCCACATTTCCTGATTTCTTTCACTTGGCAAAGAGCTTGAATCCTGCCCAAAAGAGGGACTTTCAGACATCAGTCAACATGTCCGATGAGCACATGGCTGGGAGACTAGATTGCAGTAGGGTCCCCAGGAGAAGAAAAGTTGCAGTAAGCAAAGACGGGGCCTGCCAGAGTGGGGCAGACACAGGTACGATGTGAGGCAGAGTCCCTGTCTGCTGTCCTCTGCTCCTTGGACAATCCCTTGGAAGGAGAGGACTTGTGCTAAACATGAGCTTTGTTTCCACAGGCACCCGTGCCACCGTGCTGTGTGACTTCCCTCCAGGACACCTAAGGTGTCAGACCAGGAGACAGGGAGGAAGCAGCCGTTCCAGCTGCCTCCGTGGTGAGAGAAGAGCCAGTGTCCCCAGCAGGAGCCTCACGTGGTGAAACAGCAGCTACAGCCCAGCAACAAGTGGACTGCAGAGCACTGACAGAGGCGCTATTGGGACTGAGGCGTGCCCCGTCCCCACGTTGGGGAAGGTCTGAAGACAAAAGTAGTGCTGAGTTTTTGCCACTGGGCAGGGACAGGTTACTGGTCCAGAGGACTGAGCCGTTCGTTAGTGGAGTGACCCAGGCAGGGACCCGTTCTCTGTTGGGTTGTAAGTGTAGAAGTTCAGTCCTCAGGCAGTGCCCATCTGCCCCATTGGTACCTAGAGTGCCAGTGAGTCCAGATTTGGGACCATGGCAGTGGCACTGTTGGAGGACTGGTGCAGGATCATGAGTGTGGACGATCAGAAGTCACTGATGGTGATGGGGATACCAGTGGACTGTGACGAGGCAGAGATCCAGGCAGTGCTGCAGGAGGCCTTGAAGTCTCTGGGCAGGTACAGACTGCTGGGCAAGATATTCCGGAAGCAGGAAAATGCCAATGCTGTCTTGGTAGAGCTTATGGAGGACACTGATGTCTCGGTGGTCCCCAGTGAGGTGCAGGGAAAGGGGGGCACCTGGAAAGTGATCTTTAAGACCCCTAACCAGGACTCTGAGTTTCTCCAACGACTGAACCTCTTTCTAGAAAAAGAGGGGCAGACAGTTTCGGGTATGTTCCGAGTCCTTGGGCAGGAGGGAATGTCTCCGGCCACAGTGCCCTCTGTGTCACCCGAGCTACTGGCCCATTTGGTAGGACAGGCCATGGCCCATGCCCCTCAGCCTCTGCTACCCATGAGGTACAGGAAGCTGCGCGTGTTCTCAGGGAGCGCTGTGCCCGCACCCGAGGAGGAGCCCTTTGAGGTCTGGCTGGAACAGGCCACTGAGATAGTGAAGGAGTGGCCTGTGGCAGAGGCGGTGAAGAAGCGGTGGCTGGTGGAGAGCCTGCGGGGCCCTGCCCTGGATCTCATGTCCATAGTGCAGGCCGACTCCCCGTCCATCAGCGCGGAGGGGTGTCTGGAGGCCTTTAAGCAGGTGTTCGGGAGTCTGGAGAGCCGCAGGACCTCCCAGGTGAGGTACCTGAAGACCTATCAGGAGGAGGGGGAGAAAGTCTCAGCCTACCTGCTTCGCTTAGAACCGCTGCTCCGCAGAGCCGTGGAGAAGCGGGTCATCCCCAGGACCATTGCCGACCAGGTCCGCCTGGAGCAGGTGATGGCTGGGGCCAGCCTCAGCGGGGGTCTGTGGTGCCGGCTTCGGGAGCTGAAGGATGAGGGTCCGCCCCCCAGCTTCCTGCAGCTGATGAAGGTGATCCGGGAAGAAGAGGAGGAAGAGGACTCCTTTGAAAATGAGAACTCTGAGGAGCCGGAGGAAGGGAGGGGCCATGGCCGCTGGGATAGTGACAGACACAACTGAACACAGTGTCCCTAGCCCCCAGCCCGAGAGCGGTCACTTGACTAAGACCTCGACGATGTATTTTTCTTTAGTGCACAGGACTGAAATCAAGGCCTGAGAGCCAAGTCTTTTGGTGACCTCCTGCTTCAGCCTCCTGAGTGCTGGGCTTAGATGTGCACCACTACTAAAGCCAAGTTGTGATTTTTCTTTCTAAGAAAAATACCTGAACTGGGCACGATGAGGCATACCTGTAATCACAGCTACTCAGGAGGTGGAAGCAGGAGGATCTTGAGTTTGAGGCCAGCTAGGCAAAGGTGTCAAGGCCCTGTCTAAAAAAATGAAATAAAAACAAAGGTTGACAAGATTAAGGCCCTGGTTTTAACCCCCAGTACTGGGGGAAAAAAAAAAACCTGGAATTTCTTAGACCCTGAGGAGATTGTTAATAAGGAAAAGATTAAATTTCAAATATTAGTGAGCCTTAAGAAATTGAAAACACCTGTACTTGTGGTTTCCTTTAATTACCCCAACTAGGGCAGAGCTTACCTCCACCATAGAAGAAAGAATAGATATTAGGAAAAAACTAGCTTTTGTAAGAAGTTTGAAAAGTGGAATGACTTAGCTTGTGTGTGTTGGAGGGTGGTTCCTATCTCAAATCAGCAAATTCCTCATCATTGTGATACACTGTAGGAGGAACTGTGAGCTGCAACCATCACCTCCAGAAACAGTTACAAAGGCAGGATGGACCATGCCCTAGGGGTTGGGGGGGGGGGGCGTCCCAGCAGGGAGGACACACCAGGACAGGCATAAGCGGAATACCATTGAAGACCTCACATTTATTGAGGGCTGCCATATGCAAGGCGTTTCACACACATCCCACTTAATGTGTGCAGCAACTTTACAGGGTTTTTTATTTTGCTGTTTCTAAAGAGAAAGAAATTAAAGCTCAGATGGGTTACATGGTCTCAACACTGAACCAAAATTGCTAAGAAGTGATAATGGCCTGAATGGAAGCCCAGGATTCTGACTGCTACTAATGCACCCTCCGCCATCTTAGTGGCTTTCAAATGGTGTTCTTGAGGTTCTGCATTCACCAACAGTTTGCTTTAGTCTCCAGACTGACCCAAACTTCCTGTAAATTGTACATAGGCTTGCAAAGCTGTAGCACCTCACAAGTACTTAGATCAGGCCCATGCATGCTCGGTCAGGTGTGTCAGGACAACACAATGGAAGGCAAAGCTCTGAAAGTCAGTCTGTGGTCTCTTGGTAAATTTGTGCATACTCAAACAAGTTGCTTAGTTTCTCTAAACATCAGTTTCCTCATTTGAAAGTGGGTTGATTTTTTAGGATCAAATGGTGAAGCCTTTTAAGCGCTTCAAGTGATGTCTGGAATTTAGAAGACTCTTGATACATTGTGGCTCTTGGGATTTCCCTGATGCTTATTATCATTATTGTCACACCACATATGCTGTTCTTGTTCTTGGAGTCCTGCAGGAACAAGTTAAGATGTAACCTTCCGGTCAGTTGTGACACTTTTCCATTAGAACCATGTCAGCTCTTTCTGAAAACAAATGTGAGTGTTTATTGTCTTTTATGTTTGCGATAAGAACTCCACCAGTTGTTGACAACTGTTAGTGACTTGACTTTGAAACAATGATTTATTCTTTCTGATTAGGGATGAGTTTCCTCATCCACTATATGAGACTATCCTGAGATTGTAAGAAAAGCACTTAAAAAAAAAAAAAAAAGATGCCGTGTGTGGTGTTCTCTTTCTAACGTGTTTCTCGAGACCATTCCACTGCAGCGATACAACAGTCACCAATCACACAGTTACATGTACTTTTGTATTCTTGGGAATGGCCTCATTGTTGTCATTTACTGACAGCCTACAAAAGTAAAATGTTACCAATGTGAAGTTATAAAATAAATCTATGCTAATGAAATCCTGAGTTTTTTCTTATTGCTGTGTCTCGTGGTCTATATAAGCTATCTTTGAAGAAACTTCACTACTAAATAAAGAAAAAAATTACCAGCGATACTCTTAGAAAATCAAGCTAAGGCCAAAAGGCCTTGAACTCCTCTAAGCAAGAAACCCTGAGAGCAAAGTGCTGGAGTAACAAACAATACTTGGGCCAGGTCCCCAGGAGCCGCAGGGTGCTTTTCCCACCCATCATCGGTTTCCTTTAAATGCACAACAACAAATGGAGCCACCCCTTCTGAGACCCCCACCTCATTTGTTCAGGGAAATAACTGTCCAGATAGATTCCTCAGCCTCTATTCTGCCAAGGGTGAGAGGTCTCCACAAGAATCTTGCATTTCTGGGCTGTAGTCAGCTTTTCCTATAGCAGCGTGTGGGGGGAGATTTCCTTTTGCCTTTGGATATCTCGAAATTGCTTCTCCTCCTGTGTCTGGAACGCAATAGGAAGCATCCCTCACTGGGCCACACCCACTGCTGACCAGTCTCCTAGAGGGTCTCCTGATCACATGGGAGGTCTAACCTTATACTTATCCATCTCCAGCCCCCACCCCAGGGCCTGAGCTCTCCAAGATTCATGCACCATTGCTGAAGAACTCATCTTGCTAGGGGTCTCTGGTGCAAACTGCAGGCCAGACCATCAGTCTTGAACCTCTTCAGGCTATTGGTGTCGCCTGACATCCACACCTGCACCAGTCCTTCCCATCCAGCCTTGCATCCTGTTGGCTTCTGTTGCCCAACTCAAATGAAAGACTGTCAGCTGGTCTCTGCCTTATCTCACGTCCGTGGTATGCTATGCCTGTGGACATCTCATGAAGTCCTACTCACACAGCCAAGACCATAGAGTCTTGACTGAATCTCTGTCACTTCCTCCTTAATTCAACTCCAGGCTTCCTCCCAGTGCCCTTGCAACCCTGTAATAAGACACCGTTCTGCCTTCCTGGCCCCAGGAGATGTTGGAAGGTAGGGGCAACATTTGTTCAAGCCACCATCACATCACTGCCATTTGGAAATACATTTTCTCCATCCTGGTAGGTGCTCCACAACCCACTGTGGAGTGGTCCTGCCAAGCCTGGACCATGGTGATAACCAAGAGTAATAACAAAACAAAACAAAACAAAACAAAACCCATGCAGAGAGTGGTCTGCACAGGACAGAATCTGGCTGGGTGTTATCTAAAACCCAAAAGATCAGGAAGAAAAAGATAATGAATGTCAGCTGTGTCCAAGGGTGCCCCACCAGCCTGGGAAAGCACAGATGTTTAGAAGTTGGAGTTTTGAAGTCATGGAGCCTGAGATGAAACAGAAGTGAAGAAAGGAAATCCAAGACAAGTGTTGTCAAACAGCCTCCAGGTTTGTTTGGAGTTCCACCTACAGAATCCTTCGATGGTGATGGTCTAACGACCCATGATCAAAGCAGACAACTCTCCCACACTCTGTCTGGCAGGCAGGCCAGGAATCTTGAATTTGCACACGAAGGCTTAGACTCGTGGAGTTGCTTTTTAGAGTGGAAGATGGTGCCCAGGGGTGGCTTGTCAAAAGGGAGTCTTCCTACTTGACCAGGGAAGGGAGTTATCCTGGTTCAGAGCTGTGTGACACTACTCCTCCACCCCACCCCGTGCCCAAGTGCTCTTCGACATCCTAGATGGACATTTTCTTAAAATGACACTGTGGAATTGTCAGCCTGAATCAATTTTATCATAAGGAGAAAGGTGTAGGGTTTCAGCCTTGCTTTCAGAGCACCAGCTGGAATTGCTCATTAATCATCTGGGTTGCTTTAAGCAGCAGCTGAGGCCTTTTCCCAATCTTCCCCATCCTCCTTAAAGGGCAAAACTACCAAAGGGGAAGTGTCAAGGGTGCTGAGGCCTGAGAGCCACTGTATATTGTCCCAGGGAAGGTAGGGGAAGAGGTGGTCCCCATACCATTCCACCCAGACCTGCCTCTGTGTAACCTGGCATAATGAAAGGTCCAGTGCAGGTGTCTCCTGACATCAACAGGCCTTCCCCTCAAAATTAACTATGAACATAAAAGCCTTCTTAAACAGTTGTCACAAAAGTCAACTTAATGCTAGTTAACATAAGCAAGACAATGGAAACCAAGTGGTGAAAGAAAGGAGTTCTGCTGGTGGCCATGAGCCTGAGATGATCTCACAGGTGTCACCTCTGGTAATGCTTGTTCAGTTTGGGGACCCTGCTCACTATTCCAAGTAGTGGTTAGTGGACAGTAGTTAATCTAACTATCCTAACTAGAAGCTTCTACCCAAGTGTATGGCTGGGTGTGCAGCCATCTTAGGAAGAGCATTTCTCTATCCAAATGACCTGGGCCACTTCCCAGTTTAAGGTGATTGTCTCTGACATGGAGGTAGTAATTCTTAGGACTCTCGGGTTCTGTCACTGGCTGCGTTTATGACCTAGAAGTGAGGTGAGAAACAGGCTGTCAAGGTCCCAGACACCATACTTAGGGCCTTGTGTGGGGTTTAGTAAATTATTAGAGGAGTTACTTGGCAGAACTGTGGAACCCCTGGTCACTGTTCCCCACCGGGACCACTAGATTTTATCAGCAGCTGAATTACCTGAGGGCTATGTCTCCTTGAGCAGGCATGATGGCGTCATCTGAAATGCATTCCACTGGTAACCAGAATATATTTTGGCTCAATTTAGGAACTTCAGTGCAAATAGTAAGGCTTGGCACATTTGCTTCCTCTTGCCTGGGGAGCCAGGAGTAAGCAGGTTACACTGTACCTGAATGGGGTATCTACTTCTGAGGCGGACAGAGCTCTGAGGCACAAGGATGGGGAGGGGATGGATATGGACTGAAAGTAAGAAAGGAGGCAGAGGTCATATCTGACACCTACCCCCCACACACAGCCGCTGCTGGCATTTCTAACCTGCATCAGAAACAAGACCTAGGGCAGAAGAAACAAAGACTTAGAAAGAGACAAGAAATAGAATCGAACATAAGGGTAAGGTGACAACTCCAATCGGAATAAACACAAGGAAAAGTATGTACAGGTGCACCACAGTCACACTGCTGTGAACCAAAGACAAAGAGAAAATCTTGAAAGCAGCCAAAGGGAAATGGTTTTACATAGAGAGAAACACTGGAGGGAATTACTGCTGACAGCTCCTGAGAAAATATGGAGGCCAGAAGACAGGACAGTGGCACATTTGAGCCACTGGATAAAAAGGTCTGTTTGTTCAGCCAAGATTTGACAAAACTGTGCTTTTAAAATCATCTGAAGCCAGAACACGTGCTCTATAAACCTTAATATGTACACTAGAGTCCTAAGTTATATGTCTATCAGAGCTTGTGTATACTCTGATACACTGAGGTCCTTGGCAGGGGCAGGGATGGGGACAACTCGGACGAAATTTACTATTGATTGGATTTCTGTGGTCATAGGTGTAGGTTTTCTATTTTCTTCTGGAATCAATTTTAGCCACTCAGATTTTCTAATTTTGTTCATGTGATCCAAGTTTTCAAATGTACAGATATAAATTTGCCAGTCTCCTTTTCTGTTGTTTTAAATTATTAATACTATTAATACTTTTATAGTTATGGCTCCATTTCACCCCAAATATTAACATTGTGCAGGTCTCTCCTCCACTCATATTTCTAGAATGAGAGCTATTTCATTGATGTCTTTAGAGAATCAACTTTTGGTTTTTTTAACCTCTTTATCATTATTTCGTTAATTTCTGTTACTATTTTTTTATTATAGTTTTCCTCTTGGCATTTTTTTTGTTTTTTTTTTTAGCACTGCTGGGGCTTGAACTCAGGGCCTCACACTTGCTAGGCAGGGGCTCTGCCACCTGAGCCATGCCTCCAGCTCTCCTCTTAGCATGTTTAGAATTAATATACGATTTCATTCCTAGTTTTTTGAGGATTCTTCCTTGTTTTCTATGTTTTGTGTTCCTTCAGTAAATATATTTAAGCAGAGAAATTTATGTCTAAGTACCACTCTTATTGCATTTCACAATTTTGATACATAATATTTTATTTTATTTTGGTTGGACTAGGGTTTGAACTCAGGGCTTCATATTGTAAAGCAGGTGCTCCACCTCTTGAGCTTGATGCATAATGTTTTGAATATTTTCATTAAACTATGAGTTAATGGGGGGCAAAGTTAAGGATATCTTTTTATTTTAAGGTATTTCTAAGTGCAGGGCACTGGTGACTCATGTCTATAATCCTAGCTATTTGGGAGGCAAAGGTCAGGAAGATCACAGTTTGAGGCCAGCCTGGGCAACAAAAGTGAGATCCTATCCCAAAAATACCCAACACAAAAAAAGGGTTGTTGGAGTGGCTCAAGTAGTAGAGTGCCTGCCTGGCAAGCATGAGGACCTGAGTTCAAACCTCAGTACCAAAAAATAAATAAATAAATAAAGATATTTCTAAGTAATCACACTATAATCAGTGAACATGTTAATCCTCTGAAATGTGTTGGTGCTTTGTTTGTTTTATGCGATAAATTTTAAAATGTCCTAGTGCTCCTGAAATAATCCACACTGTGTATGTATTGACTGTAAGGTTCTTTATTATTGATTTATCATTCAAACCCTCTATTTTTTCATTTTAATTACTTATATCCATCACTTTCTAATTCAGCTGTGTTAAAATTTTCCACTTAATAAGGGAGGGGGTGGGGGCAGGGGGGAGAAATGAACCAAGCCTTGTATGCACATATGAATAATAAAAGAAAAAAAAAATTTTCCACTTAAATTGTATAATTGTCAATGTATCCTTATAATTCTTGCAATTTTTTTTCTTTTACAATCTCAAAGTATATTTACTAATTATTTTCAGATTCAAACACAAGTAAGAAAGAGCCCCAAATAATAGTGATTTTAAAACCTGAGAACCTGTACAATTTAATTAGTAAATTTAATCCATTTATATTTATTTTATTACTGATATATTTGAAGTTACTCATACCATCTTTGTTGTGGTTTTTCAATTTCTCAGGATATTTTTCATTATTTTCCTCATCCCTCTTCACTTTCCTTCCTCCTTTCCTAGATAACTTCTTCATTCTTTTTCCTGCTAGTTTTGAAGCTACACTATGCATCACTGATTTTTTAATAGTTACCCATATTTGATGAAGACATGCAATGGAAAATTATGGGGGTAAATCTAAGGTTATCTAACCTCCTACTTCCTCTGACAAATATGTTAAGACTGTAGAAAACTGTCCAGCACCACACACCCTCTGTTCTTCCTTTCCTTCCTTTCTCACTCTTTCATAGAGAACATTTCCAGAAAAGCAGCCATTTCACTTGTGCAGACAGTAGAGTGTGTTTTTCCTGAACTGACCTGGAGATGGTGCAGTATTTGCCTCAGTGATTATAAAACCAGGAGCTTGTGCCAGGAAAGGTCCAGAAGGAATATTTATGTCATTAAATAAATGAGTTAAGTGTATCTTTTCATATGCATTTGCCAAATTTCTATAGAATGGATTCAGTGTCTAACTGAATGGAGATAAAAATAAAACGTAAGATATATAGTAAATTTCTTGAGCAAAAATCATCCAATCTTAACGTGAAAAGCACTCTTCAAACAGGCAATGTGACCTTGGGTGTGTGTTACAATTACAAGGCCCACTGAGTTACAAATCTCAAAAGGAAGACCTGCCTGTGACTTGATACAGTTCCTAGGGTGTTTGGCACAGGTACCTTCCTGAATTTTTTGTGTTACTTGTCTGAAACAGCCCAAATCCAATGTTTCTTTTCCCTGTATTAGAAAAATCCCAGACAAGATTGTCACAATTTCCCCCACACAATTCCTATCATCACAAAAAAGTGATTATGATAAATCCTGTGAAAAGCTAAATTTCCATACATATCAATACCACCATTTTTTTTCCTTTTATTGAGATAGAGTCTCAACAAATAGCCCAGGCTGGCCTCAAATTCTCCATCCTCTGCTTCTACCTCATAAGTGCCTCCCTCTCTGAGCCCCTTACCCCCAAAAAACTGTTTTGATAAATGGGGATTTTTAAAAATGTTTTTATTGTTTTTGTTTTGAGACAGGGTCTCATCATACAGCCTAACCTTCTGAAGAATGGAGATTGCAGGCATGCAGACACCATGCCCCTTTGATAGATGTTTTTGTTATTATCATTTCAAAATATTTTATAATTCCCCTTGTGACTTATTTTTGGACCCATGAATAGCTTAGTAATGTGCCATCCAATTTCCAAGATTTGAGTTATCTTTAGTAATTTTTACTTATTTATTTATTTTTGCAGTGGTGGGGATTGAACACAGGGGATCCCCTAAGCTCTCTACCAATGAACCCTCCCCAATCAATAAATCATCTTTTCATTACTGATTTTAAGGTAGTTCTCCTGTAACATGTTCACTCTGCATGTTTTCCATTTTATAAGTTATTGAGAGTTATCTTACAGCCTACCTTATGGTCCTTCTCTGTAACTGCTCACCAGGCACATGATTCTGTTAGTAGGTTATACGTTTTCATTAAGTCAAATTGGTTGATTGGTTTGGACAATTCTGTGTCCTTAACATGTTTTCTGTCTTCAATTACTCAGACAGGAGATTTACAGTATTCAGTTGTAACTGTGGATTCATCTATTTCTCTCTTCCAGTTCTTCCAGAGTTTCTTCCTTTCTTTATCACATGTAGATATTCAATTGTTCCACTGTGACTTGTTGAAACTGTCATTTCTTCCCTGATTTGCCTTTGCATCTTTGTCAAAAATTAACTGACTATAAATGCATATGAATTTCCATATGAATTTTTTTATTTATATGTAATAGAACAGATGACATCACAAAAACTGAACTGTGGTTCCCATATTCTCTTTCATTATTTTATTCTTCTGTGACATAGGAGATGAAACCCAGGGTCTCACACACACTCAGCCAGTGCTCTACCACTGACCTACACCTCCAGCCCCGAATTCTTTTTCTAGTATGCTTCTGGTGGGGGTGGGGTCCAAAAGCTGAGGATGGTGATGGAGGGAGGCGGCAGCTATTCTGCAGAACTTGCACACTTCTGCAAATATTCAACCAACACAAATTGATGTGCTGATTTAAAGAAAATTTTCAGATATAATTCAAACCTATATTTAGTTGTTTGTTTCTTTGTTTTCGCAGTGCTGGGGATAGAATCCAGGACCTCATGCATGCTTGTTGCTTTCAAGTTACTAAAATGAAGATCATTTTAAGTCAATCTGACTTTACCAGTAAAAGAGATTCAGACCTTCCCTCAGAGAGGTTCCAAAGAACAGATGGGTGTGAAATCACTCTTTCCTGTGTGTTCAGCCTGTCACGAGCTTCTCTTCCTGACTGCCTGTCCTCTGGACTTCAGGTTTCCATTGTCAACCCCACATGCACACACAAATTACATAAGGCAATTGTTTTATGTATGCATCCATGGTTGAACTGTGGCTTCTTAACCCTGAAATTACACCGGTCATTATAAATGTTAGGTTGCTGAGTGTCCGAATTTTGTTCTCTTCCTTTAAAGAGTGTTAAGGGTAGTTCTGGTGGGCAGTTAAATTATTTGTGAAAGCTTGAGTCTTTTGAGGCTCGTTTTTTTGAGCTTTGTTAGAGGAACAAAATGGGGCTAATTTAGGCCTAATTCTAATGCATGACCCTCCTGGAGGCTTGCTGAATGATCCAAGTGTTCAAAGAGGTCTCTTTCATCACCAAACTCTGTGTGAGCTCTAGAAGTCATTCCACTTTCAGAGAAAAATCTCTTCTTTACTTTTCTTCACCTGGTGATGTGGACTTTCATCCTCTGTGTATGTAACTGAGTGATTGAGCACTTAGCCAATACCCTGGAGCTCTGTTTTCTACACAACTCCATCCTTTCTCACACTCTGCCTGGCAAATTTAGTCACCTTGGCCTCCCCTTAACTCAGTGAGGTCTCTGGCCCTGCAGGATACCTCTTTCCTGCTCCATGGTGGGGAACGGATCTCGGCAGCCAGCCAAGGCACTTGTGAGACACACTCCTTTCTATCAGGAATCAGAATCTTGCACTACGTCTATGGTCTGGAAATCTTCTCCATATATTTTGCTGTTTATCATAGGAAGGCAAGTCTGACCCTAGATATTCCATCATGGAAGCAAGTGAAAGTCCGCCTTCCTGATCTGAAGGAATAAAGGATGTCCAGCACATTAAATGCCAGCAGGAAGCACCTTGGGTGAGGAAGAGTTGAGGACACAGCGCAGAAGGCGCAGAGCACATGTGGTCTTAGGAAGGAAGGGGGCCCCTTCCCTGCCCAGGAGGAAAGAAGGGTGGGCCTCCTGGAGGGTAGCTGGCAGCATTAAGGTCAGAGCTTCCTGAAGATGTCTGGTCCAAAACCTCACACTATAACTGAAGGAATTTCAGGTAGAGACTTTGTGGCTTGTCTGAAGTCACAATTATGTTGTGTGGCACAAACCGTCCCTGTCCTTCTGTCCTTGCAGCCTCTCTTGCTAACTCGAAGCTCTGTTTCAGGATATTTTCTAGCCTCCTTCCTCTGCTCACTCCTTCCAGACTTGGAACCCTCATTGCTGGTATCCACCCAGGTCCAGGTGGAAAAGGGAGCCTGCAGGTAGGCTGGGAAGTGTGAAAAGCTTCAGGATGGACGAATAGGGGGTGGCGGGGAAGGCCACAGCACAGCAAGAGCAGAATTCCAAGATACACATTTCTCTGGCAGCACAGAGGAAATGGCTGAAGGAAAGGGTTAATCTGAGCGTGCAGAGGCACCAGACTGTGGAGGGCTTTGAATGCCAAGGGAAGGAATTCAGAATTACTTCTACTTTCGTAAATTCATTCATTTATTTCTAAAAATGTATTGGGGGAAGATATGGTGGCTCATACCTGTAATCTCAGCTACTTGGAAAGTGAGGCCAGACTGGGAAAAAAAAAATGTTAGCAAGATTATTTCTCAAAAAGAAGCCAGGCCTGATGATACACACTTGTAATCCCAGCTGCTGGATCTGTCCATAGTTACTTGTGTGTTCATTTGCTGAATGGCACAGCAGAAAGTCCCCTCAACTGGTATTCAGGAGATGTTGGTTTCTATCCTGGTTTTGCCTCTGTGTGCCTCTAGCAAATCACTTTACACTCTAAGCCTTTGTCTCCTCTGTGAAAGAATCTCAGGAACAAAAAACCTACTGGTTCTCTTTTAGCTTTAGATCCTAGCATTTCCTGTTTCCTGGCCAGAACAAGAAGCAACCACTTATTCAGCACCTTCCTAGAGGCTGGCATACAAAGAGAACCAAGACAGCATCCCAGCCAAGTAAGGTGGTACATGTCTGTAATCCTAGCTATTCAGGAGGCAGATGTAGGAGGCTCACAGTTTGAGGCCAATCCTGGGCAATGTTAACTTGAAACCCTATCTAGAAATAAACAAACAAATAAGTAACGGCTGTGGGGTGTGACTCAAGAGGTAGAGACTTGCAAGCCAAGACCCCGAGTTCAACCTCCAGTACTCAAAAAAAAAAACCCACTTGTAATCCTAGCTACCTGGGAGGAACAGATTGGAAAGATTGAAGTTTAAGTTCCCAAGACCCCACCTGAACCAATAAAAATCTGGGTGTGCTGTCCTGCCCCTGTCATCCGAGCTAAGCAAGAAACATGAATAGGAGGATCACAGTCAAGGGCAGCCTGAGCATAAATGAGAGACCCTATCTCAAAAATAACCAAAGCATTTAAAAAGGGGTGGGGGGAGCTGAGGTGTGGCTCCAGCTGTAGACTGGGAGGCTTCCACAACAGACATTTCCTTCCTCACAATTCTGGAGGCCGGAAGTCCAAGATCAAAGTGCAGCAGGGTTGATTTCTCTGAGGCCTCTCTCCTTCTCCTTGCCTGGCTGCCGACTGACTGCTCGTGTACATTTGTGGAAATCCAATGCCCAATGACACGGCACTTGGAGGAGGGTCATTTAGAAGCCATTAGGTTATAAGGGTGGAGTGCCCTTGGATGGGGTCAGTGTCCTTTTTAAAAGAAACTCCAGAGAGCTCACCTGGCCCTTCCACCATCTGAGAACACAGGGATAAGATACCATCTATGAACTGAGAGGGGGTCCTCACCGTGAACTTGGACTTCCCAGCTTTAAAACTTTGAGAAATGAATCTCCATCGCTTATAAACCATCTAGTTTTTGGCATCCTGTTATGGCAGCTATACTAAGATGTCACTTCTCCCTCTGTCCTCACAAGGCCCTTTTTTTGTGTACATGCACCCCTGAGTCTCTTTGTGCGTCCCTATCTCTAGGACCCCCTCAGCCCCGAATGGCCTCATTTTACCTTAACAACCTCTTGAAAGGCCTCATCTCTTCTGTGGTCCTGGGGGGCTGGATCTTCAACATAGGAGTTTTGAGGAAACTCCGTAGAAACCCAGCCTGGTCTCGCACTGGTTGGCCTGGCGAGGACTTACGGATAAGGGGCAGGGGACATGGTCAGGTCCTCCCTGAGGGGAAAAGCCTGTCATGTGCCAAGGCTGACAGGGAACAGGAAGAGGAAACCACAGCACCCAGGGCAGGCCCTGTTGCTTGGAATGTGCAAACATGGCCCTTTTCCAAAAGTAGAGTGTGCTGCACTTCTGGGGTGCCGTAAATAGTGACTGCTGGCGCTGCTGTCAGCTTTTGCAGGCTTCATCGGGTGTATGTTAACCCCTTGGTGAGCACCAGTGCAGCCCTGAGGAGACCAGCCTTGCACTCTGTCCCCTGGGCTAGCGACAGCCTCCCCGCCACCCCCAGCCCCCTGCTCCCCTGTGTGAGTATTCTCTCCTGGTCTCATTTTCAACGCTGGCCATTACTCCCAAGAAGAGAAAGGTGGGGGTCTGGCACATGGAATAAGAAATTATTTCAAAGAAAGGCTGTTGCCATGGGAACCTGTTGTCAAATGCTGCTTCTGCGAGGGAGGTGTCAAGAGTGGGACCACGGCATTCACTAAGCACTGCTTTGCTTTATCTTCAATTTGTGACATGAACAATGAATGATTGCAGGTGGGGGTGGGGAGGAAAGCTGTCAGAACGCCACCAAGACCGAGCCAGTGGCTCCAGGAGGACCTCTTCTAACAGAGCCTTCCATCCACTGCACTCAGGGGCCGGGTGGGGGATGAACAGGACACAGGATGAGGAGGCAGGGACAGTAACTTTAGTGGAGCCAGAAAGTGTTCCCAAGACTCCTGCTCCATCCTCAGCCCCATGCTTGGTTTTGCTGGTTTGCTAAAGTCAGACACACTGTGTGGCTTTGGAGACCTAACGAACTCTTTGGGCAATTGGGACCAATACACAGGCTCGAGACATGGCACAACCAATGTGTGATACTGACATGTGCTACTGCTATGGAGATGCCTCACCCACGCGTGCATGTGTCCTAACGTGGACACACTCTGGGAATCCCACACAAGATGCTTATCTTTGCCTGGGGACTGCAGTTGATGTGGTAGGTGTGGGCATGACTGCTCAGGTGCCCTGTCAAGAAAACACTGACCCAGCATTAATGTCCAAACTACGTAAGGACATCAGACAACTCAACAGAAAGAAGAAATAACCTGAGTAGAAAAAGGCCAGGGGATCTGAATAGACATTACTTAAAAGAAAACATATGGCTAACAAATACACGGGAAAATGTTTGGTGTCACTCATCAGGAAAATGCAAATTAAAACCACAATGAGATACCCACAAACCTGTTAGGATGAGTGTTATCAAAAAGACAAAAGAGAAATGTTGATGAGGATGTGAAGAAAAGGGAAACTTGTACCTTGTAAATCAGTACAGGAACTTTGAAAAACAGTATGGAGGGTCCTCAAACAATTAAGAAAAGCTGGGTGTGGTGGTGCATTTCTGTAATCCCAGCATTCAGGAAGCAGAGGCAGGAGAATCAGGAGTTCAAGGCCAGCCTGGGCTATGTAGATCCTGTCTCAAGAAAAATAAAAAAGTGAAACTAGAACTTCCAGGCTGGAGGTAGAGCTCAGTGATAGAATACTTGCGTGGCCTGTACGTGTAAGCCAGGCATATGAGATAAATACTGCACAGTCTCACTCAGATGTGAAACAAAAACAAAATGGTACTTCATAGAAGCAGCAAGAAGAGCGGTATCAGGGTCAGGGGTCAGAGGTCAGGGGATGGTATGACTGCTAGTAACAACGCAGTGTGGCAGATTGCTTATCCTTTCCAGCCAGGGACTCCTGAGAGTCCGGACAAGAGCAGTGTGTCTTGCTGGAATGTGTGGGGGCAGCAGGGGTACGGGGTGGAGTTCCTGGGGACAGGGGAGACAACGCCTAGTGTCCATCCAGGCTGGAGGTGCTGCTTGGGGTAATTGAGCCAGGCACAATGGCCAACCTAATTAACAGGCAAAGAATCTCCAGAGACTGACAATGCTCGTCAGTCATTGTATATTAGAAAAATATACATATTTATTTAATTTTTTGTTATTGGAACTGGGTTTGAACTCAGGGCTTCGTGCTTGAAAAGCAGGTACTCTACTGCTTAAGCCACATCTCCAGGCAATTTTGCTCTAGTTATTTTTTTGAGATGTCAGCAGGTTCTTCTTCGTGGCTCTCCACACTGTGGTTTGGACTTCTGGACTTCAGAACCATGGAAGATTCATTGTGGTTTTTTAAGCCACTCAGTTCTTTACTCTGTTCTGACAGCATGAGGAAACAGATACAGTGGGAGAAGAAAAGAATGCTGGCCAGGAAGGTCATTTATAATTTTCATGGGGGGCAGGTGTTGGCCAGAGTCTGGCTGTGGCTTATTGGGGTGTCATTACTCCCCTGGACAACTTGGGAGCTAAAACTTCAGGTTGTGAATCCTCCGTACCTTAAGACACTCCCTCCAACTTCCCCTTCACATTCAGTATGTGTTTGGACGACGTTCCTTCTTTACAGATAAGGTCAGCTTTTTAAAATCTTGGCGAAATCTCTCCTTTAAACTTGCTTTACTCCCTTCCCTGGCAGATTAGGCATTGGCCATGTGCCCAAAAAAAAAGGACAGCTCCCAACGGTGTTTTAAAACTACTCTCCCCCTCCCCAGATCACACCCTAAAATCACTGCCACAGTTAGGACATGGGTACAGGTTGTCACAGTAAGGACGCTGTAGATCTAGAGGCAGCCCCATGTAAGTTGGTGATGTCACTGCAGTGCGTCTTCCCTCCCACCTCCTTCTTGGGGCTCCTCTGGGCACCTTCTGTGTTCCATCCCCATGCCGGCCCTGGAAGCCCTGCTTTGCCCTCTAGTGGCTAAGTGCTAACTTACCCTTTGGGCGCAATGGGTGCAATGCCTAGGGCTGGGGGAGGAGTTCTAATTTAATTTCTTTTGGAATGAGTTGTGGATTTTTTGTTTTGTTTTGTTTTGTTTTGTTTTGTAGTGCTGGGGGTTGAACCCAAGGCCTCCCACATGCTCAGCCTGTGCTCTACCACTGAGCTACTCTCTAGTCCTATTTAAAGATTTTTGGGGGAGGGTGGTACTGGAGTTTTGAACTCAGGGCTTCACACTTGCTAGGCAGGCGCTCTACCACTTGAGCCACTCCACCAGCTGGTTCAGAGCTTTCAGCCAGGTTTCGTTATGTGGTCCTGGTTGATTAGGCTACTGCCACGTGATCGAGCACAACTGCCACCTCCCGTCCTTCTCAGGAGGCTGGGAGGTGGGACCCAAGTTTCTCACCATCTACTCACATGGATGGCTTTTCTAGCAACCAGTCCCCATCCAGAAGCTATCCCCAAGGATTGTCCCCAAGCTCTGCAGGCTGGTTGGCCACCTTGTGACAACTTAACCTGATGCATTTTCCATGAACTGAGACTTTTTAATGAGGGGCCCACAAGGGCTGTCTTCTAGTTTGGGAACTTCGGGCTCTAGGACAGCAGGTGGGCTGGTGGGATACATGGGGCAGAAGTGGCACTCCAGTCCAGAATGCTGCCTGTGCCGCGCATCACACAGCAGCCCCAGTGTGAACATTGTGCCCTTTCAGAAGCCAGGAGGAATGGCCAAGCTAGCTTTTGCTTTCTTCTAAAATTAATGTCTCTGAACAGCAATGGCAGCACAAGCTTGTAGTCCCAGCTACTCAGGAGACTAAGGCAGGAGGATCACAAGTTTGAGGCCAGCTTGGGCTATACCACAAGACCCTGTCTCAAAATTAAAAACTAAAAGAACTGGGATGACAGTGATAGAGCAATTACCTGGGTTCAATCTCCAACACCGCAAATGATGATGGTGGTGACTGTAAATTCTGAGTGGCAGGCCTTATACACATAGATGCTAAATAGTGACATGCTCATATGTCCTGAGACCCAGGAACTAGGGAAAAGAAAAAGTGACACTATGCGGAGAATAAAAGGAATATAAACGACCAAGCAGGTTTGGAGGACGTGAGCTTTAAACACACACACACGCTTATAAGAGGCTTTTTTTTTTTTAACATATTAAAAGCTCTGTGGATCTAGTTTTTCATTTCAGTTGTTTTTGTATAGTCCAGAATGTGTGCTTTTAAATAGTGTTAGAGAAGGCAGAGGGAAGGTTCTAGATTTCTCAGAAACATCCAATACATTGTTTGTTCAAGGCCACCAAGAGCTGGGACTGTAGCATCTTCCTCCTGAATGTTCCCATGGAAACCACACATGTGCGGTGCATACAGAAGGACAGCCTCCAGCACCGTCAGCTAGCCCTGCTCCTGAGACAATGTGGAGCCTGCAGACAAGGCATCGGGAGGGGGAGCAAAACATCTGCTGCCTTACACCAGAAACACACCTTCCTCCTCCTCCTCCTCATGCTCCAATCGCCTCTGCACTCCCTCCTTGGAAATGCGCCAGTCCCCCCATGACTTTGAGCACAGGCCTCCCCGGCCTGAGTGACAGGGCAGACAGGCACCTGTCTAGGAAGGTTAGAATGTTAAGTGCATGCTGTCAAGTCAGAGGAGGAAATGAGACAGGGCTGAGGGCCGAGAAGGGATTCTCCACAGAGGTGATGCCTTCGATGCACAGACAAATGGTGACCCAGACATAACCAGGGCAGAAGACACTGCCCAGAAGAAGACAGTGGCAATCGCTGCTGTCCCCCTGAGGCAGGTGAGGGGTAGGGAAAGTTTGGGACTGCTCCCTCTCCTGATTTAAAGAGCTCCTCCCCCCACCCCACAGATCAGAGGAGCCAGGAAATGGCATATTCTCTCCCCACCTCCAAGTTCAAGATGATATAAAAACAACCTAATAAAAGACCCTGATCCTTCTTTTCTCACCAGGGTGCCTCCTTTCACCCGGCAGAGCTGGTGATCCCCCTTTCCTTAAAAACTTTTCTTCCTCACTACACCCCCGTTCTGCTTGAATTCTTGCACGCCAGAGCACAAGCACCAGGATCTTCTGGAAATACCTTTTGCCATTAACACCCTCACTTCTCGTCAGCTGCTCATCTTTGGGACAGGAGCCACTGCAATTACCATCTTGGTTTCCAATGACCTGGGGACATTGCATGACCTCTTTGAGCCTCCGCTTCCTCATCTGTCAAATAAGAGGCCCTGTGTAAGGTTCCTGTAACTCAAAGAGGAGATGATACACAGGAGGTTCCTAGCACTGGACCAGGCTTGAATAGAAGTTCAGCCAGTGTTAGCTGGGGCCCTCCTTCCATTCACATACCCAGCTGGTGCTTCTTCCTTCGAAACATCTGTCCATGTCCTACACCTCCTCCCCACCCCATCGCTGTCTCTGCTTCTATGCGACACACTCAAGTACGAATTGGACTCCAGTGGAAGGAGCAGAGATATCTTGTGGACTGTCAGGATGGGAAACCCAGCCAGGCCTCATAAGGACTAGAACCAGGAGCTAGGAGCCCAGGGAACTATGGTTCCACACGCCACCTTGCAGGGACCACGTGGTCTCCTGTCTTCTCGGACCTCAGCCTATCTGTCTCTCATGTGTCACCTCGCCCCACTGTCCACCCACATGACAGCAATTGTCAGGCCTGCCCTGACTCGATGTGGCTTCCCGATTTCTAAGCTCAGTATGTACTGTGAGTCTCCATGCTGCTCTCCAATCCCAGGAAGGCTGTCTTGTTTACCCACATCCGGCCAGGTGTCCCCTGGTTCAGTGAACTGTGACAGCAATGGTGCAGGGCTGATGCCCTTCCTTCAGCAGAGGTGGGCGGGATCCTTAGAAGTGGGGGTGGGTGGAATGACAGTCACCCAGAGTATTCTTCAGTTCCCTGCCCTGCCCGTGGTGGCTCTGTACCAAAATCTTGGGGGCAGGTGACACAACAGGAGGGTCTGTGGTCCACACATTCTCCTGACACATACCCTGTCCTGGATGAAACAGAGTCCCATCTGGGCTATCTTATGGCCACTGTCCATATAGGGAAGGAGGTAGGCAGAGCCAAATTCAGGAGCTGCCTTTTGGCCAGCCATGCAGTAGGGTGCAGAAATTTAGATCACACAAGTGTCATCCCGATCATGCAAAACACACACTGTACTCCAGACACAGTGCATGCTGGGAGAAAGCTGCACTGTCTCTCACTGTCTTGCGTCCTTCCCACAAAGCAAAGTGACACTCCACAGTAAAGTTCAAGAGTGGGCTTCAAGTTTTGGAGTCACTCGTGTTTTCAGGCGATTTTTTTTCTCTGCATCACTGCTCCAGCCCTAGAAGAAGGCAGTCGGGAGGATCAGCCATGGGCAAACCCTGGAGGGTAGTGATTTAGGTAGTCACTCACTCACTCATCCAACCAGAATGCACTGGGTTCGAGGACAAGCCTATCAGCTTATGAAGCACTGGAGATACAATGGTGAAGAATTACAGGTGATGTATAGCTATCCTTATCTCAACCAGCAAAACCCCTTGTTCCTTCCTATTATTGCTTATACTCTCTCTACAACAAAATTAGAGATAAGGGCAAAATAGTTTCTGCTGGGTATTGAGGGGGGGAGCGGGAGGGGGTGGAGTGGGTGGTAAGGGAGGGGGTGGGGGCAGGGGGGAGAAATAAACCAAGCCTTGTATGCACATATGAATAATAAAAGAAAAATGAAAAAAAAAAAAAAAAAAAGAATTACAGGTGAAAATCTCCAACCTCCTGGAGCTCAGGGCTTAATGGTGAAATAGGGAGTGAACAACGGCAGGAGCTGTATGACATTGCAACTGTGACCTGTGTTCCACTGGGGGAAGAGGTTGGCTTCTTGCTAAGCCATGCCGTAGCCCACACAAGAACACTGACTCAGCATTTCCAGGGATCCAGGCAAGGGCAAAGGCTTATAACAGGAGGACTTGGCATATGGAAAAGTCCTGTGGTATACTGGACACAGGAAGCAGGAGGAACCAAACAAGGGCCATGTAAAGGAGCAATTGGAGTGAGGTATGGGCCATGGTAGGAGATTCACCTATTCTGGAAGCAAGAGGGCAACAGATTTTCAGGAAGAGGTCATTCTAGCTGCTGCCCAGTTGCAGTCATTGAGGTCAGAAAAAATGTCGCCTGGACTAGGTTGTTATTGTATTTGTGGATGGTGGCCAGAGAGAATAGTGAATGGACTGGAGAAGTATTTTGGAATTACCACTGACAGGACATGGGTAAGGGGATGAGGGGCAGGAGGAGTGAAGGGTGGCCACAAGGGCTCTGCTTGCCCCTGCTGGATGTTGACTGGAGCAGAGATTGTTGGAAGAGAACCAGGATCAAGTTCAAGGTCCTGGCATTTCATCTGGGGCGTTATGTTAGTCAGTTTTCCATTGCTATGACAAAATATCTGAGAGACTCGACCTAAGGGAGGACTTATTTTGGCTCATGGTTTCAGAGGTTTCGGCCCATGGTCTTTTGGCTCCGATGTTGCATCATGGTGGGGGACATGTGGTAGGGCAAAGCTACTCACTCACCTCTTGGTAGACAGGAGGTAGCAAGAGCCCCAAGAGAAAGGGCCCTGAAACAAGATGTTCCCCTCAAAGACACTCTCCTCGCATGATCCACTTCCTCGACTCGGCCCCACCTACTAATAGCCCATTCAGCCATGAGCTGAATAATCGATTATCCATGATAATCATCCCTGGGTGAGATCAGTGGCCTCATGACCCAATCACTACTCAACAGCACCAACAACTGAGAACCAAGCCTGCGACACATAAACTTTTAGGAAGTAGCTCCTATCCAAACTGAAACAGGCATGTGACCATTGAGGAAAGGTCTTGAGGTCCAAAACATGACAGCTGTGGAACTCAGAGGACAGGTTTGGGCCCGAGGCACCTGCAAACTGGAAGACCAGGAAAACCAGTGGGGTGACCCCGTCTGTGTGTGAAGGCCCCAGAAATGGGAGCTCAGCTGTCAGTGGCAGAGAAAGATGTCTCTGTCCAGGCAGAGAGAGCCACCCACATTCCTCTGCCTTTTATTCTATTCAGGGCCCCTCCATCTATCGGGTGCTGCCCACCTCCTGAGTGACAGCAATCTTCTCTACTGTCCACTTACTCAAATGCGACTCTCTTCCTGAGACATCTTCACAGACACACCCAGAAATAATGTTTTACCAGACATCTGAGCATCTCAAGGCCCAGGCAAGTTGCACATGGAAAGAACCAGCATGTGCGTCATTTGCTCCACTCCTCTCGTCCCTCATGCCCCACATCCAATCTGTAGGAATTTTTGTCATTTCTGATGTCCCACCTCTGGCCATTTCTTGCTCCTTCTACTGAGCCCCACTGGTCTGAGCCCCGTCACCTGCCCCCTACATTGTGGCACTTGCAGTCCCACCCCTGTTTTTATCTTGGCTCCCTATGTCTTCTTCCTAACAGAGTGGTCAAGAGAGCCCTCACCACACCATTCAATTTCATGTCACTCCTCTGCTCACGTGGTAGAACGCCTGCCTAGTGAGGCCCTGAGTTCAGACCCCAGTACTGCCCCCCCAACTGTATATATACGTACACCTATATATTATCATATGTAAAAATGATATGAAGCTGTGCTTCAGTGTCCATAACTAAAGTTTCTTTGCTTGTCTTGCTGTGGTGAGGATCGAACCCAAGATTTTAGCGCGTGCTGGGCAAGCGCTCTACCACAGGGCTTCACTCTCAGTCCCCTAGCAGTTGAGTCTTAGTGGAACACAGCTGCTCCGTATTTATGTGTCATCTCTGGCTGCGTTTGCTTTTTATGGCAGAACTAGATTGTTGCTACAGAAACGGTAACCCACTAGGACTGAAATATTGACTCCCGACCTTCAGAGAAAAATTTCTCACTCCTGGTCTAGAGGGTCTGGGAAAGCTCAGCACAGTTATGTTGGGGCACTAAACAGAGGGCCAGGGGAGGAGGCTGAGTAGGAGGGGTGCGGACGGATAATGAAGGAGGCGGAGGTGCCATGGCTATACAAAAGAAACAAGACACACACATGCACACGCACACACACACACATGCACACACATGCACACACGCACACACGCGTGCACACACATGCATGCACACACGCACACGCACACACATGCATGCACACACGCGCACACACACGCACACACATGCATGCACACACGCACACGCACACACATGCATGCACACACGCGCACACACACGCGCACACATGCATGCACACACGTGCGCATACACACGCGCGCACACACAGACACACACATGCACACACACACAGACACACACATGCACACACACGTGCACCTTTTGGCTTGGAGGATCAGAATGGGAAGGCAGAGAGAAGGCATGGACGGAGAGGGCGGTACCTGCTTAGGAATGGACTTAACTGTGAACTGCAAGCTTGGACTTACTCGTTCTCCGTCCACACCCCCACAGCCAACCCCTTGCCCCTGGAAGCCTGCTCTATTGCCATCTCAGCCTAGAGAAATTTTTGAGCACCCCAAATCCCCACCCCAGTGTGAAGCCCTGAGTTCAAATCCCAGTCCTATTCCCCCCAAACAAAAAAGCAAACAAACAAACAAACAAACAAAAAAACAAATCCCCACCCTAATCCTGATGATGGAGCCATCAGGTTTCATGCATGTGCCCTCCCATGGCTCTAGGGGCAGCCCCTGCCCGGACCCATGCACACCAGGGGCTCATCTGTCCTGGGTTCTGAGCCACTTCTGAACAGGATCCCAGCTTTCAATCTGTACCCACTTTTAGAAGGATTGCAGGGATTCGAGCACTGAACAAAATGACCTCTATGGAATTTCAGAAGTGGAAAAAATAAAAGATGTCTTGTAAACCCAGAAAACTGCTCTGGAGAAGCAGTTTCCACACTCCCTATCCCTCTGGCCCTGGGGACTCTCCAGGTTTCAGCCTCCAGTGGGACCATGTGGCTTTCTGAAAATCACTCTTCTAGGGGAAGAAGTCATTATTTTAAAATGTTGGCTTGGGTTGGGGTGTAGCTCAGTGGTAGACCACTTGCCTAACGCTGGGTTTGATCCTCAGCAATACAAAAAAAAAAAAAGAAAAGAAAAAGTAAGCAGGCTTATTATGATTTAGTATACAAAGTCAACAGCTCAGGAGCTCCCACTGCTATGCAGGGGGTGCAGAGAAGCACTGCGGGGCGGGGGACGTCTGGAGGCAGAGGGGGCAGAGGGACATGTGAGGAGGAGCAGAAAGGCAGATGAGTAGGCTTAGGTTGGCTGGTTTGAAGGCTCAGAGGGCTCTGGGTAGTACAGTGCTTTGTACTGAGTTCTAGGTGATTAGGAAAGGGGAAGAGTGGCCCAGGGTATAAGAGCCAGAAACAGGAAGTGGCAGGGGTGCAGAAAGCAGGCTCAGGAGTGGCTGACTTGCATGTGAAAAGCACACTCCTAATGGAGCACCCAATTATCTGCTGTCAACTGGCCAGCTGAGGGAGGCAAGTCCTGCCAGGGTCAGCAAGGACCCAAGATGTCAGATCATCAGAATTTTTAAAAACATGCTTAAGAGACTGGTTCAGTGACTGACACACACACACACAGCCCACTTCTTGCTCCAAATGCCAACCTTCCTGAATGGATGCAAGACTAGGTACTCCAGAGTTCCACTGGGAGGAACTAGGGAAAATCCCATACCCCAGCTCTGTACCAAATCAAGCCCCTAGATTCAGGAACACAGAACTCAACTTCTGCCACTTTCTGACTATGTGGACTTGGAAAAGTTAATGACCTTCAAAAGATGTGATACAGCTGAGTATGGTGGTACACACCTGTAATCCCACACTCAGGAGCTCAGACACAAAGCTGAGGAGTTCAAGGTCAGACTGGGCTACACAATGATACTTTCCAGCCGCATGATGTGTGAGGAGAAGAGGTGGTTTCCATCTCTGTAAGACACTAAGGAGCAGGTTGTAAGTGCCTGGAGTAGGACAGCCTGAGTTCCTGCCCCAGGTCTGCCACCTCAGGATTTTGTGAGCTGGGACAATTCAACTAACCACTCTCATTTTTAAAATGGGAATAATGCCTGAGACAGGGAATGAGAGGCTGCTCCCATTCACACGTGGGAAGAGTCAAGACTCCATTTGTCTTATCTAATCATGTCTAGCTTTATCTCAAAGAAGCATTGGCACTTTCACAGGACTTTGCAATAAGTGGTTTAACAAATCTTATGTGACTTTCAAGGGACTAGAAGACCCCAGCTGTCACCTGAGTTACACGTCTTATGAAGAGAATGACAGACAAATGGCAAATGCACACATCAACAGATATGTAGGATCATAGTCACCAGGGAATTGCACGTGAACACTGGGACACCACTACACGCCTTTTAGAATAGGTAATGTCCAAAAATCTGACAATACCAAATGTGGATGGAGCAACAGGAACTCTCATTCACTGCGGGTAGGGAGTGCAAGATGGTTCTGCCAGTGGAAGACAGCTCAGCAGTCTTACAAACTAAACGCAGTCAGACCGTACAATTCAGCAGTCACTCTCCTAGATGTTTAGCCAATTGAGCTGGAAGCTACATAGGGATGCTTCTAACAGATTTATTTGTAAATCACCTAAAACTGGAAGCAATTGAGATGTCCTTCATGAGGTAAATGGCCCCATAAACCACAGCACATCCAATGAAACTTATTCAGCACCAAAACCAAAAGCCAAAATCAGCTACCAGGCTTTGAAAGGAAGCCAATATGAAAAGGGTACATTCTGTGATTGCAGTTACATGACATTCTGGAAAATGCAAAAGTTTGGAACAAAGTATCAGTGGCTGTCAGGATGTGATGGGGGTAGGGGAGTTGGGGGGGGACTTTGGGGTAGTGAAACCATTCTGTATGATACCGTAACGGTGGAAGTGTGTTATTGTGCATTTGTCAAGCCCCACAGAACTTGTATAACACAGTGTGAACCTTATGTAGACTATGGACTTCCGTTAACAATAGTGTGTCAATATTGGTCCATTAATTGTAGCAAACATACAGTAGTAAGACACGATGTTAATAATAGGGTCCAGACACAGTGGCACTCATCTGGAGTACTGGTCACTTGGGAGCAAGAGGATCATGGGAGCCCTGGAGTTCCAGGCCAGCCTGGGCAACCCAGCAAGACCCAGTCTCAAAACCAAAAATCAGAAAAATAATAATAGGGGATGGGTTGAGGGGTGTCTTCAGTGGTAAAGCGCTTGCCTAGCATCAACAAAGCCCTGGGTATCATCTCTAGCACTGTACAAATAAAATAAAACAAAAGAAAAACAATAGGGTATGGTGTGTGTGGGGGGGGCAAACTATCTGCACTATCTGCTCAATTATTCAATTTCCCTGTAAGTCTAAACCTTCTGAAATAAAGTCTATTAATTTCAAAAAAAAGGTAATTGACAATGCATATTTCTCTGTGATGAAACTCTGAGTGACATCCTTTTTGTTGATATTTGTAACCCCAAAATTTCAACAATGAGATGGTTTTGTTTCCTGAATTTTAAAAAATTACACAAAAAAACTTACAAAAGTATTCATAGCAAAGAGCCAGTTCCATTTAATTCCCAAGGGTGACTGTAGAACCAGCACGGGGCGGGGGGGGGGGGGGGGGCGGGGGGGGCGTCCCTAGAGCTCTTCTCTCTGTGTTCACAGAGATGCACCTGTACTGGTACGTGACGGTATTAGTGAGCAATGTAGTTACCTAGGAACCTTTACTAAAAGTGACTTAGACAAATGTGGTTTGATTTGATTCACGATCCAAGCAGCCTGGACATGGGGTACATCGGAGAGGTAGCTCAGTAGTTCACTGACATTAGGTGACACCTCTATCTTGATGGTTCTCAGGGACTTTCATTCATGTTTGTGACTTTGTGACTCCCGCATCCCACCTGTTACGTCTGTTACATCTTCTTCCTACTCCAGATAGGAAGAAGAAGGAAGGACTGCTGGGCTCCACTCTTCTATCAGGTCAGCAAAGATTTCCCAGAAACCTGCCAGCACACATCCCTGGGTCTCACTGGCCAAGTGTGTCACATGGCCAGGCAGAAACTAGAAGGGCAAGTACTGTAATTAACGCTTTTGACCACTAGAGGAGATAGTGTTAAGGAAGGTAGTTGACAGTTGCTTTGGGGACAACCAACAATTGTATCAAACCTTTTATTTTTTCACTTGTAAATGCTTTCAATGAATCGTATGTCTAGAGTCTGTCAACACAATTATATCATTTTGTAATTCTGCATAATATTCCACAGTATACATAGATGATAATTTATTTTACAAGTTTATATCCATTTAGATGGGTCCTAATTTCCTGCGATTTCAAACAATGCTGCATTCAGCAAAGTTCTGTTACAAGTTTTTTGGAGCACGTGAAAGCACTGCTTCAGAATAGCTACAGGTGAAGCTCTCTACCAATGGGTAAGTGTTTTTGAAGCTGATAGATTCTGTTGAATTACTCCCCAGAGTGGACCAATTTACACCCTCCCCCCACCACTATATGTGACAGCCTGTTTCCTGCATCCGTCCCACAGCAGACACTAATTTTTGTCTAAATAAGGAGGAAAAGAATCACACTGCTTTATTCTTATTGACTGGGGCACTGGCATTTTATGCTGATTCTCTTGGACGTTTCCAGTAGATAATTATAGTAACAGCAAATAATAGTCTTGGCTCTCCTCAGTGTTATTTGTACCTCCTATCTACATTGACCTTTCCTTTAATTTTAGGAGGCTTTTAAAAACCTTTTTTAGTTGACTGTTCAGTTCACTTTCCTTATGTTTATTTTTTCAAATTGAGGCTGTCCGTGTACCCAGGCAACTACTTTGTCTTTTCTGTATAGGTTGTGATATATGAGGATTGTTGTGACTATATTTCTCAGTAGCTTACTTTTTAAGGTTTTTATCTAATTAAAAGAAAGGAGTTTATTATATAGCCATTTGTTACTTTATATACTTGTTACTTTAAGCAATTCAAAATTATACATTCAATAATTTTTTTAAATCAAGCAAATACTTAATACGCATGGCTAAATAAAAATTCTACACTTAACCTCTTGCTCTCCTCCCCACAAGTAATCACTACAAACAGTTGTGGGTTCATTCTTATATTATGATATGCATAGCTTCATTTTGTAAAATTAACTTTTCTTCTTTGAGCAGTCATTTTTTGGTGGCCATTCTGTATACTTGGAATTGAGGTTTTCTTTATGATCTGGGTGGCCAATTTTTATTTGTGTACCTTCAGTGTATAAAAATGGTCCAGTATCTTTATGTAGGGTATAAAATTCTACATATAGTCATTTATAAAATGTGTTAATTTAGTCAAACCAGCTGTACTCTCAATTTTGGTTTATATCTTTTGGCTTACATTTGTCAACATCTGAGAGATGTTAGAAATCTCTCACAATTGATTATGGTCTCGTACATTTCTCTTTGTACTTCTATTAGTTTATGCTTTGTTGTTTTTGAAACTATGTTATTAGGTACGTAAAGATTTATAACTCCTATTACTCCTTGGTAAATTGTACTTTTTATAACTACATACTTGTCTTATAATTTTCACTGTGAATTCTATTTTTCTATGATACAAGTAATCACCTGTGTTTTTATTAACATTTCCTTAAAATTTCTTTTCAGGTTTTTTAAAGTTTTATGTTTTTAAATTTTTATTTATTTGTGGTGCTGGGGAATCAAACCCAAGGCTTTGCCTATACTAGACAAGTGTTCTACCACTGAGCTACACTCCCAGCTCTTATTTTACTTTTAATTAACAAATAAAAATTATACAGTATATATTTGTGGGGTACAATGTGATGTTTGGGTACATGTATACAATGTGGGATTCCTTTTAATGTTTTATTTACAATTACC
The DNA here is from genome assembly GCF_047511655.1 of Castor canadensis. Lineage (NCBI taxonomy): Eukaryota > Metazoa > Chordata > Mammalia > Rodentia > Castoridae > Castor > Castor canadensis. Next base: position 104,909,956 of record NC_133399.1, on the reverse strand, counting down.
CTACAGTACTGTGTTTTAGCAACGATTCCTATAAACTGTATATTCTTGGATTTGAGTCTGAAAGACTTTTTTTTTGTAGTACTGGGGTTTGAACTCAGGGCCTCACACTTGCTAGGCTCTATTTGAGCCACTCCACCAGCCCTTTTATTGTGTTGGGCATTTTCAAGATAGGGTCTCATGAATTATTTGCCAGGGCTGGCTTCAAACTGCAAATCTCCTGATCTCTGCCTCCTGAATAGGTAGGATTACAGACGTGAATGGCGCCCAGCTGAGTGTGAACTACTTTTAAGAGAATATTCAAGGCCACGTCCATTTATTGAGGTTACTGGGATTACTTAGAAGTATTCCTAATTTTCTTTTATGTTTTATATTTACCACACTTTCTTGATCTTATGTCTTTTCTGACTTTTACTGTACTGAATTTTTCTTCTGATGATATGGAAATTCTATATTATGATTCTAGTTTTCTACTGCTATCCATTAAATTTTAAACTCGCTTTTTTCTAGCAAAATCCAGTGCTGGATAGGTAGCTCAGTGGTAGAGGGCTTGCTTAGCCAGCACAAGGCCCTGGGTTCCAGCCCTAGTCCTGCATGAAAAAAATATCTAGAGCGAGTCAAAGTATACATTATTCCCACGAGCACTGTAAGTATGGGTGGTGGGAAATTAATGACTGTGAACTTGAAGGGCCTCCTTAATAAAGATTTCTTTCCCTTCAGGTGTATGTTGGTCATACATAATGTACTGGCCCCAGGCACAAGACCTATCTGAAAAATAACTGAAGCAAAGAGGGCTGGGGACACGGCTCAAGTGGTAGAGCACCTGCCTAGCAAGTGCAAGGCCCTGAGTTCAAACTCCTGTACTGGAAAAAAAAATGGTATATTTTCTGTCATATCTGGGATTGAGGAGAGGAGAAATAGATATGTGTGTTTGCTTGTTACACCATTTTGATCCACCCTATCTTCTTTTACTATAAGGGAAAGTAGTTAAAAAGGCTTCTTTTAAAGCAAAAAGCTGAGGAGGACAGAGATCATCCTCGAAGGAAAGGGCAGATGTAGTTTACTTGGGGCCTCGGATCTTTTCCAGTGACTCAACCACACTTCTCTTCCCAGCATGTATTCAGCTCCACCTGTGTCTGTCGTGACACTTGGCCAGAGAGAAACAAAAGAAGATAGCTGAGGAGTCAGACTCAGGTTTTGGCAAAAGAGTCAAGGCCACCAACCAGGAGCCAAGTCCCATCGTGAAATCACAGGAATGGCCAACATTTGAACAGAAGAGAGGCTGAAAGTTGTGAACTGTAGCCGGGATTTGTTTTAACCAGGTATGGTAAGACATGCAGATGCAAAAATTACTGTCAGGAAAGAAGGAAAGGAAGAAGATTTTGGTATTTACACATCTCTAAAACCAGAAGCATGTCGCCTGAGGCCACATAGGGAAGCAGGGGGTGGGTCAGGAGGCAGAGAGGCTTTATCATGGGTTTTGTGAAAAGGGCCAGTCAAGACAGAGTGAACCAGGAGAGGATTGGGCGGTCTGAAGAGCTTTACTGGTCTCTGGGCACAGAGGTTGGTCACCAGTGCCAGTACCTCCTGGTACGATCAGGACAAGCTAGATCAGAGCTGGTGTGGGAGCTGGAAGATGGGGTGTGGATTTGGGAATGACTGGTTTGCACGGAAGGCACATTCGCAGGTAGTCAAGTTACTCTCTATAGGAACCAGCTGGCCCCGGGAGGAGCTGCCTCTCCAGCACCTGTAAGATCACAGATACCAAACAACGTGAAATACAGAAAGCACGATTAATACAACAGTCTCAGCTCAGCGAGGGAACAGAGGACCAGGAAACAGGCACAGAGTGGAAGTGAGGCAAGGTGGAAGGGAAGAATGGTTGCAGGGGGAACCTACGAGTTCTCCAAAGAGGACTCTGAGTGCTTGCAAACAGTGCCAAAGGGCAGAATTGAGCCTCTGTCTTCTGTCTAGTGTCTCAAAGGCGAGGCAGGCTGTTGCTCAGAAAGAGAAAATTCCATCCCCAGCAAGAACGGCTTGCCTCCCAGCTTCCCTCCGCATGTCTGCAAAAGGGGTTTTTAATTAGTGAATTTACATGGAAAACTTCACAAAGATATCCAATTTAAATCACATTCAACTGTTACATTTAGCAGTTCATCTCCATTTTGATGAATAAAGTAACAGGTTCAGCTAGTCCAGAAAAAACCCAGCCAGCTCTGGGCAGCTTGCTCCTCCCTGCACTGGATGTCTGGTTCCCACTATGGAGCCGATGGACGCAGCTCCCCCTGCTGCTCAACTTCCAGGAGAAGCAGAGGGGGAGACAGGCTGCCAGGCCCGCAGAGGGGACCCACGCCAGACAGCAAGTGCATGGCCTGTGCAACCTCCAGTTCAGCCAAGTCCAGCTGAGATGTTAAACAGACAGCTCATGGTGACAGGCAGCCAAGACAGACCAGACCCAGTGTCTCTCCTAATTGCAAAGGCCTTTGGCTGGTGTCACTAAAGCAACAAGTGCCATCCTCTGAGATAGCCAAGGCACCACCATGCCTTTCTCTGTGGGCTTGGCAACTAAGTTTGCTGAGGCACAAAGAAACGCTGAAGCACAGGATGGCTGTGACCCAGACTTGGTGATTCACAGAGGACAGGAGGAAGAAGGGCTCTGTCAGTCCTCTCCGCTTCCCATCAGGAGAGGGGCAATGAAGACTGCTGCTGTGGGTTCTCAGCTATTTTATAACCATCAAACACTGTGCTGTGGGACAGGCGAAGAATAAACCCCAGGGGCCAGGCCTGGCAGCAAACAGCTGTAGTCCCAGCTACTCGAGAGGCAGAGGTAGGAGGATCAGGGTTTGAGGCCATCCCAGGCCACATTATTGTGAGACCTAATCTAAAAAGCAAACTAAAAGCAAAAGGGCTGTGGGCGTGGCTCAAGTGGTAGAGCACCTGCCTAGCAAGTGCAAGGCCCTGAGTTCAGTCTGAAATGAAGGAAGGAAGGAAGGAAGGAAGGAAGGAAGGAAGGAAGGAAGGAAGGAAGGAAGGAAGGAAGGAAGGAAGGAAGGAAGGAAGGAAGGAAGGAAGGAAGGGAGGGAGGGAGGGAGGGAGGGAGGGAGGGAGGGAGGGAGGGAGGGAGGGAGGGAGGGAGGGAGGGAGGGAGGGAGGGAGGGAGGGAGGGAACCAAGAAACCACAGGCCCTGCCTTTCAATAAGATCAGCTCACACAAACCACACAAGGTGGAAGGAGCAGCAGAAATGGGCTCTCAGAAGAGCATCCCCCCAAAACCAGCAGGTGCCTACTGCTGCTTGGACCAGAAACAAGATCCAAACTCCCTGCCCTGAGGAATTCAGGCTGGTGGGAGCAAGGGAAGGAATGAAAACAAACACTTCCGAGCCAGACAGGAATGAGAGTCCTATTAAGTACAGAAATAGCGCAGTGGGGCATTTGAGCTGCGTTTGGAAGCAGAGGAAGGAAGTCGATAGAGCACGGGGGTAGGGAGTACTGCAGGCCAGGGAGCAGTGGCAGGGGTGAGGAGGCAAGGCTGTACAGCATGCACTCAGGCTAAATAAGCAGTTGACAGTTGAAAAGAGAGTGGGCAGAGGCCAGGGGGTGATATCAGGTCAGCAGACCAGGTGTGGGATGGCCTGGAAAGTCCCACAGTGAGGAGGGTAAGAGACAGGTGACTCAGTCACATTTGAGGAGGGGCTGAATGAGGTCAATGCTGCACTTGGAGGGGGTGTCTGTCCAGCAACATAGGTGAGATGGGGCAGCAAAATCTAGCTGCAGGAGCTGGTGAAGGCTTTGCTAATGTCACACAGGAGGGATGACCCTGACCAGCAGTGGTGGCAGAGGAAATGAGCAGCACATAGGAAAGAAGCAGTCGGACTTAGGGTAGGGAGGGAAGTCAGGAGGAGCTAAGTAGGACTCAGGCTTGTACAGAAAAATAGTGCCATGAGCAGGAAGTGTGGACTTTCAGCTGCTAACTGAGTTCTGACAGGTGCCAGCAGGTGGAAGGTCACTCATGGATGTAAGGCAGGTGCCCAAAGAGAGGTCAGGGTTAGGGACACTAATGACATCCATTCACACTGTACTTTTATTTACATGACCCTTCCGAATGACACCCGATGAGGTCAGCTCGGGAGGTGTCATTGCCACCAGCTGAGCCATAAGAAAACAGGAAGGACAAAATGACAGGCCACGGTTAAGACCAGAGCCTGAATAAGTTCCTGAGCCTGGTTCTGGCCCAGCAGCCTCTTCTTCTGAGATAAGAATTGTCTTGGACCACACAAGGGTCCAGTCAGTAGGAAGACCGTTCTGTTCACTTGAACAGTTTTTTTCTGAGTGCCAAGCGTACTGTAGATGCTGGTGACTCACTAGTCAATAAAAGAGACAGCCATCCCTGCCCACATTCTTATAATGGCAGACCAGAACAGCTGGACTTTGGACAAGTGTTCCTAGAAGCCCAGAGAGCTCCCCAGGAGAAGCGTCCCAAGGCGGATCTGTCCCCTCTGGGAAAGACGCTCTGCTGCGTCTGTCATCCTTCCTCCAGCTGGAAGCTCGGGTACACAGCTGATGAGAACAAGCAACGCAAAGCTGCCTGAAAGCATCTTGCATCTCGGCACAAGGGCTGCTTCTAGTTGACTGTTAGGGAGACACCATTCTCTCTCCACTCTCCTTTCCTCTTATTCAAAACTTATCAGCAAACGCCTCTGTTCTTTGGTGACCATGAAGGAGGTTCCCAGCACAGGACAAGTTCTATTATTTGTGATAGCCGAAAGATAGAAACGACTCAAATTTCCACTGGCCAAACATGGCCCCTCCTTATGTTGACCAGCCTTAAAAATGAAGGAAATTTGGGTACACACAATGACACGGATGAGCTGTGAAGACATCATGCTAGATGAAAGAAGCCATCATGAAAGGACAGATGCTGTGTGGTTCCACTTATGTGAGGTACCTCGAACGGTCAAGAGCCATGAACAGAAAGTGCAGCTGTCAGCGGCTGGAGGGACGGGGAAGGAGAGTTACTTAGTGGGTCTGGAGTTACAGTTTGGAGTGATAAAAGGCTCTACAGAGGATGGTGGTGATGGCCGCGCCTAATGTCATTGAACTAGTGGCTTAAAAATGGTTCAAATAGCTGGGTCTGGTGGCACATGCCTGTAATCCCAGCTCTCAGGAGGCTGGCGTAGGAGGATTACAACTTTGAAGGCAGCCTGGACTACATAGTCAGATCCTGTCTCAAAAACAAAACAAAAAAAGATTAAAATATAAATGGTAAATTTTATGTTAGGTATATTTTACTTTTACACACACACACACACATGCGTAGTTGGGGCTGGGTTTTTCATGCTCTATCTCTTCAGCCATACCTCCCATTTTGCTCTGGTTATTTGGTTGTTTTGGGGAGGATTTTTGGGCAGTGGGATTTGAACTCAGGGCCTCACGCTTGCTAGGCAAGTGCTCTACCACTTGAGCCACTCTGCCAGCAAATGTTCTCATTTGGCTTTTTTGGGGGGGTTGCTGGGATTTGAACTCAAGACGTCATGCTTGTAAAGCAGGCGCTCTACCACTTGTGCTCCACCTCTAGCCCTGCTCTGGTTATGCTGGAGACAAGGGTCTCATGATCTATTTTCCCCAGCTGGCGTGGAACCATGATTCTCCCATCTCAGCCTCCCAAGTAGCATTACAGGCGTGAGCCACCGCACCCCGCTTACTACAGTATTTTCCTAAAGAAAGCTTCCCAGGCTGCCCCTCGTCTCACCATCTTTAATAAGAAGGCTGAACCTGGCTTCGGGAGCTGCAGTCTGACGTTTCCATGGTGACCACATCCCAGCGGCCTGGCAGGCACAGTCTCACCATCAGACCAACAGAGTTCACCTTACTGCTCTCCCTCCCATGCACTCCCCTCTCTAAGCTGCCACACAGGGACGGGACCTCCGTGTCAGATGTGTACCTCTGTTCAGTTCTGGCATGTCCCCACTCCCGTGGACTCCCTGCAGTTTCGCCTGCCCCTCTCCTCTCTGGAGCAGCTTCTCTCTCTTCTTGCCCTCCGACCTTGCTCCATGGCTGGTTCTTCTTCTTCCTCTGCAGTCCTCAGTGCTGCTGGGGCTCAGAAGATGACTCCCCAAAGGCTGCTGCCTCCACACCCTGACAGGCCTTAGAAGCTACTCAGAATCCAGGTCCCCCGACGTCCCCCATCCCTCCCAGCACAGGGAGACAGTGTCCCTGCAATGTCCCTTATCTACCTGACGAGATTGGCCAGAAGAGGCACACAGTCACCTTCAGTCTTCGTACTGGAATCTCACGAGCCAGAGAGGACTAAACTCACATCATGGGGGGAAGACTGAAGACTGCCAACACGTGGACAGACTTGTCACACACCATTGTCCTCTGTTTTGGTGCCAAAGAGAATCATTCATGCTCCCTTGTCTGGTCTGCCAGCCAATGTGCTTTGAACCAACATGGAGGCCACCTACATTCTCCAAGCCCAGTGAATTCCTCTAAAAGTCATGTGCTATTTTTTAACCACGTTGGGCTGGTGGGTAATTATTGTATCCTTGTCATTTTGTTCTATGCTGTGACTTTTTCCTTTTTTTTTCTTTTCGATGGTGCTGAAGATAAAACATAGGGGCTGTGTCTTTCCCTTTTAGTGTTAATAAATCTGCCTTTTCACCTATTAAATCTATTATCAGTTAATTCCTTCAGATGGTGGAGGGAAACCTCAGTTGAAATGTCTCTTCCTCCAGGAAGTCCTCCTTTTCTGACTGCCCAGGTGATGTCACATTCAGTTATGCACTCTCATGACATCTTGCCTCCTCCCACAGGAAGACACTCATGGAACAGACCACAGTGAGGGCGGGAGAGGAATTTCAGAGAAGGGAGGCTCTTTCCAGACAGCTTCATTTAAGTTAGAGAGACCCTGTGGGCATGGTCTGTGGACTCAGAACTCACTCAGAACTGGTAGGACTGGAAACCAAGCTCACCTCACCTGCTGTGTGCCCATGAGCAAGTCACCTACCAGCTTGGAATTGCCCTGTCCTCCCTGTAAAGCTGGGGTCACATTTCTTAACTCTTCAAGATGTTGAAAAGAAGAAAGAAAGTGGCCCAGGGAGAGACCTCATCCAGACAACCCGTGATCGCAGCCACTCCTACCAGCTTCATGGTCCCATCTCTTCTTACCTAGCTTCCTCCCCACCCTACTTCCTCTCCAGCTCATTTCCCAGGTTGCAGTCAGAGCACATTTCTCAGATGCATGAGGAATAACCCATTGTTAAATGAAACTTATGGGAAGTCATCTGTTTGGACTGAGCTCCTGTACTAGGCCCAACAGTCCATACCAAAATGGAGTCAACCATGCTGAAATTCATCTCTACACAGAAACTGACACGCACAGAGATGAGAGCTAAGTCCTCATACAGAAACCATAAGGAAGTCTCCTCTGCTTCACCTTATAATAAAACAGTAGCCTGATGTCACCCAATCAATGTTTTTCTATTGTTCTATTTCCTTGTTCCTACCTTTCAAGCCCATTTTTGGGCATTCTCATTCTGCTGTGTAGGAAGGAGGCTGTCTTGGTTCATGAATCTCAGCAAAAATCCAGTTAGAGCTATAAGTAAATTTGCTATATTTTTGTCTTCTGACATATTACTGGCCTCTAGGCATACTTCTTTGAATTCAGGATAAAACCTGTCTTCCTTGTTAGCCCTAAAGTTAGTCACTTTGCTTTGTGACACTGTGACAAAATACCTGAGTTAGCTTATAGGAGGAAAAATTTACTTTGGCTCAGTTTTGGAGGTTTCAGTCCATGGCCAGCTGACTCTATGGCTTTTAGGCCTGTGGCAAGGCAAAACATCATGATTGAAGAGTATGGTACACTTCATGGTGACCAGGAAGCAGAGACAGGAAAGGGCCAACGACAAGACATACCCTTCAAAGGCCTGTCCAACCAGCCCCACCTCCTAATTTGGTTATGAATTCATAAGTAGATTAATCCATTGATGGGGTTGGGGTTCTCATGACTCAATCACTCTCAAAAGCTTATCAGCAGCCAATCATGGCCCCCATGCATGATTCCATCCTCTTACCTCTCTCCAGCCATGTGCCCTGAGTCCCAGCCCCAAGAGTTCCCCTCCCTGGCTCTCTCTTGCCTGCTAGTCTGTGCGTGCATTTCCTGCTCTGTATGAGCCACCCTTTCCTGACTGGCAATGCTTACTGTCTTCTGGCCAGAAGATGGAAATCTGTCCTCAAGATTGAGGTCAAATGACCTCTCAGGTAAAGACCTTATGAATATAGGTTGTATCTCATACATACAGTTAAAGACCTGGGAATCAGCAATAGGCACATATACAGAATAACAAGACCTTGTCAATCAAACCTGTCAATCACCAGAGCCCCTCCTGCAAAGACCACCCAGATTTTTGCCCTTTAAGCAAAGATAAGGCTTCTGTGGCATCTGGCCAGAGCCCAGCGCTCTTTCTTCTGCAGTGTCTATACTTTCATTTTCCTTTCAATAAAACTCTACTATGGCTTTGCAATCTGCGTCCCCTCTTCAGCCATCTTTGGGGCACAGACATGAACTACAGGTTTAAATAGACAAAGAAGGGGGCAGGGAGAGAAAGGTATGCATAGTAAAATAGTCTTGGTCAAACGTGGCCTGGCTGACCATCATCTCATCCATGTACTTCGAGGGTTCCAGAGAAGTTGTTACTGCTGTCATCACCTGAGGGGAATACTCTGGTTCCCAAAACATTTTTAGTCCTGCTCCAGGATGCAGCCTCATCACTATAGACAACTGTCCTCATTTGGAGGGGTGGTGGGTCCTGCAAGGCTCCACTGTTCCTTAGGAGATGTCTCAGTCCCTTCTCTTAAAGATGTTATCAATCAGTCTGTCCTTCCCTGATTCCAAGGTGGCTGCAGGAGAGAATGACTTGGAGTCAAGGACAACAGGGACAAAAGGGAGACAGAGGTGCCAAGCTTCTCTCCTGCTTTTAGTTAATTCGTGGGCCTGAGTGAGGAGCCAGTGCTTTTCAGCAAAAGCAGTGTAAGCACCTCTTATGATCCTCCGGTACATAGTCCCCTTTACCTGGCTCTTGCCCTCGGCGTGATTATTTTAACACTCACCCATGGCGTATCGGGGCTCATTGCTGTTCTGTTGAGTTCTGCTCTACAGTATGTGGAGTGGCTCCCACCCACTGATGCAGCTTGTCACTTCATTTTGTCTCTGAGTTATTCTTTCCCTTACTTTAGCTTAAATTCCAGGACCACAGGTCTGCTAGATACACATATTGTGGTGGAAACTGAAACTGTCCCCCCGTCACAAAGGACGCCATTTCCTTGGTGCCAACAGATCTTTGTTCAGAATCATGACCTGGCCAAGACTGCTATAGCTATGCAAACCCTGACTCTTGCTTTGTTCCCTCCCTAGAAAACCCCAAAGTTATTGCTGATACCCAAAGACACCCCTTAGGTCGCCAGACCCTGTCTTCCTGGTGTAGCCACCTGGAGAACAAACTCCTTGCTTGCTTCACCATCACTTTTTTTCCATTTGGTCCTTTGGGATGAGTGGCCAGGCCTGGTCTGTTGTCCACTCTGCCAGCCAGGCCTTTGGCTTGTTTATCACTTACTTGTCGATGGACGTCTGTGTTGCCTGCTCTTTGTGTGAGCATATGCTTTCAATTCTCCTGGGCAAATATCTAGGGGAGCAATGGCTGGATCATGGCAGTGTTTACCTTTTTAACTCACTGCCAAACTGTTTCCCACAGTGGCTGCACCCTTTTACATTCTCACCGCAGAACGCTAGAGTCTCGTTTGCTCTTGTCAACACTTGACATGCCAAGCTTTTTAATTGAAGCCATTATGGGAGGTGTGTAGTGGTGTTTCATCACGGTTTCAAGTTGCATTTTCCTAGTGACTCACGAGGCTGAGCAGCTTTTCATGTGCTTGTGTGTCTCATTTGCTGAAGTGTCCATTCAAAAGAACAACAAATTCAAAGGACAACAAATTACAAAAGCTAAACTTCTGATGTAAAATTTTTCATGGAATTATTTTTATGCTTTACTCCACTATTTAAAGCTATTGTCATTATTTTGTGTGTGTATTTAAAAAACGGTGGGCCCCAGCTATGCAGGAGGTGGAGATGAAAGGATTGTGGTTTGCGGCCAGCCTGAGCAAAAAAGTTAACAAAAACAAGGTAGGTTTGACAGGAGATGCCTGTAATCTCAGCAACTCGTAGAGAGGTAGGAGGATCGTGGTTCAAGTCTGGCCCTGGGCGAAAGCTCGAGACCCTATCTGAAAAAAATACACTGAAGCAAAAAGGACTGGGGCATAGCTCAAGTGGTAGATCACTTGCCTCGCAAGTAGAAGACCCTGAGTTCAAACCCTAGTACCAAAAAAATAAGATGGAAAAAGAACCAGTGATATAATCAAATAAGTGGGCAAATGACCAGCCACTTTAAAAGAAGTCCAAACAGCCAAGAAACACGCGAGAAAATGCTCAGCCATCAGTGATGCAGAATTTCCCCATTGAGGCTGAACAGTCGTCCCCTCCATGTCTCCATTTGTGGGCACTTGGGTTGTCTCCGTCTTTTGGCTGCTGTGACTAACACTGCCATGAACGTGGCTGTGTAATTATCTGTTCAAGTCCCTTATTAACTGCGTTAATTTTTTTTTATTAATTGCACTTTAATAAATGTATCCCACTGCATCCAACAGTGCCTGACACATGGCAGGCAGTTAGGAAAAGTGTGTGAATGCATGAGGTGGGGAATGAAAAAGAAAATCCCAAACTGGACCCACTCAGAGAAAGAGCTGTGTATGTCCTGTGGGTGTCAGTCATGGTCTCTCGATGTCAGGCTGGTGAGTCAGGGAAAACAATGGTGTCCTTGGAACCTGGCCAAGACTTTAGGGAACCGACACTCCCCTGCCTTGGCTTGCCACCCTGCCTCAGGTTGTCATCCCTGAGTGAGTAACCGGATACCATCCCCCAGGGAGCACAGCTGAGGCTACTCAGAGAAGGAATTCCTTCCTGCCAGACACGTGAGGACCATGCACCACACACCACACCTGTCCATGCAGTAGCAGCCTCTAGCAGTGACATCCGGGGCTTACTTTGTATCACACTGAATTGTTGTTGCTTTTGGCTTGCTTTGCTTTTTCTTTTTTTGTTTTTGAGACAGGGTCCCACTATACAGCCCAGGTTGGCCTGAACACTCTACTCTCCTGCTTTTAGACATTCCAGTACTGGGATTACAGGTGTGTACCACCATACCCAGCTCACACAAATTTTTTTAATCACATAATCCCACTGAAGGAGACAACAATCATTAACTAAGTGTTAGAATGCTTCCATTTTATATATTGGTCACCATAATGACAGTGTCATCATTCTCTTAAAAAAAAAAAGAAGAGGTGGCAGAGGGCTGAGGGTGTGGTTCAATCAGCAGAGCACCTGCCTAGTAAGTGCAAGATTCTGAGTTCAAAACCCAGGGGACAGGGAGAGAGAGAGGGGTAGGTAGAGGGAGAGAGAGAAGAGGCAGCAGAGCCCCACTGCCCACTTCTGTGCTGCTTGCTCACTTGGTCTCTGATGAATTCCTGCCAATCAAAGAGTGACCATGAATTTACAACACCTGGGATGGCGGTGGATGCCGCACACTCTCCGTGTGTGGACGCCGTGTTGAGGGAACACTTTCTGTACATAGGCTCCTGTGGTTCCCACGGCGACTGCATTCCGTGGGAACCACTGTTATGTACTTTTAACTGGAGCAATGTGAGACGCCCCCTGTGACAGTGCCACATGTTGCTCTCCCTCTACCCTTCCTGAAAAACTCCATCCTAAAGCCGCTTGGTGAGGCCTAGAAGAGAAGGTGTCTGCAGCAGGCTGTTGGTGGCATCAGGGCCCCCACTTCACCCCGAGCAGGGTGAAGGTAGGAGTGACCTGTGTGGGTGTCACGCACTGGGCCATGGGAGGGGTTCCTGAGATGGTGTGGCTGCCTCTGGTGCAGATCAAGTACAGCAAAGACAGAGTCTGGGTAGGAAGGGGAGAGGCAGGGGGCACCAGACCCCTAAGGGGTGAGGAGTATGGGGTGAGTGCTGGAGCCCATTTTGGGAGATGGCACCTGGAGAAGGAGCCACAAATAGGGAACGTGTAAAGTGAAGGAGCTGGAGTGGGTTCTGCGGTGTTTGATGGGAACTGCAGAAACAGGTGTGGGCGCTTCAGTTTCAGCGGTACAGGTAGGTGTGGAAACAGATGTGGATGTGGACCTGTAATTACACATGTGTCTTCACATGTATCCCTCACCTTGCCATGGACAGGGCCTCGGACCATCAGCATCCAATTCCAATGGGTCCATCTCCCACCAAGTCTTCCTCTACTAGAAGGAACCAGTGCTCCCAGCAGAAATGGCTGAGGGTATGGAGAGGACAGATGTGTCTAGCAGCCAGGCGTAGTGGTTCACACTTGTACTCCCAGCATTTAGGAGGCTAAGGCAGAAAAATCATGAGTTCGAGGCCAGTCTGGACTACATAGCAAGACCCATGTCTCAAAACAAATGTGCCTAGAATATTCCTATACTATTTTTATTTTTATACTGTTCTTACAAGTAAGCAAGTACTCAAAAATCAATGAGGACTTTTTTCAAAAGGACACAAAAGCCAGATTAAAGGGGTTCCCACTGGCCATTAAGGACAATTGCACTATGAAAACAAACAAAATGAAGGAAGTAGTGGATTACAACATACTGAATAAAATAAGAATTCATGATTCTACACAGTTGTAATTAAGTTTTTTATTTTTGGCTATACTGGGGTTTGAACTCAGGGCCTCACACTTCCTAGACAGGTGCTCTACTGTTTGAGTCACTCCCTCAACCCTTTTAGTTCTGGTTATTTTTTGAGTAGGGTCTCCGATTTCTGCCTGGGGCTGCCCTCAGACAATGATCCTCCTACCAACAGCCCCTTGAGTAGCTGGGACCATAGGTAATGTACCACTGCACCCGGCTTGGAGTTGAGATGGGGTCTTGCTAACTTTTTGCCCAGACTGACCTCAAACTGGGAACCTCCTGATCTCTGCCTCCTAAGTAGTTGGGATTACAGCTGTGAGCCACCATGCAGCCCAAAAAATTGAAATTTTGATGAGGAACATGTACTTACGTAATTTCAAAGTACCTCCTCACAAAGGATGTCATTATTGCAAAAGAGGAAGAGTTACCTTTACTGTGGAGCAGCCTGGCAGAGAGAGCCTTCTTCAAATGACAAAAGCAAATGTCTCAGGAATGAGACAAACTAAACAGTCAGGAGCCACCTGACTGATGGGACACAGCAGGAAGAACCCAGCTTTGCTCTTGTGACGTTCCTGCCAAGAGCCACGATCTCAATGTAGTCACAAGGAAACATCACACAGATGCAGACTGAGGGGCATTCTGGGTAACAACTGGCCCATCGATGGCAATGTTACCTGAGGAGGAAAGAGTGCAGCAGGGCTCTGGCCTGAAGGAGATGTAAGAACAACATGAGGTGCAACCCTCCGGCCTGAAGAGGATACAGGAGGGGCCTCCATGATGGGCTTATAAATTTTGATGTTTGTGTTGCACACAGGAGTCACCTAGTTACTCTCAAACGGCTTGGGGGAAGTTTTTTTTTTTGTAAATTTTAAATTATTCCTTTAAAAATAAAAATAGGGGTCTGGTGGAGTGGCTCATGTGGTAGAGTGCCTGCCTAGCAAGTGTGAGGCTCTAAGTTCAAACCCCAGTACTGCCCAAAAAATAAAAAAGAACAGGGGCTGGAGATGTAGTTCAGTGATAGAGCCCTTGCCTAGCACATGCAAGGCCCTGGGTTTCATCCCCAGCACCGCCCCCAAAAAACTTACTTTCCCAAAGTCAGCTAACTGGTCAGGCAGCAGGATTCAAATCCAGGTTCAGAATCAATCTCCCCACCTGCTCTACACTGTGAAGTCACTCCTCCTTAGACAGTCCCCTCTGGTGTGGGGAGGTGAGCTGGCCGGGAATCCCTGAGAGTGGCTTCTGGGTCTTTTTGAAATGTGTCCATGTCTTAGAGCACTCTTTCCTCAGTGTAACAGGACATCTGAGGCTCCTCTTGTCCTCTCCTTGTCCCACCTCACAAAGCACCATGGCAATAGTACAACAGAGGCCACCCTGGGCTCAGGCCTGGCTTTCTCATTCACCCCGTTGTCCTGTGCTTGCAGGCCTAGATATTCTGGCTGTGATAGTACGTAAGCAGTGTCCACGGCAGTGTGTGTGTAGCAGGTGAAATACCAGAGGTGCGTGCATTAATGGTCATTGTACGCACATTGTAGGGTGCCTCTCAGAACAAGGAAGCAGCTCCATCCTGGCCTTATGGGGCGGGGGGATGTGGAAAAGGACAGTGAGGTCCCAAAGTGCAGGAAGACCCCCAAAGATCAGGCCAATTAGTCATGACTTTGAGCCCACTGTGGCTCTTCTGAGGCTTGACAGAAATGAATGATTGAGATGGGGTCTTGATGACTTTTTGCTGGGCTGGCCTTGATCCTCCCGATCTCTGTTTCCTGAGTAGTTAGAATCACAGGCGTAAGCCACCACACTGGGCCCCCAACCATATCTCTCTTGATGAGGTCCTTTGTTTAAAAAAAAAATAGCCACTCCAACCCTTCCCACCCTGCACACTTTTCTGCTCCTACACATCCAAGCATGTGGTCCTGGCTGGCCCACTGCCTGGCCTAAAGCTACAGAATGCAGTGCAGGTGACAAGGTCTAAGCATTGCCAGTAAGAGGCCTCTTAGCAGCCTCCGGCCATGCTGTTAAGAAGTGGGCTGGCCTGCCAGGAGCACAGAGAGGCTCCCTGGAGAAGGAAAGTAATTCAGGCCACCACAGTCCCAGCCCTAGGAATGGAGCGAGAACCAGAAACACACTCAGCATGGGCTGCGGTGCTGTAGGAACACAAAGCCGTGTGTCAGAGCATCTCTGCCATCTGAGATCAGTTCAGATCCATAAACCTGAGCCAGCAGCTTTACACAGCATCACACAGAGGTGTGCACTGACTGCAAAGGCTCTGTAATAAAGTAGGGGATGGAGCCTGGAGGTGTCTGGGAAGGACTGATCACAGAGGCAGGACTTCAGCATATGGAGTGTCACCTAAGTGTAGGTACAAAGCCACAAATAAGTATGCTGGTAGTGCCAAGAGAAAGACGAAAGAGCAGCAAAGACACCGGCCTGACCCCGTGTAGGCAGTGGGTCTCACATGCCATTTTACTCCCTCAAATTCCTCAGAAAGTTCCAGTGACATACAGCCAACACCAGCAAGGCCTGCTTCGCACTGCCTTGTGTGAAGTCTGTGGAAACACAGGACCTTGAGAATGCACCTACCACCAAAGCAGGGCCAGTGTGAAGCAGGAATCGAGGCTGGGCTGACCTAGCACTTGTGAGGAGAAGGTGTACACCTGTTGGTACCTGTGGTCACACTGTGGCTTGGTCCATACCATCCATCAAGCAGGCTACTGGCTACAACATAGCTCCATGTTTGACCCCAAGTGAAGCTCTGCCTGTCCCAGCCAGCATCTAGCACATTCAGAGTCACACTCTGCTCCTAGGAAGCCATTGTCGGGGAGTCTCTGGGAAGAGCCAGCCATGCTTGTCTTCTCCCCACCCTTTGGGGAATGCCACCTTCCTTGCCAGGCTGCTTCCTGGCTCCTCTCTGTGCTTCCATGATGCCAGGGAGACAGCTCTCATCCCCATTCCACCCACCTGCCAACTGCCTCCACTGGTGAGGGGCTATTGAAGACTGTCACCTACCCTAAGAAAAGTTAAACAGTCAGTGTCCTTGCTCCTGATTTCTATATGAAGAAAAGGATCACGGCAGTGGCTTCCCATGATGTTTGCAACACTGTGGTGACTCAGTGAGGTCAAGATTATGGCAAGCCCAAGGCACAGGGTGTGTGTCTCACGTTACCTACTCCATGCTTGTGGACACGAAATCTGGCCAGTGCCAGCAGCTGGGCCCTGGTTAGGTCTGGGCCTTTAAAGCTGGAATCCTGAACGCAGCACAGACTTGCAAATCCAGGAATTCTGACCCAGGAATGTCTTATGTCCCCGTGAAAGAGACACAGTCACCAAATGAGTGTTGGTCGGTTCTGACAGGAGTGAGATTAGTAAATTTTCTCTGCCTGATCAAGAATCCCTAACAACCTATCAATGTACACCTGCACCTTAAGTCTCAAGGCAGATCCAGCCTGGCAGGGGATGGGCACCCCAAAACTACTCATTGGACTGTCAGACATTGTTCTGTGTCTACAGACCCCTTCTCCCCTGTTACCCGAGTCCCTCCCACTGGTCTCCAGCAGCAGCAGGAGGCAGCTGTGAGCACATGGGTGAAAGAACCCAAATGCACAGAAGCCTGCAGTGACCAGAAAGACAACTAACTGTGCGGGAGCCAAAGCTGGAGGCAGTGGGAAACTGATCAGCAGCAGCAAGTCTCCCCCTTGACCCCTGACCCTCAGAGTTCGACCCCACCTTCTACCGTGATGGACCCCTCCTGCCTGCCCTCTCCCCAGCGCCACCACCACCACCATCCCTCTATCCCTCTTAGTCCCTCAAGGCATCCCTCATTCTCTCCTCCCCACCCTGAGGTCCTCCCTTCTTTGTGCCCACCCCACTGTCCCCTTCCTTTCTTCAGCATTCCACTCATTTCTTCCTCCTGCACTGACCAGGCATCACACACCACCGCTCGCCCCTAGCTCTTCTCACCTCCTGAGCAGCCAATCAGGCCTCAACTCGGCTCCCAGCCTACTGTCCCTGAACCTGTGGCTGGAGACACAAGGAGCCCTGGGTGGTGGTGACCATATGGGGGCAACTCAGAGTGGCACCAAAGACTGGGGAGAGGGGGACCCACACCTCCATCATTTCCTGAAAATATATCGTCCAACTGAAAACTGCTCATGTGTGTGTGTGTCACTTACCATGTGCTTCTCTGTCTCTGTTCTCTCTCTCTCTCTTTCTCATATATATATATATATATATATATATATACATATATATATATATGGGGAGGTGTACTGGGGTTTGAACTCAGGGCCTCATGCTTGCCAGGCAGGTACTGTACCTGAATCACACCATCAGCCCCTACGTGCTTTTCTAGAAGGGGTCTCCTTCCCGCCTCAGAACTACCTGCTGATCACATAATGTACATGGGCCAGACCATCATACAGTGCCACAATAAATATGTACTTTTTACAGTTTTATGGGTTAGGCTTTTTTAAGCAGGTGAGGCCGACCTCCTTTTTGAAGAGGAGGAGGAAGGGAAGGCAAGGTGAGATGATGTGCCCAAGGTCCCTGGCTGCACTGGGTTGTCAGACTCCAGCCCAGGTGGACTCAACTGTCATCTTCCCTCGTGCCCTGCACAGGATGGAGTGCAGGTGCTGCTGTCTCCTTGCATTCAGACCCACTGCCTAGGCCTTCTTAAATTTCAGTGGTTCAGGAAAAGACCACCCACTGAGAAGCCTGCTTAGTGGAGGCTACAGGTTTAAATCACAGACCCCGCCCCTTCATTCACTCCACTTTAGCAGTTGCCACAGAAATTCGAATTCGGTTGGCCCAGGGTGAGTCCACATCTTCTCAAGCTCCCATGTTACACTTCTGCTGCCCATCTGCCTGTGGATCTGTGGACAGCACTCTAACTAGAAAGGGACTAGCTTATACAGAATGTGCAAATACTGTATGCTGTATGTATGGCGTAAGTTTGACATACACACAAAAAATTAGCTGGGTGTAGTGGTGCACACCTGTAATCCCAGTACTGGGGAGGCTGAGGAAGGAGAATTGAGAGTTCGAGGCCAGTTGGACTATTTAGCGAGACCTTGAATAAATAAATGAATGAATAAATACATATTAAAAAATATATATACAAGATTAAAGTAGAAAAGAAACAGGGTAGAAATTAAGAAAAAAATAACCTCACTGTGGCCAGCACTGGTGTGACCCTGCTTCTGCTGCTGCTTCTCAACCAAGTGACAGTAGGGTGACTAATGCCCAGACAAGGACATCAGATCCTAATCCCCAGAACCTGCACACATAGGTCGTGTGAGGCCAACTGAAGTGATGCAGCCATGAGCCAAGAACTCTTGAAGCCTCCACGAGCTCAACAGTCGAGGAAGGACCCAACCTGCTGCCTCTGGAGGGAGCACGGCCCTGCCAACGCCTATCACACTGCTGCCTCCAGAACGGAGAGAACCAGCTGTTGTGTTAGGCTTATAAATATGAACTGATTTGTTATAGAGCAGTAGGTAATTAATACGCATGCATAAGTGAAATGCACTGCTACCTCGGCCTTTGCACGGCATTCTTAATCAGTCTTCAACCTGTCTCTCTCCTTCCCGTTTTCAGATCCAGAACACCTTTCAGTCTCACCTGAGAGAAACCAGCCCTTGTCACTTTGTATCACTATTTTCTTCACGTCTCTTGCCACTACCGTTATCTGTCTTCCTATAAATAAGGCACCTGTAATTAGACATAGCATAATAAAATAAAAAAAGCTTAGCCAGGCGCCGGTGGCTCACGCCTGTAATCCTAGCTACTCAGGAGGCAGAGATCAGGAGGATCGCAGTTGGAGGCTAGCCCAGGCAAATAGTTCACAAGACCCTATCTTGAAAAAAAACCCTTCACAAAAAAAGGGCTGGTGGAGTGGCTCTAATGGTAGGCCCTGAGTTCAAACCCCAATCCATAAAAACAAAAACAGTTTGTATCTTATTTTCTCCTGCTCTAATCTGTCAGAGCAGGGACTTTTGACTTCCTTCAGTACCAAAACCCATATGCTGCTAGCCTGCTCCAGTCACCATAACAAACCACCACAGGCTGGGTGACTTAACACTTATTTTCTCATACTTCTGGAGGTCATTAAGTCCGAGATCCAGAAGCAAGAATGGTTGGCTTCTGCTAAGGCCTCTTTCCGTGGCTGGCAGATGGTCTCCTTCCAGGGGTTTTTATAGCGTCTTTTTTCTGAGTACATATATCCCAGGTGTCTTTTTGTGTGTCTTAATTTCTTCTTATAAGGACACTAGTCAGGTCCTTGGCTAATAAGCCGTATTTTACCTAGTCACCTCTAAAGGCCCCATCTCCAAACACAGTCATGTTGGGAAGGACACAATTCAACTCTAACCACTGGGGAGCACTCAGCAGCAGCAAATATGCAGCAGCATGAATGCTGAAATCACCATCCTAGTAACAGAAGCATCCATGAAGCAGGGACATACACTGAAAATCGGAAAAACACAGACAGACAGCAAGCACACACCCGCATGCACCATCTCACTAGAAACAAAGCAGCACACACTAAGGCGACGGGAAACCATGTGTCACCCAGGCAGATGGCCAGGATAAAAAATCAGGGACAGCAGCCCCCGTGGGTACATGCATGAAGACATGCTTTCCAACACTAATCACGGCCACATCCACTGGACATGGGGTAAGGGCTTTAGAGGAAGAGGAAATTTTTCTCTTCATTTGTGTTGAAAACCCTTTTTCCAATATATCATTTATCTTTTGACTTTGCTTATGATCTTTTTCATACACCAGTTTAATTTTCTCAGCAAATTTAAATCATCAACTATTTTCATTGGGCTCTCTGAGGTTAAGCATGGGACTCCCAATGTTCTACTACCCCAAATGGACGCTCACATCCACCATACACTTAAAAGGGCAAAACTCACAGAAGTACAACCAATGTTTGCAAAACTATCAGTTGATACTGGAACTTCCTTTAAGACTGTGCTCACTGCATTACAGTAATATTTCCCACATGGAAAAAGTCCTATCTACGTAAGAAGAAAAAGCTGACTTAGCAACCAAGGACAGTGCCTTCTACGAAAGACACTCACCATTCACTCGAAGGTAAGGGAGACCAGCTGCTCTGAGAATACAAACAGAACACAGAGCTGCTCTCTGATGTGACATGAAACTTCTCTAGGTAAAACCCAAAAAGCAACTGCCTCAAGTGGGCGTTGTGAGGGCTCAAAGACAGACAGCTCAAAACTCAATGCTCGACTTGTGGTGATGCCTCCTCGCCCTTTCCTTGTTTCCTCTGCCCCTCTTCTCCTCAAAAATGACTGGCTTATTAACCCATGTGGCTAACAGCAATTTTTTTCATGCTATTTTCAACCTGACTTACACCCCCCCACCAAAATACAGATTCTTTGGCAGGAACATTTCAGCACTTATAAAAGCATGGATGACATAAAGCTATTCAGAAATAGCTGAAGTGTGTACAGATTTTCCTTTTTCAAAATTACTCATGATGTTGAACCTAGTGATGCCCAGATGGGAATCATGAAGTTTAAAAATCAACCTATCCATCAGGATTCCGAGTGCTGTCAGACATACATAATGCAAAATAAGCCACACTGACGGCTCTGCCTAATGCCCTGCTGTTTTCCAGCTGGGTGGTGTAATTTTCTGGATATAAATTGATACTTCGGAACGGTTTCAGGAAAACTAAGAAACTCTAGCTACTCGATCCTGAGAGAGGCTGGCACTGGCAAGTGCAAGTGCTTTTGCTTTGAAATGGATCCCAACTCTGTGACTGATGAATGGTATGATATGGGTTGACTAACCTGCTGAATCCCGGTTCCTTCACCTGTAAAACCACCCACTGCTCTTTAATGGCCACCATGCTAGGCACGCAGTCAGTCCTCAGATGGTGCAGTCTCCCTCAGAAGGCAGTGTAGAATAACTTGCTGGGGAAGTGACAAGCAGCAAGTCTGACTCTCCACACTTTCTCTATTGGATAAGTTTTATCCACACACCTCCAATGGTCAGCCATCTCACTTCACGTCACCTAACGCAATCCCAGCCTGTAAGCCATATCATGACTAAAATTAATCACAGTCCCATTTTTACTTGGGGTGGGTACTGGGGATAGAACCCAGGCCTCACCCATGCTAGGCAAGCACTCCCTAGCTCAACAGTCCTATGTTTATTGTCATGCCAGACACCCTGTTGTACCTCTAACCCCATTATTAAAACAAAATGACCACATACATAACACTGTTTTGCTTGTGCCCAACCATTTGAATGCAAAGCTCAATAGGACATGAGGGCACTATCGGTAAACAAGCACCTCTTTAGGAAGGAAGACAACACTCTGGTTTAAACAGAATTTTAAACAATCAGTTGATCCAAGTCACTTCAAACTCTAATCTTTTCCTTAATGTTTCTGATTTTCCTACTGTCTCAAGAATAAAGTTTTGAAAAACTTTGGTGCTGTTCCATGCAACCTGCCTTAGAGTTCAATCACTCCTGATCCCCCAGTTATCTCAAAACAGATTGTTACTCCACTTCAGCTAAATCCAAAGAAACCAGCTCGAAATTGGGCTTTTGATGTTGAAAGTTAAATTCAGAAAGTTTCGATATGTAAGTTTAGCATGCATGAGGCGACAAGCACTGTGTTAGCTCTAGGATTTAGTGGGAAATAAGGGGATGGTACTTACCTACAAGAGCTGTCTGCGAAGGTGGGGGGAGAAAGGGTAGGTGGCCCAAACAATGTATGCACATGTTAAGTACATGTGAAAATGAATAAAAAAAAGAAAAAGAGCCATCTGCAAAGAAGCCAGACAAGAAAACCATTAACTCAGGTGACTGGTGCCACAATAGGGTCTCATTCCATGTGTGTCAGAGGATGGCAAGAGCATCACTACCCCAGCTGGGGGTGACCTCGGGGCTGAGCCAGAGGAACGAAGGTGGGAACAGGGAAGGGGTGAGGACTAACCCTGACAGAAATGGTCCCTTCAGCGGCCAAGGGTTAGGGAAGCAGGGGGTGGGCATGGAGGAGGGCTATGGGCAGGCCAGGATGGATATAAGCCAGCCCAGGAGCCACTTGCGGGGACTTCAGCTCTACCCCCAGGACAATGGGGACCTCTTAAGGATTTCATGTGACAGGACCAGATTTGTATTTCACAACAATTATTGTGTTTGTGGCTGCTGAGAGAAAAGTATGAAGCCATGCAGACCAGTAAGAAGCTCTAGGAGTGATCTGGCAAAGGGGGCTGGTCTCAGAAGGTGGGGATGGACTGGGTTCAGGACCCCATGTGGATACCAAAATCTGCAAATGCTCAAGTTCCCTTGGTAAAACTGCGTAGTATTTGCACATATCCTGTGCAATCCTCTGGTGTGCTTTAAATGGCCTCTAGATTACTTACAATACTTAATCAATGTGAGTTGTTATACAGGGCAGGGCATGATTGTGCACACCTGTAATCCAAGCTAGACCGCAGGTGGAGGATAATGGTCTAAGGCCAGAAAGTGCAAAACCAAGCAACCCTCTAAAAAACACTAAAAGCAAAAAGACTAGGAGCATGATTCAATGGGGGAGAGTGCTTGCCTCAGAAGTGGAGACCCTGAGTTCAAGCCCTGGTACTATTTAAAAAAAAAAAAAAAAGTTGTTATATTGTGTAAGGAATAATGACCCCAAGAAGTCTGTACACATTCAGTAGAAATGCAAAATTTTTTCAAAGTATCTTTTAGTTGAATCCACAAATGTGGAACCTGTGGACCACAGATGGCTGAATGTATTTTTCTTTTTAGAGCTGGGGATAAACCTGAGGTCACTCATGCTGAGCATGTGGTCTGAACTACACCTGGCCTCCTACGGGGCACACTCTTATTCCCTGCTGCACCTGCTGTCACCTCCTCTGCAGTTAGCATCCTGCTGCAGCCTGGCAGGATGAGGCTCTGAAGGCTACAGACCCACAGTGTTCCACGCAGCAGTGGCGAGGCTCCTCCAGTCACCCCAGCAAGGAGGAAGCTCAGGAGGCAGCAGCACCACTTGCTATTCTGCACCACCAGGCATCGCATATTTCAGAGCTCAGGGAGCTCCATGATGGGAAGGTTTGGAGTAGACACGGAGATTGTCATCCCTAAACTCCCAGGTGATACACGTGACATAAAAACGATATACTGACAAAAAGTTTTGTGAGAGCTTTAATGGCACAAAATGTTTATAGCTACAAGTTCTACATGTATTGTAAACTGTATATAATGATACAAAGTGCTAACTAAATGATGAAGGATGCATAATCACTTTGGCTCAGTTAATTCCAATGATTTCAACAACAGGTTCATTTAGAAATTCATCTTTCTCACTGGCTAAGTCTTCAATTTTCACTTTTTACACTAGTAAATATTTATACTGCAATCAAGGGAACTTGTTGCACTTTTCAATGTGCAAAGTTGTACAGTTTTGCTCTTGACTTTATTTACAAATATTTTAAGCCAGTTTTCACCAAACATAAGAAAAATGAAACCTGCCTTTTCATTCCCCCAATGGTAAACAGGTGTAAAGCTTTTTAAACATTAGTCTTAAAATGTCAACTTTTAATTATTGAATTTTTCTTTCAAGACATATGTTTTCATTCAACAAAAATCTGGGCAGGATCGTAAACATGCATCCCATATGTGAGAGCTACCAGTAAATACTGCATGAGCTCATACCATAGGTAAGTTCTACTGTGATGATGTATTCAGGTTTTAATTAATATTCTGTAATTTCACAGACAATTTTAAGAAAAATAACAAAACTAAATTTATTTTCAATGTTGACAAAAAAATCATAAATATACCCCAACTTCAAGGGGATACTGGTAAGGTTGCTGCTGTGTTTACAAAGAAGGCGATTACTGCCTGTAAAAAGCCACTCATTTGAGCGGAGCTGATTCTTCTCTCCAGGACACCAATGGTGACAGTGATGGTGCATGCCAGTCTAGTCCAGCCTTTCCAATTTTACTCAAGCTTTTCAAATACAGTAGGCCACTAGATTTACTTTCTTTCCAAAGAAATTCAAATATGAACACTTGAAATAAATGGGCAGAAGAGAAACCAAATGTCACCAGCTTTAAGAGTAAGACAGAAACAAGGCTGCTAAAATGCCCAAAATTATGTAGACATCAAGTGCTAGAAAGAAAAATAATTCGGAAAATTTTTTCAGATAGATCATCTCTCTTAAAGATAGCCAGCTATGTTCTTAAAAAAAGATAGAAAATATTTTGTTTTATCTGTGTTATTTTCCACTGTAACATCACATTTACAAACCTTGGCATGAGAAAGAAGGGTTAGTTTCTGCAAACTGGCAAATCTGGTTGTCATAGTGTTTTTATTCAAGTCAATCTGATACACTTTGTAGATTGCTAGCTATAAAATTAACAACGATTCTCGAAATAATCAATAGCAACACCTATGTCATAAACAGTCATTACTTCATTACTTCTGAAGTATCCTTCAGAGTCATGCATTATGTTCTAAATCCAACAAAGCTTACTTGAAATAATCTGTAACCTTCATTCTAACAATTTGGTCCTAAAGCTTCACATTTTAGAAACAAAAAAGAAAGTCTGTCACTGAAGGGATTTGTTGAGTGTTCTGGAATGCCAAGGGTTTAAAGTAACTGGAAAGATGGCTGCACGAGAAAAGGACCAGTGCCTGTGGAATCACAGGGACACTGAAGACGACGACAGAGCAAACATTAGGAAGAGAGGGATCAGGAGGGAACTAATGGCATCTTTCCAGAACTTTGCCACCTGTGCCCACAACCAAGTCTATTTTTCAAAGTTACACAAGTGCTTGGAGTAACTCAGGAGCAAATTTCTTCAGAGTTTAAAGGCTTCAGAGTGTAAGTGAAACTTCCGAAAACAAGAGGCCTGTGCTAACAGCACGATTTGGACTCATTCTAAAGTCTCTTCTTAGAGGAAAAAAAAAGAGCAAAAATTTAAAGAAAGTCATGAAAAATACACATGCAGCTGACATGAAAATACCAAACACACACAAAAATCTCGAAAGCAATTCTTATGTCCAGGCCTGGGACATTCCTTATCAGAAGTAAAGACTCTAATACCATAGAAAAGACAGCGTAACATCCGAGTACTAAAATCTGCTGATGTATCAGAGTTCCTATTCTACTACCTATCACCTAGATAGCCTGCCTCCTACAAATTAAAAGGCGCTCTTAGGAGGCTTAGAAAAAGAGTGGCTCCAAAGCAGGTTTAAAATAATTTTTTATTGCCCAGGATAGTTTTTTCTTGTGCCTTGCTTTTTTTGCTTTTTTGTTTTTTCTTTTTAGTAATTATAAATTCAAGCTTAGGGAAGCCTGTCTTTGTCTTGGAAAACAAAACAAAAACTAAACAACAAAGCTTTCATAGTATAATTTGCTAACCTGATCTTGTTTTAAAAGAGAGATATAGTCACATGGCCAGAATAAAATTTCTACCATGGATGATACAGGTCTAATTCTGGTGGTCCTAACAGGAGGCAACAGCATTGTTGACAAAATTGTCATCTGCTGGTGGCATTTGCGGAAAAGAAGCCCTTGCAAATTTCTAAACAACAGTAAACTGTTAGGAAATTCTAAAGTGACTTACAGGCCAAAAAGGAATAAGGTTAGTAAAATGCCTCAACAGAGTTTGGATAAAATACTGGATTTGAGAGTTACTGGAATTGGATATATAAAAACAGGGTGTAAGTTGGGTCATGCTTACAACGGTCTCAAGTTCAAATAAACTACTGTGACAATACACCACTTCACAGGCCACGCATGTTTCCAGGGAGATTTTCCTTCTCTCAGTAGGTGCTGGCAGAAGGTGTGCTCAGTCGTTTTCCAATATAGATGCTGTAAGGAAGCAGAGTGTAATTTATTTCATCTGTGTGCACAGTTCTACACCAGCTTGTCCACACATTTTTCAGTCCTGGTAAAAAGCTATGAAGGTGTATTTGCACAGTTCCCCAACACTCTGAAACCACTGCTTGCTTTTTTTCTTTCTTTGTAGTGCTGGGGATTGAACCCAGGGCCTCACACATTTTAGCCAGCACTCTACCTTTGAACTACACCCCCAGCCCACTGACTGTTTAATGACCAGCCACCAGCCCACTCAAACTGGTTTTATGTGATTCTGTTTACTCATTAGATCAGGCTGGACAACACAGAGCAGTGATGATACAGAGCCAAGCCAGAGAGAACAGACCCTTCCAAAGAATCAAACAGAGGTCCCCTCCTTTGAGACATTCTCTCCTGCTGGACAAAAAGTCCTATTGCTATTTCAGATGCAGGAATACAGTCATATGCCAAATTACTTCGTTTGGTACAGTCAAAAAAATTAAAGCTGCCAATGCTTTTAAGATGGCTCTCACTAATAACTCTTAAGGCTTAGGGGACTAACTGACTTTTCCATGCCAAACAAGGACTTGAACCTCTTTCAACAGCATAAGCAAAGGGAAGTTTAAAAAAAAAAAGTAACACTCCACCACCAGTGTAATAAAAGCAACCAACATTTCAAACCCTTTTTTAAACATTCATTTATAACAACAGTTAATAATTAAGGCAAGAAAAAAAAAATCTGAAGACTTATGAAAGCAAGAAACACTGCAAGGTACAAAAATTCACCTCTCGGGGACAAATGAACACCAAGCGGTCAATACCCTGCTAAACTCCTATGTCTCGCCATGTTCACCCCCTCCCTTCCATCATAAGGACTTCCTTCCTATTTGCAGTTTGTGGTTACTGTGTGCCCTCACAAGAGCAGGGCGAGCACCCAGGAGAGACAGAGGGCTATGTGGGCGTTTACACACACAATCCCATGTTCACGACAGGAAGTCTCTCCGCTCTGCTGAGCTCCTTACAATGAAGGGATTTTTTTTTTATGCATCATAAATAGAAAATGACCTACTAGCCATGCTTAAAGAAAAAAGCCAGTGGCTCACGCCTGCAATCTTAGTTACTCAACTCAGGAGGCAAAGATAAGGAGGATGGCGATTTGAAGACAGCTCGGGGC
The DNA here is from genome assembly GCF_047511655.1 of Castor canadensis. NCBI lineage: Eukaryota > Metazoa > Chordata > Mammalia > Rodentia > Castoridae > Castor > Castor canadensis. Next base: position 104,883,183 of record NC_133399.1, on the reverse strand, counting down.
AAACAGTTCGAGAGACCCTATCTCAAAAATATACAATGCGCGCGCTCGCACACACACACATACACACAACAGGGCTGGTGGAGTGGCTCAAGTGGGAGCACCTGCCTAGCAAGCATGAGGCCCTGAGTTCAAAACCCAGTACCACCAAAAAAAGAAGAGAAAATAACAAGTATGTGTTGAAAAATTAACAGCTACTGTTTACTCCTAAAATCTTTCAGAACTTCTTTCCTCAAGTGCTGAAATCAAGAAAAAAAGCATTTAATTTAAAAGACAACAATGAAAAATAAATGAATTACAGGTAAATATGAGATTGATCTTAGAATAAATGAAAATGCTACGAAATTAAAAGAGAAAACAGTACCCACAACCAGCCTCCCAGTTTCACTCACAGAACTAGCCAAAGTCATGGTGTATTTACTATCTGGGAAAAAAAATCATTTCACATTAACCCCAAAATCTACATGTTAACAATTTGCTTTATGAATTACTCAATATTAGATAAATTACAAACAACACAAAACCTAATAAAGAAAAATCATACAAAAGCCCTGGGTACTGACGGCTCAGTCTGTAATCCTAGCTACCTGAGAGACTGAGATCAGGAGGACTGAGGTTTAAGCCCAGCCCAGACAGTTTGAGAGACCTCATCCCGAAAATACCCAAACCAAAATGGACTGGAGGTGTGGCTCAAGCATTACAGTGCCTGCTTTGCAAGTGCAAAGCTGAGTTCAAACCCGTTTCATTAAAAAAAAAAAAAAAAATTGCACCCAAGGGATTAATATAAACATGTTATTCTCTTCTTGTTTGAACATCTCATTTTCAAAAAAATTTTCAGATAAGAAAAATCCCTAGTATTAAAAGCAAAGCAATACAAACTGTGAAAATAAAATACAAGAATGAAATGAGTGGAAAAACTTTAGGAGTTTAAGCTACTTACCCTAGACCCAAAGCCAAAACGTGAGAAAGAAAGAGAGATGGAATGAACACCTTCAGAAACTCCGCAGAGAAAATGCCTCCTTTCTTCATGGCTCCACTTTTTCTCATGCTCAGCGACACCGCTCGTTTAGGGTGTCTGAAGTGGAACTCCCTGGGAAAGAAATTCAGAGGTAGGTGTCAGAAACACTTTTGCTGCCAGTGTCCTGGGGACTACACCAGGCCTCCATTTCTAAGTGCCCACTGGAAGAAGTGTGGGAGGACTCACTTGGGTGGAATGTTTTCTGGTCTGCTGGACCAATCCGACACCCAGTCTGTACTTTTCTTCAAAGTTTCAGCTTCCTTCTCTCCTTCTACAACTTCTTCTTCTGACTGTAAAGAAGTAGTCAGACTTTAACACAGGGCAGGGGCATAAGAAGACCAATTCTTTCTAATACAAAGACAAATCTGATAGGAAAACCCCCTTACATAAGAATTACTGGTGAGTAATTCTTATGTAAGAGACAGACTGCATTTCTAAAAAGGCTGACAAATGACCTAAGAGTGCTGAATTACTTGAAAAGACAAGTGAGCTTGACTGCTGTCATACCTAAAGATAGGCTATGAACTTAGAAAAACACTGTATTTTGGGATATACTGATAAAGAAAGTGCAGAAAGTCTTGATAAATGTGAAATCTGGGTGATGTTTACATGAAGTTTCATTTATTAGTCTTATTTTCATATACATTTAAAATGTTGATAACTGAAAACAAAAATAAAGGAGTGGGACGGCTCTTGTGGTCGAGCACCTGCCTATCTAGGGCAAGACACTGAGTTCAAGCCCCAGTATCACCACCCCCCCAAAAAAAGATAATAAAACAAAATAAAATAAAGAGAACACACCAAAAAGGACGTGCTAATAAAGTGATGAGAAAGTGGGGCCGTGATACTGATGTCACTCATGGTTGTCTGAGTCAACTGTCAACTGTTCCACTCTTTTCTTTTTGCAATACTGGAGACTGAACTCAGAACTTGGGCCACATCCCAAATTCTTTTTTTCTTTTATTGTGCTTTGCTTCTCGGAAAGAGTGTTGTGCTTGTCAAAAAAGGCTTAGAAAGTGAACCTCCTACCTTGCTTCCTGAGCAGCTGGGATTACAGGTATGTACCACTATGCCTGGCTTATTTTTGATAGGCTCGTGCTAACTTTTTGCCTGAGCTGGCCTCAAATTATGGTTCTCCTATCTCTGTCTTCTAAACAACTGGGACTACAGACATGCACCACCACATCACGACTCACCCTTAAGGTCCCCAACTCTTAAGCACTAGACGTTAATCTCTGGAAGATTATGTACTTTTAGACAAATGATTATTCAAACATTCCCAAAGGTTCTGAAACTATTTTAGCTCAAAGTTTTTTGGAATTATGTATTTTAAACTGAGTCAGAATTTGACATCTTTTGTATCAAATAAACAAAAAAGAAATTCTTTTGCTGCTAAGTAAACTTCTGGGCCAAGATTCAGGTCAAGAACAATTAACATTTCCAAAGCCTTTGCTTTTGTTTTTTTGAGATACAGTCTTGCTATGTACCCCAAGCTGGCCTTGAACTTGTGATCCTCCTGCCTCAGCCTCCTCAGTGCTGGGACTGCAGGCATGGTACCCCCACACTGGCAAGCTTATCTTTAACTGGAACCCCAGAAATTCCTGAAAACGACACAGTATTACTCAGTTTTAAGGAACGTAAGCCTATGACCTCAGACCAAAGGATCCCAATGCCAAGAAATGCTGATTTTGACTGGGATTCATTCTCTGAGCAGAGCTGTCATTCTTTTCAGTAGGTAGTTGAGAGACACAGAGCTTGACGTGTTCACAGGACTCTCTTCTGACAGGTCTAGTGTTCAGTGACAAAGTTGCCCGGGGAAGGGGGCTTAATTAAGATAGATTCTCCATATGGACAGTCCCTTTTACTACCAAAACCAGAGTACAATCCCTATGGAGGCTGGCTGCTCTGTCAGTGTCACTCTTCTCTCATTCTGCTGAACTTGGCAAATTCTACCATATAACACAATGTAGCATTTAGGATCAAGCTTTTTCTACTTGGACACTGAGATTACTCAGAATCATGAGTTGGCTCTTTGGGTAACACTGAAATCATCCTAAATCAAAAACAATAAATTGTTACAATTACATACACATCACTGTGTGCTCACAGTATCTGACTCTTCAACAGACTGCAGGTGTTTTCTTTTTGTTTTGTTTTTCTGTGGTGCTGGGGATGGATCCAGGCCTCATGCAAGCTAGGAAAGCGCTGTACCACTGAGCTACACCTCCAGCCCTATTTCAGGTCATTTCTCTTCCAGTTTCCTCCTAAGCCTCCAATGTCTCTCTCAAGCTGCTCAAAGATTTAGGCTTAGATTTTGAACAAGTTAGTATTTCCTATTTTCCAGAGTGAACATGCGGTAAGATTAAATTTTTTCAAGATGCTGTGATTTTTCTCTTAACTGAGTGAAGCAAAATTATCTTTCAACTAGTATTTTAAAAAATTAAAACTAAGTTTTAAACTTGTTTTAATGCTTGTGTTAAGAATAATGGTAGTGAGCTGCTCTCATTTACTACTGCTTTGTGCTTCATTTCATTAATTTTAATTTGCCACTTTTAGGTTGAAATCACCTTGAAATTCTTGGAATTCCAAATGTGGTAAATGTCCATTTCATCTAGTTATTTAAGAGTCATGCTTTTAACTCTCTGCCTTCCAAACTGGTCTCATGTGGGGAGCCCTTATCCTCTAATCGTTCTAAGTTTCCCTTCTCTGGTCCACTGAGTCTCTAAATGTAGACGCTGAACTGCATTCCGTGACCTGTGGACAAATAACCAGTGTTACGAGATCAAAAAAGGAGGGTATTTCCAGTTTGGATCACCTTCCAATAACACCCAGCATTGTGCTAGCCTCTTTGGTTCTGAAACACAATGCAAAAATGTCTTCAAGAGACTATGTGCTATGGATGGAAACTGGAATACTTCCATCCTACAGGTAGTTTGAATGATCTTTTCCCTAAATGTGCTGCCTTAGGAATCCTTAAACCTTAACAGACCTATTAGTTCACTTGAATGTCCTTGTGAGCTTTTCTGTGACCAATTCTGTTCAGTAGTTTACTTTAGTAGAAGGAAGAGGGTCACAGACTCAGACCCACTTTCAGTCTTAGGTCTAATGCTTACTTGTTTTGTCATTGTGGGTGAGTAACTTCATTAGGACAAAGCCTTACTTTTTCCATTTGTCCACAGAGATACCACTTCTTTCACTAGACTGGGAACATTAAAAGTGAGATGCAATTTTTGAAAGAAATTTAGCACTATCTTATATCTTATAAATGTCAGTGCCTTTCCTTGTTCTTCCTAGAAAAGCTTGAAAATGTCACCCATTCCTTACATACGAAAACCTTTTAAGATAAAGCACAGAAACAGTTCTTTGTCAACTATGCTTAAGTGTTTCCTAACCCTAAACTTTCTTCTCATTCATGAAAAAAAATTATTTTCCCAAATCCCCAAGTAATTAATTTTTAAATTATATGTTCAATTTTTAAAACGCAATATAAGAGCTGGAGGCATGGCTCAAATGGTAGAGTGCCTGCCTAGCAAGCACAAAGCTTGAATTCAAACCCCAGTATCACAAAAAAAAAAAAAAAAAGCGATACTTTTTGAAAGTTTAAATGGTACCTATTACTGTCTTTTTACTAAAGTCTTACTCAACAGCTACAAGCTACAGTGTTTTCTTTGGGAGTCAGAATGCTTTTGCAAGACTTGCCTCTGTTCAGATGGCTAATCTGACTGTCACACAGCTGACTCTCTGCTTGAAGACAGCCAGTGTTCTCCACATGGGGAGCACCCTGGCAATCCTACCATAATGTGACAGAGACCAAAACCTTACATTTTCTCTCCTGAATGCTACAAGATACTTTGAAATTCTAGGATGGATGCAGTCGGCTCTAGAATTTTATGTAAATACAATGATCAGTTAAGTCTAACCAACGTACCTGCCATTTCATGAGTCAGGACAGCACCTATCAAAATATTATGATGGTTTACTGGGATAGCTGGGGGGGGGAGGTAAGGAATATTCAGAAGGAAGAGAGATCCAAGGTCAAATTCACACGGAAAATATTTGGCTCAATTAAACTGATTTCTTTATCGCATGGATGTTCAGAGCTACTACTAAATGTGACTACAGCTGGGGCTGCATTGCTTTTCACTTATTTAACTTTGGAACAGCTTTATGGTGCTTCCCACTCAGCAAACATTCCTCAGATAGATTTTGGAGAATGCTAGAATTTAACCTGTCTTTTTAAAAGTGAATACAGACTGAAGATATCCTTCTCAGGAAAGACTACAGCAAAGAATTTCATTTCTCTCTTGGATCCTTGGTACACTTTTTTGCCATGGAGACTTTTAAGTACTTTTTCTACATTAGTTATAGTACTACATGTGGCCAAACTCATGTATCAGCCAGGGACTCAACAATTCCAGTCATATCAGGGCTAGAGGTTTGGTTCAAGAGGTACAGCGCCTGCCTAGCAAGGGTGAGGCCCTCAGTTCAAACCCCAGACCAGTACCACTAAAAAAAAAAAAAGTCAGATCACATTACTACATGAGAACCTTGTCATTGTTAGCCACAAAGCAAAGCATATCATAAAATAAACTGGTATTTGATCCACAGATTCTCTAGGTTTCAGAGGACAGCAAAAAATCGAGCAGAGTCAAAGTATGAGGAAATTGTGTGGCCTTTTAGAGAGAATACTGGGTAGATCAACATAATAGGCAAAATGCTGCTAGTGCAAATGGGTCCAGGGTCATGTAGAGGGAGAATGCCACAAAACAAGGTTTCTATTACCCTCATTTAAGCATTCATTCAATATTTTTCAAGCACCCTAACACCTGAGAAGAGATAATAGTTTTCCTCAAGAATTTGTACTCTGTGACATTTTTAGGTGCTCTGACACACAAGTAAGGGTAAGGGCTGAAGTTCTAGAATTCAAACCCTTGTAAGACTTTAAAACTATATCCATCTATGTTTCCAACCAACTCCCAGTGAATAAACTTAATAGGTCCTAACTCAAATAGGTCCGCCTAATTTATATGAATTTTTTTCTCTAGCTACTGACTTTACCTCAAAGTTACTGCTATGATTTCAGACGCAAAGTTTTCACACCTGGTTCTAACACAATCTTCATTTTCACTTATTTTGTAACCTTAAACAAGATACCTGTATCAGTCTTTCTGTTTATGAACTTAAAAAACCAGCCTGGAACACTGGAATGACACATTATAAACAAAAATTTCCAACTCTTTTAGGGTAAAAGGGCCTAGCTGTAAAGAAGTGAAACAAAAACTATACTATCCTAAATAAATTTTAACATCAGAAACTGAATAACACTTAAAAGCAGCTCCAAATAATTGTGAAGAGTCTTCTTCTTTAATATATTTCAGTAAAACGTACTTTAGAGAATCTGCATCTTTCCTAACTGCTAACTGTAAATCAGAGTAACAAAGAAACACAACACACACACACCTGAGAGCTATGGTCCCTGCTGGTGTGCATCTCCACGTCAAACATGATCTGCCCATCTTCTTGGGGTGAAGGGCTAGGAGAGAGAGAACTTAGCCATTAGTTTGAGTTCTTTCTGTCACATGAATAAGCCTCTACTGGAAATGAGAAAAGTAAAAGATCTAGCAAAATGGTTTTGAAAAAGCAGCAAGTCTGACAGTATACCATAACCCCCAAATTTCATGTGACAGTAGGGGCTAAATATTTTATATGCTAGTAAGTGGCTAAATGAAATGGAGCACTCTTAGTCATGAAGTGTTCTAGACTTTGTCAGTGGTAGTAAATTCCTTCACAATTGCCTATATACACAAGACTCTCCTGTTTTCTTGTTTTGCTCTTTTTTCCAATAAAGGCAAAATGATCTTCAAATTCAGAAACCTAGCTTGAGATTCTTTTACCATAAAATAACTTACCCCAGCAGTTCTCAGACTCCTTCAGAGGGTCTATGAGGTTAAAATTGCCTTCATAATATTATCAGGATTTCATTGTCATTCTCTCCTGAACATATAGTGGAATTTTCCAAAGGCTACACGATGTGTGAAGTTACAACACACTGAATGCAAAATCAAATGAGAATCTAGCTGTTTTCTATTAAGCCAGATCAGAAAGAGATTTGCAAACTTATAAAATAATTGCCATTATTCTCACTAATTTTTTGGTTATAGGATTTTTCATTTAAAAAGAATTGTTTATGTTAAAATGTAATGAGTTTATTATTTTTAAATTCATTCTCTGTTGAAAACCCCAGCTTTAATTTCTAACAGAGTAAATATTCAAGTATATAATCCATAAACAAAAGTGCTTTGAGATCCCTTATTAGTTTTAAGATCGCAAAGAGGTGTTGTGACCCAAAAATTTGAGAGCTACTATTCATTTATTTTAGAGACATGTGCTCTGAGCTATTTCAGAACAAATTATGTAGATTATACATGAATATAAAACCCTTACGACAGTAGAAAATTTATGGATAAATTCCTAGACAAAACCTATAATCAAAAACTCTACTGGATACAATAATGAATAGTGTGCTGGATTCTTTTCTTCGCTTTATCAACGACCCCTGTGCAGTCACAGCAAGTCACCAGATCCTTCACTACACAGACTACTCTCTACATCTAAACTAAAATGGAGATGAAAAGTAGACTTAGCTTTCTCAAAGGAAAACATAACTATTAAAGTTACCTGGAGCACGTATGCAATTTTAATGTAGAGATGTGGGTGAGACTGACTCAAAAGTAACACCACCAGAAGTTCATCATACTGATGAGGTCTTGTAGTTTTAGATATAATCAACGTAGCAGGATTTTTGTTTTTTGTGGTACTTGAATTTGAATTCAGGACCTGACGCTTGATAAGCAGATACTCTATCACTAGAGCCACTCTGCCAGCTCTTTTCTGTGTTGAGTATTTTCAAGATAGGGTCTCACAAATAATTTGCCTTGAACCACAATCCTGATCTCTGCTTTTCGAGTGGCTAGGATCACAGGCGTGAGCCACTGGCACCTGGCTAACATAGGAGGTTCTTAAGTGGGAACAGGAAAAGGTTCTGTTACAAATAAACACATAATGTGAAGTTAAAAGTTTTTTTCTATTGAACAAGAAACGTCAGACTACAGTAGAGGAAACAACTAGACTGAGGATCCTCAGTCTACTGTCCTCAGGTTTACTGTCTTTGTGCACATGGCACAGATGGCATCAAGTTACAGGCCAGCTTTATGCAGCTGTGACTAGGTCAAGGCAGTGAAGTCTGTAAACCATCCTGATGGTAAACCATTTTCTGCCCTGCCCTGACAGGTGGAATCTGTACACTGGGATTTTTAGTAGCTCCCTGGGTGAATCTAGTGGGCAGTTAAATTTGAAAACCACTACAATAAGGTAGAACACAAAGCAAAACCCACAGGGGTTATTATCTTCTAACCTCCTTGACCTACAAGAAAAACTTGCCAAGAATTTCAAATACAGAGTTGCAAGCCAATTCAAATTAACAGGAATTTTAAAAACACTTTTAAATGGTAACATGTTACTGAGATATCCCAGGAAAAATATTGTTGAGCTAGAGTTTCAGGCTTGCTCTGAAAGATGACAGTAACCCACAGCCAGGGGTACACAGGCTAAGGGAAGAGTACAACAGCATTTGCTGTACTCCTTTCATTTTCCATCACACATGTAACTGTAATCATGAATGAAACAGGATGGTCCAGCCAAGTGTGAACACCAGGTTAACAGACACATGGTACCAATGGCCACAGCTCACGTATGAATGTATAATAAAATAGGCCATAACAAGCAGAAGCCTTCAGAGAACTGTAGAAATCCTTCAGCAAGTTTCAGAGTGTAGATCTACATTCTAAAAGACAGACTAATGCTGCAGCTACCAGAAGCAGTAGCAACTGCTCAAAAAGGGCCAACTGCTCTGATTCTGCTTGTGGTAAGAGTCATCCAAGGCTCTAAGAAACACAGGGACACGTCAGAGTGACAGAGGTTGTGGGTGCTGAGTGTGTCACACAACCAAACCAGTCCTCCAGCTGTCTTGATGACATCAGTAGATCACAAGTTACACAGGAAGGGTCAAGCATGATTTAAGGTTTTTTTGGTGGTTTTTTTTTTTAACATTTTCTTTACGTATTAGTATGTACTTGCTATATATGCAATTTTTCTAAAGTATGAAAATGTTAAAGAGAAAAATAACCATAAGTCTGTCTTCTAAAGATAATCAATAGCTAGGGGTATGGTTCAGGCAGTAGAGTCTGCTTAGCAAGCATAAGGCCCTGAGTTCAAACTCCAGTACTACCAAAAGATAAAAATAAAAAGAAATTACACAAAAATTCGTAATCACTGCTTACGTTTTTAAATGTTCCTAGTCTTTTTCCTGTACGTGTGCATTTCTACATGGTTAACACCAGTCAGCTATCAATTAACCAGAAGACTATTCGGTCTCTGTAATGCTCAGTGTGGCTGTCACTGCACTAAGAATTTTTAGATGTCATTTAAAGCTTAGTCTCTGAAAAAAGAGAAAAGCTTAGGCTGCAAAATAATGACGTGGTTTTAGTCTACTCATAGATTCCTCTCCCTCTTTATTCTTACTCTGTCATCAATCCTTATATCAGTGGAATTATTTTCCCTAATTCCTATACAGAAAAATGAGATCTGAAATAAAAGTCCCTCTGAGGAAATGAAAGGCCTTCAAAAATGAATTCTCTTTACAGCCTGCAGTTGGTGCTTCCACTGTGCAACTATCACTATAATTCAGGTCAGCTTGCAGCTTCTATGAGTCAAACACTTTCTGAGTGTCTACTGTGCACCAGCACCATTACTGTAAATGGTGTGAAGAGGAAGTGAGACCCCCCTAACTCTGGAGCTTTGCCATCAAGAAGGGGAGACAGACTATACAGAGCCAACTGTGGTTCAAAGCATTATGTGGTATGTGAAGCAGGAACATGAGGACAAAGGAGACTGCAAGAAAGTTAGATTAACTCTGTAAATTAACATTTATGCCATTTAATTTTAAACTGATAAACACCTAAAAATACAAGCTGAATAAGAAAAGTTCCTTAGATCTGCGGTAAGCAGTGGGCACTCAAGTGCCTGTCCATTGGCTGTCATTTACACACACACTGCCCCAAATCAGAAGGCATCCTTTACTAAGTGAGGCCGAAGCACGTAACTCTGCTCATGATAGTGGGCCCGCCATCTCACGCACCTGTCACAGTGAGAGCTGGCCCTCGAGCTGCTCTGTCCTGACTCGTGCTGTGCGTCCAGCAGAATCTTTTCCATGTCTCCATTGTGGATGGAGGATGAGGAGGGCACATGCTCCAAGCCCCCATTCTTCCCGTTGCCATTATCATTGCCATTGCTGCTGTTCATAGGGAGCTCCACCCAGGAACCTGCTGGACCAGCCAGATAAGTTAACCACAGAGGGCCGAAATCCCTCACGGACACACAGATGTTAAAACGAATCCAGATAAGAATTCTGACTCACCTCAAACGGAAGCAAAAGTGTTGTGAAGAAAATAAGCAAGGAGCAAGAGAAGTAAAAACTCTGCAATGTTCTATTCCAGAAGTAGCTCATGCATTCAACCAATTTAGATGTAACCAAAAAGCTAAAACTAACTTTTAGAAAGTATGTCCTTCAGATTATTTCCCCTCTGGTTACTTCACTGAAAACTTTGCAATTTCTTTTCAGAAAGTAAGCAGTACTCTACTACTAGACAGGCTTAGACGGGCTACTCTGCCACTTATCTTTAATATTTAATTTTTATACACAAGCACAATGTATATGCCATAGGGTACCACAGCTACTTCACTGTATCTGCTCCACAAATTAACTAATAAACATTGTTAACAGAGTCCATGACCATCAGGCCTGGCTTTGAGTCCAAACACTCACCCACATTAAGAGAAAACAATATATGGGCTGGTGGTATAGGGCACCTACCTAGCACGTGTGAGGCCCCAAGTTCAAACTTCAGTGCCACCAGAGAGAGAAATATGGAATGGATTTATTTATAGTATTGGCCAAAACCGGGGAGAGAGAAATTCTCAATCTGTGTTGCCGTGCTCATAGCAATGTTTCAACTTACAGAAAAGGTGAGACAAAAGCCAGGAAATATACATATGCACATAGCTAGTCTTTCTCCTGAAAGATGAACCTCTCCTCTGGAGTCAAGGCTCCCATGGGTGCCCCATCTTCACTCTCAGAGGCAGAGCTTCCTAGAACTGTCATAAAGTTCAATGAAACAGGCTAACAACTACACCCTAATTAGCAAAAACTGAGACGCTCCTGGAGAGGACAAACGAAATGGCAAAAATCTCAGCCAGTGCACAAATTCAGAGCATAAAATGAATGCAGCTGGTTCTTAACAAAATCAGGTGAAAATGCTAATATCCTGAGGGACTTTAACTCATCCCACAGATCGTTTCTTCCTTGCCTTTATATTTCTCTTCCTATTCTTTCTTCCTCTTAAGGCACTAAACTTACCTTGTAAACTTGTCTCTTCCCCTTTCTCTCCCACAAGTTCTTACTTTCTAGGGTTTTCATGAAGCCGTGATGATGTGCAGGGAGAAGCCACTGCACACGTTATAGGCTGAAGGAGGTCTGGGAAGCAAATAGTTGAAGGGGGTGGAGCCACATGAAGAAGGGGTGGGCATTGTAATCTACAGCGTTCTTGAGTTTATTAAATAATTAGGGTGCATGAATTTTATGAAGAATATCAGTAGTCAATTAACCAACTTCACAACAAAAACAGTATTTTTTTTCTTAACTTCCTTTCCTCCCATTGTTTTTTAGAAAATGTAAAAAGCAGGTTGGTGAAGCCATTCCTCTACACTCCCACTGCTCGAGAATCTTATGGTTGAAAGGGGAATTCCACCAGTCATTCAGAATAATCATCAAAAACATCTCAAACCCTAAACACACCCTAAATGAGGCCATGAGTATACCTGATCCATAGTGAGATCACTGTCACCTTTCACAGGGGAAAGGCAGCTCTAAGGAACATTGGCTGGAAATCTAACTCCACCACGTTGCCTGGCCATAACCTGTGCTTAGTTTCCTCATTATAAAACAGACATGACCACACAAGCTTAGGAGTACTTAACCACAGCAATAGAATTGCCCAGCAAACAGCAGATCATTCACATTATAGTTAAGAGAGTTTGCATCTGAATGTTCTGGAACAGTGTTTGCTAAGTAGTTATCCTATCCTCTCCATCCAAGGCAGGGCTGTCAGAGGCCCATAATCACGACCACTTCCTCAGGACTGTGCTGGCAAACAACACAACGTGTTCAACAGCTCCTAGGCCTCATTCCAGCATACAAAGCAGGCAGACTTGAGAGAACTCAAAACTAATGAGTAACTGGGTACCAGGGGCTCATGCCTGTGATCCTAGTTATTCAGGAGGTTGAGATCAAGAGGTTCGAGGTTTGAAGCCAGCCCAGGCAAATAGTTCGTAAGACCCAATCTTGAAAAAAATCATCACAGAAAAGGGCTAGTGGAGTGGCTCAAGGTGTAGGCCAAGTTCAAACCCCACTACAGCAAAACAAAACAAAACCTAATGAACAAATACAACTAGCAAAGCTAAGAGAGCTCTAACACTGAAGATAATTTAATTAAGTATTTGGAGTATATCTGGAGTGTATAAAAAATATGCACAAGCATCCCTAAATTCAGAGCTCTATAAAATATTTTAAGGAGAGAAAATGAGAATAAACAAACTTTTTCCTATCCCCACTGCTTCTAAGATTCTCAAAGTGTTGAAACCAATGGGACCAGTTCTGTACAGAAGCCCAATGTGTTAGACGAACAAAACCTCCAGGCCGCTCTGGCAGAAGCAGAACTAAGGACCCAGGAGTTCCAGATGGGTCTGTGTAGAAGCCAGGCTTCCTTACAACACAGTTAATGTTCACTTCAAGTATCTGATCAAAGAGAAGAAGGCATTCACAATGCCAGGTCTTCTGCTCCTTACTTTTTCTGAACGACTTCCAAACCAGTATATGAATTTGATTTTCTGCATGAGAAAACCACTGATCTAACATATTTTTGGAGCTTGAGGAAACACACCTGGAAAAACTCAGCAAGCAACGGCAATCATGGCACTTCCACTTAAGGTCGGTCATTCTTACTGGGCATGTATTGGTACAGGGGTTAAAAGCGCAAACTGAAGCCCTCCCACCTCAGAGCACGTGGACAAGTTATTTAACCTCATTATGTCTCAGTTATCTCATCTGTAAAATGGGATAATAGCCATATCTAATTCATAAAGAGTTTTTAGGAGGATTAAACAAATAAAGAACACAGCTAGGTACCAGTGGCTCACGCCTGTAATTCTAGCTACCTGGGAGGCTAAGATCAGGAGGATTGTGGTTTGAGGCCAGCAAGGGCAAATAAAGTACATCATGAGACCCCCATCTCCAAAATCAGAATTACATTCTATATCTTTTCAAAGTCATTTGCTTGAAAAAAAGAATGTGCTCCATGAAAATACAAACATCACCACCCAAACTCAAAACCAATGCTTCTGCCAACTTCTACTCCCACTCCCAAAGGAAACCACTTTAAATGGTTTCACATGGAGAATTCTGGAGTTTTCCCATAATTTTTTTGGTTGTTTTTTGCTTTTTGTTTTTATAAACAATGGAACTGTATGTGTTTCTGTAAGGAGTGTTGTTCACCTACAACTTAAAAAGGTCTTTTAATGTCAATATATACATTTTTTTTTGGGGGGGGGTGGTACTGGGGCTTGAACTCCAGGCCTCACACTTGCCAGGCAGGCACTCACCACCTGAGCCACTCTCCCCCGGCCCCGTTCATTCTTTTGAACAAGTGTGTTGCATCTCATAGTTTATAGATTTCTGATACTTTGAACTATCCAATGGCAATGTCCATTACCCATGAGATTGTGTCTAATACTTTCTTATACTGAGGGCTTCAGTGAGCCCTCTGGGGGGTAACTTGGCAATCGGTACTCAGAGCCTTTAAAATGCAGATTTCCTCTAACCCAGTGATTCTTTCAGTATGTCATTCTTAGTAGATGATCCACACATGCCTTTTCCCCCATCACCCAATTCCTTCCTGATTTACAACCTAGGACTTTCTTCATGTTCTAACTCCCAATCCTTACAAAGCCTGTTTCTACGTGGAAAGAAAACAAGGCAAGATCTGAGGACTGTGCCACCCAAGCAACACAAGTAGAGAACAACTCCAAGTGAAGTCTCTTCTTAATAGGGAAGCTTTAAAACAAGAGCTGGAAGCTTTTCACTATTAAGACTATTCACAAGTTGAAAACTGTTCCTTTACACCAGTTTGTACACATATACAACAACAAAATATTTTGTAGTTTAAGTCTGGGACTGGCTGAGACAGGGTGGGGTAGTTAACTGCGATTACATTTACTGCTGTATGCTGTTGGCTCTACAGGTTTGTAATCGCCACTTCCAGCCTCTTGGGGTCAGGGGAGGAAGGAAGAGTATTTCTCATTTTCCCCCAACTTCTCCAGGCCCCACATGTAACTCATTCTCTAAGCAGGGATGACACATTTCACTGACATTTACCTTCTTTCCTCAAAGGCACTTTTTTTTTTTTTTTTGGCTTGCTTCAGGTAGGTACCTGATGCTGGAATCCAGGCCAGACCTCCAACAGTCACTTGCTTTCTTCTAAACATGTTGACTCTTTTGCACAAGTGGGTACTTACACACTAGACTTATTTATTCACAAGACTCCTACATGGCAGTGGCATTTCATGTGTCACAGCCTTAAAAACCCTTTTGCCAGCCATACTAGGGGAGCAAAAACATTATTGTTGAAGAGCTTTAAAAGCGTGGCTCAAATAGAAAAGCACCGCTCTAGCAACTGTGGGGCCCTGAGTTCAAACCTCAGTACTGACCCCATCCACCCCCGCAAAAAAGTTGTACTTCCCACATTAAACAATAAGAACTATACTGCTACTTTGATTTTCCTTATACAGCTTACTGAGTCTTATGACACAAATGTCTTATTAAATATTCTGAGGGAACCTGATAGTTTTCTTAATAAAACTAAGTACTGCAAACATTCTTTTAATTTTGGAAGTAGTTTGGAGATTTGTCATGAAAGTGAACAGTACCCATAAAGTGGTAAACTAAAAAAAAAAAGAAAGAAAAATTTAAGGACTCACTATTTAAATATCTCAATCAGTTGCTATTAAAACTCTGCTTTGATCCCTGAACTAAAGATAAAAGTCTCCGAGCAGAGATAATTCACACGAGTTTCATCTCCTGTTTTTCACAGGCGTACAACTCTAGCCAACAAAGTACTTGGACTTATCAGCAATTCAGACAGTACTAGGTGCCTGAATAAGCTGTTTTGCTTAATGCTAAAAATCACTTGAAGGAATCAATAAAGCTTGTTTTGTTCAGTCTAGTGTTGTGTAATGAGCTAAAAAGCAAAGAGAAGCAAGAGGACAGAAATTAAATATGGCACTGTCCAAAGCTTTTCAGTAACTTTTCAAAGCTCAGCCTATCCCAAATAAAATACTTTCTAACTAGCAGTCCTCTCGGAGCGGCATCTGAACCACATGCAGGCTGCCTGCTCTTCCTCTTCTGTAAGAGGTAATAAAAACATAGCAGGAGCTGATTGGCCAAAGATGTCAAACACCTTACAGGTCTGTCAGGCACCAAGATAAACAATCACATATAGTTCAACCTCCTGTTCTTGTTGTTCTTAAAGGGTCAAAAGAAAAATCAAACCCCCTCTACTTTCTGTGAGAACACACTGACCAAATATCTTACTCCTAAGTGTCTGAGCACAGCTAAGAGCCAGAACACTGGAGACAAACACATTGGCCCCTTCTATACAGAATGCACAAGATACTGAGAGAATAGCAGCATGTGATCAGGCACACTTAAGTGTCCTAAAAAGAGCACCACACAGACTCAAAGTGGAACGTGGCTCTAGGTCCCAGCCAGGTGAGGACCCTGTTAGCTAAGCCCTTGACTCTAAACCGGTTTCTTAACTGGTGACTACAAAGGAACAGTTCTCTCTGAAGCCTCATCTCATTTTAAACCCATGTTGCTAAGAAGGACATGCTAAAAAACAGGTAAATAATTTAAAATTCCCCATGAATATGTGATACAGCAATATGTAAAGACATTTGCTGTGGAGTGTTAAATAAAAACCTTACTTTCTAGAACACGAGACACTTAAAAGTTAAAAAAAAAAAGCCCACTCCAATTTTGGAAACTTGGCCCATCAAAAGATCGAGCAGCAGTTTAACAATGAGAGCTTCTTGAAATATCCAAATTCCGTCCCCACCCTGTAAGGACAGGGAAGCTATTCCCTACAATGTGAAGGCCATGTTGGAAGCACCTATTCCGAAAGAGACTGCTTGGCCTTTAAACATCCAAAAGCAGTTTCGTCTGGCCATATGCTGACTGCCCCCACTGCCTCTTTCATAAGACATAAATTAGAAAAGGTTAGGCAGGAACCCTTCCCAGAAGACGAGGTACTCTCACAACCGGGCACAATCTCTGGCCAAGACGTCTGAATCCCAAAATGTTACGAAAAGCAACTGCAGTTGGTGTAACGCCACCCTGCCCATTAACTCGTGTGTGTGTCGCCTCGAGGGGGGTGCATGAGGCAGTACGTAAATAGCTTTGCTGGACACCCAACCCCATCGTTTAAAAGAAAAAAAAATCACTTGGGCAACTTGGGGGAGCCTCAGGGGGGGAAAAAAAAAAGGAAAAATAGTGGCACAGTCTTCATCCCACACGTGACTCAAGTAGCCACTCAACTGCCAAGTGACCAGCATGGGGCAACAACGAGACGCAAGCCGTGGGCTCGGGTCCCGGCCCCGGGTCTGTCCGCAGAGTGGGCAGAGCGGGCTCCGCACACCTGCTCGGCCGCACGTCCCAGGGCCCCGCCCGCCTCCCCTCGGCGGCCGCGTCCATCCCCAGGCGTCCCCGCCGCACGTCCCCAGCCCGACCAGCGTCCCCTCTGGGCCCGCTCCGCCCACCTCTCTCCCTCCCCCACAGCCCATCCCTTCCCCTCCCCGCTCGGTCGGCTTAAGGGGCCACCACGGCGGGGATCAGCGCGACCCATTCGCTGCCGACCCATCCGCCCCCAGACAGCGGATCCGAACGGTCCCCAGCACAGCCACCAAGAGGAAGCGCAGATAGGCCCCAAGGAAGCCCGGAGCGACTCCTCCTGATAGGAGCCCGAAGCTGTCAGTCACCCTCACATCCTCAGCTTGAACCAATGGACTGCCTTCTCCTCCCGCCCCCGCGCGGCGCTGGCGACGGCGGCCGAGCAGCCCCTCCTCCCCCATCCCTCCGCCGAACCCCTCGGCCCAGACTCACTGTTGAGGCCGGCTGGAGGGGGCAGAGGCTGTTCCCCTTCCTCGCAATTGTTGTTGTTATTGTGTAGGGGCGGCGGCGGCTCGACTAAGTGAGACGACATTGTGGGGCGCCTGAAAGAGCTGCGGCCGCAGAACGACCGTCTCCGGTTCTCCGGCAGCAACACAACAAGCCGAGTCCCCCGCCCCCTTTTCTGCGCCTGCGCAGTCCCTCCCACTGCGGTGACGTCAAGGTCCACCCAGGCCACGTGATAACAACACAGCAAGCGGCAGAGCGGGGCGGGGGCGTCTCGAGACCGCCGGGAGGGGCAGACGCTGGAGTCACGGTGACGCGCGCGCCAGGAATGAATTCTTGCGTGTAATTTGGACTGACCGGATCGAATGAGTTATGCAGATGGCACTGGGATAGAGGACAGGGAGAAGTGCAATGAGGAAGTGCTGATGTGTCAACACCCAGATGGTCTCCCGCGCCCACAGGGTCCACGTTCTTTTTATCCAATCCCTGAGCGTTTATTTTTTAAAAAAAATATCTGTAAGGACTCACCTCTGTAATAGGTATGGTGGTGACAGGCCCAATTCCTCCCCGTCCTAAACCTAAAGTCAACACTGCAAACAGGTCACCGTCTAAGGTGGCCCAGACCTTATCGTTGTTGCGGAATTTAAAAAAATTTAATTGCAAATCTAGTACACCGTCATTGTTAGTAACAGCAATGGCCGGGTGTGGTGAAGCACGCCTGTAAGCCCAGCACTGGAGAAGGTGAGGGAGGAGGATCGCGGGTTCTAGGCCAGTCTGGGGACCCTGTCCCAAAACAACAAACAAAAATAAATAAAACATACAAAAAAAAAATGGTCACTCAAATCCCATCACCCGCCTAACCTATTTCTGAGACATGACCTGGAAAGCCATGTATTCCGTATTTAGCCACCATGTGGGTGACTAAAGTACTTTATGTTCCTAAATATTCCTACATTATACCTCGTTGTCTGTGGCCAGTTTCCCTGATCTAATTTATCCGTGGCATATTATTTCTCTGCTTTTTTTGGGGTTTTTTGGGCTGCGCTGGGACTTGAACCCATGGACTTGCACATGCTAGACAAGCGCTCTGGTGCTGAGCTACATCTCTAACCCTGTTTCTCGTCTTCCAAATTCGCTTCATTCTGCAGAAGTTTAAAGTTTTCGTGTCATTAAATCTGTCATTCTTGTACGTTTGGGAAGACCCTCACACCAAGTATGAATTATTCCGTAACTTTTTCTAATTCTCTTACAGGCTTAATTTTACATTTAGCCCTCATTCACCTGCAAGTTTTCAGATGTTGAAAATTACTTAACTTCTATTCTTCCCAAATGTGTAACCAGTTGACCCAACTATGTTAATTTTTAAGATATCCTTTCCATACTGATTTGAAATTACCTTTATAAGGTTCTAAATGCCCACAAATGCTTCAGGGAGACAACTTTATTAGGGATTATCTAATCTCTAATAAAACACAGATAAATTTATCTCTGTCTTTATCTCTGTCTTCTAAAAATTTTGTGACTTTTCAGATGAACTTAAAAAATATTTGTCCCAAGTTGACCATGTGTTGGTAATTATTGAAGCAAGGTGATACAAGAAAGTACTTCCAATTTTTAATAAAAAAAAGTTTTTTAAGGATTAATTTGTCAAGTCCCATTGGAAAATTTCAAGATTTTGTTCAAAATGTATCCCATTAGGATAACCGGCATGTTTAGGAAGTTCTCTTCCCATTCTTTGTTCTTCTCCCTCCGTCCGTGCCTGTGGGTGTGGGGACCGATGGTCCTGGGGAGGGAACCCAGGCTTCGCGTGTGACCATTAATCACACCTTGAGCCCTCCACCAGCCCTTTTTTGTGATGGATTTTTTTTTTGAGATAGTCTCTCAAACTATTTGCCTGGGCTGGCTTTGAACTGTGATCCTACTGATCTCTGCCTCCTGACTAGCTAGGATTATAGACGTGCCCACCAGTGCCCGGTGGAACCTTGTACTGTTAATTCAATTAACCTTCCGTTTTCTCCCAGCAAGGAGCAATAATGAAATTAGTCAAATTCTTCTACTGGTGCCTCCAACTACCCATTGGGGTACCCTCTCTTTAATATTTTTGTGGTTTTAGATAGTTGCATTACTTGGTAGAGTCCTGTTGCCAAACATTCGCTCTGTCTGGTGAGCTGGTTTTCCATCTAGAAACAGTGTTCCCTAGATGATGGCCCTTTATCTTTTCTTTTTCCTTGAAAAAACTTTTTGCAGAATGATCGACATACCACATGCCACAAATAGTATGTAATTTGTGAACTTTGAACATAAGTACACATCTGTGAAACTATCTCCACCATCAAGAAAGTTAACAGACCCATCATCCCAAACCCGTTCCTTCTTTTTCCTCCCTTCTGCCCTTCCCTTCAGCTCCAAGCAATCATTTACCTACTTTGTCACAACAATTTGCAATATCCAGAATTTCATAAAAGTGAAACATACATTGCACTCTCTAAACGTACAGGTGCTTGTGTGGACCCGTACTTTCTCTTTTCTAGGGAGAAAGGCACAGGAGTAGATCACATTAGAGGAGCATATTTCATTTTTTCTTTTTTGAAAACCTGACGAAATATTTTCCAAAGTGACTGTACTTTCCCACCCGATCATGAAAAGCTCAGGTTCCTGCAGCACTTGTCACCCTTGGTATGATTGGACTTTTAGTCACTCTGATAGGTGTATAGGGTGGTTTCTTTACAGATTTTTAATTTGCATTTCTCCAATGATACAGATATTAAAGTTTTTCAAGGTGTTTGTAATGTGTATTTCCTTTGGTGAAGTATTTCTTCAAAAAACTTTACTCAACTTTCAAATTGTGTTGTTTTTTGAGAGCCTTATAAACTATATATTCTCAATACAAATCCTTCGCCAGGCAAAAGCTTTTCAAAGATTTTCTTTTCCCAGTACACGCCATTTTTCTCTCAAGTGTCTTTCAAGTTTTCAATTTGGCAGGCGCAGTTTCATGCCTGTAATCCCCAGCTACATAGGAGGCTTAGAGTAGGAGGATTGTGGATCAAGGCTGGCTGTGGGGCAAAAATTGTGAGACTTTATCCAAAACATAACTAAAGCAAAAGGGCTAGAGGTGTGGCTTAAGTAGCAAAGCACCTGCCTAGTAAGCATGAGGCCAGGAGTTCAAAGCCCAGTATAGCCAAAAAAACAAGCTGTAGACATTCTAGAGTTAAATCAACTCAAACAAAGACATACCTGGTTCTTTTGTGGAAGGCTGACACAGCACATAGGATCTGACCTTGGAAACGGCAGTGCAGAGCCATTTTCCATTTCCATTGTTATATACCAATAAGGTTATATTGTTATATACCAATAAGGTATGACCACAGCAGACATCACTGTTGGCAGTGGACTCCCTCTCCACCACTGGATCTTCCCTTCCTTCAGTCATGAACAGTGGCTTTACTTGTGGCTAAGTGATTTACCCTTAATCCTTGATTGGGTTTGTAATTTTAAAGCTCTTCTAGTACAGAATCAAAACTCCCCTATCTATATTCTCAAAAATACTTCATAAATGCTGTTCCACCTCACCACTGCCCCCTAGTGGGAAAGCCCTCAAATAACTCCTTGTTTTCACACTAATGAGCATAATGACGTTTTTTAATAGGGCAAATATGACCTTTCCCCAGTATGCTTATCTTGTTTGACAAATTCCTCCTTTTGGAATTCCAACAAAAACTAAGCTTCATAGTGCCTTCTGACATTGTGCCAGGGAGGGTCTTCTATGTTATTAACTTTGAACCTTACAGTTGATGTTCCTGAACCTAAAAATAAATTCCTAATAAAATGTTTAGACACACTACTCAATCAGGAATACTTTTAGCATTTGAGAACACTACAAGAGTAGACTGACTAAAATATTTAGTAACACCAACAGCTCAACTGCAACCTGCTTGGACTCATGCAGACTCATGCAGAATTATGGAGACTCATGCAGAATTATGGAGCAGCAGACTCGGTTTCCAAGACTTTTGGGAGTGTTTAAAAACCACACACACACACACACACGAAAACATTTGTTCTTCCCCTGGAGTGCACACTCCTAACTCCACTTGAATTTGTGTGGTAGAGAAATGCTGTAGGAATATTCATAAAGAATAAAGTGGTTTAAATTGAAAGTGCTTTTATCTATACTGCTTATGCAGTAACAATGCAAAATTTCTAAAAATGTGACTCATTCCTCTTACAGAAAGTTTCACATTAAAAGAACCTCACTGTTCACTTTTCTAAGTTTTCTTTAAGAATCTCTCTCTGGGCTGGGGGCATGGCTGAAATGGTCGAATGCCTTCCTAGCAAGGGCAAGCCCCCATGTTCAAACTCCAGTACAGACAAACAAAACCAAACCAAAACCAAGAATATCTCTAGCCACAGAACTTTCACATAGGCTTAGGGGGAAAAAAATTGCCCTTAATTTTTAAAGACAAAAAAAAAAAGTCCAATTCCAAAAGAGTAAAGGCTACACAGCTTAATACCCATGAGTTAGTTGTTACATAATCACAGATTTATAAATTAACTATTCTTATTGCCCAGCCACTAAGTAAAGATCAAAGAAGATTAATAGAATGAAAACTCTACCATCTTTCCAAAATGGTTAAGGGAGAAGGGAGGGAGTATGTGTACTAGTGACAAGAAAATAGGAAATACAAGCAACTTGACAAGACTAAGTTTATTCTATAATTTTTATTAATAAAAAATTAATGACCATATAAAATGAGTGGCTGGGCTTTGTTTGCTACACCAAAGAAATTAAGAGATCCTTGAGATGTTACAATGGTTTATAATAGCATTCCTTGATAGAGGCATTTGAATTTTAGCAATGATGCTTCTCTTAAATACATAAAACTAACCCTTAGTGTCATGGTAAGAATCACTGTAGGTACTGATGAATCAAAAAAGAACTTCCAAGAGCTGTTTGGTGGTATCATCTCAAGACATACAGCAAAACTGTAGGGAAACCACCACCCCTAAAGATCATCTGGGACGTAGTCCAGTCAAAAACCAGAGTGTCTGATACTTCTGGTAGGGGACCAGCCCACTTGCAAGTGTTAAGAATAAATAATACAAATTACTAATGCACCCCAGACCCCCAAATAAATTAGTAAAAGTGCCATTAAGAATTATCAGACATATAATCAGTGTGTTTAAATACAAATTCAAATTTAAGTCCAAAAGATACAGTAATTTTATTACATAAAAATTCTCCTGTGTGCTAAAAATGTTAACTTACAAGACATAATATTTGTATAAGTGTAGAGGGAGCTACGGTGGACTTGTTTAATCATTTTATTACTGAAGATATATAATAGAACAATAGGTAGTGGAAATATATAAGCACTCGAGTCCTCTAAATTCAAGGCTGTTATATTACTACTCAACCAAAATATACTACCATCCTCTAGTAATATAAATGCCTGCTTCATTCATCTTTTAAAAATAAAGTCCACTTTTTTCTCCATTAAAGCTTCCTGCAGGGCTGACAAAGGTACATCCCACTTATTAAAAACAGGGGCATTCTTCATCTTTGGATAAGGTATCACCACTTATGGATGTGCAGTCACATACATATTCAACTAAACTTTTATTTGATGCAGCAGTTGGAGTCCATTAAGCACTTTTTAAACACTGTACCTTTAAAAGTTTGCCTTTAATATAGCTTTGGAAAACAAACAAAAAAAAATCTATGGCAAAGTACATTTCATTCTGATTTGATAGCAGGAAAATACAAAAAAAAGTAGAGCAGTGCTGATTTCATCTGTTAATCACTTGATGTTAGTTTTCTGCTCTATGACTGAAAAAGTTTTGACTGGTTAAAAACATTTTAAAGTCTCTGACTTAGTATTCAGTAAGGCAAAATGAAATGAAGCACTATAAAATGTCTTTAAAAATGAGGCTCTACAAACGTGGTTCTCATTTACAATTTCATTAACAAATATTAAGTATAGATACAATGTATCCAATACCCTCATAACTACAGTAAAAACTCTAGTAGCATTTATAGATTGTGAAATCCTTAATACCAATATATATTCAAAATATGTTCACACAGAACCAATACCTCTCCTCCATGTAAAAGAACACTTGTTAAAATTAACAAAAATACCAGTATCACAATGGAAACTCATTTCACTGCGCCCAAGAGTATGACACAAAATATTGGCTCAAAGAGGTAGATTAAAAAGAAAAAGAAAACCAGATTCTCCATTCTTTGTCACTTTTATTCAGTAGTAGTTTTTTTTTTTCCTTATTTTCAGTGCCAGACATGGCAAGGAGTGATTACAGCCAACTGTCATTAAAACATTTGTTCGCAACATAGACCCCCTTTACCACTGACCCCAAACTGACTCATTTTTGTGTGCTTTCATTCTTTCCTTTTTGTTTTTTAATATACCACCACCAAGACTGGGTGGAAGGGGCAAGGGTAAAAGAGATGAAGGAGGAAGAGTCCAGGAGGCCAGAGAGGAGGAATGCTACAAGCCACAGTAAGAATGAGCTGTATTTAATTTAAAAAAGGGGGGAGGGGTGTACCCCACAAATGATACAGTAATGAGGATACACAATTAAATCCCATAGCATGACTGAAGGCTTTCACTGTGTTTGACGTCATCACAATGGAAGGCATAAAAAGTGGAGTAAATCAATGTTGATACAGTCCAATCTAGTCCATTAGGCAAGATGGTGCAAGAAGTCATTAAATTAAAAGTGCCCTACCCTTACCTAAATGGCTAGCAGACATGGAGAAGACCACAGTGATGAAGCCACAGAGCTTTCTCCATGTAGCTATGAGTGTGTTGTTGAATGGCACACTGTCAAACACTGGAAAGGGGTGCCACAATGGACCTCTCTCTTATATGTACGAATGCTAGACTCAGCTATCTCAACTAAGCAGGAAGAGGGCTCTTCTGTTAGGAATGCCAACCCTAATTCACTTTGTCTTGAAATATATACAGATTGTTTGTAGTAGCTACAGCAATGATATTTTCCTTGGGGTGCCAGGCTGTATGAAGGATTTTCTTATTGAAGTCTAGGCTGTCAACACTTATTTCATCCTTCTTTCGCTTGCCGCTTGCACAGACTTTGCGTGGCTTCAAAACCGTGCGAGGCTTATTGTTTTCTCGTGATGCTTCTAGAGTTATATCTCGCTTTGTGTTCCTATCAAACATTCTGAAGAAATTATTGTAAGATCCAGTCATGACAACACTGCAAAAGAAGAACACCCAGTCAAACACGTCAGTAAGAGACTGTTTACTACAATGGCTCAGTGATCCAACCTGGCCTAGCACTCCACAGAAAGCAGCTACTCCAAGATTTGCATTAAGAGATGGGGTTGATAGCTGGCCCAATCAGTTAAATAAACCAGATAAAGACTTACTTAAGTTGCTTCTACAAGACCCCTCCAACTATCAAAGCTGATAGCACCCTCGATTAAAAGTTCTCTTAGTCGTACTGCATTATTTTTGAATATTTTGCAACTACAGGCCACACGATCAACTACTTAGTCAGCTTCTTGAAGTAGAAACCATGAATTCTAACCTCCCCCAAATGGAGAAAACAGTGTTTTCATTTTAGGATGTGAATTATGAGCTGTTTAACTTGTCTAGATAATATTTTTTTTTCTTTTTTTGAAAAAAAAAAAAAAAAAAAACAGGTGCTCTCTATGTAGCCCTAGGTGGCCTTTAAGTCATGATCCTCCTGAAATCTCAGTCTCCTGAGTGTTGGGATTGCAAGCGCCACCATGCCCAGCTCAGATAATCATATTTCATGAGTGCTTATAATAAATCTGCTCATGACAACACAGTATTTTTATTAACAGAAAATGACTTTACATATACCACTAAAAACACTTTAAACAAACACTTCAATATTTCAGTTCAAAGGAATGGCAAAGTCTTAGCCTACAGAAGACACTTGTTCTATTGAGACAGGGCCTCCCACAAAGCTGGGCTCAAGGTATGGGACAAGGCAGCTGGCTGCTACGTGTTCTTGTCAATTCCACTCACTGTCCATCACTGCCCAACATGAGTGTCTGCAAAGGCAGCACTTCTCACGTCTGAAAGCCTTCATGGTTTGAAAGGGCTCTGGTGTTACTATTTAGCAGCTCCTTTCCATTGGCTCAGATTATCATAGTAAATGAGATAATCAGATATGAGGGGATTGTTTAAAGCACTATTTTAGATCTGTTACACACAAAGGATTAGCAGCTACTCACTCAGGAATGTCAATTCCCCCAAAGGATACTGACAACAATCTAAACCAAACTCAAGCTGGCACATGTTCCTAAAGGTAACACAACTGTATTTCTTTTAAAATGACTCGTGTATGCTAGCATACATGTATCAATTGAATTTTTTAGGGTTAAACAGATTAAGAACACCTTGTCTTTGGCTATTTCTTTTTTTTGTGGGACTGGGGTTTGGACTCAGGACATTGCACTTGCAGATACTCTACTTCTTGAGCCGCACTTTCGGCCCATTTTACTCTAGTTATTTTGGATATGGGGTCTTTTGAACTATTTGTGCAGGCTGTTCTTGAGGCTCGACTCCTGATGTCAGCCTCCCAAGGAACTGGGTTTACAGGTGTGAGCCACTTGTGCCTGGCAGCTATTTTTAATTTTTAAAAAGTGTCATTAGAAATTTCTGCCAAAAATGTAAAACCTTAGAGTCCTGGGGAAATATCAGAGGCACAAATTAAGAGACATTCTATAAAATAATTCACCTATATTCTTCAAAACTGCCAGTCATTAAAGACAAAAATGAAAAACTGTTCCAGAATAAAGGAGACATTGTGTAACAGGACCTGGTACTGGACTGGATTTTTTTTCTTTGTCATAAAGGATAGCATTGAAGTAACTGATGGAATTCTAAGGAGAGCTGTGGATTAGGTGGCAGCACTGCATCAGCAGGACAAATTCTGCCTTGGACTCCACGCTGTCATTCTGTACTACAGTCTTGGTGTGTCTTTTAGGAAATACTCATTAAAGTACTTAGGGATAATGGCATCACTTTTGGAGCATACTCCCAACTAGTGCACAACTTAAAAAAATGTCTGTGTAAACAGAAGCTATAAATAAACAAAGACAGCTGGGCGCTGGTGGCTCACGCCTATAATCCTAGCTACTCAGGAGGCAGGGATCACAGTTTGAAGCCAGCCTGGGCAAACAGTTCCACAAGACCCTATCTCGAAAAAACCCTTCACAGAGAAGGGCTGGTGGACTGGCTCAAGGTGTAGGCCCTAAGTTCAAGCCCTAGTATCACAAAAATAAAAATAAAGACAGAAGAGATCATGATACAGCAAATAGCAACAAGGAATCTGGGTGAATGTCAGGTATTCTCAAAGTCTGAAATTACTTCAAAAAGCCTTTTTCAATGTTACAAGAAACAACTTCCTCCTGACAGTGGAGTGCAGATGAAAACTGGCAACAGTGTGATTAAACCAGAGGAGGAAGAACTAGTGCAGAAGTGCGTCGTGCCCAAGACGACACCGTCCCATCCCGTCCCTCCCTCTGACTGTCTCAGGCGAGGCTTGCTTCCCCGGCCAACAGACCCTGTGTAGTGTGGCCAGCCTGTCACTGGGCCTCATATTCTTATACTGGAGTCAGTTCAGCCTGACTTTAAAAGCCAGATTAAAAACTAAGCATTTCAGGTTCCATTATTCTCTAAAAAATCTCTTATCATGAAACCTGAATCATATCAAGCTGTGGTAAAACTATTGCCGAATACAGTACCGCTAATTACTTTAAGTATTTCCAAACTTATGTTTTCTTTTCATTAAAACTTATATAAGTGGTAAATAAATATTGACAACTAAAAGATTGAAAGCTTATTATGTCTTGGTGGCTCATATGGAAAGACGTATCTTTGGAAGTAATGGTGTGTACTCTGATGACACAGCAAAAGGGGGTCATGCTGTGTCAAAATTAAGAGGAAAAGCACAGCTACACAAAATAATGTGGTTTAAAAATACATACAAACTATTACTTGAGGGGTTAATGGAATAACTCAAGAAAATGTGATTGCTTTTCATTTAAAAATTGGTTTTGGAGTTAGGGTCTCACTATGTTGAATTCCTGAGCTCAAGCCAACCTCCCGCTTCAGCTTCCCAAGTAGGTGGGCTACACATGTGGGCCACAGAGCCTGGTTAGCAATGTCATTTATCTGGTTCACAAAAGGGAAAAATTTTTAAATTTTTAAATACTAATTTAGATATCTCTAACTTTTTTTGCTATAGATATTTTGCATTTACTAGTAAAAACAATTTTTACTTGTTATTACTATGCTATATCTAAGATTACTAAGTGTATTTCATAGACTCCTCTGGGAAAAGTGATGTGTTTTAATCTAATGTGGCAAATACAAGATGGGGAAACAAAAGAGCAAGTTTCTTTCTTCTAATAAAGTTCGTATCTGAGAGGTTCAAATTGAAATCAATTACCTGTCAGATCCATTCCAACAACACTCAAATTTGTCAAATATGCAGTCATTTTCATACAGTGAACAGAGTTTACTTCTGAGGTATTCATGTACCTGGGGGAAAAAACAGTTTACTTCAACATCTATCTATCCACTCAAATCAGGCAAATCACCTAACAAGTTCATGTATTTAGAAAAATAAAAAGAGCCTATATATATAGACACAAACATACACCGCTTTAACTTACTAAATCTCAAAAATTTTAGTAACAATAAAGGTGTTTTATCCTTTTACAAACTCATAAACCTTTCAGAGAGGCACATCTTCCTATGATATAGCAGGCAAAGTCTCTCTTGGGCACAATACTTGTACCTTGATATGCCTGACTAAACCATTTAGGCCAGAAAACATTTGAAAATGGCTGCTAAGGGACCAACGAAGGAACATTACAGCAGTACTTAATTGTTACTACTTGGCTCTCAGTCCATTAACTGCTGATAAAAACACTACTTACTTTGTTGTTTTGTTTGTTTGGGTGTTGCTGGGTTTGAACTCAGGGAGTTACAATGCCTCTATCCCTTTTGCTTTAGCTTTTATGTTTTAGAGACCATGATCTTCCTACCTAAACCTCCCAAGCCATAGCTCGTTACGTGAAGCAGTATACAGCTTATTTTCTGAGAAAGATTCTTCACTAACTTTTTTGAGCCTGCCTCAAATGACCATCCTTCTACTTCCACCTCCCTTGTGGCTAAGATTACAGGCATGTACTACCATGCCTGACTGTTTACCTCCTTTTAAATACCACCTCTTGGGCATAAACTTAGCTTAGGCCTGTATTTTTAATTAAATGCACAACATGGCACTGCTTTGGTTTAGTAATAAATTCTAACACTAACTCTAGAGATATACGTACCAGATAAAAATCTGACTAGCGTAATTCATATTACTTATACAATGTCGAAAGCTAATGAAAATGTATCTTTTTAATTATAATTCTGTATTTACTCAGCATAGTTTTACAAAAAGGATAATTATAAAGTAAGTAAATCTTGTATTTAAAGAGTAGTCTGAGAAACGATACATTTCAGCATTAGCATGTCAACATTACAAAAAGCAAGCTCAAGTATATGTTGTGACCAAGAGGGAAAAAAGTATCTATTAACTATCCCGTTTTTACTGAACCACCTTAAAAAGTAGTAATAGGCCAGGTGCTGGTGGCTCACGTCTTTAATCCTAGTTACTTGGGAGGCTGAGACAGGGAGGATCACGGTTTGAGGTCAGCCTGGGCAAATAGCAAAACAGACTGGAGATGTGGATCAAGTTGTAGAACGCCTGCTTTGCAAGTGCAAAACCCGGAGTTAAAACCCCAGTACCGAGAGAAAAGGAAAAAAAAAAAGCAATGGTAATGAACATAGGATCTCTCTCTCTCTTTTTTTGTTGAGACAAGGTCTCATTATGTAACTCAGGCTGACCTCAAACTCAAGATTATCCTTCCTCAGCCTCCTAGGTGCTAGGATTACAGGTGTGCACCACCAAGCCTGGTTACTTTAAATTGCATTGATTTAAGCTAAATCTATGTAACATTAGTGAAAATTTATAATACAGAGAAGTTGTAACACGTGGGCTTAGATTAGAAACAAATTTGATCAATGCAAAAACAAAACAAAACTGAAAAAATATACAATTACACACAACTCAGCAAGATGATTGTACAAACTCAACAAAAATAACTGACTACAGGAAAAATGCAGTCAAGCATGAATCCAAGCCAGCATAGGAAAAGCAAACAAAGCTGTAAATACTGAAGCCAAGGGCAACAAATCACTTCAACTCCAGCACTGTGCAAGGCAAAGCATGTAAGGGTTCACACATTTAAAATGAAGGCACAGGAACACACTGGGGATGGGCAACAGTGTTGGTATTAATGTGCAAAATCCTTCTCCAGACACACCTCACAGTAAATAGGAGTATACCTTTGAAAGAAAAAATAAAAATACCTGGTATGTTTCCACGGGCCTGTTTTCCATATTTAAGTCCCAAATTTTAACTGACAAATAATCTCTAGTCATCATGTAGCGACCACTATGGCTGAATTTTACATCAGAAATGGAGGAGATGATTTCAGAAAAAAACGACCTGTTACTGGGATCTTCAGGTTCTTCAAACACTAAACAGAAGAGGAGGGGAAAAAAAAAAAAAAAGAGAGGACAAGGTACATAATATTGACAAATTGTTTTCTGCAACAATCATTTGCAAACTTGCCAAGAGCGAAGATCACAGGTAATAAAGAACTGGCTTTAAGAAAATGTCTGAGTACTGAAGAGGAAGCTCAAGCGTGTGCAATATACTTTCAGAGTCATAGGGCTACCTGCAGAGAACAAGACTCCCTGGATTTTTTACTTCAATACAGCAGGTTGGTGTAGTCTGCAATCTACCTGATTCCCTAAACGAGAAACCTATCACCCTCACCCACCCAAATTCATACCAGGATTTCTTTCTAGTGGCTAGGTAAACTCATTTTGATAACAGGCATATATACCTGAATCTCAGAAGTACTCAGTAGCATGAAAATAAGAATAGCACAACCCCTGAATTTTTTTTTTGGCAGTACTGGGGCTTGAACTCAGAGCCTACCCCTTGAGCCACTCCACCAACCCTTCTTTGTGATAGATTTTTTTCGAGACAGGGTCTCACAAATTATTTGCCAAGGCTGGCTTTGAACTACTTTGGCTTTTAGCCACCGGTGCCTGGCTCCCCTTAATGTTTTAAAGTCAGTGTTTTCCAATTTTTTTAAAAACAAGAAACATCTTGGAATACAATACATCTTCCTAGGAAATTTAAAAATGGAAAGAGGAAGAAAAGAGGAGGGAGTAGAGAAAGGAAGGAACTGCTCTACTTGAATACAAGGCTAGAGAGCTCAACCACAAGGTCCCAAATAGCGTTCCACTAAAAAATACAACCGCTGGAATAACTTGTAATGCCTCACATGGAGTTGGGTTGCAGGGCCAAGGGTGCAGGAAGTCCTGTGCATACATCTCAAGATAGTTTCACATAAGTAGAGTATGTTACCATTTTAAAGAAAAATGAAATGAACTTACGTTTAGAATGCCTATCGCAGAGGGCAGATGCCCTCATGTCACATAACCGAATAGTTCCTTTACTGCTGCTGTATACAAATGTGTTACAGCTGTTTGGATGGAATTCTGCTGCTGTAATCACCTCTGTGAGCTCCTCCATATTGGCAGGTTTGATGTCCACAATATCTGGATAGCATTTTATTAAGGAATTTCCACTTGGAAAAAATGGTAAATAAAATTCTACACTTCTCAAACTTAAAACCCATTCACAGACCTAAGAACAATTATTATTATTATCATTATTATTTGGTGGTACTGGGGATTTTTTTTTTTTTGGTACTCAGGGCTTCATGCTTGCTAGGCAGGTGCTCTACCATTTGAGCCACCGCAACAGCCCTTCTTATGTTGAGTATTTTCAAGTTAGGGTCTCTCAAACTATTGCCTGGGCTGGCTTCAAACCGTGATGGTCCTATCGCTGCCTCCTGAGTAGCTGGGATTACAGGCGTGAACCCCTGGTTCCTGGCTAAATATTAAAAATTTGAATGCAAACACACAAGCAAAAGGATGTACAGAAGACATCATCGGCAAAACCTAGAACATAGAGGCTTCCTAATCATGCAAATTCCAGAAGCCAGCAGGACATAGTGGCAAGCACCTCCAATCTCAGCACTTAGGAAGACTACGGTAGGATTATCCCAAGTTCAAAGCCAGGTTGGTCCATACAGCAAGACCCGGTCTCAAAAACAAACAAAAAAGCAATCCTAAAGTCATAAATACCTAACTCCAAATTAAACACATACCTCAAGAGGGGAAAAGGGGAAAACTATTTGTACTCTAAATCGAACAAAATTTACTTAACGCAAAAAAGATACTTAAAAAAAATATGGAAGTCCAGTGTAAAATTGAAAAATAAATACAAATGGCTAAAGAACATAAAAGATGCCAAGTTTACTCATAATGAAAGAAATGCAAATCAAAACAAGACTTTTTCACCAACAGGCTCTCTTACATATTGTTTGCAAGATGTAAGTTATAACAAGCTTTGGTAATTTTAGAATGATTGCTATTTGGAAAGCATGAAAATTAATAGTAATAACTGCTACATTTATCAAGAGTTTAAAAACATTTAAGAACTCTGATTTTTTGGTGTGTATATTGTATGAACGTCACAGGTACAAGTATCTACATATAGTGTACTTATACAGAAAATTTTTAGGGAGAATATAAACAAAAAGGAAGTTAGATGTGTGGAGGCTGGGGGCATGGCTCAAGCAGTAGAGTGCTTGCCTAGCATGTACAAGTCTCTGGTTCAAAATGCAGAAACAAACACACACACACACCCCAAAACCCAAAAAACACAACGACAAAAAAACCAGACTGGGATGGTGGAGAATTTCTACTGACATACTACTGCTTTTCATAACTTATAGGAATTTTTCTTCTAACCTTAATGGGACCATCTTTATAATGAAAATCTTAAGTATAACACTCCACAAATCTGATTAACAAAATCAGCTCATTATAAAAAACTAAATTATTATTTTCATAGATATAACTGAAAAATCTCTTAAAATTCCATGAATCCAACGTGGGCACAATATAGTTTCTTTACCAAACACTACACCAAATCAAATCAAATCTCATGGATACTAAAACTCCTATCTGTAATTTCCAGATGCCAAAGATTAATCCGCAAATCATCTGCAGATAAGTAAGTTTCATAGTCACTATTAATAGAAATTGAGTTGATGTGGTATGTGTGAGCATTGGCAAATATTCTTCGTGGACTGGCCTCGACCATTAGATCCATGGGCCTAAAGACTGGCACCTGTCAATAAGACACACAAAAAATGTAATTTACAAAAGACTCATTGTTACAAACAGCAGTTATGGTTTACAACACTGTCATTCTGTTTTTTGAGAGAATGTAAAATGCAACTGATGTTAAGGTGCTGAAATGAGAAGAAGAAATAACAAATAATTTGGAAATCTTATCTTCTTTTACTGGAAGCAAGAATTTATGCTTCTTAGTTCCTATCTTTTACCTGAAAGATGTACAAAGATAATAAATACGTATCATTTAAATTAATGTGGCTAAAAAAGAAATTAATCCTTTGAGTTTAATGCTTAATATTTTCAAGCTATAAGATTTGGTACATTTCTACTTTTTTGATTTCCAAAGAAAATTAAATTCGAAATAATCTTGCAACAGACACAGTTCCAACTAGGAAAGGCCAGAGAGTGTGCATGGTCCAGCATAAAAGTCTTGTGTTTGAGTTCTGATTCTGCATGTGACTATAGTAAGATCTCTAAGTATTCAGCTTCTATGTTTAAGCAGGAGTTCATTACAGAACTGCTGGTGAGGGATGGGGGATGGGGAGGGCTTAGTTATAATTATTCCTGTTTATCAGAACTAGAATCATTTTTTTCTTAAGTACTTACTCGTAGTGTAGTAACTGTAGTAGGATCCCTATACCTTCCATCTTCCTCTTTCAAGTTATACCCTTCTGGTCTTTTGTCCCTTTCACTGATTTTCCATAATTTTATTGTTTTATCTGGGGAGAAAATGAAGAAAGTCTTTAAAAGAAAAAAAAAAAGTAACACTGATAGAAAAAACCATTAAACACTTTAAATACACTATTTCATATTTCACCTAAAACAATGTTTTAAAAAGTTGCTTACCTGATTAAAAAATTTACATAGAAATCAGTACAGAAATTACAAATTCATACATTAATGATACTCATATAAAAATCCATCAAGGACAGTCAGTTCTCTATATTTGAAAAATAATTAAAGCTACAGGAATGCAATTGTTAATATATGTGTATGAAAACAGATATGACTGTGTAAACAGACAAAGATGTAATCATGTATGCCCAGTATTCAATTAAAAGTTAGAGTAATGAACTAAGTTAGCACTTCTATTTTTTAGAACTAAAATGGCAAGGCGCAGACAGCTCCCTTGGTCCACTTCCCAGCAGATCTTATTAAAGACTCCACAGGTTTCTTTGTAGCACTGGATACCTTCATTTAAGTCTGTCTTCCTAAGTCAGGGATTCCAAGAATTGAAATAGAGCCTGAAAAAAATTGATTGATTAAAAGCACATGCCCCCAACTCCTTCAAGAAGACAAAATTCCCTCATTCAAAGATAAATGAAATAGCATCTTTTTAAAAATAAACTTTTATTTTGGAATCAAATTTAGACTTAGAGAAAAGTTGCAAAGATACCACAGTGTTATCAGTGTATCTTTGGTATAGACCCTCTGCCAACTTCCTCTAATGTCAACATCTTACACAACCACAGGACATTTGTCAAAACGAAATTAATATCGCATGTTATATTACTATTAGTGAGACTACAGACTCAACTCAGATTTCAACTGTTTTCCACTACATCCTTTTCTGTTCTAGGATCCAAATACCACACTATTTAGTCATGTTTCCTTAGCTTCTCTGACTGTTTCTCAGGCTTTCTTCATTTTGTGAGCAGTGATGGTGGAATATTTGTCCTCAACTATGTTTGCCTGATCACTGTTTTCTCCTGATCAGACGGTGGTTATGGAAACACAAAGGAGAAGTCTCTTCTCAGTGCTTTATACAAGGAACGCACAATGTCAAGATGATCTGGAGTCACTCGGTGAAGATAATGTGTGCCAGGCTTCTTTACCGCAGCTACATTTCCCCCTGCCATACTCTAGACTCTTTGGAAGTCAATCACTAAGGAGGGAGGAGTATCTATCCAACATGCTATGTAGAACCATCAGTGAGAACTCAGATATGCTTACTGATTAATCATAAAATGGCATTTGTACATAAAAGCATGACATCCCCAATGATCTTCCACAAACAAAATGGGTACCACAAAAAAATTTAAAACAGCATAGCAAATAAAGCCTTTTTTTGTTTTGTTTTCATGGTACTGGAGTTTGAACTCAGGGCTTTGCACTTGCAAAGCAGGCACTCTACTGCTTGAGCCACACCTCCAGTCCATTTTGTTCAAGTTATTTTGGAGATGGGGGGGAGGGGTTCTCATGATCTATCTGCCCAGGCTGGCCTTCCAATCTCAGTCTCCTAAGTAGTTAGGATTACAGGCGTGAGCCCCTGGCACCTAGTTAAATGCAGCCATTTTATAAAAGCAGCACAGAACCACTCTTGGAGAGATCTCCAGCCTGGCAGTTTCTATCTGCCTTGTTTGGAAGAACATTTGTGTTGTCCCTGTAGATGACCTTTTCAAAGATGAAATGTAAACACCGAAAAATTGCTAATTTAATAGCCTGTAATCTATTTCTTCTAAACTCTATGTAATCTTGTTTATAATTCTCTTGTAACTAAATTACATGATTCCTATGAACTATTTAATCTATCTAAAATTCAGATAGATGCAAGCCTTGCCTAAATTATGTATTTGGAAGAAGTAAACGTGTTCTGAATTCACAATCTAAAGTCAATGAAAATGACAGACGTGCCCCACAACCCCTCAGTTATATAGTGTCCATGTGTGATTGATCCTATTTTGGATCCTATTTTAAGTGTTATTTTTTGCACACATACAGAAGTGCAATTTCCAGTTACTTATTTCATTTAGAACTCAGTAACAATAAAAGATCTACAATGAATCTATAATGTCTTTAAATACTTGGCAACTATTTAAAGTCAATGACTTCCCAAATTTAGGTACTAAATGCATTTGGAAGATATTGTTGAATCTGCCTACAGATAAAAACTACACAGATTAACAGACCTCTGACCAGCCACTGGAATTCCCAGTAGCTTCTCCTCCACCAAGTCTCTGTGATATCTGGTGCTTAAAAAGGCCCATCTGGCAATTATGTATTGCCAGGAGTACGACAGAGCCTCCGGGAAGACACATATGGAATAAACAGAAGTGAAAGATTGTTAAGATTTAATCCATGAATGAGTTGAAATGGATTTTCTTCCAAGCAACACTGGGGAGGAGGGAAGGAGAAGTTCCCGAGGAACAAACTGAAAATTGCCAAACTGGGTGATGGGTATGTGGTACATCATTACACTGTCCTTTCTACTTCAGCCTACATTTTAAAAATTTCTCACTATACAAAATAAAATGAGTTCGTCTGTAAGAAACAACTGCCACAGGCCAGGATTGGTGGCACCCACTTAGAATTCCAGCTACTCAGGAGGGGGATATTAGGAGGGTTGTTGTTTGAAGCTAGCCTGGGCAAAAAGTTAGTGAGACCCCCCTCATATCTCAATGAAGAAGCTAAAAATGGTGGTGTACATCTGTCATCTCAGCTACATGGGAAGCTTAAGTAGGAGAATCATGGCCTAGGCAAAGACAGACATGAGATCCTACTGGAAGTCAGTCAAAGGGAAAAGGGCTGGAGAGACTTTGGCTCAAGTGTTAGAGTACCTGACTAACCGAGTGCAAGAACAAGGCCACGAGCTTAAACTCCAGAATCACCACCCAAAAAAAAAATTTTTTTAAAAATGAACTGCCACCAACCATCATTTTAGGAAAAAATACTCCACACATGCACATATTTCCTCAGGACATTAACTTCTAAAAGTAGAAATTATACAAATGGTGTGATCACACATTGTTTGATGTCAAAGCAAAGTGACTTGGGTAATATTTGAAATAATGTATTTTTACCATATAAATTAAAACTCAACCAAGATTAGAAATCCACATACAGTTCCTGCACCTATGATGACTTAACAGGCTTTAGTTATTTCTGTTTTTCTTTTAATAACAGGAAAAGCCAGCTATTATGGTGTACACCTGCAATCCCAGCACTGGAGAGACTCCAAGTTCAAGGCCAGTCTCAGGTGGGGAAAAAAAAAAAAAAAAAGAGGAGAATGTAGTTATGTGAAAAGAGAGGAAGAGAACAGAGGGTACAGATTCAATGGGCTGGTAGGGAAAGCTTTGATGGTCAAAAAAATGGCTCCCCAAGAAAAGTGGCAATATTTGTGGACTGCATTTCCAAGAATTCAATATTGGGGGCTATAGCGTATATAGTGTACGAAGTGGGGCACTCAGTATCTTCCACCATGGTATCTCAGGAGTTGCTTGAGTTTACTTCTGCAAATGCTAAAGTCTTAAGTACTATTCTGTTAATAGAAAGGAATAAGAAAATATGAGACTCCCCCTACCTTTGTGTCAGACTAAAAAGTTTTAATGTAAAATTTTGGATTATGCCATCTATATCCTGAAGTATCACGTCCTAATGATCCTCTTTAGACTCAAGACCCCAAGGATAAGCCAAATCACAACAATTCATAAGAAATTTTAGAAGTACAAGAAGAAATTACCAAACTCTTAATTTGTCATGAAGGACTTCAAACTGCAGTAGAGTCATCACACAACTCTAACCCTCACTTAGTGACTTTCTCTGAACAAATATAGTAATATAAGAATCTTCGTCCAGTCATGTGGCTTGCTGGGAAACAAGTTTTACACTAATGGAGGTCAAATAATAAGAGTGCTCTCCTAAAAGAGTATCCTGGGATGCAAACCATCTTTTGTACAGTTTAGGTACACTAAGAAAAGAAATTAACACCTGTTTTGCACTCATACTCACTATGTATGTAAAAGGTGTAAACATTTAATACTAAAACACAGACATTTCTATCTCCAGTTTGCTGTTTACTGAGGAAGAAATTTAACTCAGTGTTAGGAACCTGTCCAAGCCTACTAAGCTGAGAA
This sequence comes from Castor canadensis, assembly GCF_047511655.1. NCBI lineage: Eukaryota > Metazoa > Chordata > Mammalia > Rodentia > Castoridae > Castor > Castor canadensis. Next base: position 104,845,617 of record NC_133399.1, on the reverse strand, counting down.
GCGGCAGATACAAGATCACCCTAGATGCAATGGTGTAGCAGCTCCTTCTTTTCACATCACATTAGCTATCTGTAAATCTTTTAAGAGAATCTTAAAACTGCAAATGAGCAATAAAAGAAGGAAAACAGAAGTTTACATTCTTCATAGGTAAGAAACATTTCCTCTCTCCTCAAAGACGACTCCTCCTGGAAAGGGGGAAAGTATCCCCTATGGAACATGCGCAACCGAGGCACAGGAAAGAAAAGATGTGTACTTACCATTGGTAGACAATAAAAACTGAGCAGCATTTTTCTGGGGTAACCACCTAATTTTGTTGATCTTTTCTTCTATTTCTAAACTTTTCAAGTAGTCAAATTCTGGTTCATGGCTCTGGAAGGTGCTGTAAACATTATATTCTCCTCTGCTATGAGACTGGATTTTGTTCTAAAATGGAAACAAAAATATGTGGACCATTGTTGAGTAATATTTCAAACAATCTAACATGTAAATCAATTCCAATAGATTCTGAAAATTCTAGATAGCCCATCAGAGTTAGTTCTATCTTATATGCAACTGTATTCTGCTTTCTATATTTAGAGGCCTTCTAGAATACATAAGAAGGCTAAGATGACAGGGGAAAAACAGCTAACATTCAACAAATACGTTTCACCTGGTAGGAAAACGGTGGGTCAATTATGGATCAATATGATTACAAATGAATTTTACATATTAAGTAGTATAGTCATACTGATTTGAAAAAAACACCCTAACGGTCCCTAAAAGAGTTCATCTAAAGTAAAGATTAAAGAAAAGCTTACTCAGAAACAGCTGATTGAAGTGCATGCTCCTTCTTTTATCTAGTTGAAGAGGTCAATTCCCAATCTCTGTTATTTAGTATGATATTCTTTCTTTTGCTTTGGGATACCTGCCCTTTTGATTTCCATTGCTGGAAAATGCTTTTATGAGAAGAGCTTCATGAATGTAGTGGCCCCATGCCCCCTACAGCCCACCCCAAGACCACTGTTACAGAGAGCTTTGTTACCAAATGAATACATATTACCAAGCAATGCCCCCATGTATCCCTATGAACAACTGCTTAACCTCTTTCAATGAGCCTTATCTTATGAGCCCTATCTATAATAATGATTTATTTCATTTATTGAAAAAAATAAGCTACTTGATAAAGATAGTACCTGTGAACTTCTTCAGTTAACACTAATACCTCAGCAAAAAGGAGAATTACAATGATGTTTACGATTTTCATCTTTTGACATCATTAAAAACTTTTCCACCAAAAAACATTCAAAAATCTCATTAAAAAAGAACCTATGGAAAATTAATAAAAAAATAACTGGATATTAAGTTTTACCTAAATAAAACTGAGCTATGTTATGTAACATTTATGATTACTTAAGAAAAATGACCTATTATTCTCTACCAGAAAAACACTTCCTTAAATTATCTTTAAAGTACATGTTTTGGGTTGTTTTTCTAACAGCCTGATGCTGTAAGTTGTTCATTCACAGACAGGTATTTTGAACCATTTGATAACAGAATCAATTATGAGTGAGCAGGTTTGCCAGTGTTAATAATGAAGAGTGCACTGAAGAACACAATCCACCTTGGGGATATGCAGAGGGTAAAGACCAAATCCACCTGGGATTACCAAACTCATACACCAAGTTAGATAACCTAATTCATAAAATATACATATTCAAGTAGTACTTTAGAAGACTTGCTATAAATCTTCCACCTCAAATTACCCATTCTCATGGTTTATCATTGTACCAAGAAAGCTACAATACATTAAATAACATTGTAATTTTCAGTATGAATTTTGTGTTTTAAACACTGCTGTGTTATTTAATACTTCAACAAGACTAAATGGTACTCTGTATAGTAAGGCTTAGAGAAATGGACACTTACAGAATCCCCACTTTCAAGTAACTTGTGTTCATCAGAGGTAGGAACTGATTAAAGTCCATATAATTCAGGTAACCAGTGTAAAGATCAAGGGAAAGCCACACGCTACATTTAATGAAAACCACAAACCTATCAACAGATTTTCAAAAACCAAACAAGAATATAATTCTGAGCAACACAGGTCTACACATGATCTGTTACTTGATCCAGTAACAAAATTGTGGCAGATTTTGGCAGCTGGAATGGACTGACTGCAAGAAGCACTGTCTCTTGCCATTGGGGAAAATAATTTAGCACACAGGAGAAAATCATCTCTAAAGAATTACAAGATGCCATGCACTGGCCTCTCCTGAAATGCCATTAAAACTACAGAAGAGTTTTTAAAGACACTCTCACAGAACAAGGAGTATCAGCAAAGATGATAGTAGCAGCAATATAAAAGAAGCATGAGTGGTAACCAACAGCAGATTGCAGAGAGCTGAGCCTTTAACAGCCAGCAGTGGAACTTTCCTAAAATTTGGGGAGTGGGTGTTTAACTTATGCTAGCTAACCACTACAGGGCTGTTCTCTGTATGAACCAAGCACAGTGAACAGTCTGAAGAAAAGGAAACAAAATCTTGTCTTTAACACTGCCACTCAAATAATTAGTCAAAACACAACTTTTGCAAAAACACTCTCCCACATCAGACAATGATGAGATATTCTTCAAAGCTCCATAGTTGGGTTTTCTTACAGACTTTTCATATCCTTTTTTCTTAGCTTGCTTTTATGAATATTTTGAGAATCTACTTTCTTCATTGCATACTGTGTGAATTTTATAGTAAAATTAGAAGCTATTTATTCCCAATACTTATAATGGTATCTTAGCATGTTACAGGCATTCCATGAAGACTTTAAGTGAGTATTAGCGGCCAAAACAATGAATGGTGTTGATGTGTGAAGGGGTGGGGAGGACGTTCACCTGGTAAATTAGAAGGAATGGGTTAGGTATACAACTGGCAACACAGGACTTTGGAAACAGTTGTGAGAAACAAGGAATCAGAATGAGATTAAAGACTTACTTTATATTCACTAAAAAACAGTACATGGAAAACCAAATTGCACATTTCCAATACAGATGGCAAACAGAACCCACAAATAGATAAATGAGTCTATGTAATAACCAAGTTTTAAAACAAAGTAATGGAGACAGTGTAGCACTGGCAACAATACACCAATGAAACAGAACACACACATCCAAGAAGTAGGCCTGAATTACAACAAAGGTGGCCTTGCTGTACAATGTGGTGAGGATATTCCATGGGCAGCTTGCCCCTATCTCAGACCACTCACGCAGGCCAATTCCTGGTGAATCCGAGAGAGAAATGTAAACACACAATTAAGCCCTATAACACTATCCAACACAGCTTTTGGTTGCCACTAGTCACCGGCTGAGCACTGGCCACACACTGAGCATCTAAAATGTGGCTGTTGTGATAAAGGAAGGGAGTTTTAACTACTTGTTTTTGAGACAGAGTCTCGCTATGTAGCCCAGGATGGCCCTGAACTCACAATCCTCCTGCCTTGGCCTCCAAATGCTGGGATTGTAAGTGTGCACCACCAGGTCTGTCTGGATATTCATTTTTTAAAAATTTCAATGTAGACAGCCACATGGACCTAGAGGCTTTCAAACTAGACAGTGCAGTTCTAAAAGATAATGAAAGGGTTTTTCTGGATCTTGGGGTAGAAAAGTATTTCTTACATAGGACAGAACAGCAGTAATTTTAAGGAAAATATTAACCTATTTTATTAATATTAATAACCTCTATTTATAAAACTACACCATTCAGAAAATGAAAGGACAAAGCCATAGGATACCTTCAAACAATGTAACTGACAACGGGTTCGTATGCAAAATGTGTAAAGAAAACCTGTAAGTCAGCAAGAAAAATGATTACTAATTACAAAACATTAATGCTTTTAATACCCCTTACAAAAGATGATATCCAAATAATAAACATGTAAAAAGATGTTCAACCTTGATGTTAACTGGGAAAGTACAAATTAAAACTACAGTTAAGATATACTAACACCCCAAAATGTTTTAAATTTATAAATAATGGCAAAGATGTGGAAAAGACAAATTTCACACAGCACTCACTGGAATAGCACTGGACAGGGCACTTTTAACCATGGCATCTAATAAAACTGCTTGCCCTGTCACAGTAACATTACTGCAAACTGCTGTATTCAGAAACAGCCAAGCTGTCTTCTTCCCCAACGCAAAAAACAAACTGTGGTACAGTAATAAACGATAGAGCAATGAAAGCAAGCAAACCACACCTCCTACAGAACAGAAAAGGATGCTGACTGTGTGATTCCAATGAGGGAAAGCCCCCAAGCTACACGCCAAATGGAGTATGAGAAGGCTTGTAAGACAAAGGGAAAATGAAAGGGGGTTTATGGAAAGGTTGGAAATTTTATTTTTTTATGTAGATATTGGCTAAATGATAATCTGCTTAGTGTTTTGTGCATTATTTATGTGTATTTAGTAACAATTTAAAAAATATCCCACATAAATGGTGCTATCATTATGGAAAGCAGTATGCAGTCACTATAAAAAAGAGTGTTATGTAATCATACAGAATCTTCAATAACACGAAAAACAAACCAACCAACCAACCCATAGAACCCTAAACCTGTATCTCATTTTTAGAAAGAGAGGCCTCTGATATACGCCAAAAGTTCTTGTTTTTGTTTGGTGGGACTATAGACACATTCTTTGCTCTTAAATCACCCACAATAACCAAGACAACCTTTTAATTAAGAGGAAAATTGTTAACGATTAACAATATAATGAAAAAGCATTTTGTAAAAGGGGTTGGGAGAGAATGACAGAGACAAGAAAAAGTAAATTCTAAAATTACTGGCCATTGTTAGTTTCATAAAATTACAACTTTTTTTGTTGTGTGAAATTTGAGAGGTCAGTAAAAAATATAGGTAATACAAATTTATGGTCAACAGGTAAAATGAGAAAAATAATTTACCTTAATATGTCAAAAACATCCTTTAGAGGTCTGACTTCTGGTCTTAATGAGAGTATTTAAAGGAATCCAATCTTGCCTAAAAGCTATTTGCAACATTCATGCCGATATGCTCAGCAATCAGTAAAGGTACCTTTCCATGGTATTCTACTTGTAAAAGAAAAGTAAAACCCTAATAGGTAAGTGTTTGATGGCAATCTGGGCAAAAATCTAGGTAACAAAATGCTGAACAAGCAGAGACAGACAAATTTATGAATCAAAACCAGCACTAGAACCAAGGTCTTTAGAATGTTGGTCTAAACTGCATCCAACTACTAATGCTGACTACAGAAGGGGACCATAAGTGTTTTAGTTTTCAGATATTTTCAGATTTAGGTATATACACAACGTAATGTCTTAGTAACACACAAGTGTAAACACAAAATTCATTTTATGTTTCATATATACCTTACTGTACACAGCCCAAAGGTAAATGTACAAAATATTTTAAATAACTGTATACATTTTGACTGCAACCTGTTAAATGGTGTCTGGTGTGAGATTTTCCACTTATGGCATTATGTGGTCCGAAAGTTTCAGATTTTGAAGTATTTCAGATTTCTCATCTTCAGAATATGGATGCTCAAACTGTGTTTAAAAAGACTGAGGATCAAGGACTTTCCTCATCAGATGGAACTAGGAAGTAATGATTTCTCCTGTGTGATTTAGAATAATTGGTCTCATTACCATACAGTAGGATGCTTTGCACTTTATAATCGGTGTCCAGAATTAAGGGTATTTATTCCAATTTACAGAGAATTAGCTTTTACTAACTTGGTTAGCTATATGATCTTAGAAATGTTATTTAAGTCTCAATTTTAACTTACTCATAAATTTATAATAAATTGATACATAGGTAATAGGAATGTTATCTTGTTACTTTATTCATTGAAACTCAGAGACCTTGGCAAATAGCCTGGCACATAAATTGTTATTTCCCAGGTCAGAGTGGGCAAAGCTATGAATCAGGACTCACCTCATTAACTGTTATCTCTTTGATTAAGTGAACCCGTTTGTCAATAAAGACCCCAGATTATTACTGATAAAAGGAGACTACAGCTGGGCACTGATGGCTCACACCTATAATCTTAGCTACTGCATTATCAAAGGTTATACATTTGGGGCTCACGGATCATCCAACTCCCAAGGATCCATAGATAGAACCTAGAGATCTTGTTGAGGAGAGGTGGGTTGGAGGAAGGGGGTTATAATATTTATTGCCACTCATTTCTAGCTAAAGTTCAATGCTCCTGATTAGCAGGTAAAAAAATACCCCACAGTATTAGCAATACCAGTGACTTTGTCACTACAGTAATGAGATTTTTTATATCACAGCCCAGTTGTCATCCACTCAAAACACACATTACTCACACTGGGGTTTGAACTCAGGGCCTCACGCTTGCTTGGGAGGTGCTCTTACCACTTGCACCACTCCACCCATTTTGTAATGGGTCTTTTAAAGATAGTTTCTTGAACTGTTTGCCCAGGGCTGGCTTCAAACGTGTTGCTCCTGATCTGTTGCCTCCCAAGTAACTAAGATGATAGGCATGGGCCACTGGCACCGGGCTCACATTACAAATTTATAAATCAGTACTGTTAATAAGTATACTTCAATACAGCTCTGTGTACCTTTTGTATTTCATGCAATTAAAATATTCTAAGAAATCCACGGAATTTACCAGGCTATCTAAATAATCCACAGAGGGGGCTGGCGGAGTGGCTCAAGTGGTAGCGTACCTTCAATTCCCAGGACCGCAAAAAAGAACTCACAGACCAAAAAAAGTTCAAAACAGGAAAAACAAATTTACAGTTAAGAAAGAGTGTGGGATGCAGAAGAGAGTTTTTCCAAGTGCTAGCAGTACTCACTTAGGACTTTGTCTACTTTTATGTTATGATCTGCCTTGGGGAAGATTGTTTTACTTTGATTTTGTGCAGTGATGGAGCCTTTGTGCATGCTAGGCAAAGTGCTCTACCACTGAGCTACAATCCCAGCCCAGGAAAGAGGTTTGGAAATATTTTACGTAAGCTTCAAGATGTATTTTGGGACTATATAATTATCATGGTACTGGAGTCAAGACAATTTTATTTTAACCTTTTCTATCAGACGAAGTTCCCAAAAGCATTTTTTTAAAAAGGAAAAAAGCAAAAGCAATAAAGTCACACCTTAAGAAGTGCTGCAGGAATCTGCATTTTTAAATACATGCCCCAGATGGTCTCACATCTTATAATCTTAAAAGCATGACCTCACACTAACAAAAAAATGAAAAATTAAAACCCAGTAGCTAGAAAAAGAACCTTTTCTTATACGTGGAAGCTTCAACTTGGAAGAAAGTACACGGGTGCATTCTTCAACTTCTTATGTATTTTCCTCCAATACTGTTGACAAATGGTATAAAGCACTTGTGAATTTGTTCCTGTACGCAGAACAGATGAATCTTTCCCATATGAACTCTTTGAACTCTCTCTTCTTTTTTCTGGTGGTAGTGGGGTTTGAACTCAAGATGCCATGCTTGCTAGCCTCATGAATTTTTTTCTTTTTGGAGGGACGGGGAGGCAGTACTTAGGTTTGAACTCCCATTTGTTAGGCAGTGCTCTACTGCTGGAGCCACACCTTCAGCCCCAAGCCTCAAGGACTCTTTAAGACCCTCTGCTGGGATTCTCTTCAACTCAGCTATGCACCTAGATCCCTCCAACCACTCCTCCCTGACATTTCTTTCTGCATTTGCTATTGTAACAGGCACAAAGTTAGGACCATTTAGCGAATGCTGCCATTTTACCCAAAAAACAGGTTTGCTCCTTGCTTAATAAAACCATCAAACTAACCCACCCTTTGTATAAGTGACATTGAATTTTGTTAAACTGCTATGTTGTTGATTTTGAACTCCAAATGAGAATATCTATTAACAATACTACTCATCTTCTATAATAACCATGCTTCTGAAATTTTTTCTATATTCTGTTTGGGAATTTGAGGGTAACACATTAAGAACAAAAAAAAGCAGGGCTGGGAGCCTGACTCAAGTGGTAGACCTAAGATATACTTATCTCAGTAAGTGAAGAAACTGAAAGTCTGAGCAACCCAGAGTAGACAAGAAACCAACTACCTCAACAATTGCTCATCACTGAATTTGAGCACTCAGAGAAAGAAGGAAAAAAAATAAATAAAAAAAACCAAAGGATACCATCTACTCTAACAGCTACTCTCATCTTCTAAACACGATACAAAGGTTGCCATTAACAAAAAGAATGGGGGGAGGGGGCCCAAACAACGTATACAAGTAAATGTAAAAACAATAAAATGATTTAAAAAGAAAGTGCCACCATTTCCTTTGTTGTCAAAACTATTGTAAGTTGTAAAAATAAATAAGGAAGAGGGTCACCTACTTCAGGACAAACTATAAGAATGTTGATTTATCACAATTTTGGACTCTCCCTGACCACATCATGACAGCAATTACCTCATGGAAATCTTTTCACCTTTGTGCCTCAATTTCCTCATATGACATACTTCTACAACAGTCTGTGTAACAACACTTTATACAAATACGTTACACGAATACTGTTAGATGGCAGCTAAGAATGTTAAGAACTTACCAGTCTGAAATATATTCAAACTGAATGAACAGCCACTAAATGGTTACTCAGTTTGATTCCGTTCTGATTGGGGAAGAGAAGGACAGGCAGAAGAGCACAGATACTTGACAGGATGGCAGAACAGAGACCTGATACTTTTTTATTTTGTTTTCATTGAGGTGCTGCACATCGAACCCAGGACCTTACACATTCTAAGCAAGTGCTCTATTACTAAATAATCCACATCCTCAGCCCACTGGGACTTGCCACCTCTGAAGTATAAAACAAGTCAGACCAAAAGGAAGAGTTAAACATGTCAAGTTTAAGAGTTAAAGATGTGCTAAGTTCTCTGCTGCTAACTTATACATGTATGTGACCTCTAAAGTTTAAGGACAATAAAAACGAGTAGGTGACAGCACTGGCAGTGACTTTAGCCGCCTACCTAGCAAGTGCAAGGCCCTGAGTTCAATCCCCAGTACTGCCCTCACTCCTCACATGAAATAATGCCAACTGGATAAGCATCAACACAATCAGATGTATGTGTAACGGCTAGATTGAAAATTAAGAGACCCGAATCTTAGCCCCAGACCTTTGTTGTCAGGCTAACCTATATAACATACTGACTTTTTCTGGGATTTATCTAAAAATTAGAAAAAGATTATCTCTAAGTTCCCTTCCACTATTTTACAGATACATAGGAATGAATTCCTAAAATGTCACCCAACTGTGTTAGAGGCAAATTGTAAAATATACACATTTAAAAGCAATGACACAGATCTTGAAAGACAACACTGTTTTAGCTCTTGTATAAGACATGGCTTAAAAATATGAAAAATTGGACTGGTGGAGTGGCTCAAGTGGTAGAGCACCTGCCTCACAAGCTTGAGTTCAAGCCCCCATGCCGCCAGAAAAAAAAAAAGTAAAGAAAATTGTGCTCACTTTGGCGCACATAAACTAAAATTGAACAATACAGAGAAGATCAGCACAGCCCTACACAAGGTCACACCCAAATTCATAAAGTGCTTGTAGTGCTTAAAATGTGGGAAATCGGGTAAAATGCATTAAATAAATAAGATCAAGTTTCAGGGGAAAAAAGCCTATCATCACTATCACTGCTATTTAAGATATCATTTTAATATATACTTACCCAAATTCTCAAAATACATGCTACTAATACTTATCTGAGGTTCCAGACAATGTTTCTCCTTTTTTCTTTTCTTTCTTTTTTTTTAAACAGTGATAGGGATTAAACCCAGGGCCTCACACATGCTAGGCAAGCGCTCCAAAACTAATCTATACTCCAGCCCATTATCTTGAATTCTTAAGTAAGGTTAAAAAGAATGGCAAATACATGAAAAGGAACTCTCCCAGCAGCGACCCTTCCCAAAGTCAGCCACTGTGCTCATGTCTGAAGTAGTAAAGCAAAACACTTGCTCTAGTGTGTCCTGAATTTCACCCAGTTTTTTCACACCACTTTAATAAACTACCACCATCTACAGAAGGTGGAAATGACTTCATTCTCAAGCAAAATATTTCTACCTTAGCTTCTAATTGACATGTATTTTAAAATAACAGTGACAGAATGACTTCACTGAAAATTAAAAATCTTTGTGAAATCCTCAGAATGCAAGATTAGTTCTTAAACATCTTTCTTCAAATACTTTTCTTTAAAACAAAGTGTAGAGAACAATTAACTTTTAATAAAAATACATCCAAGGGCAGAGAATCCTATGGGAAGGCCTCCTCTAAACACAAAATAATAAAGTTAACATTCACATTTTGGTTATCTAACACGAAAGGCAGCATAAACAATGAAAAGACAACATGTCAGAAGTTCTGGGTACTGGTTGTTCTATTTATAACCTGACTTTCTCACTTGTAAATAAAGGAAAATTGTATGTGTAAGGTCCCACTTGGATTTTAAGTATCTCAAGAATCTTATGGTTAGTTTTTAGCTGCTTGAAAACAGGAACAAAACCTGATGCGGCCCACCTTCCCACCAGACCATTCTTTGTCAAGCAAAGCTCAAGCCTTGTGTTTCTTTCTTTCTTCCAACCAAAATAACTGAATTAAAATATAAATAAAAGGAGACACATTTAGTGTTTGTGCATCTTCTAATCAGACACTATTAATCATTTCTTTTAAAATTAAATTACCTACCTCACTGGGGTGTTGTGAGGATTAATTCATTAGTGTTTGTAAAGCACTTTGAGATCCTCAGGTCAAAGGCGCTATAGAAGTGCAAAGTAGTAGTATTATTACTAGATTCTTTGCTTATTTAAGGAATTTCACAATCCTTTAAAACCTAACTCTGAGTTATGATTTAGACATTTATTTGTAAAACCCTGCATTTTATCCACATTGCTTTAAACTCTTTGAATGTTATAGACAGGGGCAGATGTTTCAAAACAAACTAATTTTTTTAAGGATAAACCTTGACCTACAAATGGCAGGAGTGAGCAAGGGAAAATCCGGTCTGACAACTTTTGTTTAGCATAAAATATAGATGAGAAATCTTATCAATCAGATTTAGAAGTGTGCCTAAGCTGTAAGAAAAAAAACAAAACTGCATTTTAATCACAGATTCCGTAATGAGAAATTTCTTCAAAATGGAAGGGAAACAATGTCCAATCAACTCACTTTAATTAACAGCTAGCAATGTGCTTAAGATTACATTACATGCATGTCCCTGCAACTGACAGGTAAGCCTCATTTGAATCACAAGTGACAGCACTAGCATGAACTTTAAACTAGCCTCCCACCCTAGTTACATAAGGCAAAGTAGGTACTGACAAGAGGGCAAACCAATTTTGCCTTATAGACTTTTAAGAGAAAACTTGTAATTAAGGTTAAAGGCTTCAAAAACTAGTCAAAATCTTGGATTTTTGAACCACTTCCCACCCCCATCTATATGCAAGTCTTTTTGCAATTAAAATGTTTTTAAATCAAAACAAGACGCACATGTACATTCAAAGCTAAGAGAACAAGAGATAAGCTACACACTGACTATTCTACTTAACAGATTCTTATGAAAAATTCACCATCGTCTGATGAAATTTTCCAGTGCAAGCTCAAACTGGAAATGGGACTTTAAACTTTAAATACTTACCTCCTGCTCTTGCTGAAAGATGACAACTCTACCGCCTTTATCTCCTGTTGCTAGTAATTCTCCAGAATGATTAAATTCTACTGTAGAAATTATATCTGCTGTGTAATTGAAACAAACAGAAATGACGTTAGTTTTTGCTCCCCAACTCACCATAACTTGGTGAGTCAGAAATAAAGTGAATCTAAAGTTCTTTCATGAATACCTCAACCCACCCCCAAAGAATTTCCTCAGAAACTATTTTAACAAACGGGAAAACAAGTAAAATACCAGTAGTTTATTAATATTTCAATAAATAGGGCTGGAGGCATAGCACAAAAGGTAGGGTGCTTGAAGGCTAAGTTCAAACCCCAGTACCAACAAAACAGAAAAAAATTCTACTAACTTCATGAATGCAAAGAAACCAACAATTTCTGCTGGCAGAGCGGCTCAAATGGGTAAAAGTGCTCGCTCTGAGTTCAAACCCTTGTGCTGCCAAAAATAAACAAACAAATAAAAAATAAATAAAATGGATCTTAAACATTCTATGATAACACAACCAAACAGTAATTATACTGCTAATATTCTTACTTATGTATATTTTGGAGGGAGAGCAGAAAGACAAAACTGGGATCTGAACTTCTAGGCACTAGCTCTATCACTTAATCCACATCCCCAGCCCCTTTTCACTTTAGTTAGGATCAAATCCAGGGCCTCATACATGCTGGGCAAGTGGCCTATCATGAGCTACAATCCATGAGCAAACCCAAAAATGGCCTATAAAATTAAAGCAGATATTTTTAGTATTTGGGAATAATTTTTAACTGTAAAAATAACTGTGGGAGTAATACTGTAGAAATATATTGTATATATGTATAAAACAACACAGGGAAACCCACTGAAACTTAAAAAGGACGGGGGAAGAGGACAGGTGGTTAAGAAAGTAATACGGAGTGAATCTGACCAAACCATATTATGAACCTATTGTAAGCATCACAATGAAACCCCTCCGTACAATTAATTTACACTAATAAAAAATGTCAGCTGTAATTCTAACCACCACAAATCCAAATCATGGCTTCAAAAGTTAGTAAAATGAATCTTAGAATTCTGAACCTTCATAAGGCACTGAGTTAAAAGAAAAACACACACACACTGTTACCCCCAAGGAAGAGCAGGCTGAAACACAGCTGTATCATGAATGCTCCCAGTACTTAGTTAGGAACACTCTTTAGATTCCTTAGGTAACCACGTCGTATTTTAAAGACATACCAAACTAATGTCAATGTATACACAGATATGTCAACCATAATGTGCCAAGCACTGTGCCAAATGAGCATTTATATATGTTCATTTAATTTTTTTGTGGGACTGGGGTTTGAACTCAGGGCGTCACGCTTGTTTCAAGCTTGGAAAGCTGTTTGAGCCATGCCTCTCGTTCTTATTTAATCTTTTTAACACCACTGTAATATAGGTATCATTTCCAATTTGTAGAAGAGGAAAAAGAAGTTCTAAGAGATTAATTTGTAGAGGGCAGGGTGAAAAAAACCACACAAGTATCAAGTGCCAGAGGCAGAATGCAAATTTAGCAGGTGTGGACAAACATATGGACAAGGAAGCAGCACAGAGCTCCATCAATCACAGAAGGATGAATTTAGGAATGATGTACAGTATTGTTTATTGCTTTTTTTCACTACCAAAAGCCCTGTGTCAATAAAATATGGAGAGCCAAACATCAACTTTATTCTACTTAGTAGTGACCACACTACAATCACTGCCTATCTGTCCCTTAATAAAACTAAGTACTTAATTCAGCACCTGCTACATTCAAGATACTGGCTCTAAATTTTGCCTGCCCACCCCCTAAAGACACTTATATGAAAGGGGAACTGTAATCACAATGGATAAATACTCAATAAAGGATTTATTAAATGTCTAAGAAAACAAAAGGAGTATAAGAGGCAAAATCAACAATTATAAGACTAATTCTAAGACATAAAGACAGAACATGCTGCCTCTTTTAAAAAATAAAAATAGGGCTGGGCGCCAGTGGCTCGTACCTATAATCTTAGCTACTTAGGCGGCAAAGATCAGGAAGATTGTAGTTCAAGGCCAGTCAAGGCAAACAGTTCTTGAGAACCTATGTCAAAACAGACCCAACAAAAAACAGGACTGGTAGAGTGGCTCAAGTTGTAGAACACCTGGGTAGCAAGCATTAGGCCCTGAGTTCAAACCCCAGTACCACCAATACATAAAAATATGAAATTGAAAGAATTAGGGCTGGGGAGTACAGCTTGTAGTAGGACATATGCTTAGCATGTACAGGCCCTATGTTCAACATCCAACACCAAAAGGTAAATAAAAATAAAGAAAGAAGGAAATCAACTTGTAGGAATGGCTTCAATGTATCTAACCATCTGCATCTGGTCTGTAGATTCCTGTAGGATCCACTGGATGCTTGACAACCAGGTTGTTATTTTTTCGATATGATTAGGCTTTCAAACGAAAAAACAGAAAAGAAAAATCCCCAACAACCCTCCTCAAAGGCAAAAACATTAGACTCCTAAAATACAGTAAACACTGTTGTAGTAATACCACTGAAAATGCAGCTAAGCTGTCTTGTCAACACAAAGTAGCATAGATCCTAAGGTAATCATGAGGTACACAAAAATTCTATGAAAAACCTGTATTTTTTAAAGTTCTGCATTTTAATTCATATCACAAAAAGGGTCTATGGGTATAGCTCAGTGGCAGCCTAGCACGTGCAAGAGTCTGAGTTTGAACCTCGTGAAAGGAGTAGAGGGGCAGGTGCAGACAGAGCATGTACACTGATGCAAAGTGTACAAACACTTGCTAACTTAAAAGAGCAATTGCTTTTCTTTTTGCTAGTGATGTCGAGGAGTGCCAGGATTCCTGGTGTGTGCTAAGCACATACTTAACCACTGAACTACACCCCCCAGTCCTAACCAGTGTGGTATTTTAATATGCAATAAATTTTCATACTTCAAAGAAAATGCACTATCACAGTGACTGTACTGAATCTTATCTTTTTATAATTTTTTACTTTGCATAACTCTACCAGGTAGTTTCCTCTTTTAGTTGTATTTCAGTAAAAAGCAAAGATTAGCCGGGAGCCAGTGGCTCATGCTACAATCCTAGTTACTCAGGAGGCAGAGATCAAGAGGATCAAGGTTTGAAGTCAGTCCGGGGCAAACAGTTTCTGAAACCCAATCTCAAAAAAACACATCACAAAAAAAGGGCTGGTAGAGTAATTCAAGCGGTAAGAATGCCTGTCTAATAAGCATGAGGCCCTGAATTTAAACCCCAGTATGGCAAAAAAAAAAAAAAAAAAGACAACAATTAACTATATAAAAAAGTTCCCAATGAAAATGTGCAATGACCAGTCCTTCTGAAGTGAAAGACAAAACTCAGAGTGAAAATTTAGAATTGGTCTTCTACTTCTGCCCATGAGAGTTAAAAATGTGAATTTATTACCCTACTGTGCATGACAAGAAAACAAAAAACCAGAACATCTGAAACTGTTTTCAGATAGCAGGTCACAGAGTAGAGGACTACAGACCCTTAGAAGAAAAACAAAAAAGGCCCACATGTGCTCAGCTTACCAACTGTAAGAGGTTTCCAGGACATGGGTCTGATGGTCAAAAAAACACAAGACTTCATACTCTCATTGGATTATGGAGCCAGAAACCATGAGTTCAGGAAAGCTGAAGCAGGTAAAATCGATGGGAAGAGTACAGAGAGAAAGCTAAAGGAAATGAAAGATGGATCTTAGAATCTTTGGCTGAACAGGAATCAGGGCATATGTGGAGTGACACTGGGGCAAAGAAAGAATCACCACAGTTAGGGTTCCTAGTCATAACTAAATAAATACATCAGAGTCCTCAGAAGAGTTCTGCCTTAAGTATCAGCACTGAAGGATCAATCTGTCCTAAACAAAATGTAAACTGACCTCAAGTAAATTAGCCATGTGCTAGAACAAAATCTAACATGCAATAATGTAAACTCACAGTGTCTGACCTACAGTCTAAAATTACTAGGAATGGAATTAAGCAGGAAAATATTATCCCTGACCAGAAGGAAAAACCCACGGAATCAGAACCAGAAATAACAAAAATGACAGATTATGGTCCTGGCAGACAAGGATCTAAAGCAGTTATTTTAAGTATGTTTCATATGTTCATGAGTAAATCATGAACATGACAGAAATGAAAGATAAAAGACCAAAAAAAGGTACGTCAAAAAATGCAAAGTGTATTTACCCAAAGGCTTATTGACAATATTAACTTATCAGATACTGTGGCCAAGAAGATGAAGAACTTGAAGACCGAACAACAGAATGAAAACAAAATGAAGCAGAGAGGGAGACCAAAGAGCTGACCTATAAGATAATATCAAGTGTTCTAATATAAGCATCATTGCAGCCCTGGCTGGGGAGAAAGTGGGGGATACATTTGAAAAAATGAAAAATGATATGTAAATGGTCAAACATGAAGACACTTGACTATGTAAACCAACCAACACCAAGGAGTCAGTTACAAATGCAGCTTTATGCAGGTATGAAGTGATTGCAACTCAAATACCAGTAGCAGTCTTGCACTGGAATGTCACTTTGAAAAATTGAGTAATTCTTTGCAGAATTCCAGTATTTCAAAGTATAATCTTACCTTGATTTACAGTAAGCTTCAATATGCATGTCAAGTGCATGCCCCCGCCCCAAACTCTTGATGTGTAAAACAGATCTGGGCTTTATGCTTAGAAAATAAAGAACTTTTCATCATTCATCATCATCATAAACATTCGGTGGAATATTGTCACAGGGTTCAAAATTGTCCTTACAGTCAGGCTCAAGCCTGTACTCCTAGCTACTTGGGAGGTGGAGAGTAAAAGGATCATGGCTTGAGGCCCGCCCCAGCAAAAAGATTTTAAGACCCATCTCAACCAATGGTGGGCATGGTGGCACACACCTGTCATCCCAGCTATATGGGTAAGCATAAATAGGAGGGCTGTCACAGCATAAAGCAAGACCCTATCTCGAAAATAACCAAAGCAAAAAGGGGTGGCAGAATGGCTCAGTGGGAGAGCGCTTGCCTAGAAAGCGCGAGGCCCAAGTTCAACCCCCAAGTTCTGCAAACAAACAAGTGTTCTGCAAACTGCCACACTTGGCCCATACCAAGTAAACACTAACAAAGTCTCCAATTGCATACAGAATTAAATTTAAAGAAAAATTCCAGAGAACAAGTCTTTCACAATATGTGTATCAATTAAAAGGCACAGTAAAAATGTAACAGTCATAAATCTTTGTATTTGAAGATGTTTACGTTATAATTGCAGGGTTATTAGGAATAGAGCAGTGACAAAAATCCAGTAGGCGCTGGTGGCTCATGCCTGTAATCCTAGCTACTCAGGAGGCAGTTTAGGAGGATCAAAGTTTGAAGCCAGCCGGGACAAATAGTTTTCAAGGCCCTCTATCAAAACCAACCAACCAACCAAACAAACAAACAAAAAAACCCTTCATCAAAAAAGGGCTGAAGTGGCTTAAGATGTAGACCCTGAGGCTCAAGCCCTAAACCAAACAAAAAAAATAAATAAATCTAGTAGAATGAGTTGGCAGAGTGGCTCAGGTAAGAGCACCTGCTTAGCAAGCGTGAGGCCCTCAGGTAAAATCTTGGAGAGAGAGAGACAGACAGACAGACAGACAGACACACACACACACACACGAACAAAAAAGAATTTGATAAAAGACTGACATATCTCTCTCTGTGAATGACATAAAAAGGGGGGAAGAGGAGGAGAGAGACTTGGGAGAAAGAATGGATACCTAAAAAATGTAACTGACAAACAGAAAACTTGTACTAATGTGAAAAGTGCCTATTTCTTCTAAAAATATGCAATTAAACAAAAAATACACTAAGCCACAAAGAAACTCTTAAAGAATTCCAACTATAAATTTAAAAACCACATTCTCAAATAGCCATAATAAAATTAGTTTAATATTAATAACCACTGGCAGAATGGCTCTGAGTTCAAATCCCAGTACCACCACCAAAAAAAATTAATAACCACTTGCATTCTGATCAACTTGGTAATCTTAAAGCTCTTAGAGCAAAGATAAAAATCAGTATTGCAATAAAAATATTCAAAATGATACAATGAAAAAGATAAAATCACAACATGAGATGCATGTATGTACAATGCAATTTTTGTAAGATTATAATAATAGGATTATTCATGGCATTAGGACTTTAACTAAAATTAACTTTTTCTAATCTCACAAAAAAATTCTCTTTCTTCTCAGAAGATAACCATCATTGTTAACCTCACTTGAGAGAACCACTATTATTTTAGTAGGTATCTTAACAAAGGTTACCCATGTATGCTTGCACATGCTCAGAACAAATAGGAACAGGTCTATCTGTACCAGAAACTCGTCTACAATAATGTCAATTAAAAAAAATTTTAAGTTGCTTTTTAAAAATTGCAAAGCATCTTTGGTTCTATTTGGATAAAATACAACAATCAAGGAATAATGGAGTAGTTAGTTTAGATAGGGAGATCAGGTAACAGACATGTGATAGCCGAAAGCACAAAAGTAGCCATGGAAACCGAAAGTAATGAGGTATCAGTACATACTATTCAAATGACTAAAATCAAAAGAAAACCAAACAAGA
This sequence comes from Castor canadensis, assembly GCF_047511655.1. Classification (NCBI taxonomy): domain Eukaryota; kingdom Metazoa; phylum Chordata; class Mammalia; order Rodentia; family Castoridae; genus Castor; species Castor canadensis. Next base: position 104,827,306 of record NC_133399.1, on the reverse strand, counting down.
ACCAAACATACACTCCCCCAGCACTATGTACTGCTGGTATGGAGCAACTGCTGACAAGACTACAACAAAATTCAGCAATTTAAGTTAAAACATTTATTACCATGTGACCCAGCAATCTCAGCAGGTATTTGCCCAAGGGAAATAAAAACTAATGTTCCAAAAAACACAGATGCAAAATTTCATGGTAGCTTTATTTGTAATCACCAAAAAGTGGACACAACCCAAATGACCTCAACTGGAGAATGTACAAATAAAATACGGCATTATTCATATAATAAAACAGGACTCAGCAATAAGGAGCAAATACTGACATAAGCAATAGCACGGATAAATCTCAAAATGCACAGTGCTAAGTGAATGAAGCCAGATTCAAAAGACTACATGCTGTATGATTCCATTTACATGATATCCTGGAAAAGAACAACTCCAGAAAGAGGAAAAACCCAGAGCAGTAGTTGCTAAGGGACAGAGTTCAGGTGCTGACTCTTGGAACCTGATTTCTGGTGATAGAACTGCTTGGTATCTTGAGTGTAGCAGTAGCTACCGCACTGCTTTTTTCAAATCTTAAAGCACCGTGTAAAAGGAAATAAATTAAATAAAGCACTGTGAGCTTAAAGGGGTAAATTTTACTGTTGTAAGTTGTACCACAGGAAAATAACCAAATCCAAATACTGTCATTCACCCCCATTCTGAAATCCTAATCTGATGTTTTCCTTACTCTTTATACACTGCTTTCCTGATTTAAAACCTTCTAAGGATTACCTATGACAATACTTATTAAGTACTGGTTGGCACTGAATTTTCTCCAACGCTTCACAAAACATTCACACTCTTGGGACTGGAGGAGTGGCTGAAGTGAAAGACAGAGCTCCTGCCTGCAAGCTTTAAGCCTTGAGTTCAAACCCCAATCCCACCAAAAAAAAAATACTCTTGAAACTTCATGTCCAAAAGTTACAATAATCCCCATATTTTAATGCACGGAAGTCCTCACTAACGTCTTTAACTTCTCTAAGGTGTTAGAGAAAATTAAAGAAACAAATGTTCAAGAGAATCAAATGTCTTTATCCTGCCACTACCTTTTTGCTCAATTTTCTCCTGAAACCTTCCTCTCCTTTTCACCTTTCTACCAAGCCCTGCCTCTCCACTGACCATCAGACAAGGGCAATAAAACACTGAGTATCTAGTTACAGCTTTGCTCCAAGTCAGTTAATCTTTATAAACTTCAAATCTGCTTGCAAAAAAACATGGGCAGACAGGTTCTGTCTTCAAAGGACTTATCTTTTGTAATTCAACACATCTGGAGAGGAACAAAAGCGAGTAATAGCTGGAGAAAATAGCATACCTTCATTAGGAAATGTCTAATATGGAAAACTAAAGGCCAAAGGGACAACACATCTGCAAAAGCTGCATAATTCTCCTTATGGCAATGGATCCCTACTACAGAACCTGGGATTCAACAATGGTGATTGAGTAAAAGATACTTTTAGTAAGTTACAAGCCAATCAATGATGAAAACAGAATGAAACAGAGACATCAAACCAGGACACCTTCTGCTCTAGCAGAAAGCACTGCTGCAGCAATAAACCAGGGCACTAGAGATTCTCATATCACCTGTTATCCTGCTACATCTGAGATTCATGTTGGCTAGCCTTCCATTACTCCAACAAAATATCCAAGACTGGGTAACTGTAAAGGTTTGTTTAGCTCTTGGGTTTTGCAGGCTGAAAGTGCAAAATTGAGTGTCCCAATCTATTTGGCCTCTGTGAGGAACTATGACAGACAAGCATCATGGCAGGAACACACACAACACTAAGAGACCATGCTACCTGACAGGAAGCCAGAAAGTACTTCAGGGGTCAGGGCCAGGCTTTTTAATAACAACTCACTCCCACAAGGACTAACTCAGTCCCACCGGACTTCCATACACTCTTTCAAGAACATGCCCCCCAAAAGACCTGAGACCTTCACTCTAGAATTCACACTCCTTTTGAACGCTAAGGATTGAGTCCAGGACCTCGTGCATGCTAAGCACATGCTCTAAGACCCAACCCTAGGCTCAACTTCGTAGGGATCCAAGTACCTCTCAGAGAACGAGACTGGGCACCAAACATCGAAAACATGAATGCTTAGGGGAACGAGCCACATGCAAACTATAGGAAGCTTTTCTTCACTTCCATTCACAAGTCACAAATAACGTAACTGTAAGTAGTAACATGTAGACCTACAACAGAAAAGTTCCCCCTTTTCAAACAACACTGAATGAAAGATAACAGCGTTAAGAGTTAACCGAGATGCCTTTTTCCATACACTCATTTTGGCAGTTTTAGATTTACAGAAGAGTTGCAAATATGGTACAGAGAGTTCCTAAATATCACCCACTCTTCCACTGTTTACATCTTACAGTACACTTGCAAAACCAACACTGCTGCATTATCATCAACTGAATTCCAGTTTATTCTGAAGTCACTAGTTTTTCCATAGGGTTTTCTCAGTTCCAGGATCTCATCAAGAGTGCCATATCACATTTGCTCCTAATGTCTCTTTAACAGCTTCCTTTAGTCTCTGAGAGGCTTGTCTGTTTAATAACCTCGACAGTTTTGAGGAATACTGGTCAGAGTCTTTGCACTATGTCCCTCAATAAGGGGACTGTCAAATGCCCACGTCCCCATGGTCATGTTATAATTATGAGTTACTGACAGTAAAACAACAGAGGCAGTGTCATTCTGATCGCAGCAGGGAGGGAGGGAGAAGTCACTAAATAAAGTGCAACTCACGTGTGAGAGATGAGGGCTTAAAACTCCATGTCTTTTTTTTTTTTTTATGGGCAGTGGTACAATTCTTTTGTATTTGAAATTCATCTCTTCTTCCCCATTTATCATTTAAATATTCAATCATTTATCAGTGTGTACTCATGCATATTTATCTTACACTTTGGGTTGTAATTTAAATTCCAATGTCATTTACTGTGCTCAAATTGTTCCAGATTTGGCACTAAGAGCTCTTTTGAATTGGCATCTGGATCCCTTTTACATGCTCTCTCTTTTGGGGACTTTTTGTTTGCTTGTCTGTTTGGTTATTTTGTTTTGTTTATAACCCCTCTGGAACTTAAAAAAAGGAAAGGAGAGAACTTTTATATACTAACACTTTGCTTCATTCTATAGCTACATACTAATGTTTAGATGAACTCTGTTTTAGTACTCTGTTCCTTTCAGATGTTAGGAAGTGGGGGTAAGAACACAGTAGGTAGAGATCACCTTTGTCTCTCCTCTGTTCCATAAGAATGTTGAACACTGTTAAAGCCTTTGGGTATGTAACAGCATGGAAGGTGGAATCTCATTTTGAACTTTGTTTTCAATGCATATAACTCCCATTAAGAAGCGTGCTATTTTGTTTGAATATATGATCTATTTTCATTGATCCCAGGTGGCTAATTAAAAATTTCTTCTCAAAGGCTCATTTCTTCCCAACATTACACTTTCCTGTATTAGGTATCTATAAAATGCAAGTTCTTGCTAAAGGGGGAGGCTAACTTTAGGTACAGTTCTTTCCTTATCTCTATGATGCTCTTTTATCAGTGTTGACCTCTAGAGGGAGCTCAAAGTTCTTGTTATTCCCCACCCCACCCCCACCCCAGCCAATGTCCAGATACTCCTTTCACAACTGTGGCATGTTTAAGATTTTATGGCACCCTGAAGAGCAAGTTAAGCTTCTGCTGGCCCTGTAGGCACCTCTTCCTCTTCTTCCTCAGAAATGAAAAGGGCTTGCTTTATTCACGTGCTCCTGGGGAGCAGGCCTCCACCATTTCTTCCTGCCCAACAGACTCCTGTGCTGCCCTCTTCACACACTTGTCCCACTTGGCACTGACTAGAACGTTCCTGCACATGAGAGTTGCAGGAAGGACGGGTCAGCACTCCCTCTCCTGATGATTTCATTCTCTAAGATGCAATTCTTTCATGAATCTCACTGAAGAAGAGAACTAAACACTCAAGTTTTTCTCACTCAACACTGCTTATTCTTCCAATTCTTGGGCTGAGGTGTGGCTCTGTGGTAGAGCACCTGCCTTGTGTGCTTGAGGCCCTGGGTTCGACTCCCAGAACTGCAAAACAAAACAAAGCAAAACCTCAACTTGCAGCTGGAGGTATACCTCAGTGGTAGAGCACAAGAGGCCCTGAGTTCAACCCCTATAAACCCCAACCTTTCCACAAAAAAATAAAAGATCTTTTTTCTAAATCTTGTGGATTTTTGGTATTTTGCTCATTTCTAGAGACCCATTCCTCAAATACTTTACTAAGTAGCTATTATGTATTAGACACTTTTTGAGTGCTGTGATATAATAGTACAAAAATCTCTGCCCTTGTGAATCTTACATTTTTGTGATGAAAACAAATGATAAGCGAATGATAAACAAAAAACTGCACCAGGTAGTGCTAGGAGATGTACAAATATAAAGACCAACAAGAGAATAAAAAGTAACAGGATGGGGAATACTATTTCAGGAAGAGCGGTCAGACAAACTGTCTCAGAGGAGGTGATTTAGGCAGAAATCACTGAAGTAAGGGGATGAGGTGGAAGATGAGCCGTGCAAACTTGTTAAAGCGAAGCATTCCAAGCAGAGAGCCCAAGAATAAATGAGGCTGGCAAACCTTATGAAAAGCAAGAAAGACAGTAAGACTAATATAAAGAAGACCAGTCATAATGAACCAAGCCTTGTATGCACCTATGAATAATAAAAGAAAAAAAAAAAGACCAGTCAACTGTTGGAGAGCTTCTAATTTATGTTTTAAAATGGTCATCAGTTGAGTAAATGTAAAACTGGAGAAGGGAAGATAGTTTTTACTAAGCAAGAGATAATGGCAGACATGGAGAAACAATGCCTTCACAACAAATTTTGAAGCCAGCACTGCCAGAACTTGATGGATGAAGGTATCAAAGGACAGTTCAATGGCTGTAAAACCAGGCCCAATGGGGAGACAGGCACAGGCAATTTACTGAGACCCTTGGAAAGAGGAGGTTTGGGGTAGAATGGGAGCTAAATATTCTATTTTTGCATCTTTGGTGTAAATTTCAACTAGACATGCAAGTAGAAATGTTATTTAGGCAGCCAGGTAGATTTGGCATCTGTTTAGAGAAAAGAAATACAATAAAGGTATCAGCTCATAGAAGGCACTTAAAGTCATATGACATTTAAAGGTGATTTCCTAGTGAGGGTATGGGGGAAAAATTCAAAAAACCCAGAGTGGGCTGCTAAGGATTAAGTCTGGAGGCCTGCCTTCATTTTTGGCAGCTGAAAGTAGGAAAGGAGATGACTAACCACAGAGGAACTGCTAAGGAAGTAAGACTTTTTCCAGAAGCAAGGCAAAGAGTGTTTCCGAAAGGAGGCAGTAATGAACTGCATCAAAAAATGATTTAAGAGATCAAGGCAATGGGGGCTAAGAATTAAACTGGGAACTGGTGACATGGACATCTTTTGGGTGAGTGGATTATTGTCTTCAAAACAAATACTGCTACTTCCTGTGACTTGGCTTTACAGTTGTCAGAATGAGAGATAAAGCTCTGGGGTTGAAGTGTCTACATTGAAATCACTGCTGACCGTCTGAAGTTTGGCTTGTGAAGAGTACCCTGACTGGGCAGTGGTAGCTCACACCTGTAATCCTAGCTACTTGGAAGGCTGAGACCAGGAGAACTGAAGTTAGGGGCCCGCCCAAGGCAAATCTCCAAAATGGACTGGAGGTGTGGCTCAAGTCACCAGGGCCCAGCTTATTCTTAATGTTAATGAACATAGGCCTTTCATGCTGGGTGCCGGTGGTTCACACTGTAACCTAGCTACTCTGGAGGCAGAGATCAGAGGATCGTGAGAGAGATCAGAGAGCCAGCCTTGAGCAATACTCCTTGAGACCCTATCTCAAAGACAGCCAGCACAAACAGAGCTGGTGAAGTGGTTCAAGTGGTAGAGTGCCTACCTAGCATGCGTTGAGGCCCTAAGCCAAGTTCAAATCTTTCTGACCTAGGAGGGCAACTGTTTACACTGTTACTTCTTGTATAGCTCAAGAATCTTGCTGTTTATCAAATTACCTGAAAGGCAGCAACTAAAAACAATAAACATTTATTATCTCACACAGTTTGTGCCATTCAGGAATCTGGGTGTGACCTACCTGGAGTCTCCAGCTCAGAGTCTCTCAGAAGGCTACAACTGATGTGTCATCTAAGGTGGCTGCCATGGCAAAGCCTAACTAGAGGAGGATCCACTTCCAAACTCACGTACATGGCTGCTGTCAGGCACCAAAACTTCAGGGGCTATTGGCCAGAGATATAAGTTCTTTGCCATATGAATTCCATAAGAAAGTACATCAAAAAGGTAGCTGATTCTCCTCAGAGCAAGTGAAAGAGGAAAGCCCAACAAAGAAACTACAGCTTTTTTGTAACCTCATCAAAGTGAGATCCTATCACTTTTGCCATACTACAGGAGCAAGTCACCAGATCAGTCACACTCAGGTTGAGGGAAATATGAACCTAAATATCAGAGGGTAGTATTCATTGAGGTTATCTTAAGGGCTACCTACCATTGTTCCTTGGTCACCTCACGAATACAGTAATAAACAAACAGGTGAACACTTAATAGTATATCAGACCAAAGGCACCAGCTGTGGAGCAGTTTTAGCTTTGTGCACAACTAAATATCTTTCCTGTCCACGTGGGTTGTTTTGTTTTTTGCAAGGCTGAGGATGGAACCCAGGGCTTCATGCATGCTAACCACTGAGCTACATCCCAACTCTCAAGCAGTTCAGCTTTTAATCCCTGCTTCAAAATACAAAATACCTAGAATCCTCTATTGAACACCCTTCAATTCTAACTGTGGCTATTCAAGGCAGGTCCCTTTGCTTACTCCCCAGGAGGGCTTCTCAATTACATAAGTGAGTATTAAGCAGTCAGCAATATCAGCCCTCAATACATCTCTCCTTTGTATTATCTCCTGCCAATTCTCTTCAGCATAGTTTCAGCATTCTTCCAGGGTTTCCAGGATGCTGAGCTCTCCCTGTTACGCCTGCTGGTCATGTCAGAGTGTTTGGTTCTTTGTTTTAACACATGGGCTTGGATCACCATCCTCTACTAGAAACAACACAGGTATCTGTTTAAGTAAGGCACTTTACACATTCTTTAAAGGACTCTGTTTTGACAAATATGATAGAACATGTGTGTTGGTTTTCCTAGCCATACACTTCAATTCTGTTGTTGGATAAAGCAAAGATGTTTTCATGTATACCATCAACTCCCAGGATATTTCCTTCCATGATAACTTAAGTAGCTTCCCAACTTCTGGAAAAGAAAACAAAGAAACCAACTGCAATACCACTAAAGTGACAAAACTTAGTACTAATATTACACCGCTGTGAAGAAGCTTCTGCAAATCTATGCCTGCAGTGGACACCTAGCACTATGGAATGTCCATAACCAAGGGCATGGTATTCTAGGGCACACAAGTACCTGCTTTTGGCTGAACAATTAGAAGGATCTGCTATACCATTTGCTTCTCTTCCCTGAAGGTATCTCTAGCCACTCTATCTCCTGAGAACACTGGTAAAGGGGTAGGAGGAGGAGAATCAACAAAAAGTGAATCAGACAGCAGCAAATTTCCTGATCTGAAATCAGAATTTACATTCTTTGTCTTCTGCTGAGTATTTAGCAAACAGAATTACGAGTGTTAAAACAAATACATTAAACTGACCCATGGCTACCACACATGGCTGCACAGGTCCTATAACCTACACAAGCAGCTATCCTATCCTATACAGACACATGCACCAGAGTGCCAGTGTCAAACCTGATCACACCAGATTTTCAGGTAATGTGTTCTTGTTCAAAGAAAACAGGTTTTCAAATATTTCAGCACCACACTTAAGGAATAAAATAATTTGTTATCTTCATAAAATGTGAAAAGAAAATTAAGAGACCAATTCCATTTACAATAGCTCAAAAAAAACAAAATACTTAGGAAGAAACTTACTAAGGAAGCAAGACTCCTATACTGAAACCTGTAACATGTGGCTAAAAGAAATTGAAGACAGACTAGGCAATGGTGGCACATGCCTGTAATCACAGCTAGGCAGGAGGCATAGGGAGACAGGACACCCTGGGTCACTAAAGCAAAAATGGGCCATGAAAGGGCTGGCAGAGTGGCTCAAGTGGTAGAGCACCTGTCTGGCAAGCATGAGCCCTGAGTTCAAACTTTAGTACCACTAAAAAACAACAACAAACCCACAACAGGATAAAGTCACACCTATTAGGAAAAGGTTTTTTTTTCTTTTTAAAAATCAAGAATAAGCGTCAATGAAAATGTGGAGAAACTACAACCCTTAAGCATTGCTGATGGCAATTTAAGATGGCACAGCCATTTTGGAAAAACAGTATGGCTTTTGCTTTAAAAGTTAAATAGGGAATTTCCATATATTCTACTAACTGTACTTCAAGGTATATACAAAAAGGATTCAAAGTATGACTTGAACAGTTATTTCAACAAAAATGTTTATAGCACCACTAGTTAAACAGTCAAAACCAAAAATGCCAAACAACAGATGAAGAAAAATGTGGTACATGCATACAGCAAAATATTAAGCCTTAAAAAGGAGATTCTGACACATTTTACAACATGGATGGACCTTGAGGCCAGCTAAATGAAATAAGCCAGTCACAAATGACAAATACCAGCCTGGGTTTGGTGGCTCACAACACCTGAAGTCCTAGCTACTCATGAGGCAGCAATTAGGAGTATTTGTGGTTGGAAGCCAGCCCCAGGCAAACAGTTCACAAGACTCTATCTCAGAAAAAATTCCATCAGAAAAAAAGGGCTGGAGGCATGGCTCAAGCAGTTAAGAGTGCCTGCCTAGTGAACATGAGGCCCCGAGTGCAAACTCCAGTGCCAAAAAAAAAAAAAAAAAAAAAACCTGTGTAATTCTAACTACATGAGGTACCTAAAGTAGTCAAATTCATAGGCACACTGAAAACATAACAGGGGCCAGGGGAAGAGGGGATAGGGAGTTATTTAATTTGGGAAGATGAAAAAAGTACTGGAGATTAATGGTAGTGATGGCTGTACAACAATGTATATGAACTTAATCCCACTGAACTGTACATTTGAAAATAGTAAGCCATATATATGTGCATATACATTAACATAATAAAAAGGCTGTTATCGGCTAAGAAATTCCAATGGGGAAAATAAATCTAGGGTTAGTTAATTCACTGGCTTAATGCCATCAGAGCTCTAGGTTTTATCTTTCTACTCTTCATACTCTTGAGAACTAGAGTTCCCACTGTGAGAAAAGAAAAGCACATATAGGGAATGGGGAGAGTTAAGGAAGAACCCTGTGGGATTCAATCTAAATTGGAGGTATCAGTACAAAATGATATTTAAAAGTTTTCATCACAGAGCATTTCAACCATTTACAAAAGTTAAGTAGAAAAGCATAGTATAATGAATTCCTATACAACTTCAACAATTTCAAACTGAAGGCACTCTTGTTTTATCTGTAACTTACACATCACAGACATCAGATTATTTCAGCTATAAATATTTCAAAAACTATTGCTAAAAGATCACCATTTTTTAATATAATCAAAAATCACTTTCACACCTGAAAAAAAATCAATAGCACTTCCTTACTTATCATAGTAAATATCAGTAAATTCAAGTTCAAATTCAAACTTACAACTGTTTCATGTCATAATTATTATTATTATTCTTATTGCAACACAGGGGACTGAACCAATGGCTTGTGCATGCCAAGCAAATAGTCTACTTCTACCACCAAGTAAAAAGTTGCTGATTTTGAATTAGTATCCAATACAGTTTCCACACTAAAATGAGTAGGAAAAAAGAGCACCGAACAAAGGAGTTAACAGGCCTGAGTAAAAGTAAGAATCACTAACTGTAGCAGAGATTAATATTCCTAAGAGTGGCTGTTTTCCCTTTCCCCCATTTAACACCCTGATACCTCCACTACCCTACAGTGAAGCCCACCATCCAATTAGCTCAACCACTCAACATCTTTCTAATCTACTTTCTAGAACATCATTCTTCAACATTCATAGACAACCACTGATTACCAGATACTGCTGTCTAACACAAACAGAAAAAACAGAAAACAAGGAAATAGAGTATCAAGATTAGAAAATGAAAACAAAAAAACAAAACACTCCAAAGGAAAAAAACAGCACTTCAAAATTTAATAACTGAACTATAAAAAAAAAAAAAAAATCAATGAAAAGGTCAAAAACAAGACTGAGGAACTCTCAGAACAAACAGAAAAGGAAATGGAAAAAAGAAGGAAAAAAAATCAGAGTATCAGTACACAGACCACATAATAGGAGTTCCAAAATGGACGAACAGTATCAGCTCAATTAATGAAAAAGACCCATACCAAGACAGACACATCATCCAGAAATGAAAAAAAAGTAAACAAAATGGCATCAAGCTTCTCAAATGCAATATGGGAGGTAGCAGACAAAAGAAATGCCTTTCAACTTCTCTTTTTTCAAATTCTCCTTTTTTGATGTTGTTGGTAGTACTAGGGTTTTGATCTCAGGGCTTCACACTTGCTCTACCACCTGAGCCACTCCGTCAGTTATGTTGGGCATCTTCAATGCAGGGTCTGGAGAACTATTTGCACAAGCTGGCTTCGAACCTTGATCCTCCTGAGTAGCTAGGATTAGAGGCATGAGTCACTGACCAACTCTGCCTTCCAAACTCTGAGGGGAAACATTAGCCAGCCAAACCTGGAAGAACAGAAGGAAAGACATCATTTCAAGCACACGAGACCTCAAAAATTTTAGCTCTCAGGAAATCTTTCTCACGCAGTACTGGATGCTATACACCGTATCAAAAGGAAGGTATAAACCAACATAGAAAAGGACACGGGCTTCCAGAACAAGGAGATCCAAACACAGAAGTTAAAGGAATTTTCATAATTTGATGATTACAGTAATGCAGGAAAATCCCGGATCAGATGTGTATCAGACTTTGAAAGTGCCCAAGCTGAAGGAGTGCTGGAAGGATAAAATTCAAAGCAAAAGTGAAACTAGAAGACCTGATGTGTTTCCAAATACACCAAGAAACATACCTAGTTCCTTGTCAAGAGTATTTGAGGACAATTTAGTGATAATTTCACTGAAAACGAGACAAACCACTCCAGACTAAAACACTGCAGAGAACTCTAGAAAGAATACAAAGGATTCTTTTGACCATGTGTAGAAAAATTACAGTAGGGCCAGACATGGTGGTGCATGCCTATACTCCCAAGACTCAGGAAGCAGAGGCAGGTTTCCTGAGTTCAAGGCCAGCATGGGCAACATAGCCATACACCAAAATAACCAATTATTCTGAAAGGCATCGAATTATGCAGGAGGGTGATGGGGATAGTGACAAACATGACTGAAACACACAATATGCATGCATGGAAATGTCACCATGAAACCATTATTTTGTACTATTAAAAAGATTCCGGTGGCTCACCCTGTAATTCTAGCTACTTGGGAGACAGAGATCAGGAGGATCAAGGTTTGAAGCCAGCCGGAGCAAACAGTTCAAGAGACCCTGTGTTGAAAATATCCAACACAAAACAGGGCTTGCAGACCAGCTCAAGTGGTAGAGCACCTGCCTAGCAGGCATGAGGCCCCGAGTTCAAATCCTAGTACTACAAAGAAAAAAAAAAAGTACAGAAGGGAAAAGTAATGGACGATTAAAAACAAATTAGTAAACAAGGTAAGCAGTATTTGTATGGACACAACACTGTTCGCTCCTGTGTTAGTTTCTTATGGCTGCTGTAGCAAATACCACAAATTTGGTAACAAGAAGTAACACAATTGACTCTCTTACAATCATCAGTTTCATTAGGTGAACATCAAGGTTTCCTTTTAAAAGTTCTAGAAGAGCATCTGCTTTCTAGCTTCTGGAAGCCACATGCATTCCTGGGCTTGTGACCCTTTCCTTGCACTACTCCAAACTCTTTTACTTCCTGTGTAACATCTCTTACTTCCTCCTTTGATTCCTTGTCTCTTACAAAGACCTTTATGATTAATTTTAGAACCCAGCCAGATAACCCAGGGTAATCTCCCAATCTTAAAATCCCTAATCTATTCACACCTGTAAATCCTTTTGCTATATAAAGTACCATTCATAGATTCCAGGGATTAGGATGTGGCTATCTTTGGGATAGGGCATTATTTGGCCTTTTACAATCACGAACATTGGTTTATACAGTAAAAATGGTTTAACAATATTGAGGGAAAAAAAGGCCGGCACTGGTGGCTCACGACTATAATTCTAGCTACTCAGGAGGCAGAGATCAGGAGGATCACAGTTCAAAGCTAGCCTAGGCAAATAGTTCCTCGAAACCTGGAGTGGTTCAAGGTGAAGGCCCTGAGTTCAAGCTCTAGTACCACAAAAAAAAAAAAAATGAAGAAAAGAGAGGAACAGGGCAGAGCTCAATTCTCAACTACCATTTACATATGTAGATACAGCTGCATGAACATACTTTAGAAATATGAAAACACCACTAGAACTCAAGCTACCATTAAGATTCAATTCAAGCTAAGGATAGATGAAGTGATAGAAAATTGTGAATTTTCCTTTTGAGCATTTTGAAACTGCTGGTTTTTAAAAACTATGTACGAGTTATAGGAAGAAAGTAAAAATCAACCAAAAACAAAGCCAAGATTAGCTGGCTGGGAAGACAAAAACTCTGTTCTGAGATTAAAAAGTTACCGTAGGCTAACATCAAACAAAATCACAAAGGTAAAAATTAAGCTTACAGAACTGATTGATTGATTGGGCAGTACTAGGGTTTTGAACTAAAGGCTTTGAGCTTGCTAGGCTTTGTCTACTTCAAGTCATGCCTTCAGCCCAAGTATTCATGTCTTTTCTTAACACTGGGAGACAATTAAGGGCATATTATTAGCAAAAGCAAATCTTTAGTAAGTTTAGAAGACCTTGGCCTGAACTAAACTTGAAATATAAATTAAACACAAATTTAATCTAACTAAGGATGGCTAATGTGTAGTATGATGCAAGCCACTCCTAGTGTAGGGGCTGGGATCATGGCTCAAGTGGCAGAGCACCTGCCTAACAAGTGCTCAAACACCTGTACCGCAAATAAAAAAAAAAAAAAAAGGCTAGTGCAAAGCTCCCACAGATCTGCTTATTCATTTATAGATGAGAATAGCACAATGGATCTACTCAGTACATCAAAATTGCTGAGTAAAGTACTGAGGACCATCCTACCTGGTCTCCCTTCCCCCTAAAAAGGCTAAGCTGTGTTGTTATTCAAAGAGCAGTCTATCCACCCTCAGCAGCAGGCAGCAGCAAAGTTGGCATCACTGGGAGCTGGTGAGAAATGCAAAATCACAGGCTTTACCCTAGATCTAAAACAGAATCTCAACCTGCATTTAACAAGATTCCCAGCACATTCATATGCATATAAAACTAGGTAATTCTTCTGAATTTAAAAAAAAAAAAAATCAAAATGCTCACTGGTACATGAAATTTGCTTTCTATTCTCAAACTCCTGTAGGATTTTCTAGGAGCACTGAATACACTCATCAGCCACTCAAGGTTCTCATAAAGATTTGGGATCATAATATAAAAACAGCTAAGGGAAGGAAAGACAGTAAAGAGAAAACATTTATAATGTAAAGGATTTATCATTTACAATGTCACCTAAGGTAGCAAGGGGAGTTAAGAACAGGGCTTTTAGAGCTCTAATAGTTAAGGATGAACACTTCTACCAGATGTCTCAGGAACCACACCTTCAGATGTTCACCAACTCCACCCCTACATGTGCTATGAGCAACTGACACTTGCCTGTTCCATGCGTACCCCACTCCCACCCAATTATATTCTTGAGACAAGAATATTCATTACAGGAAACAACAGAACCTTGGAGGAACTTGGGGAAAAAAAAAAGATGAAGAACCATCACACGTTAACTTGATGCCACTCATTAGCTTAAGCAGGTAGCTACACGTTAATGCAACATGTATTTCCTGAAAGTGCCTATGAGTCAATTAGTTGATCTTGATTTGTAAACTGGAATAGGCTTTTTCTGTTGTCAAGCTGTTAATTTTACCAATCAGGCATTAAGTAACTAAATAACTGCACCAACTAAATTATCTTAATGCTCAGTATGAGCCCAAACTAAGCACTCATGTACATTTAGCCCTCTGAATAGCAAGGCAAGTATGAGTATACCCATTTACAGGTAAGAAAAGTAAGGTATAGCATACTCAAGTATGTTTATTTGCTATCTGCCTTCCTTTGTTTCCCCCACACACACCAAAAACAAACAAACAACAACAACAAAAACCACTCAATAAAAAGTTTTCCCCACATACTGGAGACCCAACTGATTTCTTCTTTGACCTCTTATACAACTTTCCTCACTAGAAAGTATGATTCAAGGAAGAAAAGGTGTTACGAACTACAAATAAGAAAAAGGCATGTGTCATACAAAAGTCATGAAATAAAATCACGTTTTGGTTTTAGAAATCCTGTTCCCAAATAAATATCCTAAAGTAGTAAGTTTCTCACAGATGTTCATCATAGTATTTATATCAAAAATCTTCAAACAACCTAAATGTCTAGCCTAAATTTACCAGAGACATCCAATTAAATATAATACAGCCATATATATTACCTCAAATATGCACTCACAGTATGAACTATACAAGTTTTGAAACTATATATTCACAGCAGAAAAGCTGTGAATTTGGATGTAGATCCAGGTCTAGAGCTGGACCAATCTAGACCCAAATGTTATCTAAAAATGCTGAGATTACAGCTGGGCACCAGTGGCTCACACCTGTAATCCTAGCTGATTAGGAGGACAGCAGTTTGAAGCCACCCTGGTGAACAGTTTGAGAGACCCCATCTGAAAAATACCCAACACACACACAAAAAAAGGGCTGGTGGAGTGGTTCAAATGGTAGAGCACCTGCCTAGGAAATGTGAGGCCCCGAATTCAAACCCCAATACCACCAAAAGAAGGGGAAAAAAACCCCCACCACAACAAAAAGGAATGCATCTTTGATCACCCATCTATAATTTCATTACAAAGAAATGTAATGTGCTTATCAAGTTATCATATTCTCCTGATGACTATGCTTAATAAAACATACAAGAGATGATACATTGGTTGTTGCTGTTATTAAAATAAGAAATTTTATAGTAATGCAATATAACTTATAAAATCCATGGGATTTTCATTAAATCAGAAACTGCAAAATACATCAAGTGAAATTTTATTTTGAATGTTGCCCAATCCTATCCTGAAACAGCCTACAAAATAAACTGGTGCTAGTTTCTCAAACTGTTAGTCTGTGTCAGCACTGCCAACCTTTAATAGTCTACAAACTGATACTTTCATGTTCTACCTAGAGTTCTTCCTGTCATCCCAGTCACTTAGGCAAAGTACTTACTTACCTATTCCCTCCTAGAATCCCAAGTTCAGTCACGCATTATCTGACAGTGGGGACACATTCTAGGAAATGTGTCATTAATGTACTTAATCGCTGTGGGAACATGATATACCCACCTAAACAAGCTAAGACAGCTATGATGTCACTAGGCAACACAGCCTTACAGAGCTGCCCTTCACGCGTGGTCCATCAGTAACAGAAATGTTATGTCAAAGACTAGGAACTCACAACAGCATAAAGGTGAAAGCAACCCAAACGTCTATTAGAATGGACAAATAAAATTCAGTCTATACACAAAATAAACTATTATTCAGTCTTAAAAGGGAAGTCAATCCTGATGTATGCTACAACATATAAATACTGAAGACCTATGAAGTGAAATAAGTAAATAACAAGATTGTATGACTCCACCTTCAGGAGGTATCTAAAGTAATTAAAATGATAGAAACAGAAAGAAGAATTGGGATTGCCAGGAGCTGGAGGGGGAAGTAAAGGGAGTGGATGTCTAATGTCATCAGTTTTCCAAGATGTGGAAGTTCTAAAGATGGGTTTCATAACACTATGAACAAAGCCAACACTACTGAACTACACATTTAAAACGGTTAAGAGGCTGGAGAGTTCAGCTCAGTAGCAGAGCATTTGCTAAGGTCTTGGATTTAATCCCCAGCACCAAAACAAAAACAAACAGGAAAAGATTAAGACAGTACATTTTATGGTTTTTTTTATAATAAGAACGCATTAAATATTAGGAAGCTAAAATACTTCGCTTAAAGAACTGGTTCTGCTGCTAGAAAAAATAATTTCTTTTATGTCAAGGGAAAAAGTGAGAGCAAGGAATCCTTTTGCTACTACCAATTCCTGTAGTAACCATTTTATTCATGCTACATTGTTAATTTGAAAGAAACAGCTTATTTCTCTTCAAATAGAACCTTCCCACTCTATTAAATAAGAAACATTAAAGATTCCTCTTATGCCACCTTAGAAACTCACCTAACTATAGCCCTTCAGACTCTCTTACCTTGTGGTAAGCTGGAAACAATAAAGACACAAAGTAACACAAAAGGTTGTACTTCTACTTTCATGCAGAGCAGACATACAATGAACCTACAAAGGCAGGTTAACCAAAACACTGTCCAATGTCTTAACTCCTTAAGTATTACATCAGAATCTGTAAACAGGAGGATTCTTAAAAGAAACAATATTATAAATAGTCTAAAACTCATACCATACAAAATACCCCTGATTCCTCTAAATTCAGAGTCCAGTAGAAGAGTTTCAATAAGCATGTAAACACAAGCAAAACTATAGGTTTCAGCAGAGATTCTTAGCTGGCTCACTGGTCATAAAGTGCCTGAACTAAGATCATTCAGGCTCAGAAGAGGAGATCCAAGTAAATAATTGAACATTCAGAGAGGATCTGACCAGTAGAATAATAACTTGCCAAACAGTCCACCTATATCAAGAAAAAGATACAGATAAAATTTCAATCAACTATTGCTATCAACTTAAAGCATTCATATCAATTTAAAAAAAAATTTAACTGAGTTTCTAGGCTAATATACTCAGTGTTTCAAAACAGATGGAAAATTGGTAGCTTGTTTTTAAAAATCTTAAGTGGTCTGACAAATTTTTCAAAGGGTGAAAAGCAGGCACAAAAACACTGAAAATATTCAGTGGCAGTTAGTTGATACTACATACTTGGAATGGGAAATTCAGCAACTATTTACAAGTGGAATTAAGTTGCGCTTTACTAGGATTTTCAGAAACTTCTCTCTTTATTACTTACAAGAGTTGGGAAATGCTTACCACACCAACTACATGTCTTTCTGTCAAAAATATACAACACATCAAACTATTACATATAGGCTCAAAATAAAACAAAATGTCAAGGTTGTCAACTTATTTGTAATAACCAGTCAACCTAGAAATGGTACTAGTGTAGGCTCTGGGGAAGTTCAATAATCTGACATTGAATGCTACCTCAATACGCTTATTAAACTAAGCAGAGACAGGTAAAAGCCCTAAAAATCTTTTTGGATAAAATATTTTGGCAAATATGTTACTGGTATTTAATCTCTGTAAGGAGAAGGACAAGCTTAAAAACAGATCCTTTAAAGTCTTGAAGGTATCCTCACCAAGATCACCAGAGCAAAGGAGCTTAGGACAGATCTAATTTGGTATGGGGAGAAAGCTGAAACAATCTCAAATCATAGAAACCACTCTTATAGGAAAGCTTTGTAGGCATCCATGTGACAGAGGCACACTATTCTGATCATTTTTCTTGTGGCGTGTGACTATTATTTGTGGGCTGGAGATACGGTTCAGTAGTGCAGCACTTGCCTAGCACATGCAAGGCCCTGGGTTCGTTCTCCAGCACCACAAAACTATTTTAGTCATAAAAAATAAATATTTGTTTAATCTTTAAATTTTAAGTTTATAGATTAAACCAAGAACCCTCAAGTTTTGTGGGTGGCATCATCTCCTTAATATCTGAAGACACTTTAAATTTTAAAATACTTATTCATTGTAGAATAGTAATAAGCCCTTCACAATAACAAAACTATTACACACCAAAAATAAATCAATCCACACCCAATGAGAAGAATAGCAATGTTTTACACGGCTGCAAGTCATAATAGATGACTAACAGAATTAAGATTCTCTTCATTGCTTCTGCATTCAACACTTAAATGTTTTGTCAGCTAAATATATGAAGAAAATCCAGCCTCAGAGATACCCTGCTGGGAAAGGAAGGATATTTAAAAGGTTTGCTTTTCAGGCAGTGAAGGATATCCCTTTGATATCACACTCAAATTGGGCAAGGGATAGCTTCTCAAAGGTTTTTGCAATCTGAAAGCACGCCAGTAGTCTGCAACATCAAAATGCTTGTACTTGTTACAATGCATAATTTCTCTTTTTTAGTAGTACTGGGGTTTGAACTCAGGGCCTACACCTTGAGCCATTCCACCAGCCCTTTTTTGTGATGGGTTTTTTTCCAAGATATTTGCCCTGGCTGGCTTCAAATAACAATCCTTCTGATCAACTACCTTTTGAGGAGTTAGGATTATAGCATGAGCCACTAGCACCCAGCACAATGAATAATTTTATAACATCACATGTATTGATCATTTGTCAAACACTGACTCAAGTCAGCAGATTTCTCAAATCTGACACATTTCTTTACACAGTATAAAAACTGCATTCATTAATATTACTACTGATTTCACCTGGTAAGTAAGTTTTAAGGATTGGGAAGGCGTCAAGCTCACAGAGGCAGATATACACATTTTCCAATATTCCTAACTTTTACTTGAAAGCTCAAATTTTTATCATCAACAAAAAAATAATGCCTAAGATGGTAATAGGTTCACTATTTACTTGAGAAAACGAATGCCTAATATCCAAGCCCCAAACAACCAGTTTATAAAGTTTTTACATAGTTTGTAAAAAAAAAAAAAAAAAAAAAGGAAAAAGTTAACTCAGCTGCACCAAAGCTCTTCCTCCTGTCAACCGCTGTGCCTTGTTCCATTGCAGACATAACTTAGGTATGCTAGGCAGATGCTCTACCACTTAAGCCATTCTGCCAGCTCCTTGGACATTCTTAAGTGGTGTGTTTTCTCACCACTGGTACAAATGCCAAACGCCAACACAGTGAAAAGGCAAATAATCATAGTACCAGTATGAAAGTAATTTTTACTTCATAGACCTTCTCAATGAGTTCAGGAGTTGGAAGACCACAAATTGAGAACCACTGGGTTAAAGGATAGCTGTTCTGATAGTGATTTATGAACTCTGCACAATCACACACAACTTAATTTTACATACCACTTCAGAAAGCTCATAAAGACCTACAACCTACCTACACAGCACATCCCAGATTTAAAATGGTATCAATAGAAAGCTCAGTAAACCTCCAAATTGAATTTGCTTCAAAACAATATGGAATGTGATGTAGTTTGATGGCAGAGAGCTTGCCTATCGTGAGTGAGGCCCTAGGTTCCATCCCTACTACTGCCTCCGTCCCCCAAAAAGGGGAAAAAATCTACTAGGCTTTACAAATAAACCCTGTTATAAAAAACAAGCAACCTCAAACACTTTCACTTGATTTAAAAGATCAAGTTTTGAAATAAAATTATATTAGGAAAAGGCAAGAACCTTAGCTTCTCCACCTGCACAAGATTACATACAGTTAGTAAGTTAACCTTCTCAAAACTATCTTCTCATTTAGTGGAGATTAATGGATCTCCACTAAATTTATTAACCCATACAAAGCACTTGAAACGGTGCCTGGCATATGGTTAGACACTCAGTAAATGCCAGTTCGCTGCTATGATTACTTAAGACAACCACGCCACGCCTCCTTATGTTGACTAAGTAGCAAGGCATTTATAGAAAATCTAATCTGCATCCAGATTTTTACTTCTTTCCTTCTACTAAGGAAACAATTTGTGGCTCTCAATCACTCAATCATAATTCCCATCATCACCTCAGATAAAAAAATGTTACAATTGAGGATATTAGCTGAAATCTCTCTAATCTTTCAATTATCCCATTAAAGAGCATTAAAAACTTAAAATGAAGTTTACCTTTCTTCCTGCAACTCAACTTTAAGATGAACTAGGCAAATACATATGTACAAATATGTACAAATACATATGTACAAATATTCACTGATTTAATAAAATACATTTTTTGCTCTCATCATTCTGCTTATCCCGCAACTTCAAGGTACTGATTCTCAAATCCACTATTAGAAGTATTAAATACTAAAGTTTATGCCAGGCATGGTGGAACACATTTGTAATCCCAACACTTAGGAGGCTAAGGTTGAATTCAGGGCCAGCCAGGGCAAACTAAAGACTGGAGGCAAAAAGTACAAAAGATACAATGCATTTGGGTCCAAGTTTAATTAAATCAGGCTTTATGTAATAAAATGATTATCCTAAAATATTTCTTATGAAAGAAAGCTTATGATTGTCAAATATGAAGAGAAATCATACTTAACAAAATGAAATATTTTCATACTAATATGAAAATTTACATTAAAATAACCACCTTGAATGGTTAGTAGTCAATCCATACTGTAGCCAAATATTACATACTTCAGATTATCCATATGTATTTGAATTTTTAATTTTTTACTGTAAGTAAAATGTAAACAAATTAATAGATGATTAGAATTGCTACTACAAACAACTGGAAATAATTCCTTTTTGTTTCACTGTAAAAAGATCTTGGTTTTCTACTTTGTTGAATTCAGATTTTAAAAACAAGCAATAATATTTCTATTAAATAACAGTGAGATGGGAAACAGTAAAGTGATGGCAGTAGAAAAATGAGGCAGCACTAGCCAGGAGTTGATGATGTAATAATGGGAGCTTGTTACACTATTCCATGTACTTCCTATAATGTTCAAAAATCTGTAATGAAGGTTTTTTGGTTGTTTTGTTCTTGTCAGTCCTGAGGTTTGAACTCAGGATTTTGCTGTTGCTGGGCAGGTGCTCTACCACTTGAGCCACACTCCCAGCCCTGTAATTAAGTTTTAAAAATGCAAAACAGAATAGGTACGTATACAAACAGGCAGTTATTAAAAGCAAGCAATACCATGAAAAATTATTGTTTCAGCAGTGAACACCTCTGCATGGTCGTAACAATGTAAGCACTGACTTCTAACTTCACATAGCATGTGCTACGACATCAGGGTATGAAGGGAAGAGAAATGGGGGTGATAATGTGAACAGCTTAGTCTTCATCTACTAGAGAAGAAAGTTAATTGGAAATGTCTAACACTGACAAGTTATAGAACTATCATCATTTTACTTCTCCCAAAAGGTAATTAAATACCAAGGAATAAAGCTAGAAGACTTGAACACTTGTCATTAGGACTACAGATTAAGGAGTGAGGTAGGGAAAAACTATTTTCCATTCTAAACTCCTTAGGACTCCTTAAGAGTACTGGTTTTAAAAAAATAAAAAGAGACCTACTCAAACCTTTTTCTATTGTCAAGTATAACAAATAATGAAAATCAACAATCAAAACAAAAATGTACAAGATAAACAGTCATTACAAACACTGCAGTGGTAACCACCCTATCCAGGGCAAGACAGTCTGAGGGTCCTCCCCTCCCCTTCCTAATCACAACTCTCTCCCACCTGCCCAGAAGTGACCACTACCCTGACTTTTACAGCATCAGTTTGTAGCTTTTCTTTATAACTTTACCTGTTTTATATGTTTTTAGGTCTCCAACTAATGTTTGAACTTTTTTTTGAACTTTACTGGTACAAAGGACATGTATATAAAACACACATACCACTTCCTTCACTTTGATCAAAAAAATTTTAGTAGCCTTTTAAAAGACAATTCCCCAGCTTCTCTATTCACTGATGACTCTCTCTTACTTGCTCTAACCACTCAAGTAACAGTAATAGCTAAACCCTTACAAGGTTCTATGTGCTGGGCAGTGTTCTTAAGTGTATAAACATTTAAACATCAAAATAACAGAATTTACTATTATTCTTTTATAAAGAGGGAAATAGAACAAAGGGATGTATTAACTTGCCCAAGATCATACTGTGGGTAAAGTGACTGAGGAAGTCAAAGCTGCAGTGTAAGACTCAAGTCTGTGTTTATACCATTTCATGAGGGAAAGTTATCAACAATGGAAAAAGATACTACTAAGTATTATAATATTGTTATTGTTAACTATGAAGAGGAAAATGAAAACTGCATGACATGATAATATCCCAATAATAGAGATCTTAGGGCCTCAGCCTCCTTTGTAAGTAATACCAAAGGTAAACCACATAGAGTGGGAATCGATAGAACAAGTACCCCGACATAGGTAATAAATGTCCTTAGAAGGGCCTACCACGTCAGTGAGAACATATGTCAACTGCTAAGTTCTCAGTTCTGTAATGTACTTAATATAAAATTCTGAACCTTGTAATTAAGTTCAGTAAAGGTCTGTTTTTAAATTAAGGCCCCTATTAACTCTAATATCTCAAACAACTTAACTTAGTAGTAATAATAATGTTGGGTTATTTCTAAGACATCTTTTGGGAATTAACAAGATTAGAAAATGAGAAATAACAGAAATCACTTAATCCTGTCATTTATGTCTAAGCATACAGGAACAGAGTACTTATCCACAGCAATATATACTAGTTCCTGTTGGAGCAAGGTCCTAACTTCTTTGTATTGTACAGCTGTGTATCAGCAATCTAGTCATAAAGGCTGCCAAGTAAATAAAGCTGTAATTGCCAGAGTATATCTTGATCACCCCACCTTTCTTCCCCTTTCAAAATCTAGAAGGCTGACATTCCTTTATTCAACACCTACTGTGTGCCAGACATAGTTCTAGGCACAGCAGTTTATACAGGACATTCTGCACAAAGGTAAATTAGACCAGCACTACTAGGCTTACAGAGTTAACAGTAGAGGTTTGAGGTACTGTGATACCTATGTAACTAATGAAGTGCTATAGAGAAAGAGTTTAGAAATATTTCCAAGAGATAATGAAGTAGAAGGGCTGCAAGCATGACTAAAAGGTAAGTGACAGTCTGACTAGAACTGTGGGAGGAGCCAGGTACACCAAGGCCTGGACATAAACATCCAGAAATAAGAATGTACAGGACTTGTTTGAAGAACAGTAACCAGTTAGTTGAATCATTTGCCATAGTAGCAAATCAACTTGAAGAACCACATTGAAGAAATGTTGCACATTCTAGGCCAAAATGTTCAAATTTAGTTTCTAATCCAATGGATACAATGATCCATTGAAGATTTCTGAGAAAAAAATGAGGAAACTGGAACTGCAGTTAAGACTAATTTAGAAGCAAAAAACAGGATGAAGGAGGAGGGAATTATTTAGGAAGTTATTACAACACAAACAAGAGACATTATGAAACAGAAGATAGGTGAAAAGTAGGTACAGAAGATAGGTGAAAAGTAGGTACAGAAGATTAAAGCATTACAGAAAGAAAAGTAGCATGCCCTGGAACCTAACTGAATGCAAAAGAGGAGACAATGTTCAGCCATTGATGGGAATGAAATCAGGATACCATTAAGAGAAAACAGACAATCTAAGCTAAAGGGAGAGCTTGGTGTAACCTCTAAAGATTAGAGTCCAACATGGAGAAATGTATTAATAAACTACTTCTACTTCAGAAAAACACATCTTCCATTAGTAAAATGAGCATAATAGACGACATACAAAATATAAAATGCAAAAATACTAAGATGATTTTTCAAACATAACACACCTGCAAAGACATAGATATTAGAACAAGTCATGTTTTTACTAAAATATACATACCAAGTTTTGGCATTTTAAAATGTTAGGAATTCCTGTATGCTACAATATTAAACAACCTTAGACAATTATTTAATGAATCAGGCAAAGTGAAGCTATTTATTAGCAGACAAGAACAGTAACTGATCCATCCATCACATATGCACAGATCACATACTATCAGTTGGTTAAGTAACTGATGTTCAGTCTGGAAAATACATTTCTTCTGATTAGCAAGCAAACTACTGAGCTCCTTCAGAGTAGTGTTTCAGACACTACGTACCCTCAGTGCTCAGCATTTAGGAGACTTTGATAAAGGGAATAAACAATTCAATCAAGAATTGTTTTTAAGTATACAGCACTTCCCCAACTTGGTGAGTATTACACAACAGCACAGAACTGAAGCTACAATATGAGTGCCAATTATTCAACAGGTAATAGAGTTACAAAATGAGTAATACATGACTCCTCCCTTGAACTTAGGCTTTCTTTCTCTAAACAAATCAATGGTAGACAGAAAATCTTGATTCACACTGTGTGATCATCAGTAGTAAGTCTCTCAAATTCTTTTAAGTTTCTGGTTTCTCATCTGAAAAATGATGAGGACCCAACAAAAAGAAAGGTGGGAGAGCTCTGTAAAATATGAAAAATATCCTAGCTGGCTTCCTATAGGAATCACCACACTGACCAGACACTTCATAAAGAATGACACTGACACAAGTAAACACAAGTATTTGGCTGGCTCAACACAAAGCTATCATTCTACCACCACCTAGAAAAATCCTGAACATAAACAGTACTCCACACAGTATGTGAGCATTATAAGCCTACTATGAAGACAATACAATCTAAACAAAGATTTATAAATTTTCACTGTACAAAATTTGAAAATCGTAAGAACATGTTTTAATTTCTGAGTTTTGTTTGGAAAATTCCTACTGCAATTCAAGACACAAAATATCATTAAAACACAAACTTTACAACTTTTGAAATAAATTAAGAAATAAATCGGGAAGGGCTAGACTTAAGTAGTTCAACTGATCAGTTCCTAACTGCACAAGAAAAATAAATTTCCCAGAAGACAAGCTATATACTCATAACATTCTCTTAGCCACTAAAATTATCTCCCGCAAGACAGTAAAATGATTTTGGGGCAGCATTTCTTCACAGAATGTGCCAATCAATATACTACTGTACTCCCAAAGTAGGCAAGTTCAAAAACCTAAAAATCTTCCCCTAAAAATAAAAAATGCTGTTAAGAATATTTCTAAGCTGTTAGTGACTGCTATTCCCACTTAATCATCTGAAAACAAACAAGAAAACCCATAACCATTTATTTGTATATGGAATTTATATAACAAGGAAATTTTTATCATATGAACCTCAGCTTTCTTGTGACCAATTATGTATTATTTATTGCTTTCATCTAAATTTAGAGAAAATAAAACAAGTATAAATAACAAGAAATTTAGGATAATTTTCAGAAACATCTCTGAAACTGTCATGCTCAGGTTCATGGAAATGCTTCAGTAATCAAAATGTTTAAAAGAGTCTATATTCACTTTCGCCATGAAACACTTTCTTACCTTCTGCTACATCATCATCTACTGCTCCTTTCACCTGAGAAAAACACCACTGGATGTCATTCCCTCCTCCAGCTCCTGCAAAAAGAAAACATACCAATTAAAAGTGAGTTCTGTTCGTTACTCTCATAAACACAGAGATGGTATCCATGGCTGGCATGATCCTAACAGCCTAGTACCGCCCACACATTCAACCACCACTGAGCACACCAATTTGGAAAAAGGTTTATCCCCAATAGTTGGAAGTGTATTCAAAATAAGATTCCAGGTATATTTAAAAGCACACATTCTATCATCATTGTACGTGTATTCAAAACTTCTCTTCCATTTTCCCTTCCCCTTGAAGATACTAAGAGCCTTACATTCAAGCAAGACCTACCAGAAAAAAAGTGAATACCAAATGAGAGTTTTCCTTCAAGTTTATAAAAATCTTCAAGAAGAGTTATTAAGGTTAAACTACCATGAAACATAGATGGAAGAGAAAACTTCAGAAACATTACAGCGTTGGTGAAGAACAACGAGTCATAGGAACCCTATCTCAAAGCGACGCAGCAAACACGACACCCATTTCTTTGCATTCATTACCAGCAAATCTCTGGCTCCAGACAGGAAAAGAAACTGAAATGAATGCTGCTGAAGAGATTGTCAAAGAAAGCTTGTTCTGCCTCCCTTCACCTTATCCCTGAGAATCCAAAGAACCTGGCAAATAATTCATTTTGCTAATTTGTCATCATCTTGTGCAAAACAATTTTAATCTCATTTCATTATTCATCAAGGCCAAGGAGCAATTTCTTCATAGCAAACTAAGTCAATCAAACATGTTAACTTTATTTTAAAGGTTCCATGATATCTAACTCAACATTGAAAAAAGCACAGAAAATTGGTTTCATCTAGCAATTTCTATTTCACTTTTAGAAGTACTTAGGTACTGAGAAGGAAATGGGGGAAAGTCCTGATTTTACAGAGGAAGAAACCGAATCTAAATGGAGAATTAATTCTACCAGTTGATGGAAGGTATCTGCCACAGCAAAAGTGTACAAGGCCAATTCCTCAAAGCAATTACCTCACTTTTCCTTCACCCCATTCCTTGCTAAATTATTTCCAACCTGGTTTTCTTCATACATTTTTTTTTTTGTGCAAGCTTTAAAACTCTCTGCCTTCGGCTATTTATATCACTGAACTCCACAACTATTTTAACTAACTCTACGTATGAAACCCTTCTGGGAAAAGGACATCTGCAGAAAAGGTAGCATGCAAAATGGAAAGTTTAAATTGCATTTTTCGTGCAACTTGGCTGGGTATTAAAAACGTTGCACTCTTTGGTAGTAAAGAAACGAAAGGGAGATCATCAGAAACAAAAAATTCAGGCTTGCACCCTCAAAATCAGACATACCCACGGTGGGGGGGCGGAGGGAGTCTACACATGCCCCCCCAATACATTGTAACTTGTGAAGGGCTCTTCCTTTTCAATGCAAAATGCATTTGTGCACACACCCGAGGAGGTCTGCAGCAGGGCAGGGGAAAGAGAACGTAAATGAAGGAAAAGCCGGGAGCAGGGTGGTGGCAAGAGGATGTGCCAGGCTCCCTAGCAGTGGGGACAAATCTGCACGCCCCCACCCGCCCCACCCCACCCCACCCCCACCCACGCCCACGCCAAGGTCCCGGCCCCGCTTTTCAAAGCCATCTCCACCTCCCAACGACCGGGGCCTCCCCACCCCCACCCCACCCCACCGGACCAAGTCCCCGAAATCCGAGGGGCGCCCGCGGCTCCAGGAGAGGCGCAGGCGGTCGCTAGGGGGTGATGGAGGGAGGAGCAAGGAAGCGGCGCCTTGGCAGTGGGCGAGGGCCATTTCTCCCTTACCTGCCATGTTGCGCTGCAAATGGTGACCCTGCTGGGCTCCTCCGGGTCTCCGCTTCCCGACCTCACCCCCCTCACCTGGGGATGGGGGGGTAGCGAGGGCGGATGGCGGCGGATGGCACCTGTGGGGGGAGGGGGCGGGGGCCGGGGCGCAAGGAAGGAGGGGCAGGCAGACCAGCCAGCAGGATGGTGGGTTTCACTCTGAGGCTTCCCCGCTCGTGCTCCTTGTCCCGCGGCGGCGGCTACGGCGGCGGCGGCGGCGGCGGCTGCTACGACAGCGACGGCGGCGGCAGCAGCAGGGACAGGCGACTCCACTTTCAAAATGGCGCCGGCTGCCCTGGCCAGTGACGTCACCGGGGGGCGGAGCGCCGGCTGGGCGGAGAGCGGAGGGGGAGGTGCGGGGAGCGGCCGCGCGGGCTGCCGGCCACGCCCCCTTCCTGCCGCGCTCTGGCCCCGCCCCTCCGCGCCCCGCCCCTTGCGCCCGGGCCGGCAGCTCTGCCCCATGGCGGTGCCGGGTCTGCGTAGGCTGCCAGGGCGGGCTGCAGGCGGTCCAAAGCCCGGACGACCGTGCGGGGACTCCGGGAGCCCTCAGCTGTGCAGTTAACGTGTTCGTCCATAGGCGTTTTTTTGGGGGCTTACCCGAGAATGTCTGTAGTGCTCCTTGAGAGAGTGACTCCGGGGAACGGTGATGCAGACTCGCCTTCTGGCCAAGGTGAAAGTTCACGGAGCTCAGAAGGACATAACTGGGCTGATTCCATCTGGGTGAATTAAATTACCTTCTCATGGGTTCCTGAACCCGAGCGGTAATCCTTGGCTGCTGCAGGCAGTAAGAGAGCTTCCAGCAGAAAAAGTGAGTTTATTAGGAGCAGGACATGACCCAAGAAGTGGCCCAAGTCTGCCTAGCTAAAAGCACGAAAAGTCCGTGATTAAGAGCTGGGCTTTGAAGCCAGGCTGCAAATGCTGCCTCCCGCTGCATGAGGTGAGGATGATAATCCTATTAATTCCAGGATAAGGTGACTTAATTTGAGTACAGATAAGTGTTAGCTTCCATCTTACTAGATTTGTACTGAAAGCATCTGCAATAGATTTAAATAATAATAAAGAAAAAGCAGGGAACGTCAGTCATCAGGGAAGATGGGATCGCGCTTCTGTGAAAGGTGCTCTAACGATGCAGCTGGTGTGTACAGATCCACTTTACATATCTCACTAATCTCCACCGTACTCCCATGAAACAGGGATGCCAGGGTGTCAGCAGTGGGACAAATTTGCAAGCCCCTACCCGGTCCACATTTTAAACCCCTGTAAAGCATTTACACAAACGCCCTGAATTTGACCTTGAATCTGAAGAGAATAGTGAAGGCATTTAAAGATGAAGAAAGGTAAGTTTAAGATACACCTCCCTGTCATCTCCAGTCACTGTCCTATTCTTCATCCCAGAGCAGTTCCGACTGTAAAACAAGTTTTAAAATTCTTCCGTAAGAAACACCTGAAGGCCAGGCTCACGCCTGTAATTCTAACTACTCAGGAGGCAGAGATCAGGAGGATCACGGTTCAAAGCCAGCCTGGGCAAATAGATCATGAGACCCTATTTCAAAAAAACTCTTCACAAAAAAGGGCTGGTGGAGTCGCTCAGAGGTGTAGGCCCAGAGTTCAAGTCCTAGTACCACAATAAAAAAGAAAGAAAAATAGCTGTATTCTTCTCTTTTGTCCCCTTGACACTTTATTGGTTTTCCCCCAACCTTTCTAGCTGCCACTTTCTGTTTTCTTTGCTGGTTCCTCCTGTCCTCACGGCCCCTACCCTGAACAACCTCATTAGGTCTTACAGTAATCACCAGGTATATACCAGCAATTGCCAAGTTTAGATCCTGTGTTCATTCTAGAATTGTAGACCCACACCTCTACCTGCCTACTTGGTGTTTCTACAGATGCCCAACAAGCATTTCAAACATGACACTATGAATACACCAGTCTTTTTTTTTTTTTTTCTGGCAGTACTGGAGTTTGAACTCAGAGCCTCAAACTTTCTAGGCAGGCACTCTACCATTTGAGCCACTCCACCAGCCCTATTTTTTTGTTGGTTTTTTTCCAGACAGGGTCTCACGAACTCTTTGCCCAGGCTGGCTTCAAATCGTGATCCTCCTGATCTCAGTCTCCCAAGTAGGTAGGATTACAGATGTGAGCCACTGGTGCCTAGCAAAAACACCCATACACCCTCTGTAGCCAGACCTTTGACACCTGAGCACACGAGAGCTGCACAGAGTGATAACTTCCTGCACAAGTGAGGTCAGCTTGGACACCATGGCTGATACTGTCCCTGGAATGCCAGCATTGCTCACCTGCCATCCTCATCGAAACCCAACCACACACCCACCCTTCCTTCCTTCCTCACCAGTGAGACTCCTGACTGTTTGAGAAACCAATTCAAATGTAACGTACCCCAGACAGGCCTCTTTGATATTTTCTCCCATTCCCTGCTCACCTTAAACTAGGATGGATGCCCTTCCTAAAGAGTCTCATAAAAGTCTCTAGACCACATGAAAATGATCTAAATGTGTGTCCGTTACACTGAATTCTGTGAGGGTAGGAAGTGTGTCATTCATCTCCATATCATCAGCCACATCATTTATTGGATTAATGGATGAATAAATGAATCTCTCTGGCTTGGGAAGAAAACCACAGAAGTGTTGACTCCTTAAACCTGGCCATATCATAAATATTTTCACTCACCCTTCTTCATTCTGGAAGACATTCTACAAATCATCTTCGTCATTTTCTCATATATACTTATTAAGTAACAGTTGGTTAAATTTCTAAGTTTCTGATGCATAGATTTGTCCTGGCTGCTTTTTTTTTAACTAACAGTTCTAGGGTTTGGACTCAGAGCCTAGAGCTTTCTAGGCAGGCTCTCTACCATTCAAGCCACCAGCCTAGCCTTGTCCCAACTACTTCTAACTGGGTCTTCATACCCCGAATACATAATTATCCAAGATGACCCCATAAGACACATTTCTCCTATCCACATGTTGCCATGCAAGCTTTTTTTCTTGTGAGTCCCTGGCCATAACTTCAGCACCTGACCACATGAAAGATGCCCAGAACTTCCTGTACAACTGAGCTCACCTAAGTCACATCAATAGTAAAATTAGAGTTTAGTTCAAATGCCAATACCACAAAAAGAAAAAACAAACAAACAAACATACTAGGGTTTGAACTCAGGGCTTGTACTTCATTCTAAGATTTAAGCCACATCCCCAGCCCACCAAAGTAATATTTTTTTAAAAAAATTATTGACTGGTAGAGTGCATACCTAGCAAGGCAAAGGCCCTGAGTTCAATCAGCAGAATTTTAGAGAGGGAGGGAGGGAGAAAGAGAGAGAGACAGAGAGAGAGAAAGAGAGAGAGAGAGACAGACAGACAGAGAGAGAGAGAGAGGGAGAGAGAGAAACAACTCCCCTCTAGATTTTCCTGGTGACTCTTCCTGGAGAGCTTGTAAGTCTTGGAGGAATTCTGGTTTGGGTCTGAGATGAAAGGCACTAAAGGAACCTGTAGTATGGCCAGAAGATTGGAGTTAACAGGTCTCACCTATGGGTTACTCTGGGCCTGCTTTTTATATTATAGAATCAGAGGAGAATCACTTGGGAGTTATTCTTTTCCTGATGAGACATATTTGGAGTGGAAATAAACACAAACTTTCCTCTACACTAAATGAGAAGTGTCATCATTTGGTGGCCTCTGTCTCCAGGGAGTTGGACCAAGAAATGAATAGGAAAGACCATGAACTCAAGGATAAGAGGAGACATCCCCAATGAAAAGTGAAACTGGCATGGAAGCATACATCTATAATCCCAGCTACTGGGAAAGCTGAGGTGGGACGATCTTTAACACAACGCCATTCTAGGCTTCACAACAATACACCACATCTAAAACAAAAGCAAAAAAAGGCTGGGAGTGGGGCTCACGTGGTCAAGTGTGCACAGGACCTGAGTTCAAATTCTGGTGTGGCAAAAAAAAATTAACATGGGTTAGAATTTTGGCAAACCAGTTGTAAGGGCTTTACTGGAAAAATTAGAAGCAATTGTCAGCTTTTTACATACTTAATAACTACAAACTTAGCCTGGAAGATAGTTTCTCAAAACTCTGTAAAGTGTAGTCTATACCAATAATCCATCCCATGATGTTCAAAGCATAGAGCTCACTATAAAATCACCAGTATCCTACTCGAGAAAATGTTTAACAAAGATGATAGTGAATCTATGAAGTGGATTATTATGTAGCCAAATGCTTGTTAAAAAAAAAAAGCCCAGAGGAAATTGCTTGTGCCTCAGAAGCAGATGCACAATGCAGACCCAATATGATCATAAGTGTGTACAACAAACATGAAACGTGTGGAGTTGAAAAGGACAGGAAGGAAGTGCGCCAAGGTGTTCAGGACAATGTCTCTGGGCAGTGACACAATAGGTGGTTTTTTCCCTTTAGCATTGGAGTTTCTCCAATGAGTCTATAAGTAATGCATATTAAGGAGAAAGAATGAACTTCATTTAAAAAATCCATTTTAATGCTAATATCCGTTACATTTTCTACCTTAGACTAAAAGTTGCAGGCAATTATAACTGTACACATAGATGTGATTTAATCCATGGTTTTAACATAAAATAGAAGCATTTTGGTTTTGCCTTTTAGGAGTATTCATACTTGCCATGTATGGTGGCTCACATCTGTAATCCCAGCACCTGGGAGGCAGAGGCAAGAGGATCAAGAGTTCGAGGCCAGCCATTTTGCCTGAAATATGCCCATCTTAAATTCCTTTTTCCTCTTCTGACAATGATAAGATCAGTAAACATCTTCTGGTTTATTGTATACAAGAGGATAGTTTTTGTAAAAAAGATGACAATTGAAAGGATAGCATAAAAAAAACTTACAGACATTTAAACATAGCTATCTATCTATCTATGTGTTCATTACAAAAGACTTTTCAAGAAGCTGTGTGCAAACATAATTTATTAAAGAATTAAACTGTTTTCTATCTTGAAAAAAAAAAAAGAGTTGAAGGGTGGGTGAGACCAAGAAAGAAAGAAGGGAAGGAAGGAAGGGAGGGAGGGAGGGAAAGAGAAAGAGAGAGAGAGAGAGAGAGAGAGAGAGAGAGAGAGAGAGAGAGAGAGAGAGAGAGAGAGAGAGAGAGAGAGAGAGAAGGAAAGAAAGAAAGGAAAAAAGAAAGAAAGAAAGAAGTATGCATATTTAAAGATGAAAAATGAACTGGGAGCCTGTGGTTCCTGCCTGTAATACTAGCTACTGGGGACACACAGATCAGAAGGATCACAGTTCAAAGCCAACCCTGGCTAATAATTCATGAAACCCTATCTCATAAGTACCCAATGCAAAAACGCCCTGGCAGAGTGGCTCAAGTGGTAGAGTGCCTACCTTAGCAAGCCTGAAGCCCCAAGTTCAAACTCCAATACTGCCAAAAAAATTAAAATGGAAAATGGGGGAGCTGGGAACATAGCTCCCTCCTAGAGCACTTGTCTAGTAAACTGAAGGCCCTGGGTTCAATTCCCAGTACTGGAAGAAAAAAAAAGAGAGAAGGAGAGAGGAAGGGAGGGAGGGAGAGTGGGAGGAAGAAAAGAAGGAAGACGGCTGGGGGTGTGGGCAGTGGTTCAGTGTTTAGCTAGCATGCTCACAGTTCTAGGCTTGTTCACCAACACCGCAAAATAAAGAAAGAAAGATGAAGGAAAAATGAGGAAAGTCATGCAGTTACTTTCTACTTGTAGATTGCAACCAAAGACCTTGTTTTATGCTTTTATGAGAATACATTCTATCAGTATACAACCTGATATAAAACCTGGTATAAATGCAAACTCAATGACAGTGAACGTTAACTCTGAAATGTATTTTCAGAGTTGATTACTTGTTTTATTTATTGGGGGGCAGTACTTGGGTTTGAACTCAAGACTTCATGCTTACTAGTCAGGCCCGCTATCACTTAAGCCTTTTGGTGTTGGGTATTTTTGAGACAGGGTCTTGGGAGCTTTGAGCCATGATCTTCCTGATCTCTGCCTCCTGAGTAGCTAGAATGACAGGTGTGAGCCACCGGTACTCAGCTCAGAGTTGTTTGTAATGAGTGATCATGAATGCCTAGCAATGCAAACTATTGTCCATACTTATTCTTTTTGAAAGAATAAGTCTACTTCCATGCTGCAGAGTTTTTTTTAGGTGACATTTGACTTCAGCTATGTCTACGTAAGGGTTAAGGTGGGGAGGAGCTAGGCTTGGGTACTTGAATTCCTTGTATCATATGCCCTTCTGTCGTCCTCATTCAGCCTGGGCTTAGGATCCAAGGAACTGAGAACTAAAATCGATTCTGGTTTTAGATGGCTATCATCATCCTTACATTGTACCTTGTACAAAAATTTACCTCTGGGCTGGAGGCCAGGCTCAAGCGGTACAGCACCTGCCTAGCAAGTGGGAAGCCTTGAATTTAAACCCCAGTACTGCTGACAACAGCAAAATATACATGTATATATATATAGTTTTCTATCTAAAAAATATATGTCATTTATACAAATGTACTTTATTCTGCAGATGTTGGCTGTTCTTTCTGGGTCCTCTTGACTATGAACTTGAAAGTCATTTAGCTATTACAATATAACTACACCCTCCCCCCAGCAAATGTTTTCTCCACAATAATCAACCCCGCTTCTCCAGAGTTACTTCCTTGGCCCAGCTTTGCAGCCCTGTTGTCTCAGTCTTATCCTCGGCACATGTTCCAAATGCCTCAGTGATGCCCAGAATGAAATAAGGCCTGGTCATTACACACCTGGGTAAAACTGCTCCCTGCCCTCTTCTGCAAACCATACCTCTTTTAACAGAATCAAAAGTACCTCAAACTTGATAGTCCCACTGACTTCAGCTCCTCATACTGTGATCTAAATCTCTATGCACAGCTGTTAATTTACATCTTCCCAACCTTTTTTCCCAATTTTTTTTGGATTGATTCATAGTCCTGGGAATTTGGTAAATCTCTGAATAGCAAATACCAGGTTTTGTCTTATTCTCTATTAATTGTTTCCTTCATGACTGAGGTTTTTTTTTTTCCTTTCAGTGCTGAGGATTGAACCCAGGGTCTCATGCATGCTAGGCAAGGGCTCTCCGCTTGAGTCTAGCCCTTTTGTATTTATTTATTTATGCAGCACTTGGGTTCAAACTCAGGGCCTCATACTTGCTAGGCAGATGGTCTACCATGTAAGCTTCTCCCCCAGTCCTTTTATTTGTGATGGTGGCTTTTTTTTTTTCCATCTAGTGTCTCTGAACTATTTGTCCAGGGTGACTTAGAGCCAGGATCCTCCTGATGTCTGCCTCCTGAATAGTTAGGATTATAGGTGTGAGCTCCTGTACTCAGCTTTGTTTTGTTTTTGAGGTAGGGTCTCACTAACTTTGCCTGGGATGGCCTTAAACTGTGATCCTCCTACCTCTGCCTCCCAAGTAGCTGAAATTACAATCATGCACCACCACACCTGGGCCATCATTGAGATTTCATTGGTTATTATTTGATGATTGGTAAACAGAAACAAGGAACAATTTGTATAAGCCTCTAAAAAAGCCCTGTCGTTGTAATTCTTTCTAGAGAATTAGTAATGACTCAGCTTAAAATTTGGTATCAAAATGTTATTTAAAAGACAATTTTAAATATATGATCATAAAACATTGACAAATTCTTCTAAGTTTCTCTGAATTGTAATTTAATATCAGTCACAGTGCATACTCAAAAATTTACAATGTTTCATAGCCCAGTGCCAAACTGTTGTGACAAACTGTTACCAAAGATGTTACAAGTACTGGGGTTCGAACTCACATCTTTGTGCTTGCCAGGCAGGCACTCTACTGCTTGAACCACACCTCCAGCCCCAATGGAGAGAAATTTTTAGGAGAGCTTCTTGGACTCAAAACTCCAAAGATTCTGATTTAATGGATTCCTAAGGAAGTTTCCAGTTGAATCTGATATGTAATCAAACTTGAGAATCACCGATAAACACACCTAGTGTGGCATCTACAGATCTGAGCTAAGTACTGTAAGGCATCTGACTCCAGCAATTAAGGATACCGAGAGCGCATCTACCAAGCAGTGCTACTCAATCTATTTCCATATCAAATATTCTGCGGGGAAAAAAGATTCTCCAGCCAGGCTGGAAGCCCTGGCTCAAGTTATAGAGTGCCTGTCTGTCTAGCAAGCATGAAGCCCTGAGTTCAAACCCCACACCACCACCAAAAAAAAAGTTGGCAAGTACTAGGTGCAAAAGTGTTTTCACTGTTTTTTATTGCACATTTTGAATCTGTAGCGAATGAAATCTGACATGAAGCCATGTCCCAAACTTGTGGGACAAAAGACATTGATCCATTAATCAGCATTGTTTGAATTATAAGCATTCCAAAGTTATGTATTAGCTTATACAAAAATATCAAAACCTACATTTCTCCATCTTTTCTTCATAAATAACAAAATATTAACTGCTATTCCTTTCTCTCTCTCTCTCTTTTTTTTTTTTTTTTTTGGTGGGACTGGGGTTCAAACTCAGAGTTTTACACTTGTAAAGCAGGCACTCTATTCCTGAGCCATACCTCCAGTCCATTTTGCTCTGGTTATATTGGAGAAGGGGTCTTGTAAACTATTTGTCTGGCTTGGCCTCAAACTGCGATCCTCCTGATTTTAGCCTCCCAAGTAGCTGGGATTATAGGTGTGAGCCTGGCCCCTCTCTCCTTTCAACTTCCCCTAAAAATACTATAGTATTCTTTCATACCTAGGCAATGCTATGCGGGAGCCATGTCACTACATTTTTTAGGAATTTTGTGAGCCTGTTGTTAAAAACGGACATTATTTAAAATTAAATTAGGCTGGTGTATAACTTAGTAGTAGAGCTTGTGCTCAGCCCTAGCTTCAATGCTTAGCAGCCCCCCAAATTAAATGATTTATACTTACAATTCAATTATTTATTTTGTAAACAAAGGTAATAAATGCTAAAGCCATATCACCTCCTTATAATCACACTACAGTTTACTATTACCTGTGCTCTGGGGTTATTTGTATCTTTTTACCTATGTGGTGGAAGTTGGTCACAGTGAGAATATTTATACCTCAGAAATCAGCAAATGATAGGAATCGAAAAAAAAACTAAAATAAGAAAGCAGAGTTTTCCCCATTGCTCCAGAAAACTGATTGTTACACATTGGCCAGGACATGACTGCTGGTGGATTCACTTAGTCCTCATAAGTAAATCTCTGCCCTATAGATACTTGCCTTCCTCCATAATCAGTGTTTTTAAACCAGTTATGATAATCCTTTCTTCATAGTGAGTCTGACCTTTTGATTCCAAAATGTCAGTTTTTGAATGTTTACTAAAATATACCTGCACATTGGCTGTGAGCCTTTTCTCCTATTGAGATGGCAGCATAGTCATTTGGAATATGTGGGGAAATGAAGACGAACCGTCTGACCTCAGGACAAATCTACGCTTACAAAGAAAGGATATTTTTGAGTTGCAATAAAGATTGATTTTATCAGTCGTGAAGCTGCTACTTGTTATTTCTAACTATACTGCCAGAGAGCATTTGCTGTCATATTTGCCCCAGAAGGCAGTCTACAGCTCTGCTCCCATTTGATAAGGCACTTTGGGACTTACTTATACATTGTTTCTGTGCTTTGACCTCCTTTCGGGCATCCAGTACATGAGGCCTATTGTGTCTTGCTGCTATTCACGCACATGTAGCTCAGAGCATTTGGCAGCAAGTCGTGAGAAATTCTTCATTACAAACTGCTCTTCTAAGTTCTCGTGGCTGGAGAGTAGCTTTGTGCTTCATCATCCCACTGAGGTTACTACAGCACTGACAAAATACTTCCCTGAGTCCTGATGCCTTATTTCTAGCCATTCTTAGTCATGGAACACTCAGTCCTAAATACTACCTCCTTTGAGATGCCTTTGCCGGACTTTCTACTCATCCATCATCTTTGCAGCAGCTATTGGATCTGATAGACTTGAGAACGTAGGGGACCCCTAATATTGATTACTGGCTCCTGGTCTACCAAGTCCATGTCTAGCTCATGTTGCTTCCAGGCCCCTTAGAGTGATAAACAATTCGGTTTTCACTTACCCAACTGGAAAATAGCTTTTAATACAAGCACACACTTTACAAAGTCCTGTCTCCAACAATAGCACTTCTGACGCAAAGCTTGGTCCAATATTGAGTTTGCCTGGAGTGCTGGAAGCCCCTGAAGCACACGTGGTAGAGGGGTGTAGCCCATGCAAGTCTTTCTTTTGTTCACTTTCCAAGTTGTTGTTTTGTTTTGTTTGTTGCTTGGTTGGTTTTTCCAGACAGAGTCTTGCTATGTTGCCCAGGCTGGGCTCCAACTAGGGATCCTACTGCCTCAGCCTCCCAAATGAGGGGTGATAGGCATGTATCATGGTGCCTGTAAATTTCCAAGCTTCTGAGTGAGCCAAACCCTGCCCACTTCAGTTTTTACTATAATTCAAATTTCAAAGATCACCTTATTCCTGGTAACAAAACTGACTGAAAAATTCTGCATTTGGACAGACCCTTAGCTTTGTTTGTCGCGAGTATTAGCTCAAAGATCTTCACAAAGTAAAGGAGGGAACCACGGTTCTAAGTGATTAAGGAATGACTGAAGATCTCCCAGGCAGTTAGAGGACTGGCTAAGAGCTAGACCCAGTCTTTGGCTCTCAATCCACTCCAACTAATGCTCCTTTCATTATTTCCCAAGCTGTGTATTTCTTTACTGTTTATCTTGGTACTATATTCTGATCCAGAGCATTTATAGAAGATAAGTCCTCAAACGAATACATTTTATAAATAAGCAAACTATAATTGGCTGCATAAAAATTCCTTGAAGGTAAAACATGTAAATTTATCAATGAGGGTCGCAAATATGTCCTGGTATGACTGTACTGTACCCTTCATCTTCAGAACAGACTCCCTCCCCCACACCAAAAAAAAAAAAAAAAGGAAAAGATATGAATGCACCCACAAACACTTGAAAATAGCTTTAGAGAAAATTGAAAGCTTAATGAATCAAATCCAGCTAAACCTCTCTGACATGGTATGTTGGTAGCTCTGCAATAAAAATTTAAATTTAATAACTTCTTAATTTGGAAGGCAATAAAGCTATAACAAAAGTGAAACTTCAAATTGCTTTTAGCAAGGGAAATTAGACGAGGCACCACTCTGCAAATGCTATTTGAAGCACCCACCTCCGTAATCTAACCTCCTCCACCACATCAAAGTTTGCAGTCCCTACTAAGTTACAAAAGGAAAAATGTGTGACTTCTTTTAAAGGTCACACGAGAAAGCTATTGAGAGTCCCACCTGTGTTCCCTGGCAGAATCCTTTCCAAACTTAGCATTTCCCTGGGGCACAGGTACCACCTACTCCATGTCCCCACCCTCCTTCAGCACCACTTGAGGGATCATGACCTTAAGCAAGTTATCCTCAAATTGTTTTAGATTGGAGGTGGGAGGTCAATAAAAATCAAGTCAACATGATAAGGGACTAACAGTTCCAACAAGTCGTGCTGTAGTGCAAGTTCTAACGCATCCAAGGATAAACGGGCATAAGCAAGAACCCACAGTAGCACTAACTGAGAAGTACCAACAGCCGATAAGCACCAAAAATTCAGATAATTGAATCAATCAATGGCCATGTTAGGAGTTCTGACGATGAGGCAGTAGCAGTTAGTAGACAATGGAACATGGATCTGAAATAACTAAATTTTATAAGGATTGCTTAATCTTGACATATTCTGCTCTCAACTGGTCCCAATCTTAATCAGAAATGGAGTTTCCAAAGGCAAATTCAAGAACTTTATAATAGGAACTCAGTACAGATTGATCATAAAGAGGCTTGCCATGTACATCAGAGCTTAGGAACTCTCTTGGACCCCTTGGGGCAAAAACCTTGGTGCAGGAGAGAAGTAAAGCCAGCCTATTGGAAACAGCATTCCTCCCACTTAAGGAAATGGCATTCTGTTCTTGGAAAGTTCCAGAAATAAAATTCTGAACACAAGAACATAAGAATGGCACCTACAGAAAACTGACTAGAGATATCATTGTAATCAACGACCAATATGTGCTGGCTACTTAAGTCCAGTCCTAACTGAACTGGGCCCAGTGTAGAAAGATGGTAGGCCTGTCTCTTATCAAGAAGAAATCATTTCTGGGCACTGATGGCTCACACCTTTAATCCTAGCTACTCAGGAGACAGAGATCAAGAGGACTGCTGTTCGAAGCCAGCCTGGGCAACTAGTTCGAAAGACCCTAGAAAAATACCCAACACAAAACAGGGCTGGCAGAGTGGCTCAAGTGGTAAGAGCACCTGCCCAACAGGCATAAGGCCCTGAGATCAAACCCAAATACTACAAAAAAAAGAATGTGATTGATAAAAGAAACCCCAGAAGGTAGCTCACCCCTTCAACCATGTGAGAACACA
Organism: Castor canadensis; assembly: GCF_047511655.1. NCBI lineage: Eukaryota > Metazoa > Chordata > Mammalia > Rodentia > Castoridae > Castor > Castor canadensis. The sequence continues at coordinate 104,787,624 of NC_133399.1, read as the reverse complement.
GCTTGAAGGTGCTGTCTTACAGCAGGAAGTGAGTCCTCACCAGACACTGAAACTCCCAGAGACTTGAACTTGAGCTTCAGCTTCCAGAACTTTGAGAAATAAATTTCTGTTGTTTATCAATTTCTCAGCTGATACAGCAGCCCAAATGGACTAAGACATTCTCTTTTACTGTCACAAGTATCTAGATTTAGATAATACAGTGAATGGTCACCTTATTAATAAGTTCCATTGGCTCTCTCTGTCCATCTGGTGCCTCTCAACCATCGGAGCCTCCTGGGTCAAGCTCATGGATGGGGAGAGAACACTATGAATTCGGTAGACCAGGTATGACTGACCCACCCCCAGCCGTTGAGACCTTCAGGCAGGGACATCACCACCTTGGCTTTCTCATTTATAAAATGAAAGATAAATCAGTAGCAGTATCTCAATGGTCTCTTCTAACTGGAAAATTACGCCTCCACAGAAAAGAACTTTTTATCTTTTCCTCTTTTTTTTGCCTCCTCAGCTTCACTGACTCGGTCTTCACCTTACTTTTCACCTCCTGCGATAAAGGGAACATCCCTCTTTAGATATTTTTGCCTTGTCTTGTCTCTCAGGACTTCTTCACTTAGGCAGACTTCATTGAGTCATCTTCCTCTTCAAAAATCAGCTTTTTCTTCTTTCTTTTGTTTTTGCTACCACCTCCTCTTTGTCTTCTCCTCCCTCAGTAAAGCACACTCCTGAGATTGGATGAGGTTGAATAATCTAGCCTTTGTTCTCTCTTCTTTCTCTTCCCATCATAACCTCTGAGTTAAAGAAGGCTTTCTTAAGTGGCAGTTGAAAAACGCATTTCTTAGTGACAAATTAAATAGCAAGAGATGAAAGCCAAGTATTAGCTTAAAGGGAAACCGGTATATCCACCTAGAAAAACATTCAGAAAGGACACTGCAGGGTATTGTGAGGGGATGGAACGCCCAGACCACCTGAATCATTAGCTTAGTCATGGAGAGGTGGTACTGATGTGTTTCTCAGTCCTGCGTGAGCATCCAAATCATCTGGGAACTTTTAAGTACTACTGATCCCTTGGTCCCACCCTCCAGGAATTCTGATTTAATTGATCTGGGGTGTGGCTTCAGCACTGGGATTTTTAAAACTCTCCATATGTGGTTCTAGTATATGGGTCAAGGCTGAGAAATACTGCAAGACAAAATGTTAAAAATAATGACAAGAATAATTGAATCCCAAGGTTCATCTTATGAGGATGTGGTCCTGGAACTTGGCATTTGAAACTGTCACCATGGAAACGAGCCTCACAGAATTTTGGAAGGAAGCGCTGTTCCCGAACTTTCTTTTTCTAATTTAGGGGAATTGAGGTCAGTGAAACTCGTGCTATATACATATATATATATATATATATATATATATATATATATATATATATACACACACACACACACACACGAATGTGTTCTGTTCTTAGTAGATGGTACTTAGTCTTCATCAAATTTTTAAAGGAGTCCATAACCCAATAATTTAGAACTCACTGTTTGGAAAGAAAGAGATTACACAAGATGCATAATTTGGAATAGCAAATGTCCTTATGTTCGTATAATACTGACCACGCAGGATTAGCTCCCATGGATCAGTCCCCTGGTTAAAAGCACCATTTGCAATAGTGTGCTGTATTTTTAGTAGACCCAGAACCCTGCCCATTCTGTCATGGGTGTGTCACATGAAGCATCAGCATGGTCACTTTTCTTCTTGGTGCTAAATGAATCGAGTGCTTTCGAGGAAATAGTGACAGTTGCAATAGCAAATACCTGCCTTGCACTTACGAACAGTGCCAGACACAAATGCAGCCACATGTGGCTTAACAATGGGACAGAGTGTGGAAATACAGTGTTAGGTCCTTCTGTTGTTGTTTTGGTTTTTTGTGGTACTGAGATTTGAACTCAGGGCCTACACCTTGAGCTACTCTACCAGCCCTTTCTTTCTTTTGTAAAGGGTTTTTTCGAGATGGGGGTCTCTTGAACTATTTGCCCAGGCGCCTTTGAACCATGATCCCTCTGATCTCTGCTTCCTGAGTAGCTAGGATCACAGGCCTGAGCACCGGTGCCTGGCTTCTGTCCTCGTTTGATCAGAATAGAGTATACTCGTACAAGCCTCGGTGGAAGAGCTCAGTCATGGAACATGGCCTCTTGGTGCAGTGAAGAGATGGACGAGACTTCTGCGGTGAACACAGCCTACTGTTTTGCCGTCAACCTTCTTTTTTTTTAAATGTAAGGAGGAATACACTCTAAAACAGGGATATAAAAAGTATCAAGTTTTATGTACGGTACATAATCGCACACTCTGTACTTTTACCCACTGTCAGTGCAATAGTTTTGTTTACACTACCATCATTACAAACAAGGGACCAATGCATTGTGCTATGATGTCGTCAGCATCATTAGGGCTATAAAAATACTTCGGCTAGATTATAATTTGGCACCACCTTTCCAGTGATCCAGACTGAAACACTGTTATGTAGCACATGGCTGTGTCACCCACCTGTGCTTCTCAACAACCCATGAGGAAGGTACCTATTACCTCATTTTATAACAACGGAAACACAGAGTGTACCTCAACACGTTCTGTCAATTAATAAACATCAGAAGTAAGACTGAAACCCAGACCATCGGACTCCAGGTCTGTCTTTAACTTTATGTCATGGAAACAGATGACAAGCTGGCCAACGAATAGTGAATGTTTTGAAAAAAAAAAAAGATGTCACTGCTGGGGGAGAAATGACCCAAGCCTTGTGTGCACATATGAATAATAAAATAAAAAAAAAATGTCACTGCTGCCAAGCCAGTGCTGTTTGTTATCTTCAGGGTGGTTGTGAGTGGGCTAGAAATTCAAGATGACAGCACAGGCAAAAATCCGCTTGAGGGAAGTGGAGCACGGTGTTCCGTTTGTGTGTATTTACAAAGGGCTTCAAGTCATTGAATGTTACTCCACACCTTGTAGAGCATGGCAGGCTGCTTTGGTATTGCCTGGTAGACTCATCCCTACTTTTCTTTGTGATTGCACTGAATCCCTCCAAAGAAAGCCTGAGTGAGCATGGTGAAATGTGTGGCACTTTATACCACCCCCTCAGTGGCCTCTGCATAAATAATTCTCCCCTACACATGGTCCTACTTGTCACCAAAAAAGTCACCTTGTCCAGGCCATGCTTGGATGTGTGCTTTACAGTCTTTCACATCCAGAAGGGAGAGACTAGGATGTTCTTCACTGGGGAGCTTCTGGCTCTTCCAGAGAAATAGATTGGGGCCAAATTCAAGGTATCTGTTACTGCATTGGGTCACGACAGCTCTTAAAAATAGGTGGAAAACACCAGGGTGTTTGTGTATGTCTCAATTTTTCGTCAGCCAAAGGTGTGCATTTTAGCATTTCCTCATTTAAATCCTGTACTTTCTACTTCAACTTGTTCAGCAGGCACTTGTTTTACCAGTGACTCACTGGAGGCTTCTCTCCAGCACCCTGAGAGCAGAAGTGTTGAAGGAATGACCTCCACTGCAACCAAACAGAATATCTTTGGGTGCCTTACTCTGCATTACTGATTTTGTCTGGCTGTTTTGGAGCCAGAAGCCATGCAATGATAGGAACAAAGCATGGGGGAATAAAAACGCAGAGGTGTAACACCGCACTGTCCAGGGTCCCACAGGTCTCAAACATGCTTCTCCAAGTGTCAGAAACATGCTAAAACTGTTAAGAGTTCATGAAATTGTCTATGTGTTGTGAAATGCCACAGTGACAATGTCAAAACTGCAAGTTTTTCCATCAAAAATAGAAGAAAAAGAAAACCCAAAAAAACAAACACTAGCTATGAAAACTAACTCTGCTGGTAATCACAGTACCTTTCTTGTCCCACCTCCATTTGGTCAGTATTATGCTCAGTTGTCATCAACGTGTTTGTTGATGTCTCTGCTCACAGGCTTCTCTCTTTTCTTTTTTATGCACATCTTGCTGACTTTTGTTTGTTGGCTCCCTTGCTCAGAGCTACAGAATCTCTAGAAGGTCTCTACTGAGCTTGTCCCAGTTCTTTGGCTTCTGAGCAGAGGTTCCCGATTAATGACTGGCTTAGGAGGGGGCAGGATTTGATGAAGTTCAAAATAGAATTGCTCTCTCCTCTATGCCCAGCCTTACTTCCCACCTGCGTGGTTCATCTACTAGATGAAATCCAAAATGTTAACCTGGAAGACAGAAAAAAATATTTATAGGTGAAGAGAAGTGACCTTTCATCATCTAACCAGCTCCTCTTAAGTACAAAGATGATTGATGGGCTGGTGGGGGGGGTGGGGGGGTCTACCTGGGAATCACTTCTAAAAGGCATGTTACGCTGTCACTCCCTTCAGTAATGTTAAAGGATCCCAGCCACATTAAAGCAGCTTTGGACATAACTGGTAAAAGAGGACTGGTTCTGCTACCAGCAAAGTAGAGAGTACATTTGGTTAAAAATAAAACCCTTTTCCCTGGTCACTTGAGCATTTTGTGGCACATGCACGTGACATCCAGGTGCAACTTTATTCAGTTCCTACCTTGAAGGCAGCCAGCTGACAGTACCTGAATAATAGATGACATTCCGTTGTTTATCTGGAGCAACTCATTCTTATTTGTGTTGTTTGCCTCTTGAGAAATTGCCTGGTTCAGAAATTCAGGAAGTATGAAGCCCTGAGTTCAGAAGAAAAATCCAGAAAAAAGGGAAGAAATGTAATAAAATCTCTTATTGTGAACCTAAAGAGGTATACAAATGTATTTATTTCTTTTTTAAAAAATCTTGTCAATTCAATAATAATACATTATGCATGTGTGTGTATATATATATATATATATATTTTTGTCAGAACTGGGGTTTGAACTCAGGGCCTCATACTTGCTAGGCAGGTGCTCTTACTTCTTTAGCCATATCACCAACTCTTTTTTATGGTGGGTTTTTTCAAGATAGAGTCTCAAGAACTCTTTGCCTGGGAAAGGCTTTGAACCTGTTTTGATCTTTGGGTCCTGAGTAGTAAGGATTACAGGTGTGGGGTGGTACTAGGGTTTGAACTCAGGGCTTTAAACTTGCTAGGCAGGCACTCTACTGCTTGAGTCATGCCTCCAGCCCTTTTATTTCAAAATAGCTAGAGTTGTTTGAATGTTCGTATCACAAAGAAATGATAAATGTTTAAGTTGAAAGATTGGCCAGACATCATGATTTGATCATTACACACTGTATACATGTATGGAAGCTCACATCGCACTTCATAAATATGTACAATCATTAAAGAGTTTTAAATCATCAGCTCCTTTCTAGCTCTGCTAAATACACAATTTAAAAAGCCCACAGTTTAAAGGGCACGTGATGACTGGTTTGCCTGAGGTACCGTTTGCTTAGGTTAAGATCTACATAGTGAAGTTATTTCAGCTAGCAAACCACTGCAATCAGCTGGAGTCTTCTGAAAAACAGACAAAATGATATATACTGTTATATATCATTTTTATAATACATATAATATTTATATTATAAATATATTATTTACATTATATATTACATACTGATTTGGATCCCAAGTGTTCCCCAAAGGCTTGTGTGTTGAAGACTGGGTTCCAAATGCAGCAGTGTTCAGAAGTGGGGCTTTGGGAGGTGACTGGATCACGAGGGCTCTGACCTCACCAATGAATTAAACTTTTGATGGCTCACAATTTATTGAGCTATTGGGAGGTGATGGAACACAGGAGGTAAAACCTAGTTGCAGGGAGTGGGTCTTTGGGGGCACACTGTTGGGGGATATGTCTTGTCCCCAAACCCTACCTCTCTGTCTGGGCTTCCTGGCCACCTTGAGGTGAGCTGTTTTCTTCCACCATGTGCTTCTGCCACTCCCTAGCCTCAGGTCCTACAGCCAATGACCAATCGACTGTGGACTGAAACCTCTGAAACCAAGAGCCAAAATAAATATTTCCTCCTTTAGCTGATTTTCTTAGGAATGTTGTCACTGTGACAGCAGATGACTAACACATGTATAGTCATGCTACTTGAGAACTATTAGAAATATCTGTGATAATAAGGCCTAAGTTTTGTCCTGTACTAGCATCATCTGGAAAGCTTGCCTTTCTTTTCTTTGTCATTTTTTTTGGCTATCCTGGGGTTTCAACTCAGATCTCAAGCTAGGCAAGTGCTCAAGTCATGCCTCCAGTCCATTTTGCTTGGTTATTTTTGGAGATATTGTTCTGGAGAACTGTTTGCCTGGGTTGGACTCCAACTGAGATCCTTCCAATCTCAGCCTTCCATTCAGCTAGGATTACAGGCATGAGCCACCTGTGCCTTCTTTTTTTTAAGTTCAAGTTTCTAGGGCCTGCCTAGACCTACTGATTTACTTAGGAACAGAGTCCAAGAATCTGTTTCTTTTCAAGTCCCCACCCAATTCTATGGCCCAGTGGAAAGTCAGGATTTAAGAACTACTGATTTAGTCCGCAAATACAAGAACCATTCTCACACAGATGAGGTCCTGGGGGGTCTCAAAGTGTTCATTTAATACGGGTCTCTTGAGTGCTGCTAAACTGAATTAAGCTTGGCCTAAAGATCTCTCTATAGATAATGAACTGCAGCCTAACTTCAAGTGTAAACCCTCTGTAACCTACACTTACAACAATAGCTTTGTCTCAGCCAATCACAAGCTACCAATTGTTAAAGCCATGGTTAAATAAGACAGAAACCAGCTGTAAACAATTGGGCTAAGTCTCCCTCACTTCCCTTTTCTGTCTGTCACTTCCTTTCTCTGACTCTAAATCAGACTTGCCCTTGTGGCATGGCCGGGTTTTCTGCACCATTCTGATTCCAGAAACGCAAATAAAGCAATTAAGATCTGTAAACTACCTTGACTGTAATTTTGTCTTTTAATAGTGCCTGCTACGTGCTGGCCACTATTTTGACTGCAGTGAACAGAAGGGGTCAACATTGGGGTCAACATTTGCCATTATGATGGCTTGTTCAAAATAAACCATTAAACAATCACAATGTACCTGTCAGGTATTTTGCTAAGCTAATTTCTGGAGCTATGAAGATAAAGGAGGCATCCTCCATGCCTTCAAGAAGTTTCTAGTCTATCGGGAGACTACATGGAAATGTAATTACAACACAGTAAGCTGAATCCCATATAATACAGCTACTTAGGAGACAGGACAAAAGCAGTAGCAGGGAAGCAGAGAGCTAGGGGCCATCCATTGTTACTCATGATGCAGGCTTTTAACTTTTTTCTTTGTTTTTATGTAGTTGCATTATCCTGTTAATATCACATTTGATTAATTTGAAAGCTACCAATGAGGTATTAGACTGGAATGTTAATTTAAGGTTTTGGTGCCATTGAGAGAAGTACAATACAACTGCATAAAATTCAGTTCTAAGCCAGTAAAGGTACTGATTAAAAAAAAAAAAATGCCATAAAGGAGCCAGGTGCTGGTGACTCATGCCTATATACTTGCTGCTTGGAAGGCAGAGACCGGGAGGATGGTAGTTGGAGACCAAAAGGTTTGCAAGATCCCTTCCCAAGACTTTGGTTTTATTTTATTTTTTCAGTGGTACTGGGGCTTGAGCTCAGACTCTTGCATTTGCTAGACAGGGTGAGATTCCTTCTTAACTAATAGCTGGGCACAGTGGAGCTTGTCTGAAATCTCAGCCAGCTGAGAGAGGCTGAGATGAGGTGGCTGAGATCAGGAAGATCGTGGTCCCAGGGTAGCCCAGGCAAAAAGCTGGTGAGACCTCATCTCAACAGAAAAACGTAGGGCATGGAGGTTCCTGCCTATCATCCCAGCTACTGTGGGAAGTATAAACAGGAGGGTCACAGTTCTAGGCCAGTCCAAGCAAAAAAAGGGTGGCTCAAGTGGTAAGCACTTGCCTAGCACAAAGCCTGGAGTTCAACCCCCAATAACATACACACACACACACACACACAGAAAAGAAAAAAGTCATAAAGGTAAACAGCTGTGTGGCTTGGAACCGAAAGCAGAGATGGCCAATATGACAGAGGGCTTTTTCACTTGTCTATAATGCTTCAGGCCCAGTAATCCTCCACCTCATTCAATTCTCAGAAACTGCAAGCTAGTTGCTCTTACTTTATTTGCTCACACATGAAGATACAGAGGTTCAAAGAGTCTGGGTAACTGCCTAGGTCATACAGCTAGGTTTCAAGGACGATGAACCTTGGGATTTTTGTGCCCCATCTCCCAAGGATCCTAGAGGAGTTGAGAGGCTAGGAACGTGACTGAAACCAGTTCACTGGTCTGACAAAGCGCTATGGACCTCCACTCTGCGTTTGATGATTGCCTGGAGACTGCGTTTGAGACGAACTTGAACCATGCACAATGCCCCAACCTCCAGCGTGGAGTTTTGCACGGCATTCTGGATCTCACCGTGCAGGGTTCAGCCAGAGGAAGGCATTGAATGAGGAACCAGGCGGTGATGGCCGGTGCAAGATAAGACTGCTGACAAAGAAGACCGAGTGACTGCTGCAGAGGTCTGCTCCATTCAAGCAGGAAAATGTGTCACTTCCTCCCCACTCCTATATAATTTCCCTGTGGGGGAGGAAGGGAGCCTTGAAAGAATTCAGAATGGGTCCGGGTGGGGTGAGGGGAAGGGCAGACTGCATATGAAAAGCCAGTCAGAGTGGAAGAGTAGGATTTAACCAGCTGTGGCTACACCCTGTTTAAAAGCCCCAGAATATTTTTATTTCTTGGCTCCTTCCCAGCCTCCTCTTCTAACTGCATTCTCATCTTTTTTTTAATTCAGTTCTGGAATCTCAGCTCACTTACTCCTCCCCCACCTTCTCCTCATGCAAAATCTCACTCCTCTTTGGGCTGTGTGTATTTTTGTGCAAAGCTGAGAAAGATCCAGAACTGGCTGGATGCTTTTCCCTCTCTACACCGAAAGGACCACTTCCTGCCTCCCCCGCATAGCAACACACACGCACACACACACACGCACACAAACACACGCACACACACACGCACACAAACACACACGCACACACATACACACGCACACGCACTGTGTGTGTGCGATCCTGCAGGCTGGTTATTTTAGATTCCACTCTTTCTCTTTCTTCATCTTGGTATCATAGTGGAGCAAAAGGGGAACCAGGGTCTGCAGAGATTAGAATTGGGGTCACTGCAGTGGACTTGGCACTCGGTGTCAGGGACTGGGCCGGAGACAGCTTCAGCATGCAGATATCTCCCACCTTCAGAGCCTACTCAAATCCTAGCCCTGAGCGCACTTCTATCGCCAGGGCTTCTGTGGCCATCAAGGTCCTTCCCTGAAATCCACCTCAAGTCACCTCTTTGCTCCAGTCTCCCTGAAAGCTGGACTTGGCCTCTCAAGTGCATCACCCTGAGTTTCATCCGCACTCGCCCTGACCTCTCCCATGCTGAAGCCATCTAGGCCTTGGCAGCTTCCTTATTTGCCCTGTGCCTTATTTGGAAGCAGCTGAGCTTTGTCCAAAGCAAGCTGGGGCGATTCTAGCTGGCAAGGCGTGTGTCAACAGTAGCGAACCTCGCCAGCCAGGTGCTTTGCGCCGTTCGCCTTGCAGAGGTTCCAGGAGAGAAGCCTTTCCCAGCCCTTGCTGGCTTAGCCCGATACCACAACGCCCAGCCCACGGGATCGTGGACTTGTCCAAGGAGAATTTCCTGCTTTGCTGACTCATCTCCTGCAGCGAGTTGGAAGACAAGTTTACATTTTCTTTTCCAGTGTGCGAAGGGGAAACGGGAGTCTTGTAAGTTTAGATTGCTTGGAGATGAGGCCAAGTATAGTAACGTCCTGGCACATATTAGGACTAAATATATGAACATTAAATGTATTTACGATGGCCCAGATAGCCGTAGAGTGATGAACACTCAGGTGGAGGCTGCAGGGCTAACTGGGGAGCCAGATTTCAGGGCTCTGAACTCTAAAACAGAGGCCAATTTGAAGGAGGCACACCAGGATGCTGCTTGTGTGTGGCTTACAACTCAGCAAACACACTCAATACCCATATGCACTCTGACTGAGAACAAAGACAGAACGCCTCCTTTCCTAGCCAACCCTAAATCCAGGGAAGATGATTCAACTCAGGGTAGGAAACAGCAGGAAATCCGTCAATAGCATTTATGTTGGGGATGCAAGGGAGCCCTGTTTTTGATGAAAGAGATGGGAATTTAGAAAAAAAAAAAATCTTGAGGATCTTGATTTGTGCATTTCAATGTGTATACATTTTACCTTAAAAATATATAAAATAAGGGCTAGAGAGGTGACTCCAGTGGTAGAGCACTTGTCTAGCAAGTGTGAGGCCCTGAGTTCAAACCCTATAATATATATACACGTACACACATACATATGTGTACATGGATAACGTGAACAATGATAGATACACGAGGGCCTGTTGTAATATTCTTCTTATGCTGTAAATGTTTGCAATTTTCATAATAACATGTTTTTTAAACTTGGATCCTATTATTGGCTCCAATTTTCAGTATTTCTTATGACCTGTATTTCTGAGTTCCGACATCTCCATTTGGGGCTATCTGACTCTATCACTTTTTGGTTCAAGAATGTTTAGAGTGTTTCTGAAATATGCTGACCAAAGCACGTTGTAAGCTACAATGTCCTGGTGAGATGTGTAGTTAGGAGAGGCTCATGACTATTTACCTTAGTAAAGATTAATGGGGGTGAGGTTCTTCTCCAGGAAAACACCAAATGGTAGATGCCATCAGTGCGACTGGAGGGCCCAGAGGCACCTGAGGGGTCAGGCATGGGAGGGCTTGGCAGAGGGCCAAAGCTACAGGGATGCCTGGTCGAGGACATGAAGATCAAGTTCTTGGCGAAGATCTGCCTTCTTTCCCTGAGCAGTCTGAGATTTTTGCTTTTCCCTGGTGGTGTCCCTCAAGGATGAGGTTTGAAGATCGTGCCTGTGTAGAAGCAGATTTGTGCTGGCCTGTGGACCAGGTTAAAGGCATTTGTCCCCACTGGGGACTATAATGGGGATTAAGTGCTCCAAGGAAGTAGTCACCTTAGCCAAAGCTCTTCATCGTCCCTGCTCGGAGAGGCTACTGGGGAGCAAGATTGGCAAGCCACTCCGTCCCGTGTAAGGTGACAGGCCACTGCAATTCTGGGCTGGTGTGCATCACTCTGCACCCAGAAGTACTGGCATGGTCTCAGCTCCAGTGCCCAGGAAGCTACTGCTGATAGCCAGTATTGACAATTGCTAGACTTTAGCCAGGCTTGCACTGCCACCTTGGCAACCTCACCAAGGCCACCTTTAATGCCATCTCCAAGACCTGACACTGACCTCTGGAAAGAGACCACGTACACCAAGCCTCCCTATCAGGAATTCATTAACCATCTTATGAAAACCCACCTCAGAGTCTCTGTGTAGAGGACTTGGACTCCAGCTATGGCTACAACATAGGATTTTTATATAACAAAAATAAAGTGAGCCAGACAGCAGTGGCTCATGCCTGTAATCCTAGCTGCTCAGGAGGTAGAGCTCAAGAGGATCAAGGTTCAAAGCCAGCCCTGGGCAAATAGTTTGTGAGACCCTATCTTGAAAATACCTAATTCGAAGAAGAGCTGGCAGAGTGGCTCAAGTGGTAGAGCACATGCCTAGCAAGTGTGAGGCTCTGTTTTCAAACCCCAGTACTGCCAAAAAGAAAAAAATTAAAATAACATGAAACTTCTAGGCCTGGGCATGTCTCAAACTTTAGGAAAGATTCACTGAGGGGAGAATCCAGAATTCCAATTTTTTTTTTTTTTTTGGAGTACTGGAGTTTGAATTCAGGGCCTACACTTCGAGCCACTCCACCAGCCCTTTTTTGTGACTTTTTTTTTAATAGGATCTTATGAACTATTTGCCTGGGCTGGCCTCAAACCTTGATCCTTCTGATCTCTGCCTCTTGAGTAGCTAGGATTACAAGCACCCAGACAGAACTCCAAATTTCTAAGCAGCCATGAGAGCCTGGCCTAGGAATCTCCTGTAGGTTTTGTTGAGATGGAGATGCTGATTCATTAGGGGTGGGGTGGGGGGGTGATATGCTGGATTTTTAGCAACCCTAGGGGGAGGGGAGTGCTCAGCTCCAGAACCACACTTTGAGGATTTTTAAGATTACCTGGGGAACTCTACAGAAATGAGTCTTAGAAGGATCATGAGTTCAAGATCAGCCAGACTTTGTCTCAAAACAAACAAAAGAGCCTCATTGCAAATATGTGCCTTGGAACAGTAAAACCAAAGACAAGCGCTGTGTCGAGGCAGTGCAGAGCTGCATCCGTGAGGCTCCACTGTCTTACCACTTCTTCTGAGCTCTCAAATCTCGAGCAAAAATAAAGCCCTCTGTGCCACCTTGCTGGTGCCTCCCAGGTGCAAATCACATCTCTGTTCCAACATAGCACCCCCTATTGCTGCACCTCACTGTCCTCTCCTAGAGCAGATCTCACGAGAACTGAGAGACCTGTGGAGCTGTTAGCTGCAGGCTTCATGGGCTAACGTTGAACAAACAGGCTCATTTCTCACAGCATTCTAGATCTACATTACATAAAACTCTAGGCCCTGCATGGGGTAGACAGACAGAGGATCATTTGGTATACCTGTTGATGAAGGTTTTTGGAAATGTTATATTTGGAAGAAGACCTATGACAATAGCTCACACTGACAGCTGCCACATGTGGGAGGATTCTTATTTCTTTTCTAGTGAAAGAAGTTTTTTGTTTGTTTTTTGAGACTGGGTCTCACTATGTAGCCCAGGTTGGTATTGAACTCACGATCCTCCTGCCTCAGCCTCCTGTTTGCTGGGATTATAGAGGTGAGCCAACACACTTGGTCCTCTATTTGATTTTATTTTGTGGTACTGGCATTTGAACCCAAGGCCTTGTTGATTTTTTTTTTAATAACAAAATAAATACTCACAAGGGGCCCAATAGGAGATCTTTTTTATTTATTTATTTTGGAATAAGTGGGGTTTGAACTCAGGGCTTTGAGCTGTACCTCCAGCTCAGTGGTAGATCTTATGCCTAGCGTGCTCAAGGCCAAGTTTGAGCCCTAACACCACCAAGAAGAATTTAAATAAATAAACAAATAATCAATCATAGAGATATTCCAGAGTCATAGAGATACGACAGAGTTCCTACTGTCAAGTTTCATTCTAGCTGAAGGTTTTGGTAGGGATGAGTCTTATCTTGTGTGTGTGTACATGCCTGTTTTTCTATGTATGTGTTTTTTCCGTCAAGGCTGGTACTTCTCCACCTGAACGGCTTTAAGTGACTCGTGTCATTTTAGCTCACACTATTCCTGGTAGGTGAAGCTGAAATAAATGAAGACATTACAGAAATAAGTACACAATTGGTTGGAAGTCAGATTCCAGGGCTGTTCTGTTTTTCCCTTGTTCTTGCTGGGATCCCTGAGCAGGGTGGCAGCTCTCTGGTGGCCTGCGTTCTGTGGCCACAGTGTCCATTTCCAGCCGCCCCCCATCCCCTTGATTCACAAGACAGTGTAGGATTACAGGACCACCGTCTGTGAAGTTAGTCAAGACCCATGACCCACGGGCTCTGGGACAGTGACATCATCTCTATGAATAAAGACACAGTCACGAACCTGGCTTCCCCCCACATGCCCTTCCACTCCTGTCAGAAGCCCTGGAACAAATGAGGCTGCTTTGTGCTGAATTGTTCTATTTTGCCCTTCTGAATGGTAATTTTCTGATGAAGCTAGACCTGAGGTCCTGGTGGGAAGGGGGAGAAAGAGAGAGAGAGAGAGAGAGAGAGGAGGAAAGGAGAAAGGAGGGAGGGATGGAGGGAGAAGGAAAGGGAAAGAAGGGGAGGGAGGGAGAAGGGAGAAGGAGGGTAAGAGAAAGAGAAAGAGGGGAGAGAGGGAGGGAGACAGAGAAGGAGGAGAGAAGAAGAAGGAGAGAGGGAGGAGGGAGGAAGTTGGGGGAAGAGAGAGAGCAAGCTAGAAACTTGAGTTCCTGCCCTGGATGTGCCATCACGTCCCTGCTGGAACCCACTGGCTACGGCACCCAGGGCAGGACACATGGTCATCACTCACTGGCCAGTTGTGAAGAAAAGCGACCAAGTTTTCCCACGTGGCCTTGGCCAACCCTGTTGACCTCTCCAGGCTTCTGCTTCCTCCTCTGTGAAATGAAGAAACAGGCGAGCATGAGCTGTGTTTCTCCTCTCAGCTTGAATATTCTCTGAGAAAGAACTTTCTAAATTTAACTGTTATCACTTCCATGTCAGCATGTTCTGGCTAGGGATAAATTCCAAGAGAACAGTTTTGAGAATTTATCTGTCCCAGAGAAATAAAATTGTGTTTTTCTTCCCAGGGTAGCATTGAGGAGCTGAAGGCTGGGGAGGGAAGCCCAGCAGAATCTTGGAGATTAGTCATCACCTAGAATTAGTGTCTAAAGATGACTGCTTGTCACAGCCTCAGGTAAGTTTGTGACATTAGGAATATTTTGGTGAGGAAGACAGGAAAAAGCTCAATTAAAAAAAATTCCCTTTAGTGTTGATGTTTTGCTATATAACATTCCAGGGTTTTGTATGCATGTGTATACTTCTTAACTTTTTTTTTTAATCAAAAGTGAAGTCATCTTCTATCTACTACTTATAACCAGCTTGTTTCATAACATGTTTTTCCCCATGACATTAAATAATTACCCTATAATTTTATATTAAAATTCCTTTATGGGGTTGGGGGTGTAGCTTGGGGGTAAAAGTACACATTTAGCATTTGTAAAGCCCTGGGTTCCATACTCAGTCCCAGAAAAAACAAACCAAATCAAAATAAGCACTCTTTACAAAAAGAAAGAATAAATGGTTAACTCCTGCCTTTCCCTACAAGAATAATATAGGCTTATGTGTATTTAAAAGACCTCTGTGCCTTTTACAACGTACTAAACATATCAGTTATACAGGATTTTGACCAGTTTGTACTTAAAGGCAAAACAAAGCACAAAGGAAATCTGTGATAGGCAGTTTTCCTTCTTCGATAAGTCGATTGTTCTGTGAAGTGCTGGGGACTGGGTAACACCCTACCCACTGTAGCCTTCTAGTAGAACAATGACACAGCCTGCTGTGGTTGTATTTTATTGGTGGGGGGAATTTCCGGTACAGGCAGGTTTGGTGCAAAATGGAAATATAATCCTATTCTAGTGTTGTTGAAAATAGTGGGGGTTTTTTCACTCTTGGAGAAAGGTGTGCACTTCTTTATTATCAAACCCTAAGAAAGATGTGAGAAACTAGGAGTAAATTTAGACACCTATGAGCTCTGATTTGAGTGTTTTTCTTTTCTGCCTAATGATCAAGGATTTTCATCACATACAAGATTCAGAATGAGACACATATTTGTTGGGTGGATATTCAAGACATTTGTACAGAACCTGTTTTGGGGATGGGAGACAAAAGTGTAGACTGAGAAACTTCCTTAATATACACTTTGTATCTGAAATTTCAAAACCATGTACATATATTACATTTTCAATCTTGTATAAAAGCTGATAGGTGCATGCAGGTGGCACACGCCTATAATCCTGGTACTCAGGAGGTGGAGATCAGTAGGATGGCAGTGCAAAGCCACCGTGGGCAAATAGTTCACAAGACCCTATCTTGAAAAAAAAAAAAAATCATAAAAATAGGGCTGGTAGAGTGCCTTAAGGTGAAGGCCCTGAGTTCAAGCCCCAGTACCACCAAAAAAAAAAAAAAAACCTGTTGTGTGCTGGGATCAATGATCCCAGCCAGCTCTCAGGCAGGAGAGCTTCCAGGTGCCTCAGCCTAAGCCTGTAATCCTAGCTGCTAGGGAGGTTGAGATCTGGAGAATCCAGGTTTGAGGCTAGCTGGGGAAAATAGTTCTTGAGCCCCCATCTCCAAAATAACCAGAGCAAAATGGGCTGGAAGTGTGGCTTAAGCGGTAGACAGCTGGCCTTGCCAGTGTGAAGCCCTGAGTTTTAAGCCCCAATCGCATCAAAAAAAAAATTGTAGCTCCTTATTCAAGCTGTCACGGGAAAATTTACTCTAAAAATATGCACCAAATTGTCAACAGGCTAATATTTAATAAAGTGTGATGAAAACATACAGAATAAAAGTTGAAAGAAACATCATGACATGGTGAAAACCATAGTGTCAGAGGCATAAAAAGAATATTTTTTGCCCTTGTTGAGAATTCCTGGTCTAGATGAACTTTGACATCTCTTATAAATTTAGCAATTACATAACATTGAATTGAACTCATATGTGCGCATAGAAGAAAGAAAGGAAAAGAGGGTATGCAGCACTCTAAATTCAGTGCAAGCTGCAGTCCAAATTTGACTCCATTGGGCGGTCATATTTAGCCCTGCAGCATCCATGTGGGTATCCTGTGCCCTGGGGAGTGGGATTGACTATGGCCGTTCATTACACTCAATGAAAGAAGTAAACAGAGGGGAGCATTTCAGACTCCTATCTGGAGGATCTATCTCACCCATGGGAACTTTTTTTCCAGACCACCATAGCGCTGTAGCAGTGGGCAGAGCTGCCTCCACTGGAGTGATCTGCCCCAAAGTGGGAGTGATTGCTGGAATTCAGAAGGCATTGTGGCTATGAGCTAAATAATTCTAAAGGTACTTTCAAAAATTATTCTATACTAAAGCCCAAAGCGAGTAATCTGTGTGAAAAATAAAGCAGTATCCCTCTCTAGGGCTTCCAAGGCTAGTGGTGACAACCACCTCCACTTGTCCTGGATTACTTATATACAGATCTATGGTTCTTCCACTAGTAAGGAGTGGGATAAAATAATTACAGCAGCTGAATAGCTGGGAATGACTGCCAGGAAAATGTTTTAAATTAAGTAGTTTAATTTTTAAAGAGTTTGTTTTTCTAAGACAAGTTCTCACTATGTAGTCTTAAACTGGCCTCAAACTCAAAATCTTCCCACCTTAGCCTCTAGAGTGCTGGGATTACAGGTAACACCACTACTCCCTGGTAATTCTTCTATTCAGAGGGAAATTTTAATGTTTATATTTAGTTCTTACAGCGTGGACCTTCACTTGTCTGTTTTAACAACAGCTCAGAAAGACCTCAGAGATCTAGATAAGCATTTGTAAAAACACTGAGTATGTCTACTTTCAAAATATGATTTTATCTGAGATACTTCTGATGAATCAAGTGTGGCCTGGGGCTTCCTTTTCCCTAGGTAAGCCATAGCTCCATCAGAATGCACAGATGGACACTTTTGGGACTTCAAGTTGAAGTTTCAGGGCCAAGGGAGAGAGTGAGAGATGAAAGTTATATCAGCCTATAATTTTTTTTAAAGGCAAATAAACAACAATAATAAGTCTGAAAACTCAGGTTGGCCTGTGTCCTCAAAGGTCTTGCAGTATAGTGGACAGATCACATTATCTTAAGTCAACTTGAAAGAACTCATTAGATAGCAGATGCAAATAGTAAGGAATTTAAGGTGCGAGTGCTCCCTCAGATCTGGCGTCAGAGGCACTCAGAGGCAGTAGGTGGGAATACCTACATACACATAAGGCAGTAATAAACTTTTCAAGAGAAGGTTAGGGTAGAGTTTCTTCTATTAATTCAGCCTTTTTGAGCTAGTCCTTTGAGCTGTTCCTGAAAAATAGTATTAGTCCAGAAGAATACTGGTGTTTGCATCTCTTATGGCCTCTGGAAGGAAAGAGCACCAAAGCTGTAAGTGAGAGTGAATAGAGGTGTCATGGCAGGTGGCATCCAGGAAAAACAGCAGCTCTTGGGGCTTAATGTGACTGGGCCATGGGATACAACCCCTGGCAAGGATGTGCGCACCTTGCCATAGCCCACCTGCTGCTTGCCAGATTGTATACTGACAAGGCAGGTATGGACGAAGGGTCACACCACTCACAGGGCCAAGAATCACATTCCTGACAGTGCAGATGGGTGTTGACCATGCCTCCAGAAGGCTTTTCCAGGACACAGTGATGTGACTCCCTTTCTTAAAATTCTGATGGATTAACTGGGTGTAATTCTAGCTACTCAGGAGGCAGAGATCAGAAGGTTTGTGGTTCGAAGCCAGCCTGGGCAAATAGTTCATGAGAATCTATCTTGAAAAAACCCATCACAAAAAAAAGGGCTGGTGGAGTGGCTCAAGGTGTAGGCCCTGAGTTCAAACCTTGGTACCGCAAAAAAAAAAGAAAAGAAAAGAAAGAAAGAAATTCCAGTGGATTACTCAGAGGGAGCCTGCCTTTACAAGGTAGTTTGCATAGAAAACTTATGGGAGACTCAAACCTTTTTCTTTTTTTTTTTTTGGTGGCACTGGGGTTTGAACTCAGGGTGTCATGCTTGGTAGGCAGGCACTCTACTATTTGAGCCACTCTGCCAGCCCTCACAGTTTTGAAACCATAACCCATGCTTGCTGTCTGGGAGCTGGTATTGACAGAGACTTGTGTTTTCGTGAAGAGGAAAACTGGACTCAAGGCACCCAGGCATAGTTTCTGATTGCCATTCCAAAGATCCAAAGGCTGCTATGTGCCTCCTCAAAGTTATGCTGGCTCCACCAGAGTTTGCCTGTCTAATTTCTCTATGTAGAAGTCCATAAAAGCACAACTGGTCTCATCCTAACACCATAAGATAACTACTTGTGACATCAACTTAAGTTTTCACGCTGTTACTTGCAGCTGGATGAAAAAAAAATTGTTTTAGAAAGGCAGGTTCTTTCGGTGGAAGCGTCCCAAGCTATGAAAAAGAAGGTTAGTTTAATTTCTTCCTATGGTCAACTTTGTCATCTGACATTCAAACTGCTGATAAAATTGGAGCTAAGAGCCAATCTTTTCTGTTTTAAAAATGACAGGTACTGGTTAGTCAGTGTTTTAAAAGCACAGCCAAATTATTGAAAAAGCGAACATTCTCAGACTTCCCTGACTGAAAAATCTCAATCTTGTCATTTTTTACTCATTCCTCTACAAGACCTACGTTTTTGCAGATAAAAAGAAGTATTGGGGCTTGGTGGAGTGGCTCAACTAGTAGAGCACATGCCTAGCAAGCATGAGGCCCTGAGTTCACATCCCAGTGCCACCCAAAACAAAACAAACCAAACACTATTCTAGGTGAGATGAGACCCTGGATTTCTTACACCGATTGCTAGGAAATTTCTAGGAATTAGACCCAAAATTATTACAGACTTACTCCAAGAAATACCACTATTTCTTCAAGGACGTAATCAACTTAAATGCGACACACTATCAGTGGTGTCACCAGAAGTCTGGCAAGCATCGGAGTGCTGGTTGTCGTTGTCAGGAATGGCATGACTAGCAGGTGCATGAGTTCATTCCTGTTTTTGAAGCATCTGTCGCAGGTGCGATTTGTGTCTGAGACGCCACTGGAGAATGCTCAAGGCTGCAAAGAGGAAGGTGAAATTGACATAGAGATCAGAGGATAACGATTATGGGGAATCTAAAGTGAATTTTTCGCAAAATTTTAACATCTTGAAACCTCTCAGGATATGATCTCTTCATTTTCAACCGTTCCTTGGCTGCGCTGGTTAAGTTAAAAAAATAGAAAACTTCAAAGACCGAGAGGATACCTTTTGGAGAATGTAAGTTGGTTGCTAGAGTCCCTGGACTAAGAAATTATAATTACCTCTCTCTGGGCTTGCTTAAAACTAAGAAATGAAGAGTTTTGACCATTCCATTTTTTTTTTTTTTTAGCTATGAGTGAAACCAGAATATGCCCTAGAACTTAAAGAAAAATGACAGTTCTGTAAGTGCACTATTTAAGTGATAATACCACTGTATTCTGTTTTAAGAATAAGGTGTGTGTGATACTGGGGTTATGAAGTCAGGATTTTGCACTTGCTAGGCCGTTGCTCTAACACTTGACCATACTCCAGCCCCGGTACTCTGGTTATTTTGGAGATAGGCCTTCCATCTGAGTTCTAACCAGGCCTGCCCCTTGCTTAGCTTCTGAGATCAGGAGCATTCAGGGTAGGATGACCATAAACTGGAGGTAGGTCTCATATTCTCTCAGTACTGGGGCTTGAATTCAGGGCCTTCACCTTGAGCCGCTCCACCAGCCCTTTTTTTGTGAAGTGTTTTTTGAGATAGGATCTCGTGGAACTATTTGCCTGGGCTGGCCTCAAACCTTGATCCTCCTGATCTCTGCCCCCTGAGTAGCTAGGATTACAGGTGTGAGCTACCCGGCACATAGCTTGCTATACTCTTATTTTAAACTTCCTGCCTTTGCTGGAATGACAGGTGTGTGCTACACATCCAGCTTTTTTCTGTTGAAATGGGGTCTCCCAAACTTTTTTGCCTTGGCTGGCCTGGATCTTCAGTCCTTCCCATTTCATCCTCCCAAATAACTAGGATTACAGGTGTGAGCCACTAGCACCCAACTAAGGGTAACTCTTTTTTCTTTTTCTTTTTCTGGTGGTATTGGGATTTGAACTGAGGGCCTCACATTTGCTAGGTAGGTGCTCTACCACTTGAGCCACTCCACCAGCCCTTGTTTTGTGTTGGGCATTTTCCAGATAGGGTCTTGAGAATTTTTTGCCTAGGGCTGGCTTCAAACTCCCATCCTCCTGATCTCTGCCTCTTGAGTAGCCAGGATTACAGGCGTGAGCCACCAGCGTCTGGCAAAGGTAACTTTCTTAAAGTTACATACAGATTGAAACTTTGAAAAAGTAAAAGCCCATCTAGAGTCATATCCTGTTTGAATCTCCTAATCCTGTGCTATGGGCAAGCATCTCCTTGACTTTGACCTTTGGTTCCTGCTATCCATCTCTGAGTTCATGCATTGCAGCCTCAGCCTGCAGAAGGACAGACTTATCTCTTGCTGGTAGATAGCTCCCAATGGAGGCACTCCCAGGCTTGCTTTCCAGGCCACTCTCACCTGTTGGGCCAATGTCAGGAAGCAGCTGGAGTGAAGTCTAGGAAGCAAATGTGAGGATCTGAGGTGGGCATTTGGGAGGGAAGATGCAGAATGGAAGGTCTGAGGACGTTTGGGGGCTCAGTGTTGCCGCCAGTTTGCCTGGAATAGATAGGTGGTTTGCAGTGGAGACTGAAGCAAGGCTTGGGCAGGGATCTCAGATCCCACAGGGTACTGAACACAATGTCTGCGCCACCTGCAGATATAAAAGAGCTAAGCCTCAACCTCTGGGGACTGCTAAGAAATAAAACTCTGGGAAAAGGAAGGCAGCCATTACCCACTGATGTCCACTTTTCCTTTATTTGATTTTGTAGTCTGCTGTTAGGAATGTTTGTGTCCCCCGCCCCCCCAAATTCAGCTCCTAGGAGAGGCTTTACAAGGTGGGGCCTTTGGGGATTAGGTCATGAGGGTGGAGCCCTCACGAAAGGGATTAGAGCTTTAGTAGAAGGTGCTGGAGGGAGCTCGTTTACCCTTTCTCCCATGTGAAGATACAGTGAGAAAGCATCACGTGTGAGCAAGGGAATAGGACCTCATCAGAAGCCAGATCTAATGAGCGCCTTGATCTTGAATTTCCCAGCTGCTAGGACTGAAAGAAATTTCTTTTACTTATAAGCCACCCTGTCTATAGTAGTCAGCTCCTAGAAGTCTGAACATGATAGGACAGGCTCTTTGAGGAGGAAGTGGGACAAAGGCTCCTTATAGCCATTACTTTTCCTGATGAATGAGAAAACCCTCATCATACTTTTTAACCTAATCTATATAATCTATATAATCATAGACTGAGGGTGACAAAGTACCTGGAAGTCCTTGTACTCCACGCTTTCCTCTAATATTTACAAACCTGCAATACCCAATATCAGGACATCCAACCGTGCCTTGAGCTCCTCTAGGGTTGCGTGGCTCTCTACCACTCATGGTAAGCTGTAACCATCACCAGTCTCTGTTGCTATATCCTCAGTGTTGGGTGGAGCATTTCTGACCCCTTTCTCCTCAGACTACCCCTCCCCCCCAGGGCTTCTCTCCTTGTATTTTCCCCTCTTTTCCAGATCAACACCCCCAGTCTGATCTTGGGTCTCCTTCCATTCTCCCCTCTGACCTTGTCCTATCTTTCTTTTTTACCACTTGAACCATGCCCTCAATCCTTTTTCTTTAGTTTTTCAGACAGGGTCTTTTGGTTTTGCCCAGGTCAGTCGTGGACCTCAATCCTCCTACCTCCTGAGCAGCTGGGATGATGGGTGTATACTACTATATCTAGAAATCTGCCCCTCCCCCCAACCCCCTTCCCTAGTGTTAGGACCAAACTCAAGGCTTTATACTTGCTAGACAAGAGTTCTTCCATGTTCCACTGAGCTAAATCCCCAACCCCTATCTTTATAAAACATAAAGTCTTATGGGGAGGTTGGTGGAATGACTCAAGTAGTAGAGTGCCTGCCTAGCAAGCATGAAGCCCTGAGTTCAAACCCCAGTACCATCAAAAAAAAAAAAAAAGAATTTTGGGTAAGGATTGTAGAAAGCACTTACTTAGAGTTAAAAACACAACAAACAAAAACAGCTTATAAGATACACAATATGTATAAAAAAACTCACCCAAGCTAAGGTGAATCCAAACACTTCCAGCCCTCAAAATGTTCGCTTGTGCTCAGCTGCAGTCATCTTCCAATCTCACTTCTGGTTCCTGGCAGTCATGGGTCTGCTTTCAGTCTCCATATGTATTTGAGTTTTAAAATTTTTTAATATTGCTTTTTATATAATTTTTAATATCAGCCTCCAGAGCCCATGGAAGCAGTTATATAACATTCCTTTAACATGGTCTTTATTTTTTTTAGATTTTTGTCTGTAAACATTGACAGGGTTAATAAAAAGTTATAAATAAAATATAATAAAAATGATTGCTGCATAATAGGTTATAACTTACCTTCCTAATCACTAAAGAATTAGCTGAACAGTACAAAGATCAGAGTTCTGTCCAGTTATTCCCTGGGGCTACCATCCAAATACAGAGTTTTTTGAGTGGACCATTGATCCAATCCAGCCTGGCCTGGGGTCTTGGAACAAGAAGAAGCTGCTTGCAGGAGCCCCAGCTTTGCTCTCCTCGGGAGTCTCCTAGATCCTAAACTCAATCCTGCCTTTGTTCACATCCTTGGTCCCATAGGCAATGCCTTTCCTCCACCCTGAACTCCACCCACTCTTTGAGATCCAGTCCAGGTCTTATGCCTCCCCTCACCACACAAGCTCACTGTGTTGAATATCACATATTTCAGTTGCACTCGACACTCTGTATGACCATAAACAGTTTTTGAGTGGGGACTCGCCATTAACCGCCCCCTCAGCACTCCCACGAGGCCATAGATGAATGGGCTGTTCTGACCCTTGCTTCTGATTTTCCTTCCGTGGAGCCTCTGTAGGTCTTTGAACTTCTCTTATTTTCTGCCTTATTTTGTATTCTTCTGCGTACTTCATTATGTTGTGGGTGTCTTGTGGGTGGAAGATTATTCATCTTAAAGTCCTCCTTTGGGAAGTGACATAGTATCTTCTACATCATAATAACAATACAATAACAGCCACCAACATTTGCATATCACTTTGTAGTTTCCACTGGCTTTCACATCCATTGGCTATTTGACCCCACAGCCATCCTGGGAGAAAGAGGTGATTATTATACTCCTTTTATAGATAAGGAATCTTGGCCCAGGGTCCGTGACTCTAAGATATTCTGATGCAAAATGCCAGCACTCTGCAACACGGCCCTAGAGCTCAATAATTTTTATTGAATCGATGTAAGGAAACTTGGTTGGTCGCAGAGCTATGGATGAGGGTACAAGATGTAAGGAGCAGGGTTGGTTGTTGTTTGTTGTAGATCTTGTGACTGATCATTATATAATAATCCATTCATTCATTCAACAAACAAGGACTGGGAGCAAATTCTGTTCCAGAGCTAGGCACTGGGAATGCACAAAAAAGGTTAGGGTACTGCCCTTAAGTTGTAACTGCTGTGTGAGAGGGAGACTTAACGAAGCCAATGATTGAAGCAGAAAACTATATAGTGTGAAAGTTGTGAGAACAGTCTGGGATGTCAGCAAAGGTTTCTCAACAAAGGCATCCCCTGAATGGAGTCTTGAAGGGCAAGCAGGAGTTAGCCAGGGTTTCCTGGGAGAGGATTGGGTATCCCAGGCTTGATGAAAGACCGCCTTGTGTATCGTGGGGTGGTGGGATGGACAGTGGGGGTCAGGTTTGCTCCAGACTAAGTAAAAGGTTTAGGAAGATACAAGGCTTTGTCATCCACTGACTCAGGACTCCTGCATTTCGATCTCAACTCTGTTACTAATGATCTGTGTGATTTTGAACAAGTCACTCAATCTTAGACTCTTAGTTTCCTTATTGGTGACACGGATGGAGTCAAGAGAATTTAAGGCAATACTCAATTGAAGGTGCTTAGCATGGTGTGAGGCACAACCAGAGGCACTCAGTACGTGGGAGGAGACAGACTTACAAAGAACATTGCTGTCGTTTGGACCTTCAGTGTTCTTCAAAGGGCGTTGAAGGCTTAGTGGCCAGCTTGTGTTACTATTGGGAGGCCGTGGAACCTTTAGGAGGCAGGGTCTCGTGGGAGGTCATAGTGAGCCCTGAGGGGCACACTGGGACCTGATCCCTTCCTGTCTCTTTCTGCTTTCTAACTGCTATGAGGTGACAGGCCTCCTCTCCCATGAGCTCCTGCCATGGTGTACTATACTGCCACAGGCCCAAAGCAACACAGTCAAGCACCCATGAACTTGTAAAACCAAGAAACAAAATAAACCCTGCCTTCTTTTAAGTTATTATCTCAGGTATTTTGTTACAACAGCATAAAGTTGAGTAACCCAAACACTATAAAGCAAATTCTGTCTTCCTTTGAAGTCTTATGGAGAAGGGGGATTAACAAGAGAGGTGAAACAAAATGGCCACTGCCTTCTCCACTCTGCTTCATCTGAGAAGTTCACTCCTCCATCTCACAGGGCAGAGAAAAATGCCCACCTGCTGCCCGGAAATGTCCAGAGTAGGGTGAAGCAGTAGAAGAGAAGGAAAGAGTGAGGGACTTAAATAAAGCACAGAAACATGGCGGAAGCATAAAATTGAGATCCAGGACAAGAGGAGCAGGAGATGGGTGTGTGTAGGGGGGTCATGTAGAACGTTTAACTCAGTTCCTGAGTTTTGGGACATATTTTCATGAAGGATCTCCCTAGGTAAGAAAATCAACCCCATTGTTGGGCTCTGTTCTTTGGGTTCTCAGTTGTCCTTGTGCTCCTTTTTTTTTTTTAACCTGGTGGCTTACTATCCCCAGTTTGCAAAACAGAGACACATACAGTGTCCCATGTAAATCTCACAACAAGCCATCATGTGAGGCCACCATGTCAGTTTAGCTGTGCTTCTCACTGGTGCAGATCTGGACTCAGGAAGGCTCTGATGGTGTTGAAGGGAGTGTCATCAACTTCTTGGACTCAGAGCCACTTAAGATCATCTGACACAGCACTTCCAGGAGAAATATCCACAAGCAGCTGTCCTCTGAAGAGAAAATTCCTCTAATCGGACAAGGAAGGCCTGTGCTCGCCCGAGCTGCACAGGGTGAACACCAGGATGGAGAGCCTGGAGCCAACCTTTGACCACAAACATGTGGGCTTGAAAAGCCTGTCTTTACTTGGAAAGATTCAAAGGGGGGCCCATGTCACCTGGTCTCCAGGTGCGTTCTTAGCTCTTACAGATTTCTGTTCAAAGATTTCCCAAAGCATCATTTCAACAGTGAGGAGACTCCCCCATTCATTCCTCTAGACACCTTAGGGAGCAATCTAGCTGCAGAAGCAGGGGACACAGCTGACTTGAGGGCGTAGAGTGGCTGTTCCCATTTCTGTCACTCACACTGTGTGTAATTTTCAGTGTCCAGCACAGCATCTTGAATGATTGTCTCATTTCATCCTCATGGCAAACCTCTGAGATGAAGATATTTTATCTCCACTTACACAAAGGAAACGGGGACCCAGAGAGGCTAAGCGAATTCTGTGATGTCACAGAGAGAGCATGTGACATCGCTAGCACTGGTCTGTGTCTTCCCAGGGATTTAGAACTTGGTCAGAAACTTTGGTTTATTCTCTGATGCTCCCTTAATTTCCTACCTCATGTTCCACCTCTTTTTTGCCCCAGGACATAAGTAATTTTTAAATGCGACACTGACTTTGACTGAGAAGGCAGCTTCTGGCAGGCACCGGGAGGGACTTTTCACGTGGTAAGGTGGGATATTGCTGCTAGACTTTTGTTTGATCACCCAGTTCATCAAAAGCAATTCCAGTCAAAAAGCACATCACATGGAAATAGAAGGCAACCGGTGCACTCCCTTCTTCTCAACTAACCATTTTTAGTAGTTTTGTGGCTACTCTCTGACATCTTTTTCTTAGCATTTCAAAATTTGAGTATTACAAATACAGATGTGTATTCATTTTCCACATGTAGAAACTGTGGAGGAGACGCTGAGTGAGTATCTAATCTCAAACACAGGTCAATGGCAGAGGTGGGATAAAAACTCAGGTCTAAAAACACCTGGCCCATGTTTCAACCTCTCCCACCAGCCTTGGGTCCCAACAGGAGAGCCACATGGATTACTTGCTCTCAGGTGAACTGCTGAGGTGGCTTTCTGCACCCTTTTGCTTGTCTGTTTGAGAGAAGGTTGTAACAACTACACCCTTCTACAACTACAGTGGGGCTCAGAGAATGAATTAAATTAATGTCTGGATGCAGAGGGTGCTGGGCCAGGGGCAGGGGTGACACTACACACAGTCCCCTTGCATGGATTTGTCCACACGACCAGCCTTGGAGAGGTGCTGCTGAAGTTCTAGGGTTTCTCTCCAGCTGACTCATCCCGTGACCTTGAGAAAGCTCTGTCTCTCTGCACCTTTGTTTCACACTCTGCTGTCAAACAGGACTAATCATAGCTTCTACCTTGTTCATCAAAGGGAGAAATTACTAGACAAGCCCTGTAGCACCTCCCTACAGTTCCACTATGGTTTGAGCAGGAGCGATAGGACACCACTAAACACCCTCCACCCTGGGTTAGATCCACAGACCCAGAAATAGCCACAGTGCAAAGATGGAAACGCATTTGAACTGAAATGTGTTCCTCTGAGGAAACAGGGTTTCTTAGATCCTCCCTCGTGCAAAGGTTGACTAAAACACTGTGTCTCTCTGAAATGTCCTCCCCCACTGCCTCTTGTGAAATTGTACCTGTCACTCAAGGCCCTGCTGAAATGCCACATTTCCATGAATCCTGCCTCTTTCTGTCAACTAAACACCACCTTTCTCCTTTGAGCACTTTGTTTAGGCCTCTCTTCACCTTGCATTAAGCCAGGTATCATGGTGGTTTTTAAAATACCAATCTCATTCTTCTGGTGGGTCATCCGGATCCTAAAGGCAAGGGTGACGTTATTTTATAACTCCTTGAGCTGCTAACACAGCAGCTAGTTGCAGTTGCCTAACACTTCATTTGCTGAATGAACAAATAAATGGGTGAAATATTTGTAGAAAAAAAATTAAGTATTGGCGAGAGTCTGGAGAAGATGGGCCCCATAGATGTACCAATGAATTTTGGCTGACCTGTTCGGTTCCCATCCTTTGACTGATCCATTGGTCCATCCATCCATCAGTCCTTTGAACCTCTTCTAGTGCAGGACTGTGCACGTGCTAGGTGCTTTAGCAGTGCACGTGGTGAACCTTCCTGCTCAGGTTTCTGTACAGTTACAGACACTGTGTTTGTGTTGGGATGATTGGGTTTGGGTCTTGGCTCTGACCCTTGCTAACTATGTCATCTTGAACAGGTTGCATAATTATCTCAGTTTCAATTTGTGCATAAAATCAAATTGATAAAGTGGGACAATACAAAACTTTCTGTTCTATCCCACTCCCTGAAGGAGTGGAGGCAAATGTAATAATGAAGGGAAAACATCTTGCCTCTCTGAAGAGCACCCTGGGACTGGTAGAGTGGCTCTAGCAGGAAGAGCTCCTGCCTCACAAGCATTAAGCCCTGAGTTCAAACCTCAGTGCTGCCAAACAAAAAAAAAGAGCACCATAAAATGCTCATGTATGTATGTGCGTGCATATATGTATGTAGCTGTATATTTATATATATATTTTAAAGTGCATCTTAAACACTTAACAAATAATATAAACAGGGCTGTTAGGTACCTTCAAGAGAAAAGCTCAGTAAGTTCAATTTCTGATACACACTTAGGAAACAATATATAGCAATTATTGGTTACAGTCTTTTTGTTTGTTTTTGTTTTTTGCGGTACTGGGATTTGAACTCAGGGCCTATACCTTGAGTCACTCCCCCAGTCCTTTTTTGTGATAGGGTATCAGGAAGTATTTGCTGGGGCTGACTTTGAACCATAATCCTCCTGACCTCTTCCTGCTGAGGATTACAGGCGTGAACCATCATCACCTGGTCATTACAGAGTTTTATAGTAAAAGCTAAAAAATATTTGCAAATACAACATTTTAAATTTTATTACAAAACACCCACTGATAATAGGGTTTTATGACACGACCTTTTCTGGTTATTAGCACTGTGCATGCACGATGCTACACGCTAGTGATCAATGTGTATATTAGACTTTGTGTTGTGGTTTTACTTTTAGGATTACTTCAAATAGACCTTTCCATATTGCCAAATTTCATGATGATGCTATCTATGTATCTATGTATCTATCTATCTATCTGTTTGCCTATCATCTATCTGTCTGTCTATGTGTCTGTCTATCTATCTATCTATCTATCATCTCCAGAATGTCTATTTAACTATTCCCAGTTACTGGTCATTTGAGTAATTGTCAATTCTTCATTATTGCACATGGCCTATTTTCAGTTGCATGCAAATTGCTACCCGCCACCTAACACATTCTTGGCTTGACTCCCTCTACTGTCAGTCGATAAATACCCAAGGAATGCCAACTCGTTTTATTATTAGCCTGTGCAAGATAGAATTAGGAAGGAACTACAAACGTGGTATTTTTAAAAGCAGACTGTGCATTTCCAAGAGGTTTGGGACAACTCCCTTGGGGGACATGGAGGTTTGAACATTGTGCTGCAGCTTTAATCCAGCCGTGGTGGGGGTTCTAGGGCCTTATCCATCTACCAGACCCTTATTGGGAACCTCTGAGAGGCCAGGAACTATGTTGGGTTGAAGAAAAGGTTCATAGTTCTGTGCAGGTCAGGTAGGCGATGCTAGTGTGGGCGGCTAGGGCAGTGAGTTCAGGGCACACCCAATGGCATTCAGGAGCCGCTCCCTCATCCTGGGGGCCCTGGGAAGATGTGCCAGGGAAACTGGGTCCTGAGGACCAGTGAGCAGTAGCCTGGGGATTACAGCGAAGTAGGAGGAAGATTCCAGGCATAAGGAAAAATGTTCCAGGTATAGAAATTCCAAATAAATGCAGCATTTGGGGGAAGAGGGCTATTAGGTTGGGCCTAATGGAAGTATCCAGTCTGAGTTGGGTGTAGTTGGAGAGGAAGGTGAAGGTGTAAGCTACACCCAGATTAGGAAGGGCCTGTAGCCAGAGCAAACAGCTGGGATTTATAGTGCTGCCGGGAGGGGTGCAGACTCTTTGGGAAAACAGTTTGGGGGCTTCTTAAAAAGTAGAACTTCAACTCCACTCCTGTCTAGCCAGCAGAATGAAAATATGTCCATGTGACTTGTATGTGAGTGTACATCGCAGTACTATTTATTAATAGACAAAAACCAGAAACAACTTAAATATCCCTCAGTTAATGAATGAACAAAATGCTTTTTTTTATGGTCCTTTTGAGCCATAAAAAGGAATGAAATTCAGATACATGCTACAACATGAATGAACCTTGACAGTATTGTTGTAAGTGAAAGTAGCCAGTCATAAAAACCTACAGGTAGTGTGATTCCATTTATGTGAAAGTCCAGAAAAAGCTGGTAATGGTGGCACTCAGTGAACTGAGGCAGAAGGATCACAAGTTTGAGGTCAGCCTGGGCTGCACAGTGAGACTGGCCCCCAAAACAAAGCAAACAAATAAAAGAAACCTGGGGTAATAGAGAGGTTAAGATGTTTTTTTGTTGTTTGGTTGTTTGATTTGGCTTGACTTGGCTTTTTCACTTTTCTTTTTTTGCTTCTTAAGAGAGGGCCTCACTACATTGCTCTGGCTGGCGTCAAACTCACTATGTAGCCCACACTAGCCTCAAACTAGCAATCCTCCCGCTTCAGCTTCCTGAGTGCTGGGATTACAGGCATGTGCCACCATGGCCAGCTGAGGTCAGTAGGGTTTTCCCCCTCTGCCCTCTTCCCTCCTAAGATCAGTACGCTTTAAGTAGAAAGTGCCATTATTAGATTTTCTCTGTAGAAAATTTTTCTGGAATCACATGGAGAAAGGTTGAAAGAGGGCAAGGCTAAAAAGGACACTGGTTAGGGGTAGCCACAATAGTAGGAGAGACATATGGCACCCTGAACTGACACTTCAATAATACAGAGAGTAGGGGACACACTAGAGACATATAGAGTAAAACTGACCCAAGTCAGTGGTTGTTGGATGTGGAGGATGGGAAGTGAGGGAGTTGTCTTAGTCCATTTTGTGGTGCTGTAACAAAACACCTGAGACTAGGTAAGTTATAAAGAACAGCGTTTCATTTAGCTCACAGTTCTGGAGGCAGGAAAGTTCAAGATCAAGTAGCTACATCTGGTGAGGGCCCCGCCCTTCATCACAACGTGATGGACGACACCACAGGTGGGAGCATGTGTGAGAATGGTGATTGGCTTGTGTGGAGGAAGCCAAAGCATCAGGGGTAAACTTGATTTATGATAATCAGCTCTTGAAGTTACCAGTCCTGCCTGGAAGACTCAATTCATTCTCCAAAGAGTTGACCCAGGCTCTCAAGAAAAGTGTTAACCCATTCATGAGGTCAGGGCCCCATTGGGAGTGAGATTTCATCATGAGGTTTGTGGGGGATGAACCCTATCCAGACTGTAGCAGAGTCTCCCCCTATTCCTGCTGGCAGCCAGCAGGAGTTTGTCTGAGGCAAAGGCGGAGCTCAGTCCTGGACAGGATGAGCTGAGATGCCTGCGTGACATCTGAGGTTAGTGCTGGTCACATGGTTTTGGAGCAGAGAGAGCTGATCCAGTCATAGTACCTGATGGGTCACTCTATTCTCTTACCCCCTGATGAGGTGGCCACGGTCCCCGGACTGAGGTACTGATACCGATACCGTCGTGCATCCTAACCTTCCCTTGAGCTTCTGAGGGCTCCGTAACTGAGTCTATGAGACAAACTGACAGCAGACAGATTGCCAGGAGAAAATGTGCTCAGCTTTGTTGCATGAGCAGAGGCATTGCATGAGAGATCTAGAGGCTCTTAGCTCTCTTCCTGGGGCAGGGGTCCCAAGTAGGGGAGAGGAGATGGGTCTCAGAAGAGTAGACACAACCTGAGGCACTGTGTCTGAGCCTGGTGTCCCCCTCCATCTGCTCTCCTGTGATGGGAGCCTGCCTCCTCTCTGGGGAGGTCCTTTTGGGGCTCAGAGAAGCCTGTGCCTGCATCCATCACGATCCCCCAGGGCTCTCATCACTGTGGGGTGGCCTGTCCTGAAGTGTGCTTCAATATGACATATGCAAGAGTTGGCTCTAAGCTTTCTTCCATCAAACTCAGACACTTCCATCAAACCCTAACCTGAAATATGGCAGTTGCTATGGTTTGGATGAGTGTCCCCTAAAGGCCTGGTTCCCAAGTGGTGCTATTGGGAGGTGGTGGAACCTTTGGGAGCTCGTGGGAGGTCCTTAGGTAATTGGGGGTGTGGTCTTGAAGGGGATTTTGAGAACTTAGACCTTCCTCCTGCTCTTCCTTCTCCCCCTCCCCCTAACTGAGGTGAGCAGTTGGCTCCACCACAGTCCCCAGCCTTTGCATCCTGCAGAGGCCCAGAGCAATGATGTATCTGATATTGACTGACGTCTCCAAAACTGTGAGCCAAACCAAAAATAACAAAAAAAAATTCTCTTTGTAAGCTAGTTATCTCAGGTATTTCATTATAGTGATGGAGAACTCATTAATGTTCCAATGTTTCTTGGCTCAGGAGCGTGAGGTCAACATCTGCTACTGGCTTGTTGCAACCAGTATTTGTACAACTGCACATTTGTTTTTTAAGTTAAAATTAGGATCTGTGGTCTATCAAGAATTGAATAACAGCACATTAAAAAAAATGCCATTTGAAAGCACAGCTAGTTTTATTAATTTATTTCTTATTGGTGGTATTAGAGTTTGAGCTCAGGGCCTCACACTTGCTAGGCAGGTGCTCTGACTGAGCCACTCCACCAGCCCTTTTTTGTGTTGGATATTTTCAAGATAGGGTATCATGAACTATTTGCCTGGGGCTGTCTTTGAACTGAAATCCTTCTGATGTCTGCTAGTGAGTAGTTAGGATTACAGGTGTGAGCTACTGGCACCAGCATGGCTAGCTTTAAAATGTGGACTGTCTGCCACCACACATATCTCTCTCAACAGTGCAAACCACCAACCCGTCTGGTCCGGTGGACATTCAGACAGACAGACAAACTGGCAGTACTCACTATTTACTTGCGCTGTGCCCTTAGACAGTTCTCTGATTCTCAGATTTCCCACTGGGACACTGAGAGTAACTGTATTTAGCACGTGGTAGAATTCCAGATAAAAATTTTCTAAAGTGCCTGCCAGGGTAGCTCTCAATAAAGATAGCTGTTATTGTTGATATAATTATCTTCAGTTTTTAAAGAGGTTTATATAGCACCATACAGAAAGAGTTCTGATCCTGTCTTTTGCACCAGATCGAAAATCTGTTCTAGCTGCGTAACTCAATCTTGCCTCTTGAAAAATGTTATTTTAGACTAAGTGTATTTCAAATTTCTTCCTTTCATGAGTTGTCTGATTTTAAAAACTGACAGCTCTTTGATCTAATTTGCTGGTGGATTATGCAAGAAATAAATCTTGTACTGAAATCCAAAAGCTAGTCAGTTCTTGCCTCTCTCTGACTCCTCCTTCCCTTTCTTCCTCCTCCTCCCGGTGCCCTGCTCCTTACCTCTGCATGTGGAGAGTGGGGAGTGAGGAGTGGTGATAGGCAGGGCAGTGGGTGTGACTCAGGCCCCGGCCCCGGTGGCATGAATCTTAAAGACCTCTGGTTACTTGTCCTTCCTGGCCCTGTCTGCCTGTTCTGCACTCAGTGACTTCTTTTCTCTCTAGCCAATCCTGACCTTCCTTATGCTTTTCTTCCCTCCAGTGCCTGGTGCTGTCTGGGATTTCCAGTGGACTTTGTGGCTCAGGTGACCCCAAAGGGCAAACTGGGGTCCAGCTGCACAGCTGTAAGGGCAGAGGAGGGTGTGGCCAGGGCTTCCTCCAGCCTGGGGTCTGGAGGCAGGTGGGGGATCTGCTGGTTTGGCAGTATTCCTTGGTGCTTTGTTCAAAAGATGCTTTGGGAGCTAAGCAGCAAGCACTGTGTGCTCATTCTGTGCCCTGGGAGCAAGCACAGAATCTCGGCAAGGGGACTCCTGCCCTGTAACATCAATACGGAACTATTTCCCACGACAGCTTAATCTCCTCTATGCAGTGCCAGCTTTAGGACAACTGCGAAGGCAGCCACATGGCTTCCAGGGAAAGAGGAAGAAATCTGCAGAGATCATCCGCAGAGCTGGTTTCCTCCATACCCACCCTGGTCCTGGTGAGGATGCACTTTCTGTTAACAGCGTGGAAGAATTGGTCACGGGGAACAAGCCGCCTCGACACTCACGGTGGGATTATAAATGCATCTGGAGCTCTTCATGACGTTGATAAACCACCAGAGACCCCGGCTGAGCTGCCGAGTGTCCCTAAATTATTCCTTGTGGCCCTTGAGTTCACATCAGGGGAGGAAAGAGGAGCCCTCACACATCCCTCTCTCTCTGCTGATGGAAACGAAGAATCCAGATAAACTCAAAGTAGAATTAGTCCACAGATGTTGGTTTATTATCATCATTAATTTTGTAGTGCTGGGGATTAAACCTAGGGCCTCTGGTTTGCTAGGCAAATGCCCTGCCCCTGAGGTACATCTCCAGCCCCTGGGTATCCTCTTCTTCTTCCTCCTCCTCCTCCTCTTTTCCTTCTCCTCCTCCTGCTTCTCCTTCTCCTCCTCCTCTTCTTCTTCCTACTACTATTACCTTTGGCAGTACTGGGATTTGAACTCAGGACTTTGTGCTTGCTAGGCAGGCACTGTACCACTTGAGCCATACTCTACCTGCAGCCCTTTGTTTGCTTTAGTTGTGTTTTTAGATAGGGTCTTGTGCTTTTTTGTGGTCTGACCTCAGACCACAATCCTTCTGCCTCTGGCTCTTGAATAGCTGGGATTTTTGATATGACCCACCAAGCCCAGCTTGCTTGCTGAGATGGGATTTTGCTAACTTTTTGCCCAGGCTGGTCTTAAACCATAATCCTGATCTCTGCCTTCTATTTTTTTTTTTTTTTGAGACTGGGTCTTGCTAGATATCCAGGATCATAGAGGCGTGATCCTCCTTGCCTCTACTTCCCTAGTGCTGGGATTACAGGTGTGTACCACCATACCAGCTTCTGCCTCCTAGTTTATCATAGAAATCTTTTTTTCAAATTAATTCCTTTTCATGGCAAGTAGTTGAGATGTGCTGGAGGATAAACAGTGAGTGTGGGAATCCTCCCCTACCTGTCCTGAGTGCTTACTCCTTCTCTGCAGCACTTCTCACCAGAAGTGCTTTCCTGGGTTCTTTGCCTTTCACGAAGTTGTTCTTGCACATGCAAACCTATGCACATGCAAGTGTGTGTACATTTGTACCACGCGTCTGGCCATTTTCATTTAACTGTATTTTGTGAGACCCTTCTTCACACTTGCAGCACACAGTCTTCAGCGTTCCCTAGCTTTCCCTGGGATGCACCTATTTATTTAACTGTGCCACGATTCTGGCCATTTAAGGCAGTTTCTTGCTGGTCAGTTTCCTTTGATTTGCTATTATGAACGACATCACGAATCATATTTTCAGTTATCTTTTTGCACACTTGTGCAATCTTATCTGTAAGGTAAATTTCTCCAAGTGCAATATCTAGGCCAACGGGTATCTGCAATCTAATTTGTGAAAGGCACAGGAACACAAAGGAGAAAAGCTCTCGTGGTCCTTTCCCTGGAGAAGCTCAGAGGACAGAGCATGCCGTGATCAGTAGCCGCTCTAACCAGGTTTTATAGTTCTCATCACTCTTCTGAGTTGGCTGCTAGTTTTATTCCCACGTGATTTTTTTTTTTTGGAGTAATATTCCAAAATAAGTTTTTGGACTGTGGGATTTTTTCCCCCCAGGTTAACAACAAAAATGCAAAACAAAAACCTGAGCTGGATTAGGCCAGGGCAGCACGATGAAGTGCAGGGGATATTTGAGAGCCTTTGGGCCCGGATGCTCATGTGCACATCATATCACTTCATCTTTGTCAAGTTCTACGCCTTCTTATTTTATTGATGCAAGTAAGGAATCTTCCCCAAGTTGTAGCATTAATAAATAATGTAGTCATTTTTTAATTTTATTGGAGACAGGCTCTCTCTATGTAGCTCAGGCTGGCCTCCACCTCACAACCCTCCTGCCTCAATCTCTCCAGTGCTGAGATTACAGGCATGCACTAATGTGCCTGGCTGTCATTTTGGTTTTTTTTTTTTTTTTTATGATAGTGGGGTTTGAACTCAGGACCTCATGGTTGCTGGTACTCTACCACTTGAGCCTCTCCGCCAGCCCATTTTTGTGATTTTTTTTTTTTCAAGATAGGATCTCACAAACTATTTGCCTAGACTGGCTTCGAACTGTGGTCCTCCTGGTCCCTGCCTCACGGGTAGCTAGGATTACAGGTGTGAGCCACCGGCTAGTTTGGTTTTGTAACTGGATCTCCTGAATGGCAAACCAAGAGCCCTTTCTACAGAGCAGCTCTGCCACACCTCAGGAGCATGACTGTCCCGAGGACTCTCAACTCAGCATCCACAAAGCAGGCAGTGCTGAGAGCAGAAGAACAGCTCAAGGTCAGAGAACAATGGGAGGAAGACCTACAACTTGCTCTTGGAAGCTCACTGATGAGTGGGGAAGAGAGGTCTCCACCAGGGTATATGTGAACCGTGCAATAACTCCCATGTTTGCACCACACCTGGCAATGCCCAGGCTCTGAGAAGGGGGCTGCCTTGCATTAAGAAGACTGGCCAGCTGGGTGCCAGTGGCTCACACCTGTAATCCTAGCTACTCAGGAGGCAGAGATCAGGAGGCTCACGGTTCAAAGCCAGACTGGGCAAATGGTTTGTGAGACCCTATCTCAAAAATGCCTACCACAGAAAAGGGCTGGCAGAGGGGCTCAAGTGGTAAGAGCACCTTCCTAGCAAGCATGAGGCCCTGAGCTCAAACCCCAGTACCACCAGGAAAAAAAGAAAAAGAAGACTAGACTAGTTGGCTTAAAGCATGCGAGGTGGTGTGGGAGAGGGTACATGGGAGTGTCAAGCATATGGGCAAGGGCGGGAAAAGCCAGGGTGGACAAGTGACCCTATCTGGGGAAAACCCATCACAGAAAAAGGGCTGGTAGAGTGGCTCAGGCAGAAAGAGTACCTGCCTAAGAAGTGTGAGGCCCTGAGTTCAACCCCTCCCACCTCAGTGCTGACCAAAAATCAAGAAAACTGACATGAGCTAACCTGTATTGTAAAAGATGGGAAAGTCACACAGAGTGGAGGACAAATTAAACCAAGGAGTAGGTAAGGCAAATCAATTTGGGACCACTGTGAAATCTGTGTGAAAGGGTCTGGTGGGCCTAAAACTGAATGAATGGGAATGGACCAAGAGGTGTGGTGGAGTTAGATGGGCACCATGTGAGCTGGTGGCTTTGCTGGAGGAAGGGGAGAAAAATGAGAAGTTTCTAGCCTGGGGTGAGGGGTTAGACCTAATAGGGCAGGAGACACAGGAGGAAAAGCTTTCGGTGAGCGATGATCCGGCGTTCAGCTTTGGGATGGGGAGTTCCAGCTGGGACTCAAACATGGGGTGAAAATCTAGATTGCAGGCAGAGAGGTGACCTTTGGAGAACTCTCTAGAGCTTGTAGCTGAAGCCAAAGGAAGTCATTTGGAACAAGGAGAGAATGAAGCAGAGCCAAGGGGAAGGCTTGATTTTTAGGGAATGATGAGGGAAAGAAACTCGGGAAGAAAACTAGAAACGCAGAGGTAAGGTAAAGGTATGGTGGCCTGAAAACTGAGGGATGAGTTGTCAGTATTGGCACATGGTGGGATATTTGAAAGGATAAGATGAAGACTTTTGAGATCATGGCAACGTTGGAGTGGAAG
Source organism: Castor canadensis (assembly GCF_047511655.1). NCBI lineage: Eukaryota > Metazoa > Chordata > Mammalia > Rodentia > Castoridae > Castor > Castor canadensis. Next base: position 104,750,393 of record NC_133399.1, on the reverse strand, counting down.
TCAGGTGGCACATGGTCCTTTCCTACTGAGAGAGGGTGGGGAGTGGAGGAGACCTGGGGCCATCTAAACTGTCCATCCTCATCACTGTGAATTGCTCAGAGATTGGACCAGACAGAGCTTGCAATTGGGGACATCTGAGACCCAGGCCCACTGCAATTCAATCCTTCCCAGCATTCCTAGCAGGAAGCAGTGGGACAAGGTCCAAAAAACCGAGCGCAAGTGAAGGGGGCTGGGATAGCCCAGCTCTGGAGTCCAGGAATGGGCAGTGAGACTCCTGCACCAAGAGGCCTTTGGGTAAGAAAGCAGACCCCCCCATGGGCAAGGGCCAAAGGTCAGGACTTCAGGCTCTGGGCCCAGGGAAGCTGGTGGAGAAGTCAACTGTTGTGGGTCTGTCCCTAAGTTCATGAGCTCACAAAAGAGCACCAAACCTGGGAAACTGAGGCAGGACAGGTGACATGGGTAAAGCTTCATCTGATGAAGCTCAGTGATGGGGGCAGGGTGTTCAGAGTCAAGCTGGAGAAACTGATGCCCCAGACAATGTGTTCACGCACTCACAGACTTCAGTCAAATTCTCAAAAGCAAGCTATTTTAGCCTCAGTGGCTCAGAATTGCCGCACATTCCAGTAGTCGCCTTCTGTTCACTTTCTCCGTGTCTTCTGTGGTGTTGAGATGGCTGGAGCAGCTTAGGGGATACTGGTGGGGGGATCTGTCTAATCTGGGTTTAGTGAAGTAGGTTTCTCTGGCTTGTGGTCTTTTCCACGACTCCTTAAGCTGTCACTGGCCAGTGGGTACAGCTGGCCAAGGGCAGAGGACCTGCCTGGAGAGCCTGTGTCCCATGTCCAGTCCCAGAAAGCATGAGGAGTGTGGGGAAGAAACAAATGTCGAATACAGAGCCCACATCAAGCCTGTGAAAAACTCTTCGAACTCTGCAGCTCATATATGAAAACAATTTGAAAAGGACTTTTAAAACTAAATGACAGTTGGGAGACGTGGCGTGCACCTTTAATATCAGTACGAGGAGGTTGAGACAGAGGATTGCAAGTTGGAGGCCAGCCTGGGCTACATAGTGAGATCATGTCTCAAACAAAACACGTAATAACAGCTCTAAAAAGCTGTCAATTATAAAACAACAACAACAAATTCCATTTGGCTCATGCCTGTATTCCCAGCAACTCAGGAGAGAAAGATTCTGGTTTGAGACCAGCCCACGCAAAAAAGTTAATTAGACCCCATTTCAACTAACGAGCTGTGTGTGGTAGTTCCAACTGTAATACCGGCTACTGAGAGGCATAGGTAGGAGAATTGTGGTAGAAGGCCAGCTCAGGGAAAAAAACATAAGACCCTATCTAAAAAATAACTAAAGCAGAAAGGGCTGGAGATATGGCTCAACTGGTAGAGTACATGCCTACCAAGCTTGAGGCTCTGAGTTCAAAACCCTGATATCCCCAGCCCCATCTCAAACAACAAGAATCCTCCCTCTCAAATTTCATATTTGGGAAACCGTGTTAGAGAAAAGACATTTTTCTATTCTGTGTATGTTACTTTACAAAGACATTGTCACAGCAAGCCAAAATGAGGTAAAAAATACAGAAAAAATGTACCATTGAGGCTGTTAGGAAGCAAATTGCTATAAACATTTAATTACCTTTTCTAGACTTTTGGGCCAGCTTTTCTGGATTTATCAGCTCTGAGATGAATCAACTTGGGTTGTAACACACTTGTGCATGGAAGCAATGCTAGGAATCTCTCTGTATAGCTATCCTTATCTCAACTAGCAAAAACGCTTTGTCTTTCTTATTATTGCTTATACTTTCTCTCCAACAAAATTAGAGATAAGGGCAGAACAGGTTCTGCCTGAAAGCGAGGGGGTTGGGGGGAAAAGGGCAGGGGCGGGAGGGGGAAGAAATGACCCAAATAATGTATGCACATGTGAATAAATGAATTAAAAAATAGCTATTTGTGCCAGGGACTGTGGCTCACACCTGTAATCCTAGCTACTCAGGAGGCAGAGATCAGAAGGATCATGGTTCAAAACCAGTCTGGACAAATAGTTTTTTGAGGTCCTATCTAAAAAAAAAAAGGGCTGGCGGTGTGTAACTTGGTGGAATGGCTCAAGGTGTAGGCCCTGAATTCAAATCCCAGTACAACTATTCGTTGTGATTTATTTTCTCATTTTTGTTTATTATTCACTTTCATACCGAATCTGAAATTTTGTATATTTTCTCTGAAAGTGGACTCCTCAAATTGTTGAAGCTTCAGATTCCATAAACCTGCCCCTCTGAAATCATTCGTTGCTTATTGGATTATTTACTGAAAGGCACCTCTGGGATCATGATTGTCACTGGCTGGGGACAGACCTGTGAGCACTAACAGGGGCACAGATGTTCAACCCGTGGGCTCCGCCTGCTGTGGGGTGAGAGGAGCTGGCCTGTTGTTCATCCTGCGCAGGAACGAAGCACTGAGAAGGAACTCTGAACACTATAATAGGCTGCAGTTTTGGAGTCAAGGTTTATTTGTCCAACTACACAATAAATATTTGCTGATTTGCAGAAAGATGGTGTGTAAAAACAGCTTCTGCTGGAAAGGAATGCACTGTTTGTACCTAGGGGAAGCTGGTGACCCTCGGACACATCACCATGTTTTAAGCTCCTGGTCCTCCTTTCTTATTATGCAGTCCCTTCTCCTCTAATTAACTGGCTTGTCCTAGTGCAAAAGGTGGATCCAGAGAGATTGATTACCTGATATGCTCCTGCATCAGACATTCGCTGAGGATCTCCCAGAGCCAGCAGGTCAGCAAAGCAGCCTGAGTGTGCACATCCCTTCCATCAGTTCATTCAGTCATTCAACATCCACTATGCCCACCTTAGCAAGAAGTGCGTCTTCTCTATCTGGAGGCATCTCTGGTCTAAGAGCACCCAGCACCTGCTCAGTCCTAAAGTCTAAGCGAGTCCTGGTCTTGCCAGGCAAAGACGAGGGTAGCTGATTCCATCTGCCTGGCTTCCTTACAGCCCCGCAAGGCCCTTGTGCCGAGAGGGGTCGGCTCTGGAGGTCTTTCATAGCATGACAGCTGCTCTCCCAGGAACCAGTGTGAGATCACATGTGCCCGGCCTCGTCCTGCCTGGATCCACTCCCTTGTGTCTTTCAGCATGGTTGTCACACCTGAGTCATTGGTTGAGCAGGGAGGGCTGCTGTAAGTTGTCAGGTATGGGTGCTTTCATGCATGGAATGGTCTATAAATGAAAAGAACAAATTACTAGGAAATAAAATGATAGCAGGTAATGACTCCAGATTTGGTAGTCAGGGGAGACCTCCCTGAGGAAGTGGCATGTGAAGTAACCTCTGACTTGAAGGGAAGTTTAAGAATGGCTGAGGTTGTGGCTCAAGTGGCAGAGGGTATGCATGGCAAGTGCAAGGTCCTGAGTTCAATCCCCAGTACCATAAGCAAACCGCAAGTTACAAGAATGGCACAAAACTCCAGTGTATCCTTCACCCAGATTCAACAACTTTTAACATTTTGCAACTTTTGTTTCCTTTTTTACCTCTCATCTTCTCTGTGTGTACATAAACACAGGCATATTACTTTAGAAAGAATTAAAAAGTAAGCTGGGAGTAGTGGTGTACACCTGTAATCCCAGCACCAGTTGGGGCTACATAGAGAGAACCCCCCATCTCAAAAAATAAAAATTAACTCTAAAAATAGTAATAGTAGTTACTAGCATATCTTAGACTCTTCACAGGATAACGCATGAGGTCAAGAGAGGAGAGTGAGGACCATGGGGAGAAAAGTGATAAGCAATGGTGTGCAGTCTTTGGGGAGGGCAAGGAGGAGGGACCGCAGGCTCGGGTGAAGGCATCGGGTTTTGGGGGAGAAGTACTATTTCTTCCTGGCAAGAGAAGTGAGCAGAGATGGATGTGGTGACAGCGGTGTATAGGGATTTAGTAGTGAGAAAGTGTGCACAAGTCTGGTCTGGTGGCTTCTATGTTATGTTAGGATAAAGCAAATCCATTGGTTGAGAGGTGGAAGAAGGGAAGATGTAGTTTTTGTGATGAGTAAGAGAAAAGTCACACTAGAAAAACATCATTCTGAGTGAGGTTAGCCTGGCCCAAAAGACCAAAAATCGTATGTTCTCCCTCATATGTGGACATTAGATCAAGGGCAAACACAACAAGGGGATTGGACTATGAGCACATGATAAAAGCGAGAGCACACAAGGGAGGGATGAGGATAGGTAAGACACCTAAAAAACTAGCTAGCATTTGTTGCCCTTAACGCAGATACCTTGAAAGCAACTGAGGCCAATAGGAAAAGGGGACCAGGAACTAGAGTAAAGGTTAGATCAAAAAGAATTAACCTAGAAGGTAACACACACGCACAGGAAATCAATGTGAGTCAATGCCCTGTATAGCTATCCTTATCTTAACCAGCAAAAACCCTTGTTCCTTCCTATTATTGCTTATACTCTCTCTTCAACAAAATTAGAAATAAGGGCAAAATAGTTTCTGCCAGGTATTGAGGGGTAAGGGTGGAGTAAGGGAGGGAGCGGGGTGAGAGAGGGGGAGGTAAAGGGAGGGAGCAGGTGAAAGGGGGGAGAAATGACCCAAGCCTTGTATGCACATATGAATAAAATAAAAAAAAAAAAAAAAAAGAAAAGTATGATGACCTTGTTGTGTGGCCTTGACCCCCATATGATATCGGTGGCCAAGCATCCAAAAGGCCACTCATCTGTGAACTTGGGCCTGAGGCTCCATCCAGGGTTGGCACATCACAGTGGAAGTCAGTATGGGGGAGGGGAGAGGATTTCAGAGGAAATGATGAACCATGGTGCCTGAGCGGGTGCCACCTTCACACCTATACTTCTGCGATGTGACCACCTGGCGTCCTGAACCAGTGTTTGGAGGCCAGTACAGCACGGCCTGGTGTGGCAACTCCCTTGTGAATTTATGCTCTGGGGAAGAGACGTCCCTGACCATAGAAGAAGACAGGAGCGATTTCTCTCCTTTTTGAAGGAGTTTGTGTTTATATTTGGATTAATAATACTACGATCCCACTTTTTATAAGCATGTACTTTTTATGTTTTTCTTAAAAGAGCTTGGAATATTCCCCCAAAAGTGACACTGCACATTTTCATCTACTAATGAGGGAAGAATGTGAACTGATCACTGCAAAGTGGAGAAACTTGGCCTCGAGGTGCTTGGCTCAGTACTCCGAGCACAGCCATTACAGACACGGGAAAGAACCTGTTCGCCAGCTCGTGTTGGCACGGAGAAGGATTCAGAGCACTTCAATCAAGCAGATGCAGAGCCCACGTTCTGCTCCCGAAGATGCACGTGGACCGTGTTCATTAAGACTGGCAAAGCTCTCAGAGCTGGGAATGATTGCGGTGGGGGCGTGAGAGACGAGATAATTTTAGTTCAGTTTTGGAAAGCAGCTCATCCCACCTTGTGAGAGGCTGAATCCATTGTCAGCTTGGGGCTTTCTGGGTGGGAAGTTTCTCGAACACCATGTCAGCTCAGTCTCCATGTCTTGCCTGGGCAGCCCCTCTTTCTGCTTTGTCCTCTTTTCTCTCCATTGTGCAAATTCTACCCAGCTCCTCCTTCAAGATACTCTCTTCCAAAAAGATTTTTTTTTTCCTGAAACTTCGCCATAGTTGTCTCCCCTTAGAAGTGTGACACTTACCCTCTATGCTTATATTGAAGAACAAACTTCACTCTTCCTGCAGTGTGGGGGGGAGGTGGGGCCCAACCACTGTTAGCCTAAGAAATGTTTAACAAACAATTCTTATTCAGAAAAAAGGAAAAGAAGAAAAGCTTTGGTTTGTAGGGTTTGCCAATTCCATGGTGTGAATTCTCCTGCCTATGTGACAACACTGGACAGTTGGCAAGGGGTGTGAATGGCTGGCTCTTGTGAGCCAGTGTGAGCTACACTCATGTACCCATGGTGGATTAGAGGCAGACCATGGGCCTCCTGGGATGCTCTTAGCCGGCCTCACCTCTTGGATACTCCTATTGCCTTCTCTACCTCAGCTGCCATCACTGACTCCCTGGGGAGCTGTGTTAGCAACTGAGATTGAAGAGAGCCTATGATGGTTTATCTCAACTGGACTGAGAGATGCCTGGAAGGTCAGTGAAGCACACTGCGGGTGTGTCTGTGATGAGACTTCTGGAAATGGTTGGCAATGAGACAGCAACCGAGGGGGAAGACAACCCTGAGTGTCAGCAGCAACATCCAGTAGGCTGGGAACCCAAATGGGACAACAGCAGAGGAAGGAGGAAGCCGGCCTGCACAGACCCTCTTTCTGCTCTTCACCCTCACGAGGTGAACAGCTCTTTGTGCCACACTCCACTGCCCTGACGTTCTGCCTCGTCGTAAGTCGTAACGATGGAGTCAGGACCTGAATCAACTTCTGAAACCATGAGCCAAGCAAGTCCTCCTCCTTTTGAACTGTTACCCTTAGGTATTCTGTCACAGTGACAAAAAAATGACTAATCCAGGTGCCTACCCTGACATTAAAACTGACATTTAGCATGTGTTCCTTAACCCTGACTCAGTTCTAGTTGTTTTGTGCACTTAAAGATTTCTCATGCAACGTATTGTTTCTTCATCAGATTCATTGGGTTTTTTGGGTCTGTCTCCCAAATAAAATAATAGTGCAGGAGAAAAAGGATTTTTTTTTCACTGTCTTAATTTTGTGTCCAATTCTACTTTTGGTGGAACTCAGGGTCTTGCACTTGCTAGGCAGGCACTCTGCCACTTGAGCCACTCTGTCAAACCCCAAATCCTTTGAGCTGTGTATGTGCTTAATAAATATTTATTGACTAAACGGTGAAGGAAACACTATGTCTATGACCCTCACCTCCCGCCAAGCACCTAGGATGGCACGGATTGCTCAGAATAAATAAATCCTGTTGATCGATTAACTTCTAAGAGACTAAAGACAGAGTCATTGACGGCTAAAGTGGAAACAGTTTCCATGAGGCCCTAAAAGTGTTCTTACCAAACAAGTGCACGATTCATGGCTCTTCTGTAGGGGAACCCAGTGCCTTCTCAGCAATGAGAGCCTGGAGAACAGTTCTCACGCACCGTGCGATTAAAGCGTTATCTGAAGCCCTCCTCTCGGATTGGGAGAGAGAATTCATTAAGGTCTCATCAATTTAAATTTGTTTTCCGGAAGCAAAAATCAATCTGTCATCCTTAAGAGCTTCCACAGTAGACTGTTCTGCAGAATCTGCTCGGTGCTGAGCTCATTAGCTGTAGTCACTGGGGATTCTGACTTTGTTTTATGCACAGACCAGCAGAGTGTCTGAGGATAGGCCTGGCTTGAGAGCAGGAGGGCTGCATGTCGTTTAGGTGAGAGGTACGGTGGATGAGGGACAGTGTGGAGTGAGTGGGTTTTGCATTAGGTTTTATACTTACTCTGATGCATCATTTATTAAAGTCACCTATTCACTTAGTGCTTCCATATGCCTGGGTGGGAAAAAAATATATGCCTGGTTTTCCTCTGAGCTCATGCCTATATTCCTGCCTACTTGGAAGGTTAGGACTGGGAGCATCGAGGTTCAAGATTAGTCTAGGCAAATAGTTTGCAAGACCCCCATCTCCAAAATAACCAGAACAAAATGGACGGGAAGCATGGCTCAAGTGTACAGCACTGCTTTGCCAGCGCTATGGAGATTCTTACATTTTCACTCTTTCTGGAGTGAGGTACCTTGTTATATACCTTTCCATGGTATTTCCATGGTATTCCATTTAAGAAATGGAATCTATTCCCCCCTTTTTGAATCTAGATTTGCCTTATGACCTTCTTAAGCAAGAGAACAAAATGGGAGCGAGTTCAAACCCCAGTCCCACTTAAAAAAAAAAATTATCCTGGTTTTAGAGATGAGCAAACTGAGGCTCATACTGAGGCCTAAAGTACTTATAATTCATCAGCTATTGCTATTTAATATCTACACCAGAAGTTACAGGCTTAACCAACAGGCACGTATTTACTTTGTGATTAGTTTATCATGGTGTAACTGGACTCTCTCTCTCTCTCATTTTTCCCCTCCAGTGAGCGCAGAACCTTGTACAGGCCAGGTAAAAGTGCTCTGCCACTGAGAACCGCCCCAACCCTATAAGTGGCTTCCCTTTGTGTCCTCAGTCAGCTGCAGAGTTCTGGCTATTGGCTGGGCAAATGGGGCCACCACAGGGCTGTGTGTTTCCCACCATGGCGCAGGTTAGCCCAGGCTTTTTTCGTGTGGAGCGGCAGGGTTTCAGCAGAGTTTAGACTCAGAACTGCTGCCCAGTCATTCTCACTTCATTCTCTTGCTTAAGAAGGCCTAGATTCAAAAAGGGGAGGGGGCATAGATTCCATCTCTTTGGGAAGCAGCTGGAAAGATGCTTAACAAGGTACCTCACTCCAGAAAGAGGTGAGAATGTAAGAATCGCCATTGTACTTGACAGGTGACATCTTTGCTGGTTATCCTGTCTGGTGCTGGACCCCCATTTTCTGAATTTCTAATCTATTTATGGCTTTGACATCCTGGTAATTGGTTGTGCTTGAATTCTACAGGAATCGATACACTGCTGGTCACCATCTCAGCCTTGGTCCACACTGAAGACTGCCCTTTTAAAAGTTTCTGACCCCTCCATCTCCCTGCTGGCCACTAGCTTGCTTCTTAGTCACTATATTGCTATTTCTAAAAATAGTGGAGTTATGCAGAGGGGCCGTGGCTACAGAGAGCTGGCGATCGGCTTATATTGTTCTCAGGTTTCCAGGTTCTTGGCGTGAGTCCCTGAGAAGCGGTAGTCACCCCAGTTCAGCTGTGTAGGGCTGACTTAGGACACCCTACAGAAGAAGAAAAGGCAATTTCTGAATGCCGGTAAAGAGAAATTTTAGAATAAATGAGTTAATTGTTTTTTCTATTGTATAAAGCTTGAGCTATGGAGGCTGAACTGGATTTGAATTCACAATTTACCTACTGTGTATCCTTGGGCAAGGGTTGCAGTCCATTTTGTGTTACTGTAACAAAGCTTTGTAGGCTGGGTACTTTATAAAGAAAAAAGCATTTGGCTAACAATTTTGATGGCTGAAAAGTTCAAACAGCATGGCTTCTGCATGTGATGAGGGTCCCCAGCCTGCATCATAACGTGCGGAAATAGAGAGGGAGATGGCTGTGTGCAGAAGGGCATAGACAGAATATGGAGTGGTCTCACTTCATAACAACCCACTCTCATAAGAACTAACCCAATTCTTTAAGAATCACATTAGTCCCTTCTGAGGGTGACCCCCCAGGACCTAATCATCTTCCAGTAGGTATCAAGATCTACCATCTCTCAACAGTATGATTTTAAAGACCAAGCTGCCAGCACACAAACTTCAGGAGACACTCAAAGCATATGAGCAAATTCCTTGAGACTGAATTTCTCCATCAACCAAGAGGGGACAATAATATGCATCTCCATACTTGTCAAGAGGAAATGAAACAAATATACATAACACGCCTGACACCTGGTGAATGTTTAAAGTGACTTAATTGCTTTTCTCTCAAGTTGTTGTGCTTGCCTTCATGGAAATCCCCAAGTCCCTACCTTTCTCATCGTAAATGCTCCGATGCTTGTAACTCAGAGGAGGGGAAGTTCTTGTTGGGGGTTTCTGCATGCAGTGACATACAGTGTTAGGACTGGGAAGTAATATGCCACTCTAGGAATTCTCTGTGCAACTCTCACAGATCTAAAGGGTGGGGGAAACTGAGGCCTTTACTTAGGAAATAAGGCCACACTCAAGGAGACAGCGCCTGCTCAGACAATGTGTCCCGGATGACCAGTTCCAGGCTCTCAGAGCTCATCTAGGTGATTGGTAACCTACTGACCCAGGGGCTCTGAGATTCGTGAGTCCCTGTCAGCTAAGCCTTGGGTGTCCCCAGTAGAACTGAGAGCAGGGGAAGGAGGGAAAAAGGAGAGAGAGCCTGAGGCAAGAGGGAGGAGAAACCAAGAACTCATGAAAAAGAGTTGGAGTTGATGCTAGTAATTGGATGAAGATTAGCCTAAAACTACATCCATACACATTAATATTGTGTATGTCACCGTACTAAAGATGTCACCGTACAAAATGAACTGCAACCTAACTTGATGTATAGACAGACTGTAATCTAGTTAGTAGCAATTGCTGAGCCTCAGCCAATCACAAGTGACAAACTGATCAAGCCCTGTTCAAGTAAGATGGACAAGAGCTGAAATCAATGAGCTGTCTCTGTATCTCCTTCCAATTTTCTATAGGTCACTTCCTGTTCTCTGGCTATAAATCTAACCTGCCCATGTGGTGGGCTGGGGCATTCTGAACCATTTTTGGTCCAGGCTGCTGCTTGCTTCTAGAATAGCAAATAAGTCAGTTAAGAATTCCAAATCTAGACTTGTAACTTTGTCTTTTAACCGTAGCATGTGGTGATTTATAGTGTACAAACACACTTTTCATACACATTAGGGGAGTTAATTTCCCCTACTTTTTAGATGAGGAAATGGATACTCAAAATGTTTAAGTGGCTTTGCCAAGATCACACAGCAAGTCAATGGCAAAGACGTGACTTCAACTCAACTCTCCCAGTTTCCTGCACATTTGTAGTTATGGGGATGTTGGAAAAGGGTCACCCACATTGCCATGAGTCACTAACATGTCACAGGCCACTTAGGATAAAGGGATGTCACTTGTTTTTCATATGCACTTAATAGTTATTTAGTGGCCTTTATGCTCTAAAGGAGGAAGGAAAATAAATAAGCAGATGTAAACCATGTGATAATTGTAAATTTGCAAAGTTTGCATGGTTCTAGGAGACCAAGTTGGGGACAAATATGTAATCTGTTCTGGGGGTGTAGATGAACTTCCTGGAAGCAGTGTTGTCCAATGGAAAGCTAAAGGACAAGCAAGTGATGGTTGTCCAGGTGAGCAGGTTCAGAAGAATGCACTGGACACTGAGCTTCAGAAAGCGTAGTTTCTAGAAACTGAAAGTAATGGGAGGCTGGAAGTTGGCTGCAGAGGAAAGCCAAGTTTACAGCCTAAATGGCTTTGCAATCCAATTAGATCCTTGGACCTCAGCCCAGGGGCAAAGCAGGGCCCTGGGGAAATCACACGATTAGATTCGATTTGCAGTTGGACAATCACTCCTCCTGCAGTGTGAAGAATGGACTGGTTCAGGCAGGGCTCAAAGCCGAGAGACCAGGTAGAGGCTTTGCAGTAAGGCAGCGGAGGGATGTGTTCTGATGAACTCGGGCTGCAAAAGTGGAGTACCACACGCTGGGTATCTTATAGACAACAGAAATTCAGTCTGCACACTTCTAGAGCCTGGGAAGTCCAAGATCAAGGCAATGTCAGACTTGGTACCTGGTGAGGGCCCACTTCTTGGTGTATTTATATCTTAAGACAGCATCTTCTTGCTGTGTTCTTTCATGGCAGAAAAAGAGCAGCAGAGACCTGGAGACTCCATCAAGGGCGTCAATCTCTTTCATGACACTCCTTCCCATCCATGCACACCTAATTACCTTCCAAAGGCCCTTCTAGGCAGGCTAGAATTAGGAAAACTTCAGGGCTCATTAAAAAAATACATGACTTAATATTATACGTGCATGTAGGTTGCCCAGGTTCTGGCTCAGGGACCACCTTCTCCTGGTCCAGGCACCATGCCCTTCCCCCCTCACTGATTACTGGATGGGAATCACCTGGTTCCTCCCTTCCCATAGGTTAGCATAAGTTTTAAAAGCACCTGGAGAAAAAAAACGCAGCTCTCTCTGCCTGCAGATTCCACCTGTGCTCACCATGCTCTTTTTTTGTATTTCCCTTCCCTAACTTTAAATAAACTCCACTTACACCCATGTGTCCTGCCATGGATTCTTTCCCACTGGACACTAGACTTTGGGAGTCTTCTGATCATAGACTGCACTGGTGCTCTTAACACTTTCTTCTAGTTTCTTTGGGGGACACAACATTCAGTTCATAACAAAACACATTCTGGATGGAACTAGGGATGGAAAGAAGTGAACTGATTGCAGAGAGGCTAGTTAGGCAAAACAACTGGAGCTCACTGATTGCTTGGATAAGAGGTAGGGAAACCCCTCACAGAGGTTCTGTTTGCTGAGGTGGAAGTGCTGGAGGGGGATCGGGTTTGTCAAAGTGATTCGGAGAGACCCAGGGAGACGAGTTAAGCTGGGATGTGTAGTGATACTAAATACTATTTTCTGCACACTTCCTGTGGGCATGTGCTATGTGGTCATTTTCTCAGTTCATCCTCACTGTAAGAACTCACAGCTAGGGAGCCCTAGTGCCATCTGTCAGGTGCTGTACCAAGAACTTTACGTGAATGGACATTCGCACCTAGTTACCTTATGAGTTGGGCTCTGTCATCATCTCCCATTTAACAGATAAGGAGAGCTGTCGTGGTGCAGGCTGTAATCCCTGCTGCTCAGGAGGCAGAGGCAGAAGGATTGTGAGTTCAAGGCCAGCCCAGGTAAAGATCGTAAGACCCTATCTCAAAAACAATGTTTTTAAAAAATTTTATTAGCATATTATAGTTGTACAGGGGAATACATTGTCACATTTACATATGTGCTTACAATATATCTTAGTTGGATTTACTCCTTCCATTGTTCTCCCTCTTTCCCCTCCCCCCTTCTTAGAACAATTTCAATAGGTTTCATTCTTCTGTTTTCATATATGAACACAAAATACATCCACCATATTCTCCCTCATTCACTCTGTCTTTATGCTCACCCCCTCCCACTAGAACCTGCCCCCAGAAAAGACCTATTTTAACCTTTTGCCCTTCGTTTTTTTAAAAAAGGTGTATATTGATAGTCTAAGGTGGTTTGGCCTTGGTACTTCAGGCCTGTATACATGGTGCTTTAATCAGATTACCCCCACCCCATTACCCATTCTCTACTACCATTCTCCCCTACTTTTCAACAGCTCACAGCACAGTGCATTATTTTATACGCATATATAAATGGGCTGATTCAATATTGTTCACCCTCTAACATTTTCTTTACCTCTCCCGCCTCCTGTAGTCCCTTCAGATGCACTCACTAATACAATTGTGTTCTCTCTCACTATATATGTATGTATGAGTATATATACGTATGTATATATGATCATATATGTATCTAGATATATTTAAATTATAGGTCTAGCTTCCACATATGAGGGAAAGCATGCAACCTTTGACTTTTTGAGCCTGGCTTACTACACTTAAAGTGAAGTTTTCTCCAATTCCATCCATTTACCTGAAAATACCATAATTTTGTTCTTCTTTATGGCTGAGTAAAACTTCATGCATATCTATTCCACATTTTCTTAATCCATTCATCATGGGGCATCAGGGGTGCTTCCAAAGCTTGGCTATTGTGAGTAGTGCTGCAATAAACATGGGCGTGCATGTAGCTCTATTGTATTCTGGAGTACACTCTTTTGGATATACACCCAGGAGTGATATCTCTGGATCATAAGGTGGTTCTATTTTTATGGGTTTTTTTTTTTTGTGGTTCTGGAGCTTGAACTCGGGGTCTTCACCTTGAGCCACTCTTCCAGCCCTTTTTGTGACGGGTATTTTCAAGATAGGGTCTCATGAACTATTTGCTGATGATGGCTTTGAACTGAGATCCTCCTGATCTCTGCCTCCTGAGTAGCTTGGATTACAGGCGTGAGCCACCGGGCACCTGGTTCTATTTTTAGTTTCTTGAGGGACCTTCATACTGCTTCCCATAGCGGTTGCACTAATTTATATTCCCATCAACAGGGTAGAAGTGTTCTTTTTGTTTTGCTTTTTTTTTTTTTCTATTTTTTCCTTTTTTTTTTTCTAGAAGTGTTCTTATTCTCACACCCTCACCAGTGTTTGGTGTTGCTTGTGTTAATGATGGCAGCCATTCTGACTGAGGTGAGGTGGAATCTCAGTGTAGTTTTGATTTGCATTTCCTTTATGGCCAAAGATGTTGAGCATTTCTTCATATGTTTATTTGCTGTTTGTATTTCTTCTTTTGAGAATTTGTTTAGTTATTTGCCTATTTATTTAGTGGGTCATTGATTGTTTGAGAGGTTAGTTTTTCAAGCTCCCTGTAGATTCTGGTTATTAATCCCTTATCAGATGTATAGCTGGCAAAGATGTTCTCCCATTCTGCAAGCTGTCTCTTCAGTCTTGTGACTATTTCCTTTGCTGTGCAGACACTTTTTAGTTTCATCCTATTTGTCAATCTTTTCTCTTAATTTCTGAGCTATTGGATTTCCAATATAAAGTTATTACCCATGCCTATGTGGGCCAGTGTGTCCTGTATTATTTTCTGAAATAATCTCACTGTTTCAGATCTTACATTAAGATTTCAAAAACAAAATTTTTTAAAAAGGAAGAGGACTGGAGATGTGGCTCAAATGGTAGAGCACTTGCCTAGCATGGTCAAGGCTCTGAGCTCAATCCTCGGTGCTGAGACAAATAAATAAATAAATAAATAATAAAACAGATACAGAGGCCGAGTTCAAAGACAATGTCATCCATCAAAGCTTTGCAGGAACTAAGTGACACGGCCAGAACTGGAATGAAATATTTTCACTTACTCTATGCCCTCCAAGCTGAGCATTAGGGGCTCATGGGATGTCAAAGTTTGAAGGTCCTGCAGGCATGGACCTGTGATCACTCATCTCCTACATGCTGTTTAAAGCCATAGAGTGGATGGACTGTGTCCAGGAAGGGGAAACAGGCTGCCGAGGAACCCCAATATCCACAGCCAGTGGAAAAGGAGCCCATGGCAGTGAAGGTTGCAAGATGTGAAGCCATGGAAACCTAGGGAGGAGAGCTTTGTGGGGGTGAGGTGAGGGGGAGGAGGGGAAGAGTGACCCCCGTGTGTCAATGCTGCACTTTCCTTAAAGATGAGGAAGCAGGAAGAAGGTGGCTTCAGCACCTTGGCATGACATCAGCAGGAGCCATTTTACTGGAGTACTGAGTAGGTGCTAGAAATGAATGAAGGTAAAGAATGGGAGTGAGTGCAGACCTTTCTGACTCCCCCAAACATCTTAAGCACAAAGAGAAATGCGTGCTACCCTGAGGACAATGTGGGTGGAGTGGAGGCTTTTTCTTTAAGAAATGCTGGAGGGAAGGAGTCAGATAGGGAGGCAGAAGACCCTGGAAACAGAGTAGAGCTCAGGGGTGGGGTGGGGGGGACAGATGAGAGAGGGGATGAGAGGATCCAGAGTTCAGACTAATTTTTGTTTTTCTTTTCCTTTTTTTGGCAGCACTGGGGTTTAAACTCAGGACTTAGTGCTTGCTAGGGAGGAGTTTTTCAAGACAGGGTCTCACGCACTATTTGCCTGGGTTGGCTTCGAACCACGATCCTCCTGATCTCCTGAGTAGCTAGGATTACAGGCATGAACCACCGGCATCCAGCTGGTTTGGAGGTTTCTAAGAAGACAGTGCTAACACCAGCAGAGTGGGGACTTAGTTAAGACACCACAGTGATGAGAGCAGTAGAGCAAGAGACAGGGCCATGTATGAAGCTTTCAGGAGGCAGGAGAACCAGAGGCATTGTCCGAGGCCTGAGGAATGAGGACCCCAGGATCAACGTGATTATGGTCTTCAAGAGAATGGGTAACACTTGAAATGACCACTGTGGGGACTTGGCAACAAGGAACATGTGCTGGTCACGGGTCTGTGTAGCAGCACCTACTGGCTCACATATGTGATAATCTCTATCAGTTCTTGTAAAGGGAGCAATGACAGTGGTGACTCCATTTTGGATGAGCAAGACACTTTAGAAGCAGACATGTAAGGGGACATGGGAAACAACAAGCTTCTTAGAGGAATGACCAGTCCCTTACCAAAACAACAAAATGCAGCTGCACAATGCGTTCAGTGGGTCCAAGGCCCAGATGAGTTGAGCAGATTTTCCAGGCCAGGATGAGCTGACCAGGCCTTCTTGGAATGCTCAGTTCCATAAGGAGAGAGATGGACAAGTGGCCGAGTTTAATGAGAAGCTGACTCAGTGCCAACCAATCACAAATACAGCTTCAAGGTAGAATAGTTGGCCCTAAGCCAGGCAGAGCCCTATGTCACTCCTAGACTTAGCTGTACCACGGCCTCGCTCTTTTCTCTAAGACCTCCTGTGTTGGGAGCTTTGCTATCCTTTCAATAAACTTTGCACTTGCTTTACTCTAAACTCCTGGTCCAGTGTCTTCATTCATCAACTTTGCCAGGACGTGACCTCAAGATCAACAATCCAGTATCACTCTCACTGTGTGATGGAGCCCAGGTGGATGGTTGGTTGAAACCAAAGCTTTTTTCCTGTCTCAGGGACAATAAAAAGTTGACAAAGGAGAAACAGTTTGGGCAAGAGAGGTCCAGATTGTAAGCAGAGGGAAGTGAACATGGCAAGGGGTTAGTAGAGATAAATTAGTAATTTTGAGGGATTAAAAATCTCAGTGAATCTAAGAACAGGTGTAATTGGAATAATCAGGAAAAAAAGCACCATGGTAGCTGGGAACATGTCTATCCACCAATTCTTTGGCACTCCCTTGCAAGGTGGAATCTAATTCCCCTGTCATTGAATGCAGGCTGGAGTCAAGGCTTCCCTCCCAACAGAAAAAAAGCAGAGAACCCACGGGATGAAAGGCATCTTTTCTTTCTTGGACCACTTGCTCTTCTGTGTCTTGAAGACATTCGAGATTCCCTGTGGAGAAGTCCTCAGAGTGAGGACCTGAGGTTGTGACTTCAGCTGTACTACAGCCTAGCTCTTTTCCCTTCACCCCTCCCGTCCATGTGGGAGCTTTGCTATCCTTTCAATAAATTTTGCACTTGCTTTACTCTTAACTTCTGGTCCAGCATCCTCAATCATTGACTCTGCCAGGACACGAACTCAGGCTCAACAATTCAGTATCACTCTCACGGTGTGATGGAGCCCAGCAACCAGCACAATCTGTCCAGCACTGGAGACGTGTTGACTGCAGCTTCCCTAGAGATGGACAGAAACACCCAGTTAAGAGGTTCTTGGAGTTAACCTAGAAGGTAACACCCACGCACAGGAAATCAATGTGAGTCAGTGCCCTGTATAGCTATCCTTATCTCAACCAGCAAAAACCCTTGTTCCTTCCTATTATGGCTTATACTCTCTCTACAACAAAATTAGAGATAAGGGCAAAATAGTTTCTGCTGGGTATTGGGGGGGGAGAGGGAGGGGGCAGAGTGGGTGGTAAGGGAGGGGGTGGGGGCAGTGGAGAGAAATGAACCTAGCCTTGTATGCACATATGAATAATAAAAGAAAAATGAAAAAAAAAGAGGTTCTTGGATTCCTGACTTTCAGAAACTATGAGTTAGTACATTTTTGTTGTTTTAAGTTGATTGGGGTGAATTTTTGCTGCAACAGACAGCAACACAGGCACTGAAAAAACAGGAGAATGAATGGATTAGTACAATGTTCCAAGTTCGGATTTCAGAGATGAACAGGTGTGGGTTCAATGTCTGAAGTGGACGGAAGAGGGGGCACCGAAGCTGAGAGCTTTGAGAAACTGAGGTGTGAGCCAGCTTCCTCCAAGATGCAGTGAAGTTACGAAAGCCAAAGCAGAGCTGTGTTCAAAGAGAAACCCTGTGAGCTATGGTGAGGTTGCCAACGAGAAGGACCAGGAAATATGTAGATGACGTCCTGAGTGGCTGCAGATGGCAGGAGCAGGGGTCTACACAGCAGTGAGGAGTGATGGCTTCAGAGCAACACGGGCTGGTGAGAGTGGGACTCAGCCTAAAGAGGAATCACTAAACAAAGCACTAAAAGCGGGCAGGGTGTGCTAACTGAGGAGTGCCGGCTGGGGGTGGAGCTCAGTGGTGAAGTCTTGCCTGGCATGTGCAAGGGCTCTGGGTTCCAGCCCCAGCACTGCAAACACAAAACAAACAAAGGATAAAAAAAAAAACCCAAAAAACAAAAAACACCCCGAGAAAAACCCCCAAAGATCTGGGAAGAAAAGTGGTGGAGATGTGTGTGAGTTAAATTACAATGGAAGCATTTTGCAGAGGAATCCAGCAAGGTTAATTTACTCTTGTGAGTTTTCTGGGATGTTCTTCCAATCCTGACATAGTGTTAATTTAATTTATCAGCAGATTTTGGGTCTAGCACAGGCATTGGTAGAGTCACACCAACACAGAGACCCTGAATGTGAAACATGGCATTCAAGACATTGAGATTACTTCCCAGCTAAGATTAAATTTAAGGCTTATTTTTCTCATTTAAAATACTATTCTTGCAAAAAAAAAAGTAATTTATTCTTCACACTGTTTGAAAGCATACAGCTAGAAAACACAAGTTCAAAGGCAATTTTCCATTCTGTAACAGGGAGTTAATAAATAGTCATTGCTACATGATGTCTGCTTTGGTGGAGAGCTTATTTTTATTTAGCTAGTTTTTGCAGTGCTGGGATTAAACCTAGAATGTTAGGTAAGCACTTGAGTCTCTCCATCCCCAGCCCTTTTGTTTTTTATTTCTATTTTTGGGACAGGGTCCTGCTGCCAGCTTTGCCCAGGTTGGCCTTCAACATGTAATCCTCCTGCCTCTACCTCCAAAGCAGAGGGGATTACAGACATACCATCATGCCTGACTATTATTTTTACTACCTTTTGTAAACAAAGACACACATTTCTTTTATTTCTGGGGGTAATCCATAGAAAATGATTCAGTGTTTGAAATTCATTCAGGCTTCATACAATAAGTAAATGTTGCTTAAATATTTAACTCCAGATGTCCCTTGACTTGTTCTGCTCAGTGTGGATGGCTTCTACACCACCATAAATTGAAATATCATAAATTGAGGAGGACTTGGGCATGGCTCGAGTGGTAAAATGCTTGCTTAGCAAGTGTGAGGACATGAGGTCAATGCCCAGTTTCCCCAGAAAAAAAAAAATATCATAAGTTGAACATTGTCAGTCAGGGACCTTCTGTGTAGTAAATGCTTTTGGATCTGGAATATTTTTCTGAGTTGGAATTTAAAAGATAATCCTTTAACAAGAATATGATAGTTACATGCACATACAATCAGCAAAAACATACATTATTTAAAGGGAATGGAAAATATAAACAGAAATTTTCCTGGGTGTCAAATCCCTGTTCTGAAAATGAGTAGTAGCAGAGCTGATGAGAGAGGGAGGAGGTGACTTGGTGTTCACTTGAACAACAACTGAAGACTCCATTGAGTGTTTTCTGAAACCAGAACAATGCGGCATTCTAGGCTCTATGACATCATTTTTTAAAAATAGCCGCTTTCAGCAACAGATATCGGTTTATAATGAAAACGTTTTTTCATTTCTTTTGGGAAGAGGGAGGGGAAGGTTGGGGGCAGGAGTGAGATAAATGTTCTGATTGTCCCCAGTCTCCATGTAGCTAGAAACGTAACTGGCACCAAATTGCAAGGTCACGTGTCCATCCTCTCATAAAAATGTTAAGCAAATAGTTTCCATTGTTTGGTTTTATGACAAGTCAGTCATTAAGAGAGTGCCTATCACGATTAGTCAGTTTTAGCCATTAGGAGCAGTGGGGAACAAGCATCTGTAGATGCTTGGGTTTGGGAAGGAAGGAATGCCTTTGATGAGGATGCTGAAGGTGTGGCCGAGACGTGACTGAGCCAGGATACTCTGTGCACATTGAGGAGGGCTGGCGCCCACCCAGGGCAGTCTCCTGGGGTGATGCAGCCTCTGTTCTCGGAGCTCCTCTGTGCCCCACAGTCTCCTGCCACACGGAATGCAAATTTCCCCTGTGCAGTCACAGAGAAGCCTTGTTGCCTAGGGGTGCTGGGGAAGGTTCGGCAGCTGGATGGCAGGAAAATTTCTGTGGTGTAAATGCAGCCCACTGGGCCAATTCTGGTCCCAGCTCTGGTTCTAACTGTGGAGCTGGGAAGCATGCGTGATAGGCTTCAGAGAGACAGGGCAAGCAGCCTCCCCTTGTCCACAGCCGCCCCTTCCTGGCAGGTGCAGCCGGAGGGACCTGCTAGTTCACACTTGCTTTATTTAGATGTTTGGTTCACTTCACATTGTCCCTGGAAAGGCTGGGGTTGTGACATTCCTCTCCCTCCCTCCCTGGGTCTTTCCTTCCTCCTTCCCTGAATTCCTTCCTTCCTTCCTTCCATCCTTCCTTCCTTCCTTCCTTCCTTCCTTCCTTCCTTCCTTCCTTCCTTCCTTCCTTCCTTCCTTCCTTCCTCCTTCCTTCCTTCCTTCCTTCCTCCTTCCTCCTTCCTCCTTCGTCCCTCCTTCCTCCCTCCCTCCCTCCTTCCATTCCCTTCCCCCCCCCCCATCACCTTTCTTACTTTTATCCTTCTCTTCCTCCTTCTTTTGGCAGTGCTGGGGTTTGAAATTCTGGCCTCAAGCTTCATTCTACCACCTAAGCTGCTCCCCCAGCCCTTTTTTTGCTTGTTATTTTTCAGGTAGGTTCTCCCAGCACACCACAATCTACCTATGGCCTCCTGCATACTTGGCTTATTGATGGAGATGGGGTCTCACTAACATTTTTGCCTGGGCTGGCCTTGAATTTCAATCCTTCAATCTCTGCCTCCAGTGTAGCTAGGATTCTTACAGGCGTGACTCACCTCATCCAGCCTCTTCCTCCCTCCAGGCCTTCCTGAGAGCATGCCCCCATGGTACCCCAGGACATTTGAAGGCTAAGCCATTTTCCCTTTTTGAACTACTGAAAAACTCTCAGTTGTATCGTGTCAATATTTGAGTCAGTAGATTGTAAATGGTTGAGATAGTGTGGCCCTGGGGCCAAAGTGCTTGAGCTCAAATCTTTTTATTTTATTTTTTTTGGGCGGTACTGGGGCCTCACATGTGCTAGGCAGGCATTCTATCACTTGAGCCACTCCACCAGCCCTCTTTTTGTGTATTGGAGTATGTTTGAGATAGGGTCTCACGAGCTATTTGCCCGGGGCTGACTTCTAACCACGATCCTCCTGATCTCTGCCTCGTGAGTAGCTAGGATTATAGACGTGAGCCACCGGTGCCCAGCTTGACTTCAAATCTTGGCCCCACATTTTACCAGCTCCGTGGTCTGTGGCAAGTTGCTTAACCTTACTGTGTCTGAATCTTCTCATTTGACACAGAGCTAACAAGGAAGGTACATTCTCAGTCAGTGACTGTCAGATTCCACGTGTAGCTCAGCTGTGTGTCTTTTTAGTCCCAATACAATGCAAATACTTCGCAAATAGTTCTCAAATTGTTTAGTGAATAACGACAAGAAAAAGTCTGTCCATATTTACTACTTTTTCCTCTGGGTATTTTCGAGGTGTGGTAGGTTGAATTGTGGATAAGGAAGGTAGACTGCTCTGGGTGGAACCCACCACGGAGCACACCAGCTTGGCAACACCCCGTTGTGTGTGAGTGTGGCAGTAAACGTGCCATGAAGAAATTGTCTGTAACCAATCCCAGTAATAATTGGATTAGATACTTATTAGGAGCTGATTTCAATAAAGCTGAATGTTAACTTCATGTTCAAGTGAACAAGACTGCCTCCCAGAGATCAAAGACACTGTGTTAAATTAGCACTGAAGGTTGCCCACAGCACGATGCAAGGTTAAGCGTGAGGGCAGATTATCTGGAATGAGAAAACCAAGCCTTGGCATTAGGAATGCAGTCGTGGCACTGTGCTACCTAGACAAGCTTCTCTGCCTTACCATGATGGAAGTCAGAGCACATCGACCAGTCCAAATGAAGAGCTGGGCACAGGCTGCAGGGTCTCACTTTTAATTAGTGTGCATGAGTAAGTTATCAAAACCAAACCTACCATACTGAATCGATAACATTAGTTGAAATATGATTGGTTTTTTATTTTAGTTTGGACTTAATATGTACATTTACATTGATTTTGTAGCTGTATAAGAGACATAATGGGGCCAGTCGTGGTGGCTCATGCCTGTAATCCCAGCTATTCAGAGGTGGAAATTGGGAGGATTGTAGTTTGAGCCAGTCCTCAGACAAGGTTAGTGAGATCCTATCTTACCAACCAAGCAAGGCATGGTGGTTCACATCTATAATCCCAGCTATGAGGGTAACATATGTAAGAGGAGTGAAGTCCCAGGGCAGCCTCAGCAGAAAGTGAAAACTTGTCTAAAAAATAAACTAAAACAAAAAGGACCAGAGGCATGGCTGAAGTGCTCACCTAGAAGACTGGACCTGAGTTCAAACCTCTGTAGCACAAAAAAGAAAGAAAGAAAGAAAAGTCATGATGATGTATTTCCTTTCAGTTAATATTGCAAGTTCCAACTTCTACCCTATTGTTTATTTGACAGTTTTTTATTTTCAGTTTTTCCATTCCCTGAGAACCAAGGTGGTAACACTTGGTTGCTAAGATGATCTATGGGCACCAGTGCACGGGGAGGGGGATGTGCTGGGTATTGAACCTAGGGCTTTCCATGCTGTACCACCGCAGAACTCCTCTGCCCCCATGCCCCACGAGCTGGGCATTTGTCATTTGTCCTTTTGAATAGCTTCAGTTCAGTTCACATTACGACCAAAGGCAGCCATCTTCACTTTCATCTTGTGTGTAGAATAGAACCCTGAGGAAAGCATGGATGAGAGCAGCAAAGAAGCCATCGCCAGGCAGCAGGGAGCATGGGAAAGCCAGTAGCACCAGCAGAGGGACATCCCAGCCCAACGCCGGGGTGTTGCTGGGACTGGAGTGCAGATGGACGTCAGTAGGTTACCACAGTCAGGCCAAGTGAACGGTGAAAGGAAGCCCATTCTCTGGGCTTCCCCTTGTCCCCTCAAAAGCAGTGGTGTTCTGACAAATGTTTACATAGGGTTTTCTGGGAGAAAAGCTCTGGTTTATAGTGTTTGCCCATTTCCGTGGTGTAAACATCCCCACTGTGGTGGGCTCCAAGCTACCTGGGTGATGTCGCTGAGCACGGTGTTGGGAAGAGATGACCAGTGGTGTGAACCCTCATGGATTCCCACCAGACAGACGCAGTGGGAGCGTAGGTACTCACGAAATGTTGGAATTGTTTGCCAACTGGGAGTCCTAAACCACAGATAGTTATTTTCTTACAGTTCTGGAGGCTCAAGTCCAAGGTCAGGATGCCGGCAGGGTTGGCTTCTCCCAAGGCCTCTCTTCTTGATTTGCAGATGGCCACCCTTGCTGACTGACTGATACAACCTTGGACCAGGAGCAAGTGGGAGCAAGTGGCAGAAGAATGTTCTCAGGGGGAGGCATTGCTTTGATCCATAAAGCCATAGATAAAAGGCTGAGAGAGTGGTGGGTAGGAGTGGGAGCCTGGAGTCAAATGGGCTGGGTGGAGATTTAAACCTAGTCTAGTAAGTGCTTTTGTTTTTCCCACCCATAAAATGCAGCTCATTCAAGACTCCACAGAGCTGATAGGGGACAATTATACATGCATCACTAGGCAGTGTTCAGCTCAGCGCTTGGGCCTGGTGCTGACAAGGCTCCTCAAACGTTAGCTATGGCTCGCTGTCTGAAGAGAGCTCATGGTCGTCAGAGTTTGGTTACCTACAGTCAAATCTCTCCTGGTACCGCGCCAAGCCCCACGCAGGCGTTCTCATTCCCTTGGTGGGAAGGAAGGCCATCTGTCTCTCAAATCTGGATTCTCTTCTTTGTGTAACTGAGGTTTTGGATTTTGTCCTAACTGCTTTTGCTTTAGGCCATGGAAATCCATCATTCGAAAAAGGAGTAAAAATGGTCTTTGGGAGATAAAGAACCTACTAGATTGTAGGGAGGAGCCGGGAGGGCTTGGGGAATGGGAACAAGAGACGGGACTCTGGCTGTGACAGAGCTTGGCCCCCCATCCTGGAGCTCTCCTGGCCTAGGAAGTGCAGGAGCTGGAGGGAGGGCAGGACAGGACCCTGCTAGGTGCACCACTGAATATCAGTGTCACCTGGCGGGACACTGTCCAGCAACCCCAAGGGAGTTGAAGGACCATGGAGGACAGAAGTACAGCAAGGTGACAGTGCTGAGGGATGGGGAGGGTGGAGATTAACTCTGGTACCTGTACTTTCCCTGAGCCAGGTTGGGGATCTTTTAGCACCTTAAGTTAGGGACTTCAGGGACAGGACAGTGTGTGAGCCATTAGTCAGGTCATTCTACTACATGCACTTAAAAATTCCCTCACTGGACTTGGACCATTCAGGGCAAGTAGGGTTTCTACAGAACACCTTGATGCTAACTTCTGGATGAGGCCACACCTCTGCAGGCAAGGATGGGAAAACAAGTCTGTCTGTGGAGGTGGCAGGCTCAGCTAAACCCTGGGGTTGACACAAAGCGGGGAAGGGAGGATGGGCAGTGGCAGCAGGCAGATTGCCGGCTTTTACATATCTTCCCTGCTGGAGAATCTGGGGAAGGCTCAGAGCTGTTTCCCTTCTGTGTTTCTCCCACCCTCTACAGAAACTGTCAGCAATGCCTTTGCATGTGAGGCTCAGGCAAACAGCCACGGTGCTCGTGGGTTTTTTATCCCAGGCCAAAGCGAAAGAAGAAATGGTATCCTTCTTTCACCTACATGCTCCTGCTCTTTTTGTCACTCATTCTGCAAACCTTCTCACACCTCTCTCCCCACTTCTCCCTCTGTCCCCACATACGTACAAACAGAGCTGGTGTTAGGCCTGCCCGCTGCACCACAAATGGCTAACATCCTGCCATCGGTCACCGAGGCTTGGGCACAGGTTCCTGCTTGTTCAGGGGAAGCAGTCCTCAGGACAGGGAGAGCACTCCATGCCTTGGGGTCTACAGGTGCAGAATGGGGTTCACATTGGGATTTGGACTGTGTAATGATTACAGATATGCTTATCTCTAGACTGTAGGTACAGTTGGAACTCAGAGAAGTAATGCTACCTTTCATACAGAGTATGAAACTTCGAACCTTTTAAGCAAAAGATTTTAAAGATAAAAAACCAGCCAGGCACTGGTGGCTCATGCCTGTAATCCTAGCTCCTCAGAAGGCTGAGATCAGGAGGATCACAGTTTGAAGCCAGCTCTCAGTTTGTGAGACCCTATCTTGAAAAAGCCCTTCACAGAAAAAGGGCTGGTGAAGTGGTTCAAATGGTAGAGCACCTGCCTAGCAAGCATGAGGTCCTGAGTGCCACCCAAATCCCCAAAAAAATCCCAGAGTGCCACCCCACCCCTCAAAAAAAAAAAGAAAAGGTAATTAGTCTTTTGGTGTGACAAGTTCAAGGTCAAGGTCACAACATTTTGCAGGATACCTATTTTGGTAGTCTAATTGTTGACAGAACTGAGGCCAGCATTCCAGATGGCAGGTGGGATGAGGGTCTGGGAAAGGCCTGAGAGTGCGATGGCCTGGCTACACCCAGTGCCACGTGAGATGCCGGGCCTGGGCTGTGTCCTCAGTCTTAGTATGACCATGAGAACCTCCGCTCACGGCACTATTTTAGCATGAGATAAGATAACACATGGGAGACTCCCTGAAGGAGGACTTGGCACAGTGCAAGGACTCAGGAATTGATTGCTATTCCCAGCAGGGAGGACAGGGGACAGCAGGGGAAAAGAATGGAAGGAGGAGATGTGGCGAGAAGTTAAAGTGGAAGCTGTTTTAAGTAGGTTTCTACAATCTAGTCGCGGAGTTCCATTAGAAATCTCTGCAGAAGGCATGTACTCCATCCATTCTCCACCTTTCCATCTACTCTACGACCAATTCTGTTCTGCAGACAGAGCTCGCTTATAAGACGCTACATAGGTGGATGGGGACAGGTAGGAAACCCAAAACTTGAAAGTATTTGATGTCCCCACTGCAGAGGAGCTAATACAGAAACCTTAAAGTGACAGAGGTCACTATGGGAAGGTGACCAGGAAGTAGTGAAGAGGTCTGGTAGAGATGAATCAATTTGGGTTGTAATACACTTGTGCATGGAAGCAATGCTAGGAATCTCTCTGTATAGCTATCCTTATTTCAACTAGCAAAAACGCTTTGTCTTTCTTACTATTGCTTATGTCTTCTCTTCAACAAAATTGGAGAAAAGGGCAGAACAGGTTCTGCCTGGAAGTGAGGGGAGAGGGGGGAAAAGGGGGGGGGGGCGGGGGAAGAAATGACCCAAACAATGTATGCACATACGAACATATGAATTAAAAAAACAAAATAAGACACTACATAGGGAGGAGTTATTTTCTAAACCGCTGAACTCTAAATGCTTTTTTTTGTCCAGGTTAATAATAATACTGAAGCAGCTTAGAAAATTGAACTTTAATAGTAATATTTCATTTTCCAACAAAGAGGTTGACGTGTAAAAATTTCAGTGAGAGGGCTGGGTTAGTATATACCTGGCCCTGGGTTCGATCCCTAGCACTGCAAAAAGAAAAAGCAGGTAGGAATTCCAGTGACTGCATTGCCCTGGAAGTCAGTTTACTTCCTTTTCTCCATACCCACCTCTTTCTGAGAGAGTCTTGCTATATAGCCCAGGTTGGCCTTGAACTTACTGTGTAGACCAAGCTAGTCTCTAAATACTGATCCTCTTGCCTCAGTCTACCAAATGCTGGGATTACAGGCATACACCACCATTCCCAGATAGTTCTTTCTCTCTCTTGATGGTACTGGGGTTTAAACTCAGTTCCTTCTCTCTTAATCCACTACCCCCCCCAAAAAAAATAAAAAACCAAAACAGAACCTAAGTTTTGAAAGTATCCTCATGGTCCAGGGATGCACTTCTGTGATCCCCAACCTTGGTGCCTCTGAGGCTGGGATGCACAGGGGTTCCCTGGCTGCTTGGATGGTCCACAGGAACATCCTGTGCCTCCTGTCCCCACAGCCTGGCATCCCAGTTCACCTGCTGCAGCAGTGGCACCAGCATGCATACAAAAGGGATTAGCAATTCACATGCTTCACAGCGGAGTCACAGAGACTGTGGGGCCTGCACACTGGAGGCTGTGGAGAACCGGGGAACATCACTGGCCTGTGTGCTGTGTGTGTAGCCTTGGGAGGGTGAGTCAATGAACACTTAAAGTTATTTTGCTGTTAACTGAGCTTGTGTGGGGATGCCAGTGCAAGCCTGGCCAATGGCACCCGCCTGCGGTTCCAAAGATTAAAGCAGGGGGACCACTTGGGCTAAGGAGTCCAAGGCCAATCCGGGCAACATAGAGAGACCCTGACTTAAAAAAAAAAAAAAAAAGATCCTATAGGGCTCTCGGAGCCTTTGCACACATTATTTTATCTAATTCTCAAGGTCTTGGGCTAGGGTGAGGTGGAGTGAAAATTTGCACAAAATTTAAAGGGGTGTCCTTTCAACACCCCAATTCTGTATTGGAAATAAATCTTATTTGAACGAGACACATTTTAAAACCTAAAGAGAAATGCAAAAACATCAGTGATGAGAAAAAAAAAATTTTAAATAAAGCCTGAATATCAACATTTGATTTCTTTCTTTTGCCTGGGCTCCTAAATGGCACAACTAACCCTTTTATTGTACCCTTGAGGTAGCGTAAAGTATGGCCATTGATCACGGAATGATCATGACTCAAAGGAGCTGAGTAACTTCTTCTAATAAGGTGGTAGGGAGGGGATTTGAACTCAGGACTCTGGATTCTACCGGCTGTGTTGTGGTCATAAAACCTACTGGGATTTGTGTACTTTCTTCAGGGACATCTCTGCCAAGATGCACTGCAGGTGGCTGGTCCCCTTTGCCTGTGAAATCACTGTTTTTCACAGAATCCAGGGTGGGGCACCCTGCTGTGGGTGGTGGTCATCTCCGCAAAGGCCTAAAACCATCTTGTTCGGGGAGAGCAAAACCCTTCCTTGGCCGTGCATGCAAACACGCTCAGAAGTGAGCAACCTGGCTCGGAATCCTGAAAGCCTTGTCACCCTGCCGGGAAGCCTCCTGTAGACAGAATGACTTTTGCCAGGGCCAGGGGCGAGCACCGGATCAGTACAAGTGCAAACTAACTCTTGCATCTCTCCGAGCGCCAGGCCTGGGGAACGGCGCTGACCGCTGCAGCGGAGGCTTTTCAGCGTGCTCGCGGTCTGCGTGGGGACCGAGCCGCTACAGACCCACTCTGCTTGCAGCAGCCCCGAAGGCGAGGCCGCGGGGGCGGGGCGGGGCGCGCCCGCCGGTGGGCGGGGCCAGGCCTCGGACACGGGGCGGAGCCTGAGTTGTAGCCTTGCTCGCGGGCCCCGCCCCGCCCGCCTCGGTCTCTGCACGCGCAGCGCCACCTGCGGCGCTCGGAGGCACTGCAGGCTGCGCCGGCGCAACTCTGGTTCCAGCGCCTTGACCGGATTTCAGTGCACGCTTCCCAAACCCAGGCTTCATCTTTGGGCAATCGAAGACCTTCTAATTAGACTCTGGCCTCTGTTCACCCTGCTATATCTCCTAGCACTGCAGATCCCTTCACTGCCTTATGCTAGGCTACACCCAACTCACGTGACCAACTCAGCTGTGGCCCCGAGCGCCCTCCTCCTTGTGGTGTTTATGGAGCCCTGCCTCCCTGGGACCGGACTAGGTTCAGGACCAGGTGTTTTACATGCGTCCTGGTGGAACTTCCCCCCAAACCTTCAATTTAGGCTTTAT
Source organism: Castor canadensis (assembly GCF_047511655.1). Lineage (NCBI taxonomy): Eukaryota > Metazoa > Chordata > Mammalia > Rodentia > Castoridae > Castor > Castor canadensis. The sequence goes on along the minus strand of NC_133399.1, from coordinate 104,721,908 downwards.
TATTATCTTCATGCTACAGATGAGGAAGCTGGTTTGGAGATACTGTGTAAATGCACCCAGGTCACTCAGCTGGTAAATGACGGTGTCAGATTTTAATCCAGGTGGGAGAATTACAGGGCCCAAGGCCTCACTCATTCCAATGACATCCCTTATGAAGCTCTGGTCGGACCTCAGTGTTCACGTGCTGAACGTCCACCTCAGCCATGTGCTGTGCAGGGCTTGTTTGATCGTCATGGCAGCTTCTTAAAGTAATACAGGTGATAAGACTGTTTTACAGATGAGAAAAGCAGGCTCAGAGAAGCTAGCCTTTCCTCCTGTTGAAGCTTGTGTGTGCCCGGAGTTGGGTAGAAAGACGGAACCAACTTGGTCTTGAAAATACGGTGGAGTCACTGCATTCACCAGCCTCCTGGAGCCAACCTGCTTCTGGATTTCCTGTCATGAGAAATTCCAGTTGCAGGCTGACTGTATCTTATTCAAAATGCTTGGGACCTGAAGTGTTTTGGGGTTTGGATTTTGTTTTTCAGATTTTGGAATATTTACATAGACATAATGAGATAGTTACCTATATTTAATGAGAGGGGTCACGAGTCTAAAGTTGACATCCAATGTTTTTAGTGTGCTTGTGTTTTGACTACTACCCATCACATGAGGTCACAAAGAGACTTTTCCATTTGTGGCATCAAAGATGTCAGTTTTTTTGTTTTGTTTTTGGTGGTACTGGGGTTTGAACTTGGAGTCTCATGCTTTCTAGGCAGGTGCTCTACCACTTAAGCCACTCCACCAGCCCTTTTTTTTGGTGATGGGTTTTTTCGAGATAGGGTCTCGTGAACTATTTGCCCAGGACTGATTTTGAACCATGATCCTCCTGACCTCTGCCTCCTCAGTAGCTTGGATTATAGACAAAGGTGTCAGATTTTGGTGCACGTCGTGTTCAAGAGTGTTGAATTAGGAATGTGCAACCTGTACATAGTACATACACAGGTTTAAGCATTTGACCTACTGTGTCTGTTATTTGTGGGTGAAATCATCTCCCTCTCTCACCCCCAGGATTCAATCACAAGTTTGTCAGAGCCGAAGAGCTATCAGACATGTTCTGGACCACCATCCTGCCTTGTAGCACATTCGAGCTGTAGCAAGCTTGCCAGGGCTAAGGAATCTTTTACATGGGGCATTGTGGTAGAATCAGGAGCCTGCAAGCTTAATCCTGACTCTTCCTGGGTTGCTTACTGACTCACCAGGGAGCTAAGACACAAATGATGAAATTGTAACCTGTGAATGGTTAGTACCATTTCACACCAGTGAAAGGCTAGAAAGTGTAGAAATTTAACAAGTCTGGCTAATGGGTACTCTGCAAAGTAAATGATCCAGATAAAACAAAGACATGGACCACTCTTATTAACACAACCCTCTGTTCTAAATCTCCCAGGAATGTTGGTTATACCTTCTTCCAGCCCCACCTAGAGCCTAGTGAAATGAAGAGCTTAGAGGGACCGAGGGCAAGTGGACCGTGACCTGCCGCGACTGGGGAATGGCATCATCGGGTTTGTAAATAAACACGTGGTACCATACATCTATCATTACTATGTACGTGATCGCAATTTCCAAGGACAGGAGATTCAGCAGGTGTACTACAGCACCACATACCACAGTGTGTCTTCCTCCTTTGCTGCTAAGCAGGATCCCCCTTAGAGATGAGCGGGGTCACAGGTCAATGGTGAGCGTCACTGAAGGGAGGTATGGCACAGTCACAGTTTCAGGGTGATGGAGTGTGAGATACACCCACTTTACCAGATAATGATTGCTGGGAACACATTTAATCGCGTGGGCCGGTCAGCCTGCAAGCATTGCTTTGCTCGCCGCCTGGCTAGTGGTTCTGGCAGCCGTGCTTCTAGTGAAGCACTGCAGAGCTGGTGAGTGGAGCAATTCTGAGACATAGAAAGGTGGGTCCAGGGCCTGGTTTCTGTCTTTTAGGTAACTCACTTTATTGCTGTGTGCCTGCTTTCACAAGTTTATTTGTGGAACAGGGTCTTACAGTATTTTTCCTCACTTCCCAGAGCATTCTAGAGGGTCCTTTTGTCTCTCAAGTAGATTGAAATCATATGAATGTGTCCTTACCTGTGTTGTTTATTGTCTTTGGGTGGTGAGGGCATCCTGAAATAAAATACTTCAGTTCCTAATCCTACAAATGAATAGCGAATTGTAATGATAGCTGAACTGGGAGTTAAGAGTCTTACAAACTCAAGAGAGATGCAGGCCACAATCTGCAAAACTACTTGGTCCCCATGTGGCCTGCTTTGGCTCACTTGGAGGAGGTACATGACCACGCACGCGTCATGGTTCCAGGACAAACCTACGGAACAGAATGTGGGGACTAGGGCCTAGGGATCTGCCTTTGACAAGCCTGCAGATGAATCCTGGGAGCAGGAAAGTTTTAGTATGGCTGGTTTAGTCGTTGGAAAGCCAAGTAGCACAGGGCCCAAAGGGTCACTCGTGTATCACAGGACATTGCAGGGCAGGGTATGGCATGGGACCATCCCTTTACCCACCTCTGTACGCAGTTCTTACTGCTGAGTGCAGAGGGTACCGGCAAGCTACGTCCCTGGGGAGGAACATCTGCCTGAAAGTCTGGGCCTGAACCGGCCGCTCAGGTTTCCTTCCAGCCCAGTGCACTGCACAGAGTGACGAGCTCAGAGGTGGGAGGACGGGCGCTCCAGAGGACAGGTGCTCCCTCTGAGCTTGTCAGCAATTATGGCCCTCACGACTCAGCTTGGCCAACACTTCCTCTGCAGTCTTTCCCTGACTGTGTTGCTCTTGTCTTGGGAATAATTTTATTTCTGTTATTTAAAAAATTTAAACTTTTTTAGCGGGGGGAGAACTGGTAGTCTGGCTCAAAAGGTAGAGAGGGCCAGCCCAGCAAGCACAAGACCCTGAGACTGAAAGAGTGGCTCAAGTGGTAGAGCATCTGCCTGCAAAGTGCGAGGCCCTGAGTTCAAACCCCAGTGCTGCCAAAAAAAAAAATAATAATAATAATTAAAAACAAAATTAGAAAAAAAAATTTTTTCTTCATTACTGGGATTTAAACTCAGGGCTTTCTGCTTGCTGGACAGACTCTCTACCGCTCGAGCCACACTCTCAGCTCTTTTTGCTGTGGCTGTTTTGGAGACGAAGTCTCACTTTTTGCCCAGACCGGCTTGGACCACGATGTTCCTAAGCTTCCTGCAGTAGCTGGGATGACAGGCCTGTGCCACCACGCCCAGCTTTCTTCTGTTGAGATGGGGTCTCAGGAACTTTTGCCCCAGACTGTCCTGGAACTGTGATCTTCTGGAGCTTTGCCTCAGGGGTAGCTTGGGGTGACAGGAATACACCACTGCAGCCATCTGTTGGTTGAGTAAAGATTGTTTTAAGTTATGGTTAAATCACGTAACATGAAATTTACCATTGAAACCATTTTTAGCCGTGCAGCTAGCTGGCATTAAGTCTACTCACACTGCTGTGCAACCCTTACCACCATGCATCTCCAGAGCTCTTCATCCTGCAAAAATGAAACTCTGTGCACAGTAAACAAAACCTCCTCTTCCCCTTCCCCCAGCCCCTGGCAACTCCTGTTCTAGTTCATAGTTTCTCCATGAACTTGACTTCTCTCATGACCTCATACAAGCGGAATCATAGGGTGTTAAGTCTTTTCATGACTGGCTTATTTTTCTTAGCTTCATGTTCTTGAGTTCATCCACATTGTAGTAAGTGTCAAGATTTCCTTCTTTTTTAAGGCTGCATAATATTCCATGGTAGAGAGATGCAATTTTTGTCTATGCAATCATTCATCAACTGTCACTTGAGTTGCTCCAACATTTTGGTTGTTGTGAAGAGTACTGCAATAAACATGAGCATGTAGAAATCTCTTTGACATACTGGTTTCATTTCTTGGTTTATCCTTTATTTTTTCTTTTGTTTATTTTTGGCGGTACTGGGGTTTGAACTCAGGGCCTCACGCTTGCTAGGCAGGTGTTGTACCAGTTGAGCTACTTCATTAGGCTGATTTCATTTCTTTGGATTAAACTAAGAGCCTCATGCTTGCTAGGAAAATGGGCTGCCATTTGAACTACGCCCCCAGTCCTTTACTTTTATATTTATTTATTTATTTTGGTGGGACTGGAGTCTGAACTCAGGGCTTCATGCTTACAAAGCAGGCACTCTACCACTCCAAGTCCATTTCTCTCTAGTTATTTTGGAGATGGGGGTCTTGCAAACTATTTGCTTGGGCTGGCCTCGAACCACAGTCCTTCTGATCTCAGCCTCTCAAGTAGCTAGGATTACAGCTGTGAACCACTGGTGACTGGCTTTGTTTTGTTTTTTGAGATGGGGTTTTGCTAACTTTCCTGGGGCTGTCCTCAAACTTGTGATCCTTCTGTCTTGCCTCCTGAGCAGCTGGGACTACAGGCATGTGCCATCATCTCCAGCTATATGCTTAATTTTTTTGAGGAGCTGTCTTACTGTTTTCCATGGCAGCTCTCTGGAGTAATCCTACATCGATCCCTACAAGTCTTTGATTGTCTGTCTTTTTACTGGGTGTGCAGGGACCCTGTTTGCTTTTTGCTGCCCGAGATCCTGTATCTCATTATGTAGAACAATGCCCAGGACAGAGGAGTCCCTGAGCTATCTGAGTTAATGAATGAGTCCATCTAATATTAGATGAGACATACGAGATGTCTTACTGCTTTGCAGAGAGACAGTCACTGCACTTAATGAGGACAAATTAGTCAGCGATACGTGACATAGACGAGGCTGTGAGTAAATAAAGGAAGGGTATAATTATGCACTAAACCATGGTTCTGTTTTTCAGCATAAGGGGAGCAGGGAGAATTCTGGAGAGATTTTTGTGGGTGGGAACAGTCAAGGAAAGATGGGTAGGTTTGGTGTGGAAGGAAGAAAGCCACCTCAGGCAGAGGACTCAGTCTCCTCTCCACCCAGCTTTATTGAGGTGCACTTGACAAAAGTGCAGTTGGAGGTGTGCAATGTGACATCTTGATATGTTTACACATTTTGAAGTAATCACCACAATCAAGCTGATTAATACTCTCACTACAGAGTTTGCATTCTCTTCTCTTTTTTGTGCTGAGAACACTTCCAATCCACCCTTGGCAAATTTCAAGTATACAATAGAGTGTGATTTTTGCACACTGGATCTGCAGAAATTATTCATCCTGCATAACTGAAGCTGTACTCTTGACTTTGTCAAGGGTCTCGTCTCCCTCTCGCCAGCCCCTGGGAACAGATTGTCTACTTTCCTCTCTGTTTCTATACATTTAACTTTCCTTTTGTAGTCTACATATGTAGACTCATTTCATTTAGCAAAATGTCTTCCCAGTTCACCCATGGAGTGTTGAATGGCAGCATTTCCATCTTTTTAAAGGCTAAGTCGTATTTCCTTGAATAGATTTACCTTTTCTTTCCTCTTTCATCCATTGATGGACACTCAGGTTGTTTCCATATCTTGGCTACTGAGAATAACATTTCAATACACATGGGAATTCAGATAGCGTTGAGATCCTCATTTCATGTGAACCAAGAAGTAGGATCACTGGAGCATACAGTACTTCCATCTTCTTTTTTAATTGTTTTATTATTCATATGTGCATACAATGCTTGGGTCATTTCTCCCAGTATTTCCATCTTTAATTCTTCAAGGAGCCTCCATACTGTTGTCTACAATGGCTGTACTAATTTACATTCCCACCAACAGTGTGCAAGGGGAAGAAACAATCTTTAACTTGACATTCTTCCTTGGAATCCCACTTTGGAGGATTGAGGAGGAGTTTGCTGAGGAGTCTGAAGATATCAGCCCTGGACACCAGTTTGCAATGAGGTTGAAAGCAAGCTGCCTGCAGAACTGCCATGAAGGATCCAGGAAGCAGTCTGTACTTGAAAATTAAGCAGGCAGGCAGAGAAGGGGGGCGTCTAGCACCTCTCTCTACAATAGGCACAGCAGGAGCCTAGACCTGGGCAGGCAGACTGACAAAAGCAAGCCTGCCCTGTTGCGAGCTTTCTTGAGCTCCTGTCCTCTTGTCTTAACTGGGGATGATGGGAGATGCAGAAAGGACAAACGATAGCATAAAGCTGGGGCCAGGTGTGCTGGGTGCTTGGATGGAGACACACAAAAGCCTCGTTACTTCTTTTCTCTATTAACTCTTCTTTTATTTCGCATCTTTTTCTCTATTCTTTAAGACCTTACTTCTAAAGTCTTTCTTCTTTTTTATTCTTTAAAGTCTCTTGCCTTAGACTCACACTGTCCCATGTTTTCTTTAATCTTTCTTAAAGTCTTAGTCCTCAGATTTGCACTGCCCCATGTTCTCTCTTAAAGTCTTGGTGCTCAGACTTGCAGACAAACAACAGCAGCCGCGTCTAAAAACTGCATTAGCATAACTCTTAACGTCTCTGTCCTTAGACTTGCACTGCCCCTTGCTCTCTTTAGCTTTTCTTTAGCATAACTTTTCTAAAGCCTCTGTATAAAGTTCTCAGTGCAGAGAGTTCTGGTGGAGACATACAGCAGCCAGCAGCGGCAGCCTCGCAAGCAGCCAACCCTGCAAGCAGCTGTGGCAGTAGCTTCCACCCCTCAGAAGCAGCCAACCAATCCATAATCAATTATCAACCAACCCCTGTGTCCTCCTTCAGTGGGTCTTTTACATACAGTGGTAAACGAGGAGGTGGGACAACAGTTCTCGGGGTGAGGAGTGACATTGTAACAGGAGAAACCTGCTCTCTCTCTGAACGTAAACACCTTAGGAAAAGCAGCTGTGCTGCATTTTGCCCTCATGCTCTTCTGCAGCTGGGGCCATGCCAACTCAGCCTGCTGATTATTTGACATAGCTGTGCTTGTGTCAAGTTCTCATAGGCCTCTGATAATCCACTCCCCACACTGCCCCAGCCTAATAGTGTAGCCATTGGTTGAGGGATCTTCTGCTTATTCAGATGGAAATCAGGATCAGGTAAGTGCAGCACCCAGTGTCAGCAACTCTGAGTTTAGGGTGTCAGTGCTCTCCACTCACTGCTGCAGCTCTGGGTTTAAGAGCCAGTGGCCTGGCAGCCAGCAGCTAGTACAGTGCTGAGAATAAGGTGTTGGAACCCTCAGCTCTTAGCATTGTAGCCTCTTGGTAGTCAGAGCTAGTAACTCTCAGTGGCTTTCAGGCACTCTTCCAGTGGCAGGGCTTGGTGGCCAGGGCTTCACAGTCTGCTTTGTGCAGTCCTTCACCTGCTGCAACCCCAGATCTGCACTGTTTCTTACCTTCTCAGCATTTCTGTGGTCCTGTGCAGTCCCGGCTCTCTGCAATCTGCTCCCAGCTGCTTTCTGGCATTGCTTTGCCTTCTAGCTGCTGCTGCTGCTGCTGGGTGTGCCTGGGGCTGGCAGCTCTGGATTTGTCTGCTCTTCGTTGTTACCAGCTCAGCCCACTCTACCCATTTTAGAGACCTCGAGTAGGCAGTAGAGCACTTGGATGAGGCTATATTGGGGCCTAGGCTCTAGCACTGGGGGGTGGGGGGGATCAGGTGCAGGAAAGCAGTCTTCCAGCTGCTCAGAGAGTAGAATATGACTAGACACGCATGAGCACTGGCTGTCACGGTGGGGGGAAGGTGGTCCTCCTGGTTCAGATTGAGGACTGCTTAAGAGGTCCGAGAACATCTGTGGGCAGGTCATCTGGAGTGGATGTAGGTGGGGGTCATCTGAGGCTGTCAGAGCCAAAGCAAAGTCTCCCAAAGCAAAGCCATCGTAGGAGCAGGGGCCATGACAGGTGCAGTGGCTCCCAAACTGGACGGAAGTCTCCTCACAGGCTGTGCAGCTTCATCCGTCTCCTCAAGCAGCTATGGAGCTGTCTCACGATAGCTCCAGGAATCACCGGAAAAGTGGCTGCATGATTGACAGCTCCCCTGGACCTCAGGAATATGATGAGGCTGAAGTTTCAGTTGCTGCCCCTCCACCAATGAAGAGACTGTGACATTCCCAGCCCTGCCAAACTTGAAACAGCCATAGCAGTGCTGGTCTGGCCTCCATCTCTGCCTCTGTCTTTGTCCAACTTGGGGAAGTACCCGGATTGTCCTGGAAAGCTGCCTTTGATCCAGGGCACAGGGAAAAGGTCTGACAGCTGTCCATCAAGCAGTTGAATTACCTGCCCGACCGCATCAACTATTTAAAAGGAAAAGAACATTAAGGAGGGCTGGCAATAAAGATGCCACTTGAAATTAACATTCTTCTTTAACAAATCTTCTCTAATCACACTTAAGCTCCTTAAGGAGGTGTGGACACAACAAGGGGATTGGACTATGAGCACATGATAAAAGCGAGAGCACACAAGGAAGGGGTGAGGATAGGTAAGACACCTAAAAAACTAGCTAGCATTTGTTGCCCTTAATGCAGAGAAACTAAAGCAGATACCTTAAAGCAACTGAGGCCAATAGGAAAAGGAGACCAGGAACTAGAGAAAAGGTTAGATTAAAAAGAATTAACCTAGAAGGTAACACCCACGCACAGGAAATCAATGTGAGTCAATGCCCTGTATAGCTATCCTTATCTCAACCAGCAAAACCCCTTGTCCCTTCCTATTATTGCTTATACTCTCTCTACAACAAAATTAGAGATAAGGGCAAAATAGTTTCTGCTGGTATTGAGGGGGGGAGCGGGAGGGGGTGGAGTGGGTGGTAAGGGAGGGGGTGGGGTCAGGGGGGAGAAATAAACCAAGCCTTGTATGCACATATGAATAATAAAAGAAAAATGAAAAAAAAAAAAAAAAAAAAAAAAGGAGGTGTGGATCCTCCAGTTCTGTCTCAGTAGTGCTGAGGACAGAGGTAGGGACTGGGATATGGCAGGGTACAGAGTAAAGCATCATTCCAGAAGCTGGATGTAAGGAAACCAGCCCCAAAAGGTGTGAGCTGGGTCTCAGCCCCTGAAACATCACAAACTCAAGCAAGAGGAAGAGCTCTTTACACAAGGGGGCTGCAGCCATGAAATTCAGTTTTGCTTTTCTTAGCTCAATGGAGATGACATGGGCTCCACAACTGGGGCAGGGCTGAGTCTGCAAGGAGGTCCATCAGACCAGCCCTGGGGAGGCAGGGAAGGAAGCAGGGGAGCTGGTGACAGGATTGGGGTGCAAACTGGGAGTAAACAAAGTGAATGGGGATCAAGGTGTGAAGAGTGAGCCCGCTGGCAGAGAAAGAAAGGACAGAAATGAGAACAAAGACTAAATGAATTGAGGCAGGCAGGGAGAGGGAGGCTTGATTCTCAAGCAGAGATGTTCTTCTAGTTCCCTTTTCTTCTCACGTGGGGAGGGAAAAAATGCATTACTTTAACATTTGAGCTTGGTCTAGTTAACATTTGAGAATGGTCTATTTAATAAAAACCTCCGTAGATCCACTTGAATGCAAAAATAAATAAATAAATAACTAGCACTGGAGGATGATGTGGCCGGGGGCGAAGTGTGAGTCAGGCTCAGTTAGCTGGCTCAGCAAAAGAACAGAAACTTTTGGTTTGAGAACTCTGGAAGAGCTACAGGGGACAGGGGTATCTTGGTCTGTTGGGGGTGCTAGCTACAACAAAATATGACAAACTGAGTGGTTTATAAACAGCAGAAATTTATTCCTCATGGTTCTGCAGACTGGGGAGTCCATGTCTGCTGTCTGGTGAGGGTCTGTTTCCTTGTTCACAGACGTTATCCTCTTCCTGTGTTTCATGAGTTGTCTGGGGACTCTATGCACTAATCACGAACATGCAGGCTCTGTCCCATGACCTAATCACCCCTGAAAGGCCTCACCTTCCAACACCACCGCCTTGGGTGGTAAGGATTTTGATGCATGGAGTTTTGGGGACACAAGCATATAGACCATAGATAGCAAGCAGTGCTGCAGTTTGGGTTCTCTAGGAGGCAGTTGCTGAAAGAGTTTAGCATCCAGGTTTCTTATGAAGGCCCATGGATGAAGACAGTGTGAGGAAAGAGGATTAATGAAATGAGAGGTTGAGTCAAATCACAGGCCCTTCTACCTCAGGGGACTCCATGGGACTGTCTGAGGCTGAAGTGGCCTGTCAGAGTTTCCTCGGTTTGGTTGAAATGTTTGGGCCTTCATATTCTCTCCTCCATCAGTCACTGTGTTTCTCCAGTATTAGAGTGAAAGCCTGCCCTTACGGGGTCCCAAAGGACTAGATTTGTCACAAAAATTCAGTAAAAGACAGGAGCAGTCATGAGGCAGGAAAGGAGCTTTATTCAGTGTAGCCACACTGAGAAGAACAGAGAGGTCCTAGTGACCTAAATTTGTCTTGGGGAAGACAAGAGCATTGAGGTTTTATAGAAAGGGAAACAGAGGCAAGGATGGGGGCTTGAATAGCTGGGGGATTTGCACAGCTGACAAAGCAGACAGCCTTATCCAGGCAGCTGTGTGATTGGCGCTTATCTTGGGGTTGTCAGTGATAAGAAAAGCTGTTACTGCCTGAGGGATGGGGGAATGGATAGCTGGTCTTGACTCTTGTCACAAAATGTTTATTCATCATAGCCGTCATTTCTGGAATCTAAGGTGACTGTAGGAGAAAATGACTCAGCAAAAACAGCATGCAGAAAGGCAAGATGGTGTTAATTCCTTTAGGTTTAGGGCAATGCATAGAGATTTTTAGGTACCACTGTGGGGTCTGGAACAGGATGGTGTAAAGGCTGTTAGCAATCTGTTGATTATGGTGGCCCTGAAAATGCCTAAACTATCTCAGCTACTCTTCTCTTGATGTCTTCAACCTTGAACAGAGAGCATTACGAGATTTAGACTGTCACTCTTTAAATGATTAACTGGTCTATGTGCAGTTGAGCAGGAATCTGACCCTAAGTTTATGGTTGCAAATTAGTCAGATGCAAAATGGAGGCCAAAATGGCAAGCTTTCATCCTGCTTTTAGTTAGCCACTAGACATCTGAGGCCCAAATGAAGAGTCAGTGCTTTTTAGTGAGAGCAGCTTCAAAAATCCCTATTACAACTGGTCATGGGCCACCACAAAAGTGTGTAGTTATGGGCAGACCCTGGAGGGGAGATGGCTGCAGCTTGTCCACTCACAGCATTCTTAACAGCAGGACAACAGGTCCTTCCTGATGGGAGATCTGGGTTGTGCACCTCTACGTGGCCTTGGGGCTTTGGTACAGGCTGCAAAAGAGGATTACGGAGGACATCTCGTTAGCTGTAGGAATGACTAAGGGACCGTTAAAGAATTGAAGACACATTCAGTGATCTTGACAGTGATCCATAAACTATCAAGGCCACCCTTGTTTCTCATTCTTGTAGAGTCCCCTTTGCACAATGGCACAGCATGAAGGTAGTGTTCCATGGATGAGGTGGTATAGAGGAGAATGGCACATGGGAGAAAACTCAGAGGAGAGTCCTTCTGTGTCCACAGTGACTGGGAGACACTTCAGCCTTCCACGTCGTCCCTCATTCACCTGCCTGAAGGACTCCTGCAGGTGTTGGGATGGTCATTCATTGTTGTTTTTTCTTCTGGTAGTGCTGGGGATTGAACTCAGGGCTAGACAAGTGCTCTACTACTTGAGCCACACCCCAAGCCTGGTCATTCAGGTTTTTACCACAAATGGAATGAGAGTACTCAATGCAAGAAAACTCCAGCAAAGCAGAAGACTTAGAAACATGGAGGGATGACATGGATGGTAGGCAGCCTCTCAGATGTTCTTACATTTGGAATAGAGGTGACCTGAGTGATCCAATGGAACGTTACAGAAATGATGGGATGTGACTCCCATCTTGTTCTGTCTTGGATTGTTTCCTCTGGGAAACCAGCTGCCACATTGTAAGAATGCTCAAGTAGTCCTGTGGTAGGCCCATGTGGCAAAGGAACTGCTGTCTGCCAACAGCCACCACAAGCCGAACTTGCTAACCGAGAGACTCAGCCCCAATGTCAAGTTTTCGATGACTCAGCCCTGGCTGTCAACTTCACCTCAACTTCCTGAGTCAAGGTCCTGAGCTTTGAAACAATGGCAGTACTGCAGTGGTAATTGTTATTTGAAACCACTAAGGTTTGGGGTATTTTTAAAGCCAATCAATAGTTAACTAATACATTATGCTCCTAGTCAAAACTTTTATTTTCAATGATTATCTTAACTCTCTGTCCTGCCCCCACTCCCACATTCCTTTTTACCCCAGACTCCTCAAAGTGCTACTTCAAGTAACCTTTGCAAGGTTGCTCTGTACTGAAACAACCTAAAACCTGAATTACAATCCTTGAGTCCTATGTATTTTTCTCTTTTCCTTTCCCTCCCTCCGTCCCTCCGTCCCTCCCTCCCTCCCTTCTTTCCTTCCTTTTCTTTCTCTCTCTCTCTCTAGCTTAAGCTATCTAGCATAACCATGTTTCAAAAAAAAAATAAATAAATAAATAAAAGAAAACACTGAGTAATAAATCAGTCCAGTATACTTGAAACAGAATTTTTAAAGATATAGTTAGCTGCAATGTAAATGTAAGTTTTGCTGCTTGGGAGTACATCACTGATCAGTGTTTAGGCCTATTGGACCACAAGTGGATTCAGTCAATGAAAATGTTCAATTTGGTCACACACACACTATGGGGTTTACTCCAGCAACTGGAAGTAAGCTATTCTGGTAATATGTGATTGAAGGAATGGTAGAAAAAAGTGAATTATCCATGGCTAGTAATTATTAATAAAACAACAAGATCACATGCATTCTCAAAATGTCTATGAAGACAGAATGCAATCCAGGCAGAAAATAGGAATCAAACTATTTCAATGGACTTATGCATATTAATTTGGAAAGGTAAAAACTGCCCTATGTATGGGTTTTTACCCGAGATTGCATTATATCTCTTTAAAACAGCTTTGCACAGTGGGATGAATTCAAAGGCATAAATGTCCATTGGAGAGATAGTGGATAAGACAAGGGAGTATTATCAGAGGACCAAAAGTATCAATAATCCAACTAGGTTAGAGTTGGCAATTCTGCACTAGGGTCACCCAAGAGGACTTTCATTATGAAACCGATTCAGAGGCCCAAAATCCAGTCCCCAGAGTGGAGTTCCCAACTTGTTTTGCTGAGACTTCACCAGCTCTGCATCCACCATGTGGGTTTTAGGAAGCAGTTTCCTGGCCATACCATATTTCTCTCCACCCAGAGTGACTCTCCCAAGATCCAGCCAGAAAGCAGGTGTTCTAGGCTACCCTGACAAGTCCTTCCCTTGCCCCAAGTTACTGCTGCTCTTTGCTCTCTGAAGGATCAGAGCTCTTTCACTTCAGTGAAGGAGGTCCTCTCCAGCTAGGACTTCATCCCACCTGCTGCAGGCAGTCTAGACCCTGAGTTTTCATAGAATTTATGGCTTCTTTCACACTCCCCATGGCAGACTTGAACTTTAAGATGTACAGACCTCTTTGCTAGTGACTTAGACCATGTTCCCATGTCCCAGGAAGGAGGGAAACACAGTGTAAAACTGCCCCAGTGACCTCCTGACCGCGTCTCAGAATGAGGACTTGGGTCCTTCCTCTGCTGAACTCCCTTTACCTTCCCTTCAGAGGACTTGAGCCTACACTTTCCTTCTCCTTTGTACAGAACTCTTTTTTTGGCTTTTTTTTTTTTTGGTGGTAGTGGGATTTGAACTCGGGTCTCATGCTTGCTAGGCAGGCACTCTACCACTTGAGCTACTCCACTAGCCCTGTACAGAACTCTTAATACCTGTGTCCAGGACATGACCCCTGGTCCCCAACTCCCTTTGCAGTTTCTCTCAAGGGACATCGTTCAGTTTCTCCGAGGGACAGCTCCGAGTTGGAACAAAGGTTAGACTGACTCTTGTTGCCATGCTAGCCTCATCATAAGGGAAAGAGCCCTCTTTTATTTTCTTCCTTCGGCTGCTTTCCAAAGCACTGTTTGTTTTTGTGTCTAAAAGAAATGGAAATTACTGACTTTGAGCCTGACACTTAACTAAGCGTCCACATTTGTGCTGGGAACTGGGTCACAATATACAGTAAACCCCGTGCAAAGGGTTTCCAGTGTCACGTGGCTCACGAGCAAGTCAATGTACAGCCCTAAACACAGGTCTGAATGGGGCATTTCTCTCCTTACAGGGCACCCAAATGGCTTCCCAAGACAAATGCAGTGTCCTCCATGCAGCGCACAGGGTTCCCAGGTCACCTTCTCTGTCCATAAGTAAGTTACCTCCAGGCTCATTCAGGATTTGGGTGAGCTGCTCTCTTGCCTTAAGAGGTAGGTTTAATGTCATGGTCACTGGCTACAGCGCTCATGAGCCATTCCCAGGTCCTGCCAGAGAGTTAGCAAGTCCCTCTGTTCTGCTCCACTGTGGCATGTGGTTGCATTGGGTACAGCTGTATATTTAGATGTCACAGCGGCATACAGGATCCTCCAGTAGTGTCCCTTATTCACATCTGAATTCCAAGCACAGAGTAGACCTTCCATGTTTGTGAGCGATGTGGAGGCATGACTGAATGGTACCTTGAGTGAAGGGGTCATCTGGGGTCTTCAGGTCTACTTTGGGCTTATTGGGAGCTGGAGGACAGAATAGGAGAGGCAGAACAAAATCTTGATTAGGAAAATGGTGGGTGCACTCTGAGGTGAATTTAATACTTCCCATGATTTTGTCTTAGGTTTGCTCCACCCAAGGGTGTCTTATATTGGAAAGAATGTCATTGAGTCAACCTCCGTCATTGGCTCTATATGGATTCTTCTCAAGAAGCTAATTCCCACATGACCCAAATCTTGTCTCAGGTGGTGATCACACCTGGATTTCCAAATTTACTGTGTAATTTAATTCTAATATAGTAATAATACCTTACAAGAGGGTGTCTCTCATCTTCAAACCTCAAAGCATTTTCTAACTATTAATAGGCACGCAGAGCCCCAGGGGGTTGCTGCCACTGGGTCCATCTCTCTGCTGGGTAAAGACAGAGAGTGGCTCCCTAGCCAAGAGGATGCACAGATTATTGTTCTTAAAGGTATTTTTCATTATGGGGTATTTTAAACACACATGAAAGTGGGGCAAACAGTACCATATTTCCTTCCTTCCTTCCTTCCTTTGCTTCCTTCCTTCCTTCCCTCCTTCCTTCCCTCTCTTCTTTCCTTCCTTCCCTCTCTTTCTTCCTTCTTTCCTTCCTTCCTTCTTTCTTTCCCTCCTTCCTTCCTTCTTTCCTTCCCTGCTTCCTTCCCTTCCTTCCTTCCTTCCCTCTCTTGCCTCTCTTCCTTCCTTCTTTCTTTCCTTCCCTCTTTTCCTTCCTTCCCTCCTTCCTTCTCTCTCTTCCTTCCTTCCTTCCCTCTCTTGCCTCTCTTCCTTCCTTCTTCCTTCCCTTCCTCCTCCCTTCCTCTCTTCCTTCCATTCTTCCTTCCTGGTACTAGGATCTGAACTCAGGGTCAGGGCCAAGCAAGCTTTCTACTACTTAAGCCATGCCCTTAGCCATTTTTGCTTCAGCTGTTTTTCAGATAGGGTCTTGTGGCCTCCAGGCTGGCCTTGGAGGGTATTGGTATTACAGGCGTTACACTTCATTTCATTTAAATATTCTCTTTGTCTCTCTCTTTCTATCTCATTTATTCGGTGAAGGAATTAGGTCTTTCGTCTTGAAGATTTCCCCACCCCTGGGTTTTTCTGATCACATCCTCACGAATACTTCAGTATGTTTCTTTTGCCTCTGTATTTCATAAAAATTGGTAGTTGGACCTGGAGAACTGATCAGATTCCCCCCCGCCCCCGCCCAAGGTAACTTCATAAGTGATGGCATTTTCTTCCATCAGGAGGCAGGAAATGTCTGGTTGTCTTCTTGTCATGGTAGCTTTGCTGATGATCTATGCCTAGAGTCACTAATTTATTCTGGGTTCCTTCATTACCTATTAATAGGAATATATCTATGAAGAGTGAAATCTACTATTTGGCTGTTCTGAAAAGCAGTGTGGATTGGAAAGAAATTTGCTTCATTTTCCCTGTTTATTTACTAATTTTCAAAATATGAGTTGGTTTATTATCTTCCAACATTAACTAATAGAGTGTTTCAGATAGCTTTATTGAGGTGTAACTGACACACACTTCAGACATTTTAAGTGTGTAATTTGAGAGTTTTGATAAAATGTATCTACCAATGAAACCATCATTATAATTCAGAAAATGAACACATTCATTACTCATGAATTAGGATTTAAAAGTATGATTGGAAACTGGCAATTTAGACATGTTGGCATTTTTGACTATTTTAGTTGAAAATTATTAGTTTTATTCTTTTGAAGCTCCACTTGTCCCATTTCTGAACAATGGGAGCTTATTCAGGTTGTCCCAGGGTCCTTCTGAAATAACTCTCATGGTCTCTGTTAATTAGCTTGTCATCTTCTTATGACAGGGAGCTCCAGACCTGATGTAGCCATTTTTCTAAGGTACCCTGGGTCTGTTTAGTAGGAGCACAGCACCTGGGATGTTCTATGGTGGCTACACAAGTGTAACGGAGGCTTAAAAGCTGCTTTTGCTGAGGGGCACTGACTCCTTACTTTGGCCCAGGAATTAACTTAAGGAAGGAAACAGATGATTGCAATGCTTCTTTTCCATGGAAATGGAAGGAATAAATTGACAGTGGGGAAATGTTACCAGAACCACAAAAGAGAAAAAGTTTTGGCTTTTCCCAGCTTGTGTGCTGGCCAGTTTATGCTGTTTGTTAATCAAATTGACATTTCCCCTCATTTTCTATGTGCTGCAGAGCTCAAGGTTAACTCCCTTTACTCTTCAGTTGAACCATGCAGTGTTCTACCCCTGGTGTCTCTCTCTCCGGCCACCAGAGAAGTAAACCTGTCAGTCAAGGCACACGGTTTAGGACATGTGGCCAGGCACCTGAAGTAGCAAGGCCAGCACCTATTCTGGGACATTGTTTGGTCACATACTGAAACTGAGCCCCTGAACTCCCCTTTAAAAACTCTCAGAAGGGTTGACTCTCCCTGTCCTCCTCTTCATCTGATGAATAATAAACCTTTTTTTCCTTTTCCTTAAAACTCTGCTCTCATTATTTGTGAATTGACATTGAGGCCAGGGGACCAGCTTTTTTGGTCACAAGAAGGATGCAAAATCCTATATGATTTTTTTTTTTTTTGAGACAGGCTCTTGCCTCAAATTCTTCCTGCCTCAGCATCCCAAGTGCTGGGATTATAGGTGTGTGTCACCTCATCTGGCCCCACATGATTTTTAGTGTGGATCATGCAGTCCTAATGCAATAGCATCCTTCCCAGCAGCTCTGCAATTAGGTCTTTGGTTTGTACAATTCTTCTCACTGAAGCAAGCTTTGTTGCTGGGGGTACCTTAGATCTAGTAGCCTCAGACAAACACTTTTGGGGCTGTGAACATGGCTCAAGTGGTAGAGTGTCTGCCTAGCAAGGCCCTGAGTTCAAACCCCAGTACAGAAAAAAATAAAAAAGAAGGAAAAGACAAACTTTTTTTTTCTTTTTTCAAGATAAAGAGGGGATGGGAGGGTTCAAGCCTGGAATGTGATCTAGTTTGGATCTAGAATGTTCCTCAAAGGCCCACTTGAAGGCTTAGTCCTCAACGTGGCTTACTAACAGGTGATGGAAACTTAAGGACTGGGGAGGGGCAGGGAGAGGTTTTAGGTCACTGGGAATGAGCCCCCAGGGAACTGTGGGACCCTGCCCCTTCCTTCCCTCTCCTGCTTCTCCACCAACTCACCATAGACTGAAATTTTCAAAACTGTGAATAAAAAACAAACCTTTCCTCTTTTTAAGTTTATCATCACAGATATTTTTGTAATAGTAGTAGAAAGTTGACTAACACGGAAGGAATGGAAAATCAGAGCTTTCTTTCTTCCCTTCCTTTTTCTTAATTTGTTTTTTTTTTTTTTTTGGTCCATGGCTTTCTGAAGGAGTTGGAAAGATATCAAGTGTGGAATGAAAAAAATCTGAGAATCACAAAAAGCCTTTTATAATCCTCTCAGCCCAACTCCCACTACCCAGACAGCCCTGCACTTAAAGCTGAATCCATGCAATGGGCCTTCATTTAGAAAGCCACAGTGAAGTGTAGTTCACAGTGAACTGAGACAACTTAGAGGTAAGAAAACAAATCCCCAAAGAGCAGCTTTAAATGTAGAAAAATGCATCCATGTCTAAGAATCTACAGGAAAAGAAATGACTACATACAAACAGTAATATGAACCAAGTTAAGGTTGTCTGGATTAGAAAAGGGACCTGTGTAAACACCACCTCACAGTTACATCTTGGATTTCACTGAAGCCACCACTGAGGAAATTGAAAGGTAGGCTGCGTTTTTGCTAACCAAAGAATGACCTAGCCACCAACTGTTCATTAGCTTAACAGATTCCTGGTGTCTTCAATGTTGGTGGTGAAGACATACCACCTATAGCATAGATATGATTTCCCTAGAGAGCTTTAAAGCTGTGTAGTGTTGGGGAAAGAATGAGAGGTTCTGGGGTCCAGGTCCTGAAGCAGGAGTCTCTATAGGTCATCCAGGGCAGCATTTCCCACACTGCTTCCAAAGAACACTAGCATTTCAGGGACAAGGGTCCATTGTCAAATTAGGAAAAAAGACTGTATCCCTGCGCAAAGATTGCCAGAGTTTATTGTTATGTTAAAGGCTCTGGAAGTCCCAAAGGAAACAAATATCCTGACCTTTGTTGAAATCAGTTTCCTCAAAATTACTTGACTATAAAATCATCCCCTACATTTTTACCCCACACCTATTATCTTGTGGACATAAGCATACAACAAATAATAATTTTTGGGCTATTGATATGGTCTTTTCCTTTTACAGATAAGGAAGACAGGGACCAGAGAGGTGAAATAAGTTATTCCAGAGTCACAGGCAAAACAGAGGAGAGAGCAGGGCCTTTGGGATGAGATAGACCTGGATTCAAATCTTTGGCCATAATTTTCCAACTATGAATCTTGAACAGTATTTTAATTTCTTGGGAACCTTGGGTTTCTTATTTATAAAATAGGCAATGCAATACTAGCATTAAATGTGTTATGAGTTGGGGGTTAGGCCTAGAGAAGTTGGAAGTCCATGTCCTAGAACTATGACAAGATGGCGCCAGATGGTGCAATGACTGAAATCTCACAGATCTGGGTCTGGATCCTTGTGGGTTTGACTCTATAGTAGAATCTGGGACAGTGTATGTACTTTATTTTATTTTTCTTGTGTGCTGGTGTTTGAACCCAGAGCTTTGCCCTTCTTAGGCAAGGCTCTACTGCTTGAGCCACACCTCAGTGTATGCACTTTAGAATGAGGAGCTGGGCAGAGACTGAGAATCAGGTGAGGTGATGGGCAACTCCCCACGAGGAAGTAGGACCAGAAGGTAGAAACCACGCTTCATCTCCAGCAACTGGACTGGGGCAGGGGGAGGTTGGTAGGAATCGTCCAGTTCAGCAGTGTAGGTCCCACAGAAGAGCACGCACTGCTTCTCATCATTTCTGTGCTGGTAAAAACATGGGCTGTTTTTCAGAGTCTCAGAAGAAACAGAATGGTGACTCACATTTTATTAGTTATGTAGCTATTTGCACGTGTCATCAGGTTTCATGTCTTGTTAGGGATTGGAAAATTATATATAGCCCTTCTGGGGTGTCCGGGTATTTTGGTTGAGGTGAGAATGTTGCAGGGTTAAAGTAAACTGATAGTCATATTTCCATTTTCCCTCTTCTAGAAAGTTCTTGCCTCCCACACACAACAGACTCCACTCAGCGACCCCTGACCCCAGTTTGTTCCAGCATGCTCTCTTGCCAGCACTTAGTGTGGCAGTTATCTTGGTATGTCTGTCCCCAGCCACAGTGGGAACACGTTGAGAGAGCAAGAACTCAGTCTGCTTTTGTGCATCCTCAGTGCTTGGAACTTGCTTAAAGTCAGTAGATGGGAGAGGAATGAGTGAATGAATGAACCCTTCCAACCTTTCTCTTCTTTCATCCTGAAGATCATTACTCTTTGTTCACAAGTAGTATCATCATTTGTATTTTACAGAGGAAGGGGAGGAGCCCAGTTTTTAAACAAACATGCCAGAATTATGTTCATCTGAATGAGTGTGGTCCTTACACCATCAGCTTGAACAGATGCATGTTCCAGAGGCCACTGCTACTCTTGATGGTCAATGTCAAGGGCACCATTTCTCACATCTCCGCAGGGGTCCCAACTCTGTCATTTAGAAGCCCATTCCAACTTTTCTATCAGCTCTGTGTCATTTGAGCAGCCTGGTGAAAGGAGACGAGTTTCCCAAATGGAGAATGTCATTTTACATTTAAAGGAAAGTCTTGGGTCACTCAAATCAGAGGTAATCCCAAGAAGAACCTCCAAGAGAGCAATATCAAGGTCAATGAAGTAAGCAGGCAGAGACTAGTGGGGAGAACACTCCTTGTAAATTCTAGCATCTTGGTTTGAAAGTTCTCCTTAAAACAGAACCAAACCTTAGGAGCAGGTTCAAATAACAAGAGTGGTCAATCAGCCCTTTGAAATGCACTTTCTTTTCTGGCTCAGGCTCCCAGGTTGGTTCCCCTTCCCCCACCTGGCTGATAACATCAGGGCACCTCCAGAGTCCTTTCCAGGCATTGTTCTGCCTGTCATTGATGTTAAGCAAATGGGAAAGGAAATGTAAGTCCAAACTCACAAAGCTGAGGGGAACCAATCTTCAAGTTCGTGACTTGTAAATACATGGCAGAAAAGCGTAGGCATTTTGACTAACAAGTTATGTGAGGATGGAATTACTGCTCTTGGATCTGTTCTTTCCTTTTAATGGGCAAATGCTTTTAATTACTGTTTCTGAAACTCGTTTTACTACATGAAGAGGCTTGTTCCCATGCATTTTTGGTTCAATGCCTTCCTAATACTGGAGTGGGAAAAAGATGTGTAAATAAAGCCTTGGAAAAAAATCAAATGTCTCATTAATCCTTAGTCTCTTAAATTCAGTAAATTTGTTACACACTTGTGTCCTAGGCAATGTAGAAGCTGCTGCAGACATTGCCCTTGGGTAACCCACAACCAGTTAATAGAACTGACAGTGCTAGGAGGTGCTAAACACAGAAGAGACATGGAAGTATGGGGTGTCATGGGGGAAGACTTCATACAACCAGTGACATTTTATTAAATCTTAAAGGACAGATCAAATCTTGATTGAGCTAGGGACAGAAGTGGGATGAGTCATCAGATGGAGAAAGAAAATAAATTAAGACCTGGAAAGGATAGAGGACAGCAGTGAGATGTTGGCTATGAGTCTCCCTGATCCTTGTGGGTGTGTGGGGGCTGGGGGTGAGGCACAGATGCCAAGAGAGAGAGAACAGGAAACAGCTGAACTTGGCTCTTACTACATGTGATTTCCCACCCTTCACCGTCCTGAGAAATTGTTCTCACGAACTGATTCATACTAAGGGGACCTGAGAGTAGAACTCTTAACGCACTGGGTTTCCTGTATATAGTTACATCTTTTTTTTTTTTTTTAGAAAAAACATTTTTATTAAATATGGTAACTAACTACTACTAAGTAAAAATCTTATACAGGTAGGTCAAAAAAAATAGTTAAGACCCTAATTCAAAAATGGAAAGTGACACACATAGGCAAATTATACTAGATATGTAACAGGTAGAAAAAATTCAGCTTCACTAGTGAGCAAAGAAAGCAAAATTTTAGACCTATTAAGTTAACAAAAACAACTACCTGAGCTTCAAGCCCCCAACATTAGTAAAGATGCAGTAAAACTGATTCATTCATCATTGCTAAAGATGATCTAAACGGGTTTGGGCCCAGTGCAAAAAAAAAAGCATCACAGCAATTCACACCAAGACTCACAATCACAACCATACTTTAAAGACAAGAAGTCTCACTCCTGAGCAAAAATGAGCCAAAAATAGCTCCACACACTTAAAAACCCTTCCTGCAGAGTTATCACTGGCAAGTAACCAAATGGCAAGCTCTATGAGAATAATGTATGACAAAAAAGCCTGATCAAATATGGAGTCATGAAATGTCAAAGTTAAAAAAAATATGGTACATAAGCACAGGAAACATGCAACAAAGAGAAAGGTACTGTTATAATATTCAAATGAAAATTTTCAATTTAAAACCAAATTGTATAAACAGGAACAAGCCATAAGCTGCACCAACTGGATCCTAGATTCTCTTTCCCCAAGGGCAGCCCATTCTTGGTTCTTATATAGTTACATCTTGAAAGGAAAAGCTAAAAACAAGGATTGGGGATGGGGGTGTAGCATAGCTAGAGCCTAGCATGAAAGGCCCTGGGTTGGATTCCCAGCATCACAACAAACAAACCCTGTTCCCACCAACAGATAAAACAAGCTGATGATATATACTTCACATAAGCAAGGTTCCTATAAGAAACACACTTTTCATCAGGGAACATTCTAGAACCTATGAAGTCACAGTGAGTAAGTGAGCACAGAGGGGCAGCATCTGTCTCTGCTATGAGTTTGCTGAGCAGAAGGGGCCTGTAGACGAAGGCCTCAGGAGGGCTGATGGCTCTACATTTAGCCTTGGTGTTCCCCAGAGAGTTTCATTTCTCTTTCATCCCTTTATTCATGTGCCACTTCTAACTTGTATCCTCTCCCCTCTTCTTTTTCTTAGGTTTAGAAAAAAGTTAAAAAAAAAATGTTTTCTCCCTCTTCCTCTTAATTAAACTCCACCTGTTCTTTTCCATTCCAACATCATCGTACATACACCATATGGTATGGTGTTACAATTTGGCAAAAACCAGGAACATGAAACTGAACCCTCCTTTATACCTCCCTTCCCTGCCTCTCCTTCTGTTGCCTCTTAATCTACTTTGTGGTTCTGTGGGAGGCTCACACAGCTGGTTGCCTGTTGAGAGAGCCATAAACCGATGGAAGATGCCACTTTAGAAATAAGCACATTGATTCAGAAAAATGCCTAAGCTTAACTGTGTAAGGGGAACCCCACAGAGACCTGAAATACGTGAGTCCATTGTGGTTGGCATTGAAGTGTATCAATTATACCATATGTCATACATTCAGTAGCTCCAACACATGAAGTATTCCATTGAAGTGCATTTAAAAAATACTTGAAATTTCTCATGTCAGGGCTTTAATTAACATTTTCCCATTTTTCTCTTTATAGAAGATTGATTACTCTCTTGCCTTTATTTTTCCCCAGAGTATTACAGAGAGAATGTAAGAACAATCTTCAAGCACATTTCTTTTTTTCCAAACAAAAACAAGATTACAGAAAGGTTAGAAATACTATACAAATAATTTGTTTTCCTGAACCAGTTGAGTATAAATTGCTGATATAACTATCCCTTTGATACTTGTTATGGGCTGAATTGTGTAGCCCCAAAATTCGCACTTTAAAGTCCTAACCCTGAAAATATGACTCTGTTTATAGATTAGGTCTTTAGAGAGTTGATTAAATTAAAATGAGGCCATTAGAGTTGCCCCTAATCCAGTATGACTGGTGTCCTCAGAGGAAGGGATCAGGACACAGACACACAAAGGAAGATGAAGAAACAGAGAGAAGATGGCCATGAAGAAACCAAGGAGAAGCTGTGCACCAGTGGCTCACGCCTGTAATCCTAGCTACTCAGGAAGCAGAGATCAGGAGGATAGTGGTTCAAAACCAGCCTGGGCAAATAGGTCGAAAGACCCTATCTCGAAAAAAAAAACCCTTCACAAAAAGGGCTCGTGGAGTGGCTCGAGGTGTAGTCCCTGAGTTCAAGCCTCAGAACTGCAAAAAAATAAAAATAAAAATAATAAAATAAGAAGCCAAGGAGAGAGGACTGTCCAACTAATCTTGTTGACACCTTGACATGTCTGGAGGACATGTAGCCTCCAGAACCACAAACAAATAAATTTCTGTTGTGCAAACTGTCCAGTCTGTGGTACTTGGTTACTGCAGCCCTAGATGATAATATACTCAAGAGGACATTACTGGCAAACAACGACATCTGCCTCAATACCAATCTAGACAACAATGCAGCCATCAAATCAGGAAATAAATGCTCACTCATTACCACCATCTAATCTTAGATTTCATTCAGGTTCTACTAGTTATCCCAATAATGCCCTTCAGAGTAAAAGGATCTGATTGTAAGTCACATCTTGCTCTCCTTTGTTACAGCCCCTCAGTCCAGAATGGCTCCTCTCTCTTCCCTTGACTTTCAAAACACTAACACCTTTGAAGGTCACAGGCCACTTATTTCATGGAATGCCTCTCAACTTCATTTATTTCATGATGAGACTCAGATTTTCCTTATTTGAAGGAAAGATGCTAAATGATTTCCTTTTGTTCCTTTCCAAATAGGATCCAATTGGATCATTTGATTAACAGGGTATCTGCTAGCCTTTATTTCTCATGAAAATAAATACTTTCCCTTTGTAAATATTAAATATTTTTTGTAAAGATTTTGTAATGATAAGATATCCTATTTCTTGTCAAGCTTTCAAGTTGCTCACTTATTTCTCTATTTTAATATAGACTCATGGTTTCCTATCATTAAATTTTGCCTAAGGCTGCCTCTGTATTTTGACTCCCTACATAGCAAACTATAACCTAAATAACAGTATAATTCTTCTAAGAGGAAGAGGAATCTGGGCCAATCATAGCAGTTGAGCTCCAACCAATCACAGACTGCCAATGATCAGACTATGTCCATATAAGGCAAAGGGCTCATCTCACCATACCCAAATTAGGCAAAAGATGAGCTGTAACCAATCAAGCTGTTTCTGTATTATCTAAACCTTCTCTGTCCATAAACACTATTGCCCAGGTTGCTGAGTCAAACTCTCTGAACTCTCTGGTTTAGAGTGCTGCTCCATTCACGAATCCTTTGCTTAAATAGGCTCTGCTAAATTGAGTTTTTCTACAGTATTTTTTAAAAACACTATTTTAATTTAGTGTGTTACAATGTGTTTGGTACTATCATTTAATTTCATGCTTAAATTGCCACTAAGTTAGAAAAATGGGAACTGTTTCAGGAAGCCCTCTGTGTTTTTTGACACTCTGCTTTCTAACATTAAAAGAGGATCGAGTCTCATCTTATGATTCCCCTGCCTTAGTCCTCAAATCTGCCATGTCTCTAAGGAACTCTGGTTGCTTTGAGTGGACAATGGTGCTTTGAAGGCAAAATCTGGGAAATAGGTATGCTCACTGTTATGGAGTGGTTGTTATCACATGTCCTCTCAGAG
Organism: Castor canadensis; assembly: GCF_047511655.1. NCBI lineage: Eukaryota > Metazoa > Chordata > Mammalia > Rodentia > Castoridae > Castor > Castor canadensis. Next base: position 104,696,739 of record NC_133399.1, on the reverse strand, counting down.
GACAAAGCTAAAGGAGATAACCATGTGTGGATATTTATTTATTCCTTATGTATACATGCATGTAACTACCTACCTACCTATCACCTACCTACATACCTATGTAGAAAACCATGAGTTCACTTGGATTCTTCAATTCTAACCTTTTTTTTTTTGGTGGTACTGTGGTTTGAACTCAGAGCCTCATGCTTACTAGGCAGGTGCTCTTACCTTCTGAACCATTCTGCCAGCCTCCATTCAAGCCTATTACTGGGCCCTGGCTCCCTTCAAGGGGATGCTTGAGATCCTCAATGAAAGACTATAATGATTCTAACAAGAGATGGAGGAAACCGACAAGGGAGAAATGGACTGGTGATCTAGAGCAGAGAGTTCTGCTGTCTCATGCACATGGCACCATTAGGCTGCTCTCCACCAAGGACAAGTGCCTTGTCTGCAGCTCACAGTCTCACAAGCAGAAGACTCACAAACTGCCTACTGCAAGCTGGTGAACCAGGAAAGTTGGTGGTGGGATTCCATCTGAGTCTGAAGGCTCTGAAACTCAGGGGAAGGGATGGTGTCAATCCCAGTCTGAATCAGGGAGCCCAAGAACAGGAAAGGTGGATGTTTTGGCTCCAGCAGAGCTCCTTGCTAATTGTGAGTGTGTGTGTGTGTGAATGTGTGTGTGTGTGTGTTGGTAGAACCTAGCTGTAGGCTGAAATGTGAAAAGCGAAGCATGTTACTTTTTCACAGAGTTTTAAAAGTCAGAGTATGACTTTCATATTGTCAATTTCTGTGATTGCCCTTAGCATATTAGTCCTTAATGTGAAATTGCTGGGCAGATAATTCCAATATGCCTGCCACAGCTAAGCCTGCTTCTGATGCTTGTGCTAGCTATTCCCACTGTGTATTTTGCCTTTTAGTATGCCTTGTAATTTTTGTTGTTGAAAGCTGGACATGCTGTACTAGGTGAAAGGAACTGCTGTAAATTGGCCTTCAGTATCATGGGGCTAGGGTGTGGGGTTACGGGAAGTGTTTTAACCCCTTATTTAGGCCTTAGACTGCGTTGCTGGACTGTGAACTTAACGTGTGATTTTGTTTCCCCCCTTAGGTGGAACAGGATTGCTGGAAGGGGCTAGAGTTAGGCATTTCCCTTCCTCTAGGTTGGCTAGTCTTTGATTATGCTCTGGCAGGTTGGGTTATAATTGTATCTTCCGAGGACTGACTTTGTTAAGAAGAGTGTTCAACCATACAGTTGGTTCTCTGTATCTGTGGGTTCCACATCCATGGATTCAATCAAGCATGGATCAAAAATATTCAGAAATATTCAGAAATATCTGCATTGAACATATGCGGACTTTTTCTTGTCATTATTCCCTAAACCTAACAACTACTTACACAGCATTCACATTGTATTTGGTATTGTAAGTAATCTAGGGGCTTGTGTAGGCTCTACGCAAACACTATGCCATTGGATATAAGGGAACTTGAGCATCCATGAATGTTGGTATCTGTTAGGGGTCCTGGAATCAATCCCCCACTGATACTGAAGGAATGATGTATTTTAAAAATTTTATTGTATACTAATATGCAAAATAATGGCTTTCATGATGATATTTTCATACATACATATAATGTACTTTGATCATATTATCCCCCCATTATCCTCACTTATCCCCTTCTCCTGATATCCTTCTTTTTCTCTCTAATATTCTTCCTCCTATGTTATTTTTTGCTTTCTAGATTCCACATATAAGAAAATGTGAAACTTGTCTTCCTGAGCAGAACTTATTCCACTTAATATGATGATATCCCATTCCATCCATTTTCTTGCAAATGACATGATTTTGTTCTTAATGGCTGAATAACTCGTGTGTGTGTGTGTGTGAGTGTGTGTGTGTTTCCATTCATTTGTTGATGGGCACCCATCCATGACTTGGCTATTGTGAGTACTACAACAATAAACACAGAGTGACTATATTTCAGAATGGTTCTTTTGCCTCTATCCTTGCTGGAAACATTGAAGGGATTTTTTTTCTCCTTCACCATGAGACTCTGGTGATAAAATTCACAAATGTATGAGTACACCCCTCTATGACTAGTCTCCTGGAGTTTCTAACTCTCAGACTTGCTAACTCTGAGATGTAGAAATTTGTCCATTGTACTTCAGCTTTTCCTATCCTGTCATTTGTTCTGCAGAGTTTCTGGGCATGGGTGCCTGTCCTGGTAAGTTGATAACCTCTGGCACAGCCTGTGTCTCTCCATGAAGTCTGACCTATAGCCTCAGTTCTCTGATGGATCCAAGAAGAGTTCTTGATTCTTAGTCTCTTCAGTTTTTTACTTGTTAGGATTCTAAGCTCTTTACACACTGGACTAGAAACTGCATTCTCCTAACAGGTTTGACTGTTCTAAAATATTTTTCTGCCAAATGATGATCTATAAAGCAAGTAAGACTCAATCAACCTGGTGGCTTCATTTCATATTGGTTTTGTATGCTTTATTTGAGACTGCCCAAAAGACAAGAAATGACATTGTTTTTGGAGTTGGACAGGCTTGGTTTGGAAACTTGATGCTGATGTAGACCTGTGTGACTTAGGATACATTGCTGACCTTCAGTTTTTCTAATATGTAGATTGGAAATTGGCTTATACTTCTTACAGAGTCATTATTTTTGTGCCTAGTGTAGATGATAAGATGGAGCTGGCTAGGAGAACTTCTACTCTTCTATGTCCTTATATTTCTAATAGAAGCTGTCTTTATTAACTGCCATCTTACTCTCACACTAAGCCTTCAGTGTCATCCTTGTCTCTATATAAGGATACATACATTTATATATATATTATATAATGTTGTACAATTGTGCTCTTCTACAAAATGGGCATCAAGGAAACCCTGTCATGGACTTAGGCCTGGCTGAAATTTGTAACTTGTTGATTTTTGATTCTAGTCTGTTTTTTTTTTTTTCTGAATCCCTATAGTAATTTGAAACCCCCATATGTTCTACTGACACAAATTGAATGATAAGAAGTATCTGATTTCATTGACCAGGTCAGCATTGTGTATTACTGATGATGGAGTTGGGCTTAACTATAGAAATTCCACAGCTTCCTTCCTCCAAGTCTTGTTACATGAAGAACTTAGAGCCTCATGGTTCCTCATTAAGAAGATTCTAGGACACACCCAAACGAGTACATTCAGTTTGTTTCTTGAAACCTTTCCTTGTCAGGTGAGCTAAAAGGTCAACTATTTATTAAGGTGGAACAATGAGGTGAGCCCTGGCTGAATCACAGGCTGGGAGTGGAGCACTTTGAAGTCGGTGATGGTTGGGTCCAAGTAAGTAATTTTATTTCACGCTGTTGCTGTTTCAAAAGTCATGAGGGGGAAAAGGGCAGGAGATAAGAACAAAAGGAGGAAAAGCAGGGGATGAGGAGGGGAGAGGGCAGAGGGTAAGGAGGAAAGACTGACAAGAGGGAACCAGGTTATACTAAGTGCCCATTATTCAGAAGCTGTCTTATGCACTTGTCATTGATTTATTCCTTAAAACCATCTTGTGGAGCATTTGTCACTATGCCTGTTTTTAGGTGGGAGTAAATAGTATCAGAAAGGTTAAGAAAATCGCCCAGTCACTGATGGAGTAAGAATGGAGCTGGGCTGGGATCCAGGTTGTCCAGTGCTTTCTGCCTTGCATTCTCCTGTCACTTAAGCCAAGCTATGTCTGTCCAGCATCTGTTTTGTACCCTGTTCTGGATGATAGTCCTAATGATGCAGCAGTAAAGGTGCATTCTCATCCCCTGAGCACAAGCTGTTCCCAGGCTAGTAAAGTTCTCTGACGTGAAAATGCTTTCCACATGGAGTGCCAAGGGCTGTGGGTATATACAAAGACCATGGAGATTTTTAGGTAGGAATAATTAGTACCACCTGAGGGACAAGGTGAACAAGAGGACTTGTAGGTGCGGTGTGCAAATGCATCAAACTTATAAGGCAGGAAACCTTATTTTGCACGTCATTCTGGTTGGGGCATGAGGAGTGAGCAGGAGAACGGCTCGGGGGAGAGGCCTCTGTCTGATTATGGGGGGGCTTGGGTGCCAGAGCGGAGGGTTTGGGCTTCAGGATGTAGGTGCCAAGGAAACTCTCTCCCAGGGAAATAATGTGATGATTTCTGTCTCAGGCTCCTCGCAGCATTGCAGACGTGTGTTGGAAGGAGTTGAGAGCGAACCTAGGATTTGAGTTGAGTTCTGGAGCTGGGTTGAGAGTTCATATTTTCCCAGATTGAGGCAAGGGGACCAATCCTTTGTAAGCCTCAGGGGTTCAAGTTCAAAAGGAAAGGGAGAAATTTCAGGGGGAATTGAGGAACTCTACTTTCTTTCTTTTTTTTTTGGCAGTACTGGGGTTTGAACTCAGGGTCCCACACTTTGTAGACAGGCACTCTACCACTTGAGCCACTACACCAGCCCTTTTCTGTGTTGGATATTTTAAGAAACCAGGTCTCAAGAACTATTTGCCCCTCGCTGCCTCCTGAATAGCTAGGATTATAGGCGTGAGCCACTGGCACCTAGTTTGAGAAACTCTAACTGTAGGGGTCAAGTGACCCTTTTGGGATCTCTGTGAAGTACAGGGTAGACTTAGGAGAGGTCTTGGAAAGCAGAGTGAGGGAATTGTGGCTATGGGTGTGGGTGTTGGGGTTGATGGTTTTAAAGGCAGAACTGTGATTTATAGTCACAGGGGCTGCTGTGCCCATGGGTGTGGACGACTGCAGCGTGGGAAATAGTTGGCACTTACTGACACTGAGGTGAGGGACTAAGAGGCTAGGAGGATGGGTGTGCTGCCCATGTAGATATGGGGTTTATTAAGATGGTAAGCAGATGGCAGGTGGAAAGGAAAATTCAGCCAGGCGTTAAAGTGCTCAAGGCACATAGAATTTCGATGCTCCTGTTGGCGGAATATTAGTGAGAAGAGAAAAGATGGCCTGAACTTGAAAATAGTGATTTAGTGCAAGGAAGAAAAAATAATGTCCTGGTGACATTATTAGGGGTTAGAAGAATGCTGATAATTGCCACTGGTGTCCTTCTGAGAGAATGGACAGCTCCCAGGAAGAGGAGCATCCAAGGAATTGATGTCTTCAGGGAAGAGACGGGGGTTCAAAATGTCAAGGAAGTAGAGAGAATATTACAGGAAGAAGATCCTCTTTGAGGTCACTTGTGCATTTGGTGTGTTCTGTTTCGTTGACCTTTTCTAGTTTCACACCATTAATATCCTGTCTACATTATTACAGCTTTTTTTTTCTTTTCATTTCTTTTATTCATATGTGCATACAATGTTTGGGTCATTTCTCCCTCCTTCCCCCCACCCCCTCGATACCCAGCAGAAACTATTTTGCCCTTATCTCTAATTTTGTTGAAGAGAGAGTATAAGCAATAATAGGAAGAACCAAGGGTTTTTGTTGGTTGAGATAAGGTTAGCCAAACAGGGAGTTGACTCGCATTGATTTCCTGTGCATGTGTGTTACATTCTAAGTTAATTCTTCTCGAAGTAACTTATTACAGCTTTTTAATAAAATTCAATACCTTGTGTTTCAAGTTCGACTTTGTTGTTCTTAACCCTGCCTATTTCTTAGCTATTTTTCCTTACTAAAATAATTCCACTGTTTTTCTCATGAGAAACTGAATTAAAAGGATATTTTAATTAGAGCCTAATTCACATCTTACCCTTTGTTGTAGGTAAAGTTCTCTGGGAAACTGACTCAGAGATTTGCATTAGTCGGTTTGTTAGGGGAGCCCTTGGGATTACTGCCCATGGGTGTGAAGGAGTAGGACTGAGAGAAGGAAGCAGTTGAACCTGAACCTGAGTAGTGAAGCTGACGCAGCAGCTGATCCCAAGGGAAGTTCTGTAGTTCAGATGAAAGGTCATAGTTATCCCAAACCAAGGCAAGGGGTCTGCCCTTTATTTTTATTTATTTATTTTTTTTGGCAGTACTAGTGTTTGAACCCATGTAAACCCGTGGTCTTATGCTTACGAGGCAGGCACTTTAACACTTGAGCCCCTCTGCCAGCCCTGGGGTCTGCCCTTTGTAAAACTTCCTCCCCACCTCCAGGAGAGGAGGTGTTAAGCTTGAGACAGGTGGCTTTCGGGAGATTCCTGGAGTACAGTCAGCTAAGTACCATTGTCAGTCATCACGCTTAGCAGCTAAGGGCATAAGTGGGACGTCTTGGTGCCACCTGACAGGTCCGTGCCACCTGGTAGGTCCATTACACCTGCCGTCTTTCCATCTGGGCATATCTTCTCATTTTTTTCAAGTTTATTTTTTCTCAAATATTTTCAGCTTTGAATTGTCACACTTAGATTTTTTTTTTTTCATATCATGTCCACCACACTGTTTGTTAAATTTTTGGTAGGCTATTTTGGTATTTTGTGCCGGTGTGATCAATGAGACATTTTCTATTACGTTTCCTAATGGCTATTTCTAGTATGGATGAAAATAACATATATAGGTTATTATGTTGATTTGTTTATTTACTTATACTTTCTCAGTTTTATCGAGGTATAATTTTTTGCCAGTACTTGGATTTGAAGTCAGGGCCTCAAGCTTGCTAGGCAACTGCTCAACCACTTGAGCCATGCCCCCAGCTCTTGAGGTCTAAGTGACATATAATAAACTGCACGTAAGTTTCATGGATGAAACTTGACATACATATTCATAAAACATCACCACAATCAAAATAATAGCATAGCCACAACCCCAAAGCTCCCTCACACTCCCATGTCATCTATCCTGCCTGGCACTAGCCTTGGGTGCATGGCAACCATCCATTGCTTTCTGGCAGGCTAGTTTGCATTTTCCAGGAGTTTTTTTGCTCATGGAGTCACAGTGGGCAGCTTTCTGTCAAGATTCAGCCCTGTTGTTTCACGTATCAATTGTTCATTCCATTGTATGGCTACAGGTATCTTAAGAGCATCCCATCCCATCCCCCACCTGCTGCTGGATGCTTGCTTGTGGTTTCTACTTTTTGGCCATTTCAAGTAAGGCACCTGTGAGCGCTGGTCTACACGTCTCTTTGTGGATGTGATCGTTTTCTGTCAGGTGAATACCTATACGCAGAACGTCTGTGTCATATTGCTACTTTTTAGCAACCTTCTCAACCACTTTCAAAATTATTCCTAAAACCTACTTTATTTTATTTGTATTTTTTGTGGCACTAGGGATTGAACTCAGGGCCTTGTTCTTGCTAGGCAAGTGCTCTACCACTTAAGCCACACCCCCAGCACTTTAGCTTTTAGTTTGGTTTTTAGGTAGGGTCTTGAGCTTTTGCCCAGGCCGGTCTCAGACTACAGTCCTCCTACCTCCATCTCTGTCATTGCTGGGACCACAGGTGTCCACCACATCTCACTCGCTTTCTGGGATAGGCTCTCCCCTCAAGCTCGCCTTGAACCACAATCATTCTGTCTCTGCCTCCAGGCAGCTGGGATTACAAGGCATGTGCTACCATGCTCAGCCAGCAATTTTACTGACTGAGTTTTCATTGGCTCAGTTTGGGTTTTCTAGGTACACAAATAACTCATGTAAAATTCGTGTTAATACAATTTTATATCAAAAGGAAATGTCAGCATTAGAATTTTTTTTCCTTTGTGATATAGGGCTCACGATATAGATCAAGCTGGCCTTGAACTCATGATCCTCCTGCTTCCACCTCCCAAGTGCTGGGATTCCAGGTGTGCACCACCACACCTGAAATTCTTTAAATACATTTATGTTCCATCTTAATTTGCTGAAGTTTTGTTAACTTTACCTTCCAAGTAATTACATGTCGTTTACACAATGATTTACAAAATTATATGAGCTTTGTTTTTTCTCTTTCTGATTACAAATGGAATCAGACTTTATGTACTATTTTTTGTGGACTTAGTGTTTTATAGAGAGCATCTTTCCTCTTACTCAATATTGCTCTTCAGCATGATGGCGGAAGGCTGCACAGTGTTTTATTTTAGAGGTACTATAGTTTAGTTAGCCAATTCTCCATAATAGGATTTAAAAACGATTTATGCTTTCTCTTTTGCTGTTATAATTTTGTTGCGATAAATATTCTTATAATTAAATCTTGGTACAAGCCAGGTGTGGTGGCACATGCTTGTAGTCCCAGTACTCAGGAGACTGAGACAGGAGGATCGTGAGTTCAAGGCCAGCCTGGGCTATATTGGTGTTTCTGTCCTCTCCCTGCCCACCACCCACCCCCCCAAAAAGATGTACAACCTTGGTGTACACCTTGGTCTACAAACTTTGGTTAAACTTCCTAGATTTGTGATGGTAGGTCAAGGAATCAGAGCAGTTTTAAGCTACTTACATGCTATTTAGACATTTTAATCTGTTTTGAGGATTGAACAGAGGACTACTGCCACTTCAGTGATTTGTGTTTGCCTTTGAAGACAGGGAGTATTTAAACTTTTACATTTTGTTTTATTTTAAAATTTCATTTGTTTTTAATTTATTATGTTTTTGGATTTTTGAGACAGAGTCTTGCTGTGTAGCCCAGGCTGGTCTTGAACTCACTATGTAGCTGAGGGTAGCCTGGAACTCTCCATCCTCCTGCCTCAGTCTCCTGAGTGCTAGGATTATAGGTGTGTACCACCAAGCCTGGCTGACACTGAGTATTGTAAATGGGTATATATTTTTTGTCTTTCACTTTTGTGTCTTATTGCTCTTATTTTTGTCTTTCATTCTATGTACCATAGATTCTTGCTGTCTGTGGATTCTGTGCCTGCAAATTCACCTACCAAAATTTATCTATAACCTCAAAATCTGTCAGTCTTCATGGAACTTCTGTGCTTATACATAAACACGTGTACAGCGGAGAAAAATTTGAGTCCTTTGGTGCACGTCTCCAGCTGAGGCAGAAGGAGGCTACGCTCTGCCTTCCTGGGTTAGCTTTTGCACTGGGAATAAGAGTCTTTTCCATGACCTATCAGGTGCCATCATTTTTCACATTTTTGTGCCTTCTGTTGGCAATTTCGCTGTTTTAAAATGGTCCCCAAGCATAGCACTGAAGAGACACGCAGGGTTCAAAAGTGCCAGGAGGCGCCTTATTTAGTGTATATTGTTGATTCATTGGCATTGAACTCAAGGTCAGCATACTAGAACTTGTGTCTCAACAAAGCTCATCTAACACATGAATTTTCTAGCACATAAAACAAAGTAAGTGTAGGTCAGTTGATGAAAATGTGACCAGAGGCTCCCAGACACCTGACACTGTGTTGTCTCTGGGAGCTGGGGCTCAGTATTTGCTAGGTCAGTGTTTGGGGCAAGTCTGTCCAGCATAACTACTGCAGATAACGAGAATCTGCCATGTGTACTGTCATTTTGCCCCCAGGGATTTAGAAAGTCGGTTTTCAGATCATCATTTTTTGCCTTCTTCTGAGCACTTACTTCCACCAGGGTTCCAGTGTAGCTTCTGCCAGTGGGAAGTACTGGTGTGAGATGAAGAGGGTGGAGGGAAAGCCAGCTTTCCTCAGCAGTGGACAGAACTATGGGCTGACAGAGGCATCCTGGTATCTGTGCCTTTAATGCTTGTGTGATTCCTGCGCTGGTGCTTCTGACAGCTGAGATGGTCCTTGAGGGCTTGTGCAATGTCTACCTAGCATTTCCTGAAAGCAGCAACAGTTTCCCTGACTCTGCCTCCTTAGGTGTTCCAAGGATTCTGTGAACAACTGATTCCCTGCATTGCATCTTGTAGGGATATTGTTCAAAAGCCAGATAAACAAGAGAAAAAAATGCAGATGTTCCTTAATGTGTATATTTCACAGGTACTTGGGAGACACCCAGGAAATGAGTGGTTCAGAGAGGAGCTGTGAATTCCAGCTCAGTAGCATCTTCAAGAAAAAACAGTGAATTGGTTGAGAAGTGACCAAACAAAAGACAAATCTTTGAGTCTTAGAGAAGGCAACAAGGAAGAAAGGAAATAAAGGGAAGATGAAGGCCAGTTAGTGACCCTGTTAATGTAGATTCTTCTGGCCCCATCTCTAGGCCACAAGGGAAGCTTTAGTGGTGAACCTTTGCTCTCCTTAGGAGAGGGGGTCAGGACATCTTTTATCTTTATAAATAAATAATTTGCTTTTAGGCAAATTGAAGGGGGACAGAGCTCTGACACATCTGTTTTCCTTGTCTTCAGCTCAGCAGTCTTTCATATTTGGGGTGACATAGTCCCTATTGAAACACCATACTCATTTCTGTTGTCTTGCAGAAAGCCAGCTAATGCCATATTGACACCAAAGGAGACGTGCCTCTCCACGTGGGAAGCAGCAGCATGTGGACTTAGTGGCTAGACCACAGATTTCCATCAAAAGCTGTGTCCTCAGTGATATTTCTTATTTTCCTTGCATCTGGTTGGGACCTTGTGACAAAAACTCTTCCCCACCTATTAGACGGTGCCATGAGCTAGAAGTCAATTTTCCTGTGACAAGTCTCAGAGCTGTGGGACTTTTTTTTTCAGCAGTCATCTTACCCTTATACAAAACATGTCCCTTAATTGTGTTAGAGCTTCCTTTCTGCATTAGAAAATGCACTTGACTCATACTTCTACTATTACCAATGACAAGAAAGTGATAATATCTACAATCCCACCTCAGTGAGATGACAAATGCAGCCTGCTTTTACTTCCATCTGCTTTCACTCCTATTTTGGGTAGTAGTATTTGGAGTGGAATCCCAGCATGTAATTAATTGCTTTTGACATTTGCATTCTATTTTATGGTCATATTTCCAGCTCTTTTTAGGCTTTGCTGACATATAAATAGATTTTAATTATCTGTTTAATAGGTTCACTATCTTTTTTTTTTTTTTTTTTTGGTGGCACTGGGGTTTGAACTCAGGGCCTCACACTTGCTAGACAGGTGCTCATACCACTTGAGCCACTTCACCAGCCCTGTTTTGTGTTAGGTATTTTCCAGATAGGGTCTCATGTACTATTTGCTGGGGCTGGCTTTGAACTGTGATCCTCTTGATATCTGCCTCCTGAGTGGCTCCTGGCCACTATCTATTCTTTTATAGTACAAATTAGTCTATAAGTTCTTTATTTGTTCTTGGCTTCTGTAAAAATCCTTTTGTTATTTGGATCTTAAATATTTCCCAGAGGCCCATATGCTAAAGGTTGGTCACCAGCCTGTTGGTACCTTAGGAGCTGGGGCCTAGTGGAAGGAAGTTAGGCCATTGTGGGGTGGCCTTGAAGGGGACATTGAGACTCTGGCCCTTTCCTCTCCCTTTGCTTCCTGGCTGCCATGATGTGAAAACTCCCTCACCATAGGCTCCCACCCGTGATGTGCTGCCTGGCCATAGTCTCAAAGCAAGAGGGACAAGAAATCATGAATTGAAATTTCTGGAACTGTGATGGAAACTGTGACAGAAAGCTGACTAACACAGTGTTTGTCTTAAGAAACAGAAGATAGGCTTACTATGACATTGATGAGCTGAGACCGGTTCTTTGTTACTTTTCTACAAGAACAGTGACATGCCAAGTCTGTAATCCTGATCACCTCCTCCAGTTCCTCAAAACCAATAACTGACACACATTCTTTTAGCTCTTAATGAGGTATTATGGGGGAAATGGAAGATAGATGAATTATTTTTAGTTTACCTTTCCCTCTTTTCCAAATACTTATAAGAATTTGTCCCCTACAATATTGATATTTACATATTTGGTTTCTTGTTATTAACTTTGCCTGGTACTCAGTGAGCACCTTCAAATGTTGATACTGTTGCCAGATACAGTGCCAAGTGCTCTGCTGCATGACCGCAGGACAGCCCTAAGAGGTGATAGTACAATGACCCTCACTTGCCAGGGGAGAGTGTGAAGGTTCAGGGATGCACAGGAAGTCAACAGTAGAGTGGAGACAGGTTTGAACTGGGTCCATTTCACTCTAGAGTCTTAGCTGTAAGCTACTGGCCCATGTGTTTTTTTTAGAGGGAAAAACAAACCTCGGTTGTGGTGTCCTCTTAGGACCCCACTTTTGTTTCTTTGGCTCCTGGTTCTCCTTCAGAGGCCGGACAATTGCCCCTGCAGTGACTCTCTTTCTGGTCTTTGTACTTGCTGGTTTCCAACTCTCTTTCTGGTCTTTGTACTTGCTGGTTTCCACTGTGTCATCTGTTTCTTCCACATTATCACAGAGCTTGGCACATGTATTTTTTCTATTTGGCTTATGTGGTTTTGCAGTTTTGTCTCTGCTCTTTTTTCATGGTAATGCAAACAGCAATTTTTAATTGGATTTTTGGCTCTCTGTTTTAGCCTCACTTCCAGTTAGAGCCACAGATGAGATCGGGCATGTTCAGGGTGGTATGGCCATAGACAGTCCCCTGACATTTCAGTCCTTCCTCATTTTTGTCCACGCCATGTTTGCAGCCTGATCTGCTTTCTAGCATTTTCTTCTAGCTCATGTGTTAACTACTGCTCAAGTTGATGCTGTCCCTTCTTCTGCATCCTGAGTACTCTGCTCTCTGAGTTTTATGCCCCAGGACAACCCAGGACATTGTCCTGGCCTTAGGGTGTTTTTATTCTCTGTAACGGCACTCTGATGGGAGGTGTCTTTTCCCATAAGAAATAGAGAACCTTTCTCAAATCTTAAGGAGGACATCGATAAAATTTGCATTTCCAGAAAATGGAGACATTTGCTGAAGGAATCATTGATGGCGGAGGGAAGGGGAAATTTCCTTCGTGCCATTTCTTTGGTTGCAGGGTCCTCTGTAGGACCTGGCTCTCTGGGCCAGCCTCTGTTCCTGGACTTTGACCTGGGAAGGTCACATAGGACCCACGCCCCAGCCACCCTGTCTACATATTACTTGTCTCTGGAGTCACCTGGAACCCGCACTTGGGGACCAGAACAGGGAAATCGTCTAGAAGTTGGCACTTGGGCTGTCTGTGTCTCACCTTTGGTGGGCTTGTGCCTGACTTTAAGATGAGGTGGCTGTCACACAGTAACAACTCATGAGCCAGTTTCTCTGCCATCTTAGAGGGAGAATCGGAGACACAGACACGGGAGTGGAGATGGCGGGCAGATCATAGGTGGGAGATCTGGTGGGCACTTGGGCTAAGGAGCTCCTATTTGACTCTGTTTGTTACCCAGAGAATCAGGCTGTGTCTTCTGGATACAGAAAAGCACTTGGATTCAGACAGCTGGACCGAAATTCCACAGGTCCCAGTCTTTTCAGTGCTGTCTTAGCCAAGATGGGTCATACAGGGCCATGAACAGTTGGTTTAATGACTGTGATACTATGACTTCCAAGACCTGGTGCTCCATGGCAGATGGCATATTTTGTCATGGCCCCACCCTGGGACACAATTTCTGGTGTGTCACCCTTTCGCAGTCCATGGATATAGGACAAATTCTGGTCTTTTCTGGCAGCATGGAACCTGGGAGAGATGAAGACTTCCTCAGCCTTAGCTTAGAATGGAATTTCTATCTGTCTGTCTCTCATTCCATCTCTCCCACATTACTGACCCACTGGATCCTTATTCTATGTAATCATTCTATATTTGCCTGGAAGTGGTAGTTATGCTGATGGTGAAGACAGAGGCACCCATGTCTTCAGTCCAGGTGCCTGATCCTTGACTTGATTTGGTGGCTGCAGGAAGGACAGCAGTAGCACTGGACACTGTATGCCTTTCCAGAGCCCTTTTCACCCTTCTCCATCCTGTCCTGTGCCCTGGGAGGTAGACCCTGTGGAGTCTGCAAGAACTCAGTGGGTCTGCCTCTTCTTAACTCCATGTTTGGTGGCCATAACGGGAATATTTATACCACAGAAATCAGAAACAATTCAAATGAATGCACACATGCATGGTGCAGAATTTTTTGGTAAATATTTATTTGCCAGCCCGCCACCGGCTACATCAATGGATTCCCTGCCCTTGGCACCTGTGGGGATTGAAGAGTGTGAAAAGAATGTGGTCAGAGTATCCATTTTTCTTGTTCCTCCCTAACGGTTTCCCATAGATTAGCTGTCTCTCTCTCCACAGGCTTCAAGCTGCTGTCAGGTATATAGAGAAGTCCATAAACCCAACCTCTCTGGATACCAGACATTGCTTCCTTTTCCTTCTACAGGTCCTAAAGTACCTTGTGTTCCTTAAGCTGAACCTACACCAATATTCCCTACACGACACTCCAGTAAACAGTTTGTGTGGGGACTGTTTGTTTCCATTTGTAACTTTGAGAAATAATACCAAACCTAGTAGCCTTTAGTCAGGTGAAACTGCCCAATGAGTGCATCTTCTGGGTCTCTTTTTGGGCTTGCTTGGGATGTTGTTTTCTTCAAATGCAACACTATTTGGAAATTCAACATGCGCATTAGGCAAAAGGAAAGCCTTCTGTATTAGGGATAAGGGAAAAGTGCCACCTGCTCACCAGCCTCCTCACTTTCCATTGTACCAGAGATACACTTCACTGGAACTCCCAAGGATCCAGGAACTGCAATTTAAACACCAGTTTCCTATAAGACAGAGACTGTGGTTTGGATTTCTCAGGGCACCCAGGGGTAAACTAAAGGCATTTCTATAAGAAATCAGAGTTAGCTCTCTGTATCTGTGGGTTCTGTCTCTGTGGATTCAACCAATAGCAGAACAAAATATTTGAAAAATAAAGCTGTTTGTATTGAACATGTACAGGCCTTTTTCTCTTCTTTCCCTTCCCTTCCCTTTTTTTCCCTTTCCTTTCTTTTTTAGTCAGCCCTTTTTTGTTGGGTATTTTTGAGATAGGGTCTCATGAACTATTTGCCCAGGTTTTCTTCAAACCATGATCCTTCTGATCTCTGCCTCCTGGGTAACTAGGACAGGGTACTGGCTCCCTGTCCAGACCTTTTTCTTGCTATGAATCCTGAAGCAATTCAGTATGACAACCATTTACATTATGCTAGGTATTATTAGTCATCTGGAGATGAGTTAAACTCTACGGAAGAATACATAGGTCATATTTCAACTGTTTTATATAAAGACTAGAACATCTGTGAGTTTTGGTGTCTTCAGGGGTCCTGGACCAATCCCCCCTTTAGTGAGGGAACACTGTATGCCAGCTTCTGTTTTAAGAGCTCAACATTGGTTAGTTTACAATAACCCTGGTGATGAAACACCCTTTGTCCATTTGGTAAAAATTTTGACCTCTTTTCAAAGAAGATTTTCAAAGCATAAACAACAATATAAGTCCAAAAGAAAACCATATATTCATAATTATTAAAACAAGAAGTCATGTAATATATTTGCTTCATTATCAGCACACTAAATTACCAGATGTCAGAGCAAGTCTAACTTGTCCTATAACTTTGATGATGAGCATAAATGACAACTGGAAACAGCTACAAGTCAAAGTGTTATGAAAACATTACAGAGTCACAGGTGCTGCTAACACTAAGGCAGTTTTAGTTCTTTACTTTTGGCTCATAGCCATAAGGAAAGGGAAAACTGTACCTCAGAGGTAGGTGAATAAAAATGGAGATGCCACTTATTCCCTCCCCAAGTTCATGTGCCCTATTTTGTTTTTTTAATTGCTTGCCCTTCAGCAAACCATTCTTTTTTTTTATTGTTTTATTATTCATATGTGCATACAATGCTTGGGTCATTTCTCCCCCCTGTCCCCACCCCTTCCCTTACCACCCACTCCGCCCCCTCCCTCTCCCCCCCACCTCTTCGATACCCGGCAGAAACTACTTTGCTCTTATCTCTAATTTTGTTGAAGAGAGAGTATAAGCAATAATAGGAAGGAACAAGGGTTTTTGCTGGTTGAGATAAGGATAGCTATACAGGGCATTGACTCACATTAATTTCCTGTGCGTGTGTGTTACCTTCTAGGTTAATTCTTTTTGATCTCACCTTTTCTCTAGTTCCTGCTCCCCTTTTCCTATTGGCCTCAGTTGCTTTTAAGGTATCTATTTTAGTTTCTCTGTGTTAAGGGCAACAAATGCTATCTAGTTTTTCAGGTGTCTTACCTATCCTCACCCCTTCCTTGTGTGCTCTCGCTTTTATCACGTGCTCAAAGTCCAATCCCATTGTTGTGTTTGCCCTTGATCTAATGTCCACATATGAGGGAGAACATACGATTTTTGGTCTTTTGGGCCAGGCTAACCTCACTCAGAATGATGTTCTCCAATTCCATCCATTTACCAGCGAATGATAACATTTCGTTCTTCTTCATGGCTGCATAAAATTCCATGGTGTATAGATACCACATTTTCTTGATCCATTCGTCAGTGGTGGGGCATCTTGGCTGTTTCCATAACTTGGCTATTGTGAATAGTGCTGCAATAAACATGGGTGTGCAGGTGCCTCTGGAGTAACCTGTGTCACAGTCTTTTGGGTATATCCCCAAGAGTGGTATTGCTGGATCAAATGGTAGATCAATGTCTAGCTTTTTAAGAAGCCTCCAAATTTTTTTCCAGAGTGGTTGTACTAGTTTACATTCCCATCAACAGTGTAAGAGGGTTCCTTTTTCCCCACATCCTCACCAACACCTGTTGGTGGTGTCAGCAACCTATTCTTTCAGCCATTGTCAACTCTGTGATCTTGAAGTTTAGCACTCCACATTTTTTCACCACAGTTGGCCACCCAATATGTAGGCAATGGCCAAGGAACAAATAAGAGAGAGAATGGAAGGCTGGAAGAGAGAGAAGAGACCTCTGTTTTGTTCATTGTCTCTGTCAGCATCATGCAAACAGTAATATCACATTCTACCGATGGCAAGTAATTCCAGGTTTAGTTATTTCAGCCTCCAGTTATTTCCACACAGTCAGAACCAACATCATGGTGTCTTCTCAGAGAACCCAGCACTCCTGGGCACTATCCTTCTGGCTGTCACAACCAAACACAAAAATCTGGGTGGCTTAAAAATAGAAATGTATGGTCTCACAGATCTGGAGGCTGGAAGTTAAGACCAAGGTATGGGCATGTTCTCTCTGACAGCTCCAGAGAACAAGCTTTCCTTGTGCCTTATAGGTTCTGTTGGTGGCTGTCAATACTTGCCATTCCTTGGTGCCTGGATGCACCACTCCAGACACATGGCCATCTTTTCCCTGTGTTTCTTCACACCAGCATCCTTCTGTGCATATCAGTCTTGGGGTCCAAATTTCCCCTTTGTATGAGGACAAAGTTTAGGACCCATCCTGATGACCTCATTTTAACTCAATGACCTCTGTAAAAACCCTATTTCCAAATAAGGTCATCTTCAGAGGGACTAGGGGTTAGGACTGGAGGGAGAGGCACAATTAAAGTATAATATCCCTCATCTGAGGTCTGGGTCCTGGCTCTATGGGAACCTCCAAGCTTCTAGGCAACCTTCCCCCACCCCCCGCCAATCCATCCCCAGGTCCCTGTTCCATTACTTTCTCTGCCCTGAGTCAGAAGATGTGTCTGTAGTTCTTATTTCTGAATTGCCTCGTGTCTCCCTTTAATCTTTGTGTCCTCCGGTACCCGATTTGTCAATTCCTTTGTTAAATTTTCTTTGATGAAATAACTGGTGTGCTTTAGCTTTCCCAGATAGATCCTGGCTGACATAGACTCCTTGAATCTTCAATATGCACTCCAGCTTAAGAGCATCTGATGTTTGAAATGGATATCAAGCATTCATTTCAAGAAAGGTTCAGGGCTTAAAAGGGAGGGTTTCTGCCTTTCCAGACTTGGCAAGACTTTAAGTTTTTACAATTTTTCTATCGCCTTAAGCATCTCAGTTAGAGATGCTGACTGTATTAAAGGACAAATGAAAAGTAGTTGAGTCCCTGGGACTTGGTGGCAGGGCCTGAGAACTGGCTCTGGGAATCCCACAGGGAAAAAAGCTTTGTTGCCCTTTCACCCAGCAATTTTGCTTCCAGGAAGCTATTTTAGGAAAATAACCCAAAAGAAAAAAAAAAATCTAAAGTCTCAACTCTTCTAGCCTGATGGCCTGTGGGTACAGATGAGAACCTTATTAAAGCTGATGGCCCCAGACCACAGACTCACGGGGCCACCTGCAAAACTGGAGGACCTAAGCCCCCACCTCAGAACACCCAATCCATTCTTGGTGTTTCCTGCCAGGGCCTCAGATGAGTGAAACACCAGGTGTACTTCCGTTCTGTTCCAGCCTGCTCCTGCAAGTCCTCAGCCCAGAACCCACTGGAGGGTGGCTGCACTTCTGCTCCCACTGCTCCACCTGGACTACTTTTGTGGGTGTGGCAAATACTGCCAATGCACCTCTCCTGCCCTCACTCATGGCCACAGTGGCCTTTAAAAACCGGACCAGGAAGTGACTGCTTTGTCCTGCACTTCCTAAGATCTTTCCTCAAAAAGACACTTTCCATCCTGCTTGATCGCTGCTCTCTGTAAAAGATGAGAAACACTGCCGCTGGTCCACTGTAGGATAAACACAGCATCTTCCGTTTTTCTTGACCCCTGACCCTGTCTCTCTCCCTGCTTAGCCAGAACTGGCCCACTCCAAATCACACATCATCTTGTGGAAAGTGGTACCCGAAAAAATCTCCAGTACCTTACCTCCAATCTGAGACTTCTGGAGTCTGATTCCCTTATCTGAGTAGTACATGAATGAGCTCAACCTGGCATTAGGTCCAATGGAGAAAAGCCAAAAGCAAACAAGAGGTTCAGTTCAATCCCCAGTACCACGAAAATAAAGAAGTACACTTGTGAGCTGGGCACTGGTAGTGCATGCCTATAATCCTAGCTAGTTGGGAGGCTGAGATCAGGAGGATTGCAGTTTGAGGCCAGCCCAAGCAAGTATTTTTTGAGACTCCATCTTCAAAATAACCAGAGCAAAATGTACTGAAGGTGTGCCTCAAGCAGTAAAGCATCTGCTTTCCAAACACAGCCCTGGGTTCAAACCCCCACACCCCCCAAAAAAAATCCAGTCATGGACAATTGGACAAAGGATGCAGTATAACCCCTTGAGAGATATAAAGAGCCACTGACAATTATGAAGACTCCATAGCAACATAAAAAAGTGCAAACCATCTAACTTTAAGTGATGAAAAGAACACATTATACTACACAGTACTATGTTTACAGCTGCATAAAAATGATACATGCCTGTGAAATTAATGAAAATGAACTTGAGTTCCACTTGAAGTTGATCCTATGGGTCAACTCTTACCCTTTACTTAGAGTTCTATTAATTTATCTATAATGCCATTTATTAAATAAAGAATTAAAATTACTGGAAAGAGTAAGAAGAAGCTGTGAGGTCTTTGTCACACATATCCCAGGTTATGTCTGAGTGACATGAGAGGGTTCCAGCTTCCCTGAGATGTAGGGCTGACCACACCATTCTCCCTGGGAGCGTTTCCAGCTTGGAATTCTAGAAGGTGTGCAAAGACCCTTTTTGTCCATAGTGGCAATGTGAAATGCCAAGGCTTTAGGAAGGAAGAATGCTAATGCCTCACCAGGAGCTTCTATAGCAAAATCCCAGGGGCTGGAAAGTTTTAAACAACAGAATTTACTGCTCACAGTTCAAGAGCCTGGGTAGTTCAAGGTCAAGGTGCCAGCAGATCCAGTGTGTGGTGAGACTTGCTCTCTGCTTCAAGGAGAACATCGTCTTGGGGTATTTTCACATGGAAGAAGGGCAAACCTGCTCCCTTGGGCCTTTTTTTAAGGGTACTAATTCCATTCATTAGGGCAGAGCCCCCATGACTTAATCACCTCCTAATATCTTTACAGTGGGAGTTTGGTTTCAGCATAGGGGTTTGGGGGGACACAGACATTCAGACCACAGCAGGACACCACCCTTCTGACAGTTGCCTTCTTAAGACCATCTGACTTGCTGTTTAGAAGAGAGAGGCATCCATTTGTCAGGAGGCTTGTGCTCTGCTGTGGGCGACATCACCTATTTGTTGTGTGAGCTTGGCATCCTCTAGGAGTCAGCACCTGAAGCTACTTGTCCATGCTGCTGGCCCCGGAAGCCTGGCTAACGCAGCCTCACTGAGGACAGTGGGATAAATGAGGCCATAATAGGCCCAGGAACTGGGCACTGGTAATGGCTCCAGATTCTACTTCTCTACCTCCTGGAAACTGGCTTTTTTGGAATCCACCTGCTCCATTCAGTTTGCCCACTCCACCTTTGGGTTTGCCTGTGTGCTGGGCGCCTTTGGACTCATGATGTGCGTTGGGCTTGCTACCTGGCTCTGTGCATAGCCCTCAGATGAAGGCAATGGTTCTGCCTCTCGAACTGATACACGAAGATCCTGAGTGATAGTGTGGACAGTCACACCAGCCTGGACTTTGTGAGCCCTGAATCTCACCACCCACAGCCTAACCCTCAAAGCCTGGCTTCTGGCTCCAGGAATTCCTGGATTTTGCAGGAGCTTGGCTTGGCCTTTTAGGTTCTCTGTCTCCCCTTTCCCATTTAGGCCTATGCTTCTGCTTCTTGTACCTTTTTAAAAATTCTTTTGCAGTACTAGAGCTTGAACTTAGGGCCTCACACTTGCTACTTGCTCAGTGGGTGCTCTATCACTTGAGTCACTCCACCATCCCTTTTTTGTGAAGGGTTTTTTGAGATAAGATCTCACAAACTATTTGCCCGGGGCTGGCTTTGAACTGCCGATCCTCCTGATCTCTGCATCCTGAGTAGCTAGGATTATAGGCATGAGTCACCAGCACCCGGCTTCTTGTACATTTTATAATTGCCTCTTGGATCCCAAGACTACACGTGGGGTCTAAACCATACCTAGGAGCTTCTCCATCTCCTTCCCCTGTCCAGGGACACAGAAAGACCCCCCCCCATAATGACGATCAGTTTTGCTGCCCACTTGGTGACGTGCAGAACCACACTGGCTCTGAGAGCTGTACTGAAACCTTGCAAGCTGTCAACTGGCTCACAGTTGTGAAGCTATTTAAATGCTTTGGGAGAAAGTACAAAAACCTTGCTATTTTTAAAGAACTACTTTAGTACTTTGTACACTGAGCTCTTGAATAGTACGATTTGTCATGAGACTCGGAGAGCTCATGACAGGTGACCCTCTCTGAGGATACAAGTGCTTTGGGGTGAGAGGACCTGGTTCTGCCACATTCCAAGTGGGTGACTTCGGTCTCTTGTTTCCTCATCTGTCAAATGGGGTTACACTAACACCTGTCTGAGCAAGTGGTGGTGAGTATCCAATGAGCTGCTGTGATAGGGTGAGGGGGGGAAAAAAGGCAGTTGCCTTAATTATTAGTGCTACACACTCATCATTGCATTAATTATAGGGCAGACTGGACTCTGGTTGGGAGGATGGGAAGGCCTGTACCCTGTTGGCCAAGGTCTGATGTTCAGCAGAAAGATGCCTGGCAGCCATTGGGGCTGGTGGGGACACTGGAGTCCCAGGAAGTGCTGGGAGTGGCAGAAGTGGTGTGGAGAAAGTTAAACTATGGGGTATATCAAATGACCCTATCCTGAGGAAGGACTGATGGCAGGTGGGCTCTCCCCCTCCTCCATGAGTCAGTGGAAAGGGTTCAGTCAGTCCTGCTTTTGTGCCTGAGGTCCCAAGATAGACAGATGTCAGCACAGAGACAAACAGAGAAGCCGGATTCCTGAGCAACTGAAGGGGTCCCTGACAGCCAGGTTCTTTCCAGCAGCCACAGTTCAAAGCCACAGCACAAAAGCTGGGATCCTGGTGCATCTTGGGAGAAGTGACCACTCCCCGTGCTGAAAGCCCTTGAGAGTGGTCACAAGCATGCTGCTGTCAATTGGATGGGATCAGTACAGCTGGGAAGAAAAGACAGGGCACGGCCAGCACAGGCTGAGCAGGAAGTAGCCTGGTCTCCCCAACTAGGTCCCCACAGGAGTCTCACAGGGGCTGCCACTGGGCGGTCTGCCTGGTGGGACTTCTGGATTTCTTGGCTATAGGAATGTGACAGTGCTCTGCCTTGTTCCAATAATTTTTAATTGACTGAGCTCTTTGCAGCCTTCTGAACTTGCTTTCTCACCTGTAATGGGTTGTTAAAATTAAATGGAAAAAATAGAGAAAAGAACTTGCTAAGTATTCAATAAACAGGAGCTGTTACCAACAGTGTCGTCATCAGTCCCTCTGCTGTGTCACCTGTGCAAGGCCGAGTCCGCCCTGCCTAAGCATGGAACAAAAGGACCTGAAAGTGTGCGAGGCTCTCTTGCCCCACTGTCTGGCAGGGTACTGCAATGAGTCTTGCTGTCCAAGCCACCAGAGCCTGGGTGCCAGGGATGGAAAGGAAGTCACTGTCATGTTACAGTTCACACTCCTTCTCCTTGCTCCCATCCTCCTACCTCCAGTTCCCAAGAGGGGTGACACTGCTCCCCTGAAGACAATCAGAACTTGTTTCTCACAATAAGAGGGTTCACAGGCTACACTAGACACTCTGTAGAGTGTGGGACAATCCACAGCCAGTTATGTTTCATTTTTATTATGACAAAATGCATACAACATGACATGTACAATATTAACTATTTCTAAGCGGAGTAGTTTAGTGGCTTTTATTACTGTTACAATATTGTGTAACCATCACCACAACTTCTTCCAAAGCCTTGTCATTACTCCCAAGAGAAACTGCACACCATTAAGCAGTAGCTCTTCTTGCTCTTCCTCTCAGCCCTGTTACCTTCAATCTACCTTCCATCTTTGTGAACTTGTCTTTTCTGGGTACCTCCTGTGAGAGGAATCATACAGCGTTCATCCTTTGTTTTGTTGAAAACTTAGCCAAGCACTGTTTGTCCATTAAGTGCTGTTTGACCATTATCAGTGACAAGGCCACACACATGGTGTTTGAGTCACCCATAAAATGGACACGTAGCCAGGCGGTGGTGCATTCCTGTAATCCTAGCATTTGGGAGGCTGAAGCAGGAAGACTGCAAATTTGAGGCCAGCCTGGGGTACATAGTGAGATCTTATCTCAAAAATGAATAACCAAACAACTAAATAAATAACATGAACCTGTATCAGTCTGTGTATATAATGGCCTCAATCAACAAGACAGCACTTGGCACTTGAGTATGATTTGTAATCTACTATGTCCAAATGTTCGTGTATTGAAATACATTTTTTATATTTTACAGTCCTTTTTATTCTAAAGTTAAGACATTTGCTTTTAAAAAACTATGAGTCGGTAACATCAATGAGCTATTAATTTGACTTTAGATTAGTAAAGGAGCATCACAAAATATTTATTACAGAAAGGAGCACTGGACGTAGTGGGGCCGAGAATGTGCTACCTATCTTCTGTGGACACTAGCAGCCATTCCCAGGGAAGCTCACCTCCCTCAAACAAGACATCCTCAAGCGGCTGGGCCTGCTGACTCTTGGTGGGGGAGATTGACAGGGTGACAGTGCAGTGTGATGGAGGTTTTCTTAGGACTGTGGGCCACAGAGGGGTGGGCAGTGATCACAGACCCGAGAGGAGGGATACATACACACGCACACCACGCACACGCATGCCTGATAATCTACTCAGGTTCTTGAACACCTACCCAGAGTGTACCCCCAAATCTCAGTGTCATAAAACACAGAAGAGACAGATGTGGGCAGAGAGGTGTCAAGGTGAAGCACCATTTGTAAAGAGATCTAAGCCAGTGGGTTGTCTGCAATTGTGAGATGTTTTTGGTGATACCAACAGCCTTAGGATGTACAGGCCAGTGAGGACTTTGGGCGTTCCCTGTCACCTTCCTACCAAGCTGCAGTGAAAACGCAGCCATAGACCAGATTCTGAAACACATGTAAAGTAAGGCGCAAGGAGCACAAAAATGGCCATGTCGTGGGTTTAATTTGTAAACTTGATCAAGTCCCAGCCCTCTGTCCATCCCTACACTGTAATGAGAACCTTGATGAGTTTTACCTAAGGCACATGGAAAGCTACTGGAGTAACAGGTTTCAGCCAATGCTCCAAGATGAAGAGACAAAAATATCCTGCTAACAGCCTGTCCAGGCCTCACCGTAGATGACCAGGCTTCCACTTTGAAGGTCTTAATCTTCTTGGCTGACCACAGTCTTATACCCTGTTCTTGAAAAGCTGGAGGTGCTTACCCAATATGGTTAACCCATCTGTATATCTTCAAGACCATACATCTATAGTTTTGTTGTTTTGAGCATTCTATACCCATGGAATCATACAGTAGAAAATACTGATTTTTATCTTGGGCTGCAATTATAGTAATCAAGCCACTGTTCAGGTTTGGGGAGTTCTTAGTTACTTCTCTCATTGCTGTGGCCAAAATACCTGACATAAACAACTGAAGGGAGGGAGGATTTATTTTACCTCATGGTTTCAGAGGATTCAGCTGCCTGTGCTTGGCCAGGACGTCATGGAGGTGGGAGTGTGGTAAATGAGCTTCTTCAACTCATTGTGGACAGGAAGCAGATAGAACACAACCGGAAGGGACCAGGGATAATACACCCCTGTGACCTACTTCTTCCAGCTGGGTCTTACCTCCTGAAGTGTTCAGAACCTCCCAAAATTGGGGACCAGTCTTTCAAGACATGAACCTTTGGCAGACAATTTCATATCCAAACTATAAGAGGATGCAAGTGCAGTTGCTAAGGCTGCTTCTGGTTCACAGTAGTGATCATGGGACACCAGTGGAGCTGGACTGATTCTTGTGTTCTCCTGGGCACGGCTGTGGCTAGGTTCACAGTTTAGCTCACTGGCTGTGTCTTGCTCTTCAGATGTGCATTTAAACACACCTAAGAGATTGAGACAGAGTCCTGTTACTGTTTAGAACTCATCAGACAATTTGGCCTGTCCAAAATCTGAGTCTTGCTTGCTTTGATGTTGGTGAATGTAAGGCAGCGAGTGAGTTCTCAGGAGATGGATGTGGAAAGAATATTTGGCTTTCCCACCTGGTTTTAAGCACTCCGTAGTTAAAGAAGAAAATCAGTGAACACAGCACAAATTGTTAGGCCGTTCTTAGTTATTGTTAAGTCTATGAAATGCTGCGAATTGGTCGTTAGTGCAAGAGTTGTATTTAAAACATACTTAACTCCTCTGAGTTATGAGAGACCACTCTGTCACCAAAACCGCAGTGTAGATTTCAGAGACATGACATCCTATCCCCAAACCATTCATCTGTCTTTTCAGAGAGGCATCTGTAATGCTGCTATTGGAAAATGGGGCCAACTTTGTCGTTACTCTATCCTAGGAGGTTCTAGACCTTGGACAAAAATTTTAAATAAGATTAGGGCCAAACAATTTCAGAGCTCTTTTCTGTCTTAGGTGATGGCTGATGCAGGGTTGGAGTCTCCTAGGGGAACTCTTGAGTTCCCCAAGATTCTGTTTCTGCAGGCCTGCTGGGGACGGACTGTCTGTCTGAAGGTGGTGTGATGACTGCCTGCCTTCTTCCTGAGATGTCTGTTTGGAAAACATTGGGGGGCTCATCAGTTCCAGCCATGACTGCTTCCTTGGTGGCCCCAGCTACTCCGTGGGAAACTCTCCTTTGCTCCTGGTCACCATTGCTCACCTCCTGGCAGCACTGGGGGGACAAGAGCTAGGCTTCTAAATTCTGTCCCACTACCACAAATAGGGCTGGGTATGTGGAAGAGAGGGTTGTCTTTTTGTTTTTGTTTTGACTCTGAGGAAACAGAGGTTTTAGATACCACCGTGCACTCTTTGACCCACTGTTGTGGGCAGAATTGTGGCTCCCTCCCCAACAAAAGATACGTCAGAGTCCAAACCTCCTCGAACGTGACCCTATGTCATCTTCCCAGTAGTAATCAAGTTAAAGTAAACTCATTAGGCTGAGCCCTAATGTTCGTCTGTGAGGGCATTTGGACACAGGTATAGAGAGAATGCAATGGAAACCTGCAGATGACCATCAACTGTGTGATATTTAACCTGCGTTTTGGCTGAATTGTGTTCCTCCTGCCCTAGAAAATCCATGGGTTGATGTCCTACCCTTCAGTTTCTTAGGATGTTGCTGTATTTGGAGATGGGGGTCTTTAAAGAGGTGATTAAATTCAAATGAGGCCATTAGGGTAGGCCCTAGTCCAATCAGACCATTTATAAGAGAAGGAAATGTGGACGCAGGTGTCAGGGATGCACACGCACAGAAGTAAGGTCACAGGAAGCTACAGGGAGAAGGAACCACCAGCAACTCCTCCAAGGAGAGCAGCCTCAGGGGAAACCTGCCCTGCTCCCACTTGACCTTAGACTCTTAGCCTCCAGAACTGGGAGCAAACATATTTCTGGTGTTTTGTTAAAGCAACCTGACCAAATTAATACAACACAGAATCCAGAGAGTTCTGCTAAGGTGCAATATAATTATTTTAAAGAATGAAATGTGTACAAAGATTTTCACTTAGTAAGGGTGACAGGAATAATATGTTGAAATATTAAAGTGACGTGTTTTTCATAGCTCCATAAATCATGTACCTCTGTGGCCATCCACATTAAGGCTAGGCCATAAACTGCAGGGGGGGTGAGGGTGGAGAGTCCCTGGAATAAAAAGGTCATTGATCAGTTTTGATTTTCTAAGCTGACTTTGTTGATTCTGTATTGAAGTAATAGTTTCAAAATTCAGCTTTATACAGACAGAAAATGTTTATTTTCTGAAGTTTCAAAGCTCCTTTTATACAAGAGGCGTTAGATCTGCCATTTAGTTACGTACACCCTGGGTAGATGTGTGGAGTGGATTGTGAGATGCCTGTGAGAACTTGACATAAGCACAATGATCTACAGGCTGAGTTTGGCACAGTCCCAGCTGCACATGCAACACGGCTGCTTTTCCTAACTTGTTTATGTTCAGAGAAAGAAGTAGGAAGACAGGTTTCTCTTGTTACATCCTCATGCTCCTCCTCAAGAACTGTTGCTCCACCTCCTTGTTTACAGTGCAAGTCTAAGGATGGAGACTTTAAGAGAGAACATGGGACAGTGCAAATCTGAGGGCCAAGACTTTAAGAGAGACTAAAGAAAACACGGGACAGTGTGAGTCTAAGGCAAGACACTTTAAAGAACAGAAAAGAAGAAAGACTTTAGAAGTGAGGCTTAAAGAATAAAGAAAAGAAATGAAGTAAAAGATAGAGAAAAGAAGAAATGGGGCTGTTGTGTGTCTCCATCTGAGCGCCCAGCACACCTGGCCCCAGCTTTGTCTTCTATCATTTGTCCTTTCTGCATCTTGCATCGCCCCCAGTTAGGTAGGTAGGACTGGAGCTCATGAAAACTCCCTACAGGTAGAGAATTGGATTGTTTCATAAGGGAGGTGCTTCTGCATTGCAAGAGGAAGTTGAGAGGTAAAATAATCAGGTATCTGGGTCCTGGTTCCTTCCCCTGAAACAGGGCAGTGCTAGAAATGTCCAGGTAGTTTGGGGAGAATCCCAGGCAGTGACTTTGTTCCTTGCTTTTCCAGGTATAGGCTAGGGCAATGTCAAGTTCCTGTGATTACTGCATCTAATATGGTGCCATCCTGGTAGTAGAGAGGGCTGAATAAAGGTGTTAGAGATGACACCATCTGTTTCTGGGTGCCTGTGCGGCACAGAAGTTTTACTGGTGGAGTATAGAAGGTAACTGAGCTGAGAGCCAGAACACCTGCTATGAGGCCACTCTAGGCAGCTGGGACCCCCATGGCAGAGGATGGACAGCCAGGTCAGGGGTGAAAGAGGACATTGTCAAGATTCAGAGCACTTGCTTTACCAGTGACATCAGACAGAGGAGACCCTGTCTACCACTCTTGCATGAGTGTCCACCCACAGCTAGACACCTCTTTGCCTGTGGTAAGCTTTTCCCTCCACTAACTGAAGCATAAATGAGGATGGGAGAGGGCAGAAATCTTGAAAGATGATTTT
The DNA here is from genome assembly GCF_047511655.1 of Castor canadensis. NCBI lineage: Eukaryota > Metazoa > Chordata > Mammalia > Rodentia > Castoridae > Castor > Castor canadensis. Next base: position 104,669,055 of record NC_133399.1, on the reverse strand, counting down.
ATCAGAAAGAGACCAATGTCACCCAGTGAAGGCAGGCTAAAGGAACAGGTGAGATCTATGTAGCTGACACAATTGTACCCTGTTCCTCTTGGACCTCTTCCCTTTTCTACTTCAAGGAAAATCAGGCTAACAGACATAGAAAACAAAGAAGTAATCTTTTCCAGCACCTCTGAATATAGGGGATATGTTTTTCAAATCGCTACACCACGTGTGCCATTTCTCCTGACTTCTCTAAGACTTTGACTCATTGACTTTGGCCACACATTGCTAAGCTTCTTTATAGGTAAATAAAATCAAGACAGGGCGATTATTCCTCTGATTCTTGCTTTAAGATTGTTTATGCTCTGTGGCATGCAGTTACTTGGCTCACGTGTATCTATTAATACATTTTAATTTTTGCTGTTACTTATTCTAACGGGCTGATATAGGAGTTAGCAAACTGTTTTTGAAAAGGACCAGAGGGCAATACTCTAGGTTGTCTGGATCACAGGATCTCTATTACAAATACTCCCTTTGACCATGTAGCACAAAACAGCCATGGACAATATATGAAGGCCTGAGCATGGCTGTGTTCCAATAAAACTTTATTTATAGACACTGAGATTTGAATTTTATATTACTTGCATATGTCCCAAAGTCTTTTGATTCCTCCCAGCCACTTAAAAATGTAAAAACTATTTTAAACTTTCAGGATGTACAGTGAGTGGAAGATCCAGTCCCCAGGCAGTAGTTATTCACTTCCGGGCTTGAAAGCTAATATACTTTATTGCACCCCTGGTTTTTCAAAAATAAGAAAGAAGATAGGATTTTGGAAGAAAAAGGGATTAAAAAAAATCTGTTCCCAGTTTTGGTCTAAACCTGAACTTTTTATTTTTGGTGGTACTGAGGTTTGAACTCAGGGTCTCACTCTTGCTAGGCAGGCACTGTACCACTTGAGTCACTCTGCCAGCCATAAACTCAAATATTTAATTAAAAATAAATCAAATGTTAGAAGAAGAAATTTAAAAAATCAGATGTTGGATTACTGTGATTTCCATTCTTTAGAGGACATTTCTGCCAGTGGTGATGTCAGGAATTCTATTTTGATGAGGAAATAATAAGGATCCTTGCAGTTACCACTGACCTGTGATAACCAGCAACCTTCCTTCCTGCAGGGCTTTGAGGACTTGCAACACTGGTGCATGGATGGGTTTCTCTAACATTATTTAGTCCTTATGCTGCTGTCTGTAGCATGTAGAACCTGTGTGTGGGGTGGGGAGAGACACAGAGAGGGGAGAAGCTGGTGCTCAGGGAGTGTAAGGGCTGCGTTCTCCTTCCTACGTGCATGAGTTCCATCTTTGCTTTATTTCAGTCTTTATTATGCAGTCTTTGGACTATCATGCTCAGCCTGTAGACACCCCCAACAGGAAGGAAAATTGGTCACAATGATCAGCCAAGTGGACAGTAATGTGGCCCCAGAGTTTCAAGATATTACAGATGATTAGATGGCAACCTACAATGGCTATGAAGGGACAAAGGGGAAGAACAGTTCAAGAAGGAATGGGAAATGCCATCTGGCCAGGAAGAGTTCATGAGGTTCCCAGTTTCTCATCGAATACAGCCATCCCTTGATATCTAAGCCCAATTCTTCCCAGAAATTGTGCTGAGTAACAATAGTTTAGAACATGGGAGATTTATCCATTTAAGTAGGAAAAATAACAGTGCTTTCTTGGCCATCCCAAACCTCACTTAGTATTATCCTGAAAATTAAGATACAAGCCAGGACATGGTGGCTCACTCCTGTAATCTTAGCTACTTGGGAAGCAGAGATTGGGAGGATCAGAGTTTGAGGCCAGCCCAGGCAAAAAGTTAGCAAGACTCCATTTCAATCAATAAAAAACTGGGCACAGTGGTGGCTTGAGCCTGTCATTCCAGCTACTTGGGAGTAGGGTCCTACTCCAGGTGAAAATGTGAGACCCTATTAACTAAAGCAAAAAGGATTCAAGTGGTAGAATGTCTGCATAGCAAGTACAGGAGGGCCTTGAGTTCAAACCCCAGTACCATCAAAAGAAAATTTAAAATGAAGTATTCATACACACCTATATAAAAATGCACTAAGAATTTCTGACTAAGATAAAGCCATTTAATGCATCAATTACATAACAACAAATGAACTCATTAGCATGTCTCCTAGTAGGAAAAAGACAACCTCACTGAATCACATCAGTCAAAAGTTAGAGTTCCTCTTTCCACCACGCAGCGAATGTGTACAGCAGCGTAAGTCAATACTGAGATCGCATGCGAGAAATATCCACGATTTCCTTGTCACACACCCAGGCTCAGACCTCTCATCCAAGCAAGAAGGTGGAGTGTGCGTCATCAGCTGGCCGACCTCTGTTAGCCATTGAGACCCTGGTTTACACGAATCATTCCAGGCTCACCACCTGTTAGGTGTGGAGGGTGTCTTCAATTTTAGTTTATATAAAAAATGAAGAAAAGTAATTGCATGTGGAGTTGATGGACTAGTGAGCAAAGATGAATTGCTGGTCAATTTGGAGTACATAGTCTTAAAAATCTATATTAAGAAGGAAATTCACTAGAATACAGTGCTAATACTTTTTAAAAATAGCCCTTAATATGCATTAGCATTTTTTTCTGTGAAATTTTTTCTGAATTGTTCTCCATACTGTAGATATTATAGTATAGATGTATAGCTATTACTGCAGGTCGCGCCCTCCATCAGCATTAAATAAAGTTTTATTACTATAACCATTATCCACTTACTATAAAAATGCTTTAAATGTAAAAAAAAAAATTGTGTTTATCTTAGATCCAAGTTGTCAGTGCCCCTAGGTGCTCAGGCGACTCTCATGTGGACACCATGAAGGGTCACCTCCCGGAGAGGGTGACAAGATGGGAGCAGCTCCATCCCATCACCTGAGCTCAGAGCCTCTTGATGTATTCACTGGTGTGAATGCGTTCCTAATAGCAGTTGGAATGGTAATTTTTTTGTTTGATTGTTTGTTTTTTGCAAAAACACAGAGTAAGACCAAGGTATTCGAATCAGTGCACACGAGTCCTGACAGGCAGCCTCAGGTCTGAATGTGGTAAGAGGTTCTCCGATGAACAAACCCAAGGCAAGCATCTGAAAAGTAAATGCATGGACCGCTCCACTCAGCCTCCCACTCTCTGCAAATAAGGGGGAAAGCTCTTAACTCTCATCCTGGATCAAAACTCAAGAGGTGAGTCAACCAAAGAAAGGTGAAACATCTCCCGAGGCTGCTGTGGGTGGCAGTGACAGCAGGATGGTATTCTGTCCCTGAAGCCTCACTGCCCGTGGTTAATGTCAGCTTGGGCTTTGGGTGATGATGACCTGTCAATGCAAGGTCACTGGTGATGACAAATGATGATTCTGTTGTTATGATCACTTAAAATAATAACTAGCCAGGCGCTGCTGGCTCAGGGTGAGCTACTTGGGAGGCTGACATCAGGAGGATCAAGGCTCAAGACCAGTCTGAGCAAATAGTTCTCAAGACCATCTCTCAAATAACCTGAGAAAATTGGTCTGGAAATGTAGCTCAAGTATTAGAGAACCTGCTTTGCAAGCGTGAAGCCCTGAGTTCAGACCTAAGGGCTGCCAAAAAAAAAAAAAGGAAAGTAACTGATCTAACATATTCTGGCTAAAAATGGCTTCATTTTTGCATGCTTGTTTCTCTAGGATATCATAACTAGGGGGGAAAAAGGGCATTTTCCCCACGCCCTAGAGATAGAGCTGTGTAGACCAAGGTCATAGACACATCCATCATCTAGGAACTTGAGTGATGGGTTTTTGCAGTTAATGAGTAGGGGGAGCACAGGGGATTTTTAGGGCAGAAGATGCTATGACACAATAATGGTACACTCATCTCATTACACTCTGTCTACACTCATGGAGTGTGCAACACCTAGAGTGATTCCTGACGCCAGCAGTGGACCACAGGTGATCACGTGTCACTGTAGGTTCATGGATGGCAGCACATGTACCTCTCAGCCAGGAGACAGTGATGGGGGAGATGGTACATGTGAGGCCAGGGGAACACGGGAAACCCCTGTTCTTGCTGCCCAATCTTGCTGCGAGCCTAAAATTTCTCTAAAAATAGTCTAGCTGTTGAAAAAAAAAAGAACTCGTATTATGGGAGTTATTCATTTTCATTTTAATTCATATAATTTGATGTTTGTTTTGTTTTTCACAAATGAATATGCCACCCAGTGGTCTTTTGGTCTCCTTTCCTTAACAATGTTAGTCGATTTAGTGACCAGGCTTATTATTTTATATGAAAAGCTGGGGCCCAGAGATATAAACTAGTTATCTACTTTTCCCTCTGGCCAATCACAGGCCCCTGCAGAGTCCATTCTGCCCAGGCATCAAAATGCTTCTTTCCCTCCCAGCCCTTCCCTCTGCCCCTGAGATGGCCTCACTGCTCCCCTTTGCCAATCTACCCTGTGATCTGGCTCTGTCTTGGGGTGGCTGTGAAGGCAGCATTAACCCCTCAAGTCCTGTGTATGCTAGAGGACATGGAGCCCTTCAGATTCCTCAGGGTGCAGGATCTCTACATGGTGGGTCCCCTCCCTCCCTGTACTCACAACCCCACCCAGCAAGCCTCAGACCTGCCACACTCTTGTCAAAGGGTGAAAAGACAAAAAGGCCTTCAGGGTGAGGAAAACACAGTTCTGAATAACATGTGTAAACTTGGACATCTGTTCCTTCAATAATTTTTTGTGCCTTTTCTTATTATTAAATTAATACTTATGGAAGATTTGGAAACTTTGGACAAGTCAAAGGAAGAAAGTAAGATTGACTTTGTAAGGAAATGCAAATTAAAACCACGCTAAGATTCTACCTCACCCCTGTTAGAATAGCCATCATCAGCAACACCACCAACAACAGGTGTTGGCGAGGATGTGGGGAAAAAGGAACCCTCTTACACTGTTGGTGGGAATGTAGACTAGTACAACCACTCTGGAAAAAAATTTGGAGGCTACTTAAAAAGCTAGACATCGATCTACCATTTGATCCAGCAATACCACTCTTGGGGATATACCCAAAAGACTGTTACTCCAGAGGCACCTGCACATCCATGTTTATTGCGGCACTATTCACAATAGCCAAGTTATGGAAACAGCCAAGATGCCCCACCACTGACGAATGGATCAAGAAAATGTGGTATATATACACCACGGAATTTTATGCAGCCATGAAGAAGAATGAATGTTATCATTCGCTGGTAAATGGATGGAATTGGAGAACATCATTCTGAGTGAGGTTAGCCTGGCCCAAAAGACCAAAAATCGTATGTTCTCCCTCATATGTGGACATTAGATCAAGGGCAAACACAACAAGGGGATTGGACTTTGAGCACATGATAAAAGCGAGAGCACACAAGGGAGGGGTGAGGATAGGTAAGACACCTAAAAAATTAGCTAGCATTTGTTGCCCTTAACACAGAGAAACTAAAGCAGATACCTTAAAAGCAACTGAGGCCAATAGGAAAAGGGGAGCAGGAACTAGAGAAAAGGTGAGATCAAAAAGAATTAACCTAGAAGGTAACACCCACGCACAGGAAATCAATGTGAGTCAATGCTCTGTATAGCTATCCTTATCTCAACCAGCAAAAACCCTTGTTCCTTCCTATTATGGCTTATACTCTCTCTTCAACAAAATTAGAGATAAGGGCAAAATAGTTTCTGCTGGGTATTGGGGGGGTGGGGGGGAGAGGGAGGGGGCAGAGTGGGTGGTAAGGGAGGGGGTGGGGGAAGGGGGGAGAAATGATCCAAGCCTTGTATGCACATATGAATAATAAAACAAAAAACAAAAACAAAAAAAAAGAACCCACCTCACAGGGTTATTATGAGGATTATAAGAAATGATGCAAAGAATATTCAGCACAGTGTTGCATAATAAAATCAATGTATGTCATTATTAATAAATGAGATCTGGTTTAAAAAAAAAAAAAGATTGACTTTGTAATCCCATACCAAGAGACAGTAAGTGGACTCACGGCTGTACTTCCTCCACCGTTAGCTCTTATTTGTATTGGTCATCGAGGATTCGTGAATCTTCCTTTCCCAACCAGTTAAAAGCACGATTTGTTAATTATTGAAATAGGTTTTAAGGAAATAAACTGAAATGTGGACATTGATTAACTCTAGGGACAGAGTGCAATGGTGTCTATTTTCTTTGCATTGTAAAAGCTTTCAAGCTTCTTTTTGTGGGAGGGGTAATGAGGTTTGAACTCAGGGACTCATGCTTGCTAGGCAGGCAGTCTACCACTTTGCCCTTTTTGATTTAGTTATTTTTCAGGTATAGTCTTGTGTTCTTTCTCTGGAGCAGCCTTGGATTGCGGTCCTTCTACCTATGCCTCTCAGTAGCCAGGATTATAGGCATAAGCCATCATGCCTGTCTTGTTGGGTTCTCAGGGCTGAAGGAGTGGTTCAAGTGGTGGAGTGCCTGCCTAGCAAGTGTGAGGCCTTCAGTTCAAATCCTAGTGCAACCAAAAGTAGATGGGAGTCTCACTTTTTGCCTGGGTTGGCCTCGAGCTGTGATCCTCCTGATCTCTTCCTCCTGAGTAGCTGGGATTTATAGAAATATGCCTAGCTTTCAAACATTTTATAGTGAGCAAAGTGATGTTTAAAATTTAAGACGTCTAAGTAAGTATATGTGCTCCGTGTCTTAGTGTGTTTCATGCATGTACAGCAGAATACCTCACACTGGGCAACTGATAATGAAGAGAAACTGATTTGACCCACACTTCTGGAAATCCAAGATGGAAGATGGCTTGTGGAAGGGGCTTCTTGCTGCACCCTCCCGCTGCAGAAGGTGAAAGGGCAAGATAGCACGGGAGAGCCATTGAACTTGCAGCCTCAGGCCTTTCATCACTGGCATAGACCCATCCAGAACCGGGGCCTGAACCTTTAAACCCTAAGCCCCTGTCAAAGTTCCCACCTCCTGACACTGTTGCTTTGGGGATTGCCTGTACAAGGACGCTGTGTGTGTGTGTGGGGGCATATTCAAACCGCAGCCCTGCAGAATCTTAGTGGTGTGAAAAATGCACTCCGCAGAAAGAACCCCCTATGGCGTTGTATCTGGTGGTGAGATTCTGTGCATTTTTTCTTCCCTTTGGCTTTCTGAATCTTTTCTTTTTCTTCTTTTTTTCTTCCTTATACCTTTTTTATTTTTTTTAATTTTTATTGTTTTATTATTCACGTGTGCATATAAGGCTTGGGTCATTTCTCCCCCCTTCCCCCACCCCCTCCCTTACCACCCACTCCGCCCCCTCCCTCTCCCCTCCACCCCCTCAATACCCAGCAGAAACTATTTTGCCCTTATTTCTAATTTTGTTGAAGAGAGAGTATAAGCCATAATAGGAAGGAACAGGGGTTTTTGCTGGTTGAGATAAGGATAGCTATACAGGGAATTGACTCACATTGATTTCCTGTGCATGGGTGTTACCTTCTAGGTTAATTCTTTTTGATCTCACCTTTTCTCTAGTTCCTGCTCCCCTTTTCCTATTGGCCTCAGTTGCTTTTAAGGTATCTATTTTAGTTTCTCTGTGTTAAGGGCAACAAATGCTAGCTAGTTTTTTAGGTGTCTTACCTATCCTCACCCCTCCCTTGTGTGCTCTCACTTTTATCATGTGCTCAAAGTCCAATCACCTTATTGTGTTTGCCCTTGATCTAATGTCTACATATGAGGGAGAACATATGATTTTTGGTCTTTTGGGCCAGGCTAACCTCACTCAGAATGATGTTCTCCAATTCCATCCATTTACCAGCAAATGATAACATTCATTCTTCTTCATGGCTGCATAAAATTCCATGGTGTATAGATACCACATTTTCTTAATCCATTCATCAGTGGTGGGGCATCTTGGCTGTTTCCATAACTTGGCTATTGTGAATAGTGCCGCAATAAACATGGGTGTGCAGGTGCCTCTGGAGTAACCTGTGTCACACTCTTTTGGGTATATCCCCAAGAGTGGTATAGCTGGATCAAATGGTAGATCGATGTCTAGCTTTTTAAGTAGCCTCCAAATTTTTTTCCAGAGTGGTTGTACTAGTTTACATTCCCACCAACAGTGTAAGAGGGTTCCTTTTTCCCCACATCCTCGCCAACACCTGTTGGTGGTGGTGTTGCTGATGATGGCTATTCTAACAGGGGTGAGGTGGAATCTTAATGTGGTTTTAATTTGCATTTCCTTTATTGCTAGAGATGGTGAGCATTTTTTCATGTGTTTTTTTAGCCATTTGAATTTCTTCTTTTGAGAAAGTTCTGTTTAGTTCTTTTGCCCATTTCTTTATTGGTTCATTAGTTTTGGGAGAATTTAGTTTTTTAAGTTCCCTATATATTCTGGTTATCAGTCCTTTGTCTGATGTATAGCTGGCAAATATTTTCTCCCACTCTGTGGGTGTTCTCTTCAGTTTAGAGACCATTTCTCTTGATGAACAGAAGCTTTTTAGTTTTATGAGGTCCCATTTATCTATGCTATCTCTTAGTTGCTGTGCTGCTGGGGTTTCATTGAGAAAGTTCTTACCTATACCTACTAACTTCCAGAGTATTTCCTACTTTTTCCTGTATCAACTTTAGAGCTTGGGGTCTGATATTAAGATCCTTGATCCCTTTTGAGTTAATATTGGTATAGGGTGATATACATGGATCTAGTTTCAGTTTTTTGCAGACTGCTAACCAGTTTTCCCAGCAGTTTTTGTTGAAGAGGCTGCTATTTCTCCATTGTATATTTTTAGCTCCTTTGTCAAAGACAAGTTGGTTATAGTTGTGTGGCTTCATATCTGGGTCCTCTATTCTGTTCCACTGGTCTTCATGTCTGTTTTTGTGCCAGTACCATGCTGTTTTTATTGTTATTGGTTTGTAATATAGTTTGAAGTCAGGTATTGTGATACCTCCAGCATTGTTCTTTTGACTGAGTATTGCATTGGCTATTCGTGGCCTCTTGTGTTTCCATATAAATTTCACGGTACATTTTTCAATCTCTTTAGTGAATGTCATTGGAATTTTGATGGGAATTGCATTAAACATGTAGATTACTTTGGGGAGTATCGACATTTTTACTATGTTGATTCTACCAATCCATGAGCATGGGAGATCGCTCCACTTTCTATAGTCTTCCTCAATCTCTTTCTTCAGAAGTGTATAGTTTTCCTTGTAGAAGTCGTTCACATCTTTTGTTAGGTTTACACCTAGGTATTTGATTTTTTTTGAGGCTATTGTAAATGGAATTGTTTTCATATATTCTTTTTCGATTTGTTCATTATTAGTGTATAGAAATGCTAATGATTTTTCTATGTTGATTTTATATCCTGCTACCTTGCTGTAGCTATTGATGGTGTCTAGGAGCTTCTGAGTACAGTTTTTTGGGTCTTTAAGGTATAGGATCATGTCATCTGCAAATAGGGATATTTTGACAGTTTCTTTACCTATTTGTATTCCTTTTATTCCTTCTTCTTGCCTAATTGCTCTGGCTAGGAATTCCAGTACTATGTTGAATAGGAGTGGAGATAGTGGGCATCCTTGTCTAGTTCCTGATTTTAGAGGGAATGGTTTCAGTTTTTCTTCGGTAAGTGTAATGCTGGCTATAGGTTTGTCATATATGGCTTTTATAATGTTGAGGAACTTTCCTTCTATTCCTAGTTTTCTTAGAGCTTTTATCATGAAATGATGTTGGATCCTATCAAAGGCTTTTTCTGCATCTATTGAGATGATCAAGTGGTTTTTGTCTTTGCTTCTGTTAATGTGGTTTATTACATTTATTGATTTTCGTATGTTGAACCACCCCTGCATTCCTGGGATGAAGCCTACTTGGTCATGGTGAATGATCTTTTTGATGTGTTGCTGAAGTCGGTTTGCCATTATTTTGTTGAGGATTTTTGTGTCAATGTTCACTAAGGAGATTGGCCTGTAGCTCTCCTTTTTGGAGGTGTCTTTGCCTGGTTTTGGGGTAAGTGTAATACTGTCTTCATAAAATGTGTTAGGCAGTTTTCCTTCCCTTTCTATTTCGTGGAACAGTTTAAGGAGGGTTGGTATCAGTTCTTCTTTAAAGGTCTGATAGAATTCAGCAGAGAATCCATCAGGTCCTGGACTTTTCTTTTTGGGGAGACTCTTGATTGCTGCTTCAATTTCATTTTGTGTTATAGGTCTATTCAGGTGATTAATTTCCTCTTGGTTCAGTTTTGGATGATCATATGTATCTAGAAATCTGTCCATTTCTTTAAGATTTTCAAATTTATTTGAATATAGGTTCTCAAAGTAGTCTCTGATGATTTCCTGGAATTCCATGGTGTTTGTTGTTATCTCCCCTTTTGCATTCCTGATTCTACTAATTTGGGTTTTTTCTCTCCTCATTTTAGTCAGGTTTGCCAGGGGTCTGTCGATCTTGTTTATTTTTTCAAAGAACCAACTTTTTGTTTCATTAATTCTTTGTATGGTTTTTTTGGTTTCTATTTCATTGATTTCAGCTCTTATTTTTATTATTTCTCTCCTATTTGATTTGGGATTTGCTTGTTCTTGTTTTTCTAGGAGTTTGAGATGTATCATTAGGTCATTGATTTGGGATCTTTCAGTCTCTTTAATATATGCACTCATGGCTATAAACTGTCCTCTCAGGACTGCCTTTGCTGTGTTCCATAGGTTCCGGTATGTTGTGTTTTCATTTTCATTGACTTCCATGAACTTTTTAATTTCCTCTTTTATTTCATCAATGACCCATTGTTCATTAATTAATGAGTTATTTAGTTTCCAGCTGTTTGCATGGTTTTTGTCTTTACTTTTGTTGTTGAGTTCTACTTTTACTGCATTGTGATCAGATAGTATGCACGGTATAATTTCTATTTTCTTATATTTGCTGAGACTTGCTTTGTGCCCTAGCATATGATCTATTTTGGAGAAGGTTCCATGGGCTGCTGAGAAGAATGTATATTGTGTAGAAGTTGGATGAAATGTTCTGTAGACATCAAGTAGGTCCATTTGATCTATTGTATATTTTAGATCTTGGATTTCTTTATTGATTTTTTGTTTGGATGACCTATCTATTGATGATAACAGGGTGTTAAAATCTCCCACAACTACTGTGTTGGAGTTAATATATGCTTTTAGGTCTTTCAGGGTATGTTTGATGAAATTGGGTGCATTGACATTGGGTGCATATAGGTTGATAATTGTTATTTCCTTTTGGTCTATTTCCCCTTTTATTAGTATGGAATGTCCTTCTTTATCTCGTTTGATCAATGTAGGTTTGAAGTCTACTTTGTCAGAGATAAGTATTGCTACTCCTGCCTGTTTTCAGGGCCATTGGCTTGGTAAATCTTCTTCCAGCCTTTCATCCTAAGCCTATGCTTATTTCTGTCAGTGAGATGGGTCTCCTGTAAGCAACAAATTGTTGGATCTTCCTTTTTAATCCATTTTGTCAAGCGGTGCCTTTTGATGGGTGAATTAAGTCCGTTAACATTAAGTGTTAGTACTGATAGGTATGTGTGATTCCTGTCATTTAGTTGTCTTAGTTGTTTGAAGGTTTGATTGTGTGCACCTAAGTTGAGCTTACTCTCTACTGTCTTGCTTTTTCTTTTCCTGTGGTTTGGTGCTGCTTGTCTTTTCATGGTTAAGTTGGTTTTCACTTTCTGTGTGCAGAATCCCTTGCAGAATCTTTTATAGTGGTGGCTTTGTGGTCACATATTGTTTTACTTTCTGCTTATCATGGAAGACTTTTATTGCTCCATCTATTTTGAATGATAGTTTTGCTGGGTAGGGTATCCTGGGGTTGAAGTTATTTTCATTCAGTGCCTGGACGATCTCTCCCCAAGCCCTTCTTGCTTTTAATGTTTCTGTTGAGAAGTCTGCTGTGATTTTGATGGGTTTACCTTTGTATGTTATTTGTTTTTTCTCTCTTACAGCCTTCAATATTCTTTCCTTAGTTTCTGAACTTGTTGTTTTAATGATGATATGCCATGGGGTAGTTCTATTTTGATCTGGTCTGTTTGGTGTTCTGGAGGCCTCTTGCAACTGTATGGGAATAGATTTCTCCAGATCTGGGAAATTTTCTGTTATTATTTTGTTGAATATATTATGCATTCCCTTAGCTTGCACCTCTTCTTCTTCGATGCCCATGATTCTCAAGTTTGGTCTTTTGATGGAGTCGGTGAGTTCTTGCATTTTCTTTTCACAGGTCTTGAGTTGTTTAACTAATAGTTCTTTAGTTTTTACTTTAATTACCATTTCATCTTCGAGTTCTGAGATTCTGTCTTCTGTTTGTTCTATTCTGCTGGATTGGCCTTTTGTTTTGTTTTGCAATTCTGTTTCGTTCTTTTTTCTGAGGTTTTCCATACCCTGGGTGGTTTCCTCTTTAATGTTGTCTATTTTTGTCCTGAGTTCATTTATCTCTTTATTAATCGTGTTCTTTGTTTCACTTTGGTGTTTATACAGTGCTTCTATGGTTTCCTTTATTTCTTCTTTTGCTTTTTCAAATTCTCTATTTTTGTTGTCTTGGAATTTCTTGAGTGTCTCCTGTACATTTTGGTTGACCATATCCAGTATAATCTCTATAAATTCTCATTGAGTACCTGTAGTATTTCTTCTTTTAGATTGTTCTTGTGGGCTTCATTGGGTCCTTTGGCATAGTTTATCCTCATTTTGTTGGAGTCTGGGTCTGAGTATCTGTTTTCTTCATTTCCCTCTGGTTCCTGTACTAATTTTTTGCTGTGGGGAAACTGGTTTCCCTGTTTTTTCTGTCTTCCTGTCATTGCTCTTGGTGTTGTTACTGTCCCTGGACTGTGTGCAGTTAAGTATTTTCTGGCTTGTAATAATAACACTAGTGATATTTAGAATGGAAGGGTGAGAGGGGATGGAAAGCAAAGAAGTTAAAGGAAAAGGGAAAAACCAATAATCAAGTAGAGAAAAAACAAAACAAAACAAGGAAACAAACAAAAAAAGTTTCAAAGATATAAACAGGGAGAGACAGTGTACTAATCAACCGTAAGCTGAAAAGGCATTAGAGAGACAGAGAGAGGGTTGAAAATAAAAAATAAAAAGAATAAAGGTAAGAATAAAAATAATAAATAAGTAAATGAAAGAAAAAAATATATATATTAAAAAAATAATAATAAAAAACAACCCTCCAAGTTCAAATGCAATGCAGTTTCAGTCTTAATAATTTTGGTGTTTGTCCTTCAGCCTCCAGTCCTGGATATGGTGCCTCAGATGTTGTTCTGTAGTTGTCTCATCAAAGGGTAACATAAAATAGAACAAAACCACACAAAACAAGAAAAAAAACCCCACAAGTGTCCCAACTTCAAATGCAATACAGTTTCAGTAGGTTTTTCAGCATGCAGGTGTATTTTGGTTGTTTTCTCATCAAAGATAGGGAGAGAGAAGAAAAAGAGTCTGGAGACAGGTCTGTGAATGGTATCTGTGGCTGGTCTGCCCGCTGCTGTCAGCCTGCTGTTGCTGGAGGCGTTATTTATGCAGATCTCTGGGGTGAGCTTAGCACTCACCTGGCCCTGCAGGCTTTGTTTACTCAGAGTTCTCCTGTGCACGAGCCACTGCTACAAGCCTTCCTGTTTCCAAGCACACTGGGGGAGGTGACACTGCAACCACTTTCTCAGGCCTGCGTGTTTGTTTACAGCTCACGTGGGAAGTGGGTCTTCCCCTCTCTCCTGTGGAGTTTTCCTCCCTCCACCACTCTCACAAGCTTTCCTGCTCCTGGTTGCTGGGCATGTGCCCCTGCTCCCGCCCTCTCTGGCCAGGCCCGGCTTGTTTATTTACAGTTCTGAGAAGAATTCCACTCCCTCCCTTCGGCACTCAGGGTGCCCCACCCTCTTTGCTACGTGTCTTTATTGTTCTTATTGATGATTACTCAGTTTCTCTTTTTTTCCCGGGTGGAGGTCGGTCTGTCCAGGGGGCTATGCTGATCTGGCCCAGGCTTGTCTGTGGAAGTACTGCATACCACTTAGCTCACCTTGTGGTCTGCGTCTTCCCAAGCCATCTGGGGGCGGGCAACTGGCGGCCCTGGAGCCCTCCTGGTTTCTCCGTTTAACGTGAAGTGGAGATGCTCTGCGCAGGCTGGAGGTGTGGAGGGGTCAAAGTTTTGCCTCTTCTCGGTGGCCTTGCCTGCAAGGTGTGTCTCCAGCATCTCTCCAAGATTTCACTTTAGGAGGCATGCTTTCTGCTTCCTCCCTCTAGCCGCCATCTTGGAAATCCCCTTCTGAATCTTTTCAAAGTTTATGAAGCAAAAAAGAAACCTCTTGAAGAAGCTTAGCTATCAAGTTGCTTAGTGACATGCAGAAGAATTAATCTTCACAAAGATGAACTGACACAGCATGATGGAGGCCCATTGGGTCATCTGTGAGACCCCAGGGAAGAGAAAGCTCCAACTCAGATTTGGGTCCCAATGGCGGGTACAGAGTTTCCTCCAGTGGGCTTACTTTCCATCCTTGACCATGGTAGAAGAGCAGATCCTCTAACTGCTCCTAGCTTATTCCTGTGTTTGTTTTTAAATTTTTTTTTTATTTTTATGGTATTGGGGTTTGAATTTAGGACCTTGCAGTTAGGTATTTTTCAGGTAGTGTTTCAAGTTTTTGCCTAGGGCTTCAGACTTTGATCCTACTACCTCTGCCTCCCTCGTAGCTGGAATTAGAGGCATCCCAGCATGTCCAGCTGTTTTTGATATGGAGTCTTTTTTGCCTGGTCTGACCTGGAACTGCAATCCTCCCAATCCCTGAGCAGCTGGGATTACAGGTGTGAACCACTGCATTTCCCCTGCATCCACCCATCCATACTGTGGTTCTACTAGTAACTTCCGGGAAAACAGATCTCCAGATTCTGTGCCTGGCCAGCACCTGATTCAGTGCCCTGACTTCCAAATGTGACCTGTGTTCGGTGACTCCCTGCCCTGACACCACTGGCAGTGTTTGAAGGGGAGTGTCTTGTGTAGCCTCAGCTCTGGGCCTCTTTCATTGCCAGTGAAACTTCAGATTACAGTAAGAGAGGCACCAGGGTTGAGGAGGCTGAAGCAGGGAGGCAGTGGGGTAGGGGGGGAGGAAAGAAGAAACACTCTGATCTGGAGCTGGAGGAAGCATCAGCGGATGGTGTGGAGACCACCAAGCTGCTCCCAAATTGGAGGTGAATATTCCCCGTGAAGAGAGATAACAAAGTGTAATGAACATATCCTGCGTGCAGGACACCTTGTCACCTTGGACTGTATGGAGGTCAAGGCTAAATGCAGCAGCAGTCAGAGGGTAATAACCCAGATGAAGAGACAGGCAGGGCCTGTGATTAACAACAGTGTCAATTTCTCCACGGTGGGCCCCAGGGCAGATGCTCCAGCTGGCTTCTGAGGCCACTCCCAGCATCACTGGGACAAAGGGAGTGTAAGGGACATTATGAATTTGGGTTCCAAGAAAAGGAAACAGAGGCACAGGCAGTGGAATGACTTGTTCAGAACCCAGAGCAGTGGACTAGCAGTAGAGGTGAGAAACCCACCTGACACCTTTTCCTCTGAACCTTGTAAAATGTTCAGACATTTACACTTCTGTGGACACCAAGCAAAGGCCATTGTTGGATGAAAGGAAGATTCAAGGAAAACTGGAGTTAGTGAGGAAGGAAGAGCTGAATTGTTCACCCATTCTGAGTTCAGGATAATCACTGCCACCTGGTCTTACAAAGGACTCTGCAGAAAGCCCTTCTTGTAGCACAGAGTGACACACAATAGTCACTCACATTCCGCCCTTATCTCTCACTGCCACACTGCTTGTTGGAAACAGCACAGCTCTGAATAAGCAGGCCTGGCATGTCTCCATGGTTTCTCACTACAGTGCCCACCTAGCTCTCCAGGAAAGCAGCAGTGTCCACAGCATGGGGGTAGCATCTTGGGGACACCAGCCCTCCTCTGGAATGCAGGGCTACGGTGATCTGAGGGTCAGAGACCAGATCGTGGGTCTGCCCTTGATGGCCACAAAGGGAAGAGGGAAAGGAAAGGAGCATAAAACCCTCGTCTCTGGTCAGCGTTCCATCCCTGGAGGTCTTGTGAGGTGACTCTCCCTAGCCATGCCTCATCACTGATGTGCTTATTGAAATTAGTCAGCAACCATTTATTCAGTACCTACAATGTCCTGATCACAAAGCTGTGATAAGCCACAGCTCCTGAGCTGCTCTCTGGTCCCATGTGACATTTGTACTCTTGAGTGACTTATTTTTATTTTTAATTTTTTTTTGCAGTACCAGGGTTTGAACTCAGGGCCTCACACTTGCTAGGCAGGTGCTCTACCACTTGAGCCACTCTACCAGTTTGAGTGGCTTTTCACCTCCTCTATCTCCTGCCATCTTGCTCTCCTGTTCTGTTCCAAACTGACTCTGGATGTGCAGGAAAGAAGCAGCCATCTGTTAAGTCCTTATTACACTCTGGGCATGGAGCTGAGTATTGACAGATCTTATTTCAATTCTCACAGAAATAGGAAGTAGATATTTTGATCACTATATCCATTTTATACACAAGGCAACTGAGGCACAGAGAAATTAAGAAAAGAGCCAAAGGACACACCGTCAGCCCAGCAGCACTCCACAACCCAAAGCACGGTGTGGTCCTCTCCCTCCTGTGTTGCAGGATGAGCGCTCATAGCACACTAGGCTGCGGGTTTGGCCAATGGAAGTGACTCAGTCACATGAATGAGCACACCTATGGAGTCCCCATGGGGTAGGCCTGAAGGGGCTGGCCAGCTGGTGTTGGTGGAAGGGAGTCCAAGGCCCAGGTCCAGAGTGAGACATTGTGAAGCAGGCAGCTCTACTGGTGAATCCAGCCGGAATGAGCAACAGACACGGACACAGCAGGAGTCAGGACAGTGGAAAACACCTAGGAGCAGGAAATATGTGAAAATCCAGCCGGGTGACTGAGTGATCACCAAAAGAGAGGTAGAAGGAAGGTAATTCTGGAAACAATCATGATCTAAGCAGGACCCTGATTACCAGGTTATTGATGCAGGAGCTCAGGTGTTAGGGACTCAGGTTCCCAATAAATAGTGTCCCCTCCCACAGATCCACCGGAGTTTCAATGCAGTTGAGAGACAGAAATCAGACCAAAGGATCATCTTTCTTGTTGATAATAGTGATGTGCTAGGATGTGGTTATAGAATTAAGAAGTCTGTAGGTGGCTGGGGGAGTGGCTCAACTGGTAGAGTGCCTGCCTAGCAAGCACGAGGCCCTAAGTTCAAGCCCCAATACCACCCCCTCCCCCAAAAATGTCTGTAGGTGAAGGGGAAATAGGGAGGAATCACCACAAGGCAGAAAATGGCAAGTAAACTCTGGTTCCTCAAACTGTTGCCTGTTAAACGCATGATGTGTGTTTTCTTCTGCCTCCATCTTGGTTTTCTCTCAGCAACTTTGTCAGAAAATGCAAGTTCACAGTGTTTACAGACTAGGAGCCCCTTTCAACTACAGCATACATTATTAGTTGTCCACTAGTTTTGCTACAGGTAACACCTTGATGTGTGGGTTATGACAACAGTTGCCTAGGTCACTTTGCAGACCACTTTTGCTAAAAACATTGACTCTTTGTGGGAGCCCATGGCTATCTTATGGATGATGAAAATGGAATGAAAGGCTTGGCATCTCTGTCTTCATATTGTGTCTGTCCCATTTGCTGCCTCAATCTTTGAGTCAGACTATTCAGCTCTTCATGTACAAATGATGGTCATTTGAGGGATGTTCTGTCCAAGACTATAATACTGGGTGAACTTGGCCTATTGCCCAGTGGAGCAAATATGTGTTTGTTCTCTCCTGCTCTTGTGCTTTCTCAGCAACTTCAGCACCTACTGGAAACCAAACCACAAGGCCAGTACCTTGCTCTAAGACCATGACACCAGCAATGGAGTAACTCAGCAGTTCCTGAATGGAGTTGATGGTCCATCATCCCACCAAGTACAAGGCCAGAATGCACAAGAAGGGAAAACATCTTTTGAAACCTTGTATGAGTAATGGACAATTATTAAATTAGCCCACTCCTCAGAATCAATAAAAACCTGTTGCTCCCTTTGTTCAGGCAGGCAGCCTGGTCACCTCTGGTCAGTGCTGGCTCCTTTTGTCTCAAGCCAGCCAGCTCCAGCTTGTTTGTGATATGTGGTTTGGTTTTATTTCAATTGTTTTCATGGTACATAACCCTTCCATTTAGTATCCTGATGCGGAACCCCAGAAAAAGGTAGACTTGGCCTCTAGTCACAGCAGCACCCTGGCCTCTTCCCTGGGGACAGGTCTACTTCAGGCCATGTGAGAACACAGAGCAGGGCTCAGCTATATCTGTGGGCAGGCTGGCCTTAAAGAAGACAGTGAGGGTAGGGGGCAGAGCCAGGTGAGTGCAACATGGTTTTTGTTCCCCCAAAAGTTATCTTCTGCTCCTGGAGGTTTTTGTCAGTGGAATTTCTACACATAAGCAGCCAGCATGAGGAAGGAGTCCCCTCCTTGCTGTCCTCATTAACCTGGGGCCGTGAGAAGGAAGATAAAGTTACCCATTGGGGGAACTCAATGCCAACTGAAGACTAAGTTACAGAAACAAGACAGAAGACCAGTTGCATGAACTGGAACAACGTTCAAGAAGTTGATGACAGGGTGGTAAGGGAGGGGGTGGGGGCAGGGGGGAGAAATGACCCAAGCCTTGTATGCACATATGAATAATAAAACAATAAAAAAAAAAAAGACCTACAAAAAAAAAAAAAAAAGAAGTTGATGACAGTGTTACAAGGTGACTTTCGACACGTTGGGCTAAATTTCCAGTCAGGAAATACCTCCAATTGCAACAGCTTCCTGAAATGGTTGCACCTTGTCCACTCTTACCCTACTGCAGCCAGGCCTTTCAAAATCCAGACATAGCACTCATCTATGGAAACTTCAATGGCCTCCCACACTTCGTGGCTTGCCAGGCTCCATGACATCTGCCCCTGCTCAGCCCTCCAAATTCACCTTCTGCTTACCTCTGTCTTTCTAAAGCCCTAGCCACAGCAGCCGTATTTTAGTCCCTTGAACATTCCAAGGCTCGTACCTGCTTCAGGATTTCTACATCCGTTGTTCTTTCTCTTGGACTGTGTTTCAATTATCAGTTATATACTGGATTACCTCACATTTTAGCAACTTAACCATCATTTTATTATTTATCACAATGATTTTGTGGGTCAGGAATTTGGGCAGGGCTCACTTGACCCATTCTTCTGTTCCACGGGGCATTGATGGGTATCGCGAGTTGGTATTCAGTGGCAGTTGTCCTGAAGAGTTTAAGACATTTCACTCACATGCCTGTTGCTGAGCAGGGATGTCTGGAAGGCTCTGGAAGTCTCCAGAAGTTTCTGGAAGTCTGGCTCTTGTTGAGCTTCTTGCCCTCTGCAGGTATCTTCAGTGTTTCTCTGTGTGGTCTCTCCAGCGGGGAAGTTGGACTTTTCACCTAGCAGCTCAGGGATCCCCAAAGGAGGATCCCAAGAGACAGCAAGTCAAAACTGCTAGTCCCTTATGTCCTGGAAACTGGGTCAGCACCAGTCCTGCTGTATTCTACCAGTCAAGGCAGTCACGGAACCCAGTGAGATTCCAGGGAGCGGCCATAGACTCACCTGTCAATGAAAAGAGGAAGCAAACAATTGTGGTCCTCTTAAGCTCCCTTTCCCAGTCTGAACTGCTCTCCCAGCTGTCCACGTGCCTGGCTTTTATGTGATTCAGAGCTTAGCTCAGATGTCAACCCCTGGCATTGTGTCTAAGCAGCTTGCTACACTGGCCACCCCACTTTTTCATGTCTTCACATGGTTTGCCATTTATCTTCTGTCTTCATAGCTCTCAACACTGTTTGGAATTATTTTGGTTATTTTTCTCCTCCCTCCCCCTATCCACCAGAACCTGAGCAGAATGTGAGCAGGGACATTGTCTCATTCAGCATTTTGTCCTAGGGCCTAAAAAGTGTGTGGCACATAGTGTACACTCAAAAATATCTATTGAATGATTGAGTGAATGAATAAATGAAAGGTTACAGAGAGAAGGAATAGGTTGATTGAGATGTATGACCAGAGCACTGTTTCTATAAAGAACCCTACAGCTTCGGTGTTCTGGCCAGTATTCCTGTCCCCTAGAGAGAGATGAAGCCTTCGTTTGTCATAGCTGTGGTCTGGTGAGTGTGAGGGGAAGGCCATGACTAATGAGAAATGGAGCTGGTAGGAGCTAAGACAAAAGAGAGGGTTTTAAGGCATTTTTGCATGCCTTGAACCAGTCGGGCCAAACCCAAACAGTTAGGCATTAAGGAACTGAACAGAGGCCTATCTGAATCCAAAGGAAAATGACACAGCATTGTCTAATTTAAGAATTAAATGATCATATTAAAATATCAGAGACCAATCAGTCAGAAACCAGCCCCAACCCTGCACTGACCTGGTTGGGTGTTGATAGGGGTCTTGCTGCTTGGCACAGAGCTCAGAACTTGGACCTCAGATCCTGTGGGCACTGGACACCTGCCACCAAGACTCAGCAGCTCCCAGGTGGCTTCCTGGATGTCTTTTCTTTGCTGTATCCTCAGTCCTTTTCAAAGAATTCATTGGGCTCCTTTCCTGGGCCAAGGCAAGTGACATACCCACTCCCTTTCTGCAGGGATGCACCTGACCTTGTCAGCTAGACAAGGCCTCTCCCTGGGACTCACAGGGCCAGAGTGAATGAAAGAAAAGGGTTGAGACTCTCTGCAGCCACATAAATGACAAACAGCAGAGGCAATGCATGACGCAATAGCCAAGGCCTGGTCACTGTAAGAATTCCTTCAGAGCAGAAGGCAGGAAGATGCCCTTCTCCAGCTGTGAGCACTCAGGATCTAGGGAAGGGGCCATCAGGTAAAGCAAAGCAGGATGCAGCTGACTGGGAATGGCTGGCAAATTTCTTTTTTGGACCTCAACCCCTTGGAGAGGGATTGGCAAAAGCTGTAGGATCACGGCCTGTAGTATATTTGAAAAAGCATGCTTCCTAGACATTTCTACACACTGAACAAATGCTACCAATCACACATCCCACTGGAACGCTGGGAAGGGCAAGACATGTTAGCCAGTGACTCTAAGTCAGTGGCCCTTTATGTGGCCTGCACATCAAAATCACCTGGACAGGTTTTAAATCTACTGGTGCATGGGTGTGGTCTCCAGAAATCCAGATTTAAAGGGGCTTGAGGTGTGAAATTTGAATTTCTTTCTTGAGGTAGGCAGTAAAAGTTACATAATATAAAAGAAGCCATTTTTAAGGTAAACAAACTCACGGTATTTAGTACGTTCACACTGTTGTGCAATTGTCACATCCTCTCCTGGATTGTAAGAGTTTTTATATGTTCTGGACTAGACTTTTTACCAGCTACACGACTTGTAAACATTTTCTCCCATCTGTAGGTTGTCTTTTAATTTTCTTTTCATTTTTGGACAGGGTCTTACTATGTTGCCCAGGCTGGCCTTGAACTCGTCAGTCCCCTGCTTTTTGTTTCTCTGGTGTTGGGATTATAGACATGAACTACCATGCCCAAGTCTCTTTTCATTTTCTTGATAGTATCCTTTGATGCACATTCTTTTTCCCCCCACATTCTTAATTTTGATAAGGTTCAATTAGTACACTTTTGCTTTTGTTGAAGTGCATTTGGTCTCATATCTAAGAATCCATTGCCAAATCCAAGGTCTTTACATTTTCTTCTCAGACATTTATGTTTTCCACTTAGGTCTTTGGTCCATTCTGAGTTAATGTTTGTCTATGTCAGGAGTTAGGCATTGGGACTGTAAAACTTTAGTCATGATTCTGATGGCAGCCAATGCTGGGAGCCTCTGCCTAAAAGGAGGGGCTGAGGGACACCTGTAGATGTGCATTTGGCAGTCGTGGGACTGGCTGCATGGCGAGAGCTGGTGCTCGCTGACCGGGTCAGTTGGCTTTGGAAAGGATCAAGCTTGCTCATCAAGGCCTCAGGAAATTATTTTAAGAAGACAGGAGAAAAAAAGGTCAGGAGAGCTTATTCCTCTGACATCCAGTGCTTTTGGGGTGGCTGGAGTCTGGGTGGGGAGAGCACAGAACTGAACTCCAGGGGAAGTTAGCTGCTCCAGCTGTGAGAAGAGAGACAAGAACCCACATGTTCTGACATTTGCTCTGATTAGCTGGCAGGTAGACATCAGGCAAGTAGCAAGTCTCCCCACTCCTGTTCCCCAGTGGGAACATTGACTAGAGCACTGTCGCACACTCTCAGGGCTGTCTGAGTGTACTCAGCATGCTTATGTTTTGTCCCATCAAGCTGTTGACTGCTGAGAGACATTGCTTGTGACTCAGGGGTTATTACCTTTCAAACAGGAATATCCATTTGAATACAAGTAACTTCATTTTTCTTTAATGATTCAGAAGGAAAGATGGCATCTCACCATGTCTTAAATCATCTCTGCAAGCCTAGAGAGAATCCACACACATTAGAATCACTTAGTGACCTATGAAAAATGGTGACTTTGGGGCCACAGTGCAGACCAGTGAATCTGAGACCCTGAGGTTAGAAGCCAAGAATTGGGATTTAAAAATATACCTTCTTGTTTAAAAGCATGATCCTAATGTGCACTGTTTGAAAACCACCATGGCTCATTGCCAGGGATATTCATATCACCATGTTGAAGCTATAGACTGTAGGAGATCAAGCCACGTTGCTCTGATTGTCTGACATAGTCTGGAAATAATTTCCTTCAGTCAAGAACTATTATAGCTTCTTAATCTGTGATTTGCACTGTTGCCTAGAATTAGGGGTTATGAGGTTGAATTATAGAGTAATAAATATCCTCTACCTGAAAATGTATTCATAAACTTATTCTTAAAAGGTACCAAAATAGTCTTATGCATGTGATTTTACATCTCTGTTATCTTTCCTGGTTTTGTGAGAGTAATTTGTTGTGGGATTCCCAACATCTCTAGATCCATCCTCTATTTGATTTTTCTGCATCTCCATGGAAGGCAGCTTATTACTGCCAGATTGCACTCTCTTCCAATGTGCTAGGTCAAATTGAAACTAAGAGTGCCACCCACCAGAAAAAATAACCACAGTTCTATCAGTTGTATTTACTTATTATTCTGAAGATCTATTTTTTAATCTTCAGAAGTAACTATTAAATTGGAAGTAATCTGGAGTATCTGGATTAATTAAAGAAAACCATTGATGTAGCTCTTATACTGTCATAATTTATTTAGCTGTAAGCCTTGTTGGCTATCATAATTTGAGGGAAATCTAGCTGGAACAGCATGGCAGGACAGCAGAGGTGGGGGAAGCTGGTGAGGATGGTCCTACATTTCCTCGGGAGGAGGTCATTAGTTGGAAAGGAGCACTGGTCCCATTGCAGGGGACATCCCATCAAGTAGAGAGATGTGGCACAAGGCCCCACAGCACAGACGCATATGTCAAATCTGGCTCGATGCTGCTAAATATCAAAGCTTCGCTGTCCAATTCATGGGGTAGAACATGGTAGCCAGAGATTCCAGATGGTGGGCACCAGTGTGCCTTCAACTGGGGCTGTGCCATGATTCTGGAACATATGTTCATTCATGGCATTCTCTCACCAAAGACTGATGGCAGGAAATAGCAGTGAGCTTTGACACCAGGGAATGATGAGCTTTGGGACACAGCCAAGCAGGACACAGGTCCTGAGAGCAACTGAGGTAAGAGTCACGGGAACTGGGGATTAAGGCCAAAGTCCAGGCAAATGGGTCAAGCAGACCTCATGTTCCAGGACCCTGGTGGGTCACAGCATATACTGTCATACTTTGCTTGGCTGGAGTTCCTTAGCCAGAAACCTGGGAGGTACATTGCATTCAACAAACAGACCTCACCAAACAGGATGGGCACACGCTTCAGAACGGGATTTGAAAATAAAAGAATAGCAACAAATCAAGGTTTCACAATATTTCAATTTGGTTGTGCCTGTGGCTTCAGGGCAGGTTGGTTTTTTAGCACCAAAGGAGCTCTTTGGTCTCTTTTGATATTTATTTCCCTTTTCTTTCCTCTCCCCTCCCCTCTCTTCTCCCCTCCCCTCCCCTCCCTTCCCCTTTCCTCCCTTCCCCTCTCCTCCTCCCCTTCCCTTCCTCTCCTCTCCTTTATTCTCTTTTCTTCTCCTTTCCCCTCCCCTCCTCTCTTCTTCTCTTCACCTTGTCATTGTTGTCCTTCTTTTCCTCCTCCCTTTCCCTCCCTCTCCTTCCTCTCTGTCTTGTCTCCATCTGTCTGTCTCTCTCCTCTTTCTCATCATCCAGTTAAAATTACTGGAACTATCTCTAGTCAGATCCTCTTTTGGGTCCTCATGACTCCCTGTTACTCATGGCTACAGGACAATGAGCACTCACAGGGGAGTTTTCCTCCAGTTCCCTTCACTCTTGGGTCTCCTTCCAGAATTGCATTCTCTCTCTCTCTCCCTCCTTCCCTCCCCCCTCCCCCCCTTTCTTTCTGGTGGAACTGGGGGTTGAACTCAGGGCCTTGCAATTGTTAAGCAGGTGCTCTATCACTTAAGCCACACCCCTAGCTCTTTTTGGATTTTTGGTTATTTTTGAGGTAGCATCTTGTGTTTTTGCCCAGGCTGGCCTGGATTGCAATCCTTCTATCTATTCCTCCTACGTAGCTGAGATGACAGTCATGCACTACTATTCTTGGGTATTGGTTGAGATGTGGGGTGGGGGGGGGTCTCACTAACTTTTTGCCTGGGCTGGCCTCAAATCATGATCTTCCCAATCTCTTCCTCCCCAGTACCTGGGATTATAGGTGTGAGCCACCATAATTTTTTCACATTTCTTAATGTATATTAATTGTATGATGTGTGTGTGTGTGTGTTCATTGTGATATTTCCATACATGCATATGATAAACTTTGGTCACATTTACCCCCACTCCTCTTTTAAAATTATTCTTTTGTCTTTTCCATTTTGTTTAAAAATTTTTATTAGTTTATATTAATTGTACAAAGTGGTTACACCATGGTTTTTCACACACATATACTGCATATCCATCAATCAATCCTCTCTATTGTTGTCTTTCTCCCCTCTCCCTTGACCCGTTTTTAACAGCTTTCAATCACTTGCCCTGTGTCACCTTCACACACAGACACAATATATTTTAGCATTGTTGATCCATTGTTCTGTTTCCCCCTCCATCCCCCTCGTCCCCTCCAGACATTCTTTCTATTCCTAGTTTTTTCAGGACTTTTGTCATAAAGCGATGTTGAATTTCATCAAAGACTTTTCTGTAGCTATTGAAACATCATGTGGCTTTTCACCTTTATTTTCTTTGTGTGCTGTATTATATTTGTTGATTTGTCTATGTTCGGCTATCCTTGCATCCTGGAATGAAACCAACTTGTTCATCGTGTATGACTTTTTTTAATGCATTGTTGAATTTGGTTTGTATTTTACTGAGAATTTTTGCATTAATATTATCAAAGAAATTGGTCTTTAGTTTTCTTTTTTGTGTGTCTTTATCTGGTTTTGGCATCAGGGTAATAGTTGGCTTCAGAGGATAAGTTTGGTAGTACCCCTTCTCTTTCTATTTTATGGGATAGTTTGAGGAGCATTGGTGCTAATTTTTGCTAAAGATCTGGTATAATTCAGCAATGAATCCATCAGGTCCTGGGCTTTTCTTTGTTGGTAGACTATTACTGCTTCAATTTCATTGCTTGTTTTACACCTGTTTGGTGGTTTATCCTTTTTATTCAATTTAAATAGGCCAAATGCATCTAGAAATGTACCCATTTCTTTTGGAATTTCCAGTTTTTTGGAATATAAGTTTTTGAAATATTCACTAACCATCAACCAAATTTCATTGGTACTTGTTGTGAGATTCCTATTTTCATCTCTAATTTTATTAATTTGGGTCTTCTTCTTTTGGTCAGTTTGGCTAAGGGTTTGTCAATCTTGTTCCTCTTTTCAAAGAACCAATTTTTTGTTTCATTGATTCTTTGTATCCTCCTTTTACTCTCCATTTCATTAACTGCTGCCCTGGATTTTATTATTTCTCTGCATCTACTGCATTTGGATTTGGCTTATGTTTCTAACACCTTGAGGTGAGTCATCATTTAATTGAGAGCGCTCTGATTTTTAAATTTTTGGGGGGCAGAACTGGGGTTTGAATTCAGGGCCTCATGCTTGCAAGGCAGACATTTTTGAGATTTCTCTGATATTTTAAATGTAGGTACTCAGATCTCTAAAGTTTCCTCAGCCTTGCTGTGATCCAAAGGTTCTGGTAAGTTTTGTTTTCAGTTTTGATTCTAGGAATTTTTTCATTTCCTCTCTTATGTGTTTGGGGATCCAATGATCATTCAAAAGTATATTGTTTATTCCCATCATTTTATTGAATATGCTTTCTATGTCTTTAGGTTTTTACATCTTCTCCTTTTTCTGGGCTCATGACTCATAGGTTTGGTATTTTAATTGGGTCCCAGAGGTCTAGCATTTTCTGTTTGTACTTCCTTACTTTTTTCTTTATCTGAATGTTTTAATTCCTGTACCTTGTCTTCAAGCCCTTGATATTCTATCTTCAATTTGATCTTATCTATTGACTGGGACTTCAACTGAGTTTTTTATTTGACTTACTGAACTTTTTCATCTCCAGACTTTCAATTTGATTTTTTTTTCAAGATTTCTGTTTATTGAATTCCTCTTTCATATCCTGCATTGTCTTCCTTATTCCATCTAGCTGTTTATTTGTGTTGTCTTTGAATTTAGATGTTTCTTTGTGTTCTCTTTGATTTCATTGATCATTCCTGTAATCATTCTTTTGAATTCTTTTTTGGGATTTCATCTACTTTATTTTCATTAGCATATGTTCTAGAGTTTCTATGTTTTGGAGGAGTCATATTGCCATGTTTTTTAAATATTCTTGTGTTTCTGCATTGAGATTTGTGTATTTGAGTTGTTGGTTGGGAGTTTTAATCACCTGTAGTCTTTCAGTTCAAGTATTCTCAATGTTCAGGCAAGACTGTGCAGTGGAAGGGTTGAGGTGCCGTTTCTCACCACTGGACTGGGGGGTATAACTCAGTAGTCAATCATTCACCCATGTGTTCAGGGCAATGGGCCAGTCTGCAGTGGGCACACAGGCCAGTCTCAGTGCTTTCAGACTCCATCCATTAGTTCCTCACCCTGTGGGAGGGACAGGTCTGGGGAAATTGAGAAGCTTGCAGAATACCTGTGCTCAGGGCTCTCAGCAAGCTGGGCGCAAAATTCTTCTGCCAGCAGCTCCTGGAGGCCACGCACTCTGCTAGCCATGTTCAGTGCTTTGTTTCTGCCATCATCTTTCGGCTCGCTCCTTGCCGTGGAGGGTGGGGCCACTGTCTGAGCTCCCCACTGCTTGAACCTCTTAGCAAGCCTATACTGGGCTTTTTCCCTCTCCATGACCACTTCTGGTGTCCATCTTCCACCTAGACACTGTGTCAGTGTATCCCAGACTCCCTGAGCAGTGATTATTCTTGCTATTAAGTACCTGGAGTAACTTAGTCGCAAACAATAGGCCCCTTCTCAAGATAACACCTTGGAATAGCTCTTTGAGATATAGGGAGCAAAAACAAAGTACCTTTCTTTTTTGATGCTCACCTGTCATGCAGGAGAACTCACAGTCACACAAAATCCCTGCATTGGGCTGAAGGTGTGGGATAAGTGTGGTCTTATCCCTCCGCTAGGTCTGCTAGTCTATCATCAAGGTTGTCTAGCTTACCTTGTAATAGGGGCTTTGGCTTCCCCTCCTCCCTGGGGAACAGTCTGCATCTGCAGACTCTTTCCTACTTCAATCTGTTATCTTTCTTTTTTCCCAGGCTTTTCAGCTGTCCTGTCCCTCTTTTGTGGTTCTTGATGCTCTTCTCTTCCTCTCTTCAGAGGTTCTTTTCAATTATAGAGTCAAACAGAGAAAGCTTCCCCTCTGCCTGCCTCTGTACCCCAATCTACACCCCTTCTATTTCCCTTTCTTGTTTATTGCATTAGATAGGACTTCTCATATGATGTTGAAAAGCAGTGGTGATAGGGGCATCCTAGCTTTTTTCCTGATTTTAGTAGAAAAATTTCCAGTGTTGTTAACTGTAGGGTTTTGTGTGTGTGTGTGTGTGTGTGTGTGTGACTGACGTTTGAACTCAGGGCTTTGTGTTTGCAAAGCAGGCACTCTACTACTTGAGCCACACCTCAAGTTCATTATGATTATTTTGGAGATGGGGGAGGTCTCATGAACTATTTGTCTAGGCTGGCCTCAAACTGTGATCCTCCTTTTTTCAGCCTCCTGAGTAGCTAGGGTTACAGACATGAGCCACCAGTGCCAGGGTTAACTGAAGTTTTTTTGTAGATGATCTTTACCAAATTGAAGAAATTTCCCTCTATTGCTAAATCTTCCTTCCTTCCTTCTTTTATCCCTCCCTTCCTTTCTTCCTTCCTCTCTCTTCCTCCTTCCCTCCCTCCCTCTTTCTTTCTTTCCTTCCCTCCCTCCCTCTCTCTTTCTTTCTTTTCTCTCTTTCTCTCCTTTACACCTTTCCCTTTCTCCCTCCCTTCATTTAACTCTTTAATCTTCTGAGACTTGATCCTGGTTTATAATACAAGAGAAAAATTTTTGTGTGTGTGTGGTACTGGAGTTTGAATTAGGGCTAGCACTTGCTAGGCAGGTGTTCTACCACTTGAACCACTCTGCCAGACTGAGAGTAAGGTTTACATGAGTTTTCTCTTTTGTTAACCAAGCACCTTTTATTGAATAATTGAAATTCTGTAAATGTGAAGAGGTTCTTCAGAGAACAGGTTCTGGGTTTTTAATCCATGGCTCTCTACACCTGGTAACCTGAGGCTCATTAAAATGTTCTTATATTTCCAAACACCTATCAGAAAATAGTATCTGTTTGAAAAAGTTAATTCAGAGGGGTGGGGGGAAGGGGAAGAAATGACCCAAACATTGTATGCACATATGGATAAAAGAAAAAAAATAATTAAAATGAAGTAAAAAATAAAAATAAAAATAAAAACCCATGGCTTGACACACACACACACAAACACACAAGAAGAAATTTTTAAAAAGTTAATTCAAGATAAAACATAAACTAGCAGCTAGTTTTTACTTTTTATTAGAGTTGTATCAAGTTAACTCAATGTAATCAAGCAAACTTTTATGTACCAGGGTCTATGCAAAGCCCGGGGTGCTTCAAGGCAATTGTGTTGGTTAGATCATGGAAAAATAGAGGATAAACAAAATAACCAAACCATTGAAGTTTTATGAATAATTTCTTTCAAAACATGAAATCCATGGAATAAAAATAATAAAATGAGAAAACATTTGATTTCTTGAAGCCATGAACAATGTCCACTTATTTTTGCATACCCAGCCCCTAGCAAGCATTCCAGTTGTAAGAAATAAAGGCAGTGGTGGTCCATTTTCAAGGTGAGGCATTTAACTCAAGCCACTTGCCAGTGGATCACTTTGTGGATGCTGGCGGAGGGGCAACTGATAAGGGAACTTAAACTGGGATGGGTAAATCATGACAGAGTGAGGGAATGGATAAAAACTGTGTACAAGCCAGAAAGCCACATGTCACAAGGAGACCCTGTCCGCCATAAAGGAAGGCAGATACTGCCTAAAGACCACCTCCAGAATTTGACCAGTTCCAAGAGAGGCATATTTTAAATAACCCAACAGGAAATTCAGGCAATATCAGGGAAAAGACTGTACATCCCATAGTACTCAGCCAATGGGGACCCGGGGGAGGGACTTGCACACTAGACAATATAATGCTTGTTGTAACCACTTTGGATGGGTCTGGCTTATTAGACACTCAATCTTGCTAGACCACCATTAACATCTCTTCTTCTACTGCACTCCATGTGTCTCTGGGTCCAATCTTTGAGTTTGGACAGGTGAGCCTATTTCTCACACAGTGACTTAGTGAGTGGAACTGAACTGGAAAATTTCTGGATAATGAAAAGCCTACAAACCATTGCATTTCCTACCTCCTTTCCCCAGTGAGAGAGTTTCTAATCCCGTTTATAGAGGCAGTGAATCAAAATGTACATTCAAGTACATTTTTTCTAGAAAGAGCATTCATAGTTTTTAATCTAACTGTTAGAAGAATGTATAACACGCACCCTTCTAATTAAGACGCATTGTCTTTATTGAAATACACTCCAGTGAGGAGCATTTTGAAAACAAACAAAAAAGTCCCTTCATTCATTTAATTACTCCTGAAGACCTGGGTTTCAGGAAGATAAATGGATATTTTTTAAATCCAGAAATGTCACTTTTTTGTTTTGTTTTGTTTTTTGAGAAGCTCAAAAAGTTCTCTTTCCCTTCCCAAGGGCTTCAGAGGTTATTTGGACCAAAAGGACCCCAGCTGGAGGATGTAATGAAATCCTCCATATTGATTGGCCAGCTAGAAGCATCGCAAGTTCCTCGTGCTCCTCCTGCTGCTGACAGGATATGATGCTAACTGCAGCATTCTGCAGGAAGCGCTCTCCAGAGTCCCCTTCTGTGCAAACAGTCCCTGGCAGTGCCACAGCCACTGCAGGGGACAAATGAGGCTCTGAGAAGATCAAACCAGGACCATCTAGGGGCTGGACTGAGAAAAGAGAACACATCCCAGCACCAAAGCTTGCTGCTCTGCGTGGGATTGTGGCATCCTGGGTGGGCTGTCTTAGGGGACTCTGGTTTGCACCAGTTGCTGTGGCCATGGTACCGTCCTGGTCATGCTGCAATCTATGTGCACACATCCGGTCTTGCCTGGTACCAGTGTTACTGGAAAGTCAGCACGTCTTAGTCCTTGCATCGGCAAGAGAAGAAATCAGGAGATGTGTGAAAATGATACTAAAGTTTATCAGGAAAGAAATTTAGTATAATAAGATAAAATTGGGAGGCAATGGGGAAAAAGAGAGAAGCATTTCCTGCTCCCCATGCAGGAAATGGGTGTAAAGACTGAAAATGGTGGCCCTCATCTCTAGCCTTACACTTTCCCAGCTCGGGGAGTACACGTGGTCATGTCTAGCAACCTCTAATCATTAAGAAAATGGATCCGGGAGGCAAAGGGGGGGTGTTTAAACGGGGAGATGTCATCCAGGTCTATTCAAAACAGGGGGCAATAGGTGTGCTTTAGGACTTCTTTATGCTAGGTGTGTCTTCTATTCTTTTTGTCCCTCTACCCACGCAAGGAGCCTTGCAGCTTGTTAACATTTCAAAGGGGAAGGCAGGTGCAGAGAGCCCCTTTGGGTGGGAGGGGGCTAGCTGCTCTGGCTTTTCAGTTTTTAATTCCTCTTTTCAATGGAGTCAGGCCCTTTTAAAATTTATTGAAACAATATAATCTCTCTGTCTCCTCATCTATCTGTCTTGCCTCATCCATCACTCATGACTAGCTGCTGCCTAATATCAGGAACAGTGGGCACGTCTCAGTTGGCAGGTCTCTCGAGAAAACAGAGAATCCAAGAATTAGAGCTCATAACTAGAGTTTTAAGGGGAGCAAATCCCAATGGTCTATGGTTTGCACCTGCATTTCAAAATTACAAAAAAAAAAAAAAATACCAGACTAAGCTTTTCCTAATACAATCAGCTGTTACCTGATAGGCACCTGCTAGAGAAACCTGGAGAGTGCGCAGGCCACCTTGTGTTTAGGGACAACTCCATTCTGCAAGTCTCAGAGATGTGAGAAAGGTCCACTAGATGGCGCCCTAATCCAGGCAAATTGTCCCCAACCTTGGCAAAGAGACAGATTGTGGCACGCGTGCCAATATCCTGGAGGCGAATTAACACAAGGCCTATTGATTCTTCACCTAGATAGTTCAGTTTCTACTCGAATAATGAATTCCCTTCTCTATTCCACCTCATACTCAGCTTTCTCCAGCCCCAAACAGGCAGCAAAAGAGAAACGATGAGCGTTGCTGCATTTCTCCCACATGTAACTGTTTTCCTAACAGAGGTGTTTTAGCACATTAATTACATTACACATTTAGGGAAGTGGTTTTGGAGTCACAGGAAGCCGTTCCTAACATTTCAGTGATGGAGTAGGAAGGCTCCAGCTGCTGAGTGGGCTCCAGTTTTCAGTGATCTGCTCCTGGCTTCTTCCTTCCCGTCACATCCTGGCCAGTGGATCTTACATCCCACAGTGTGATTTAAAATTGTTGTGCCCTCATTGTGGGTCCCCAATTTTCCTTCCTCCTCTTCCTTTTACATAAATTTCTCTGAATTAATTTTAAGAGTTACAGAAAAGTCTCAAGGACACTAGACAGTTCTCACACATATTTCGTGCAATTTCAGCCTCCCCCCCATCATCTTGCATTATCCCAGGACACTTGTCAAAACTAAGAGAAGAGGGACACAGGTACCCAAAGGACCAGTCAGACATGAGCACCCCATCACGGCCCATCTTAACAAGGAGGTGCTCCCAAGACATTGATTTCAAAAGATTAACCTAGTTTGGGTATTTTAATGAACAAACATGTTCACTTAATTTATTGCTACACTTTTGGGTCTTATAACCTATCGTCATGCAATGATTACCTTCCATCTTTTCAGAGTAGTCATTGGAGATACTTATTTCTTACATTTAGTTCTACAAATATTTATTAATAACTGCACCTTTTGGGCACTGAAAGGCATGTGGCTGGATTCACATTCCATCTGCCTCCTTGGCCCTGTGGTGTCCTGCAGAAACCTGACCACACTGTCTCCCCCAGTTGCTGCTCTTCCTCTTTTTGAGCCCTTATAGAAACAACATCTCTTCCTTTCCCCATCCATCTCTCTCTGAGTGAGTGAGCTCCTACCCACAGAATCCACTGTCACTTTGCCCTAGCAAGGAGATGCTGCTTGCCTGACCTCCCCCTAAGTCTCAAGAGTTAGAACTAGTTCTTTCCCTCAGTGACCACACTAGCATTGACTGCCTGAGTTTTCTCGTGTTATTTCCTTGGTCCATGGCCTTCAGTTCTTTCTATTTATCTCCAGAACAGAGTGGGACCATAGGGTCATGAACCTTAAGTGGGATTTAAGACTGTAGGATTTGTATATGATTGAAACTCTGACTCAGTGCTAATCCATGGGCCAAGTTCAAATGCAGGTGAGTTATGCTGGGATGGCTCACCTTCGAGAAACTAGTTCAGAGGACATCGTAGTTGGTCGTCTATTTCTCTAACAAAATACCAAGGCTGTGTATTTTACAAAGAGTAGAGGTTCTTGCTCATAGTTCTGGGAGCCCAACTTCTGCTGGGCTCTGGGGCGGTCCTCATGATGATGACATCACAATGACAGGAATGCTTGTGGAAGAAGTTATTGTGAGGTAGAAAGTCAGAGACAGAGGGGAGGAATGGGTCTTACTCTATATAATAACTTGTCCTTTTGAGAACTCACTCTGGGAGACCAGTATTAATTCTTTCTGAAGGTGGCACCCCAATCACCTAACCATCTCCCACTAGGCCCCTCCTCTTAAAGGTCCCACCGTCTCGACACCACCACCTTGGGGGCCAAGTTTCCAGTATGTGAACCCTTGGGGACAAACCATCCCCAAAGCAGAGCAGGATAACAATGAGGAGAGGCCAAATCGAGGAGAATAAGACAAGAAAGAGGACGGTGACAAGTGACTCATTTTTGGAAGTTGGATGGGAAAGAGCAGAAAAGAGAGCAGAAGTTTGAGGAGGAGCAGGTGAAGGGAAAGTCATTTGTCCGGTTCATTTTATCAGAGTACAAACAACCCCGTGTAGATACAAGGAAATTAGGAAAGGAGAAGATAAGAGGAGAGGCAGAAAGCTGTTAGCTCATGGTGCTGGGAAGAAAAGTGCAAGGTGGAAGGTTGACTTTGGCAGAGAGGTTGGCTGCCATCTTGGCAGCCTGAGCTGCTAGAAGAGAGGTGAGGAGGACTCAGAGAAACTGGAGGGTTGAGGGGAAGAAACCAGGGCTGTTATCTCAATGTGAGAGGAGATGAAATTTCTAAGGGAATGGGGAGGGGTCTCCAGAGGAGTGAACAGATCTGGAACAGTTTAACAGCTGACAGGAAGTGAATGAAGGACTGCCAAAGAGCTGCAGCTTCAGGGAGGGTGACCAGGAATGGACTCAGGCGGCAGAACTTTGTGACTTTTCTTCAGTAGTGTTGGGCAGCTGGGAAAGAAGGAGAAGAAATAAGTCAGCCTGGGTTTCCTGGGAGTCATGGAAGAGGAAGGGTGGATGGGACTGGAGGCTGCAAGCAGGAGGACAACACCTTCACTGAGGTAGGAAGGTCAGCGGGGGCACGTCCACAGAATGGCCTCTGTAGCACTGGCTCTGGGTATTCGCAGCAACCCAGGACAGGGTTCTCCTCCCCATGTGCTAACATGGCATAGGGACTGTCTGAAGGCCTAGTTGTATGGACGCTAGGACTTTGATGGTGGTAAGGAAGATAGCAGATCCCAGGGTGAGCAAGGAGTGTGGTCTTCAGGTGAGTCACTCTTTGTGGAATCTCAGAACTGTGGGGGGAGGGTATCTGAGATGGTCTGGAGCTTCAGTAAAGGTTTTTTTTTTTTTTTTGAGGCAGGGTCTCTCTATGTAACCCAGGGTGGCCTTGAACTTGTAATTCTTCTGCCTCAGTCACCCAAAAGCTGAGAGTATAGTCTTTTGTTGCTGCGACTGCTGGGAATCGAATCCAGGACTCAGGCTTGCTAGGCAAGCCCTCTACCCCTGAGCTGTGCCCCTAGTTCATGACATTAGTATTTTAAGGTGCCCGCAGTGGCTGTTTTTATTGACACTGCTGGTGTGGCCTGAGGGATACAGAAAAGAATGAAGAATTGGGACAATTGTCTCTGAGTTCAGGACCCTGAATGTGAGCCCCTGAGTGCAGCATTTGCATGAAGCCAGTGTGGGTGGGTATCAGTTCCCTTCCTAGTGTCAGGCTGGGTCTTGTGCAGGAGCAAAAGCAAGAACTCACGGGTTGTGCTTTCAAGGAGCTGGTGGAAAAAGAAGAAAAATATAGGACACCCAGGCCCACCCTACAAGGCACACCTGCATGGCGACATGCCAAGCCAGGTAAAGCTAAGACAGAAGAGACAGCAAAAGTTTGGTCAAGAGAGATTGGAGAGGTGCTCATATGACTGTAATCCCAGCTACCCAGGAGGCAGAGGCAGAGAGTTCAAGGCCAGACAGGACAAAGGTTGTGAAACGCTGTCTCAAAAAATGCAAAGTAAAAACAAAATGTGGCTGAAGTGGTAGGGCATTTATTTATTCGAGCCCAGGGCCTCAACCCCCAGTCAGGAGTGGGAGTGGGGACAGGAGGGGAGTTGGAGAGCGCTCAGTAATTCCCAAAGGTTTCTGAAGAGCTCTGATTTGAGGAGGGCAGTGGATGGGGACAGAGAGTGGAGATGTTGGTAAGTGGGTACAAAGCAAAGACACAGCTAGAAGTGGAATAAGTTCTAGACATTGATGCATGCACGGTGACTACAGTTAACGATAGTGTAATATGTATTTCAAAATAGCTGAGAGATTTTCAATGCTCTCCCCATAAAGAAATAAATATTTAAGGTGATGGATGTGCTAATTAACCCGATTTGATTATTCTATAATGTGTAAATGTATTGAAATATAACTTGTACCCCATAAATATATATAATCATTATTTGTCAATTAAAAATAAATAGCTCTAAAAGAACAAAAGAGAGAGGTGGCATTTAGACAAAATTGGGCGTGTTCAGGGCAGTATGGCCATAGACAGGGAGGTGGAATTTAGAGAGCTAAGTCATAGGGTGGTGTATGTCCAGGGCAGACTAGAATTGCTCAAGTTGCAGGCGGTTTTCCCACACCTGGTAAGTATTTAACAGTGACAGTATTAATACTGCAAATGACGGTGGGCAGATACCACGTGTTTCCAGGTTATTGGATTTGTGCTAAATGCTCACTGTGTGTAATCTCATGGCCCAGCTGTCCTGCAAATCACAGAAGCCTGACTCAACTCAGCTGAGAAGTCAGGCCTTTCCTGGCTCGAATGAGCAGTTATTTAGGAGTGCATCCTAGCTCAGACTCCAGGAACCTCCTGTCCAGCCCTCCTCATCCACTGGGGACAAGAGCATACTCCTCCCGGGAAGAGGAAGGCCAAGCTAGTGACTTTCTCTTAAGAGCCGAGAATCTTCCAGCTAGAGCCACAGCAACTTCTGCCTTGAGCGATGTCAGACTGCCAGCCACTACCCTGAGCGTCGATGGAGAAGGTCTGCATGCCTGAGATCCTGCATTTCTACCAGATTTCTAGGTGATGGCTGCTGCCACTGGTCCTCAGGCTGCACTTGGATGTGTGCTGTTCAGACAGATCTACTGGGATGGCACAAACGTCGAGGAGTCAATCAAAATGCCAGTCCTCATCCTCTGCATTGCACACAAGAGGAAAGAGAGGATGCAAGCGTTCTGGATTCAGATCCACACAGTCTGAGGGGAAAATTTATGAACTAAACCAGCTGTAGCCACCAAGCAGGAGACCCCTCTAACTGCAGAAGACCTCAGAGCTGAAGGGCATGAGATGGGCTGGGGGAGAAAGGGCTGGAATGCTGGAATCATATTGTAGAACTTCTCGGAATAGGACAAAGGAGTTTAAACTTGAAGCCACCAGCCATGGGACGCTCTCATAGAGCCTGAGGATGCTTTATAGGGATTGGTTTGGAAGCAAAACCTTTATAATGCAACTCAATTATATCAGTGTTTGTTTTGGAATTATAGTAAGAGTTGACTTGATTCTCTTCTCTATTTTATTTATAGTCAGATGGAGATCTGACTATAATTGAAAAACTTCCCTAATGTATGAATTAGCATTCTCAAGTGCAAGCAACAGAAGCTGGCTCTGGCTACTGTGGGCAGAAAAGGAACTTACTAGAAAGCATATCCGAAAGCTGACAGAATCCTACAGACAACTTGAGAACCAGAGTTCGAGGCTCAGCAGCTAGGAGCCATGCCCAAACCATGCTGCAGGACCCTCTGTCACTGCCACTGAGCAGCAGACACTACTGTGTGCTCTTTGTCGCTCAAGGTCATGGACACTGCTGCCAGCCTCACCCCCTCTCGGAGTGGATACTTCGGACATGCTGCCAACAGGCAGAGAGAGCCTCTGCCCCAGTGCCTGTGTCACAAGCTCCAGACCCTAGGTCAGGGCAGAGCGGGGCTGGGAATGGGAGCTGGATGTCGTCAGTTCCCCGGTGGAAATTGAACTCTCTCCCACCAAGGCTCCCAAGAAGATGTTACTTTACAGGGTGAATCTCGTTCGTCCAGATTCAAGTGGAGAAACCCTAATCCCGTCTCTCGGCATGTGATTGTCTTGGGATAGGGTGTTTAGAGGGCTGATTAATCAGCATAAAGTCATTAAGATGGGCACTAACCCAATCTGCCTGGTATCCTTACAATTTGCCACAGGAGAGGCACCAGGGAAGTGTGTGCAAGTAGGGACTCAGAAGGAAGGCAGCACTCACCAGCCATGGAGATACAACAGGAGAAACCAAACCTGACAACACTTTGACCTGGAGCTCGATTGTGAGACAATAAGTGACCGCTGTTGAGGTCTCCTTAGTCTGTGGCACTTTGTGCTGGTGACCCTAGCAGACTAATGCCGAGTTGGAGTGTAGGAGAACCCAAAGGCAAAAGGAATGACAGATAAGCTCTGAGCTCCTTGCCCTCTGGCCCCACTCGCCTGTCATCCTTCGGTCACAAGGCTGGGTACAGATTGGCGGAAGGGAGGCACCGTCCGAAGAGAGGCCAGGATGTGAGGAAGGACGGTGCTATTGTGGGGAGATCATGTCTTGTGAGCCTACGGGGAAACCATGAATCCTGCACCTCTGGATGCTTCGGCACCTCAAAAACTGGCAAGGGCAAGTTGGAGTTGGCAAATGCACAAGCCTTTGGCAGCAGAAATTCACAGTCTCTGTGGGCACACCAAGGGTTTGGGCTCCTTCCCAGGACACCCCATCATCAGAGCATGCTTGCCGCAGTGCCCGTTGTCAACCTCCCTGGGAGAGCCAGGCACAAACACATGCCATGACTCAGAGCCCCTATTTCCTCTTTCTTTTCTTTTTTGGTGGTACTGGGGTTTGAACTCAGGGACTCAAGCTTGCTAGGTAGACGCTCCACCACAGAGCCCCCACTTTCTGAGCTGAGGTTTGTGACCTTTGGTCTTTAGTTTTTCCCAGCTTGCATATCTCAGCTTGGCCTTCTTTCCTTTCCTTTCTTGCAGGTACTGGCCTCTCATTTATGTCTAGTCGAGTGCGAAGCACTAGAGACAGAAGGAGAGAGGTCTGTGGCAGACAGCACAGGATCCTCTGTCCCTCCATCAGGGGCAAGGCATTCAGCTAGGGGACCTGTGCATCTGGCACCAATTAGGAAAAATCAAGACATGTAATCCAGTTTCTTTCTGCTCTGCCTTTGGACCCTGGCTGATGACTCCAGAGGATCCCACGGCTACAATGTTATCGGTCATCCACACCCTCACTCCACTGTGTCACATCCTCCTTTGTCACATCCTCCTTCGTCTTGGCCCAACAGACAGCCTGGAGCTAATTCCCTCTGTTCACACATGCTGTGTGACCTGGAGAGCAGCGTTTGACCTCTCTGGGGCTGCTTCCCTCCCTGTAAACGGGGGTTAATAGCATTGGCCTGTCTCAGAAAGGCACAGGTGGCATCGCTGATAACTCAGCTAAAGTCTTTGTTCCTGAGGCTCAGCGCTTCAGGCAGCCTGGGGAGGACCAGATGCCCAGAGTGGAGAAGCAGCCTATGGGTGACATCAGAGAGCCAGGTCCTCCCTTACCGCCCAAGGGCTCCTTACCAAGGACCTTGCAGAGACAGATAAGGTGTGTAAGGCCAATGACCCATGCTCAGAACATCTGCAGCCCTCGCAAGGAGGTGATTACAGCTCTTACCCTTCTGTCTTTCTCGTGCAAGAATCTGTCCAGGAACACTTAACTGGAAGTTGCATACAAGTTTTGAAAGGAAGGCAAACTTGGCCTGGAGTTTGTTTTAGCACAGAGAACAATGGGCAGAGAAGTACTGAGCTCTGTATTGTACTGACTGAGCTGACCATAGCTCCCCATGGAGGGCTGGCCTGCACCAGAGCTGTGTGTGCATCACTGTGCACACACGTATGCAAATGTGTGTATGTATGTATGTGTGGAAAGAGGTTCATGGTGTGTGTGAAGACATGCATATGTGCATTCCTGTGTATGTTGTGTGTGTGTGGTTGCATATGTACATATGTGTCTAGGGGATGCAGGTGTTAGTATGTCTAACTTCAGGTGAGGTTCAAGGTCTGTTTTTAGGCCAGGCGCAGTGGCTCACCCCTGTAATTCCAGCTACTTGGTGGGAAAGGGGAAGGGGATAGGGTATTGGGAGGATTGTGGTTCCAGGCCAGCAGAGGCAAAAATTTTATGAGATCCCATCTCAACCAACAGCTGGATGTGGTAGTGTGCTTCTGTCGTCCCTTACACAAGAGGCATAAATTAGAGGATCTCGGTCTGGGCCTGCCCAGGCATAATTGTGAGACCCTATTTGAAAAATACCTACAGCAAAGGCTGGGGGTGTGGCTCAAGAGGAAGAGTGCCTGCCTAGCAAGTGTGAGGCCCTGAGTTTAAATCCCAGTGCCACCAAAAGCAAAAAGAAATAAAAAACCTACAGCAGAAAGGGCTGAGGTGTGGCTCAAGTGGAAGGGTGCCTGTCTGAAAAGCACAAGGCCATGAATTCAAACTGCAGTACCAAGATATGTTTTTATCCAAACTGGATTTTGTCTATTGCCCATGTACCCATTTTCAGTGTTACTAAGGTAGCTGCAGGGTGAGCGCTCTAACAGTGAAGTACATTCTGTTGAAATATTGGCTATGAAAAAGTTAATTAGATCAAAAATGCCAGTATTAAAAAAAATCATTGTATGCACATATGAATAAAAAAATGCCAGTATTATTACCAAAATTTTAGCATTCTATTTGCTAAGGAAAGACCTAATAGATTCTTTAAGTAGAATTTCCTTAAACTATAATTTCAATTCGTACATGTTTTTGAATGGTTATAAAAATAGTTTAAAAATGTTGTCACCTATCTGTGTGATCAAAATCTCTTTAATGATTAACATCAGGAATGGAATTGATCACTTTAAAACGTTTGGTTGGTGATGGTGATAGTATAAAAGAACATGTAAAAGACATTGTTGTCAAGGGCTGGTGGAATGGCTCAAGCAGTAGACTGCTTGTCTAGCAATGTGTGACCCTCAGTTCAAACCCCCGTGCTGCAAAACAAAAGAAGACATGGTAGAGAAAGTAGTTCAAGTTTCTCACAAAGCATCTGGAAGTTTTACACAAAATCAGCATTTAATATCAGCCATATTCCTCTGCATTGATTTTTTTATCTGAATTATAAAATGTAAATGGAGTGTAATGGGTTGGCTCAGATGGCACGCCGGAGGGGGAAAGTTACCCCAGTCTGCCCCGCATGCCTTATCTGTGGCATCATTTTCCTTGGGTGCCAGAATGTGCAAATGGTTGGGACGCACCAAGCAACAGATGCAAAGAGTTTCTGCACAACTCAGCAAGCAGTTCATAATATTAATTGTGTCGTTAATGGATTATTGTCATCATTATTATTCAGATATCTTGGATACAGCTCTGAGCTAGTTGTCAGAAACTGCGTTGGAGGCATGCTTCTCTTATAACCTACCTAACGACTCTAAATGAGTCCATTTATCTTTTTTATGTCTGCTTAAAATGTAGATAATAGCCTCTGCTCATCCAGCCCGAAGTGCAATGCTAGGAGACTCAAACGAGAAACTGTATCAAATGATTTTTCTGGTTCGGTTATTTCTCTTCTAACTCAGGCTGTCCCACTGTATGTGGGTATTTAAATTTAAACTGATTGAGAGGAAAAGAAATTGAGTATTCAGCTGCTCAGTTATGGCTGCCATCTTTGAAGTGCTCAAAGCCCCACGTGGATGATGGCTGCCATATTGGGTAGCACAGCTTAACTGCTCACTGCCCGTTTATGTATGTGGTCACATCCACTCTCAGCTTCCTGCCCCTCTTGTGGGTCAGGCAGGGAATCGTTGAATTCTTTATATAGTCTTTATGCATAATAGGTAAAAAATAGTAAAAATGCTGATATCTGCTTCCTGTATGGAAGCTACTTAGGATATGCACCTGGATGGCTTTGTCTTGACTTTCTGTCAGCCTCTTGCCCAGACCCTTGGATATTTTTAGTTAGCCAGAAGGTCTGGAGTGTTAGAAGCAATACTGGATGAAAAGAAAGCCACCACCAGGTGCAGCAAAGATCAAATCCAGGATTGTGGCTTTGTCCTGGTGTTCTTACCATCCTATCACCATCTTAATCTTTATCATTACTAACCATAATCATCAAACTTTTGATTTAAATATCTCTTATGGACTTCCTATGCTTTCATACTGATTAAATAAACACCAAGGAACGACTGTCTGAAATGCTTACCATCCTATTGCCTTCCCACAGCCAATCGCCCAGGCCTGGGCATCTGTTGCCCAAACCTTTGGTGAGAACTACTTTGCTGAAGGTTCTGAACACAATGTAGCTAGACAATGAGTTTTATGATTTTGCTAGAATCATTACTGATGTTGCAGTGTGCTGTGGAGAAGAAATGCAAGACTAGTGTTTTCAATTGTGGTTAAAATATAGCTGCATCCCTTCCCTATCTCATCTTGGACATAAGATTGTGGGTTAGGGTGTATTTCATGCTTTCCTTGAAGAGAACCTTCTCTGTGATCCATTCTGGAACAAAATGGATCACATTTTGTTCAACTCTTATTTGACAATCTTAGAGTCTCATAGTCTGTTTCTCTGGAGACCCCACCTGTAAGAGTTGGTACTAGGGAAGTAGCCCTAAAAATAGAGTTTGGGAGGAGGATCACTTGCTGGAAGGTGGCAATGAGGACCATAACATGGGGTGGCAGATAGAGTAAGGAGAATCCCTACCATGTTGTAGTTGTGCAATTGTTAAAACTTTCACTACTAAATAAAAATGGTGGAGGAAAATATGATTGTCAGGTGACTTAACTCAGGCTGTCAAGAGGAATGCATGTCTTAGTTTGCTTGGGCTGCTATAACTGGGCAGCTTAAGCAGCAGACATTTATTTTCCACTATTGTGGAGGCTGGAAGTTCAAGATCAGGGTGCCAGCATGGCCAATTTCTAGTGAGGGCCCTCTTTCTGGTGTACAAATGACTGCCATCTTGTTGTGTCCTTATGTAAGGGCTGTGGATAGGGCTCCCTGGTTTTCTTTTTATAAGGACCTAATCCTATCATGAGGCATGAAGACC
This sequence comes from Castor canadensis, assembly GCF_047511655.1. Lineage (NCBI taxonomy): Eukaryota > Metazoa > Chordata > Mammalia > Rodentia > Castoridae > Castor > Castor canadensis. Next base: position 104,626,807 of record NC_133399.1, on the reverse strand, counting down.
CCACCCTCATGACCTTATCCAAACCTAATAACCTTCCCAAAGCCCCAACTCCAAATTAGTGTTCCAGCATATGAATTAGGCAGCAGGGAGTGGGGGAGTACGGCTTGTGGGGAGGCACAAATATTCAGTCCATATCAAAATCTTAAGCATTACAGCATTGAATCTCTGTTGCTGAGGGCAGTTGGTGCCTTTGAGAAAACCATGAAAGCTAGTCACCAGCTCTAGGCAATGTGTGGAATCCAGAGGGTTTCCACACAGGACAGAAAGAGATGCTCATTTCCTATAGATTACAGACAGAAGTGGCAGAGGGTCAGCCTAGGACTGAATTACAAAAGAATCACAGCTCCTTATAAACTGTAGATAAGTTCTGGGGCTGTGAAAGGTTCCAGGCCATTACTACCCTTCATAGGTCTCTGTGACCCAGAGACTCTCTGCCTTGCTGTTGAGTGAAATCAACAGAAAACTCTAGCTCCCGGGAGTTTTCTTGCCTTCTTGTTAGAGGGACCCTTCTGGATGGTGGCTTCCTGTTTCTGGAAGGCCTCAGCCTATGAGAGACAATCTTGTGACAGTGCAGTCCAGATCCAGATGATTGTGCACTATTGCCACCTGGTGATCACATCTTTTTGTCCTTACTCTGCTCTGAAATCCCTCAACTTGAGGCACCAATAGGGACAAGACAGATGAGCAGTCTTGGGTAATACTTAATCTACAGAACAAATGGAAACCAAGGCGAGGTGATCAGTGGCTGAGAGCATCCATTTAGATCAAAGTCATGTCTCTGGCTCATTTTCCAGACTGGAGCACTTTTCAGTCCTGGAACCTACTAACTGAGGAAGGATGCTCAGAAGAACAGACCTTACAGCACAGTGGCAAATGTGTCATCATTGCCAGAGATCTGCTCTAAATGGATCTATGATCATTTGTTTGAGAAATTGCTCCCTGGGGAAAGGTGGACAATTAAGACATTTGGAAGACTGTTGGCAATGGTTGACACAGATACTGTGTACTCAAAGTGTCATCATGGTGGTCCTGCTACAGAAAGAGCAGCATGGGATCCTGGTAATAAAATCTGGAGTTCTGTCCTAGGCCTGGATCACTAGGCCCATGGTGCCTGTCATCAGTCTGGTGAATGCATTTTCAGAATGGACATATTTTGTCGCTGGAGGAACCCCCATATTGGTTCCTTAGATCTGAGTGAGAAGTAGGGCATGGGAAAGGCCAAATGGCAGCTTCAGAAATCCAGAGATGGAGCAACTGGTCATGAGCCATCAAGTCATCGTATAGCCACCAAGTCATAGGTCTGGAGGGCTCAGCAGCAATATATTATGAGATGAAAGTAGGACATGGATGGTAGGGCATAAGAAGGCCTGCCTGTGTTTATGGCCCAAACCTCCACTGAGCCTCCACTGCTCTGCATCAGTCCCAAGGGTATGGTCTCACACCCCCTGGCTTCATGGGGTTGGGTGGTTCCTGACACCAGCCGAGAGAGGAAGGAAAAGGCCAGGTACAGTTCACAGAGGGTCCACATGGTGTGTGCAAGTCAAAGACAGACAGCAGCTGCACTCTGGCCCCACTCAGGATCAGTCTGGAATGACTGCGGCCAACGAATAAAAAGAACCTCAATGGGAGACAGTTTTGGCAATGTTCCTGAGTGTCCATTCCGTGCGGACAACAAAGAGATCCTTAAAATAAGAGTGTATATGAGTTTGTGGACAGAAGGAAATGGCTGATTTGTTGGAAGTCTAGAGAGAGGATTGGAAACAAAAAGACCAGGTGAAGAGACATGTACCTGGGCCTTAGGGTGGCTACCAAGTGTGATATCTCTGGTGTGTTGACACACATAAGAGAGCGAGCGCCTACCAGGAAGGAGGCTCTTAGCCTAGAAGACATGATGACTCAGTCAGCTGTTGTCAGCCAGCCTTCAAGTTCAGCTGTCACAGTGCTGACCCATGGATGCAGAGAGCATGGCTGTGGTGGCAGAGAGGCTTAGGTTCCACAGCAAGAGCATCCACTCACAATGGCCACTCAGTTCTGTAGCTGTCAAGTGTCCAGCCTGCCAGCAACAGAGACCAATGATGACTCAATTCTAGCAGTAGCTTGAGCAGACCAATCTGCTCCTTGGTAGGAAGTGGCCATGGGTTCATATCGACTGGAGCATTACTTGCGTGTTCTGCCTGCAATGCTAAACCCGGAAGAGCTCTCTGATTTTTTACAGAGTATTGATCCACCAACAGAGGATCCTGAAAACTATTTTCTCTGACAAGGGGACCCACTTTCCAACCAAGGAGCCAGGCAGTGGAGCCCACTGACCCTGTCATATACCCACTTCCCAGGAGCTGCTGGTCTGACGGAGTGATGGAGTTGCCAGCTTCAAGGTTGTATCTTGTGAAGTTGGGGTAGCATCTTCCTGGACTCAGGGTACCTCCTAACCAGCGGCCATTGTGAGGGGCTGTCTTTCCAGTGAGAGATTGTATAGGACTAGGAGATATGCTATAGAAGTAAGAGGCCCTGTTTGCTGTGGGGCCTTGTGTTTCTTTTTTCTGCAACTCTAGGTGGGCCTATTAAGGCTTGGATAAAAACAGAAATCTCTTCACCAGGGAACATGGCAGTAGTCCATATAACTCCTTTAGCTGTGGCTATTTCTAGACCATTTCAGGCTACTTGTTCAAAGAGACCAGCAGCCAAAGAAAGGTCTCACTCTTCTGGTTGGGGTACTTCGTCCATTGTTGGGAGCAGCTGGGGCAGCAGCTTGGCTCACAGGTGATAAAGGGTGGTGGTGGGGGGGGTTGAGGGTAAAGAGATGGGTGGGGATTGTACTCCCTGCCCAATCCTGATGGCAAATGGAAAAACTTGGCAGCCACAGCTTCCATGCATGATCGCCAAAGACTCAAACTTCTCCTGGGTGAGGTTCTGAGACACCCCCCAGGTAAGTCACCCTTATCAGCAGAAATGAGTGTGGGAGGACCTGGAACAGGTGGTACAGGAGGGAGATGGCAAGTATGAATTGTGGCCTTGAGACCAGGGCTGTAATTTGTCTCACTGATTTCTTTTTATGTTTCCCTAAAAGGAGACCATTCGGAAGCCTGCAGGTGCTTTCTCAGTTGGGGGGCAAACGTTCCTGCTGAAGGAGGTGATCAGTGGACACTGTGGTGAGCAGACCTGGTCCTCTCTTAGGACCCAAGCATCCATTCCTCCGGCAACTGAGCATGATGGCTCTTGAAGGTCCAAAACTGCAGCCCCATAAGGGAACTCACCTCCATGGAAGGAAGCTGCCTCACTTAAGGGTAGGCCACTTTCTCGTGGTCAGCGCACACCCTGTGAACAGCTGATGGAGGAGTGCAAGACCTCAGCTCCTGGCCTATCGCTGAAGGGCCATCCTGGCTTGCTGGGACTTATCATGGTAACCTTCTCCCCCTGCCCAGTCTTACTTCTCTCCTTCCCTCCCTCTTACTTACTGTCCGTGACAATCCTTCAATAAACTCCACATGCCAACCTTGCCTCAGGGTCAGCTTCCCAGCCAGTCTGGTTGAGTCACTTTCTCTGGCATTCTTCTACCCTATGACCTCTCCTCTTTCTTTCTCCTTCTCTTCCCTCTTCTCTGATGCATAGGGTGATTACATATATTGGTTGTCTGGGGTGAGTGCCATTTTATTGCTATGAGTCTGACACATCTGGCTAGTTAGTATCTCTCTTCCTTCTCAAAAGGATCATGATTTAGAGTGCAAATGATGTGATCATCCTACAAATTCATCTTTTCTTCACTGCATACATGTTCTTTCCACTTACTGCATTTTTACTAGGTGCTGAGAACACAGAATCGAATAAGGGATTCCAATCCTCTGAGCCCATGCTCCAAATTTCTATTGAAACTGCCAAAAAATATTATAATAAAAAACCATTATTGCTGGAAACTAGAGAAGGGTGCTATTCTCATACAATAAATTTCAAGGAATTTCTCTAAGATATTTTACAGGTGTGGTTGGATTGAGGGAAGGGTCTGCCTAGACAGGTGTTTCCTTGGCATTCATTTCATGCATTTTCTACTGATGAAAAGCTACCTGGGGACCCGTGGAAGTCACCAGTGAGCTTGCCTTAACTCAGAGCAAGTGGGCCTAGAGATGATGGAGGCGCTCAGCTCTATTTGTGTGTCTGAACCGTGTACTGGAAGAAGGAGGGTCCCTGGATAGAGGGACTGTTCCAACCCTTGTAATAATTATCTATCTGGGAGTGTACCCTAACCATAGTGGAGGCACTGCAGCAGTTGGCCCTCATGAAAGCATAGGAGCCCTAAATAAAAGGTCAATGCCACAGTCCACATTGGGTTGTCATAGAAACAAGGAAATAAACTTCCCAGACATAAAGACGAAGTGTTTCAGGATGGCAGCCCCTAGCTGTGACTGCCTTCCTAATCTTTACAAACCACTGGAGCTTTAATGTAGACAACAGACAATATTTCTAAATGTTTCTCCAGTGTCTTCATTAAGGCTTGGAGGATCTGAACAAAAATCTATAGAAGACTCTGTTTCAATCCCCACAGTCTGAGAACTATCAAAATTGCTAATGTGTGTGATTGTCTCATATTGATGAAGATGAAGAGACTGAAACATGAACTTGTTAAGTTGCTCACCCCCAGAATATTGACTCCCCTCTGCAGGAAGTGCAAACACTGGACAGGCAAAGTCCTCAGACACACAGAGAGAATTGGTAGTTTAAAAGAACAGGGTAGAACTTAAAATACTCGTCACCTCAATGAGAATAGATAAAACACTGAGAACTAATACTTAAATGTTCTACGAGAGGGTTCTTTTTTTTTTTTTTTTTTGAGATGGCCTCACTAGGTAGCCCAGGTTGGCCTCAAACTTTTGATCCTTTTGTCTCAGCCTCATGAGTGCTGGAATTATAGGCGTGTACCACCACACTCACCTTCTGCAAAAGGATTTTAAGCAATTCTTGGGGATTATGACCAAACAGAAGTATAATGGAGATAATATGACTGTTATAAAAATGATAACATCCACCTATGATCTCCAAACAATTACCTAAAGAGGTATTTTGGTCAACTGAGAAATGTATGTAAATGATAAAAAGGTTGTGCAGGACGTGGTTAGGCAAGTTTTCTGAAAAAAATGACTCACACTTGTGTCAAAAGTTTACTTCAAACTTTTCACAAAGGAAGAGGGTCTTGAGCTAGTCATTGCAAAGACTTTTGTCTTGAAAGAGACATTTACAGAAAAATCCAGTGGAGTGCAGTTAATATCATCAGACTCCTCTCAAGAAAACACCTCCTAAGAAGTTGTTCCTAATTTCACTAGAGTTGATCAAAGAGTCACCCAAGAATGTAAGTTAGGGGGCTGGTGGAGTGGCTCAAGTGTTAGAGCATCTGCCTAGCAAGTGTGAGACCTTGACTTCAAATGCCAGTATTGTTAAAAAAAAAAGTTAATTATTTCCCAGGAAGAACTGTTAATTATATTACTTACACAAAGTTCTGTCCCAAGCTACTTCTTTCTTATCATGTTACAAAGCATTTGCTGGCATGATGGTCAAATTGGCTCATTTTAAAAATCTTGTCCACTGGTTTAAAGCAAGTCACGAGTTAATCTCAAGTGCATGAAACTTAGCACAAGAATAGGGCAGATAAAGCTATAATAAGTGTGGGGAGTTTCTTTGTGGTCTTGAGGTGCAGAAAGACTTAAAGAGGCTAAAGCACATGGATAGAATTGCCTTATATAAAAATGAAATGTTTTCATCGACAAAGGATGACACTGATAAAGTTTTGGAAATGTGACAGATTATAGCTTTCGTTATATCTAAAACTGACTGTGGACCAACAACTGAACATACCAAGTACTCCACAAACCTGTGGCATCATCACCAGCAGCTGTAGCAGAAGCTCAACTTCCAAGGCTGAAACTCCAATGGGAAAATGAGCAGGAATAAGGAGCTCATTGGAGAGGACCAGCATGGCTAAAGAGTACCTGCAGAGACTGGAGGTGTGGCTCAAGAAGGAGAGCACCTGCTTTGCAAGCATGAAGCCCTGATTTCAAACCCTAGTCCTACCCAAAAAGAAAAGAAAAAAAAAAAAAAAAGTACTGCAGAGGTACACAACTAGCAACAAGAGAAAAGTCAATTAAAACAACAGCAAGCAGGGCTGGTGGCTCAAGCTTGTAATCCTAGCTACTGGGGAGGCTAAGGTCCAGAGGATCTCAGTTCCAGGCCAGGTTGGGCAAAAAGTTCACAAGACCTCATCTTAACAGAAAAAAAGCTGGGCATAGTGTCTTGCTGCTGACATCCCAGCTACTTGGGAAGTGTAATATAGGAGGATCGTGGTTCAGGCTGGCCTGGGCAAAAAGTGAGACTCTATCTCCAAAATAACCAGAGCCCAAAGTGCTGGAGGCATTGCTCAAGTGGTAGAGTTAAAATCAATCAATCAATAAATAATAATAAACCAGTACAGCTAAACAAACAAAAACCCAGTGAATGACAACTTTATTCCTACCAGATTGGCCAAAATTAGAGTCAGATGATACCAAATTTCTGGTGCACGGTGGATGGGAAGTAAGCAGGAAATTTTGTTGTGTGTGGTGCTAGGGCCTCTTTCCCACTAGGCAAATACTCTACCACTTGAGCTGTGACCCCAGCCCTTTTGCTTTTATTTTTGTTTGTGAGATAAGTTCTTACTAACATTTTGCCTAGACTTGCCTTGAACTTGTGATCCTCCTGCCTCTGCCTCCCAAGTAGCTGTGATTATAGGCACATACCACAATGCCTGGCTACAAAGCTGGGAAATCTTGAGGAAGAAGAATAAAACAGAACACAAAATTCAAATGTTTGACAGTGGAAATGGAAAAATAACTTAAGATACAAAAAAATTCAAGTTATAACAGAAAACCAGGTACATCTCTATGGTCATACAGTGTTTAAAAATATTGGTGATATAATTTTCTATGAGAATAAAGAGTTACCCAAACAAACTTAACAAGGAATAGAAAACCTGAATTAATCAATAACCATCAAATAAATTAGATAATTTAACAAACACTCTGTCTTATAGACAAGTTCTATTAATTTAAGAAGATATAGATCCCATGCTGTTTAAATTGAACACAATAAGAATAGAAATAATGTTTGCAGAGATGTAAATGCTGATACCAATGTGCTAATTAGGGTTGTGTGCCAGAAATGCAAACTTGGAAACATCATAAGCAGGAAGGGAATTTGGAGTTTGCAAAATCACTGGAGGAGCTGGAGAAGCAAATTCCAATTAGGGCTTTAAAGAATGACCCATAGAATGTCAAAAAAGAGCAAGTGGGAATAACTTATGTGCACCAAGCAATGATCACACACCTATATGTAAAGACAGGATTAATGAGAAAACTGTAGTTCAATCATCATTTTTTCCAACTGGAATATATACTTCACCAGGGCATAGACTTGGCTTTGTTTATCATGTTGTCCCTGGAAAAATTAGTGTTTGACAAATGTACGATAAGTAAATGATTAAGGAATTGATCATCTTGGGTTTATTATAGAAATGTAAAGATAGGCCAACATTAGTAAATGTATTAATATAATTAACTACAATAACAGAAAGAGGAGAAAAGTTCTATAAATTGTACTAAAAGTGCTAATAATGTATTTGATACAATTCAATATCTATTTGTGATAAAAAAAAACTTTGTAACTTAAAAGAAATCCTTATTTAATAATATCTGACACCAATAGTCAGTGATGGCACATTTAAAATATCCATAATATTCAAGTTTAAGATAAGGTTTATCTCCAATGCTTCTATTTGCTATTGTATTAGTGATCTTAGCCAATGCAATAAAACAAGCAAAATAAATCTGGTGTATTTATTAGAAAGAAAGGATCAAATTATAACTTGGTAAGTGATGTAATTGTCTATTTGAGTCTAACTGAAAACTAGGTGTTGTGGTGCACACTGGAATCCCAGCACTCAGGAGGAAGAGGCATAATGATCTCAAGTTCAAGACCAGCCTGGGCTACATAGTAGCTAGCTTGAGCTATATAGGGAGAGCTGTCTCAAATTCCCCAACCCCCCAAAAAGAAAAAGTTTAACTGAATAAATTAAAAAACTACAACAACTAATAAGAGCTAAGTAGGATGCCCAAGTGTGTATATAATCAATTAGGAGCTATAATAAAAATATATTCTAAAATTACCTAGCAAAGCTTAAAATTTTTCCTGAATTATGAAGTTTTACTACAGGACATGAAAGAAAATACATAAGCCAGGGAGCTGTGGTTTTCCTAGTTTTTAAATGTATCATAAAGTTCAAATTCAAACTTAAAAGTCTCGTATTTAAGAAATATATATATATATATATATATACATATACATATACACACACAAATACACATATAGTTAAGAAAAAAAATACATATATGTGAAATTTCACATTTGGGGAAAATTTTAGATTGTTTAATAAATGCTATTGGTACAACTATCGATTTCATGACAGAAATTTGTTTTCCACTTATAAATATAAACCAAAATAAATTCCAGATGGCACATAGCTGATATACAAAAAGTAAATACATTTTGAATAAAAGAATGAATGAATTAAATATTCCTACATATTTGTGACTAAACTTTCATCTGAATTAGCTTTCTAAAATTTGGTGCTTATTGTTACTAGTGGAACAAAGACCGTAAGAAAAAAAATCTCTTCAGGGTAAAAATTAGGATGTAAAAAGAGAAACCATACATTGACCAGTACTGCATTTATCTTGGAATGGAATGGGGAAGAGTGAGACGAAAAGAGGATATGAAGGAAAACATGGATGGATTTAACTGCATACAATTTAAAGGTTTCCTGACAGAGAGAGAGAGAAGAACTTGATGTGTTGCCTATACCACCTGCCATGGAGGCCTATGAGGTAGAGGATCCCCAGGGGGTGCTGGCCACCCCTGAGGCTGTGGGTGGCCCCATGACTCAGTTATAATAAAGGAGACAGAAGGCCTATTTCTGGAAAAACTTTTACTTAGCTATACAAAGTGACAGAAGCTGCTGGTGCCCCTGTGACTCTAGTTTCCTGCCTTGAACTTGTGCTATGGTTGTTTCTGCATCAGACATCTTGCCACCATGAGACAGTCAACAGGGAATAGAAACTTTATGGCAAAGGCTAAGGCTAGTGGGGTGAAGAGCAAAACAAAGCAAAACAAAACAGCTGTTTGTGGCACCAGAGAGTGCTACACCTAACTTGGGGCAATCTACCTCCAGACTTTTTGTTCTGTGAGATAATATGCCTAAATTCTTTATTGCTCAAACTGTTAGTCACCTATTTGTTATTTGCAGATGAGAACATTCTAAATGAAATACATTTCTTTATCTTCCACCAAAATTACCATAAACAAATTAAAGGCAAACAAGATTGGGAAAATATTTGCAACATATACCATAAATTAGAATTCAATATCTTTACTAAAATAAGATCTTGCAACTCTCCAAAGGTGCACATTGACCACAAAGTGTACAAAAACAATTTTATCTCACTGGAAATTTACAAAATATAAACAAAAACAGCAAAGCACATTTCCAGTCTATCAAATTATCAAATTTTTGAAGTAGGAAGATCAGGGATTAGGAAAGGTGGGGGTGAGGGCTGAAGGCAAGCTCTGCCATTACTGGAGGGAGTGTAAGTTCAGTCTTTCAAGAGACCAATTTGTCAATCTGAATCAATGCTTTAAAAATGCACAGCCTTTGATTTTGCAATTTACTTTTAGGATTTTTTTTTCCAGTCGTGGGGTTTTAACTCAGGGCCTACACCTGCCCCTTTTTGTGATGGGTTTTTTGGAGATAGGGTTGCCGGAACTATTTGCCTATCTGGTTTAGAACCGCAATCCTCCTGATCAATGCCTCCTGAGTAGCTAGGATTACAGGTTTGAGTCACCAGCACCTGGTTTACTTCTAGGATTTTATTCTAAGGAAGAAATCAGTTTTATGCCAGGCTACAGCTACAAAGATGTTCACCACAGTGTTGTTTATAATGGCAAAGAAATAGAAACAAATTAAATGTCCAAGAACAGACTGGTTAAACAACTCATGGTTTGGAAAATGAAATACCATGCCAAATGTTCAAAGTTACAGTTGAAAAAAATTTAATGGCTTGGGAAACTGTGCTATATTAAATGAGCCAAAAGGCTACAAATCAGTATATAATTTCCACAGTATATAGAAACATGGACAAAAGAGAAGTTGAGAGGAAAATCTACCCATATATTAATAATAGTTACTTATATTGATGGAGTTAGAGGTGATTATTAATTTCTTTTGTTGTCTTTGTTTATATTTTTGTGCAGTCAACACGCCCTGCCTTTGCCTAAATAGTGCAAATTACAAGAGGTTGCTAGGAAATTTTGGTTCTGTGGGGGGCAGAAACATTTGGAAACTCGCCCTCTTTAACTCCCACCTTCCCTCCTGCTGCCTCCAGGTTCGCTCTGTCTGGGTTCTCACACCTTTCCTGTTCCCTTCCTTCCAGCTTCGTTTCATGCTGATTGAAGGCGCTCTGCTCCGGGAGCTTCTGTCTCCAGGGACGCAGAAGAGCCCGTTCTCTTCCTGCGGAGGGCGCAGGGTAGGGAGGGGCTCTCTCTATAGTTGCTGTTTGTCACAAACCAAAGGACCTTTGCAGAACTCCTGGCAGCCTTCTTCAATTCCCTGGTGAGTTTCTCGGTCCCAGCCCGCCCGCCAGCCCGCAGCGGTGAACCGCGCCCCGGCTCTACGCGCGCGGAAAGGGCATTCCTTGGACGTCTCATTCGCTTCTTGGGAAAGGCCACCACTCGGTGGTTTTCCGTGCCCTCTGCCACCTACGGTCACTGAACTGGTTCCAAAGCACTTCCTAGGGAGAATTCCATGTTTAAGGAAATGACTGAGCACACACTGCGCAAACCAGTGCGGTACCACACCAAGTTGCTGCATACACCAGCAAGCAAGTTAGCATCCCCGCTCCCGTAGCTCATGGGGCACGAATGACCCCCAGGAGAGCGAGCGGGGCTCACCAGGACCCCGGGAGTGCAATACACAAATATTAGCACGCTCAGTGTACAAGAGCCCACGGGAGTCAAACGTTTACTGAATACCTGCCACGTGCCAGTGCTGTGGCCTAAGCACCTGTAACGCCAGTGAAGATCGCAGGGGAGCAGGGTCACACGCCAGGCTCTCACCTGGGTCTGTGGACCGCACAGCTGGAAGTCTGTCCTGCGTCCTGCAGCCCTACCACTGGGGGACAACTGAAGCGACCGAACTTGCCTGGGCTGAGACCCGGGGGAAAGTGGTCCAGGTGTGAGGGCCACTCAGCGTTCAGTCCAGTGCCGCCTACGTGTCGTGGCCAGCATTGCCGTAAACACTGGTCTAAATGCTTTGCGTCCTTGAAACGATCCCATCGCGGTGACCCCCAAATCTTATGACCCTCGTTTGTTCTCCTTGAGGAGATGAGAGACTTCAGTGGAAGTTGTGTCGCCCATGTTGAGGGTGGGACAGAGGTGTCCAGCTAGGCAAGCGACCTCTTTCCCCAGCTGGTTCTTAGGTTTCCGGCGTTCCAAGTCAGGCGCGCTCTTGACCGAAATGAATGACCCGCGTTTGGGGGTGCGGGGGTGGTGGTGCGGTTCCAGGAGTCAGGCATGGACTTTCTAGGCCTTGGGCGGTGTTTGAGGAGATCCCACACTTAGAAGCTCAGTTCATATGGTGAAAGACAACTTGAAACCCTGTGTCTGGGGGCTCCGAGAAAGGTGGCAGGTGGAAGGGATGACTGGGAGCCTTTTGTCACTCCTGTGGATCCGAGGGAGGCGCCCCCCGGGGAGCCCACCCCCGCGCGTGGGGCACTGTGTGCCTGCCGCTGCGGGCGAGCGAGTGCACAAGTGTGTACGTGCGTGTACGTGTGAAATGTGGCGGCGCCCGCCGCGGTGGCGGGTGCGTTCGGCAAAAATACGAATAATCAACACATCGCTCACACCTCCGCGGCGATCGAGGGAGCTGGGAGGTCCCGCGGGCTTTCCCCAGCCGGCTGGCTGGGGGCGGGGACCACCAGCGACTGGGGGGGGGGTTATTCAGAGAAGCTCTTCAGCTATCTTCCCCCTCAACTGAGCTGAGAAACTGAAAAAAAAAAGGAGGGGGGATCACATTTAACTTTTTTCTCTTGGAAGGCCTGCATGCCGTCGTAGTGGAGACCAGTGAGGGATTTTTGTTCCCTATTTATGAGCCGAGCTGCCGTCATATCCCACCCTCATTTTTCACATCTGTAAAATGGGGGTAAATAAAAAAATCCCACTTAAAGGGTTGCTGTCAAGTTTAAGAGTGAGAGCGTATTAGCAGTGTCTGTCACCAAAGAGTGCTTCGTAAATGTCCTTCTGTTCGTCTGAACCTTCCTCTTCTTGTGTGTTCAATAACGCCTCTTAACGCCGGTCAATTTGCCCCCAGATCTCTGCACCTTAAGTATGGTGGTGACAGAGATGCCATCGCCTTAGCGTCTAGGTTCCTGGAAGGGCCTGTGCAGGGGCTTGACTGGCAGGACAACCCACCACCCGAGAAAATGGGGTTCCCGAGTTAAGGTGGAAGCAGGCACTTCTCTCTCCAGAGCACCTGTTCCCGAATTCACACCTCCCGGGTGTCATTCCAGCGCTGCTCGCCGCCCAGCGTTCACCACGCGGGTGCTGCAGACGCCGCTGTTGCGACTTGTTCTCTTGACTTTTCCGCAGTTCTTGGGCTGGGACTGGCCGGCTCTCGGTTCCCCGGAATGGAGGAATGGGAAGGGAGAAATTTCTGAAGGGGGCTAAGTAGAAAAGGAGAAAGCGGGAGGAGGAAGAATAGGAGGACAAGAAGGAAAAGACTTTCTGGAGTTTTCAAGTGTTAGTGTTAGAATCTGGTTCCTTCAATTCCACTTTGGGTGACCAAATTGGATGGGCACAACATCCTTTATAAGCGGTCTACCATGCCCCAGGGTGTCGTTGCTGATCTCGCTCGAGTCTCTTTCAACATGTAAAAACAAAACAAGAAGCGAGTCGAGTCCACTTTTTATCCAACTGTCCTAAAATGAAATTTTTTGGCGTGGAAAGCAGAGCTGGGATAGTTGTGCAATTATGAGCAAAGTAGTTTCTTCTCCCTCCCACCTCGTGAATTTGCATTTATAGAATATACGAATCTAGTTTCTGGAAGAAAAATGCCAAACTCGCAGTTTGGAGTGGAAGTTAATGAAGTTGAATATTTTAAAAATGTCATTTCATGGATTGTGAATTAAATGTTCTAAAGGACTCTGAGAGAGTGAACAAAGTCATTTATTGCTGGTTGGACAAAACAGAGCAAAGATTCCAGTTTTAACAAAATCCAAATGAAAAATTCTTGTCCAAAGAGAGGCCATGGGGACCACCATTTATTTCGTTTACACAACCCAGACTAGCTGTCCTGGTGGATTGAATTCACAGGTACTAGTTGAGCTCTGCTCTTTGGGCTGAATAGACCCAGGAAGCTGGGGTGACGATTGTGAGGGGAGGGGGTTCCCAACATTGCAGAATTAACCCCGGGGCCCCGCCGGATGAGAACACGGCCCAGAGATCATTTTTAAAGGAAAATTTCCAAACTCTGGCTGGGAGGGAGACACGCGGTGTCCAGAATGACCCGACCGGACAATACTGAGCAATCAGGCCTTAAAAACAGTTTGTTCTGGCTTTAAAACATCGCACTGGGATGCAGATGTGAAATGCAAGCAAGGCAAAAACCCGGAGCTGGGTTCTTTTGGAAGGGTGAACAAAGGAGGGGACCCGGTAAAAGACGGAATGCCCATCCCACCACCTCAGTTTTGTGTAAATAGAATGTCATGAAGAATTGTAATGGTGATCATTTTGGATTTTTCTCCACCTCGGCGAGGGGCGGAACGAAGCTCGCTAGCCGGAGGCGGAGAGGCGCGCGCGGGCTCGGCACCCCCGCCCGGCCGGGCTTCCCGGGGCCGCAGCTGCGACTGCCGGGTCCCCGCGCCGCTCGGGGCGGATTTTGTGTCGCAGGTTCGTAAAGGAGGGTTGTTCGTGGGTAGCCGGAGGCGATGGAGATAGGAGCAGCCCTCCAGGCTCAACTGCCGCTGCGCACTCCAGCCAGGACCAACGCTCCTTCGGCGCTGGTGGCCAACTCTGCAGCCACCCTTCCCCAAAACCTACACAGATATCATTAAACCCAACTCAGTTGTCAGAAATGATCGCAGTTCGCCGAGGCGCGGCCATGCTGGGCCCAAGGCCGGTTCCCTCCCTCCTCCCCCTCCCCCTCTCCCGTGTCCTCTTTGGGGAACTTCATCTGGTCCCAGCGCGAACCTATGAGCCACTCAGGAGACCCCTAACAGAGCGTTTGTCCTTCGCCCCCTCCCCAACCCCAGCGTCCTGAGCGGCGCAGGGACAACGCCCTTAGTGGGGCCGGCCTAGAGCGGTGCAAAGTTCCTCAGCCACAGCTCCCACAAACTACCTCCCAGTGGGCAGTGGGGCACCGGCCCCCTGAACTTGTGGTTGGGTGCTGGCGGGGGCTCGGTGCGCTACCGTCAGATTTGGGGAGGGCAGCAAGGAGCTGGAAGCAAGGAGCAATTCATTCGCTTCCTGAGGGGCGTAATTTGGGTGGCAGCTGTCACTGGTGAGAAAAGCCCGGCGTCCCCGACCCGGGCGCTGCCCTTTAACCCAAGCCAACTTGAGCCTGCGGGCAGACTGTCCCGGCCAGGCCCAGGCCCACTGCACACTGGCAGCCCCTTGGGGTGCTCTCAGCACCTTTCAGGGGCAGCGTGGAGGTGCAGTCGGTCAAAAGCAGTTTGAAAAAAAAAAAATCAGCAGGCTCATCTGCACGTGTCGGAGGGGGGCTCACGGGCTGGTCCACACTTGGGAGCAACCGGCCTAGGCCCAGCTAGGAGCAGACGCCGGACAAGAAAGATTGGCGATGGTGTTGGGGGTGGGGGAAGGGACAAAAGGACGGCTGGGGGAGGGACACGGGTGAGAGGTTACTTGAAATTCAGGGAGATTTATAGATAGAGCGGTCGGGATAGAATACTGGGTGATTAGTGTTTGCTGAGGCCAATATTATCCGTAAATCTTGCGTGTAACAGAATTGCGGAGTTGGAAAACGGTAGTGATTTCTAGCAATTTCTCTGCTACCTTCCCTCTTTCTTTGGACAACTTCTGGCTTTGCCAAAAGAACCCACCGTTAACATTTTCTGACACCTAATTGCACTGCATCGCTCCCCTTACCCCTTTTAGTCCAATAAGGAAGACCAAGCTAGAGACCTGGGGTTGGAATATAAAGTCAACACAGTCCAGAAGCTGGGGTTTCACTTTCTTCCCCCCCAATCAACTACCCCAGTCTCTCGACCCCGACTCTACGCAGAAAGGGTCCACGCCCTTGATCATCTCCCCATCATTTTCCAAGCCAGTATCGGCAGTAGGGAGAGGCCGGTTCTTCCTGAGCGCCATCCCGCCCGCGCGGCCTGCCTGGGGTCGCACTTTGCTCCTGGAGTGAGCTGGAAACGCGCACCGGTCCCTTTCTTAAGAGAGTCGCATTCTCTGAAAGCGCAAGCTTCCTGTCCGTCCAGGCAAACGAGTTGCAAGGTTCTGTGTCCTCTAGTGGCAAACTCTCGTAGTTTCATTTGTGAGCGTTCACTTACACCTAAGGGATCTGGTCAGGAGTCAATTGACACTCAAATCTGAGTCCTAAATCGGGGGAAAGTCTTCTGAATGTAATCCAGGCTTTCGCAAATGCCCTGTGCGTAATGAGGCTGGGAGACTCGGGTGCAGTCGTTCGAACTGAGGAACAGCTGATTGTCTCCTCCACGGCAGATGGTCTTTGAGCACAGATTTGCATTCATTGTCTTCAAATCTGTTTTCGAGCTGGTGTTCTAGATTTCAGCAGCAGATCTATGCACAGATCAGAATACAAAAGAAGAAGCAAGAAAATAACACCCAGCCAGGAGGATTTTTAATAGGCACCGCGAGCCGCCCGGCGGAGTTTACAAAGCCGTCTAGGGTTTCAGCTGTCTGGCGGAGCTGCAGCCGCCTCCCGGCCACCAGCCCGCGGCCAGTACCGCGGCCACGGCGCGCTGGACAAAGTTTCCGCGACTCCCTTGCAGCCCCCCTGCCGCTTCTGTGCGCGTTCCCCGGGGCTTTGGGAACTGGGGAGGGGGGAGAAGGAGGCGCCCGATGGCTTTCTCACTCAGCCTGCAGCGATCTGTCAGCACCCTCTTGTCTGCACGGGTGCGGCCCCGGCTCGCCCCCGCCCGTTCTCCCCGACACTATATTTATTTGAACAGCACTTGAGCCTCGCCCGTCCACACTCCACTCCCGCCTTCCTTGGTACATCCTCTTCTTTCAACAACTCGGGAACCGCACACCAGAATCTGAGGAACTCCGTGAGACTTGGGAGGGCCGATTTAGGGTGATGGGTGCCCTGAGGGAATGTTTGCACAAGACATAAGAACACAGTGGGGTCGCGCTCTCCGCTTCTCCGCAAACATGCACGCAGGTCCAAACCCAGGCTACAAAAACCTGCATCTAGAGGCAAATCCCCGGAAGCTTCCCGTTCCCGAGCCACCACTGCCCCCGTCCCGCAGAACCCTGCTACTCCGCGTCTGCAGGATCTGGGGGAACTCTCCCGCAGCGCGCCAAACGCACGGGGTTCAGGCCAGGACCCGGGGTTCAGGCCAGGACCCGGCGCCCGCAGCTCTCCGTCCCCTTTCACCTCTCCGACTCCCGGCCACGCAGAGCGCGGCGCGCGCCGCCGAAGGACGTCGGCCTGGCTTGCCCGGCGCCGGCCAATCCCGAGCGTCCATGCAAATGAGGCTCCTTATCGGGCCGCGGCTCCGCCTCCTGCGGCCCGGGCTGTAGTAACCATTCATGGGGCCGGCGCGCTGCTGCAGCCCGGCTCCGCGGCGCTTGCATCCACCGCCTCCTCTCGGCTCCGGGTCTTCCCCTTCCTTTTACAACTGATCCTGTTGGGGATTTTTTTTTTTTTTTCCTAAATTGGAACGGTGGGGAGGCGCAGGGAGGGGTGGACCAGGAGGAAGGGGAGAGATTAGGCAGTTATCAATCTCCTCCTGTTTCTCCCAGAACAGGTGATGCTTCTAAATTGTGACCACTTTCTGGAGGCAGTTGTGCAGCTGGAAGGATGCGAGCGACCTAGGGTGGAAGGCCTGAAGCGGCAGATCTGAATTTTCGGAGGATAAAAAACCCCCAAACTTTGACTACATCGATCCGCACGTCCCGCCTGAAGCAAAGGACGGGTTATTATTATTCTTATTTTCCAAGCGAGACCCAAACTTCGGCACTTGTTCCCCTTTCTCGGATTGCTTTGGAGAGGACGGTTTACTGGCAGCGTTGGAAAGTCAGGACAGTGTTGTAAACTAATTTTTAAGGAGACAGAAGAGGATCAGACTTTTTAAATGTTTGGGATTCAAGATACTCTGGGAAGAGGACCAGCTCTGAAAGAGAAATCGCTGGGCGCCGAGATGGATTCGGTCAGGTCCTGGGTCCGGAATGTCGGAGTAGTGGACGCCAATGTCGCCGCGCAGAGGTAAGGAGACCCCTACACAACTATTATGCTCTCAAGTCTCTCGCCGTCTCTCTGTCTCTCCATGTGTCCCTCTTCGCTGCTTCCCACCATTCTCCTTGTCTCTCAACCCCCATCTGTCGCACTGGCCGCGCGCGCTGGGGTTCTCTCTGGGGCGGGTAGGTCGCTGCGGTCAGGGGAGCATTTACCCGGCAGCCAACATTGGAGTTTCTGAACTGCCCGGGTTATTTATATTCCCCCCCCCCCCATAGTCTACTCTTTGGGACAGTGTGTGTGTGTATATATATATATATATATATATATATATATATGCTTAGATAGATAAAAAAATAAAAAAATCCAAATGCCTCGCAGTTCAGCTCCTATTCCTGCGAGCCGACCTTGCCCCCAGCAGCGCGTGAGGACCAGAGCTGGCAGCTGCGGCCGCTGAGCCCAGCGCGCTTCCCGGTTCCTCCTGGGTCCCCTCCGCCCCCAGGCCGCCTGCGAGGGCCTCTCCTCCCGCATCTTACCCGCGGTTCCGAAGACCGGGAGCCCAGCGGCCAGATGGTGGCGGCGACGAAAGGAGCGGGAGAGGCCGGAGCGGCTGCCGGCGAAGGCGAGGCAACCGGGAGCCCTGGGAGGGGACAGTCAGGAAGGTCCCGGATCAGAGTCAGAGTGGGCCAGTCGCACGGAGGCGGGGAGAGAAATTACAGAGAAGAAACAAGACGGAGTAACGGCAGGAGTCGCGGAAGAAGAAAGAGGAGAGGGATAGAGACCGCCGCCAGGCAGCCAGCCAGCCGCCGGGCTCACCAGCCTCCAGTTCTACGGGTCCCCAAAGTTGACTTTGTTTGTGGATGTCCACGTGCTGGGATAGTAAACGTTTGTCCACGGTGCCACCTCATGAAGACATTCCAGTCCCTTTTCCTCACCACCACTTATGAGCTGGGATTTGTGGCCTTCAAGTCCCTGTCTTCGAGAGTCCGGGATGCAAGTCCCAAAGAGCCCACAAACTTCCTCCACGGTTCTTGCCTCACCATCTGCGCTCCTAGCCATCCTGCTTAAGTCACCGAGAAATTACCCCCATTTCCAGACACTCCACGACTCCAGGTGTCCCGGGTAGAGCGAACTGGTCGCCACCCTTGGAGGAAAGGAAGCAGAAGTCGCATGCCGGCTGACCGGCCGACAGCGGTGTCCCCGCGCCCGCCGGAGCCCCGGACAAGCCGATGTCCCAGCGGCTGATGGCACACCGTGGCCTCGGCGGCTTTCAGCAGCGGGCTAGGCACTAGCCGGGATCCAAGCCCAGGGAAAGAAGACAGCCCCGCAGGGCCGGCTCCGCGGTGCACTTCCTCAGCGAGGCTCCTTAAAGACGCCTCCCGCACTCTTCCCTTCCGCAATCAAAT
Organism: Castor canadensis; assembly: GCF_047511655.1. Classification (NCBI taxonomy): domain Eukaryota; kingdom Metazoa; phylum Chordata; class Mammalia; order Rodentia; family Castoridae; genus Castor; species Castor canadensis. The sequence goes on along the minus strand of NC_133399.1, from coordinate 104,607,889 downwards.
AGTTTGTTAAAGTTGAAACACGCAGTCGGTGTTGGGGGGACGCTAGCCAAAATGCTACACCCTTGAAAAGAGTGAAAGTACTCTTGCAGGGGACAGGAGGCCGGAAGACCTCAGCGCCTCGGGGCAGGTCTCGCCATCTGTGCGCTCGCCCGAACCCCAAGTCTTCGGTTCAATGCAATCTGGTGGCCAATTTGGAACTGGCCAAGACAGGTAGCAGGGAGATTGTGCACACACTCAAGGTTCTCCAGGGTGCCTCACGGGTCCCTCAACTTGGGTTTGCTGGGGTTAGCAGCTTGGACTGGCCCCACGGAGAAACACAGCTTGAGTGAGGATCGCCTCGGTCCCAGGCAAGGACGCAGTTTGCGTCTTAACATTTTGGCTTCTCCACGTAGGGGCGAAGGCCTCCAACGTCGGGTCCTCCGCAGTGGCCCGCGATCCCCACTGGTGGTCGCAGGGATTCCGCAGTGCCACTCACCCGGATGGAACTTTTCGGAAGAGCGAGGGAAGTAGAGGGGTGAGGCCTGGGAGGCCAAGACTTGGAATCTGGGCTTTCCACCCGCGCCAGAGGGGTCTCACGCACTGTCTAGTGGTCAGTGGCTCAGACAGGTAACTTCGATGAAGATGAAGGGGTCACTTCTTCAAATGCAAACGAAGTGCTTATTCCTCTAAAGCCAGGTCCCTATTCCCCATTGGGTTCTTACCCAATGGCCGTGCCACCTGGAGAAGGGGATAGGGACTGTCAGATCCCACAGGACACTGGCCATCGGCTGAGGGGAGGGGAACTGCTTTGGATCTAGGCCGGCAGCCGGGGTCCTTCGTTTTCCTTAAGTGGTGGGACACTCCGGGGCGGTGGAAGTAGCCCCAGACTTCAGCTCTGCCTTAATCGAAATTGATTAAAGGCCTGAAAGGTTCATGACTAGGGACCTGGGATGTGGATCCTTGCCCCTCTGCAGTGTTGCTTGGGCATGTTAGTTACATAGTGTAACTTGGTGTCTTTCTCTCTTTCTCTGTGTCCGGTATCCCTCCTGTCTCTTTTTGCGCAGCGGGGTCGCCCTGTCCCGGGCCCACTTTGAGAAGCAGCCTCCTTCTAACTTGAGGAAATCCAACTTCTTTCATTTTGTCCTGGCCCTCTACGACAGGCAGGGGCAGCCGGTGGAGATCGAGCGCACGGCTTTCGTGGACTTCGTGGAGAACGACAAAGTAAGCGGTCTCGGGTCTTCCCCACCCCCAGGCCTAATAACTCCCTCCTTGCAAAGCACTAAAGATTCCATCTGTCACTTGCGACACTTTTCCGCGCGCATCATCAGGGATGATAAATCGAGGCTTCTCACCCCCAGCCTCTAAATCAGTCAATTTCCCCGCACCTCCTCCTGCCCCCACTCCCGCACCTGGCGCTGCAGGACCGCTTGAGGGGGTGCGAATCCAGCCTTGGGATCATTAGTAGCGCGCGGCCATCCACAAACTGTTGACCAAGCGTCCTTCTGACTATACCATAGTTTTAAAAAGTGCATCCAAGTCTGTGACTGCCCTTGTTCGGGCTATTTTTATTATTTTCACGAGCCAGCAGGGGCGGGGTATGTTGATTCAGTACCAGGTTGGAACTCACAGCCCAGCCTCTGCCCACCTCCTTCGTGTCCATTTGCTTCAAAGAAGGGCAATTTACCTAAACCAAAGGAAAACCAGGGCCCTGGCTGGGCCACCTTCCCTACCTGTGCAATAGGAGCTTTGGGATAGCCACGACCCAAGGTCCCTATTGAATCTGGAACTCGGTTCCTGAGCTCTAAGTTTACACCCATCGGGTTTTGGCCCGATGCTGCCCTTCCAAGAATAGGTCCTTTCTCCTTTTTGCGGAGAGAAGCCTGGGGGTTTCCTAAGGATAGAGCCAGATGGGTGGGGTGGGGCCTGTTTAAAGACAGCCTTGGTGCGGTGTCTGGTTTTCACCATGGTGGTGGAGGGTGCGCTTCTGAGGACATCTTAAAAGGGAAGAGATTCGGGGTTGGACAGCGTCAAGTGGCTGCAAGCCTGGGCAAATTTCTGAAGTGGGGAGCACAAGCTGTGCACCTTTGACCCGGAACTGAATAGGGGTTGTTCAAGGTGGCAGAAGGCGGTAGCACTTTTTCCTGTTTCCCTCATTTGGAAGGACTGAAAATCAAGAGAATGAACGCTCTCTGTTATTTCAGGAACAAGGCAACGAGAAGACCAACAATGGCACCCACTACAAGTTACAGCTCCTTTACAGCAACGGTGAGCGCGGGCAGACCACGCACCTTTTCCGTTTTTGGAAGACCCTTGCTGCTGTCGCTTGATGCCACCTCTACAGAGGAGAGGGCAGGGCTGCAGGCAGCTTGGCTTGGATCAGGTGGTCTCTGCTTCCAGAACAGTCCAACCTAGGCGCCTGTTGCCAGACCCCAGGGCAGGACAGGGTTGGGTTGGGTAAGGGGCTTCCCAGTCTTTGATTCCTGCCGGTCTTCATTCCCCTTAGGTGTTCGCACGGAGCAGGACCTTTATGTCAGGCTCATCGACTCAGTCACCAAGCAGGTAAGCCCAGGCCGGCTTCTGGGGTCCCCCTCAACGGACTCTGCCCCCGCCTCCCCAGCTTGTCTCTGACCTCCCTCCAACCCCCGCATGATCTCTTGGATCAGACTTGACCCCCTCTCCCCATCCCTGCACACATCCTCCACTCTGGAAAAAATTCCCCCCCACTCCAATCGTGCTGTTTCAAATCTGACTTGGGAGGGGGGGTGCTGGCCACGGGAGGGGCGAGCAAAGGGCAAAGAGAGGAAACAATTATTGGGAACCCCCCCAATCCCTTTTCGCTAAGAACGAAGGGGGCAAACTTCTCAATTATTCCTCAGACTCTGTGCTGCGCACTGGAGTTCCTAACGAGGTAGTAGATGGGAGAGGGAGGCGACTTTGTGCTTGCTCTAAAGTCCCTTTTTTGTGCCTCTGCCCTGCTCCGTGTCTTCCCTTCGTGGCAGCCCATAGCTTATGAGGGACAAAATAAGAATCCGGAAATGTGCCGAGTTCTGCTGACGCACGAGGTGATGTGCAGGTAAGAGACACCTCTTCCTCGGACTTGGCTGGAATGTTGAGCCGGTGGGCAGCAAACTCTCTTCTCCAACGTGTCCTGGCCTGACCTGCAGGAAGGAAGGTGAAGGCGCAGGGGTGACCTAGTTCCTGCCATCCACTTGACCTCTCCTCCCCTCTAAGGTTGGTTCCTTAGAGCATAGCCCGAAAGATTGGAGGTTCCACCCCTCTGGTGTCGCAGGAGTTCCCTTGGCTACGTGGAAAGCTGGGAAGTTCACCTGCGGGCAGCGCAAAGGCTGGGCGCCGAGCATCTCCAGGCCAGGCTTGGGATCGGTTTGAGAAAGGGACTTCTCCAGAACTCTTCTCAGCTGGAGGCCGGCGACTGCTTGATTCCGTCCTCCAGCTCGGGGTAGATTTCCAGGAGGCCCACTTGTGGAGTTAGTTACTGAGCCAAAGACCTGGAACTCGCACCCTGAGCGAGGGACCAGAGGATTGCGCAGTCCGTTTCCTGGGCGCTTCCTTGCTCCTAGCATCGCTGCGAGACGCGGGGGCGCCTCTCTCCTCCCTTGGGAAGTCGCTTCTTCTGTGACTTCAGGATTTTAGTGTTTCTGAGGTCAGAAGGAACCATCCGGTAGAAAGATCAGTCCTGGTCTCCACCAGTGTGTGGAAGGGCGGGAAGAGGCCGGAATTCTGGATGTGTGGTGTCACCTGCAACTTTTGGAATTTGAGGGTCCCCTTGTGGCAGGCACAGTCTATTGGAGTTCCTACTCCTTTCCCATCTGCCTTTCAAAGACTGGTCCCTTCCATTTTGATCCCTGTGTATTGCATCCCTTCCGCTTGAGTAGAACGTTTTTTTTTTTAATTAGAGAAAATTCATCAATCAAAGTTTTTTGAGTGCCTAGCATGAGACCAGTACTGGGTGTTGAGGGTCCCACCAAAAATGCAAAAGGACATTTCAAGGTCGCCAGGAAGAGTGTGGTTATCTCACTGTAAAATGTGAAAGCCTATTCTGTAGACATATTTTTCCCTCCAAAATCTGATGGAAGAGGAAGTCTCAATTCTTCCTTATCCTGCTCTTCTTTTAGTGAATATTTTCCAAGACCAAGACTTGCTGGGTTTGGATAATTTAAGGCTATCTAATTTGGTTCTAACTATTTTTTGGTCAGCTCTCTGAAGCCCCATCTTCCTCCTCAACCCAATCAGGAAGAAATCAGAACAATCAGACATGTTTGTTTAGGTTTTGAACAACTATTTGAAAAAGCACAGCTTGCCAAATGCAAAGTTCAACTCTGCCAGTGGCCTCTATGGAAGGAGATTGAGGCTTCTTGCTAGAGTAAGTGGGTCAGACACTGGGTGATGGATACATACCCCATTATCCCAGGGCCCTGATAGATTTGTTCAGAAAGAAAAGACTGTCCCAAGATGTACGTGCATGTAATATATAGGTTAAATAGTCAGAAAGCTTTGATTTGGTTGGCTAGTCAAAGGGAAGTTTTAAAAATTCTTCTTCTACACTTTAAAATGTTTTTGTTTGGAGAAATAACCTTCTTAAAGGAAAACAAAACTGCAAAGTAGCCCATTGGCTAATGAATCATATCTAACACTTTAAATAATACTTGCATGCCCCATCCAGCTGGAGTTAAGGCTGACATTTTTATTTTTAAGCCCAATCAAATCCTCCTCATTTTATGCTATTTAAGTAGCAGCATCAATTTTTAAAGCCTCTAGTTTAGTCTGCATTAGTAACACAATATAAAAATTTAATGTACTGTAACTTCCCTGCACTGGAGAGCTGGGAAGATGCTCTGCTATTTTCTTCTCAAACTAGACTTTCAAACAAATATTAATTATAGGCAAATAAATGATCCATTGGATGGGTACTCTGCAGTGTGTGTGTGTGTGTGTGTGTGTGTGTGTGTGTGTGTGTCTGTGTCTTGTGTGTTGGGAGATGAGGTGGGTGCAGGAAAGTAAATACTGGCTGCATCTGAAAGGGAACTTCTCACTCAGTCTGTCAATTAGAGGGGTTGATTCCTCAGGAAGGGAAAAAAGTTCCTTCTCCCACATTTTCAGAGTTGGTTGTAGCTGGGAATGCTGGGGAGAAGAATCAGATGTCCTGTTTGCCAAATCATTATTGCACAAACTTCCTTTCATTAGTGTGGCATTATTTGGCATACCTGGGCACTTCTCGGAATGGTTTTATGTCCTGTAACCTTTTAGTAAAAGGTTCATTAAATTGGTGTTTAGCTTTGAGGGGGGAACAAAGGAAAGGGGCAAAATGAGTCTCTTTAGGAATAACTTTTTCTCCCTTCTCCAATTGTCTGTGCCTTTCTTTTTCCTGCTTTAGTTCATTTTGCCAATTATTAGCAAGGAGAAATCTAGTTGTTATGTTGCTGCCAGCCACTCCTGTGCCCTCAATGCTCAGAGGGTTAAAAGATATTATAATTTGAACAGAAGTCGTCTCAAGGCCTACAGCTGGCTAATAACAGAGTTGTATTGAGTGTGAGCAAACCCCACAGCTGTGACTTTTCGCCACAAGGCGCAGGCTAGACAGGGCTCTGATCAGATGGACCAGCCGGGCAGTGGGGCCAGTGTCTTTATCGGCCAGATGGTGTGAATTTAGACACTTTTGTTATGCAGTCGCAGGGAGGAGTTGGGGAGAAGAAAACAAAACAAAAGCCACCATGCTGTGCGCTTATTTGAGTTTGAAATTAGAGACAGATTTTTGAAAGTTGAGGGTTGAATTTTAAAACCGATTTTGGAGGGGAGAGAGACACTTTCACCTATCTTGAACTGGAGTTGGGCTGACTGGACACCCTCTGTCCAAGGCTGGGGCTTTTTTTTTTTTTTTCTTTTTTAGCCATCTTTTATCTCTCTTCTTTTCCCCTTTCTGAAAGGTGAGAGAGTCAGGGTTGTGATAAAAATTTCTTATTCCCCCTTCTCCTCCCTAACTTGTCTTGTTCATTCTTGGAAGACTCTGTGTAGAGACAGGGAAGAGGCCTGTAAATAAATGGAGGGTGTTTCAAGTGAAATAAAATCAAACCAAGCCAGACAGAGGCACAGAAGGACAGTTTTTGCTTAAAAGGCACCTCAAGCCCCAGGAATAGTTAGGAACACAGTCTTAACCTATTACCAAGTTCATTTCCCCTTGTCTTTGTTTTATTTATTTATTTATAAATTTATTTTCTTATTTCCCAGTCACTGTCAGTTAAAAAAAAAAAACTTCTCAGGAATGTCAGAGTCTTGCCTGTTGGAAAGCTTGTGACCTAAAGTAGAACCTGAAGTTAGCCATTCAGGCTTTGTAGAGCAAAGGGAAGGCAGAAGTGAATCTTCATCTGGGTAATTCAGGGACCAGGGTCCTGGGTGTCATCTATGCCATTGTTTGTGGAGTGTGGGTTCCTAACTGTCTTGGACTCTCCACTTCCCTCTGCTTGTGTTAATCATGCTAGCATGAGGACTGAATACCATTTAAGAATCACACTAAGAACAACTAAAACATATTAATGAGACCCTTCCTTTAAAAAAATAAGGAAAATAATTATTTTGACTAACTTAGTGACCCACAGAAATTTAAAAAGGGCCCAAACTTCTACTATTGTAAGTCGGTGTCTCTTTCTTTTCTGTGCTGGATGTTAACATGAGAGATTGTACTTAAATCTGGTACAGTTGGAAAATAGGATTGGATCGTAAAGTTTCTTTGCATATTCTTTGTTTATCATTTCCTTCCCTGGGTTGCTTTTCCACATCATATTACACTGGCACCAGGCTTACATTTTTATCTGTTTTTCTTTTCCTCCAGAGGAAATCCCCATGGAAAGCAGCTGAATTCAGCTGAGCAATTTTGCAAACTTACTGGACCTCCTTAGAGGTCCATCCTGCACAGACTGACACATCCTGATGGCGTGTGCTCCTGTGATTAAATTGTACCCAGCATTGCACACATATGTGGAGTTAGGCTGACAAACTGGTGATATCAAAGAAGAGGCTAGCTTGAGGTCTTTAGGTAACTAGCATGTATGGGTCTTTTGAAATGGTGTTGCTAAGGGAAGTGGTTTGCCTGAGCAGCTAAGGTATTAGGTTTGACATAGGCAATACTCCAGAAATAGGAGAGGTAGGAGCCAGAAATGGGTCAGGGTTGGAGTAGGGAGGAGAGACAAGGTCTCTGGGAGGCAGGAGTGCAGCTGGCCAGCATTTTTATTGGTGTTAATCTTGGGATAGATTGAAATTTTAAAAGTTAAGACCTAATATAATTTCAAAGGCCAAATATTAGTTGAGAAAGTCCCAGTGGCCAATGCTGGTATTTAGGAAAATTGAGATGATTTTTCTCTTACTTTCTACTAATTTGATTAAATTTCAGAAAGCCTCATTGTGTCTGTTTGATGAAAATATTTAAGCATCCCTCAAGTGTAATTTACTTTCTCAGGGTTGAAGAATTGTTCACTGACTAATCCACACATCCTTGTAGGAGAGATGGACTTTAAAAGCTTTAAAATATTAATTCTGTGGAGAGTCAGAGGGTGAATGGGCTGCCACAATGCCATCTCTGACTGGGCTTGGGCATGTGTTTTTTTTTTTGATCCCTGCTGCCATGTGGGTTCTCTGTGTTTTCTTCCACCATCACCATTTTCTAAGGGCACTCAGAGAATCCCAGTGTGTCATAAACCTTAACCTAGAAAGGCCTCTGGAGACAATCTAATCCAACACTTCCATTTTTCATATAAGAGAGGCAAAGCTTGGAAGAGTTAAAGAGATTTGACTAAATTAGTGCAACTGGTTTAGTGATGAGTTAGATCCCAGAGCCCTGTGGCACTGTACCAGTCCTGAGCTACACAGAAACCATCATGGGAAAAAGGCAGCACTTGTGTCTAGATGGTTATTGTTAACATTTGTTAGATATCTTCTCCCACTGGCATGAATGCTCATGATTTCCCTATAAGCCAGGTCAAGGCTATGTTGAGTGAACAATGCACTCGAAATGAGCTGAGAGGCATTCAGAAGTTTGTTACCTGATAAACAGCAGCCAGACTACATGGTGCTGTGTGGGGAGGTGAGCCCCAAGCTTCCTCTGGCCTTTCCACATTTGTCTATGTATTTTGAACAGACACCTTGGGATTGGAGTGGTTTGCTCCCTTTCAGGCCCTTCTGAGTACTTCCTTTCTGCTGTAATTGCTCTGGGGGCTCCTCTTAACTCTTCCTCTCTGCTAATTCCTATGCATTTATCTAGCCGTCTGTCTACCAGGTACCTAGCACTTTGTGAAAGGGAAGTCTTGGGAAGTAGAATTTTCAGGACTGGGGCTATCATGGGGTCAAGTCCCATTTCTGTTTGGAACTTGGTGAAAATTATTGAAGCTAACAGCCTCTAGCTCCCTACCTCATTTTCTTCCAGTTTTACAATGGACACCATAGTTCTGGTCTTTTTCCTTCACCTTTGGAAAGTGATGCAAATGTGGGAATAAATAAATGCTTAAAGGACTCCAAGTTCTCTAGAGAAAGATGTTATATAAATGAAGTTTATAATAATCCAGGCAGCTACTTGTGGTCTATTTTATACATTTTCCTTTTCCTTCTTTCTTTAAATATTTATTGGGATGTGAAGACCTAAAATATACAATCATAAAGTCATTGTACACCAGCATGGAAATGACCTTGTAGATCTTAAAATTCAACCATCCGTGGTTCAGTTACAAATATGGCTCTTGGGAAAGTTGTTATTTGTGGATAATTAGCCAGCTGGTAAGTCATAGAGTGAGAATTTGAATGAGTATATTTTGGCTTCAGGTTCAGATTTCTAAAAAGAAACAAGACACCATCACAAAATTTGCCCTCAAGCAGCTTACAGTTGGGAGGCTACGTTGGATATATTCATCTTTGTGAATCTTCTTATGTTGTATACTTGTAGTTGTTTATTTCCCTGACCTAACAAATTGCTTTTACTCTTTTGATCCCCTCCCAATGTACAGTCGATGTTGTGAAAAGAAAAGCTGTGGGAACCGAAATGAGACTCCTTCGGACCCTGTCATCATCGATAGGTAAGGGGAACACGTGATTTTTTTTAGATCTTTCTTGGTTTCTTTCCTTCATGAGTCTCAACTCTGAGGACGAAACCCTTGGTGTTGTGCTGTAAAGCTGTTTTCATGTTTTCTTCAAGACATGAAGCTAGTCCAGCAAGGTTGGCTTCTCTTGGAAGAAGTCACCACCTTCCTTTAAGGTCACCCCTAAATGTAGGCTGGGTTCTTTTCCAGGTGCGCTAACCTTAACTTAATAAGGAGTGTGCATGACAAAGGCTGCCATCTCTCCTATCTGACAGTGTGGCTGCAGAAGAACCAGTGCACCCCAAGATCAGTGGCATTCTTTTAATCATGCTCAGAGTTGGCTGCCGGGCCTGAAGTCGATCAATCCAAATTCCCATGTAGGGCCTATGACAAGCTCTCTCTTGCACTGAGGGAGATTCTTGCTACCACAGAGGACCACACTGTGGGTTCTGTGTTGTATTCAGACTGGGAAAGAGTCACTAGGACGAGATACTAATTCCCTGAAATGCGATTTTAGGTATCCTCAGCTGTCTGTTTTTGTGATTGGAAACAGAACTTACAAACCAACGAAGAAATACCAAATTAACTTCCAGCAATCATGTAATTTTTAAGAAACCCCATATTCCCACCCCTAATTTTTTTCTCTTTCGTTAAAAAACAGAATAATTCCCGATTGCTTCTTTCTTTGGGTTTTCGAGTTTCTAGCCAGGTTCTGAAATGGATTGGAGAGACCACAGTCTCCAAAGCTCTTACTTCAATATTCCAGTGAATTCTCAGCTGGGAGAATGGAACCTCTGGCACTCTTCCCAGAAAGCCAGCTTGGTTTCTTAGAGGAAGTATAGCATAGCTGTAAGGAAGTAAGGAGGCTGGGATTCTGATCCTGTCCTCACTCCTGACCTTGCAAAGCACTTAGTGTCTCTGTTCTCATGGCATGGTGATGGCTGGAGGGTGCTGCCTGCTGCTGGAGGCATCAGGAGGCCTCTGAAATATCCACGCACACTTTCGGTGTCCTCAGATGCCGGGGAGAGGATGACAGGCAAGTGGAAAATATTCATTGGATGTGTACAGCACCTTTACTGTTTTATGGAGCTGTTGGGGTTTCTTTTGGTATTTCTGAAAGTGCAGACAAGCTTAAATATTCAGACTTGTAAGGAGTGTTTAGAGTCATTCACCTTCCTCATTTGGCAGGTGAAAAAACCAAACACCAGAGTGTTTGGTGATATGATTTGCACATACGGTGTGACAGAACTGGCACTAGAATGCAGTTGTCCTTACTCAAGCTTCTCTCAAGGTCACAATCTCATTCTCCCATCACGCTTTGTGTTCTAACTGATGTGTTGGGTCTGCTGATTGCACACGGCATCATCACCTGCTTCTCAGGATGCCCTTGCCATCTTCTAGGGAGCAGCCTGGATGTAGGGCCTGTCCCTTCCAGGGACACTGAGCACACTGATCTTCACCTAGTCTTTTCCACTGACTTAAGCTTCTCTTTCAAGAAGGTGGCCTAACCTCATGATGGTTATGTCTCTTCTTATAATCAACACTTCATAAAGCATCTTTAGGAACGCAAAGCGCCGGTCTACACATCACATCTCACTCACACCTGTCCTACTGACTCTGCATTTTGTAAAGAAAGAAGTTCTTTCTTTACAGAACTCCATGTAACCTGCATCCACAGACAAAGCTCATATTTTCTTCTGGGCAAGACACATGTTACATGTACCAGAGGAAGGAGTCCTTCTGCATCTCTGGAGACAAAAGATTTTCATATTAGGTGGCTTCATAGTTTCTGCTAAAATGCCTTAAGTTCTTCTGAGAAGGGAGAAATTGCATTCTGGCTGCATCTTATGGAGTTTTATGTGACTGTGGCATTTACTTTTACTGTCCTCTGCACAATAAAACAGCCTCCACATCACTTGAAAGATGTGTTAGTTTCAAAATGTTGTGCGTCTACACATGGAAACATACGTACCAAAGGGTACCATAAATTGGCCAGCATCAAGTTTTAAGAGACTCCATTTTATTATGAACACGTGCATTTATTTGCCTTCCTTATTGTAGGCTATTGCTTGAATATATCATTTTCTCAGCCAAACTTTTTCTGATTGCTCCCGAATGTCTCTTAGGCCTACCTTAGCTTTTTACCTTATTTTTGGAAGCAAAAGCATATAAAATCAGAATTCTGTGAATTGGGGGTGGGAGGGGTGCTTGTGTTGTTCAGAGTTTGAGTTGTGCATTTGGTCACTGCAAACGTCTGCCAACATGGAGGTGTTGTGGTCCTCTGAGAGGACCACAAATGGGTGCAAAATATCTATTTCAGATTTCTTCTTCTTTGTCCTTGTTCCTGTAATGGCTGGCCACTAATTATCTCCTCCCCTTTCTCACCCAACCTTACCAGATGCAGTTCATTTACACCATCTCTCTTGGAGTCTCCTCCTGTCACAGGCACTCTCCACTCTGGCTCAAGGGAGCTTGTTTATACCCTTGGAGTTGTGTGTTTGTGGAGGGGAAAGGGAGGCTTCAACTTTTCACTCCCAAGGACTCCTTTCATGTTTACCTTAGTGATCTCAGGGTTTTGCAAGATTTTGCCTTCCAAACTGCAATGAATATTGATGCAACAGTTCTTAATTAAAGATCTATAATAATCAAAGACCTATAATAGAGTGGGAAGAAAAAAATTCTCATTTCAGTTATATCTTTGACGTCACCAATGGCCAATCAGGGGCTTTGATCAGGGCGGGACAGCCAGCATTAGCACTTCAACAAGAGACTTGTAGTTCAAATGCAAAACACCTGGCTTTGCAAGGCGCCACGTGACCAAGGGTCAGCCAGTATCAGTTTGCAACTTGCTTCTTGAAATATAAAAAATAGCTTTTGCCACTATATGACTACTTTTAAAAAACATTGGTTTTTACAATAAGGGGGTCCCCCATCAGGCAATTAGTTCTCTGCTACACAAGACTTAGCCCCAAAGTTGGAGGTTTCTCTTCTCGCTAAATTGCTTTCTGCCTTGATCTCTCAAGAAACATTAATTAAAAAAAAAAAATTTCAGCATGATTTCGTGAATTCTTGGGCAACCATGTCCTTCTCCAAAAAGCTAGGCCAACATCCAGTCTAGCAGGACTGCTGCCATGTCTCAGTCCCGAAAAGTCCCTCTCTTCTGTATTAAGATGTGGTCCCTGGGCTGGGATGTAGCTCGGTGATACAGCGCTTGCCTAGCATGCACGAGGCCCTGGGTTCGATTCCAGCACCAAAAAAGAAAAGACAAAAAAAAAAAGATGTGGTCCCTGAGGTAGGAATAGGGTTCATTAATTTTGAGTGTAAAAATCCAAAGCCCCTATGTGGAAAAATCACATCACATCACAACACATCACAACATAACATAACGAAATAGATGAAATGCAATCCTTCAGTCTACATCTAGTGTCTAAGAAGACCTGTGTGGGAAATAGAAATAAAAAGCTCAAAGTGATTTCCATTTGTGGTTTTAAGAGGGAAGTTCTGTCTCATCCCCACTTATCATGGGCTGAGGTCTTCAAACTCTTCTCTCATAGCTTCCTCTTTTTGAAAATTATTTTTTATTTATCAGACATTAATCATACGAGGGGATTTCATTGTGATAATTCCATACGTGCATGCAGTAAGCCACGCCCCCGTGCACCCCCTTCATTACATTCCCATTCTCCCTCTCCTCCCCTCTTTTGAACGGTGTTTGGTGGGAGTCATTATGGTAGCTTCTTCTGAATGTCTGCTGAGTCCCTGGGGCTCAAGGTAACTTGGTGGTCCGTGGGAAAGGGATTTTTAGGGGCAGTCTCTAAAAGTGTGGGAGAAGGAAGAAGGGTTCCTGTTGTTTCTGCCCTTGCAGAAGCCCCATGAACAGTCAGATGGATGCAGAGGATACGATTTTCTTTGTAGGACTCCCCTGCCCCTGCATTCTGGTTGGGTCTTTCCATGAAAGAGCAGTTTCAATCTGTATCTCACATGCTAAAGCATGCCTTTTGTCTTGGGGCATTTGTCTCATATAGTTCTGAGGTCTCTTCCCAGGAGAACCATTTTAAGTGTTGATGTGGTTTTGTTTATTTTCTTTTTCAAGAAGCCAGAGGAACAACAGAAGGACCCTTATTCAAAAGGCTTCCTCAAGAATATCTGGACTGTAAATTGCCTATCTGGTGCAATGGGCAATACATTTCTGATATTTTCTACCTTTTTTTAAAAAAAGCTTTAATTGCAGTAAAATATCCATAGCATAAAATTTATCATCTTTAACATTTTTAGGTTTGTCATTCAGGGGTGTTAAATTCATTCTCCTTGTTGTGTCACCTACCACCATTCATCCATAGAATGCTTTTTATCTTGCAAAATTGCAACTCTGAAATTACTAATTGGCTCCCCACTTCTTCCTCCCCCGTTCCTAGTCCCCACCATTCTACTTTCTGTCTCAATGGACCACATGTAAGTGGAATCTTACACTTTGTTCTTCTGTGACGGAGTTATTTCTCTTGGCATAATGGCCTCAAGGTGTCTGTGTTAGAGCAGGAGTCCAAATTTCCTTCCCTTTTAAGACTGAATGATGTTCTATTGTATGTATGGACTACATTTTGTTTGTCCATTCATCTGGTTATACATGTTGCTTTGACCTTTGGGCTATAGAAACAGTGCTGCTTTGAACACGGTGTACAAATATCTATTCGAGTCCCCATTTTCAATTCTTTTGGGGATCTACCCAGAAGTGAAACTGCTGGATCATATGATAATTCCACTTTCAATTTTTTGAGGAACCACCATGCTTTTTCCACAGTGGCAGCATTTTATATTCTTACCAACAGTGCACAAAGAGTTCCAATTTCTCTATATCCTCATCAACACTTGTTTTCTGATATTTGTGTAGTTTCTGGCAATAACTATCTGATACAGGTGATTATTTATTTTAAATGATGTTTTCTCCTGCTGCCATCTTGTAGGCAGTCTTCACTCTAGTTGCTCTCAGATCTGGTCCAGGTTTCTCACTGGCCCTTCCCCTGCTACCTGGCACAGCTGCTTCCTGCCTCTCTCTGTTCACAGAGCACCTTGTTCCTTTAAAGCACATGTTTGGATCTTCTTTCCTCTGGATCATTCTTGTTCTTCCTCTCCCAAGTGTGTCACTTAATTTTAACCAAATGCTGTTTGTGGGATGTGAAGTTTTAGAGCACACCTGTGGGGAGTAAAGCCTTTGTCATCCTGCTGTTCTTGTGAGAGAATACTGAATCCGTTCTGTACACTTGGAGCTTTTCCTTTCGTTAATTTATTGGATTAATTTCTTACTGATTCCTGATTTGTAGTGTTGATTCTGTCTCAACTCCCACTGTGTCCCTTTCACCCCAGAGATGGTATTTGGGCAGTCACTGGGATTGAACGCTAGATCAGATTTGTGTCTGCAAAGCCCAGCAGATTCCTGAAGTCCTCAGTCATTGAGACTTTCAGCCTGTGACCTTTCCCTCCATTTCCCCAGACAGGGACAAGCCAGCTAGATCAGTAGTGACACCCCTGCTAGTACAAATATTTATCTAACACTTAATTGGCACTTATTGTGTGCTGGCATTGTGCTAAGCAATTTGTGCTAATTAAATAACCTTCTAAATTAATCTTTGATGGTTGATAAAAATCTCAATTTTATGCAAGGAAAAAAAAAGCAGTCTTAAGGAGTTAGGTAACTCGGCCAAGGTCATATAGTCAATTTCAGTGGTGAAATTGGAATTGAGTCAACTGGTAGAAGTCACAGAGGAAAATATTTGGGTATAGTAGAAGGAAGAATGTTCCAGAATTCAGAGCCCCTCAGAGAAGGAAGAAAGTTCTGGTGGCCATGATCTGTAGGGACATGAATGGGAACGGTGGTGGTGTGGTGAGGTCTGTCTTCACTGTCATTGGGCATTGCTGGCCCCGATGTGTTCTTAACTCTGGGACTGTGTAAGTCGTATCTGAGTGTGTGGCAGGTTTGCAGAGTATCAGTGTGACTGAGAGATGGCACAGTGAAGCGGAAAGGCCCTGGGAGTAAGATCAGGACCCGGGCCCCAGCTCAATCACCCACTGGCTGTTGGTATGAGTTGCGTCTCTGAACCTCAGTTTCCCTATCTGTGAACTGAACTTAATGGGTTAGTGGGTGACCTTTCTATATATTCTAGTTCTAATTTCTCTGATGTGCAGGCATGCTAATTCATCATCCTTGCTTATCAGTAATTTATAGGAGCTATTAATACCTACGCCTTTTCTGTCCAGACCCTTCATCTCCAGGGTGGGGAAACCCGGCATTGTGAAAAGGCTATAAAAGCCTGGTTCTGGGCTTTTTTTTTTTTTTTTTAATGAAAATTCTATCCCCTCAGGGAGGGTTTAGATTTTCTTACTAAAATCCAGTGATTATCCCATGTGAACACTTTATCCTTTTATGTTTTCCTTTTGTCATTTCCTAGCAAAACCTTCACAAGTTTCTTAGCCATTTCAGGGAGATACAGGTGGGAGAAGGGACTCCGCTATTTCTAATGTAGAAAAAAATAATGTCCCTATGGTTGAAGTGCTTCACTGGCTGAAAGACTCAGTCATTTCCTTCAAGAAATGACTCTCCTTATGATCGGCAAGGTAGTTGCAAATGTGTAGCACTTCTAAAAAACTAACCCCACTTCTGTAGCTGGGTTAGTTTTTGTGGTGCTGGGGTTGGAACCCAGGACCTCACGCACGCTAATCACCTGCCTTACCACCTAACTCCATCTCCAGTCCTGGGTTAAGTTTTGAGCCTCAGACTTTGCACTTGTTAGGCAAGTGTACTACCATTGAGCAAGGCCCCCAGCCCTTTTGGTTTTTGTTTTTGAAATAGGGTCTCGCTAACTTTCTATCCATGCTGGCCTTGAATTTATGTTCTTCCTTTCTTTGTCTCCCCTGAAGCTGGAATTATAGGCTTGCACTGCCATGCCAGCTCCTGGGTTCAGTTTTTAAGAATTATACTTATTCCATTTGGCTGACCAATCTCTCTAGATTTGCAGAGCTTTAGCATTTGACGCAACCTTGCTTAGTTATCTACAAATGGGGTCCTTCCATCATTTATTCACTTAGTCATTTCTGTGTGTTCAGCTATTAAGCAAATATTTATGAATTCCTGGCAGTGAAAGATCAGCAGGGAATACAACAGATCTGGTTCCTACTGTCATGGAGTATGCAGCTTATATAATCACAAATAAATGTGTACTTACAAACTGAAAAGTGTTGTGAACATAAGTGGATGTCAGGTAGGTTCCAACTTTCTAGGCCCTTCACTTCATCCTCCATGAACCTCTGATGCATTGTACCAACCTTGAGTGTTTCTTTTTCCCTCCTTTTGCACGTGCCATTTCTACCTGGAATATTCACCTGTGCTCTCTGCAGTACAAGCCCTGTCCCTTTTTCAAGATCTAGTTCAGATCCTGCCTTGTCAAAGTTATCAATTCTTGAAATAAAGCCTTTCCACTTGACATTTATCACAGATACTCACCCTTGTTTGGATATCAGGCTATCGCTATGTTTTTTCCTATGTGTGTTTGCCTTATATTCTTAGATATCTGACACCGTATGTCATTTAAGTCTTGTCTCCAATAGTTATGAGTTATGTGACAGTGTTAATGATACCATCTCTCCCCTCCAGTTGTTTTGTTAAATACGTGAACATCTGTAAGATGCCTACATGGTACATGACAGAATTAATGCCTGTTTTTTTGTTGCTGGTTTTCTGGTACTGGGGTTGAACCTAGGCCCTCACTCATGCTAGCCAAACACTGCATGATTGAGCTACAGTCTCAACTCTAAATGCTTTTTAAAAAGCCATCGCAATGACCATCCTGTACCTCCGAGTGTGTCTGTGCAGCTTGGGTATTACAGATACTCAGTGAATATTAGTAGGCGGATTAATCTCTGATTGCTAAGCATTGAAGACTTTGGCTGCCTGAAACCTTTACCACTTCAAATAGGGACTATCTTATAACTGCTTGTACTTGACATTTGCTTAGCATTCTTGTCCCAAGTTGCAGATAGGTACCAAACCTTGTGAAGAACAGAGATCTGGGATTGTAAAGTAGAATGAACCCTTATTTGTTCAGGAACTATGTCTTGGGGTTATATTGCATCATGGACTTTGCACAGTACTCTTAGGGATAATAAGATCAATCGAATATAAAGCTTCCCTTTGGGAGTTTCTAGTTTAGATGGAAAATCAAAGGACATGGAGTATAGAAAGTGTCACCAAAGAGGCACGGATAAATACTGGGGATAGACATGAAAATAGAATAATAAAACCCATTAAAATTGGTTAAAAAGAGGGACAAGAAAGAGTAACAGAAGGGGGTAAACTTGACCAAAGTACATTGTATGAACGTATGGAAATATCACAGTGAAACCCCTTTGTACATTTAATATATGCAACAAAGAGATTAGAGGCCAGAGTCCTGTAGCCATGAGGGACTTGAGATAGGTCACGTAGTTTCCCTCTGACAGTTTCCTCTGTGCGTGGGGCTGATAATCACCTACCTTATAGGGCTGTGTGAGGGGAAGAAATTAAATATCTTAATAATGTGCTTAATAATGCCAGTGCATAGAAGGGACTCAGCATATTTTATGTTTACAGTATGAAAAGATAATTTTGTTGATGAAACACTCAGTTAGTTTTTGCAGTCTGACAAAAGAGAAAAAAGAAAAGCAAAACCCGTGGTAGATTTACAAGGTGAAAGTGATGTCCCTCTTGGTGTAGGTGGTGTGGTGACAGTTGTAACTTGGACAGGCTCAGTTGAGGCTGAAGGGCATTCTAGGAGGAGTGTGTGTAGCAGAAAGCATGTGAAAAGGAAAGAACTTCCCGGATGTGCTCACAGTTATAGAGATGTATGGATGTATGCAAAGAGGAGCAGTGGGAGAAGTTGGAATGATTATTTGGGCGAGATTTTGGGGGGCTTTGTATGCCCATGCAAAAGTATTTTGACATTACTTTATTGGTGATGGGTAGGCGCTGTTTCATGCTCAGGCCGGCTATTTGGATAGATAACTTTGAGGATGGATTGGAAAATGGAATGGAAGTGGAGGAACCTATTATTAGAAAGTCAGTTTTTCCCTGCCAAATACTCCAGTGTGTCACTGGAAGTGCAAGTTCCATTTCTTCCCTCTCTTCAGCCCAGTTTCCTCCCCACACATATCCACCACTGCAAAGCTTTTGCTGATGTTGTCACTTGTCCCCCTGTGTACACATCCCCTTTGTTCACTCGGAAGCTCCAATCCTTTGCAAAGAGCTGCTGTTATACCATCTGGTGATCTGTGAATTTTTTAGTAGGCTGGATGTTTGTGAGAATGCAGAGATTCTGAGGCTAGCATCCAAACCATTTCTGAGTAGTTCTTTAGAAAAGAGGAGAAAGACTGACACTAGTTCCCTGTTCCTAACATGCTTTTATCCAAAGTGCTTGTTTAAGTTCCCTGGATTGATTTCCAGGGGAAATCAGAGGGCCCACTGGATGTTATGGAGTCATGCAGAACAGATAAGGTTTTGCTCCAACTTCCAGCTTCTGCCTTAGAAAACTGTGCGATGTGATCAACCAGCAGATTTGCCAAGAAGTGGATGAATCACCATGAGTAGAACAGAGCTCTGGGATTGTGTTTTGTTGCAAAAAAGAAATAGATATTTATTTCTAAAAAAGGTGTTCCTTCCAAAAGTTGTCTACCTGGCTTCGGAACTGGGAAAGTACGATAAGACTACATACTTACCCAGAGAGAACTTTCTAGAACTTCGAGCCATTTTTTTTTTCTATTTGGGTAAACAGGGCTGAATAACTTCTTTTGGGTTTATTTTTGACCTAGCAAGAGTCTAATAAGCCAAAAGGTTGGGAAATGAGACACACATACCAAGGAGATGAGAAGGAAATCACCCACGTGACTTACAGATTTAGGGTTCTACACACTAGGACTTGAAAGATTATTTGTTGATTAAAATGTTGTAAGAATTGTCCTGTTCTTCTCATTGACCTACAAGGAACATAGCTGAGTGATGAGAACTTGATACCTATTGTTGGCCAGCCTAGACCCAAGTCTATGAGGAGTCAGTACTTCATCAGTTAAACGATTGTCCTCCAGGAAGATTTTGTTCTAAACTGAAAATTTCCAATAAAAGAGAACTTTCTTGGCTTCCTCAAGACCACCAAAACTGGTGGGAAACACTGCAGCTACTCCTGCCTAATTTTTTGAGAAGGAAAGAAGGAAGGAGTTCCTAATTCCACTGATAGGATGCAGAGATGGTCCGTTGGATCCAGACCAGCACGAGATAATACCTCTGCTTTTTAAGGTCCATAAGAAGCCAGGACATTTTCAAAAGAAAACTCACAGGATGGTGGTGAGAGGAGGCCAGAGCTACTGTATCTCTGAATCTGCTACTTCTACCTGGTCCCTCCAATAAAGCCATGAGGTGGGTCCCTATGGAAACAAGGTGAACGTTTTGTAAGTGACTGCACAGGACATTTTCCTGATTCTTTAAAACTATGTACATGACTCCTTTTAGTTCAGAGGACAGAACCTGCTTGAAGGTCAACTATTTCAGAAGCAGTGTAGCAGGTCAAGGACTTAACTGGGACTACAGTCAAGCTCTGTAGCTCTCAGAACAAAAGCGAGGTGGTCCGTGCAAGCAGAGGGGCAGGAGAAGCAGCGAGATTCCTGTATTTGTTGTACTGAATTACACAGCCTCCAACTGCACTGAAGGGTTGGGGCATGCATCACCTTCTAAGTATGTCCCCTGGGGCAGATGGATAGTATTTTACTTCACTGTAGTCAGAGATTTTGTTTGTAGCTAGTTTCTTCGGTGCAAAAGACTTTTTTTTACTTTAGAAGAAGTAAGTATATATAGGACACAGATTTATAACATGTGGGCTGAGGATTGCAAGAGGTTATTATTCTTGCAATACAGTAATGACCGGAGTGAATTCTGGCATCAGAACTGGTTTTGACTCATCCTCTGCCATTCTTTTGTCCATCCGTCCATCCATCCATCCACTCATCCCCCCATCCACCCGCTCATCCATCTGTGAGTGGATAGCATCTATCCATCCATTTCCTCCTCCCTCTCATTGAAGAGTTGCAAATAAAAATACAGGATACCCGTGTAAACTTAAATATCAGACAAACCTTTTTTTGGTAAGTATATGTGTATCCCAGTTAAATTTGAATTTAAGGTAACAACAAGTTATTTCTCAGTATTAGTCTGTCCACACAATATTTGGGGTAAATTTATGCTGAAAATTGATCCGTTCTTTATTTGAAATTCAAAGCTAACTGGGCACTATGTTTTGTCTGGCAACTCTACTTGAATGCGTTTCCATTTCTCCTCTGAAGAATAGAAAAGTAACATCTGACTCACCGGCCTGCCAGGGAGAAGGGTGATGCATGACCCCGACTGCTGCAGAGCCAATCCTCATGTGCTAGAGGTTCTTTCTTTTAGTGGGTTTTCTATCTCTAGGTGTGGTCCACCATCTTTGCCTTCTATATAGAAGTTAATTCAAACTTATGAGATTCATTTAAAAGGCAGATAGGTCAACAGAAAGCAAGCTTGGGACTGCAGACATTTCCCCCTTCTTTGTCAGTTTCTTCTTCCAGACACTCCCCTCCCCCCCCCCATGTTCCCCTTTTCCCTCCTTTTTTGTCACCTCTCCATGCCTTGGTTTCATGCTCTGTCTAGACCCTGCTTTATGGACTTGTCACCTAGCCGGGATTGCTTTTGCTTAGTGTCCCTGACTATCTCCTGCTCACTGCCGTTCTGACTTCCCTAGCAACCTTTGTTCAACATTCCCTCTGTCTCCTTCCTCGGTGCTTCCAACATGTGGAATTGTTTAGGCTCCAGTGATAAATTGCACAGAGTTAAAGGTAAAGAAGCTCCTCTCTCCCTGCTTGGTCCTGGCTGACGTTTGAATAAGAGCCAGACTTGACCGCCTTTAACTCGAGCAGTCCACTTGATGCTTGCCCAAGAAAATGCAGAGTGGCAAGTACATTCATCAGCCAGCTGCTGAGTCCCAGGAAGACCTTTCCACATATATCCAAATAATTTAGTGAACTTAAAAAAATTGACTTCGAGTACTTGTGTCATGTAGACTCAACCCATGGAAAGAAAACGGATGGATGGCAGATTTAAAAAACCCTCCTCTGTTCTCATGTTCCACTACACTTGTCTCAACCCCCCTTCTTTTTCCTTTGTCTCCCTTCCTCTTGCTTCCAGCCTTCTGTTTTGGGGTCTCCCCTGCCTTCTCCCCATTGTCCTGCATTTCTGGTGGGCTGTGTAATCTTAATTCCCACTCAGGGAATAGAAACCTTTCTACTACCAATTTGTATCCTAAATATCTTCTCCTTCCATTCCCCGATGAGGTTCTCTGGAGGTGCCCTGTTTATAACTCCAGGGTGGCGGTTTCCACTCCCAGTGGCGTCCACTGGGCTTTTAAATCGTTTTGGATCAGTGAGCCCATAACAACCCCCCTAAACCCAAACAGTGGAAGTCTGTTGGGACTTTTTTGTTCATAAAGGATCTTCTCTGGGGAGAAATAAAGTCATTAGGTATACACCGTGTTTAATATTTGGTCATGACAGGAAGCAATCATTTTCTATTTTTATGGTGGCTTTGGAGTTTTTAAAGCCATTGTCTAATCTCATCACTGAGACTAGAAGCAAATGAACTTGACCCTGAGGAGAGCCTACCTGTGGGTACAGTTGCAGTGCATCTTGCTTCGCTTCATTTTTCATCCCATGCCTAACCCACACTTCTGATAGCTGGCCTGCCTACACATGGGCTCACCTTACTCTTTACGTCATTCTTCTCTGTCAGGTAGAGACAGAGTCTCTGTAGAAGAGTGGGTGCTCTTTGAGAAGCCCTCTCCTGGGCTTTAAAACATTCCCTTCCTTAGGTGAGAGGGGAGCTCAAACTCTTTTAGAATTAATGGCACCCTCCAAGCAGCTTGTTCTCCCTTGACTCCTGTTAAAGCAGATGATATGAGTGTGGTGCCCATTCTGAAGACTTCCAACTCGATGCAGCATAAAAAAGAAGGCCCGAGTCAAATCGTCAGGCTTCACTACCTCCTGGGGATGGCATAGCCTTGGCCTAGCTTTTGAACTAGAGTGCAGGCACTGTAGAAAGCCTAAGAACCTGGAGAACCTGGGCCAAAGAGCTGCCAGTGAGTTTGCGGTATCTCCGTGAACTGGGCCACGCAGCCCTGTAATGCAGGGGCACGGGCAGGAATTCCTGACTGTAGATTCAGTGGCTTCTCACTGCATCTGTATCTGTAAGGGGGGAACCTGCTAGTTCCCCCCTTAGGTCAGGGGTCAAGGGCCATTGAATTCAGGATGCAGCTTATACTGACAGTAGGATTTGGAGTTTCATGAAAGTGAGATTTCCTGATGTAATTCTGAGGGACAACGGATGAACAATCATTTTGATTGAGACTTATTCTGTCTGTGGAATATCTTCGTCTCGGGTTTTCCCTCATAGGAGTTGAAAAATAAGACTTCAGAGATTCACTGATATATTTCTTCGGGGCACCACTACGTACTTTTTTTTTTTTTATTTTGAGTTTTACAGGCATTGAGAACCAGCTGAACAAAGTTACCATGCTGAACTTGACTGACAAAACTGTGGGACTCTCAGCTGTTCACCAAATGTGATGACCTTGAGAAATATCTCCTGAGAGCTGCTGGCATTTGGTGCCTAAACTCAGTTCTGGGGAAAGTTAGGAAGCCTTGGCCTCGAAGCAGAAATTCTAGCCAGGGAGTACCTTAAAGAGCACCCTCTCCAGGCGGAAAATCAGGCCTGTCACTCCTCTGAAATGTTATGTGGACGGTGGGCCAGTGTGGCCACCTTCCCTTTGCTTCTGGTTCCTAACTTTCTTTTTCTTGCCATGGACCTATCACTGAGGGAGCCCTGTGGATCCTGGTGGCTCATCTAGCTTTAAAATGGAAGGAAATGCTACCTTCCAGTTAGGAGTCAGTGAAAAGAAGATAGTGTTTATCCATCCAAATTCATGGATGCTTTCGATCACCAAACACATGGGAAGTGCCATGGACCACACAGTGTGCCCTCCCCTTCCTCCCGTAGCATAGCTGCCCTTTCTTTTTTTCCTTGGCTCTTCCTTTCGCCCCACTTGCTCCTATTTTCCTCCTTTTCTCTTTTTCTTTTCCACTCATTGTATGTGGGTTGTTCTGTCTCTCCTCCTGCTTGCTGCCTGTCTCCCCTAGTCATAGAGGACGTGTGTCTGGGAGCAGGATGCGATGTTTGTCAGTAACTTCATCTTCACTATTCCGTTCCTCTCAATGGCTTGTGTGTTTGCTCCTTCGAAGGAAAAAAGGAAAAGAAAAAAAAAAAGAACCCAAACTTTTCCAACCTATGAGTTCCATTGTCTCCCCAGGGATCCTTGTTTGAATCTTTACTGTAAGATTTCTTTTTTCTGTATGAAGTACCAAAGAAATAATTGCCTTATCGTTAACAAACAGAACCTGGCTCTTGTCACCTCCCACCCCAGAGCCTTGGTGAGAAAGTTGGGCTGTGCCAAGTGCATGCATTAACCTGATATGCGAAACCCTTTTTCAAAGCTGGTCCTTGGAGAGCGCTGACTGAGGGCGTTTTTGTCGAGAGGTGGCACAGGGAAACCACTTCTTACAGTGCTGGGTGCCAAAAGAGATTGGCTGGCGTTTATACCCCTGTTACCACAAAAAAGAGTGTATTTTTCTAGGAGGAACATTTTCTGATTGTTCTCATTGTCACTGGCAACGAGCAGTCCTTGGAACTTGAGTCTTACTGTGTCCTCATTGGAAGTTGAAAGCATCTCTTGGCACAGAAGAGTTTTTGGTTCTGTGGGTGAGCTATGACCTGTAAAGCAAACGAAGCATAAAAAGGACCCATCCTGGTTGCCCACTTGGCTCAGTGAAAGGATGTGACATGACCTGGAACCCAGGCCAGGCAGTTCAGTGAGGATTCTGAGTTTGCTTTTGGAGTCACAGAGGCCTCCCCTGAGGGCTCATTTGCATCTGGTAACACCCTTTTGGCTCTGACTTGTTTGTGTTGTGTTTTATAACTGCACTGATCGTCCTCCGGAACCTGGATAGACCACAGTGTCTTCTTCCCACTTAAATCAACCATGTCATTTTCAGAGAAATGGATTGTGAGGTCGTCCTCTTTTTATCCTGATAAGTATCAGATTGGTACAACTTGTGGTCTTTTGGACCTTTAAACAAGGTGGATGCAAAGGGATGTGGGTGACATGTGTGCTTTGGGGTCAGTTTAAATTACCTTCCTTTGAAAAAAGTTTTCGCTCTTGTGTCTTCTTTGTTAATATAAAATAAATAAGACAGCCCCACAGTCAAGCACAGAAAGATATACAATGCTGCACGGGTCTCCCATCCTGACAGTTTCCAAACATCCTTGGGGAAGCTTTTGTGTGGGGTGGGAGAAGACTTTCTCTTTAGTGTTTCCCAGCGTTCCTTCCAGACATCTGGTTCTCTCATTTTCTCTCTGACTTCTGTGTTTTTTTTTTTTTTTTTTAAATAACTCCATGGCTGTCATTATTTTTTATTATTTTTAACCATTTAACTAAATGTGCTGAATGGTGATTCCACACGACATCTTGTCTAAAACTCATTTGACCTTCAGAAGCAATGACCTTAACCAATCTTTACTGGCAAGTGTCTTAACTTTATTACTCAGGACAGTTTATTTTTGTTCCTTAAAGAGAGAGTGAGCTTTTCTTGAGATCAAAGAAAAGGAGAGAGCGAGGAGGTGCTACTCACCCGTTTCTATGCTGGAGTAAAACTTTTCTCCTTCCCATCCTGCTTTATTATTATTCTCAGCATCCTTATAAAAGCATAAATAAACAAGGTGAACTTTCACCCATGTCCCCTGTTGTCACACTTCCCTCTTGAAGCCTTTGTGTGTGTCTTTGCACTTTGAAATTGGTTGCTAAGTTGGAGTGTTGGCTAATAGAACCATCGTGTTATTTTCTTTTGCTTAGTGTAAGTAGAGGTCAAATTGGTTAAATTAAAAAAAGGAATGAATGACTGTATGAATGAAATGAATGAATGAATGAAAGCAAGTGAGGCTGATTGGCTATGTGCTCTACTTTGGTGGACACAGGTTGAGTAAGAGGTTTAAGTTTTCTGCATTGGTAGACACTGGGTAAGGAAGCCCCCAGGCGTAATGAGCATTCTAAATGAACTGCTGATCTGTGCTAGGATGGGTGGAGGGGGAATACTCTAGAATGGAGTCTCCTTCTTGCACTAAAGAGCCAGTTTAGATTTCTGACATCATAAATCTCAAAGACCTGCAAACAATCGGGAGAAAAGAAAGAACGCTAAGCTGCAGCATTCTACCTTGAAATAGAATGATTCCCTTCTAGGTTATTTGAGGTGGTATCAGATGGGAAAAATGTTAGGGCCCAACATAGAGCATTTCTTCTGGTGTTGGGGGGGTCAAGTGAGGCTGGAGAATGGGACTTCCTCAGAAAGCCAGTGGTCTGGAGGGCACTGTGGAGCGGGAAAGGGGCCGTGTCAGGTGGGAGCTCTGTGAGCTGCTTTCTACCATTTCCCAGCATCCCCAGCACTTAGCCACTGCCCTCAGGGTCTCTTCTTTCTTGAGAATGTAGGCTCCATGGGTGGAGACTCTGCCACATGTCAGGAAATGCAATGACAGTTGGTCAAAGGCTGGACCTAGTTGCTCAGAGCTTGTGAAGAGGCACGTTCCCTGTTATGCCAGGCTAAGGCGCTCCCCTTTCTATTCGTAGTTTAAGGTGTGGATTACTGACATGCCAATAAATCAGGCTTGCAGTAAGAATACAGCTTTTAGCAACCAAAACCTCAAATGTATTCTGTCTTCCCAACCTGATACCATTGCTATCATATGACCCCAAGTTATTGAAGAAACAGTGACACTACTAATTCAGTTAATGAATAATTAGCTACTTGATCAACCCAAAATGTGTTGTGAGCACCCAGTAGCACTCAGCACTATGGTAGCACAGTGGTGCAGGGAATATGAGAGCTTCTGACTAAAGTTGGAAGGACAAGGATTTGAGGTGACCATTTCTGCATTCCTGAGTCTATCCTGGCTTATGTATGACAGGATCTCCCTGTGCCAGGCCAGCCTTTACTTTTGATCCTTCTGCCCTAGCTTTCTGAGTTCTGGGATTTCAGGCGAGTGGCACCACACCTAACTATATCCAGGCTTTTTAAGAACTCATCCCATGTCTTTAGATTCAAACTTAGCAATTAGTTTTGGAAGTCCTGTTGATATTGTTGCTAGATTGTTTTTTCTTCTGTGGTCACTATTATTTTCTTGGCCCACCCATCACAAAACAGAGGTCACAGCACCATGACCTTTTCCTGGAGGAATGAAGTGCTGAAGAAGTCACATGGCCAAGTTTGTATCGGGGTCCACATTTGTTTCCTCCACTCTTTTAATCAGAATGCTCATTTAATTCTATTCCAGCACCTGTTCAGCAATTAACACCCTACGATTTGCATCTTACCCTGACATTTGCTATCTTTCCAATTAGTTTTTATATCAGTATAATTAGGTAGGGTTATTACAGTGCATCAAGCAGGGTCATGGTTATTCCCAAGCCTGTAAGCTCTTTCCCAGCTTTGTTTAGGGAAGCCACTGAGGGTACATGGTTGATTAGGATCACTGTTTTTCTTCTTCATTCAGATCAGGAGAGAACTGTTTCCCCATGTGGCTCATGAAAGATCAGGGAAATATGTCAGCCTATAAGAATTAGTATTATGTAGTTCGTGACTTTTGGGTGAATTTACAGAGGATTATAAATAAGGTGCACAAGGTGGATGTACTGCAAGCATTTTCTTTGCAGGGGCCAAGGCAAAGTCCTCACATCACTTGCTCTGGGTTATCAGTGGCAAGGACAAGAGGAAAATGTTAAGGGAAATTAAAACCTTTAGAGGGCAACTTTTCAGTGTATGTGTATATGCATGAGAGAGAGACAGAGAGAGAGATTTACTCTCTATTCATGCAAAGGGATATACAGAAAAGGCAGTTTCAAAACTCAGCATTTAGCTTAAGTTTGATTTTTATTTTTGATCTTTTTTTCACATGGGGAATATTAAAGAAATCAAACCCCAGATCACCAAAAAAGGAAGAAGTCAAGTCAGAGGGCAGAGACTTTGCCAAACCCATTGATATAACTTGATCATATCCTGGCTATTCCGAACAATACCTAATACTTAAAATTTGGGCACCCCGTAATATGGGCTGGAGGCTACTTGTCTGTCATTGAATGGAACGTCCAAAATGGGAGCTAATCTTTGCTAAGTTAAGATTCAAATTATACGCCATTCAATAACACATCATTCTGTTGTAGGCACATATATTTATTAACCTATTATAACGTGTATATGGTGTTTCTCCATGCATGCCTGTGTCGGAGACTGTTCTCTTAAGCACACAGGTATCGGTCGTACATAAATTTATAGGTCAAATTCCATTTTACACACTAGTAATGTCCTGGAATTTTGGGAAGTGTTAATTGTTGTAAATAGTCAAGAACTTTGAACTCTTTTGGAAGTTAGAATTTGGCGGGCTAGTTATTATTTGTAATGTATCCTATTTCCATGGTTTAAAGGGAAGAGACTGAGTTGGTGGGATGACAGCAATGTCTGGATGCTGCATCTGATACAGTTGTTGGAGAAATAGTGCCATGATTGATGGGGGATGTAATAATGGCAGATTCCTCAGGGAGGGAATTTTACACTGTCTGATTTCATATCGACAAGGTTTCCTGTTACCTGCGATACAAGATTGCATGGAGTCATCTTCTTGTGGCTTGCCTTGATTTTTTTAATAGTGAGTGAAAATGTGATTTTAGGTGGTATGGCTCAGAAAAGCAGGGACTCAGAATTCTCCTAACTGGCGCACATCTCTTTACTATTTGTGAGTGTGTATGTGGGAGTTAGATATCTGAAGAGGAAGCTGAGTACGAACTGGAAATGTTGTGGAGGACAGGAGAGCCAGTAGCTGGTTGGGGAAAAGACAGCTGATTAGAGTCCATGACACAACAGATGCTGCTTCCTCACCTTCTTGGTGTCTTTCCACATGCTTGACATAGAGTAGACGCTCAGCAAATGTTACTTAAAGCAATGGCAGAACCCACAGGTAAGACAGCAAGTCATCACCAGTGCAAGGTGAGTGAAAGAAGCCAGGAAGGGCGTGACAAAGCGTATTCTGGTCTCAAAGTTAAATGCCATTGGCTGTAATTGGAGTGATAAAAACTTAACAGGAATGCCTAGTAAGTATGAGGGCTGAGTTCAATCCCCAGCACCATCAAACCCCATCCCCCCAAAACAAAACAAAACAACCTACAAAAAACTAACAGAAAACCATTTTTACTCACTCTTTAGCTGGGACTTCATGTTTTAGGGTAACTTTTTAGTCAACTATCCTTTGGGTCTTTGCTTAAATGTCACCTCGGTTACATACCTCTCTCCAACCCAGCACCTCCTAACCCACCTCCCAATCGATCTACTTCTCCTCCTAACAGTTTTCACCAACTAAGACGCCAAGTATGCTACTAATTTGTTTGTTGATTCTGTTCCCCTCCCAACTCTCACTACTGAGCTACAGGAGGGCGGAGCTTTGTGTGTTTCTGTTCTGGGCTTATCCTTGGTGTCTAGAACAATGTCTGACATAGTTGTCCATTGGTATTTGTTTAATGACTGGCTCACAGAAGGCCAGCACCATGGAAGACCGTCCAGGGCTCTCAGGCAGGGGATGCTCTGAGAGTACACGTGTGCCTGTGAGCAAGGAGATATTTTCTCTTAGCTGTGGGCCTCACCAGGACCACCTGTTTGAAATCTGGCAAACACCCCCAACGTGGGAAATGTCTCAAAGACAGAGCATACACATCTAAATCCAGAACAAAGAAGGCAACTGTGCCCTTTAGTGGAAGCATTAGCAACCTGTCCTTCCCTTGGCTCAGGTTTCAACTTCATAGGTTTAATGGGAAATGTAAACGTAGTATTAATGAAACAGCCTGTTTCATAGATGAGAGAGAGAGAGAAAGGAGAAGCTTAGTGGCACCGGGCATCACTGACATGAGTTTTAATTTAGGGCAAGGGAAAACTCTCTAGCTATTCAAGTTAGTTATTTGGATTACATTTTCTTTGTATAGTATTCCAACAAGTCCCTATTTTCATACGAACTAAAGCACACTTATCCTAATGTTCTGTATGCTAGTAGATATAAACTTTAGCAGATGTATTTTGTATATACCAACATTTTGTACAAAATTTTTCTGGGACAGCTTGCTGTGATTTCCTCTCTGCCCACCTTTTTTTTTTTTTAATTGAAGGACAAAATTAAAATCTCATTCCTTTAATCCGAATCTGTGACCTAAGACCTCTAGGAAAACAAGATGCTTGCAGAGATGTGAAGGGAGGAAAGAATAAACAGGGCCGGGTGTTTCCCTTCTTTCTTGGAATAGGAGAGCACAGAGTTGGCTTCCAGAGGTCATTTCTTTGCTTACTTCCATTTTCTGAGGCTTTGGCTCGTTCAGTCTCCTGTGTGAAGGTCCCACAGTGAGGTGGGACATGGCAAACCTCTAATAATGTAAAGAGTGGGGCTCTGGGAGGGGCCCTTGCCTAGTCATCTGTTTATTATTGATGTCACGATGCTCCCACCTGGGCATGTGTTCCAGAAATACGATAACACATTGCTTAAAAAGAATCCAAATAAATGTTATTCTCTCTTAAGACGATGTGCCAGAGAATCCACTGGGGAGAGAACCCCAAATAGTGACAATAAATGTGGACTTGGTTCTGGCCAGGTCCTTTTGGGTGGCCTGTCTTGCTTTTTTTTTTTTTTTGAGACTGGTTCTCCTGTGGCCTGGAACTCACTGCGTAGCCCAGACTGGCCTTGAACTCTTGATCCTACTGCCTCAGTTTTTTGAGTGCTGGGATTATATGTGTGTTACCACCACACCTAGAAGTCTTCCTTTTTTCCTTCCTTCCTTCCTTCCTTCCTTCCTTCCTTCCTTCCTTCCTTCCTTCCTTCCTTCCTTCCTTCCTTCCTTTCTTCCTTCCTTCTTTTCTTGTTTTCCCTTGGTGCTGGAGCTCAAACCCAGGTCCTTGTACATGCTGGGAAAGTACTCTACCATACCATTGATCTACACAGCCCTACCATTTATTAAAGAGCTACTGGGAGTAGTGTTAGCAGAAGTGTCATTGGGTGGAGGAATCTCTGGTGATCAAGATTTATTTTTGGCAAGCTTTAAGAGTTGGGGAGAGAAGACATCTGAAGAGGTGTGTCTATGGGGAATACAATAGGTAAGACAGCATTTAAGGCCTTCCTTCCTCCTTCCTTTTTCCCTTCCTCTTTCTCTCTTTCTTTCCCTGCCCCCCTTCCCCTTTTTCTCTCTTTCTTTCAACAGGGTCTTGCTATGTCACCCAAGCTGGACTTGAACTCACAATCTTCTTGTTTCAACCTCTTGAGTACTAGGATTATAGGCATGTACCACCATGCCTTGTTTTTAAAGCCATTTAAATTGGCAACAAAAATAAAGGAATGGAGGCTTGTCCCGAGCACAGAAAATATGAAAGGAAATCGGTTCTTGTCTTCTTTCTCCTCCTCCTCTTTCTTTCTCCTCCTTTCACTAGAACAATTGGATGTTTCGTAAAGACAACCTAAACACTTAAGGCACACAGCATGTGCCAGCGAGAGCCAGGTTAGCACTGTGATCAATATGAACGACGTTCCCAGTTCCTTGGGAAGAAGTGCCTCACCACGCTGCAATTTCAATGGCTCTGATAAAGGCAGGTTGCCTTTATCTATAAAGAGCTAAGCTGATCAACTGTGGGGCGCTTGCCTGGAGTCCCAAGCAGTGGAGGGAGGCATTAACTTTTGCACAGAAATGAAGGTGACACTACCTCAGAGGTGTATATGTATCCGCGTGTATATTGCTGATTACACACATGATTTATACATGTGTAACACACATACAAAGCAAAGTTCAAGTGCTCATTTTATGCAGGTCACAGCATGTTTATGGACCGTCATAGTGGGCAGGTAAGCAGCTACCCATCAGTGCTGGCTTCCGTCCACCCGGAGTGTTGAAGGACAGACACAGCCACCCCCTTGGGTCTGATGTCTCTGTAGGCATTAGGGACTGCTCCCGGCGGGCGCTGTGCCCTCAAATCCAGGGAAGGCATTCCAAGATGTCATAAATAAATAAATAACATTTGCCATTGTTTATAAATCAATTAATTTGTAAGTGGAAAGGTCATGCAAAATATTTAGAGCTTTGGTGGCGGCTCTGAAGCTGCAGCGCGGTGGCCCTGCCGGCAGCAGCTGTCAGAATCTGCTCCCTTCTCGGCGCTCAGCTGCACTGTCGCTGGGTATTTTCTGCCGGGGAACCGGTGACCGCTTGATTAGTCGCTACTGGGTTTTGTTCAAGGCAGAGCTCTGCATGGTTGCATTTTAACACCTTCTCCGCTAAGCAGGAGGCCAGCACAGGGTGCTAAATTCCTGTCTGTGGCTGTCTGTGAAATAAATCTGTGTGTTGTGCCGTTCCAAGCTGTCAGCAGTGGTTCGCCCTGATGGGCCCCTGAAAGGAGTTTCCTTTCGGTCTGTGGAACAGTGAGCAGCCACTAGGGAGCTGTCTTTAGCTCAGATTTCAGAGTTAGCTCATTAGACCAATAACAGCAGGCACTGTCTTCAGCATAGTCACAAAGTTCTCTTAGGAAGGAGAAGGGGAAAATGCACGGCCAGACAATGCTGATATTTGGTTTCCCCTTCCCTTCTGAAACGGTCTCCAGGGGAAGCCAGGAGGGCTCCTTTTCCTTTCGGATCCCCCTTACTTTTCTTTCTGATGTGTGGCCTATCTCTGTGACAAGTTTATTTATAAAAGCAAAGTTTCTTGCCTTCCTGGCTAGGCGGTGGGTATCTTGCATCCATTTTCAAGGAGGCTGGGCCGACAGTTTCTGCAGTGCAGAGCGGCCAGTGACACACTCTCTGTCCTTGTTCTGTAATGCATGTTTTTCCTCTTGGCTTAGGATGTCGGCAATCTTCTCAGATATTTATGTGACATTCATGAAATGCAGCCAGGAACTAAATTTCTGAGTGGGGTGTTTCCCTGCAAAACAGTTTTGCTCTCTACTATCTACTTAACTTGTTCAACTCTTCTACTTAAAGCCTTCCAGAATTTTACAGCTCTCTGCCCTAGCTGTTACTTTCGCAGGATTTCTAGATCCCACCAGATCCCACATGGATGTCGTTTGTAAAGGATCCTGGAAACTTTTAATTTGGGGATCAGTGTTTCTTAGAAAATCACAGTTGGACGAGGCAAAGCCCACGCAATACCCAGGTAGCCAGTGTTTTATTGCATTTGCTGTTGCCTGCTGTTTTGACGAGTATTTCTGTGTTACATGCTTTGAAATAATTTTAAAAATCTCATTTTTTTTAGCTGATAGACACGAAGTCCGTGCTTCCTTTATTATTCATACAGTCATTTATCATTATGAAGTGTGATCTGATTCGTGTCTGGTAATGCTAGTTTTACGGTTACGAATAGATCTGCCTTAAGAATTCCCTGGTGTTCGCCTGTGTAGAGCGAGCTGAGTGTGTTCATACTTGGCTTCAGCACAAAGGTGATTTTCTTCTTTCTGAAAACTAAGAGAGAGAGAAAGAGAGAGAGAGAGAGAGAAACTTGGGCAAAGTATGCTCAGCCCTTGTGAAGTAACTCAAGGAGAAGGAAAGAAAACAAAATAACTTTTTTTCTTCTTTTATGACAAATTCAAACCCCCACTCTGTGTGTGTGTGTGTGTGTGTGTGTGTGTGTGTGTGTGTGTGTGTCCCTTCCCTTTCACTCATGGATAACTTAAAAATGGTTCAACTTGAGATTTTCCATGTGTCCAGTAAAGCTCCTGGGACTTTTCAGGATATGTACTAGGCAGGAAACACTTTAGAATATATAAGCAATCAAAAAATGTTTTCAGTCTGTGAGCATGCTGCATAAAAGATCACAAACTTTTTGACTTTAGTATCTTGGTCTAGGATTTTAAGCCACACATAATATGTGTTGCCATTGTTTTTTATTTATTTATTTTTGCTTTTGTTTTATTTCTAGAGGCTGATAAACAGGACTGGGAGTGGTCTGGTTATTCTAGGACTGGATAACAAACTCTGTTATTTCGGCATTAAGTAGCCATACCCTTTCTGGTTAGGGGAAAAATGTCTTGGATATGAGAAGCAAGATGCCTCATGCTGCTAACTTAATACTGACATTAAAGTCTCATGCAAAAAGAAAAAAATACAATGGGAAGCTTTAATTCATATTCCAATTGAGCTTATTCAGTTTCCCAGAAAGGATTTTCTCTATAAATTTGTTATCTGAGTGACTATTTGGGCGATTAACCAA
This sequence comes from Castor canadensis, assembly GCF_047511655.1. Lineage (NCBI taxonomy): Eukaryota > Metazoa > Chordata > Mammalia > Rodentia > Castoridae > Castor > Castor canadensis. Next base: position 104,574,423 of record NC_133399.1, on the reverse strand, counting down.
ACAGGCTGATGGGCTGGATGCCTGGCGGTCCTTGGGTAGCCCCTGATCTGTCCCTCTGTGCCACCAGCAGGCTGGCTTCTTGCTCTTGAATGGCAGCTGCAGCAGTAATTTAATGGGGGCATAAGCATGACCCTTCCAGATACTTCTTAGCTGAGGCCTTCACAGTGATAAAGGCAGAGCATGTTTTGTAGTATTATCACTCAAATGCAGCAAAGAGGAGAAAATGTCTGCGTGCAGACACTGTGCATGCTGTGATTTTCCATAGATGTCCTGAGGATGGGCCCGGTGCATATGGCAGAAGAGAGGTGGTGTGCTGTAAATACTCTTGGTAAGAATAGATCTGCATCCGGGTGCCACCTCAGTCCATCTTGTATGTTATTGGTGAAAAGTAATGTTGACCTCAAAGATCTCCCAGGCTCCACTGGTCACAACGATTGCCTTGGAATTGGGGACAGAGTCTCCCAAGTGGATTCAAATATTAGTCTCTGTGAACAACCCAAATGTAGGACGTTTGAAACTATTTCACTTGGAAACTATGCAGTGATGTCTTCCTTTTCAGGGAAAACTGTCGAGATATCTGGTAAAATTATTTTTTAGGAAAACCTGGGATGCTGGACTTTTTAAATTATATTAGACTGGGCTTAGGTGTGTAACTGGGATCTGCTTTCTCATGGCACACTTGCACATGCGTGTGCACATGTATGTCTGTATGTGTGTGTGATTTGTGCAAAAGTTGCAAGTGTATGGGACAGTGATGATTTTTTTAAGGGTCAAGATCTGAGACTGGCCCTTTTTCTCTGCTTACTGGCTGCATTGATGAGAACTTTTGTGCCCCCCTACAACCTCCTCACCAGAATGGACTGACACTTCTGAAACTGTGAGCTGAAACAAATCTTTCCTCTTTTAAGTTGTTTATGTCATTTATTTTTGTCACAACACAGAAAGTTGGTACCAGAAAAGTGGGGTCATTGCTGTGACTAAACCTGATTATGTGGTTATTAGACCTTTGGAACTGTTTTGTGGGAAGAATTTGGAAACATTTAGATATTCAGACTTCAGTGGCCTCAAAATGCTGTAAGCAGAGTTGAATGCGTGATTCTGATGGGAGTTCAGAAGGCCATAATGCCAACATGAGTGTGGACACGAGGCTTCAGATGGGAATGAGGGCATTCCAGCAAAGAATTTGTCTTCATTTTGTCTGTGCCCTGAGACTATGAGTGTGGATGAATTCACAAATAATGGGCTAATTACTTTGGCAGAGTAAATTTCATAGTTGTAAGTTATGGTGTGGTTATAGCCATGGCTGGCTGCTTCTAGCCATCTTTATAAGTAAAAACCAGGAGCAAAAAAGCAGAACAGAGGATTTCTGGCCAGAAAAGAATGGAATTGAAAACTGTGGACAGGAAGGTGTGGTTGTAGAGATTAACACCATTAAAGAGAAGCTAAACTCTCTGGATTTGGACAATAGGAAAGATGACTAGAGGGTACCTCCGGAATTGGCCAGACTCCACCTATTCCAGGCTCTAGGGTGTAAAATTGTAAACTAATTCAAAAGACTTTATCTGGAGTAGTGAGAGCCACTAGGGCCTGAGGGGCCACTTAGGGAAGTGTTTTCCTGGGTTCAGCCACCAGGTACTCATGAAGCCATGGTTCAAGGGAGCCTGACTACTGCTTAAGCTAACAGCAGACCTTGGTATCATCCGTGTGGTGCTGGTTTTGTAGACATGCAGAACACAAGAGTAACAGGGTCATAGAGGCTTCCACTGAGATTTCAAAGGAAGAGCTGGGAGACCAGGTAATGTGTCAAGAGTCAAGATCCCTGCAGGCAGTCCTTGGAGGGTGATGTGTGAAATGGTGAGGGTGATACCTAAGCTGCAATAGAGACCCCAAGATGTCAGACATACCAGGAATGTGGAATGTCTCCTGAGGAAAGCAGCAGGCAATGAGTGGAGACAGTGCCGAGAGAGGCCATGTGTGTTACAAACATCAAAGTCATAGGGGCAGGGCTGCCCAAGCCTGTTGGAGCTCACATCACAATGCTGTGTACCTCAGATGCTGGACATCTTGAGGGGATTTAAGGTTTTCCCTGTTGGGTTTTAGTCTTGCTTTGGTCCCATTCCTCCTTTCTGTACCCTCACTCTTCCTTTGTGGAATGAGAATGTTTACCTTGTGCCATTGTGTGTTGGAAGTACCCAATTTGTTTTTGAGTTTTGCAGGGGCTCACAGCTAAGGACTGCTTTGAATCTCAGAGGAGACTTTGAATTTGGACTTTTGAACAGTGTTGGAACTGTTAAGGCTATGGGGACTCTTGGAGCTGAACTGAATGAATTTTACATTATGAGATGGACATGAGTCTTTTGGGAGGCAGGGGTGGAATGCATGGTTTCAGTGTCAAGTTGACAAGGGGTGGACTTGTGATGCTTAATCTCAATGGTCAACTTGATTGCATTGAGAGTCACTCAGGAGATGAGTAAAACACACCTCTGGTATGTCCATGAGGGCATTTCCAGAGATGATTACATCATGAGGGTGCTGATGTAATTGATGGATTACTCCCTTGATGGGTTTGTAATATGATGGTATTATTGGGAGGTGATAAAAAGTAGGAGGTGGGGCCTAGTTAGAAGTGGGTCATTAGAGACACATCTTGGGGCAGCATCTTGCTTTGGCCCCTTTCTCTATGTCCCTCTCTCTGTTTCTTGTTTGCAATGAGTTGAAAAAGATCCTCCAGCAAAATAATATTCTACCTCACATTGGGCCCCAAAACACAGAGCCAAGTGACCATGGACTGAACCCTCTGAAACTATGAGCCAAAATAAATCCTTCCTCCCTTAAAAAAAAAATCTAAGGCTGATCCAGGAATACAGTGCAATCCTAGTATCGTAGCCTGGCTCCCACTCTGTGGTTTAAAGGATCAGGATAACTTCAAGTGTAAGTCTTACTGTCTTTTAGACTTCTCCATATCCTCTGGGTAACCCTTCTATAAGGACCTGGACTAGGGATTTTGTTTTCTTTTCTTTTAGTTTCTTTCCATACCTGCTTCCTTCTTCCCTCCTTCCTTCCCTCCTCCCTCCCTTCTTTTTTTCCTTCCTTCCTTTCTTAGTGAATGGACCTGAATCAGGTAATTTTTAAAAAACATTTCGAATGAGGTAGAGAACAAGCAGTACATGACAGTATAGAAACATAGAGTGAAACAAATTACATCTCTGGCTTCTCAAAGGGAACTGATACCAATGTGATTCACCTTCAGTAAATGGAGGCCACCGGGTGGGCTCAGGCCTCAATCACGGTCATGGAGTGAGTCAGAGTGGAGATAAGACAGATGCTTGCACTCTGTCAGCTCTTATCAAACTCTCTCCCCATCGACCCTGGTGTTTAAGATTGGGGTGGGAAGTGACCAGATCTAGAGGGTTCATAGTTCTCCCTCAATGATCCTTCATTCCTCCTGGACACGGTTTCCTGAGGCAGTTATGTCTTTGCTACCATGGCTGTCTAGAGCAGTGTGCTTTTGCAGTAACAGAACGACGCATGTATTCCTTCTGATGAGGGGGCTGCACTCTCCTCTCATGTGCAGCTGAAACCACGATGACCAGGCCCCAGCGTTCTGTTGGTAACAACATCAGATTGTGACAGAGGGTATCTGCCGAGTGGATACTGTTCTGCTCTTTTCGCAGGGTCCCATGACCTCTGAAAGGAAAAGAAAGGACTCTGGATCTGACGAGACCCAATGCAGACGTTAAGAGCTCACTTCCAATCCCTTAGAAGTGAGGCAGAGAATGCGGCAGTAGGTCCTGTTCCGCTAATGCCGCAGCAGCCGTGCCAGTGGGGTTTTTCCCTTGAAAGAACTCCTGCTGGCCATTGGCAAGGAGATGATATGACAGAGACGTGGTGGACTGGGCAGTGTCAGTGCTCCTCAGAAAGCCTGTGGGAGGTTGTTTAGTTTAATGTAGACTCACAGGGAATAGTGCAGCAGGAAAAAACCCTACATCACGATGTTCATTGTAATGTGCACTGGTAAAGGTCTGAGCAATCTATTTCTCAAGAGGAGGAGGAGTAATCAAAGGCAGCACAGCAACCTAGTGCACTATTGTACAGTCACTGAAAAGCATACACCTGTAATTCCAGCACTCAGAGGCTGAGGCAGGAGGATTGTGAGTTCAAGGCCAGCCTGAGCTACATAGTGAGGCCTTGCCTTGACAAAACAAAACAGAATTAGGGAGGCTTTCTCGCACTGTGGGAACATATTTGGTGAAAAAAATAGGGTATATATTGTTGATTATTATAGGTTATGGATCCTTGATTCAAATTGGTTGGGACCAGAAGTGTTTCAGATTTCAGAGTTTTTGGATCTTAGAATATTAGCATACACTACTAGGTTGAGCATTCCTAAACTGAAAATCTGAAATCTGAAATATTCCAAAACTAAACCAGCTTTTTAAGTGGCGTCATGTCGAGTCTCACAAAGTTTCAGATTTTGGAGTGTTTCAGATTTCAGATTCCTGGATTAGGGACATTCAACCTGGACTCTGTAAAATGTGCCTGCACGTGTGTGTGCAGGAAGCAGAGAAAATGCAATGGTCTAAGTTTAGTTTGGTGTGATCGTGGCTCTCATCCATGTTTTACACATGTAATTACAACCCAGTAATGTAATTGCAGTTAGTGCTTCTAAGAAGAATCACTTGGCCCAACTTCTTCATGACTTGCCTAAGAGGATATTTTTTTTTTTTCATTTTTCTTTTATTATTCATATGTGCATACAAGGCTTGGTTTATTTCTCCCCCCTGCCCCCACCCCCTCCCTTACCACCCACTCCACCCCCTCCCGCTCCCCCCCTCAATACCCAGCAGAAACTATTTTGCCCTTATCTCTAATTTTGTTGTAGAGAGAGTATAAGCAATAATAGGAAGGAACAAGGGGTTTTGCTGGTTGAGATAAGGATAGCTATACAGGGCATTGACTCACATTGATTTCCTGTGCATGGGTGTTACCTTCTAGGTTAATTCTTTTTAATCTAACCTTTTCTCTAGTTCCTGGTCCCCTTTTCCTATTGGCCTCAGTTGCTTTAAGGTATCTGCTTTAGTTTCTCTGCATTAAGGGCAACAAATGCTAGCTAGTTTTTTAGGTGTCTTACCTATCCTCACCCCTCCCTTGTGTGCTCTCGCTTTTATCATGTGCTCATAGTCCAATCCCCTTGTTGTGTTTGCCCTTGATCTAATGTCCACATATGAGGGAGAACATACGATTTTTGGTCTTTTGAGCCAGGCTAACCTCACTCAGAATGATGTTCTCCAATTCCATCCATTTACCAGCGAATGATAACATTTCGTTCTTCTTCATGGCTGCATAAAATTCCATTGTGTATAGATACCACATTTTCTTAATCCATTCGTCAGTGCTGGGGCATCTTGGCTGTTTCCATAACTTGGCTATTGTGAATAGTGCCGCAATAAACATGGATGTGCAGGTGCCTCTGGAGTAACAGTCTTTTGGGTATATCCCCAAGAGTGGTATTGCTGGATCAAATGGTAGATCGATGTCCAGCTTTTTAAGTAGCCTCCAAATTTTTTTCCAGAGTGGTTGTACTAGTCTACATTCCCACCAACAGTGTAAGAGGGTTCCTTTTTCCCCGCATCCTCGCCAACACCTGTTGTTGGTGGTGTTGCTGATGATGGCTATTCTAACAGGGGTGAGGTGGAATCTTAGTGTGGTTTTAATTTGCATTTCCTTTATTGCTAGAGATGGTGAGCATTTTTTCATGTGTTTTCTGACCATTTGAATTTCTTCTTTTGAGAAAGTTCTGTTTAGTTCACCTGCCCATTTCTTTATTGGTTCATTAGTTTTGGGAGAATTTAGTTTTTTAAGTTCCCTGTATATTCTGGTTATCAGTCCTTTGTCTGATGTATAGTTGGCAAATATTTTCTCCCACTCTGTGGGTGTTCTCTTCAGTTTAGAGACCATTTCTTTTGATGAACAGAAGCTTTTTAGTTTTATGAGGTCCCATTTATCTATGCTATCTCTTAGTCGCTGTGCTGCTGGGGTTTCACTGAGAAAGTTCTTACCTATACCTACTAACTCCAGAGTATTTCCTACTCTTTCTTGTATCAACTAAGAGGATATTTTAACTTTTGATTCCCACTCTGAATTCATTGACGTTCAAGGATGCTTAAGATGCTTCACACTTTGTGAAAGTGAGTCTTTATTCTGCAGAAAGGGAATTTTTCTTGTGCTGGGAAAAAATTAGAATGGCAGTGGAGATGGATCACAAGGAGTCCAGCAAATTAAATTGTGGCTACTTGAGGACAAGAGTTATACTTAGGAGCAGGGACTACAATGCATGAGTCCTTCCTGGTTTTATTTTCCATTAAAAAAATCACACATTAAAACACACACACACACACACACACACTCACACACCATGCTCTCTCTCATAATAGAGTTGTTTCCGTGAACGTCAGTGTAGAAAACACTGCTTATAAAAAACAGCCCAGCTGTTCTCTGATGTCCAAGGAACTTCATAGCCGAGTTCCGTAGGCTTCCTCATGACCAGGTAGAAAGCATAGAGAAAAAAATGTTACATTTTTATTTAATTTCTGTCATTGAACTTGTGTGTCTGGGCAGCTGGTTCTTCTTCTCTGTGACTCAATTACAGTCTTCATGTCTCTTGAATGCCTCAGAGGAATACGGTCAACGCCATGGGACTGCTGTGTACAGATCCCGTCATTCTAGATAAATGGAGAACTTAAAGACAATTCTGCTTCTCTTTATGAAGCTCTCCGTTATGGGGTGAAGGGGGGCTTTCTTTAACACATCTCAGCCCTGGTTATGAACCTACCATTTGGAGTGTCCAGAGACCTGGGTGTCTTTTTAGGGGAATGTTGTTCTTAAAAATGGTGTGTTTAATTTTGGTGGAATAATTTTTATAGGCAGCATAGATAAAGGGCCACTTTGATTTTAGCCTTATCTTAATAGATGATGTAAAAATTGTACTCTGAGTACAATTTGGAAGTTGGGTATCAATCAATATGAATTGTGATGAAATTTTCCCTCCTCCTCCTCCTCCTCTTCTTTCTTCTTTCTTCTTCCTTCTTCTTTTTTCTTCTTTCTTCTTCTTCCTGGGCTGGGGATTGAACCCACAGCCTTCTACATTCCAGGCAAGCAGCTGTACTTGGATCACATTCCTAGTCCTTTCATTTTTCTTGCAATGTTTTTACCAGCATATCTGGCTTACAGGCAGATCACTGGGGTTGTTTCAGGATTTGTATTTTGAGATAGGGTGTCTCTGTGTAGCTCAGGCTGGTCTTGAACTCTGATCCTCCTGCCTCCACTTCTCAAGTGCTGGGATTATAGATGTATGTCACCATGCCCAGCTAGAACCACAGTAACAGCAAATTTCATGTGGACTTTATTTTGAATGTTTTTAGTCCATTAAAAAAAACATGTCAGTATTGTCCTAAGGCTATTGGATGTGGAGAAAATACTAATCCAGCTACTAAATGACACCCAGAAGTGAAAGCCCTTGGCATAGTGGGAGGAAAACGCCTCTTCTAATGAGATGGAAAACACAGATGAGGGAGTTTCAGAGACAAAGAGCTTTGGCACAAACTGTCCCTGGTCCCTTGAGAGACCCAACTCTTGCTGGCAAGGGAGAGCACTTGGGTTAATCCCTAATTGTTCTCTTGGTGCTTCGCCAGAGAGATGATTTTTCAGGAGACAATATAATAGTTTAGATCAGAGGACTGGGTCAGTAATGGTTTCCCTGACCGGATGGGGCTCTTAACGATCCTGACCACTGCTTACTCCTGGGACTCATGCCTGGCTGGAGGTAGGGAAGTCACTTGGTCACTTGTGATGACAGCCCACGTGTTCTGGGACCTGCTTTCTATGGATCTGGAAGCCTTCTCAGCTAGAGCTGCCCTGAGCACCTCCAGGAGTTGCTTCTTAGAGGCTTCCCATGTTCCCTCTGGCCTGTGGCCAGAGAGAGGCTCCTCCTTCTACCCTGGCTCATCCTAGAAACCATGGCCGCAGACTCCACCCTTCTGTAGCTGCATCTCCTTCCAGAAGTCCTGGTGCAGATTTATTTACCTGCTGCTTGAACCATACAGAAGTAACTACAAACAACCTTTTTTTGTCCTCTCTTGACGAGATGGTTGGGAGAAGCAAGGAAAAGATGGCACCACCAGAGAAATTCTGAAAATCCTTGCACACACAAAATAATTTAGCAGCAGTGATGAAACAGAATCAGGAAGAGGTTGATGGAGGATATTCAGTTCCTTTCCAAGAGGGCCTAGAAGTTTCTGGCCACTTTTTAGTAGGCTTGCCCATTGGCTCCGTGTTACTCAAACACTGCTAGCTCCAATTTTGCCCAGAATCCCAGGAGACTACCACAGCAGGTACATAGAAGTAGCTCACTTGGGAGTGTAGACTGGGACCCTGCTCTTCTCGTGGGACCAGTCAGGGATTTGATTTGTTCTCTAGGACCCTTGTTTGCAAAATAAGACAGGGAGAGGACCCTCCACAGATGAGAACTGTCTGGGAGCTGTCAGGGCCACCTGCTTGCCTGACCAGGGCTGGCTACCTTACTGGCTCTTAGACAGAATCAGTAACCACAATCTCAGCCACACTGACTGTAGAGGATGCTCCATACCCAGGGGGACAGATGCAGCCGGGAAGAATTGGGTCCGTTATTACCCTCATTATTTCTCACCCAGCCTTGCAAAGCCTGTGAAGAAGAGAAGTCTATTCCCAATGCATTTCAATCCTGCAATATTTTCTCCAAGCCAGAGCTCTGACTGTTATCATTTTCTCGCAGGAGCTCCACTGGTTTTGAGAGCACAAAGGGAAAAGGAGGCAGAGAAACACTCAGTGCCTGGCCTTCCCCAAGAACCCGGCTGTCATAATTTACACACCTCACCTAATGCACAGCGCGTGTCTGGGCTACAGAAGGCACTTGGTAGACCAGCGCTGTCTGCCTCGCAGTGGGCCTGCTGTGCGTGTGTCAGCGACACTATTAACGATGACAAAGTAGTTCATCGATGATTCTCCTCTCACACCCTCATCCAAGAACACAGTAACAAAATCAAACCTGACTCTCAGTCAACTTCTTCATGTGGCTGCACAGGCTTAGCCCAGAAGTGGGCTCCTGGCTTGAGCAGGACGTTCCATTCAGCGTCCAGGCAGGAGGCCCTGATTCCTCTTTTCCTTTCAGAATACTTCATTTGCTTTAGTGATGCTAAAGTTGGGTGGTACCGAGGTCCCTCTGTCTATCATACTCCAGAAAGGGGTACTTTCTTGCTTTTCGAAAACCTCAGTAAGTTTAATGTATCCCACCTGCTTTTTCCACCACCCTTTCCATTTCTGGTGCCCCTAGGAGAAAAGCATCTGTAGGACCTTGAGACTGCCTGGGAAGTGGGCATGGGGGAGACAAAATAGGCAGAGCAATTCTTTTAAAATTGTAAATAAACTTAACTTTTAAAAATACATATTTCACATTTAGATATTATTCAACATTATAGATGTTATAAGATAAAATGCCCACCTGCTGGAACTAACCATTAATAATATTTGGCAAATATATAGAGATCTATTTGTTTAATTCTTCATAGATGGATCTTTCTATCAGTGTCTTTACCTTACTCTCTATCATCCCTTCTTTGTCTTTCCTCCTTCTTTCCCTCTCAATCTATGCAAGTCTTTTTTGTAAGGTTGGAGCCAACCTTATAAGACATGGCCCCAGGCTTCCCTCCCCCTTCTAAGTCCTGGGTGGACAGCTGGGTGGGACATGACTCTTTGAAGACCAGCCAGCCATTGCTAAGCCTAGTGCCCAGCACTGCGTGTGTTCTTAGTAACCACTGAGTTTATATTTTAGCGTGCCTTTTTAGGTACCTTGGATACCATATGGTTGTTTCTTATTCTGGAAACCATATGCTGAAGACAACATTGTATTTGAAGTTTATGTTAACCATTAGGACCCCTCATTGAGATAGTCTGAATTTTACTCCAGCCTCCCACTCTTATTTCAATTTGTTTCTCACTTGCCACAGCGTGACCATTGGTGGCCTCTTCAGAGTACATCAAATTTTCTTTATTTATTGGCTTCGCCTCTGGCTGGCATTTTTACAGTTGTGTCTTGCCTGTTGATTGTTGTTGGCTAAAGAACAAATGCCTGTCTAATGTCTATGGGGAAGAACAATTTGCAAATTTATCTTATCCTTTTGTTGATATTTCAGTTCCAAAGGCTCAAGGTTAGTTTGCTTAACTAATGCTTTATCCCTCAATCCCAGGTGTTTCCACGCGACAGTGTCACCTGGGCCTGACTCCCTGGTGTGACATTCAAGACTGCTAGAATGTACACATCCTCGTGAAATACTAACAGATCCCTTTATCAGAGGTTATAGAACCAAGGTACAGCCAGCCAGTTGATTAAAGGAACAAATGAATAGTGTGGTTATTTATGTGTCAGCAGAGGCTGCTTACTGAATTTGCCTTATTTTTTCTTGTACCATATGGCCTCAAGGTTGGTGAGCATTGCTGCTGCTGTGGCAGGTGGTTCCTGGCTGCAGAACTGAGACAAGAGGTCACATCCCTTCACCTGCTAAGCCTACCACCACACGGAAATGTGTTCATGCTTCATAAATGCCTCTTGATCATGGGGGTGATGATAGCACCACTGGCATTTGTATTACTCTATCAATTAGGCAAGCCCAAACCGTGAAGCCTAATGGCAAGCACACATATCACCCTTATTCTTCCCCTTGACAACAGAAAGTCATACACACAGAACGTTGGGCCTTTCCCAAAGCTTCAGTGATAGTGTGACTTGGGACAAAGGCCTGTAAATGCTAGCCTCTCTTTTGGCTATAATTTAGGAGGCTCCAGGACTCCAAAAATATCCTGGGATGATGACCTTGTGATTGCTGCAGTTTTCCTGGCCTGTGTACATGAGTTTTTGGCTGCTCAGGACTTTTCTACGATGGTCTGAGGAACTCTTGGTTTGGAGTTGCTGGTGCTGCTGTGGTTAGTTCTGAGGTTGTGAGCTGGGGGAACTTCCATGTCAGAGGCTTTGTTTAGATGTTCCCATCCCGCTGGAGAAGGGTCTTTAGTCACACAGCCGGGACTGGAGGAATTCGCTGGGAGGTGAGCAGAAAAGAAAGAGAAGAGGAAACAGAGTTGCTGAAGCATGGCAAAATACTGGACAGAGAAGAGACAGCAGTGTGGCAACAGGAAGAAGAAGGGAGAGGAGGTATTCTTGTGGAAGAGAAATGTGGGAAAAGGTGCAAAGGACAGACAAGATCCAGAAAGCAAGCACAAAAGAAAGCAGATTAGTGGGAAAATGAAAGAGGAAATTGTAAACCCAGATGTAAAAAGACCAAACTTCAGAGGGAAAGAAAAGAAAGGGATGTAAATTAAATTAAAGAGAAAAAAAAAATCAAGGCTTCTTGTGGGAGAAAATTACGTCCTTAGTCAGATGAAACTTTCACAAGATGTGCTATATTTGTTAGCTGACTCCAGAAAGAGAAGGATGAGAAATTAAAAATCTATCTTTATCTGATGAGCTCTTAAAAACATTACTTATTTATATATTTATTGCGGCCAAGTCCATGGAATGCCAACCAAATCATCGTGGAGAGTTGTCTTGAGGAGAAGAAAATAGAAGAAATTATGGTTGCAATAGATTGGTTTGCATTTTCCATTTCAGAGACAATTTAATAACGATTTGGCTTTGATGCTTGTATTTATTTTGCTTCCCCTTCTCAAGGGCCTATTGGGTACATGTCTCTTGTGCTTGCCCATTAGCCTCGTTTGTTTACAGCTGAGAGGGAACCCAATCTTCTTCTTGAGTAACATCAACCTCATTTTCTCTTGGATGCTGAGTTTTGCTCTTTCTCCTCCTGCTCTTCCACAAAAAAAATTGGCTGCATGTCAATCTTCCCTATTCTTAAAAAGTTTTTTTTTCCACCCCTGTGAGTCACTCAGAGGCTCTGACAATTGAGGCTCACTATTTGTTTATTCAAAGAGAGAAGGTGGTGACTAGTGTATTTCCTGTATTATGAGATCTGAACTCATCTGCTCTCTTGTAACGAGATATCAATCTTTTGTGTAATGCCAGGTACTGTGCCTAATTGCCCTCTTGTAATGTGTTATCCCTGAGATGATAATTTGAGTTATTTCTTTGTTAACCTTTACACAGCCAATAACAAATTAAGCATCATTATCTGAGTTTAAAATAGGCTGTAAATCTCCAAGCCCTGGTAATACTCAGACACTTACAACCAGGGAGTCATAAAATGACATTAAATGACACTCAGAAACACAACCCAGAAAATACTACACAGAAATGACAAGAAAGCAGAGCACCCCCATGACACACACACAGGAGTTGACACGGAATAATCCATCTGAATGGCAAGGCAGACAGCATTCCAGTTATGGCACTTTTGCTCTAACTTGGCCAACTAAGTGCACTTTCTGCATCTGTGTCTCCTTCGAGAAGGGACGTTCCTTTTTCTTGTGTGATGGAAATAACACAAGGAAGCTCAAATTCTGCTGCTGCTGTATTGTGTTAGTCTGTTTTCTTCTTTGCCCATTGCCTCAAGTACCTGTTTGTTTCCACCCATCTCTCCTTTTTTCTCCCACTGCCTGGCATTGCAAGTCATGTCACCCTCATGACACCTTGAACCTCTGGCCAGTGGAACTGCCTGTGCCCTTATTGCACAGAGCAGGTGTCTCATGATCTAATGATGGCAGTGAGGAGGGTGAGGAACAAGGTGTAAATCCTTCCTTATCTCAGGTTTGTTTGAAAATTACCTTTATGGAGTCATGTTGCATTTGAACTGAGCCCATATGTCCACTAAGGGCGAGAGAGAGAGAGAGAGAGAGAGAGAGAGAGAGAGAGAGAGAGAGAGAGAGAGAGAGAGAGAGAGAGACTGATCTTCTCCAAGAGAATATAAAAACCATGCTAGGATCGGTGTAGGTTTTTGGCTCCCAGACTTGAATGTTCTTTCTGTTAATCCCCAAGTTAAATGGAGGTGGTTATGATTAGATTTAGTGGTGATCATCTAAGAGAATGCACTTGGGAACTCCCAGCCTTGGTCAATGAAACCATAGCACGAACTAGCATGCACTCTAGCACAGGATGGGCAGGTGGGCTGCTCCACACCAAGCTCTGCTTCCTCCTGTTCTCAGGATTTTGTGGTGCTCCATCTCCATGGGCCCCTGGGCTTTCTCTGACCTGTTCACAATATACCGTTTTTGCTCACTGAATACCAAATAAAATGTTTTCAGTTTTGTAACATTTATTGATCTGTTTATAGTTGCTACTTCTTTATTCTAAAATTCAGTGTTTTCCTAGAAATAGTGAATTTAGCCAACTTTTCCATACTTATCAACCCATAATTATATACAATATTCTCCCACAATTAAAAAACCCTACCAAAGCTGTGGTTAAATGTCTAGTGTGTCCTACCTCTCTCCCTCTAGTCTCCTCTCCTTGGTGGAAGTGCTTCTAGTTTATATTTAAGTCTGTTTGTCAATTCTGCTTATTATGGTCTGAATTCTGGTTGGCCTTCATCTTGCTAATTCCATCCTCCTTCTTTCTATTGGTGATTTCACTGTCAAGCTCCCTTCACTGAATTCTTAGCTGTTTTTTTTAGTCTTAAAAAAAAATCATTTTGGGCTATACATTTTCCTCCATGTGCAGTTTTGGCTCCAGGTTTCCATATGTTTTTCTTTCTAAATATCATTGATTAGCTACTCAGATTGTGCTTTTATTTCTCAGTAAGTGATATGTTAATTTAATTTATTAAAATTAAAGAGTTTACCTTAAATTATTGGATTTTGGTTAGAATCCAATAATTTGGATAATTTCTGTTTCTTCAGACATTGAAAAAAAAATCAAATTGAAAAGATTATCTTTTTACCCAGTTCTATGATTTTTTTGCCTTTAACTTTGCTTTTCTACTATTCACTCTGTGACCTCTGCTTAATTTTTGTTCATATTTTCCCCATAATCCTTTGCATACTTTTTTATTTTTAACATTGATTTGAGTGTTCTTTCTAAATAGTTTTATGGAAGTATAGTTTACATGCCATAAAATCCATCCATTTTCAGGGTACAATTCAATGATTTTTTTAAAAAGTAAATCTATAGGGTTAACATCTGACTATTTGTTTTTTGTGTACTGGGGTTTGAACTCAGAGCCTGTGCTTGTGAGGCAAGCACTCTACCACTTGAGCCACTAAAAATGCTTAAATAGCACACAGTTTGGATATAGTTTTGATTCAATGTAATTCATTCAAACCCTTTTAAGAGGAAAGTTTAACTTATTTACATTTATTGTTATAGCTGATATTTTTGGTCATGAATCTGGCATCTTATTCCATTTTTGTTTGATTTTTCTTCCTTTACAATTTCTTTTATCTGCTTCTTTTTTGTATATACAGACATTATTATTATTATTTGTTTTTAATCCCAAATATTTTGGTATGCATGTGTCTTTAAATTTTACAATTAGTTAAAGTCCAGAAACATTTCTTAGTCTGTATTTCTGTTATTGTTAGGCATGGATGAAATGACATCTTTCTGTTAATTTGATATACATAAATTTGCCTTCACACCATCCCTTTTCTTTTTTCTGATGCCATTTCAAATATCTTTTTAAATAATAAATTTGGCTTGTAAATTCAGTTCAATGTGATTATGTCAATTTTTCATCAGATACCTTGATTTTGAGTAACTATTTTTAATATTTGTGTTTAAGTTGTATAGCCATATTTATATTGGTGATTAGATTTACTTCTGTTTGAATTATTTTCAGTCTCCCTCACTAGTTCCTTCACGTTATGATAGCTGTACTTTTGAGCTTTTCATTTTGTTTCATTTTTTTTGTAGTTGAATTATATCTTCAATAATCTTGTCAAGAAGGGTACATAGGTGATATATTTTCTGAAAGTTTAAATATCTAAAAGTCTTTTCCTGAGGCCTCTACTTAAAAAATATTGGCCATAAAACTCTTGGGTCATACCCTTTTCCACTTAAAACTATTTAGAGATCACCTAGTGCATTCCAGCATTTAATGCTGAAATGAAAAAGTCTGGTAATACTTTGATTTTCATTGATTATTCCTGGAACACAGTGGACTATTCACATCAGCATACATCTCATCAACCCCAGAAAACATTGTCTAGAACCTTTCTTCTGTTTCTTCCATTGCATTTCTTGTCCTTTCTCTCTGTGTTTGAAGAGAGCATTTCAGACTTGTTCTCCACATGGTGGTTGCAGTTTTCTCTTTGGTGCTGTGTGGAATGCACTGGAAGGTGTCTTGGGACAGGGCGTAGAAGAAACACATCTGGGGGAACAGTTAAGGTGCTTTGAACAACGGTATAGAAAATAAATTAGCACAGCTGCTAATAAATTGTCAGCGTAAATGGAAAGAAGTGGGTGGACTTGAGAGGTGTTTGAGATTCATTTACCATTGCAGTGAGCTTCCTTCTTTTTTTGTTTTCCCTCTGCATCTTGCAGTAAGAAGGTGGGAGAGATGGCCTACAGGCTGCTTGCTGAAGGTCACCTTGAACCAGAAGTCTGCTAACAGATGTGGCAAATTTACAAGGAAGAAGAGTCCTACAGCTGGCATGTTAATCTGTCTTCACTGCTGTGACCAAATGCTTGAGAAAGTCAACTTAAAGGAGAAAAGATTTATTTTGGCTCATGGTTCCAGTCAGCTGGATCCATTGCTTTTAGGTTCTAGTGAGCCAACATCATGGCAGTGAGCATAGTGGTGGAGCCAGGCTGTTTACTTCACAGTGGCTGGAAAGCAAAGAGAACCAGAGAGGAAGGGGCTGGGGACAAGATGCCCCTTCAAGGGCATGCCTCCATTGGCTTATCCCTCCATTGGCTTATCCCTCCAACTGGGCCCTACCTCCTAGTCTCCCCTACTTCCCAATAATGTCATCAAATTATGAGCCCATTAATGGAATAACCCATTGATAAGGTCAGAGCCTTATTAATGGTCATGATCCAGACACCTTCCCAAAGTCTCACCTCTGAACATTGCAAGAGGGACCAAGAGGGACCAAGCCTTCAATTCACGAGCCTTTGGGGGTAAACGTCACATCCATATCACAACATTGGGACCTGTCAAATGCACGAAATGTGCACAGTAATGCCTTATTCAAGTCTCCTGCCTTAGGGTGCTTGACAGTACAGAGATAAGAAAAGCAAGGTGCTGGCTGGGCAGTTCAGTGATTTGCTTAAAGTGCCCAGTTAATGGCAGAATTTTGACCTCATCTTCTGCTTTTCAGTGCAGGGTACTTTCCACTTAGCCTATGGAAAGGCCTTAGCTATCCGTAAAGACTCTGGAATTGTGGCTGGCTCAGTAGCCAGGCTCAGACCCCTTCCCCAACACCCTCCACAATGAGCAGCACAGGTCCCAATTGGCCTATTACATTTTTGTAATCTACAAATATGAGATTTTTACGTAAATGAATTTTGTTACTACCTAATAGAGTTTGATAGTCATTTCAAGACACTGTGTTGCCTCTAGCCTTTTTGGCTTGCTGGGTCAGTAGCTTTTATACAAGAGGCCCTGAAATCCTCTTCCCTCTTTTAATCTAGATTCTGACCAAGACACCACCACGTGGAAGTGGCCTGACAGCCAGGAGACAGACTGTGCAATTCATAGTTCAGCTCCACTGAGCTGGGTTGGGGAAAGGCTCCACTCCTGGGCTGCGCCTGTCTGTCTCCTTTCTTGCCTTTTACCTGGCCTGCCCTTGGTTTGCTCTTTTCTTATTGCGAACATTTTCTTCGTTTCTTACTTCTTCTTTCTCATAATTGCCGTTCATATTTCCTGACATCTTCCAACCCAACTTCCTTCCATTTCTCCTTCCCTAGACTTGTGTTCATGACCTTCCTTTCCTGTTCTTCTGTGTTCTTATTATTTTCCTTTCCTTCACTTTCCTCCCTGATCTGTTTTCACTGCCTGTCCTTCTGGTAGGTAGTGCCCAACATTTACTATGAAAATATGGAAATGCGGTGTGGAAGGAATTTTACTGTGACACTTGGATACTTCCCACTCAGATTCCATTATTAACCTTGACTAAATTTGCTTTAGCACACATCTATTTGTCTCTCTATGCATCCAACATTTTTTTGGATGCTTTTAAAGTAAGTTTTAGCTGGGTGTGGTGGTGCATGCCTTGTAATTCCAGCTCTTAGATGTCTGAGCAGAAGAAGGATTGCAAGTTTGAGGATAGCCTGGGCTACATAGAAAGACCCTGTCTTGAAGAGCCAAAAGTAAGTAAATAAGAAAAAAGTTAAGTTTTAGATGTTGGTCCTGTATTGGTTGATAGTCCCTGTTTTTCTTAAAAGATACAATTTACATAGAATGAACTGCATAAATCCTAAGAGTTTGATGAGCTGAGTTTTGACATATATATGAATGCCTCTGAGTAAGCTAAACCTGTATTGAGATGAAAAATGTCCCAGGCACCTCAGAGAGTTCCTTCCTGTTCCTCAATTGATCTCTGCTTCCATTCACCTTTCCAGATACTTCTGGCATTTGACCACTTTGGATTAGTTTTGCCTGTTATAGAACATCATTACAGTGGAATCAAGAAGAATTGTGTTAGTTTCTGGAAGTCTTAAATTGATACTTGCATCAACAGGTGTTCTTTTTGCTCTGCCAAGTAGTATTCCACTAGAGAACTGCCACAATTGCAAGTTGGTACTTGCCATTAAGAATGAGACCCTATGAAGGCTTCTCTTGCTTTTGCTGTCCTGTTTTCCGCTCATGTTTCTGCCTCCTCCCCGTTTTGTTTCTAGAAAACACTCAGGGCACACAAGTAAGTGGAAAGGCCAGTTCCTCACATCTGTGGGGAAGAAAGTGAGGCAGCTCTCAGCTCAGCCCCTGCACACAGTAGGCACTCAATAAGTGGTAGGTATGATTACTGAGAATTTGGCATAAAAGCTTGTATTTGCAGAACCTTTTTTGGGGGGAAAGGGTTGGACTTCTGCATTATTTTCTAGCTCTGTGACTTTTGCCAAGTTTTGTCATACCTATATGCCTTCATTTATTTCTCCAAAATCGCTCTCATTTCTTATGAGTTATATAAGGATAAAAATATCAACCTTCTCTGCATTATTGGAAGGGAACGATGAAGTAAAATGATGGCAAAAGAGTCTGCAAAAGAAATGGCATGTATTTTTTTTTTCACATGGCTTGGGTTTTGCAAGCAGTTGCTTCGAGATCCTTGGATGAGAAAAGTGTGTCTACAAGCCAAGAGCTACAGTGTGCGGGATATCCTGTTCCAGACCCATTAGCTGCTATTCAGCTAGGACTTAGGAGTTTCCACTGGAGCAGAAAGTTTATTTTCTCATTTTAATTTGGTGCTGCTTTATTTACCCTGTTTGTGCTAACCCAAATTTGGCACCCACTCTGTACTCCAAGTGCTAATTTAAGTGACACATTTCCGTTCTGCCTGGGAAGAATACACAGAAGAGCTGAAAGACGTGTGTTTATGATTATAAGGTGCCGAGTTGGCTCAAGCAGCATCTCAGAGCATATGGGAACTGTGTGGGCTAGTTAGCAGAAGTTGGTGTTGAGGCCTGATGCTGTTTGGCTGAGTTTTGTAAACTCAGAGTTGTTAAGCTGTGTCTAATAAAACATGGGTTGAGTCAATTTAATATTTCCAGGCAAGTCTGTTGTTGTGGTGAGGACAACCCCATTCTCTTCTCTTGGCCTGAAAATGCACGGGCTTTGAGTTCCATTCTGGAGGTGGTAGCTTTTGTTGGGATAAAGGAACAGGCTCTGTGCTTACAGCACAGTTTTTGAGACTGTTGACATTAGGCCCATGCCTACTCATCCTGGCTTCTTATTTCTCATTCCAGATTAATATTGAGGAGGATTGTATGCTTATACTTAAGGTTTCACACTTGACCTTTCTGTGTAGACAGTTCTGACCTTTAAGTTCTATGTTTCTCTTTATAAATCTTTTTTCTATTATTATGTAATAATGTGTGTATAAGTAGGGTACTTTTTTTTAAATAGGGAATTTTAAACTCAAGGAAAAGTGTGCTGTTGTGGAAATGGGTCTATTAGTTGTGACTGTAAGGGAGTGTACACCTCAGAGTATTGTGTTGTATAAATGCTGGTGAATAAGAATATTTACTGATGCCATATGGTTGTATAAAATTGGTTTCAGTAAGACATTTTTGCTCACCTGTTGTGTGCAGGAGAATGTAGATTTTGCTTCCTGGACCTGGCTTCTTTTCCTTCTGCAACCTTTGGGAAGGGAAAGAGTTGTTGTTAGGAGAGAACCACGAGGTCCTGAACTCTGCAGCTCTCGGCTTTAGGAACTGACTCCTAGGCCAAAGTTTCTGGCAGAGAGGAATGCCTGGAGCTGTCAGTGACACCTTGCTGGGCAGTCCTCCCTGTGGTTTGCTGATGAGCACAGGGAAGGTCACCTGCCAGCCCTGCATCTGGAAGGCCACACCAGAGTGGTTGATGGACAGGGAGCATCTTGTGCTGCCCTGCCCATTGTTTACACGGAATCTGCAAGGTCTCCACTGCGTCCTGGCTGGCCAGACACGGGGCCATTTAAACTACAAAATGTGGGAGAGAAGTCTGCACACCGTTACAGTGTCACCTGTCTGAGTCTATTTGGTTCCCAGGTGCCTTTGGCATAGGAAGCAAGTGTGTAATGTCTTAGTCTCTCACTCCTCAGCTCGGTGACCATTTGTTTAAAGTCTTGGAGTTCCGTAAATTGAGTCTTTTTCGTTTTAGATTTGCTATGAAATCAAAACCTCACCTGGGTGTTATGTGAGGACAGTGACACTTGCTCTACTGTGGCATTGGCTTTTTGTCTGTTGATATCCAGTGGAGGCCCTTTCCTCCTGCCCCCACCCCACCCATGAGTCCCTTCCATGGGTTCAAGGCTCCTGTCCTGCCTGCAGAGCTTCCTCCCTTGAATGGCTTCCTTTATGCCTCCCAGTAACCCCTGGCAGGACTGCCATCGTCCCCATGGCAATGGGACACACTGGGGCTCCAAAGTCAAAGGCATCTGAATGAATTAGATATTTCCCCTGCAAATGACAGAGCCTTGGGCGTCTCACTCCAGGTCCATTGCATGTCCTCTCCATCACAGCTGTCCCCATTCCCAGACACCACTTGGTTAGTTTAATATGATCAGATGAGCCAAAGCTATCTTGTTTTGCAGATCGGGAGTGCTCTCTTGGAAAGAGCTGGGGATTTGGAGTCTAAACAGCTGCCTTGAGGCGCTTGCTCTTCCACTGTTTAGTTGTGTGAGTTTGGGCAAATCCAGGCTGAGCTTCAGTGTCCTCATCTGCAAAATGGGGACAATAGCAGGTGTCTTGTGAACGCTGGGGGCGTTTGAGAAAGCATGTCATAAAACAGAAAATATGATGGAAACATGAAAAGTTACTCTTAGGATTCTCTCTGCAACTGGACCATCATTCCTTGATGGTCTGTGTCACCTTACTTTTCTATTTCTATAACCTCAGTAAACAGGAGCCTATAATCTATGGAGTGGCTAAGAGCTGAGAAGGTATCTCCCAGTTCCCTTGTTTCTTTTACCCAGTGCATAATACTCCATGGATTCAGTGACACCCCAGAAATAAGTTTTGGCAGATTAAAAACTATTCCTTAAGAGACATCATGTGTGCGTTCCTGTTTGTGGACTTATAAAGCTGACTGAAGTGTGCCCTTGTGATCATATAGATCATGCCTGTCCTCCGGATGCAGCTGTGTTATGAAATAATTCCCTGTCAAATGAGAAAAACATAGCCAGTTGTAGATGTCCTCCAGAGATTATCCTCATTGTTGCTGTGTATTATTGTGGCACATCGTCTGAAGACACACAGCTATTTCCTGGAGCCTGGGTCAGGGCTTGCAGACCTGAGAGGGGGTGCTTCTAGGGAAGATGGTGAGGCTTTCTGGGGGGCATTGGAAAGAGGGTGGGATTTTTGCAAAGTTTGCTTTGGAGAGTGTGATATGAAAACACTGAGCTTAGAAGTCAGACACCTGGGTTTTGGTTCAGCTATATTATTCTCAATTAAAATTTAACCCTCGTGTGCCTCAGTTCCCTAGCTGCAGAACTGAGGTACTAGTCTTCATACACAAGAGCTGAAGCTTGCTGTGATACCGTGCATAAAGGTTCTTAGAAATCCCTAAAGTGTCGAGCAAACAAAAGGTGCTATGATGGCCTTTTCCTTTCTGGTGTTAGTGCTGGGGATGGAACCCTGGGCCTCGCATGTGTTAGGCGTGCTGTCCACCACTGAGCTCCATCTGCAGCCCTCCGCCCCTTGTATTGATGACTTGAGGGACCGGGAGAGCCAGCTCTAAAAGAATGATTAAGCAAAGGACTCTGGAGATTGGAATGAACTCCTGGCTCTACCACTTGCCAACAGTGTGATGCTGGACAAGCTACTGACCCTCTCTGTGTCTCAGTTTGCTCATCGGTAAAATGAGAGAAAAATAGTACCAAACAGCATTTGTACATAGCTAAGGTCTAGATGCATGTTTTTTATTTGATCTGATATGAACACATTGGAATGTAAATGATGTTCACATCAGGTCATGTCATGCATATTTATGTATCTTAAATTATTACCCAGTGAATCTTTAGCATATCAGATGTCCACATGGTTGTTCCCTCTGTCTTTGCCCCCACCTCCACCTCTGTAGTCTCTTTTATTTTGTGGTACTGGGGTTTGAACTCAGGGCCTACACCTTGAGCCACTCCACCAGCCCTTTTTTGTGGTGGGTTTTTTTTGAACTAGGTCTCGTGAACTATTTGCCCAGTCTGGCCTCTGAACAGGATCCTCCTGATCTCTGCCTCTTGACTAGCTAGGATTATAGGCATGAGCCAGTGGCGACTGACACCTTTATGGTCTTGACCTTCTCTTTCATTTTTGTGAGAGCAATGTGAACTCAAATGCTTTGACAAAGGCCAGGGTAGAGCAGTGGTCTTTGGGTTGTGCTCAGCAGAGCTTTGTGGGTGTCAGAGAAGGCCAGAAAGTTGATGGGCGAGAGTAGGGACCGACCAATGGCTTGGGCTCCCCATTTTGGCTTTGCAGAGCCTTTCTCCACTTTGGCTTTCCTTATTTTATTTAACAAAGACTTTAGTTTCTTTAAAAAGTCTGAAATCTACTGGCTTAATGCCAACACAGACTCAGCTCCAATCCTGGGGACTTCTTCCATGGTTACACATTTTAGAGTATCATTGGTGGTGGTGATGGAACCACAAAGTCATGTGCCATCCCAAACCCAAAAAAGTTAATAAAAAAAAACCCATGTTTTTGTTGGTGTACCACATGCAGAAAGTGGACTAATACAATTGGAAAAGATTTTGTAAACAGGTTGACATCAAAACTAGCTCTCAGATGCTCCGAAGGCAGACCACCGAGTTTAACTGAGAACTTCACACAGCATCAACCAAGGAACATAGTCTGAGAAGTTTTGGGCTGCTGTCGATGTGACAGAAATGCAGGCCCGGTCTCTGTCTTTGGGCAGGTAATAATCCAGTGAGGGTGACAACGTTGGGGCATTCACAAGTGGTGTGGTTTCATATTCAGCCATGCTTCTGGAATGCTATATTGCCAGAGAAGAGAGAAGTCAGAGCAGTTGGGCACACAGCACAGGAAGCCTTTTGCTAAGGAGTTGGGACTCAGAACACAGGTAAAATTTAAATAGGAGTTTAACAGCTTTGCTTGAGAGAGTCAGAACCACTGTCATGCTGAACTGTTAGCTTCATGAGGACAGGAGCATGGTCTGTACAGCATAGAACAGTTCCTAACAAACGTGTCTCAGAAATGGATGTATGTTTTAGAGCTGTGTAACAAATAGCCATTAAATTCACAAAACCTCTCCAACACCTCACCTACTTTGTTAGTAACAACATTCTCATGGTTTCCTGTCCTCTCAACTTCTTCTCTGGCTGGACTGAGAATAGCCCTTCAGTGAGTGTCAGGGGGTTGAAAATGACCTTGACTATATATTCTGTCCAACTCTTTGTTTTACAGAGGTGGAAATGAAAACCCAGAGAAGTTAAGTGACTTATCCAGGGCCACACAGCTCATTTGTAGCAGCACTATAACATTTTCTTCTGATCTGAGCCTTGGCAAGTGTGTGCCTGGCTTTCTCGGCTGGACCAAGTTGAGTTAGGAAACTTCTCTGCCACAGACCATTTCTCCTGCCTTGCTCTCATCTAGGCTTCCCATCTAGGCCTACCAATGGAGCTTGCTGACATCTTAATGCAAATGTTAGGTGTGAGGAGATCTAGTGTCACAGTTACATGCAGCCCCTGGGGACTTCATCAGCTAAGTTTCCAGCCAATTCAAAGGGCACGTCTCCCCCAGCATGGGCAGAGTGAGAGGTGGTCTCTCCACAGAGCCCCAGAGGACATGGAGACCTCACCATAGGTTCCAGTTGGACCAGGGAATCCCAGATTTGTAGCCTTGGTCCTGGCTGTCACCATATGCTCTGCTATGTTCTGTTTTATCACTTTTCAAATATAAACAGTTCCCCTATGTCTCTTAAGAGCACAGTTCCTGCCCTTGAGAGCTTCTGGAGGGAGAAAAAAGGTACCTTTGGCTTTGCTTATTGAACAGCCATGATTTTTTTTTCTTTTTCTGGCAGAAGCTGAGTTTTTTGAATAGTTTCTCAGTTGCAGGAGGTGGGTGGATAAACATCTTTGAGAACACCCAGGAAGGGCAGCCACAGATCCAAGCTCATTCTGCAAATCTCATTCTGTAAAACTTTAAAGTCTTCTGTTGGAAGAAAGAACCTGAGCTGTTCCCAAAATGCAGACAACGGGGACCGCTGGATAGATTTCATTACCTAGAAGCTGGGGTTTCGGAGGTGCAATCAGGCTAGTGGGTCCTGTTGGTTTTCCCAGGCTCTGTGCCTTGTTTGCTTATAGATGTCGGCACACTTGAGTCTGGTGGTCTGTTTACAGACACTTTCAGTTATGTGGTTAATATATCTGTGGTTAACACAACTGGGCCTGAATCTGACACTCACAGTGTGTCAGCCAATTCTTTCCCCGGAGAGAAGTCCTCTGCCCCACTGTGAAGAGCTCATGTTCCCATGGTATTCATAAATTTGGGAGACCCAGATCCTCTGGAATTTCACATTCCAGAAATAATTTATTTGGATTCCGGTCTACACCCATATACACAAGTAAACACACAAAGGTACATACCTCATTTTTACCCTCCTGGCACCCACCACCATGCACTACGGATTAGGGCACACAGGCAACATGGTGAAAGTTGAAGCAATGCATCTTCCATTGAAGAAATGTTGAGTGCCAAGTGTGGTGATGCACAGCTGCAATCCTAGCCCTCAGGAGGCTGAGGCAGGAGGATTGAGAATTTGAGGCTAACCTGTGCTACATAGTAAGTTGCAGTCATCTTGGACTACATAGTGAGACCCTAGCTCAATAAAACAATACCAAAACAACAACAAAAAGGAAACGTCACATTTAATTTTTTAATGAAATCATTGCACAGTTGTCTTGAGGTGTCTTCTAAATTATACCCTACCAATAGAGAAGGATAAGGTTCAGAAAGTAGAGTTTTGGGTTTTTTAATCCACATTGATATTAAGGAGGGGGGCCCTTTTTTATGGCTCTGGCACTAGGGTCTCAGCTGAGGAGAAGGCACCCATGGGCACACCCCACAAGTTCTCATAATTCCCAGTGAGTAGGGACTGCCACAGCCCAGAGAGCCCCCTGCTTGGGAAGCTTGGGCCGGCGGGGTTGAGCGCTGGAGTCTGGACCTGGGGAGTCCTGGCTTTTCCTCCCCTTCTGCTCTCTGGGTTCTAGAGGATGGCTTGGAAGAAAGACGGGAAAGGCAACTTCTCTTTGGAGGTAGCACTGAACTTGGAGTCACAGGACTTGCCTTTAAAGTTTTCTTTTAAATCCTAAAGTGAAATGACAAAGAAAAATCCAGAAAGTAGAAGGGAAAAATCAGTTCTTTACCATAACTGTGCTTGCTTTAGTGTGTCCTCTTCTGTCTTTTCTCGTAGGTGTTACATGTGTTAGAGCGCGTGTGATTTTGTCTGCTGTCATTTTAACTTTCATGTTGAACCACACACGATTTCCATGCTCATATATTCTTCCCTGTCTTTAAAACGAGTAAATACTCCATGGAGTGGATAAATGGACAGGATTTGCTTAGCCATTTCTGCATCATCTCTGGTATAGGACGTTGTTATTTTTTTCCTTTTAGAAACGCTACAGTGGAGCGCGGGTGTGAGTCCCAGGTCAGGCACTATTAGCAGAATTATTCCAGGTGACTGAATCCCTTAAAGTGCTTTGAGTCCCTTTTTAGCTTTCACTGTACAGTCAAGAATATCGCATTTAACCGGGCATGGCAGTTCACGCCTATAATCTCAGCTACTCAGGAAACAGAAGCAGGAGGATTGAGAGTTTGAAGCCACCCTGGGCAAAGTTAGTGAGACCCTATTTCAAAAACAAAATAAGAAAAAGAGGACTGGGGTCATGGTTCAAGTGGTAAAATACTTGCCTCCATGTGCAAGGCTCTGTGTAATATCCCTAGTACTGAAAAAAAAAAAAAGCATACACACACGCACTGATCTACTTATCTCATAAACATATGTCTTATGAATAGAAAAGTATATACAGAAATTTGCTGTAGATAAAAATAGCAATAAGACATAAAGATAATATACATTTATACATAAGATTTTAAGTACATTCATAGTATATTATATATACTGTAACATGTAAACACGGGATGTTTTGTGTGTATATATATGTGTGTTTCTGTTCAAGATAATGAAAGGTTTCATATTCTGAAAGCCGAAATAATTTAAGTCAACCTTAACTTTAAGAAACAAGTAAGACATTTTTCATCTCTAGAGAAAGGGGAGGGAGAGAAGGTACAGGAAAGATCCTACATCATGAGTGTGTTACCACTCTCAAAAGTTACAAGCCATCCAGGGGCCTTAGTAGGTCCTGGCATGTGGTATACACATTGATCAGTGG
Organism: Castor canadensis; assembly: GCF_047511655.1. Lineage (NCBI taxonomy): Eukaryota > Metazoa > Chordata > Mammalia > Rodentia > Castoridae > Castor > Castor canadensis. The sequence continues at coordinate 104,548,401 of NC_133399.1, read as the reverse complement.
ATCAAGCCCCCAGCCTGGGTTTAGATGTGGCTTTAGTGCCCTCGCTCAGGGAGCCTGGCATTCCAGCTGCTCCTGTGGGGCTCACCTTTCACTTCTCAAGGCCATGTTTTGGTGGAGGTCCCATGTACCCCGAACAGGCCAGGGGTGAGGAGGGGCCACAGCTAACTAAGGGAGGGGAGCCTGCCTGGTGGACTCCAGCTGACAGAGCCAAGGCTACCCCACCCAGCCAGCGCCCTGGCAATGGGAGAAGCTGCAGCTCCGAGTGGGTGTTCCGGACAGATTTCTCACCACTTGCCTTTCAGCGAATGTCTGAAGGACTAGCTCATAGAATTGGCAGTTGTGTCCTGAAGTCAGAGTATGGGAAAGCAGAATTGCAACTGGTTTCAAAAGCTAAATGAGAACGCAAGCCCAGGTGTCTGAGAGCCGGGAGCTAAAAATGCCATCCACCTCCAAGTCTAATTGGGTCAACTTTATATATAAGACAAGGGGCTGGAACTGTGGAGACCTCCCCCAGGGACAAGAAAGCCAAGTGCTCTTTTTAAAAAACAACCCCCCCCCCCCACAAAAAACAAAAAACTTAGTCCACAAACCCTACTAGACTCTCCTTAAAAGTGTCTGGTCTGTAGAAAGATTTATTCCATTTTACTAACCAATTGTGACATTCTTAATTTGCGTATAGCTGTGAGAGTAGTTTGAAAATTTAAATCCAGGTTTTTCAGTTTAAGGGAAGGAGAACTGGGTACCTATGGCATATGATGTTGCTGAATAAATGAGTGCTTGGTTTTCAGTGGGGACCATGCAGGTGCATGCTCTCTGACTACATTTGCTTGAACATTCTCTCAACTTCCATTGCCCCATGCATTTCTCTTTGGAAGCCATGCTTTTCATCCTGCTTTGCAGAGATTAACATGGATCACAGAGCCTCAATTTAGCACCCTCCTTACAGCACTGGGTGGGGTGGTGTGCTGTCAGGCAGGGAGTGGATGAGATCAAGGCCACTCCTGCTGCTTAGAAGTTACAAGTAGGAAGACAAAACAATGCCTGAGCCAAGACAGCAATGGGAGACCGGAAAGCATGGGGGCCACACTGTGTGGCTGAGCACAAGGTGGTGGCAACAGGAAGCGAGGGTCGCCCAGGAGGTGGAGGAAGAAGGCTTTGGGAATAGCACGGAGAGGGGGGCTCTGTGTGGGCCAGGCTTAGAGGAGGAGCAAAAGGCCGTGGTCTTTGAGCTTGAGGCTGAAGATGAACCATTCCTGGACCTGGGAATCAAAGTCCATGGTATTTGAAGTTCTCTGCTCCTGACTTTCTACCACTGATCTAGCCATATTCTCCTAAGGACCCAGGGATGTTACACAGGGGTGAAGGGTCACCCCTCCACAGTGCTCCCATTGCAGTTTTCTTATGGCCCCCAATAGCAGCCCTCCCCCACCCCTTCCCTCCAAGGCATGTAGCATCTTTTTCTTGTGGTGGCTGCCCAGGGTCATGAAGCATGTCAAAGGTCATCAGTCTAGAAATTGACACACTTGACCCATTTCCTTTCTCTGCCGGACCTTGAGTCTGGAGCCAGTGCCCCCAGGGACCATGTGGAGGGCTCAAAGCCTAGAGTTCAGTGCTCTCTTCCCATGAGGTGGATAATTCGATATTTATTGCCTCTCTCCCAACAAGGTCTATGGTGCCACTGGGATCCATTCGGTAAAGAATGCTGATCCCTTTATGAATTTTTGATGGAGAGGGAGGAGCATTTGAGACCACTGGGGGGACCCTGTGAAGTGGAAATGTTTTTTCTTTTTGATCTTTCTTTCTTCCTCTTTCCCTCCCCTTCCCCTCCTTCCTTCTCTCCTTCCTTCCTTTCTTTGATTCTCTCTCTCTCTGTCTCTCTCTCTCTCTCTCTCTCTCTCTCTCTCTCTCTCTCCATTGTTGCATGGACTTCTCTTAATGCAAGTACTGCTTTTTGAAGCAACACTCCTTTCTGTGCATGCCTGTGTTTGTCAGAACAGTGGAAACTTTCTTCAGGAACAGGGATGTTCAGGCCAGAAAACTAAAACAAAGCAACAAACAAGATTCACTCTGGATAGGAGAGCGTCCATGGCTCCCCGCCCCCACCCGCCCTTCCCTTTTTGGTGGTCTGCAGGGTGGGACTCTGGGGACAGAGACAGTCAGGGTCTGCATTTCATTGCTGAGCACTTGACAGCCACAGTGCAAAGCAATACAGTCCTGCCTTTTATTAGCCGTGTGAGTCCAGAGCAGAACCAAGTTGTTTTTTTTTTTTTTCATTTTTCAGAGGTAGAAGTTTTTGCCAAACTATGAGATGATTTAACCACAATTTCCTTTCTGATTTTTTTCCAAAGGGTGGGGGGAGGGCTGGGTGGGTGTTACTGCTTAATAAGATTTAAACAGGGTCCCTATTTTGTGGCCGGAACAGCTTTTCATGCCCTTTATCTGTACTGGGATTTCAGCTGGGTTTTTATTTTAGTGACATATGGCCCATCGTATAATAAAAAGAGACGAACCATTCAGATTTAATTTGAGCGGCTAAGGACGTCAGAAGGGCTGCAAGGGGAGGCCGTACCTGAGCTTTCATTTGTTAAAAAAGAAGTTGAGAAGGTGACTTTTGAAATTAGTTTGGTTTGGACACATTAAGTCCCAGATCAAGGGAGAAGGTCAATTTGAAAGTTTGGGATATATGCCAGCTTTGCTCGCTCTTTTATTGGCGAATGGCCTGTGGGGCCTTCAGAGTGTCTGCCCTTCAGGGGGCCTGCTTTCCACCTGCTTCCCCCTCGAACAGGGAAATGGGCTTTTAAAAATATTACACAGCATGCCACGGACGTCTCCCGATCCAAATGCTGTGTGGCATGACACAATGCGACTCGAGGGCCGGGGGCAGGACTTGGGTCTGCAGCTGGCACCCGGAGCCTGTCCAGTGCAAGGACTGCCTCAGAGTCCCAGCATGTGCCTTGCTTTGAGGACACAGCCCACCTGGCTTCCACATACCCCTGGCAGCGTTCCCAAATCATTTACTCTCGTTTCACCCCCAGACACTGTCACAGAAAAAGCCTTTTTGCGTCAGTGGGCATATAGCACCTTGCCAGTGCGGCGATGGTTGATTCTTGGGATCCGGGAATCTCACTGTTTTCTGTGTGGATCCTTCGTGTCAGGGTGTGTGCACACTTCAAGATAGGTGGAGCACATTTCATGTCACAAGATGCTCACACTTTGAGCAGCCTGTTTTTCCAGCCAGAAGCCACTGCAAGTTGCAGAACAGAATGTCCCCCACATCAGACATTCGCCCTCAGTGTCCAACAAGCTTTCATTACTACAAGAATTGCGTCCACCGTGCAGTCGCCCCTCTGCGTTGCCTCTAGTTAAGTGTAATGACAGTATTTGATACCATTCAGTGTGCTGAGGAAGGTGACTTGGTATGTTTCCTTGTGTCATGTGGGGAAGTCATGTTCTGTAGGGGTTCTCTGGTTTTGAACTTAAGGCAAGAGAGCACAGTGTACCTTCCCTCCTTTACCCATCTGTGTGGCAGAGCACCACTGCCCTGCTTTAACTCAGAGATACAGCTTGGCTCCCACTTCTGCTGTGATGTTCCTCACTGCCATCATGGTATGACCAGGACGGCAATCTAGGCCTCTCTCCAAGACAGCTGCCAATAGCATTCTTGATTTATTTGCAGCAACATGGAGATCTGCCGCTAACAGCCATCTTGATGGGAAAAAGCATTGTAATTGCTTGGGGAGAAAGGCAGGCATTCAGCAGTCATAAAAGCAAATCTGCCCACCTCCAAACCAAATGCTGCTGCCTCCTTCCATGTGGCTAGCTGTATGTCCCCTGCCCCACGTCAAGCCCCCCAGGGTGGGGTTGGGGACTTCTCTGTAGTCTTTAGATCCTCTTCATTTCAAAACTGTGGTTTGAGTGATTCTTTGCTGTTCCTCTTGGGGGAGCCTGAGCAGGTGGGGAGGGGGCAGCGGTATTCATTGCATGTTTTCTGGGGCTTCCAGTGTAACGATCTTGGTGACAGGAGCTTCTGATGGGCTCTGGGGCTGCCCAGCAGCCTGTGACCACAGTTGATCAGCTGGGGGGTTTGTGGTGCTATCCAACTCTTCAAAGTGACAAAGGGGTAGAGAAAAAGAATTTCAGGAAAGCCCAAAGCAAACCCAAAAGCCTGACTAGAGGGGAAAATAATGAACCAATAAATCCTTCCTTCAATCCCTTCTGCAGGCATCACATTCTCCTGCACGTCCTCCATTATCTTCAGTCTTTGTCCTCAGTCTCCAACTCACTTTATAGCTCTGTAGCTAGAAAAACATGTCACTGACGTTTGTCATAGAAGAAACTGGCAGCCGATAACATTTGTACTTCTGCACTCCAGGTAAGGAAGTCAGATGTGACTCGGAATGGGTGTGGGTTCTTATGGCAGAGGTCACGGATCCACACGTCTTTGCACGAACACAGGTACGAGTAGCTGAGTTGAGTTAGGTGCTTTTGCCATGTCTCCCACCTCCTTTCTGGCTCTTTCTCTTTTTCCCCTTGCCTTTCCACTTGCCTTGTCTGTCATGGTCTAAACATAGCTGGAAGCAAGAGAAGAAATGAAAGGGCTTGTGGGACTGACAAATCAATCATCGCTTGTCACACACAGGCCCTACCCCTTTGATGGAGGGAAGGAGAAGCGTGGGTTAGATTGGGGTATTCTGTTCAGTTAGGCTGTTGCATAGAGTTTGGTCTGGGATTAAATGAGATAGCCTGAGTAGAAGCGCTTGGCGTAGTCTCTGACCCCTGGGAGCATCAATGTGTACTGAAATGATACCTCTGAGCCCTGCCTTGCACCTTCGCCTGCACCTCCCTGCCACCTCGCCTCTCCCCTGCACAGAGGTGCCTGATAGTCAGGGATCTGGGCCCAGGAATGAGGGCAGGCTCTGGATTTGGAGGTACTTCTTTGCTGTGTTCCCTAATCAGATCTCAGTCAGATAACAGCTCAGACCTGGGAACATGAGATTTTAATGTGAAATGAATAAGTACCCTGAGACTGAAGCTTGTCACTGTCGCGCATCTGGAATCACTTACAGCTGGGTAAATTCTCTGGGCGCTGCAACTCCAGGAACATGGGGTTTGAAAAGGAGGCACACAGCTCGTTCCTTTTAATGTCTAAACAATCTGATGTTGACAAGCCTTTCACGTTAACCCCAAAGTGGCAAAGTTTAAACCCTTTATTATCCGATTTGGTTTGGTTAATCATTTAGAGGCTTAGAAGTCCATATTTACAGGGAAAAGACCAATCTCTCTGTCTCTGTCTCTCTCTTGCTTCCTTCAACACCCCTAGAAGTGCCACCAATGTATGCACAGTTATGTTTACTTAGAAGGTTTAAAAGACCTTCAGCATTAGTGAGACTCAGGCTGGAGAAAGAAAGTTGAGTTTTCGTTTTTAGATGCTCCTAATCTCTTTAGAATACAAAAAGCACGAACCTTCCAACCCCCTGGAAATGTTATCAAATTAACAAAGAAGTAGAGAAGAAATACAGGAAATGGTTTCCAAATACCATTAATCTTCCTTTGAAATATATTGTCTCTTGGTAGCTAACACCAAGTCTGTGTCATTTTCTGGTTTTGCGCAGAACACCGTGAGTGATTCTGAAGACAGAGAAAGGTAGCTCAGGTCCTACAGAGGACAACAAAGTATACGGAACTTAGAACTTCACACTCAAGCAGTGCTTAATAACTATCTCTTGGACCTGTTGCCAAACTGGCAGCATAAACATCGCCATTGTAGCATATGGAGGAACACGGAAAAAAAGCTGCAAGTGGTTTTTGAGCCCTAAATTCAACAATAATTTAATAATTTTAACCACATCCTTTAAAAGCAATGAAGACATTTTAATTCATCTTCATGAAAAGCATGGTGCAAGAGATGGATTTTTAATTTTTGGATGAGGAGAGTTTTAATCTAATTGAATTTATTATTATTTTATGTTAAAGAAGACCCCAAACCAAGAACATGGTAACTTTGACTCCTGTGGAAGGACTCAGTGTGGAAATTTCAGAATGGTTTGCACCCTCTGAAAGCAGCATAGAATGGTGAACACAGCAGCTGTTCACCCTTTAGATGTAATTTTTAACTTATCTTTGGCAACTGTGCAATCTCAACTCTCAAACCGCTGGTCCCCAGCTTTACTTCACCAGAATTTCAGATTCTGTCATGATTTTTTGCCTATTAATCCTCCCCAGTAAATATGTGCCCAATGCCAGGTTGTTTTTTGTTTGTTTGTTTTACAACTCAGGTTGCTGTAGAAATGAAAAGTTTTTGTTTTAAATGTTGCTTGGGAAATTAAACACACACTTAACTTAATCTTGCAGCCCATAGAGGGTTAGGCAAAAAAAGGAGAAAATCTTCAAATCTTGTTTATATACAAACATTTCCTCCAGCACAATTTTTAAAGCTGGAAATAAAACAAAGAGGGTACAATTTAAACAGCTCAGTGTGTAGGACCAGCCTTTTAATATCCTGCAAAGAATATCATTGAACTTGAAAGTGCTCAGATATCTATTTTAACTGCTGCATTATTTCATCAGGAAGCACTTGCATCTGAGTTTTATCATCAAGAGGCGGTGCCTGCATTACATTCGTGCTTGTGGTGTGTTTTCCTGAGGCCCCTGATGCCTTACCAGCTAAACTTCATCGCCAAGGAAACCTCTAAGGCCCTTTCAGTTTTGCATGATGTAAACTGCTCTAAAATCAACCACGTACTGTTCTTTCATTTTCCCCTGAAGCCCCTGCTCACTGCCTTGAGCACAGGACCAGATTTTCAGTACAGTAGTTCCTGTCTTAACAAAAACCTCTGGGCTGGGGATACAGTTTCATTTTATTTTTTTCTGACTGGGGTGTGTGGTATTGAAGGAGCAGGGACTTAGAGCCAAACCTGGAGCTGCCTAACTTTGTAGTTTCTCTCATTCTTGGTTTTACTTTGTGTTTCTGGTAGAAAACAACAAGGTAATGCTTATTTGAGGAATTGATGTCAGCTTAGTAACACGAGGGGTGGATCAGCTGGGAGCTTGATTGTTCTGGATGAACTATCAGGGATCTGCTGGGACCCTGATGGTCCTCAAAGGGCTGAGTGTGGAAAATGGGGAGTCTCCCTGGACCTCAGAATGCACAAATGTCAGAAAAATGCAGTTCTTGGAAAACTGTATTTTCTTGGGGTGTGTGTGCGTGTGCGTGTGTGTGTGTGTGTGTGTGTGTGTGTGTGTAGAGGTGCGGGAGGTTGGCAGATGGAGAGTAGGGGCTCAAATTATTTTGCAGTTCAAGTCCTAGTTTCTCTACTGTTAACATCTTTGTACATTGTCAGTAATATTTTATTAAAATGTGCATGTTAAGTCACTTAGTAAATAGCAAAATTCTAATTTACTGTTGTGGATTTAGGCCGCACAATGGTAAAAGTTTCAATTAGATTTTACCCAGTTTCTGGCTCTAGCCTCCACCTAATATCCAAGTGGGATTTTCTTAAATGGGCATCAGGGTGGAGGTTTTTACTTGGATAGCTCCAGCCATAGTCTCAGCTTACAGTAAGTACAGGGGCTGCCAGAGTCTTCTGTCCAGTCTCTTCTGTCCAATTATCTTGCTCGTGGGAACAGTGAGGCTGCAGGAGGAAATCACTGCTGCTCACATCATCAGTGGGGTGATAGGAAGTCAGCAGGAGGTGCTGGCCAGAGCACGAGGGTGAAGTCTGGGACCTGGCTTTTGCCCACTCCATCTGTGACCTGTGCCACTTCACCTTGGTGCTCAGTGACCTCACCCATGAAATCAGTTTGTCAACATGATGTCACCTGCCTCTTCTCACTCCCAAATCCTTATTTTAGGGATCAGAATTTAAAAATCTCTTAAACAGTTTCAATTTGGAACAGTTATGGATGTGGTGCTCTGACCCTTACCTTCTTCAGAGAGGAGCAGAGAGACCTCTTGTAGCTTTCTCAAGAGAAGTGACAAACGTACACAAGCTCCAGGAGGGAAGACAGAGTAGGGGATGGGAATGGGATTTGAGAGTTGCTTGCTTGTTTCTTCCAAATGTCAGCTTTTATTGAAATGAGGCTCACATTTTCAAAAAGTTAAACTAGTTTCATCAATGATTTTGTAAGCTTCTGGAAATGCCAACTCCTACCTCCTAAGCCTGTTTTCAAAGAGACATTGCTTAACTGTGCTCTCAAACCATGCTAGTTTGGAAGAAAGAAAATTTCTTCCCTATTAACAGTCTGCAGAAGAAGAGTGTTGAAGGAACTGAAATGGCTTTATATTCTGTTTAGGGGACCAAAGCCCGGCCTGGGGAAGAAAGGTATTTCTCTAAAAGAATGGACTCTGCATTTAAAAATCCCCCAATACATAACTTAGTTTGCCTTTTGTATTTATTTTTTGACATCTGCCCAAGTTCATATTCACCTAAGAGACCAATTGATTCAGAAGGCCATTTTCTGGGTCTCCCAGGTGAATCACAAGTGCTCTGCAGATGCTTTATTGTGCTCCAAACCTAGAAACAGAGGTCTCAAGGGTCAAGGCCGTGCTTTGGAAACAGTGAAAAAGGATGCAAGTGGAGGTTGAAGCCAAAGGGACCCAATGGGGAAGAGGGGAGCAGGGGCTCCCATCTCTGGTGGGAGGTGGAGGCAGGGGCCGGGAGAGGGACATGTTTGGAAATACAAGGCAAATTCAACTTGACTTAGGAAAAAGGTGATTTTAAAACAACTCCCATGTTGCCTTCTAGTGCATTTTGTACCTGCTTGTCTTGTAAAACGTCACCTACCCTAACTGCTTAAAAACGAGCTTGGGTTGCCTGTGGCTTTGCCTATCTTTGGCACACTTCACCCCACTGGCCATCCTGCACAGAGCCTCAGAACCCTAAAAACTGTGTCCACTCCCCTTCCAGAATTCCCACCAAATCCCTTCTTGTCCCCCAACACAAAGGAGTTGTTATTGGATGGGGGATGTCAGGTGCCTCTTTCTACCCTGGTCTCTGGTGGGGACCTTCAGGTCCCTCAAAGGAAAGGTCCCTGGTGCCCCATAATGGTCATTCAGGGACAGCCTGTCTGATGCGAGGCCTGGAAATCCCTCTGAGGGGCAGAACGCGCCTCTGTGTTACTTATTTTTGCAACCAAGGTCTTCCCTTTCCATTTGGGGAACAGCCGATGCTGCGTCTACACTCTCGCTGCTGGGGATCCTTGGCCCTTGTCAGCTGGAGCTAGCCTTGCCACCCCCTTGCAGAGCCCTAACCTTTTGATTTAACTTTATTTGTCACAGCAGGACTATCACCAAAAAGGGAACAATACGCCCTCGCCATCTGGCCCCGCAGCCCGAGGCACCCGCGCCGTGTGCACAGCTCAGGGTCCTCAGAGGGGCTGCTGTGAGCTGGGCGCACGGATTCCCACCAGCCTGGCTAGACGGGTGCCCTGTTTTTGTTGTTTTGCTAATCAACGTTTTAAAATCCAGATGCAGGCTACAGCCAGTGACTCAGAAAACCATAAATAATACAACAGGCCTTGCTTGAAAAATAGAAAGCTGGGAAAGGTGTATCTATCATGATACCCATCTGGTAACAAGCCAAAGATAAAGTTCTTTTTTTTTTCATTCCCTATGACCCTTAAGTAAGTGTGACAGGCATTAACCTATCAATATTAGTGAGTGATTTAAAACACCAACCAACATTTGCCTGCAATAATTTCTGTTGTAAACGACTCCTTTTGGGCCCTCCTACCAATAATTCAGTGCTCATAAATCAGAACCCAGAGCGGGTTGCCTCACTCTTCCCCGGGGCTATTCTTGAGATCTTTTTTTTGTGGAGAGGGAGGTCTGGAATCCATTCACGTTGTCACTTTTTCCCTTTTGCTCCTGCTGCCACCTTCCTCTGGGGCATTCACAGCGAACACACGTCTGCCAAAGGACACAGAACTCCCCAGCCCACCGTGCCTCCCCGTGCAGCTTTCTTCTGGTGACAGAGGGCGTTGGTTCTCCTTTTCATCACTGTTTCTGAACACAATGCCAAAGAGTTAAGCTGGATTTTGGTAGAGGGAATTCTGTCTGGATCCTTCCATGTTAGCTAGTAACGTTAAGAGGTCCACAGGAGAAAGGAATTTTCTTTGAGGTACAACTGTTAAGAGGCAGGGGTTGCAAATCCAAGATGGAGAAAGCAAGGGTGGGGCTTGAGCAAAAAGGGAGGCAGGCCCCAGGAAGAGATGGGCAATAGAAAGTTCCGGAAAGGAAGAACGTAAGTGCCAGCCAGGTTAGGCCTCATTTCTGTGGCTGGCATCTTTCTGATCCCACGTACTGGTCAGCTACTGAAGCTTGGGTATGACTGCGACACCCAATAATGTAATAATTACCCAAGAAGAGTAATTTCTTTAGAGCTAAAAGATTTATTAGGGGGGTCTGAAGAGTGGGGAGCAGAGGCTGGGGAGGGACTGAGACCCATCTGGTTTGTTGTGGGTCTTTTTTTATTAGAAGAGGAAAAAAAAATCGCTCTGTGGGTTCATATGTCTAAGGAGAGCTCAATTAAAGTTATTTGCTGGAGCTTAAAATATGCCCACACCTGCTTCCACGCCAGGCTCTGAGAGCGACTGCACTCCCAGAAGGCGGAGCAGATGAAGGCTCCTGTCGTGGGGAATGGAAGAGCAGTGGACGGACTTGAGTCTGCTTGGGTACCACCCCCAGGCTGGGGAACAGCAGCCAACCCAGAGGCAGCTTCCCGCTTTACCTGGAAGCCAGCGCCTGCGGGCAGTACTGCCTAGGTGGCTCCACTCACCACACCTGCTGTGAGGGGCCCAAGGGCTCTTTCCCTTCTCAGCAGGCCTAAAAGAACCAAGAGGGAAGAGGCAGGGACACGAGAATGGGGCAAGGACGTCTTAACCAAGTCACTCACCTCTCTGTGTGGCTGCTTCCTTGTGGAAACCAGGAAGATCATAAAATCTGTTCCAAAGGCCTGTTGTAAGGATAGTAAATAATAATGACTGACATTAGGCCCTGATCTAAGCCTGCTTTACATATCACCCGTGGATGCTTAGCACAACTCTAAGAACTAGGTAATGTGGTCATCCACATTTTATAGATGAGGAAATTGGTGCCCAGAGAGATGAAATTCCTTGCTGTGGTTGCTCAGCAACCAAGATCCAGGTGACCCCCAAACCTGTGCTTTCAACCGCCCTGCCTCAAAGGAGACTTGTGGGTGAGACAATTTCCAAAGAACACGCAGGAGCGTGAATTTGCCAGGGCCTGAGAGAGGCCCTGGTTAAGCACACACCTCTCATCGGATGCCAGTTGAGGATATCCTTCCAGGTTGGATGTTCAGGGGGGCTTGTTGCAAAGGATCCAGGCCTGATGGAGCTCCGAGGAGCCCGATCCCTGTGCACAGAAGCACAAGGAAACCACGGGACAAGTGTGTGCATTGTCTCGGGTTCTGCAGCAGGTGATTGGTTTCAGTTTCCTTTGAGCTCATGGAGGCTGGCGAACTCTTCCATTCCACTTCCTGAGCTGTGCACCAGAAACAGAGCCAGTCCTGGAAACCAGGGAAGCAGTTCACATGCAGGACAGAGAGGGATTTGCCAGCTTCCCATGGTGTGAATCAAACCTGAGCCTAAATCTTTTAAGATAATTCTTGTTTCTCCAAGGTTTGACTCTGCAATGTCATAAGAGAAGGCATTTCTAATACAGGACAATCCTGACAATGGTGGCTGTTAATGTCCACTTGAAAGGTGTCTCTGATGGTGGGATTCACTGAGATTCTTTTAAAAAAATTTTTTTTTCATTTTTGCCATTTTAAATTAGAGATTTTTAAAATCACGGTGAGATACCTGTGCAGTGAAGTTTACCACCTTACCCATCTTTAAATGTACAGGGCAGTAGTATTAAGCACAGTCACATTGTTGTGCAACCATCGCCACCATCTCTTTTCAGGACTTCTTGTCCTGTAAACTGAAACTCAAACGTCAACATCAAACAATAACTCCCATTTTCCCTTCATGGTAGCCCCTAACCATTCCTCTTCCTGTCTATGAATTTGACTCCTCTAGGTACTTTGTATAAGTAGAATCATGCAATATTTGGCCTTTCAAGACTGGTTTATTTTACTTAGCACAATGACCTCCAGGTTTGTCCGTGTCATAGTATGATGGCACAATTCCCTTTTAAAGGCCGAGTAATATTCCACTATATGGCTATGTCACATTTTCTTCATTCTTTTATTTGTTAGTAAACACATGGGTCACTTTTACTTCTTGGCTATCATGAATCCTGCTCCTATGAACATGGGGTTACAAATTCAGTTTTTGGAAGTGGAACAGCTGCATCGTGAGCCACTGAAATTCTTAAGTAGCCAGTGAGTGTCCTGGCTTTCATTTAATAGCCTGCCAGTATTCAGAACAAGTTCCAAGTACAGCCCATATTTTGGCAGCTTTTGAAAGTTTTTACCTTGCTTTCAGTTATGCTGCATACTGTAAGTACATACTGAATGTACGAGTGTGCCATAAGTACATGCTGTATGGGTGCATGCCGTATCTGCTGGGCGCTGGGTTATGTGCTTTACCTGGCTACTGGCTGACTCCTTTCGCCTTTCTGTTGCTGTTGTTTTTGTTCTGTGAGCTAGGGAAGCACTTTACCGCTGAGCCTCACCCCAGCCCGCCTTTAACCTTCACGACGATGTCCTAGGTGACAGGTTCTACTGTTGTCCCAATTTACACGTGTGTGAACTGAGGCTGAGAGAGTTTAAGGATCTACCCTCCTTAGCAAGTGGAGGGACGCGGACTCAAACCCAGGCATCTGACACCAGACCTACAGTCTATACAGCAGGTCTCTGCTGCATCTCACGGACACACGAGACCTCTCCCCGCACCCAGCACCACAAACACACATCCCCGTTCTCTACCCAGGGGAAAAACTCTCTCTTCCTATGTGTCTTCCCTTCTAAAGCAGAACTGCAGGTTTCCAAGCCCTCGCGTCTGTCCTCTATGTTTAGCAATGATGTAATAAACATCTATCATGACCTCCTTTTCAGCCTCCACCCAAGGTCAGCTCGCCCTTAGCAACGTGTACCGTTCATTGGAGATTTGACTTCCCCATTCTTAGGCCCACTGCACACCCTCATGTCATTGTGCAGATGAATTTGTGTATTAGCCTCTTTCTTCTCATCTGTGGTAGCTGGATGCACTCACTTATCTGTGACTGCTTCTCCCATCCTCCACTCTTGATTGACTCTAGGAAATTATATGTACATATATTTGGGGATGGTGTCTGGGCAGGCCATCTAGTGACAATCTACAGAAAAAGTTCTCTGGCCAACCGTGTGGCAAGAAGGTCCCAAGCATCACTGGCTTGCTTTGGAGAATTCCTCCTTGCCTTCCTGTCCACTCCAGCATGTCACCTACCTGCATTTGGAGAGGGGCCACCTTCCTGCCTCGCTTTATTGACTCTTTTATCACCCACATAGCAAGAAGGTTGAAGCTACAGAAGAGAGTGGAGTGGGCTCAAGTCTTTTTCAGGAATGCAGGGAAGGGCAAAGGCAGCTTCTCCTCAGGATTTGAGAAGGAGCTCAGGCTGCCCACAAAGACAGTTCAGAGCTCCTTGCCTCCTACTTGAGGCAGTAGAATAAACCCCCTGGGACTCCCCCCACCCCACCTCACCTGTTTGCATTTACCTGCTTGCAACCCTTTCTTTCTCCTTGGATGCATTGGCTGCTGTTTGAAAGGTGTGGACCAGCGCAGTGTCCTGGAAAGCGATCCCTTCACGGGCTCTTAGGAACAGGTTCAGGAATAGGTGAGGACAGTGAGGAAGAAGGGAACACCCTATGTCATATTATCGTGGCTTTCCTTTTCTCTCCCTCATGGGGACCAGGAGCAGCTGCCAGTGACTCACATAGAATATACCTGTTCTTAGATGCCCATATGGCCCCCTCCCTGGCTTGGAAAACCATTGCTGTTCTGAGGCCCAGGCCTTAGGCAAAGCCCTCTTCCCCTGTGAGAAGAAGCCAGCCCCACCCAGAGCGGGATAGAATATGCACCATGGCTGGATTGCTGGAAGTCACCCAGTTGTGCCTTCTAACACTCTTGCAGCTACTCCTCAAGGATCAGTGAGGAAGGTAACAATCTTCCACCACATCTCCTCGTTCCCCAGTGAGATGCTCCCCGCCCACAGAGCACCCTGGCCACTGCAGACAAAAGAATGAAGGGCGGAAGCACTTTGCTAACGCCCTGTCAGAGGCAATGTGGCCTTGCTGTCCTTGGTCAGGTTCAGATGGCTGGGTTCGTTTGATTTGTTGACTGTTCTACTAAATGCCTTTCTGGTCATCCACCCTTGGCAGGGGGGGGTGGTGGTGGATAAAACAACCACTACAAGAGGGGATGCTAGAGTCCCATGATGAGCTTGTGTGTGAAGTGGGTTACCTCCAGCAGGGACCCTAATGTCCTCCGGTGGCCCTAAGCAGGTGCCTGCCCTGTGTCTTTACTTGGGATGTAGGGATCAAGGAACCAAGAGTCAACTTGGGTTTGTATCATCTGCAGTGTCTTTTTGTCTCCTGCTAAAAGTTGCCCAAGTGCAGTTTCTCCCTGAGTGCGTGCTTAAGTTGTTGTGTTCAGTTTCTCTTCATGTATTATTTTTGGCAACTGAGAAAATAAATAGAACTCTCAGTCTCCAAAGTTGTTAGCATTTCCATGCACACTGGAGCTAGACTTCGAGTTGCCCTTGTTAGCGAGCGATAGGAGATGAAAAGCACAGAGAATCTGCATATAAGCAAAGCAGTATATGACTGATCTGTCAGGGAGTGCTTTTAATGTTGCTTAACAAAATATGTTACACTAAATCTTTATAGACTGAATAAGTACTCTGAGTTCCAACAAAGTAAACCAAAGTAAACATCGCTCTTAGGGGAAATAAAATTCCATGTGGTTAGGGGCAGGGCTGTGATTAATTCAGTGGCAATGAAAAGACCAAGAAAATACAGTAAGGTTATTGACTCTGTCTAAGGAACAATTTAATATCTGCCATGTATATATGTATATATATTTATGACTTAATACCAAATGATTGGTGGTGGGAGAGAAACTGGATTTTCTCATCTTTAATTATAGATTAATGTGCTGCTGCTCTAGGTGTAGAGTTTCATCAATTATTGATACTTCACTGTAGAAATCAGTAAGGAAAACAGTGACCAAAAGACAGAATTGTGGAGAGGACGGGATTCCATGACAGTCTCCCTGTGTGTGGGGGTGCGTGTGTGTGTGTATGCACGTGTACACGTATTCATACAGACAACTCGGTTTAACTTTCCAGCCACTACCTGCTGAACTGGAGATTTCTCAGGGTGCCCTTAGACTGCACCCTTGTCCAAAGGGTATGCCTTCACAATGTGCATTTCAATGTTAAATCGCTAATATTCTACATATGGCCTCATGCTTTCAAGTCTCCTCTCTGGGAATGAGAGAGCTGTGGTATTAGGATGAATAGTGGATCGTGTCCAGAACACCCACTTACTTCCCTACATATCAGACATGTGGCGCTCCCATTAAATGGGGGACGGTCTCCAGAGATTGCAGTTGTCCTATCTAATCCAGTCCTGGTTTGGTCCCTCGGCTTGGATTGAGAAGGATACATTGTTCTCATACATTCTCCTTTTAATTAAATTCAGTAGATATGTCACGTCCATGAAATATCCCAGGTCTGTTTGCACATCTGTGGACATATTTTTCCTCCTTGACTTCCATTCAGCTTCTTGGAAAGGAAGCCAATCTTCAATGTATACTCACATTAATTGATTGGTTGTGTGTAATTTGCCTGGACCATTTAGATATGATCTTAATTTTTTAGTTTCTAATTGTAGCAAAATGTTCTCTGTCGCTGCTCTTTGCAGACTTTTGCCGATCTCTTGCGACCCATTTCCAATGATTGGTTTGAGTGTAAAATCCTTATTCAAGCTGGTTCATCTAAGTTCACATGCACCTCCACTCCTGTGGGGGGAGAGGCTTCAAAAAAACTTTTAGGTGTGGGGAAACAACTGTGTGTGTTTTACGCTTTAATTGCTGGATGATTTGTTAATTGAGCCTATTGCTACAAAGTACTTTCAGGAATCTCCAATGTAGATAGCACTTTCTCTGTGGCAAGGAAACCTGATATCTCATAAAATCCTCCATTCAATTATAATTTTAAAATACTGGAGTAAACTCCTAGCAATTCACAAGAGGCTAAACTAGAGCCCTATTAGAAGGGTACTACAAGTAAACATTATTAATTATAAAAAATTGCCTAAATTAGATTTTTTTCACACCTGCTTCTTGCTTAATTAGCTAGCAATCCACATATTCCATTCAGTTGAACTCTTACTATTTATTCAAGCATACTTGACATTAACATACTGTTTGATGTTTGATATCCTCAGTTTTAATTTAACCACATGACAACAAATGGTGTTTATGAAATACCAGTGAGCTGGAAAAATATCATGTGTTAGAGTCACACATGGGAGTGAATAGAGAATTTTTCTTTAGGACGAGCTTGAAGGCGAAAAGAAAATGAGACCTTCATATTTTTTCCCCCATTTTCCTATATTTTCATTCTTATTCTCTATCATATTCTGTAAGAGTGCTTTTAAAGATCCTAAAAGGACAGCACCAAGCTATAGTGCAAAATAACCTTGATGCCATGAATGGTAGAAAAAGTACCATCCACATGCTGGCGGCTGGGAAGCATCTTACAGAACTGTCCTCATGTTAGAGACCCTGTGACCATTCCACGGGGACTGAAGAGGGAAGGTACATGAGGCCCTTACAGAAAATGCGGACAGCTGGTGTCAGAGAGGAGAAGGATGGTAGCAGAGGGGCCAAGGGCTGTGCCTTGGTCTTTGTCACTTCCAGTAGGTTTTAGCTGAGGCAGGGTGATCAGGTGATCAAAAGACCCCCCACTTCCACCACCCACCCAGCCCATGAGAATCTTGCCTCCATATTGCTTTTACAACTGAAAGTCCCAAGTCATGCTCCTAAAATGATATAAACAGCAGGAGAGGGCTACACAAATTCAAAATAAACCTTCCAACAAGGCCTTAGACTTATGTTGACACTCCCATGTCTAATTGGATTTATTTTTTAAACTTCTCCCCTGCCCCTCCAACAGAGCCACGCTAGGGAGTCGTGGTTGAGATTCCTGTCAGCCACTTTGTAACGCGAGTACCTTGCTATCTAGTGATGAAACTCAATGCAGAAAATTCCCTGGGCTGAGAGACAAAGGAGAAAATTGTCTCCATAATGTATTGATTTTGACTAATGACATAACTTGTTGTAGGGGATGCGGATTGATGGCCGCTGGCTTGTCTCCAGTAAGACACCACGTTACATCTGACTCTGATCAAACCGTCTGTAAATCATTTTTAACTTGGGTCCTGCAGATTTTGTGTTCACACCACGGAACTATGGCTTATGTTTGACATCATTATTCTTTGTGGGGCTGTCTTTAAGAGCCACTTAAAATTTTTGGCTGCTGGTGAATAGAGAAGCTTGTTAGCTGAGGAAAACATGTTGATGTCACACACTTGCAGGATTTTTTTTTTTTTTTAATTTTGGTTAGGCTATGTGGATCGAAGAAAGTATGTGGATGGATGGGTTTGGGTTTAGAGGCTAGATCCAGATATGTCTTGGATAATAGTTGGAAGTTGATCTGAAGGGAGTGCTGTCTCTAGGGACGCAGCATATTTACATTGGGGACAATACTTCTTGCTTCTGGAGAGTGTATTATCCTGGGACTAACTTGTTACATGAGACAGCCCTTCTTGCAACTGAGTCCCCAGAAAACCAGGTGTATCTGAGAGTCACCAACACTCTGTGCTCATATTGCTTCTAGTCCTCAAGGAAACACATCTTGGATTGGATTTAGAATCAAGATTGGAACCCTTTCTTGTTTCCCCTACTCTCTCTCTTTTGTTTTTTATATGATTCACGCATAGGAACGTCTTAACTCACATTATGTGTGTGAGTGGAGAAGTAAACAAGCAGGACTTGTATATGACATTCAGAGAGCATCCCTTTCCGCCCCCCCCCACAACTTCTTTTTTTTTGGCATTACTGGGGTTTGCTAGGCAGGAGTTCTACCACTTGAGCCACTTCACCAGCCCTCTTATTATTTTTATAATTTTTAAAAATGAGCTTTTAAACTTGATAAGAATAACGACAAATGCATTTTCCCACTGAAGGAGAATATTTACCACCATTTGGTTTTCATTCCACTCATTTTCAACTGTGTGCTCCCTGGTACATGGTCCCTTTCCAAAAAAAGTCATTATTCTTCTCTGTTAAAAATTTTGTGTATGTGTGTGTGGGGGGGGGGATGGGGAGCAGTTTAGGAAAACTGACATAACAAAGTATCATTTGTGTATTGTTGATTATTTGAAATGTCCATAAGCAACAAATTATAAAATTCATCTTAATTATGCCAGGGAAATTGAATTCCTACCTTTTAACTTTAAATTTTAACCTTTCTGTTATGGAAAAATTCAAACGCATAAAAACCAAGCAGATAGTTTAATGAATTCACATGCTACACCACTCAAACTTGTTTCATGTATACCACAACTTTCTTTTTGAATTTTAATTATAATTTTCTATTTCATATGCACAATGCAAAATAATGTACATCTAAAGTCACGTGTCACTTAACAATGGGAGCACATTCTGAGAAAGACATGGTTAGCCAACACCACCATTGTGTGAACATGACAGAGTGACTTACACAACCTAAGAGGGTTATGACATCGCTGTGATACAACCATACATCCATCAGTTGTGTCGTCTGTCACAGACCAGAACATCATTGTGTAGTGCAGTTCTGTGACCATCTCCTCCCACCATGTGTCATACATAAAGTGAAGTCAGGGTTTTAGGATGTGTTTTCATATTGCTCTCTAGAGGTGTATAGGAACACACCCATACTTAGCACTATTTTGTAGGCAGGTAAATATACATATTTATGGAATTATGCATATGCATGTATACTATCTTCACCCATAGTTTTAAGAATATAGAACAGGGGAATTGAAAGAGAAGGGAAAAATATCTTTAAGTGGAATCAATTCCATACTCTGTGCTGGCTTTCTGAATCTCTACTAGGGATTCTTGTAAAAAGAATTCTGAGCACCCCAACAACTCCATCTCCCAGAGGATCTTTCAGTGATATTCCAGAGAAGATGCAGGGCCAATGAACAAAGGCTCTTGATACACAAAACATTTTTCAGGGGACCATTTCTTCTTCCATTAATTCACCTACTGTGAGAAATGTCTACAGGTATCTGCCTCCCCAGCAAAGCAGAAAATTCCCAGTACATTGAGCCTTTCCAGTGGGAACCAGACACACCACACCCCACAATTTTAGTCCTGTATTTGTGTATTATACAGGGAAGATCTGATACTTTTTGCTGCCCATATTTGGAGAGACAGGCAGCACTGCCTGCTCTGTAAGCCTGCTGTGGGGCTCTGGGCCCAGCCCTGTGGAGGGAGCCACAGCGGCCTCTGCAGGCAGAACTGTTCTTCTAGCTGGAGTCCCACTTCTTCACTAAAGACTATAGGCTGATGGAAGACTTTCCTTCACTCAGTAACTCAAACTAGGCCGTGATGTTGAGTGTGCTTGCAGCTGTGAGCAAGAGCTTTCTGTAGGCTGTGACTGGGAGACTCCAGGGTTGGAGGAACTAAGGGAGGTGGATGCTAGGAGTCTCTGCGTGGCCAGTGAAGTTCTCCTTGATCTGCCCTTCTTGGATACTTCGAGATCATTGCTTTAGGGAATAGGTGGGTTTAAGGGTTCCCCTTACCAGACTCCAGGAAAGGCAAGTACACTGGGATTTGGATCATTTTCTCTTATTCTGTGTTAAGTTTGCCCTTGGGTACAACCCTGAGCTCATCTGAAGAATGGAGCAATGCTATTTAATCCTTGTTGCTATTCCTTCCTTCTCTCCTCTTCTTCCTCCTCCTTCTTCTTCATAGTCCTTGGATTTGAATTCAGGGCCTCATGCTTCCTAGGAGGATGCTGTACCACTTGAGCCATGCTTCCAGCCCTCTTTTGCTTTAGTTATTTTTCAGGTAGGGTCTTACAGTTTTGCCTGAGGTCGGCCTCAGACCATTATCTTCCTGCCTATGCCTCCTGGGATTATAGGATGTGCCACTGCACCTAACTTTTTTGCTGTTCTTGAGATGGTCACACACATATACACACAGAGTTCTAAAAAATCTGCCCCTGGGAAATGTGTCTTTGTCATTATATAAGTGTGAATTATGCTATATGAGAGACTGGTGGTGGCCCCCTCTGCTTTAGGTCAAGAGGCTAATCCAACTCTGCTCTATTGGAAGAATGAGTTTGCTCTTAAAATCCAAATGAAACAAATAAACAAAAAATCATGTTTTCAAAGCACAACGCACATCCAGGCCTAAACCGTGTAAGAAGACTTTCTCTTGCTCACCTAACGAGGTAGTTCTGCTGCCCTGCAAGCTGGGAAAAGAGAATGTGTTTGGGACTATGTCACATTTGGTGGGATGTAGGCTTTTTCCTGGACACAGGAGTTCTGCAGGCAGCTTCAGAGGAGTGAAGTCTGAGAGGGTCAGGACCGGGAGCCAGAGCCCTGATGGGCCAGAAATGTCAGGATGGTGCATTTCCAGGGAGGTCGCTCTTGAGACAGTCCAGAGTCTACAGCAGAGACAGCTGGGAGGAGAGACAATCAGAAGTGTCAGTGTACTTTATGCTTTTGTGACAATTGGTGATTTCCTCTTCTAGTCCCTTAATGGCACTTGCTTTGGAGGCATTTCCATTCCTGACTCTGCCCTTCTATTTTAGACGCCATGTTTGACATGAGGCTATGGAGGTACAATTCTAAGTGGTAAAACCCAGAGGGAAGGATGGGGACAGAATAGGGTAGGGAAAGACATTTCAGGACTTGGGGCAAAGATATTTGCAGTGACAATGAAATGGCTATGGTGTGAAGGACAGAGCTGGCAGCTCAGCCATGGAATGAGGAAAAAGTGAGAGACCTCTCCCAAACTACAGGCTAGAACCAGTCCCACCATGGGAAGAAAAATGATGCTACATTTTCCTATTTGCTTTGAAGGGGAGACTTTACATATGAGGAGATCCCCCTGGCTGCTGGAAGAGCAGTCCTAGGTCTTTCGATCTTTGCAGAAGACATCCTTGTGCCTAAGAACACTCCTTCTCTACCCAGGCCCATCTTTGGTGCCTCTCCCCCTCCTCCAGGGCCTCTCCTGCTGTCCTTCTACTGGACCTAATTTGATAAGACTCCCGAAGACCTGGTCCTGACAGCAGTTTGTCACAGGCTCAGCTCAGTTGTGCCATCTGGAACAGCAGAAACAAAGCTTCAACCAAAATGGAAAGAGGCAACTTCAGAGTCTACTGAAGTAATAATAAAACTAGACCTAGTGGGTCACCATATCTGGGGAAAAGTTCTCTTGGGCCTTAGTATATACACTCAGGGAGTGAAACAAAGAAAAAGAAAGAAGCAGGCCTATTGGCAACTGTCGTTAGGTAGTATAAACAATGGCCAGTCACTGGCACAGAGCGAAGGCTCAGATTCCAACAGCACTCAATGGGGAGCCTTCCTTAAAAAATTACAAGAAGCTGGGCTGGAGCTGGTCCATGCTGGGAATGGCAGAAGAAGCAAAAACAAGAGTAAATGAATGGAAATTAAGCAGCAGGAAATGGGGATTTGGCACAAAGTTGGAATTTGAAACTGCAGAGAGGTGTCAGTGATAAGGTTGTATAGAGTTTCGGGCCAAAAAAAGAGGGAGAAGGAATGCAGATGTGTTCATTGAATAAGTGCAGATGGGGAAAGGGGCAGGAAGAAAAAAAATGCCAGGGAAGTCATAATGAGTGGAGCTGCATTTATGTTTAAGCAAGGCTTTAAAAATTATTCTCCCCGCATGTCTGGATGAAATTACAGGTTGGTTCAGATTGTTCCAATCTACTGGAGAGATTAAGGCAGAGTTTATTTACTTTTACCTTTTCCTGCTCTGGGGAGACTTGGGCTATTTCTGACAGGAGACTCTGAGTGGTGCTGGGCAGCTGGGTCCAGGTGTGAGTCTTAGCTTAGGGTTTGCTCAGTTCCTCTTTAGTTAGAAATAAGTGAGAATCTGCAGAGCCTGAGTCATTGTGTAGGTTCTGTCACTGTCTGGGGAGCAGACAGCAAAAGGGTCTGACCCTCCGGGCAAACCTGCCCTTTTCCATTGGCTGTGCAAGGAGGCCTGGCCATTTGGATTCTGCCCCTGTCTCACCCTCATGGCAGTGTTGGGTTGGACTGGGTCTGGGCAGAAGTGGTCCACACATGGCAGGATGGCCACGAGTTTAAACACTATCTTACTTGGCTTACCTGACAGGCAGGCTGGAATTGGCTTCTGCAGTTGTAGAGATTTTTCCATGGTCCTCGCTGAGTCTTGTTCAGTCTTGGCTATCATCAAATAAGATGTCGACGATATCAAGTCAAATAAGGTACTTGACTGAATGAACCAGTCAAGTACCAATCTCCCACAGGCAGTAAGGACAAGAGGCAGCTGGAGTGGTGAGGAGGTGGGAAGGCAGAGCACAAGGGTCTCCACCTCTGAACTCAGAGGTGGGACACAAGACACAGTCATATTGCCATACTTGGATGTCGCGTTCAGGCCTAATAAGAAGCACCCAACTCATTTTAGAACGCTTGTTTGTTTGGTGAGACTCCTGTGAGGAAATATGTAAGAAAGTGTTTTGCAAATATCCTGTATTGTATTTTGCAAGGTACCATTATCTTCCTCATCTGTGGGCAGAAAGATTTGCTCTTGAAGGGAAATAGCAATTTCAGCAAAGAGAGGAGGTGTCCTGAGGCAGGAAGGTAGCTGGATACAGAAATTCCACCACCATTTTTCTCACCAACAGTAAAAGTGAGTGCTTTCTGATGTGCCCTTTGACCTCCCTCCCCTGTCCCTGGTTGTAAAAGTAGTGTAAGACACAGCGTTAAATGTGACTCACCAAACATTTCCAATCGATCAATATGGCTATCAGTAAATGCACAGCAGTGGGTAATACGTCAATCTGCTTGCTTCCTCTCGATGAGCAGCGTTTCCTTGGGGATAAGCACAAATGTCATGTTTTCTATATCAACGCTGTTGACATAATAGTCTGGCTTACATTCAAGTCTCACTGTGTGTCATCTTGGGAGAGAATACTGTTTAAATGTTAGCACTGAAGAATGAAAATTAAGTGGATTGGAGGGGAGTACCCATTAAAATGTCCCTGTCACAGCAAGCCACCTGCCTTGTAGAGCTCTGTCCTCGTCTTATCCTACTTTCTCTGACAATCCAGATCAGAAGTAATGGCCCCCCGTTCCCCATCAGTGCCCTGAGTGTTTGGTACTGTGCTTATCTGGGGTTGGACAGAGAGGAAGTACATTAAAACCTCAATTCTGCACCTATACTCACCACACACAGAAGGCAACACCGAAACGTGGCCAGAAGGACACTTTCAAGGGACTCCAGCTTACACCAAACATACATGAAATGCCCTTAAACTTGGTTTGTGCCTCAAGCCATTGAAGGTCTGAGCATTTGATTTTCCCAAGCACTCTCCTTTTTTCTTCCTTTGTATCTTTTTCTTCCTCTTCTTGTAAAGACATCAGTAGGTTCAGTAAAAATATGCAAATGTGTTAAAATGCTATTTAAAACTATTTTCATAAAAATCTGTTTTTATTTTTATGTGCTCCTGTCCACATAAGTATAAACATTGGTAAATATTGATAAATGTATTGGTAAATAGTTATGTAATCTGTATTAGGTTCTTAATTTTTAGGACCCTGAATCAAATGTGTTTAGTGCCTCACAAAATGCATAGTGCTGTTCTCAAAACATCTCTGGCCCAGGCTCTCCTCTCCCCCAGTTTAGGCCCCTAGGCCTCTCTGGGAAGCATAATAGCCTCCCAACTGTCTTCCTGCCTCCAGACCTTTATTGTGTTCCCAGAATTAACTTCCTAGAGCACAAAATCGACACTGTGCCCACAGCTGTAAGCCCAGTGCTGGTAGGGCCCTTGTCTCTGGCCATCCAGGCTAAGGAGCAGCCACGGTGTGCCCTGCTTGAGGTGGCCTACCACTGTTGGTCTTGGCTGCAGCTCACTGTGTGCCCAGTGCTCTCTTCTGTGAGTCTTCTCTGATCCTCCCAGCACAGGGTGGCTCCCAGAGTGACTTGTTTACAGCTGCTTCACAGGCTGGCATGTGTCTGTGTTGAAGACACAGCAGAGACCCCAGGTCCCTAGCCAGCCGCAGTCACTGTGGTGAGCAAATTAGGTACAGCTCCACCTTGGCAGAAGCAGCAATCCATTCGGGAAGGCAGACGTCACATAATTAAAAGTTCAATGAGTGCTAGAGTCCCCCAGAACTGTGGGGTACTGTGGCAGCAGACGGCTGGGAGGGGGGCATCTGTGTGGAAGGAGGGATGTGGACAGGAAGCCTGTAGGGTCCAGGGGCAGGAACTGGGGTGGCCTTGGAGACAGGTAGCAGGGTGCTTTTCCCAAGAAGGTCCTTGAATGTTGAGGACAGCCTCAGTAAGTATGAGGAAATGGCTGGGGATGGAGGGACAATGACATTTTCTTCCTTATTCACCCTCCACTGAAGGCCATTAAGATATGTGGATGTATACTTTTCCTTTAGTGCCTCAGAGCATGAGACATTTGTGACAGTAGAGGTCTCTTGCCTTCACCTGTGTGGATCTTTCTCCCAGCAGGTGCCACCTCTGCGGGACTCCAGCACCAGGCCCAGCAAGAATGCTGTGGTCTATACACGGGAGGGATGGGGATAGGTAGGAAACCCAAAACATGGAAGTGTTTGATGTCCCCACGGCAGAGGAACTAATACAGAAACCTTAAAGCGATAGGGGCGAATATGGGAAGGGGATCAGGAACTAGTAAAAGGTCAGGTAGAGATGAATTAACTTGGGTTGTAGCACATTTGTACATGGAAGCAATGCTAGGAATCTCCCTGTATAGCTATCCTTATCTCAACTAGCAAAAACACTTTGTCTTTCTTACTATTGTTTATATTTTCGCTTCAACAAAATTAGAGGTAAGGGCAGAACAGGTTCTGCCTGGAAATGAGGGGGGGTGAGGGGGAGAGGGAGGGGGGATAGGGGAGGAACGGTTCAAATAATGTATGCACATGTGCATAAATGAATAACAAAATAAAAAATAAAATAGTAAAGGTAGCAGAAAAAAAATGTTGTGGTCTGTCTTCTAACCTGCCTGCTTGAGGTGTCACTGCCAGTGACAAGTTGTTTGGGGGTCTCCAGACCCTAGTGCTTGCATTTAGCAGCAAGAAGTCACCACCAGCAGCCCTCCAGGATGCTGTGCAGGCCAGAATGGGGGCTCCAGGAGCCCCGTTTGGCCTCCCACATGGCCCACTCTCACTCTTCCTCCGCCAGAACTATTCTAAGCCATCCCTACCATCCTTCTCTCCCACACACCCCTAATATGACTAGGAGCTAGCTGGTTGGAGCTAACATATGTTCTTATAATTATAATTATGTTGCTAGCATGATATATTATTTATTTCACTCACTTTTTTTTTTTTTTAGTTCTACTTTCATGTACAAAGACTAAGGAACTTGTTTAAATGAAGAGATACTTAAACACCTTGACAGCAGCTTATAAAAAAAAAAAAAAAGGAAAAGGAAAGGCCTTAGCCTTTAGGAGGTCTCAAATCTGCATTGCATCTGTTTGATGTGTACTCTAATGTGCATCCAGGAGGCTGGCTTTCTAAGCAGCTGATGGAATTGGAAGATCTGTCTATAAGATGCATATCCCTCACTGGAGAGCAGGGGTCTTCCATGAGTGTCCAGCTCTGCAGGTTGTCACTCTGCCCAGTGATGGCCTGGGCCACTAGGCACTATCTCTGAAGGGGTCTCCATAGCCATGGGGACCACCTTCCCTTGTTACTGATGGGAAATTTGAAGCTCTGACTTCAGGGTCTTGTCCATGATGATACGGAGACTATGAAGAGTCAGACCCCAAGTCACTTGACTTGAAGTTCGATTCAGTGCCTTTTCCCCTCCATGGTGTGAGACATGGTAGAAGGTATGTGTAATGTGGAGGTAAACAGAAGCCAGGAATAAGCCACCCTCCCTGTGCTTCTTCTGAGGACGAGCAGATTCCCTCTTCTCTCCTGACTAAATCTTAGAAATCCAACTAAATTCCACATTTTAAAAAAAGGAAAACCATGTTTTCATTCATTCCTTCAATTATTCATCCAACCAGCATTTATTGAGTGTCATCCACTGAGGACAGGATGATCAATGCCAGCTTCCTGTCCTCCAGGATTTTCAATATGGTGGTTGGATGCCTAAGTAGATGAGGTATTACGGTCTAGTCATGATGGTAAAGACAAAGCAGTATGGTGTGTTCTCCACCGGGAGGCACACCATCCCCTGGGGCACAAGTTAAGGACCCCACCCCAGTCCTGATAGGGCTGTAAACCATAGGAAACCTCATTTCTCTACCAGATCACTTTCTTGGTGTGTAACTGGGCAAGGTGGGTTCTGAGAACTTTGTTTTCCTTTTCTAACATCCCAAGTAAGGTGTGAACAGAAGAGAAATACAAGACTGATCACCAGTTTTCCAGGAGCAGAAAGCATTACTGGGAAAAGAACCTCATGCTTACAGGATAAATAGGAACCGTTCCAAAGCATTTGCAGATCAGAGCTCTGCCAAGTGACACAGAAAATAAAAACTAAGCAAATTCAGAAAGGGAAAGAGTAGAATGAGTTGGAGTGGGCAGAAAGAGCTGTGGAGGAGACGTGGTCATTCATTTGGGTTTTAAATAAAGCATAACATTTGAACAGATGAAGGGAGGATAGGGGAAGGTACTCTAGGCATGGAGGGTGAATGAGGGTGAACTCTAGGGCGTGTGTGGGTGAATCAGAAAAGCTTACAAAAAGGAGTGACTGTGGTAGGCTGGGGACAAGCCAGAAAGTTGATGTGATCAGTAGTCCTTAACCTCATGACTGCCTAGCCACTTTGTAAATCCCCCTAACCTTCCACACCAGGGTGGGCATTCACCCTAGTTTGCCCTGGACATTCCTGATTTATACATACACTGTCTTGGTGTCATTTTAAAAAGAGCCCTCTTTGAATACTCTTCCAAGTGTTCATATAAAAAATGATTCAGGGCTCATTTCTGATGAGCCCTGAATGTTCATCTTGACCTTGACTTTTTCACTTAGGGTCCCTACTTGAAGTCATTGCTTATCCTTTCTGTGTCTTTGCTTGTCCATATATATCATGGGCAAACATGTGGTGCTCTCATTTCCTCCTAGGAACATATGGAGTTAAAGGAGTCTTTGAGCTCATGCTTCCCTGGGTAGAATGTAACAGTATACTTTTAGAAGCTGTAGAGAAATAAGAACTCACTTATCTTTTCTCTAGCTTAGCTGTCCCATCCTTTCTCCTCCACGTGAATTTCCAGGTTTTCAGAGATCCATCTTTGTTTGAAAGGGTTGGAGAATAGAGTTGGATGACTTAGAAAGCATTTAAAAATTCTTTGGACAGAGGCATCATAGAAATACCAGGTGGTCACTGGGAAGTGAGGGGGTGGATTCCATCCAGTGGCGCCATTTATCATGTTCCATTGGGTGGGCCAGCAAGGGTTTAGGAGCAGAGAATAAAGGACTGGGTGTTGTGGGGCTTGATCTTGCTCTCACAGCTGGACAAGCCTGGCCTCCAGCTCCTGTAACCACTTCTCAGGCTGTCTCCCAGCCAGCGGGGAAGATTCTAATCACAGGCACTGTCAACCCAATATCTTTTGAAGAGTACTAAATTTGCAAAAATAATAAATGAAAATGAGGTTGTGTGTCATTTTAGCATGTGTTCTATATAATGAAATAAGATGGTGATATCAAATTACTGGCTAGTTTAATTGCCTGGAAAAATTAATTTCTAAAAATGCCAAATAATTTCCAAATCAGAAGGAATAGGGAACCAACATCTATTTTTGATTTTCATTTGGGGAGAAAGCTATTCAGCATTTTATTATTATTTTTTTAAGAGTCTATAAATAGCACTTTGTCATGGGCTGGAGTATCAGCTCAGGTAACAAAAGGAAAAGGAAGAAGAAAATAAGACTTTCATTTTTATTTTCATTTGATTTTGAATTGTACATAGTCTCTCTCTCTCTCTCTCTCTCTCTCTCTCTCTCTCTCTCTCTCTCTCAATGTTAAAATTATGGAAGTTTGGCTTCATTTGTTAGCAGCTTTCCTAGCCTGTGAATTACACAATTCTAGTGTTATGTGGAGTACCAAGCATTGAGAATGCCTGGAGGTTGCCCAAACCCTAGGACTGTGGGTCTGTGCCTAGAGCGGATGAAGAACAATAATGGTGACATCTTTGACCCTGGGTCAGTGGTTTAACAGACATTAACCAATCTGTCCCCGATGAAACCCATACTTTTGGTTTTCATTTGGCTGTAATAATTCTTTCTCCTGTGCACCAGTACTCAGATTCAGCAGCAGATGAGGTACGATTGATAGTTACTTTTGTCTCTTTGATCCAACTAGATTAAATGTTCAGAGCAGTGGCGAACTTTGGTTTGGCTACCAGTAGCCTGGATCTTTCTAGAGTGTGAAGGAATTGAGATTCTGAGGCCCTGTGTTCTAGATGCACTCTTTAGAGTGCAAGTGCGCTCTTGCTTTTTTTTACTCATTTCTATTATTTTTAATAAAAATATGCATATCTGATATGAGTGGGCACCATTGACAGTGGCCATCTTATTTTAGCAAAATATGAAATTTGAAAGGCCATTGCAAGAGCTTAAAGAGCCTTTCAAGTATTCTGTTATTTATCAGCCAGTGGTAAAAGGAGAAAACAGCCAGCTCCGTGGGGCAACTCCCTCCAGATGATCTGATTAAGGGACTACCCTTTTTCAAAGTTAGCCTTCTAGTGATGTCCATCGACACATTTCTTGACTATCAAGCCACACCATGTTGTCTTCTTCAGGTAAAACCCCACATCTGCTTGGCTTCATGCTTATTGGTACAGTCTTAGTTCAAAAGGTGGTGAGGTTAATATTTCTAAAAATAATGATGTAGCCCTTAACTGATTTAAGACATTTTTGCCAAAATGTCATCCTGTATGGTACTAATGAATGCCCTGAGGCCAGCTCTAGGCAAAACTGTGAAGTAGGCCAAGTTTATTTCCAGCTTCGTTGACTGCCTCTCAAAGTGGTCACTTTCCATCCTTTACAAGGTCACCTGCCTCTTCTTTTTTCCTCACTCCATGACCCCTTCCTCCATTTTCAATAATATCCTTTTAATGCCCTTTGGTTGTGTGTGTGGTTTTTTTTCCCCCCCAACAATGAAGGAATGATCTAGAAGCCTCATTGTGCTAAGGTACTAGTGA
The DNA here is from genome assembly GCF_047511655.1 of Castor canadensis. Taxonomy (NCBI): domain Eukaryota; kingdom Metazoa; phylum Chordata; class Mammalia; order Rodentia; family Castoridae; genus Castor; species Castor canadensis. The sequence goes on along the minus strand of NC_133399.1, from coordinate 104,519,006 downwards.
CTTCTTACATGGCTCTTCTTAGGGGTACTTGCATCTTAAAAGGAACTCATAAAGAAGGTCACCTTGACACCCACAGGTAGATTCTCTGGTTGGTGACTTAATAAGAAATGTGCTTTGTTTAGGTCATTTCTTTTATAATCTTTTTATTTAGGCCAGTTTGTGATTAATCTCTGAGCAGTTTGGTTTTCCCCAAATCAAACAAGGAACCCCTGTTAATTGAGTGAGTAGGAGGCCCTTTTGGAGGCCTCCTTAGTTGGGAGTGGGGGAGGCAGCATGAATGTAGTAGCCATGAAACATGTTGCAAGCACCTGGCTTGAGTCACAGCTCCACGTGTCTCTGTGTGAGCTGGGACAAGCCACTCGACCTCTGTGTGCCTCAGTGTTCTCCCTCATAAGATGGGGACAATGACGCTAATGTCCCTCACTGAGGGGCTGTGAGGGTGTGCAGGTGGTGTTAGGAGAATGCTTAGCATGCAGTGCGCACTCAATAAATGCATCCGTGATGGTGAGGAAGCTGCTGCTGTAAGTATTTGAAAAGCAGAATACTGACTTTGTGCAAGAACTATTATTTTTCAGTTCATGCTTTTGGGTGTGTATTTGGATTCCTGGATGACTTGCAGTGACTTCCATTCCCTGGGGATCTCCAGCCATGTTGGAGTTCAGGAGGAAGCCAGTTCCTTACTGGCCTCATTTTGCACATGGAGAGGCCATGCAGTCAGCATAAGCGTTGGATCAGACTGTGTTGCTCCCAGGGTTCCAAAACCCAAGGGTTCTGGGAGATGTGTTCATCTTTCAGTTAAGGCTCCGTTTATTTCCCTTGTGTTCAGGGGCTCAAGGAGGCAACCACTATTTCCTTTACTTTATGAGTCACGGTTCTGTTCTGTCATTTTGGGAACGGCCTCAGGCCCCACAACGGTGTTATCCCTGTCCAATTATCTTGAGTGAAGGCGCACAGCAAAGAGCACTTGCTTTTTAATGTAGTTATAAATGTCGCGTCAGTGGGAGATTCAGGAATGCGATCAGGAATTCCATTTCCTAGTCAAACCGGGCATAATTACCGTGGGGCTCTGGGCCCAGCCTCCACAAGGCACTGGAACAGCCAGGCACTGGTGAGCTTCCTCTGGGTCAGAGGGATACCTGAAAAAGGACAGTGGTCTTTGAAGCTGTTCCATGTGTTTGTGCAAATTCATAAAAGTTTGCACAGTCTGTGCCTCCAGAGTGACAACGCCTGCTCTCTAGAGAAATAACAAGTCGGAGTTTTTATTCATCCACAGAACCATGATGCTAGGGTCGGGAGAGACACTGCACATTGTTTTTGGCTTCTTCCAGTCCTGCCATGCAGAAATCTTCCTTAGGACTAGCCTCGGTTGACAGGTCTACGGCCAACGTAGATGAGGCCTGGAGAGTGACTATGAGGGAAGGAATTCTTTGCCCACTGACCCTTTAGAACTGTCTGGCATCATTCATGCCTTAAGAACTGCTGACTTTGCACCTTCTGTGGCTAGGGTGGTATGTCACAGTCTTACTCTCGAACTGAGGAAGTAGATGAGAAATTTTAAAAAATGACAGAAAAGCAAGGGAGTGTTTATCAGAGGTCTGTACCAAATCCACAGGAAGGGAATCTAACTCTTCCTGGAAAAAGGTGGAACCCTGGACCATGGTGGAACTCTGGACCGTTTTGTGGAGTGGGTGATGCTTGATTGAGTGAGGAATGAAGAGGGATTACCTGGCTGGGAAGGAGAGAACAGTGTCGCCAGGTAGAAGGTACAACGGCATGCATGTAAGAGAATGGAGGTCAGTAGGGCTCCACAGGAGTCACATTATCAAGGGACACATGGACTAAACAAAGGAGTATGTACGTCGGCATGACCGCAGTGATGGAATGAAAAGCTTTCCAGTGGGGATGTGACCTGACTGAATTTGCCTAGGCTAAGGCTACAGTATGGAGCCTGTCTTGGCATGGAGGAGAGACCTTGGAGTCAAGGTGAGCAACTGGGGAACCCTTGAAAGTCATTAGGTCAGGCAAGATGGAAGCCCGAATGAAGGCTGCAGCCATGGGTAGAGAGAGGGCAAAGGATACTTAGATGTAGAATCACCGAGTTTGATTGGATATGAAAGCAAGGCAGAGAATGAATTCTGGGTTGTAGGATTAGGATTAGAGTTAGGTGAATGTAGAGGGTTGTGTTAGTCCATTTTTCATTACCATAACAAAATGCCTGTGGTTGGGCAACCTTATAAAGAAAAGAGGTTTATTTTGGCTTATGGTTCCGGTTCAAGGTTGAGGGTTGCACCTAGTGATGGCCTTCTTGCTGGCAGAATCCCAAGGAAGTTCAGATATCACATGTTTAGAGACAGGGGTCTCTTTCTTTCTTCTTATGAGGCTACCAGTATTGAATTATGGGGGTTCCACCCTGATGATGTATCTAATCCTAGTCATTTCCCAAAGGCTCTGTCTCTAGACACCATCGTTGGATTAAGTTTCTACCTTTTTAATATCTCACCGGGGGGATCACATTTTAACACATGGTGAACCTTTGTGGAACACACAAACCACATCAGATCTTCATGGGGTGATGTCATCATAAGGGATTGGGTGGTGTAGACTTGGGTTTGGGTAATAGAGATGGTGTGGGTAATGGGGTCAGTTATGGTGGAGAAGAAGGTGGAGATGGTGCCATCTCTCTAGGTCCAGCTGACAAAATCCTTTCTAGTAATAGCAATTGTCCATCACCCACCATCCCAGATGACTGTTGGGGAAATTGGGATATCTTTGATACTTTCCCACTTTTTTCCAGTTACTTCTCTTTCAGCATGTGCACTTAGAGGAGAGAGCGTGGTAGGTATTTGTGATAGGATCATGAGTCAGGCACAGCTGTCCTGTGGGCGTTTCTACCCTGGGCTCTTTCATAACACTCTCCTTGGCCTCAGTTTGCATGGATCACATCTCTGGGTCCCACTCGCCGAAGGATTTCTTTCTTAGCTAGTGTATCCTTCCAGATGCAATGGTAACAACAGAGGCTCAGGAGTTCTGACTGTGCTGAGTAGGTGTGTTTTGTTTTAGGTTGTTTTTTGAGATAGGATCTCACTCCATAGTCTAGGCTGCCTTGAACTCACAATCCTCCTGCGTCATCCTCTTGAGTGCTGGGGTTATAGATGTGCACCACCATACCCAGCTATGGAGATACATTTTGACAGGAGATCTGGGAAGAACTTTACCAGAAATGATTAATCGTGGTGGTACACTTTCCTCTCATGCCAGACAGTGGGCAGGACAGTTTGGGTCTATGGGACTTGCCCGTGCTTCGACAGTCAGACCGCTTGAGATGGCAGCTGCTATGCCTCTCTGGACAGTCCTTCCTTGCTCAAGCTGAACCTATCCTTCAACATTGTGTCATAATGATAAAAGTCTTTCCCATCTTCAGAATGAAAGAAAGACTACTTTAGTATGTTGGGGATTCCTAAATCCTTACATAACGTAAGGACTATACATTTTCTTCCTCTCTCTCCCCAAATCAATTTATAGTTACCCTGAAGCTGTATTAAAAATTCAACAGAGCTGGAGTCAGAACTTCTTCCGTCCAACACTGTATCATCCCTCCATAATTCCAGTTACAGACCCATTGCTCAGGGGCCCTCGATGAGTTCATTATTAGGAACGAACTCCACAGGATTTCACTGTGCCCCTGAAACCGAATACAGCTCAAGCTGAAAGGGAAGTGAAGAAGGGGGAGAAAGAGGCAGGCTTAGTGGATCTCAGGAGACACAGGCAGGAGGATGGTGGTCAGCCTGGGCTACCTAGCAAGACCCTATTTCAGAAAAAAAAATCCTAAAACAAATGAACAAAAAGGGGGAATGAGAAAAAAATAAATTGATTCTATCTGAATGACGCCCTCCACCCATGCACTGATATTTGGAATGAAATCCCTCAGTCCTGAGTAAACCCTGGCAGGTTCTTTGAGCCTTTCTAACCAGGTGATACAAGAAGTTTCATCTAGGCCAAGAACCTGAGAAGGTGCAGAAGAATATAAAGAGGATGGAGCCCTTGCTGCATTCCCATAGTTCAGAGGCCCCCAAAGTCAGCAGCCCCCAGAGCTGTACAGGTGAAGACGTGTTAGAACTCCCAGGTCTGAACTGCCACCTAAACACGGCACGGAGGAGCTCATGGCAAACAAGATGTAGGTATTGGGTTCAGATTTGGGGCCATGAAAGAGGAACAGTGACACTCTAGACCTGTGTCAAAGGAGATCAATTAGAATCACATGGGCCCTGAAACCAGGTGACAAGAGCCCGAGTCCAGGTCACAGGGCTTGGAGGAGAAGCCTGGAGCAGGGAGTCTGGGTGGATGAAGTAAAAAGAATTACTATATTGCGTCAGGAGAGAGGAAACCATTGGCCTCAAAATCTGGCCCATTACCTTCCTTGACTTTTGAGACACCTGAGCTGAAAAGAGGTGGAGAGTAGGACTGAGGTCAGACTACTGCCGACAGCTTAGCTGGACAGACCAGCTGGAATAATCAAGCCACTGTCGTTTGGAAAGATAACCATGTATGAAGTCCATTGCTAGATACGAAAGGAGATTCAAACTGTATTCTTGGGCCTCTGCCTTCAAAACACTTCTGGTCTTACTGGGGAAGGAAGGAAGATGGAGACTTCTGAGTAATGAGCTAGCTCAGTGCAACAGGCAACTGAACGAGGCCTGCAGAGATTTGTTGGTAGTGGGTGCTCTTTGAGTTTAGAGTTGAGACATTTGCTGAGTGCTAGGTCACAAAGCTACTTACAGCCGGGCATGGTGGCACCACCTGTAATCCCAGCACTCAAGCTGTCAGGAGGATAACTTGGGCTACATAGTGAGATTCCGTCTCAAAAAATAAATAAACTTGTTTATTATCTTTAAGCTATAAGTTTATTTCTACCTCTATGTCTTGCCCTTATTTTAGTTTATAGCTCCAAGAGCTGGGACCCTGCTTTGTGCTTTTCTCTGTGGAGCACCCAGCAGGAGCCAAATTTAAAGTGCTTAGTATAACTTAAGAGGAAAAGTATAAAGAAATGAATTTTTTTTTAGTGGAGATTATTATTTTTTTAGCTCATCTCTTCAGGTAGTCTTTTTCCAAAGAGCAGGAAGAGCCTGTTTCAGGCTGCTTTATTTAATTCCAAGAAGGAACAGGAAGGAGAATATTCTAGATCAAAATAAGACCTTTCATCGTGTTCTGCTGTTTCCCCTGGGAATTATCCAGCTGGGAAGAACCGTCTTGCTCTGGGGTTGTCCAGCTCCCTGGCAAAACCCCACAGTTCCTGTCTGAAAGGACAGGGCGCTGTCATCAGTCCCTGGGCAAGGGCTCTGGAACAGGCAGTCACCATGCATGTTTTGAAGGGCAACCCTATAGGACTATAGAAAGTTCTGTGTGGGCTGTATGGAGTGGTATGGAGTAGAAAAGGATGGGGTACTGAGAGTCACCAGCCTCTGCTTTAATGGAGCTATTTCATCCCTGTGGCTTCTGGGGTCTTTTCCAGTTTAAAAATTTTATTCCATAGAAGAAACAAACATTTGAGTTCCATTGAAAGCCGACATTATTGTCAGATGCTTGGGTCTGGAGAGCACAGAGCTGTGCGAGTTCCTCAGAGGGAGCGATCCAGTGTCCACTTGGATCCGTGGAGAACTTGGGTGGCCCAGGATTCCTCAAGTTTGGGTTCACTGAGGCAGCAACACGCACATCCCCATCAAGTCATCCTGCTGCAAACGGTTCCCTGCAACAGTCAGCAAAACAGCCTGTGACTAACAGAGGAGTCTGCAAAATAGTCATGTTCTGTGACATCACAGAGGCCCTGAGGGGGAAGGGTGTCCCAGCCTCTCCAGACGCTCTGCACCTAGGCAGCCCCAAACCGCCCCCTGACATCTAGGGAAGGAGAGATGTGTCCAGTCTCCAAGTTTGGATCAGGTCGAGGCAGAAAAGCCTTGCCATTCCCCTTGTAAGAGTGACTTTGTCATATATGCATCTCTGAAGCAGCTTGAGAAGGGACTGGGGGTGGCCGGGGTGACCTTACACAGCAGTTGCTCTCCGTGGAGCCTCACTAAATGGGGGAGAGGCCCCACAGGGACCTTGTTTCCATTTGCTAATGACTTAAAAGGCTGCACAGACCCCCAAGTACTGGAGGAATGCTCTCACAGCAAAAAGAAAAAACCCGCGTGGATAAGGACACACAGCATCCAGGCTCTGGGGCTTTGCAGGTCCTCTCCTGAGCCACACGAAGCCGGGGCTGACATTCAGGCCAGGTGACACGGCTCAGCCCTGGAAGAGGGCAGTGAATAGGGCTGGAGATTGCTTTTTTGAATATAAGAAAGAAGTCACAGGGAGGAGATAGTTTCACAGTCTTCTCACTACGTCAGAGCCACTGTCCAAATCCAGGCCGTTGGAGAAGGAGCTGCCTTTAATTCTTTAATGTTGGTAAATTTATTAACCCAGCAAACATTTATGGAGTCTAATATATATCCTGTACACCGCATGCCATTTGTTATATATGATACAGACTTATAAATATATTTTATACTTGTGTTAGTCACACGCACTCATGTCAGGCACTAGGACACAGAGAATGTCTGGAAGACTCCTTCACCATTTCCCTGAACCAAAGCATGTTCACATGAACAGACCAGAAAGGGAAGCTGGTTGTAGTGACACATTGCCTTCATCTTTGTCCTCAAGTGAGTGCCAGAGTGGCTGCAGGGTAGCATGAAGGCACAGACCTGGACTGTTCCCATACCTGCCAGCCACTCCATAGGCCCGCGCTAACTCATTTCAGTGATCACTGTTTCAGACAGAAAATGCTTTTTGTTACCAGTCTCCACAACGTCAAATTGTGAATGTGTCCAAAAAGCATGCTATGAAGCAAACAAACATAAACATCTTAAAAAGGTCAAATAAATCCAGTGTTTATTAATACAGTGGGGCTTCTGCCCCATTCTTCTGAGTGTCTCTGGAGTCACTTCCCTTCTCCTGGGCTTCACTCACTCCACAGATGAAAGGCTGACAGTGGGCCAAGCTGAAGGCAACTGAATTGTACAGACACCAAAAGGGGTCCCGACTGCTGCGGTCTACCCAGTATCCTTTTAAGATAAGCACCAAATTCAATTAGAAAAAAGCTTCATTAAGATGCAGGTTGCTGGAAGGGGCTTTTAAATGTTTTCAAACTGGAAGGCATGCTGTGAGGCCCCTTCTGGGATCCCAGGTGGGTTTTGTTGCCATTCTTAAGTGCTTCCCACACAGCCTGGGTTCCACTCTGTCTTGGTTCTCAGCACGGCATCTTGAAGTTTCCTCTCCAGGGCTGGTCCTGCACTGTCCAGTGCGCGTCTTGAAGACAGGAGTTGCATTTCTGTTTCTGGCCTGTAGACGGTGCTTGGCAAGCAATAGGTGCCTCAGGAACCAAGCATTGAATGAACGAGTGGTCCACACAGTCCACAGCATGGACCAAAGTGAACTAGAACCCTGGGTCAGCTTCAGAATGGGCACGCACCCTACAATTTTTTTTTTTTGTGGTACTGGGGCTTGAACTCAGGACCTACATCTTGAGCCACTCCACCAGCCCTTTTTGTGAAAGGTTTTTATGAGATAGGGTCTCACAAACTATTTGTCCCGGCTGGCTTAGAACTGCGACCTTCCTGATCTCTATCTCCTGAGTAACTAGGATTATAGGTGTGAGCCACTGGCACCCAGCCCACCCTGCATTTTAATAAGTGATTTGGGTAGTGTTATCAATAATGGTTTGATGAGAGTGGGAGCTTTTGTAAAGCTGGAGAGGAAGAGGAGCAGCCATTTGGGGAAGGGAGAGTGCAGTAGATTGTGTACTCTAACACGTCAGTGGCCTGAGATTGCTGTTGAGCAGCTGGGTGTCTTTAATGCTCCATGCATTAGGGCACAGATGAGAAGGGGGTTCAATGATGCAAAAGCATGGTTTAAACTGCCCCTTCTCTGCCCAGAAAAATCCCTTGCTTCTTGTGAGGTGCTGGTGTTCCACTCCCCAGAAAATGTCAGATGGGAAAGATAAGCAGAAGGGAAGGGGAGTATCCATACTTTGGGAGCACCAGTGGTCATCCAATTCAGTAGCACTGGCATTGTGGGGGAGGGGGAGCCCTAGAGTTGTGACCTCCACTCTTCACACCCATGAGGTTAGGTGTGACACCCCATAACTTACTCATGAAATGATGTGTGAAAAAACATTCTAGACATTGAGTGCCATATCAGTATAAAGTATCCTTATAATTGTTATTAAATCTTGCCAGAGTGAAGTATTTCCTTTAGGATGAAGTTGTTTGGCACATGGGAAAAATAATCCCTGCTGTCAGCCCTGCAAATAGCTAGCAAACGTTTACTAGTGTACTGTGTGGGGAGGGTGCAGGCCCCACTGGCTGGGGGCTTGCTCGTATATACATGGTCCCCATGCCTTCCCTCTCGAGCACATGGAAAATGCAATGAATGAAATCATTCTTGCACTCACCTGGTTTAAATCACAACTTGCCTGGTGAAGTGGGCAGCTTGCCGATTTTAAGTAGAAATCAGGCTTCCCGTGTTGGATGTACTTCTCCCCACCTCAGTTCCCTTTTTCATAAAATAAAAGCTGGAAGGAAATGATCCCAGAGGTTCCTGTGCACCTCTGGTAGCAAATGAGCCTCTGTGACCCACAATGCTGCATATCCCCAGGCTGATGTAGGCAGTAGTATGTCTGAGGGAGACATGTCAGAGACCCCTGGAAGGGAGTGCCATAGGTAGAAGGGGGCAGCTCAGGGGTGGAGCCTACCTCTGCCTGGCCCTGGCCTGGCTGCCCATGGCTTCTGTGTCAGTAAAATGTGCAGCTAGAAGGTTGCACACAGGATCTTCTAAAATATTTTTCAAATGTAAGTCATTGCTAACCCTGGCTCTGCCACAGGCCTCCGGGGAGCATAGGGGTCCTCAGATTTTTTTCTCTGAAATGTCTTCCAGTTCTAATAGTTTGTCCTTTCATGATGATATTTCTGAGCACTTTTGTGAAATCCTATTGGTGAGCTATGTGGGGTTTTTTTTTGGTGGTACTAGGGTTTGAACTCAGGGCTTCATTCTTGCTAGGCAGGCACTCTACCAATTGAGCCACCCCACCAGCCTGAGCTATGTGTTTTATAATTGCTATTCGTATATATCTACCAGCAAACATATTTATATATGTTCATGTATAAATATATGATTATATATGACACTTATAATGTATACAGTTACTATATATGCTATGTTTATCATGTATTGTTATATATGACATGTTTACCACATTCATACGTATTTATCATACATAGCTATTACATATGACATGTGTATCATCTATTTATTGCACATGATATGTTTATCATGCATTTATTACATATGGTGAATTTTCAAGATCATCTAGTCTGCCCTGCTCTGTCACATTGAGGTTCTCTTTCTGACAGCTAGTTGCCATGATGGGAGCCATGCCTGCTAAGGCCACTGGCTTTGGCTTTGAGCAGTACAGTGCTCTGTAGGTCTTCCTTGCGCTGAGCCAGGTCTGCTCTTTGGTAAACTCCACCCACTGGGGCTTGTTCTGTCCTCTGGAACCTGAACCATCTAAAGCTGTTGGTACGAGTTTTTTCTCACACTTTTCACTTCTCTAGGTTAATAACCCTCTCCCTGTGCCACAGACAAGGACAAAGAACACAGTCGTATGACTGTTCTGGGCATTCAGTGGTTCATGTTGGAGTATGAAGAGAACTTCCTGCTCTTGGGTTCCAGGCTAATGTGTAACCTCCCTGAGTCACATGGAAGTGGGCTGTCCTGATAGAAAGAAGCACTTGTTCATTCTACCAACAAATATGACCTGTTGTGTTGTTTTTAGAGTCCTTTGTTTAGCTAAAAGTGTTCTTTACATTAATTGTAAAAGGTTTTTCTGGCTGACCCAGACTAATTCATTAGCACACGAGCATTACCACTCACACACAAGGAACCAACATGTAGCCAAAGTCATGTGTCAGGAATCTCTGAGGAAAGTGGTCATGTGTTAATAGCTTTACATTTAACTTGAAAAATAGATAACACAGCCATAGAAGAATTATCTCCAAGCTTGAAAGTAATGTTCTCAACCCAAGTGAACCCACTGATGTTGAAGAAAGGAGTTAGGAAAACAGATGACAGGATAGAAAAGACAGAAGAATTTGAGCGTGTTAGTTAGAGAATAGATTATCATCCCTGCTTACTGATTTTTTTTTTACATTTTTATGTTTTCCATATGAATAGTAAGGTCATCTTCGAAGAAAAATGCACAATGGTTATGTGTGTGGAGCAGCCAGGGAACAGGCAAAATTAAAGCAGACACAGTCCACTTCCTAGGAACCCATGGAGGGGTGACCAGGTCTCTCAAAAGCTTAGCAGTGAGGGGACAAAGAGCACCAGTCCCTGACATCTTGATGTGAACCATCAGCTGGTCATCTGGAAGTTTCCATAGCATCCAACAGGAGGTGTGAGGCTCTTTTCGGACTCACTGTCCTCCTCCCAACAGCCACCATATTTTTACAAGTAAGGAAATCAAGATTCAGAAAACTGCAGTGATGTGTCTACTGCCATATGGCTTTGGAGGCAGAGCCAGGACTAGAACTCTAGCCTTTGGGTCTTCGCCCAACATCAGACCTACTACTCTCTAAACAGAGTGGATGACTTCATCTTACCACCCTAAAATGGTGGTTCTTCCCATCTCTCTGTAAGCATGGGGTGGTGGGTTATGCCTTTCATTCACCACAAAGCAAATTTCACTGTCCCCCATCAGTGATGACTGCCCAAAGTCACAATTGTTCCCTACGTATTTTTCATATTTAGATTGAGTATCTTACAAAGTTGGGTATTTGTCTTCTATATTTGCTGTAAATGAAGGAAGAATTTTAACAGCTGTATAAGTAGAGCAAAAAAAAAGGAGGGGGAGGAAGGAAGGAAGGAAGAAAAAACTAGCTTTTATTTTTTCAAAGTAAGGGAGGAAAAATAACATGAACACAAAGGAACACTCTTACTAAGAGTAGGTGGAGAAAAGCATCGGAAAAATAATACCTCAAGATGCATTGAAACATTTTAGGGAATTAGGGAATTCTGATCTCTTGAAAAAAAAAGAAAATTAATATTAAAGACAAGCTGTGAGTTTCCATCTGGCCTTGCCGCTTTCGACTAACGCTTCCATGACGGAATTCATCTGTCCATCAACTGTCAAAAATTCTCCTGTCAGTAAATCCCACGATACCCCAGCAAGCCCACCCCGCTCAAAATATTCCATGCCACAAACTACTCCGAATTCTGAATTCTTTTTTTCAGATCTCTGTACTGTAAGACATAAAAGTTGGGGCTTTTTCCCCCACCCCTTCCTTTTCACTTCCTTTCTACCCAGTCTCTCTTACCCATACCCTTCACTGTGGGGGTATAAGGGAACTTGGGGTGGTAAATTTGGGGATCCCTCAGTCATTTGGAGACTGAGTTCCCACCAAGATCCTTCTAAGCTTTTTCACTGGCGTCTGACAGCAGACAGCCCACATCTGTTTTAAACCACTGAGTGGTTGTGAAGTGTGAACTCCCCACTGTTTAATATAACTACATGACTATTTAATGTACACAGTGGTAGAGCCGTTCAGAATGCCAAACTGTTGTGACATGCCTGAAGGACACATATAAACACAACATACTGTGGTTTATTGTGACAAAGAACATCTATGCCGCAAATAGGAAGGATCTGTTTGTCCGCTAGTGGAGGCAAATGAGGGAGAAAAAAACGTTTGCAAAATTTTCTCCCCCCTGCGCCCCCTCACCCATGCCAGTAGTGAAATTGATACAAAATGGATGAATTGATACTTCCAGGGTGGGCATTATAAAATGCTCTATTTTATCATTTAAAATGTAAAATTTTGCAAGGAGTTATTCTTTAATCTGTATGCAGATTGTTATATAATACAGAGGAAATGAGGAGGTAGAAATAAACGGAAGGTGGACTACTGAAGATTTTGGATTCTTTTTGTCCACTTTTGGGGTGAGGAAAAATTTTCAGAAACTCCGGTAACATTTTGGTGCTGCTTTTCGTAGACTTGGGACTTTAATTTTTTGTACATTGCTATAGTGCATCTGCGTGTGCAACCTTATGGCTTTACAAACTATTTCATTTTTAACACAGTTCTCCCAAAGGTGAATTCTTATACCTACTGACGTCTCATTAATCAATTGACCAGAATCTCTTATTTTACATCTCATTGCTACAATTCTAATTAACCTCTGCGAGTTAAATACTTACAAAAAATCAGCTCCAATTGTAGCCTTTTCCCTCTAATCTAAGAATTTCAATAAATGTTTTTCTTTTTATCAGTCTTTAATTAGGCATTAAGTGGAAAAAAGAATTGTACTATATGGGGTCTATTGCTCTTACAGGGGTTTGAAAATCCTAGAATTAAATCTTTAGGTAAAAACACATACGAAGTATATTTGCCACAAGAGTGTAGGTGAGGCTAGTCTTATACACACATTGAGGATTCTTTTTTTAATTCAAAGTTACTGTTTCTCAGAGAATAACTATTTCTGTGGAAAATGAAAGGAAATATCCTGAAATAACAATAGCAAAAAACCCTCTTGCAAATGATACTTAGGGAAGAGAAAAAGGTAGTTTCAAAGTCAATTTCAACCCCATTGCTGTTGCTACTTAAGTTGTATTATTATGGTTAAACAACAACAACAACAACAAAAACCACAGGGTCAACTTCATCCCTTATTTCCAAATTGAAAATACCAGGGAGAAAGCCCCAACTTTAGGAAAACTTATGCCTGGCTTTGACTATTGATATTTGGATTTGGGGTTCCTATGATTTGTACAGAATTTCAACCCTAATAGCTTAGCAGTCACCAAGGGAACGAATCTGAGACAGTCTTTCAAAAAAAGTGTCAAGTGCTGTCCTTTCTGCCTTAAGACTGCAGCCTATGTCCTGTCCACGATGCAATGGACTTTTCGTATAGCATTTACTTTAAAAGGACATTTTGAGGAGCCAAGGAGGAGAAATTTATTAACATAGCAGTGAGGAGAAAACCACTTTTGCAGCTCTAGGGAAATGGAGAATTTTGGTATGAGGTCTTTTAAAAGAAAATTGCCAACTTTAAAAAATGTAGTGAGTTTGCTGGATTTGCTTGCACAGGATTTTGTAGCATATTCCCCTCTCATCTGCTGGGTTTCATCACACTCCACGCTGCCATAACCCAGTAACACCTCACATCGGCTCCTAGCGTGCAGAAGTTTCTGGTTCCGCGGCTGCAAACACTACTACCCCTTCCGCAGCCGAGTAGACTTGACTGGGCTTTCATTTTAATTTCCTTTCTCCCGCTGGTTGCAACTTTGGGAAGGGAAGGCAAACCTCGCCACACAAACAGGGTTAGTGCCTCTTTAAGGAAAATTTAAATTGCATTTCCTACTGTCAGTTAAGTCTCATCAATCATGTTTTTAATTAAAAAGAAGGACATCTACATCCTACTTCCGACTCAAAGTGCATAATGAAATTGTAGATTCGGGCAGGGCTGGAGAATTTCAGCAGAGATGCAGGGGGTCAGATACACTGGTGCATATGCAAGTAGCAAGAAAACAACACTCCTGATAGGGCCGGGTGACATGTGTCAACCCTTGTCATCGAGCAACAAGAAAGGCAATGTGCCCAGACAAAGGGTAGGGTGGAATCTTTGCACACTGGCAGAACCTGACCCACGCGCAAGGGCTTTGTGTAGCAGACGCCGTCTCTCATTGTTCTGTGCCTGCCTCCACAGTACCCCTGACAACAGTCACTGCCGCTGGCATTCCACCCTGACATCTGTTCAGCTTTATTGATGCCGCCCTGGAGGAATTCCCAGTGTAAACAGGGAATTCTCTAAGGGAACCCCATGTTGTAAAAGGATGAGTTGCATAATGCAGAGGTTTAACCACTATTTAAAGCTGTGACACTTGACTGAAAGTGACTTGATTTTTCCCCTTTTCCAATCCCACCTCCTTCTTCTCCACCCTTAACTGTATTTGGCACAAACTAGCTGCCCCCGCCCGAAGCTTCCCCTTCTTACGCTTTTGTTTTCCTTATGTATAACTGTTAGAAGAAATGAGGGATGGGGCCTGGGTATCACCATCCAAAAAAGCCACTTGAAAAAATTTCTGGGTTACAGTCAATTGAGTCTAGGTTGTCGCAATGGAATCCTGCCCGCTGCCCACCCACACTACTGGCAAGAAACAGCTTGAAAGTCGCTTGGTCCTGTGGCTGAAGCTGATGGGGGTGGGTTTTTTCCTCCCTGCTAGAAGCAACTGTGACCACTTACAGTTCCCGAGCGAAAGCCAGGCAGTACAAGTTCTGGCGATGCTAGGACATCAGGGATTTACCTTTGGAATTTTATGTTTTTGGCAATGGTGCCATAGGATATTAATAAGTTTTTTTTTGGAAAAAAAAAAAAAAAGCAGACCTGATGGGACTCGCAGAGCATCCATCGCTGCCCTAGCAAAGGCTTGTGCACTTTAAGGCCAGCTCTGTAAGGTTGCGGCCTCACTCAACTTCTTGGCTGGTGTTCAAGTACAGGGAGCGTCGAGCAGCTCCAGCCACTAAGGTTTTGTTGGTTCAGTTAAATATGCAGAGCTCTGTAACCAGGGCCCTGTGCGGCGTGACATAACCACATCCAGTTAGTAGTGAACTTGACTTGTTACACTGTGTAGACAGAATCTGTTTTGTGAGGCCATGGGCTGGATTTAAATTTGTGTTCCTCTCCAGTTGACTGGTGGATTGACAACATTTGAGATCTGCAGTGACTCCCTCCCACACTGATTCAGAATAAGTGACATTCTGTGTTATCATAACCAGGGCAAAAGAAAATGGGGAAATTATCAGAGTGTGGAGTCCCAAGTCATGAAAGGCAGTCCATTGCTCTGCATGCTGGTTTTTACCTAGAGTGTTAAGATTTATATTCCACAGTTGCCTCCCCTTGTGGAGGGTGAACCCACATTGCATAAGGGAGCAGAACGTTAGGTGGGAGCAGTCAACTCACCATTGACTGCTGTTGCTCCCATGATCACCGATTGACTTTTTAATTTAAAACAACAGAAACCCCCTACAGATTTTTTTTAAAATTCCTAAAAATAACATATTTACTTTTGCTGGCTGAGACAATGAATGTTCATTTTGGATAATTTAGAAAAAGCGAAGAAACAAATAAAATGAAAATAACCCATTAACCTACTACTCAGAAATAACCATTAATCCTCTTGTTATCTCTTCCTAGTCTTTTCTATTTTAAAAAAGAGTGGTTATCCTATGTTGTTTTTCTAAACATACTAGACCATCATTCAGTATCGTATAATTCTACAACATAATTTAATAGAGTATATAATATTCCTTTGTAGAACCATAATTATTCATTTTAGGACAAGTGTGGTTTCTGTTGTTTTGTTTCTTATAAATAATACTGAAAAGAACATCTTTTCTAGGTGAAACTTTAGGCATATCCATGGCTCTTTCTTTGGGATAAACCCTTGAAATAGAATTCTAGGCCAACAGCTGTATGCATTTTGAAGAGTTTTGACTGATATTACCATATAGCAGAAAGATCGCCCTAACTTATATTCCCACCCACAGGGGATCAGAGTGCCTGAGAAGGAAGTTCTCTGGGCACAGTCAGGTGCATCCACACAATGTGGCAGTCCCTTCTCCACAGACTCACAGCAGTGTTTCTAATTACTGCTTCCCCTCCCAGGCTCTTCCCACCTGTATTTCTCTCAGGCAGTTGTGGGAAAACAGTAAGCACCAACAGCTCAGAGCTGATAAAAAGACTTATCCTCTGGCAACATTCCCCAATTTAAAAATGCAAAGTAAGTTAACTTTGACATTTTTTACCAGTCACAGCTTTAGTGCAAACTGGAAAGAGAATCCAGGCCAGTAGCCCTCCAGCCTGGGGACCAGGACCTGTTGGAAGGTAGAGGGCACAGACCAGCCCAGGCTTTACAAGGGAGGCCACTGCTCTTGACGGCTGCCCCTTTAAGGCGGTCTGCCTTCCCTGAGTCAGAATCTACCTTTTGGGATTCAAAATAATTTTGCAACAGTGGATACAGACCTTCTTTATGTGTTATTGGTCTGGGAACAGCAACAGATTAAAAAAAATATTACCAGGTCAAATAACAGCTGTTATTATTAAGTTCAGCTTTTATTATCAATTTGCTAGTCGATTCCGGCAGTAAAAAAAAAAAAAAAAGTCCGCATCTGAGCTTTTTACTAATCAGTACTCTCATTTTGCTAATATTCTAACGACTGTCAATTTACTTCAGTCTGCCATTTGCAGAATTTTCCAATTAGCAGCAAACCTGTTCCACCTTCTTCTGTAATTACGGGGACTCAGTTCAGATCAGCTGCGGCCAGACAGTACATGGAGTCGTTGCCAAAATCCTGGCAATGTTGTTTTTAACCTTTGCATGTGCTGGCACGATTTTAACATCTCTGTTTGTAGGCAGGAGGCTCCCACAGTAGTAGCATGTGTCAAAATATCAAAATTATTTTTAATAAACACACAACGAAGATGAAAACACAAATATGGGCATATTTGGGTTTTGGATGAATTTAACGTCTGCTCCAGATTCAGTTGCATTCTTCAGCTCTGCTCCCTCCCCTCCTTTAAAAAAAAATCAAGAGTCTTTTGAAAACAAACAATTGAGGGTTGCCGAATTGCGTCAATTTTTACCTGTGTCCGTCACTAGTAAAACAAGTTATGAAAGAAGCCTAAAGTTTGGAATGAAAGGGCCCTCCGTGATCATGTAGAAATACCCCTTTCATTTTTATAAATGAGGAAACTAAGACCCACAATGGGAAAGGGACTTACCTAAGGTCACACAGCTAGCTATGTGCAGAGCTAGGGCTAGAACCCAGGTCTTGAACCTCCAATCCAAGGGTTTTTCTTTTTCTCCCTACAGCATCCGTTGTTCCTTTTCTCTTGGTGGTTTCTAAATATGGCAGACGACAGACAGGGCAGCCTCACTAGGATCCCTCGTTTCATAGAATGCCTTACTAGCAAGATCAAAGCCAATCAAACTCTCTGAAAGGCGCCTAAACAGCTGACATTGCGGTAATAACAATAGTGTAGCAATAACTATTATTGCTACATGAAAAAAATATATTTAATAATAAGCTCATTGATTTTTAACAGCATCTCTGTGTTGCCTAATTGATGGGAAGTTGTATGTTTGTGTAGCCGATGGGGGTTATGAATTAAATATGGCCGTCTTTCCTTGAGGGATGCATGTCAATGCAAGCAAGATGCAAGACCTACGTCTCCCCCAAGCAAAACAGTCCCCTTGTAACAGAAGCAGGGAAGACTGAAATGCGAACAAAAATAAAAACCATCCATCACTGTTTATTAAGTGCTGCTACTTGAAGGTAAAAGCGATATTGAACTGTTTTTAAATTGGAAAGAATGTAGCTGGACAAAATATTGATTATAATATTAGCTGGGTGACAAATTTTATTCTTTTGTCCACATTCATCAAAGGAGCAATTTGGAGTGAATCATTCTCTCTACACCCATAAACCAATTTTTCTTCCCTTTTTATTTTTTAAGCACACATGTTTATTAAGGAACACAGAGCGAGAGGGATGATACCTTCTGGTTCAAGTTGTCGAAACCATGCTGTATGCATCACAGGACCCATGATTGCTTTAGACCAGGCCATGCACTGATCTCTAAGGTGCTTATATAAAATTTAATATGAGCTTAAAAATTGAGGAGGACTAAGTCTGTTCCCACAACTTAAAAGGAAGGGGGTGGGTCAGATTTGATTTCATTTTTAGCTGTGGTTTTCAAGTGGAAGTTCTGAAGCATTTATTTATTTTTCCAAATTTATAGTGTGCCCCTCCAGCCCACTGGCCGCTATTCAACGAAAACATGCAAGTTTCTATGGCAAAATGGGCCAAGGCAGGGAAACGAAAATTGAAAATGTCGGCCGACGATGGAGAGAATTTAATAAAAATTCAGTTTGAAGCTTTGTTTGCTTCCACTCTATGCAACCTCAAGTCATTTTTTTGTTTTTATGAGGCTATATAAGCTCTGAGATCTTCCTGGAAACCTTACCAGGCAGTCCAGTGTCCTCAGCAGTAGAGGGAGACTGGTGGGTATAAGATTTAGTCCAGGCCCCCATGTTTTTAGAAATGCCAACTTTGTCCAGATCTGGTCTGTGGTGATTGGCATCCCCACTTCTTCACTTAGATTTTTGGGACTCAGCATCTTCCATCTTCAGCTGTGCAGTGAGCCAAAATGGCACTCTCATTTCTTCAGACAAATCTCATTATCCCAGCCAAAGTTATACTCACTGCGCAATGGAAAGAAGTTTGCTTGGGTTGGGGATATAGCTCAGTGGTACAGTGCCTGCCTAGCATGCAAGAAGATCTGCAAAAAAAAAAAAAAATTGCTTGCAAGTAAATTATGCTCTTGAAAGTCCCCCATCTTGGCTGCTGTAAAGCCAAGTGGGTTGTCCTTGTATGTCACTTGGCTTACATAGCTGTCCCCTTCTCAGTCAAATGAGCAAGCTTTCAAGGAAGCTGGCCAGAGTTAGTCGATCAGTCAACAAGATTTTAACAAGTTCCTGCAAGGTGTGGAGCAGTGGTAACATTTTATGTAGCACTTTATGGCTGCCAGTATATTGTCTTATGTGCTTCTCGTAGGCAGATGTTGTCAGTAAGACTCAGAGAGGTTCAGCGACTTCCCTAAAGTCACGTAGACCTGCAGTAAAGGGCTCCGGTTCAGGTGTCCCAGAACTGTTTATCCTTCATCACTTCACTGTTAAGTGATTGCGTTGCAAACAAGTACAACATTCGGGCAAGAAGTTTGCATGCTCCTGGATGAGCCTTCGAAATGTAATCTGAGCAAATCCAAAAGTCCACATGCCCCTCCCTCAGCATGATGTCAGTCAAAAGTAATTGAAAGTAATTTTAGGGTTTCTATGCATCTCTCAAAGAACATTAATGTAATTAAAGAGAATGCACTTCATCCAACTTTGTCTCATTTATTCTGTCGTTCTCCTCTTCCTATCTTAGCCATCTTGAAGTTACATATGCCCTGTTAATAGTCCATTTTCCTCTCTGTTGCTGTAACAAAATACCCAAGGGTGGATACTTTGTTGAAAAATAGGTTTATTTCCTCACAATTTGGGGGGTTTAAGAGAACATTGCTGGCAATTGCTTGGCTCTGGTGAGGACACACTTTGGCTATGTCACATCTCAGCAGCTGGGATATGGCAGAGGGGGTGACCGCATGGTGAGACAGGAATCCAAGCAGACTCCTTCTCGGGAGAGTCCTAACCAGAGTCCCAAGAGAGCTACCTTGATTTCTTCCAAAGGCATGCCTCCAATGATCTAAGGACCTCGCTCAAGTCTCCTCCTCTTAAAGGTCCTGCTATCTCTTAACATCGCCCCGCTGAATACCAAGCTGTCAACACACAAACTCTCAGGGGAACACACTTAAACCACATCCAAACCATTACATCCCAATTCCCCAATCTTCTTCCTTTACTCTCTTAGGAGCCCTTTCTTCCAGGATTTTCCCACTGGTTATCCAGCTCTGAATAGAGCCTGGAGCTTGGTGGGGACAGGGATGTGTGTCAAGAACGAAGCTGGGACAACTCAGCCAAGGTCAACATTGTCTCCTCCATGAGTGTGTGTTGATACCCTAAGGAGGAAGTCACTGTGGATGAAAGCATCAAGACGTAGAAAACAGTGGGCATTTGTGTGTGCCTGACAGATGGGTAGAACATATAAGATTTCAAAAGCAAGAAAGAAAAAGTACCCAATAGAAAGGGATGAAGGCATGAAGTGAGTAAATATTAAAATAGAGAAGTCCCCTGCTTTAAAACCACAAGAAGTCCTCAATAAAAAGCTTCATTGAGTATCTGATCCCTGTTATCCTCAGTACTCTGGGTTACCATATACCCGATAAAATTCTCCAAGAGGAAAAAAATGTGACTTTCCCCTCTAACAGAAGTTGCGTGCATGCAGTGACTAAACAGGCAAGTGGAGCGGAATGTCCTGGCCTCTATTGGCCTTGTGCAAACTCTGTAACCTCTCTTTATCCCCTCTTCCCCATCTTCGTGAAATAGAAATATTAATGCTAGATATCTCACAAGATATTGTGGGCATTTACATGAGTTGACACAAACAGAGCACTGGTCAACACTCAGTAACCATTAGTTTCTTGCATGACTTTTAACTGAACTGAACTGTCTGCACCAATATTTTTTAACTGATTATAATAATATAGCGCCAACAGCTACCATTTTTTGAGGGTTGATAACTAATTGGGTACTTAATACAAGAGATTTTAGTTAATCCTCATAAACATTCTGCATGGTAGAGGTCTTCCATGTAGCAGGTGCATCTTGGAAATTAAGGAATATTTCCTGGTCTCTTTGCAGCTGGGCAAAGCCTGGTCACCTTCCTGGCGGAGAAAGACGTCTTCTGGTTCCTTTCCACCCTCCTTCTCCTTGCTGGGATGTGTCAGATAGGACCCAGTGAAAGGTCTGCATGAGCTCTCTCGCTCCCTTTCACAGCTAAGCCTTAAGCCTAAAGACCAGGCTTCTAAGTGGAATCTTGTCTTTCTGCAATATGTGGAAATCCAGTGTGGATATCTTGGATGCCCAACAGCTGAAGAAAGCAGAATAAAGATTTCAGGAATCTGCATTGACTGTGTTTACTCTAAAGATAAACCTTTACCTTCTAACTGATTTCTTTTCCCTATTAATTAGGGGAAAACCATGTCTGACAGTTTCTGAAAGCTTGGCTGCAGATGTGTGGACAAAAGAGAGGAGATAAGCCTCTCTTTCCTTATAAGATGGGCATAGTTTCTCACATGTCTCTTTCAGCATAATGGGGGCAATGCATGCTGGTCTTTTTTGAGGCCATGGAAGACAAGTTTTATCCCTGACGAAATTTTCTTATTACAGTCATGTAGCCTTCCTAGAAAAGTTGGGGATTTCTCAGAGAAGAAGAAAATACACGACTTGACACACTGGGCTGGCTGGGTTAAAATAGTAACAACGTTAAGCACACTCTCTCTGTTTAGGACTCAGGTTTCAACTGAGTGCATTTCAGTCTGGTATATAATAAGTGTGGTAAGGTCACGGTGGCACAAACTCACCGCCCTGTCCCTGTCCCCATTACCAGGTGGAGGGAAAGTCCTGGGAAGTTCATGTGCACCAGCAGCTCATGCAGGAGCTGTCCACCCTGGCAAAAGCTGCCTGCCGTTTGGTACCATTAGTTTCTTTCATGCTTTCAAGTTTCTATGGAAGTTTTCTCTAGAACTGAAATTTCTCGTTTGTCCTTGTATCAGTCAGAGGTCTCCAGAGAAACAGAACCAGTGGGAAATTCCATCTGTTTATATGATAAGGAATTGCCTCATTGTGAGGCGGTGGGACTGGCAAGTCTGGAACTGTAAGACAGGCCAGCAGGCTGGAAACTCAGGCAGAAGTTGATGTGACGATCTTGAGACAGAATTTCTTCTTCTCTAGAAAAACATGGTTTTTGCTGTTAAGACCTTTAACTGATTGAATGAAATCCATTCACATTCCTGAGGGTAATTTCGGACCTTAAAGTCCATTCATTGTTGCTGTTCACCACATCTACAGAGTACCTGTAGAGTAATACCTAAATCAGTGTTGGCTTAAGTCACTGATGGGGCTGGTAAGGAGACTTTGTGGGCTGGACTTGGGGTTCCTAAGTGCCTTCCTCTGCAATGGGTCTACTGTGAGCCAGCCAGCCTGCCTTGGGTTTGGACTCACAGGACACACAGAAACTTGGATGTCAGCCAGGTCCTCCTGTGGAGAAGATGTGGAAGTCTTCTCCTCGTGTTGTGCTGTGATCCGCACAGCACAGAGCCCTCACCCATTGCTCATGCCCCACAGTAGGACTGGTAGCTCTCTTAGCTGTTGGAGCTGACCATGTTTAGGGAAACTCCTTAGAAAACACACGTTGAAGGATGAAGGATAGTTTACAATTGCATAAATTGGGAAAATGGGAGGTTGTTCAATCAGCAGCACGGACACACACACACACACACACACACACACACACACACCTAGCACAAAGGTGAATAGAGCTTGCAAAGAAATGGTCAGAGGGGGCTTCCAAGGAATTGACTGATAGCTGACCATATCAGTTGCACTTCAAGATCATTTATAATCAGAATCTGAGTTTCCAAACCCAAGAACAGGGCCAGTCACACTTGACCTTTAAAATTCGTTCCCCACATGGGCTGTGTGGATTTTGGAAAAAAAAGATCTTCCTTTCTGTCCTAGAAACAAGAAGCTAAGTTTACATATTCTCCAGATTGGCTATGAAGAGATATGGGACCCCTCAGTCTGCTGTGACCTGAAACAGCTACTCTGACTTGGGGCTCCCACAGGCCTTCAAAGGACACTGTGCCAAGGCTTGGCTGCCCAGTGATTAGGCCCTGAAGAGCTGTTCTGTGTTTCTGGCAGTTCACACACACACACACACACACACACACACACACACACCCATGCACACACTTCAAAGGATAGTGATGAAGTGTGCTCACAGGACTGGACAAAGTAACATAATGGTGTGATAGGGGTGAGGGTGCAGACTTGGGGATCAGAGCATTGGAGGCTGACAGATGAGATCATCCTCAGGGCCCTTGCAAGGTTGAAGTGCTCTGCCAACTCTGGTGCATATCTTCCCTACATGCTGCAAAGTTCCCCAAGTTCTCAGCAGAGCCCAGGACTCTGACAAGTCCCCAGGTTCTGCCCTACATGTCACCCTGATCACTCCCCTCAGCTCATTTTGGGTACCCTTGGTTTTCTGAAAAACTCATTCTTTCTTAGATATGAGAGCCTGAGAGAAATTCTGAAACACAGGGCTGTTTAGGGATAAAATTTGTCATAAAATTTCAAAATGGCAAGAATTACAAGGGAGAGGAGTGACATCAGAATATCCTAAACAGGGAATTATTCTAGGGGGCTGAGGTGAAAACGCTACCAACCCTGTAAGTTGCAGGGCCCTGTCTGATGCTGTAATCAGAACAGTAGGAAATGGTCAGGGTCACAGGGCTGCTGTAGAGCCAAGAGCAAAGCTGAATCTTGAAATCAAGATTGTCCCCGCCAAGGCAAAAACAGGTGTTTCCAAAGCACCCTAAAAACAAGTCTGGGAATTCTTAGCCCCATATGCAGAGCAAGTCCCTTATTTTCCATGGGTCTGGTGTGTTTTGGAACCCTCATGTGTACAGATGTAGTGGATCTTGGCCTCTTAAATGTCACCTTGCTTCTCTGATATTCGGTATGTGCATTACAGGGATAGAATAGCTGGACCTATAATGTCTCGTGCCAAATTATACATTGCAAGAGTCAGAATTCAGGCTCAGACATCTGATCATCGAACCACAGAACTTTGGGATTAGTCATGCGAATGAAAGCCATTTGGCCCCGTTTTCTTTGTGAACAAAGCTATCTGCATTGCTTCATTTAATCTAGCATATATCTGGCAATTATTGACGTTAAATTGATTTAGTGTTTTGAGCGGTGTTTCAGATACCGACCACAGAACTCCCAGTTTATTTTACAGCTGAATACGGAACACGGATTCCTTCCTGGTGTAATCAGCTTTGTGTTTAACCCCTAAAGTGTAAGCATTGATCCCTCTTAAAGTTGGTGACTTAATTACTCTCCGACGCGCTCTCCCTCTGTGTAATTTATTCTCAGGAAATAAACAGAGCCCTTTGGGTGGAGGGTCACCTGCCTAAGCTCCAGAGAGAGGATCAGTGTGACCGAGTAGGAAGACAACTTGCTAAGTGTGTCATGGTTGTTTACCATCCATGGTAGGAACATTAACAGTAGCTGCTATTTCACCAGAAAGTTCTAAAAGGTGTTTTAAGTTGTTCCCAAAGCTCCTAAGTAATTCTCCCAGCATCTCTCAGAGGTATTAGCCAATTTTACAGGCAAGATATGTGAGGGAACATGTATGAGGGGCGAGAGTGGGCTAGTGAGAGACAGAAAGGTGAGACTATTGTCGGGAATAAAGACAGTAATTGAACAGGATCTCCTTACCCCTTTCTCTCACAGGTCACACTGACTCCTACATCACATTACTGATATTAACATAAGCACGAGAGATTAGTTTTATAGTTCACATGAAAACAAGATGACATTTATCTTCCCTTTTCAATGAGTCATCTCATTAGGGAAAGCATAAGCATCTAGTCCAGGTTAAAACAGTACAGGTAAAAACAAAATTAATCCAGTAACTGCTTTGTCACTTTTTAAGAATTTATAATATAAAAGTGCATATGCCTAGCTTTGTTTACTAAAGGTGCTTCTCAGCTATTAGTCTTGGCCAACCACAAATTAGAATATATTCCTAATGGAATGATAAAGATGAGGACAGATTGTAAAAGATCCTGACCCAGACATCACTTGGCTTTTCAATTGAGTTGACTCAATCAGAATTAAAACTGTCTTCCCCTTACTCTACCCCAAGCCCTGAACTAATAGAGCAAAGATAGGAGAAAACCTTTTGATGAGTTTAAAACCTGTAGTATAAAAAGAGACTGGGGCAGGTATGTTACTAGGAGTAGTAAATCTTTTTTATTTTTTTAAAGGACCTGAGACATGGCATAGCTGGCCAGTTGTTTGTTTAGCATGGCTTTCTTAGGATCACCTTGGCCCACTGAGGACTGAGTTTCAAGTGTCAAGTTCAAGGCAGGATTCTACCAGGAGGAATGGCAGAGCTGGAGCTTCCATTCGGAATGATTGAGTAGCCAATAAATTCTGACTCGGGTGTGAGACAAGATGACTTCCTTGTCTTGATGTTGGGCTGGAGCCATTTCTGGGAGTGGCGACCCTGCTGATGGGTTTGCTGGGAGAGCCTGATGTCAGGTCCCTGGTGTCCAAGTCAGCAGAGGATGCTGGCTGCAGAGTGGCCTCTCTCCCAGTGTGCTGGGCCTGCCTTTCTGGGCGTCTTCCCGAGGGAGTGGTGGCCTCTCTTTCCCATGCTTCCAGATCCCATCCAGCAGCTTCTTGAGAAAGCAGAGCAGGCTCCATGGCCTCTGAGTGAAGGGCCAAGATGTTTTACTTCCAGGTCAGCTGCTGACTCCCCAGGGAAGGAATTTTTTATTTTTATTTTTTTGGTTAATGGTCATAGTCCATCATCCACTGCATAGAGAGAAAGCATGAAACCAAAACCAAACGCTAGGTTCTGGAAGGCTCATGTGGATAAAAACCAAGTCTCTGCTTTGGCAGGTAATTGGATATGGGGAGTATTGACTGTCCTGTTCTTTCCTCCCCACTGATGTTAATTAAAATTTTAGTCATTTATTTAATTCTCTGCCTTCTTCCAAAAACTCTTGACATGTTACTTTGGTTTATTGACACTCCTTTCAAAGACAATTTGGAGGTTAGAAAACCAAGTCGGGGCTGGTGGAGTGGTTCAAGTGGCATAGAGCATGTCTTGAAAGCATGAGGTCTTGAGATCAAGCCCCTGTACCACCAAAAAAAAAAAAAAGAAAGAAAGAAAACCAAGTAGCAGTGAGAATTTCAATTGAGTTTGGGGACTAGCTGCAACTTTAAATTTTTTTGTGTTACCATCTCTTATGACATATGTTTGTCGGGGCACGTGCTGACTCAATGGTGATGTATGTTCTGGAAAGGAAGTGAGTGCCTGAACTATTTTAAAGTTTGAGGTCTGTGGAAATAGCTCATTTCCCATATTCTTTTTTCTCAACAAAGGCTTCTTTTGCATTTGAGCCACCAGAAACATATGTTTACAAGTAACTGTACAGAGACATACTCTGCTGTACCAGGTTTTATGGACAGATGTCATTTAGTGAAAGGCAGGAACAAGTATCTAAATGAACTTTCACCTTTGGAAGTGTTCCAGAACATGTTCTATGAGCACTGTGTAACATAAAACCAGGCTTCAAAAAAAAAAAAAAAAAAAACCCCAAGAAAACCCTCAAACCTCATCAGTTTGAAGTTATCTGGTGTTTAGACTGGGCTCAGTTAAGGACTTCTGAAATATTAACATGAACAGAGGTTCTTGTTTTAAGCCAGTTGGGGCTGATACAGCAGACTCCCATAAATCTATCCCATTCATATTTAGCTTTTTTTTTTTTAACCTGAGGTGAGACATCTCAGTCACTCAAATGACATGGGAGATTTTGTTACTAGCCCTAACTTTTGTAATGTGATGTCTTAGTTTCACTTGGTCTAGTGATTCAGCATATTTCTTGGCACTACATGTGCTGGAAAGAAAGAGTAGGAGTTTAGGGGATCCCAGAAGAAGAGCCCAGAAGACTGCTTCTGAGCCCTCTGGAGGGTCCAGATTTGCACCAGGCTGTGGTTCTCCTGGGACTTTTTGTGTGAGCATCAGTTTTAAAAAGAGAAAACAAAAGAAGCAATTCTGGACATTTGTTTGTGGGCGAAATGAACACTGATGACCAGCATTAACTAGTTAGAAGTGCCGATTATCGTATTACAAGTCATGAAGAAACATGGGGCAGATAACATTCGCTCGCAGTGTTTCAAAGAAAGTTTCCATTTTTGGTACTGAGATCTGGAAATCTCCAAAAACAGATGGTAATTCCCATAGAGTTGACAGAGGCCTTATAATGAATACAGTTTGAACAAAAGAAAATGAAAATAAATGATTGATTCCTGAAACTTCATGTGGGCATAGGAGTAGGGGAAGGGGGAAGATTAGAGTAAACCAACAACACTCTAAAATATTATTAGCCTTATCTGAATGCTTTTTGTATCAAATTCTTGACCTGATTTTTGTCCCAGTTTCTGTATTATATCATCTAGGTTTAGTTCTTCTTTAAGGAAAAAAAAAGTTGAAGAAAATTCTAATGAAAACTGGCTAGTTCTTCTATAAGTAATAGAAGAAAATCTGTTTTGCTAAAGTGAAAGAATATTGAAATACCTGGTTGTATATTCTTATGTGGGTTTGGCAAGTGCAGCCTAAAGGTGGCTGACACGATATCCTACCAGGTGTTAATAGCCAGTCATAATTCCATATGTACCACCGGCTACCTGTCAGGGTACACATTCTTTCTTTTCTCCTTTTTTGGCACCAAGGTTGCATTAACTGTGGATATGGGTCTTTATGGCTGAAATGGAGGCAAGCTATCATATTTCTTAGATGAACTTGAGATTGTCTGTGACTGCAATTATCATCTTGGTTTTCCTACTCGCCCTCCCCCCCCTTTTCCCCACCTTACTTCTCCCCACCAACATTTGGGAACTGCAGAGGGAGGGAGGGAGAGAGAGAGAGAGAGAGAGAGAGAGAGAGAGAGAGAGAGAGAGAGAGAGAGAGAGAGAGAGAGAGAGAGAGAGAGAGAGAGAGATGATAGGACTAAATAAGAAAAAGTGTTTATGGAGGAAAATCCTCCACCAAAAAAGTAAAATTAGGGATATTTCCTGGAATGTTTATATTAGGAAAAAACCCATTAGCTAAAGTCATGGCGTTGTTGACTGGCTGCTTTATACCGCATGTTTAAATGCCACACGGCTTCCGTTTTTCACTAATAACTTGTCAGGAGTGACGCAAAAGCTAATTCCACAGTCACACTTGCTTCCTCTCCACTCTTTCCTACAAGTACATAATTTGAAATTGGCTGGGCAAAGATGAAGAAAAAAAAATCCTCGAATAAAATTGCTTGCCTGTCAATAGGTGGGACATGATTGAGTGACCTGTCTGGCTCTTTGTAACTCTCAGCTCTGCTCTGGAAAGTTCAGGGAGTGCTGAGGCAAGAACTTTAAGGGAGGAAGTGGGCAGACCCTTCAGTTTACCCTGCGAGTTTAAAGAGTAAGCATTTGGTTTTCTTTTGCTTTAGAAAAACAGATCCACTCATGGTCCCAACTACAGAGAAACCAGGTTTCCTATTATAATCATTCAAAATGGGATACCATCCCAACCAAATGACAGCTGGTGCAGTGGCTCAAGTGGTAGAGTGCCTGCTTAGCAAGGGTGAGGCCCTGAGTTCAAACCTCAGTACCACCACCCCTGCAAAAACCAAATAAACAAAAAAATGGGATACGAGGTATCCAAAGGAAAGCATAGCATATGCAAATGGATGTTTTCAAAAGGTGAAGATGTTACTAAAGGTGTCTATGGCTGTTCCTATATGTTTTGAAAGAATAATTTTCCCTCTTATTGATATTAGTCCGGCTGTTGTAATGTTCCTTGGGAGAAACCACTAAAGGTGCAGAAAGCTCCCTTTCTTTTAGGCTTTAAAAGCATCTTCCTGAACCATTTAGTCTCTTCACATGAGGACTGAAGGCAAGGGTGATGGTTTGACTTAGCAAACCTTTCCAAGTGTCCTCCATTGCCAAATTATCCAAGTAATGACATTGCTTAGCTCAGAAAAATGGTGACAGCTTTTCTCAGGTGTTTCCTAAATAGTTTTTGCCCTTGAGGTAGCTGTTGCAAGAGCCCCTAGAAGTAGCTGTCCAGGGTTTTCCTTCCAGATAAGGAGAGGAGGCCTCTAGAGGAATCCAGAAATAACTCTTCTGATCAGGCCTGGCATCGACTCCCAGAGTTGACCAAGGGCCTCCTAGGGTCCTTGGTACACTTCTTACCATCCCTCTCAATTCCCAGACTGGGTTATCTCCTGGCTTTGACCAAATCTATCTATCTATCTATCTATCTTTCATGTATCTATCTATCTATCTGTCTATCTATCATCTAACTACCTATCTATCTATCATCTATCAATCATCTATTATCTATCATCTGTCTATCTATCACCTATCTATCATCTATCTATCATCCATCTATCTATCTATATACATTGTTGACTGCCTGGTAGTAGGAAGGTATGGTAACGAATCTGGGAAGAGTGTTTCCATTTTTCAGAAGAAATGTCTATTCATAGCCTCACTATAAAAATTAAATTACAGTAATAGAAAGCCAGGGGTATTTCAAGTGGCCCCATCCTTTTGGCCCAACAATCGTTTGGTCACCGATATTAGTGATTTTGCTGAATGAAGGACCAGGAACTCTGGATTTTCTCTAAAATCATTTTCCTCTTCTCACTGAGTGTTTACCAACTTCCCCTTGCCAGCAATGTGTTTCCTCTGTTGCCTCTCTAGAGACTTTCTCAACTTACCTCGTTGCTGGTCAAGCTTGCCTCAGCCTTTCACGTTCCTATGCTGCATGGAATTTTGTAACAACTTGTCTACCCATACCTTGAGCTCTCCTGCTCCCAGTTTATTTTAGAGTCAAAATCAACCTTCACATTTAGATGTAAAACTCTACAGTTTCCATTGTCAAGTGCACAGATGCGTATTTTTTCTTTGAGACTCTACTCTCCAGCATTAAAGAGAGACCCTTCATTGTAATCATTACTGAATGGATACAGTACTAATGGAACTTAATTGTTTCCACTAGATAGATCTCGGGTGTTTTTTGGCAGCCAAAATGAAAATGATTCCAAATACCATCAAAGGGGCTTATAAGCACCCAGCATGCACTGAGTGTTTTGATATACAGTGGAGTGTTAATATCATTATCTCTCCTAATACAACATACGGTCACTTTAATCCTTTCCCGCCTCTGTGATCTTGGAAGATCGCATGGATAGAAGGCAAAGAATAAAACATTATATACAAGGAGACAAAGGGAGAATTAGTCCCTATCCTGTGGATATGATTTTTTTTGATTGTTTGACTGTTGGCTTCAAATATGTACCTTTATCAATACTGACTTCTGTATCTTCCACGCTAGTTTGGGTTTGTATGCAACATCAAACATACCTTTTCACACATGTTCTTTCCAGATTTTTTTTAACACTTACTTAGCAGTTTATAGAAGGAAGTGAATGATCTCCTCAAGCTGCTTACAAATTAAAAAAAAATCTGTGCTTATTAATTATGCAGGATTAGTCTAATTATAATTCAGCAAATTAATTAGCGACAGAAGGTGTTCTGAAACATTGGAGTACATTTGCATGTTAAATGGAGAGGCTAGTCCGTAATATATGTAAATTTATGCATGGCTTCATAGTTTAATTTAAAAATTTGCAGCTGCATATGGTATGGGAGCAGGTGAAAAGTCAGTTTTAGTTTAATGATGCTAACAAACACTGGATGGTGTCCTGTCTTAGCAAGAGAGTGCACCCTTATCTGCTAATCTGTGAATCTGTCATAAGAATCTAATGTTACATAAATGCTCAAGCTCAAGGTCGTTAGTGAGTGAACTCTTAGATGCAATAGTTATAAACTGAAAACTGCAGAGAGAAGGCGATGCTAGGAGGAGCACAAACTCTGAACTTGATTCCTCGCTCTCACCCACAATGCTCATGCCTTTGGTTCTGGAACAGTAACATTCCAGCCTGTGGAAATAGCGTTCTCTTTTTGTCTCACCGCTATGGATTGTAGCAGGTGTAAAATAGTTCTCCAACCTTGATTCCCTTTCCAAATATTCACATTTGCACTTCATTTCAATTTCCCAGAGTCGTGGGAAAGTTATTACCGAGTTATGAATTAATGGTAGGGTAGAGAGTTTTACACATTGGCCTCAACCATCTGGCAAAACAGTAAAACCAACGGACCAGGCAGCAGCAAAGGGCTCTTGCTGTAATTGGTGTTCACTGCTCAGCCTAGCATAGATGAGCTTTGGGGGGAGGGCGGGGAACAGAGGGGGAGGGGAGGGCGGGGAAGGCCGGGACACACTGGGGAAACAGGACGGTGAGGACCCATTAAGCTGATGGCTGACTAATAACTTCATTTCTGTCCTTCACCCGAGGAGTCATGGTGCTAGAAAGGCAAATAGACTTGTATGCTTGTTCTGAAGTCTCACCAAAAGGTGTTTTTTTTTTTTTTTCTTGGAGGAAGTCTGGAATGTGATTCAGTTTTGTTGGGTCTTTTTTCTTTTTTGGGGATGAGAAGGGGGAGGAAAGGGACAGGGCAAAGAGGATGGGGGTTAGAGAACGGAAAAAGATGGATCTGTACATGTTGCCATGAGTCCTCCAACGACATTTCAGGAGAACAAATTAGAATTAAAACATGCTCTTAGTGCTGTGTTCCATTCTGATTCAAGCTCGAAGAGTTCAATTATTATTTTCATTGATGTCGTCAGGTTGTCATCTGAGTGCAAAAAACCAAGGACTTTTCCTTAGAGATTTTTCTCCCTGTGAGCCTCACGGTGCCAAGTAACAGCATTCAGGAGAGTGAAGATGTGTCTGAATAGAGAACAAAAAATCCCAAGCTAAAAGCCCATGTCTTCAGGAGCTGGTGTGTGTCACTGGTCAGAAATCAATGGAGAATCAAAGCGGCCCATCCCCTTGGCAGCTCAGTGGTGGTTTGCTGTCAGTTGCTGGACACTGGGGCTGTGGGAGACAGTCACTTCAGAAGAAATCAGGAAATGGCTTTGAAATGAGGTCTATCAATACTGAGTCAGATTTACACAGTGGGAGAAGTCGTTCCCTCCTAGTGCCGAAATGAATACAGCAGACCCTACTCGGGAGGCAGCCTGGTTAGGAAGGAAGGATCTATTGCCAACTGCAAGCTACTTCCAGGAGCTTGTCACTAGAGCGAACACGGAGTAGGAAATGACTCCACAGGGCCCGTGGGCAGCCGGGAACGGGCACATGGTGTACATGACCCTGAAATCATTTGCTGGCCAGAGTTTACTACAAATAGCAACGAGGACTTGGACCCACCATCTTGTTGTTGTTGTTGTTGGTTTTCCCTGCAATCTGTTGGAATTGATTAATTACATGTATTTTTTTTCTTTTAATATCTCTCCCTAAAACTTAGGGAGTACATTTTATTGAAGAGATGACCAGTACAGAGAGGACCGGATTTGAATTTGTGACAACTCCTCTGGGATAATTTTCATTGGAAAGTATTCTGTTTTAAAATATTGTGGGAGAGAAAGGCACAGTACAGCAGAGGAGGACATAAGTATGGATAGTGAAAAGTGAAAATGTTAATTTACATGTAAATTTACAATTTACCCAACAATTTACATGGATAACTGGTCCTCACTACTGGCCTTGGGAGGTCCCTAATTTTTACAATAAATATTAAGCAATAGTAATCATTGTTATTGCAGAAGTGTTGAAATGTAGAAATGATAAAGACATCCCAATTATCTGCCACATATAAAACTGAAATTATTTACTGCTAAAGGAATTCATTTTCTGGCTTACTTAAAAATCTCTATCATAGATTGTCCTCCTCTGTCCCTGGAGTAACACTTTCACAATTTAACTTTGGTGACTTGATTCTCAAAAAATGTTTTCCAAGATTGTCTTGGAGGACGAATGGATCTGAATCTTCCTTATGTACTTGTTTTTGTTTTTAAGAGGGTTGCAGTAATTTGGGCTGCTGAGCATCTTTTGCTTTCTGAGCATCTGATAGACTTGCTTATTTTCCTTTGCACACCCCGAAGTAGAGTTTCTGGAGCACACAATCCCTGATAGCGATGGGAGACATTTTTGATTATTTGCTTGCTTAGTTTTGCAACATGAAGAACAACTCCACATTTATTTCCAGAGTAAAAGGAAGAAGGTGACATGATCTTTAAGGTGAAGCACTTGTCCCATAAGAAACGAGCTGCTTGGCCCTTTTGGCTTGAAGAGAAGCTTGGTCAAGCTCCCTCCACAGTACATTTTGCTAAGAGTGAGACAGAACTGAGCTTTGCTCCTATGTCCTCCACTTAAAACCTTTTTCACCTTGGGTGATTAATCTAATGTTTGGGACATTTTTGAAATCTCCTCTGTAAAGTAGGAATGTTAATGTACTTGCTCCCAGAGTTGGGTTTAATGAAATCAAGATGGCAAATAAAATGAGCCCAATGAATACAGGCTATTATCAGTTGTTGTTACCATCGTCACCATTGTCTTTTAGTCAAGAGGAGTTAGGGAGGCTGAGTGAAGTCCAGAGAAAGAAAATTTGTAGTTTAAAAACTTTCTGTAAACTTTAAAATGTCAGATTTGAAGTGGCCTTTATTGAAACAATCCAGATGAATAAATTTTCATGTTAAAATAAGGACGGTCCTTTCTTAGGAATATCTGAGGAGGTTTGAGAGTCTATCCCTCTCTGTTCATATATTTCCATTTGCAGTTTAAGGGGTTGATAGAACATCAGCTTATAAAACTGAGTACATTCATCCCTCAACATCCACGGGAAATTGGTTCCTGGACCCACCACACATTCCAAAATTGCCAGATGCTCTAAGCCTAAAAAGCCAGTCACTCAGAACTTGTAAATCATCTCCTCCCCATGGATCTCCTTGGACCTTTGTGCCAGCCAGTGCTATCTTGCCAAGCAAATTTCTAATACCAACATCTCCAATGCCTCATTGCCAAGTTACTTTAGGAAGAGCCCATTGGGACTTTGGCCTGCCACAGTCTCTTCATGCTGGTGGACTCTGGTCAGAGTCTTCACAAGGCCCTTAAACATTCAAGGTCCTCTGTGGCCTAGGCAGATACACCAGTGATCAGTGTATCTCTCAAGGATTCTTCATCTTCAGGCCCAGGCTGGGCCCCTACCACCCTCTCCTTCCTTGGGTCTGCTGACTGGCTTTGGCTTCTGTTGAAGGCTTTTGGAGAAAGACAGTGTGTCCTTTCTGCTGCTGGGAGGTTCAAAGTGGAAACTGCAGTTAAGACCTAGATTACAGTTAGAACACTTGTGTTTTTCACTGGTCACAAGTAGGAACCAATCCCGTGGTGTTTTTGCCACCTTAGAAAGCAGAGCCAGCTGCCATGAGGGCCACTCTCAGAGTGAGACTGTGCACTGGGGGCATGTCCATCCAGCAGGGCTTCTCACTGTGCTGAAAGAGCTTAGATTGCCTAATCCCCCAAAGGATGTGACTGTATGGAGAGTTACCAGGAGAAGAGGAGCAAGTGCCTCTCAAATGTTATTCTGTGATGCCCTGTCACTAAGTGTCCACATTTGATAGCTGAAATGGTTTGAGAGTACTTTAAAGGAAAGGGCTATCTTCTTTTAGAAGCATGCTTGCGCAGGGAAAGTCAATTGTATTTTAATTTATTGGCCTCTAAAAAAGGAGGTTTAACAGCTAATCCAGATAAAAGGAGTCTTCCTCAAAAATCAATGGACACAGACCTTTAAGTACCTACATGATTTGTGAGGCAATAGCAACTAGATATTTGGCTCAGCCTTTAGAGATCCAACCTGCTTATGTGACTATCATGTAGTCACATGGCAGATAAAGAGCACCAGACAGAGCATCCTTGTGCTGTGGGCCCTTGGAAAGTATGAGGTGTTCTTGTCTCTGCTGTGTACAAAATGTAACTGTGTGGTTGAAGAAGTGTTTTTCTAGGATAGGAAAAATATGATTTTTGCTTTAAGGGGATAAGGAGCCAAGTTTCAAAGTGAAAGGTAGTTTGCAGATTATTTTACACGAAGTAAGGCTCTGTGTAATGGTAGCGGTTGCTGGTGCTCAGTTCATGTCCTTCAATATGCATCCCTGTCTAATCTTTTTCTAGAAATAAACTTTGGTACCTTGTACAGTGTTTGCCTAAGTTTTTTTGTATTAAAAATTTTAAGAAGAGATTAGGTCTTGGATTTAAAATTGGAGGCAAATGGAAAGGTCTCTTCCATAAATCCTGAGAAATATGGTGCTGGTTTTGTGATAATCAGACCATTGCTCATAATTCCAGAGTCTGGCAAGAGTAGTAAGTAATCATCGCTCCTATGATTTCAGCATTCCCTGCCCCCACCACTGGACTTAACTCTATATCTAAATTGCACATCTGGCTTGAGACTCAGTCCATGCAAAGTGGAAGCTGGACATGCTAAGCCATCTAGGAGTCTCAGTGTCTTCTTAAACAGTGCAGAGTATTCTGACATTGCAGAGATTGGGAAGGGAAGGAGAGGAGACCTTTTCCAGGTGTTTTCAGAATCAGATACTAGAAAGGCCTATTTTGAATAGTTTGGTTGTATACTCCCCAAAGTCAAGACACTGTTGTCACTGTGCATGAACCTTCATGGCACACAGAACACACTACATGTTGATCCAATGAGTAAATCAGTGAATTCAGCAGTTCGAAATCAAGCTTGTTCTCCTTTGTGACCATTTTTGCTCTTGGATGCCCTTGTTTTCTAAGAAGCCAGAGTCCTTCATGTTTTTTCCTCCTGATTTGTTTTTTCTACACTTTTTTTTGGTTTTTTTAGGACTATATTTTTTTTGGGAGGGGGAATTTAGTGGCTTTATTGAGATATAATTTAAATACCATAAAATCCATCCATTCAAAGTGTGCATTTCATCAGTTTTAAGTATGTTTAGGGTTGTGCGGCCATCTTCACAGTGTCATTGGTACAGGACGTAGAGAACACCAGGTGAGGCAGGTTGCCAGAAAGGCCCAGGTTCCCATCCTGTGTCCACTATGTGATCACTGGCAAATTTCTTAAATTCTTGAGGCCTTCGTGTTTTCCAGCTATAGGATGACTTGCCACTCACAGGGTTGTTGTGAGAATTTCATGAGGCTCCTATACCAAGCCAGAGGACGGGGTCCTCCTTATCTGTGGTCTTACTTCCCCAGGTTTCAATTACCCATAATCAACTTCAGCCTGATAATATTAAATAGAAAATTCCTGAAATAAATAATTTATAAGTTTTGAATAACTTTTTTTGTAGTATAATTGTTCCCTTTTATTAATAAATATTGTTAATCTCTTCCTGTGCCTGATTTCTAAAGTAAAGTTTATCATAGGTATGGAAGTTTAGGAAAACCACTGTATATGTAAAGGTTGGTTCTGTACATGATTTCAGACTAGAATTCTTGGAACATATCCTCTGAGGATTAGGGGGACTGTTCTAGAAATGAAGGTACTCATCTTTCCTACCCTCTGTGCCCTCTGCAGCCTTCAGCTGTTGAGCACCCCAAATGGTGAGAAAGGACAGAAATGGCTCTGCACTATATCTTCTTCATGTGCCATCTCTGCCTCAGACACACAGTAAAGGATCTTGATTTCAGGGCCCTCCCATCTCTGGCCAAGATGTCACCCCAGATGCCCATTTGCCACCAATCAGCACCACTCCCCTCTTATGTTTCTTTCACAGTTTCGTCTCTGTGAGTTTGCCCTGTCTCTCAGAACCCCGCCTCCCCACCACATACATCCCATGTGGGCTTTAGGGAGTCGTGGTCCTTTTCCTGCACTGCTTCTTAACCAATGCAGCCCTTTTTGGAAGGCTCTCAATTCTGCAGTCATAGCAAATTGATGTTGGAAGGAAGTCTAGTTAAACCCTTCTTTTAACACCTGAAGAAAGTGAGGCCCGCAGTTGTGAGCCTTGGCTACACGATAGAACTTGGTTACGTCGTTAGTTGGTGGCAAATCAAGACTGGCACCCTTGAATGCATATTTGTGGAATGAAGGAATGCACTTGGCCTCAGTGACCTACAGACCCTACTGAAATGTGCGGGTTGGGGTTCACATTTTGACCCTCCCTCTCCATTCCTCTTTCTCCATAAAATAAGGAGAAACCTCCCATTGTTAGGACTCATTCTTAAGGAATGCAGTCAGGAGCTCTGCACATTGCAGCCTGCTAAGTGCTTGTGATATTTACGTTGTCACTGTTGTTTGCAGAAAGTGGAAATAATCCCATCCTGACGAGAAGCTGCACATTTGGTCTGAATCTTGCAATTCCTTTTGGTTTTCCGTTTCTGAGTGGAGAGAGCTGACATTTTCCAGGCAGCTCTGGCTCTGGACGGATCTAGACCCAAGGGATTCTGAGAGAATTTGTTCCTTACAAGTTATCCTGTGGCTAGTAGATGGTATGGGTAGTAGAGGGTTTTGTACCAAGACCCTGAGCACAGTGGATAGGGAAAGTGAAGGTGAGGACAGTGGAAGAGGCCGGGAGAAAGTCAGAGGTATCAGTAAGCTCCAAATTTCTTTTAATTAATTTTTGGAGCCACATATTAAAAAATTCATTTAGAAATAGCAGTTGTATATAATATTATTATATAATGTAGGAGATCTCTTCCACACCTCTTCCCTACCCCCTTTCCCCTTTGTAAGCCAAATCCTTAGTGTGTAGGTCATAAATTCAGTCCCCAAACAAGTGAAGGAGTCAAAACTGGGTGTTTTGTACCCAAATAACTGTTAAGGGTCCTAATTTAAAATTAATAAAGTCTTTCACCAGGCTCCATGCTTCCCTGAGTCGACTTGATTTTATGTAAACAGTTATCTCTTTTGCCCTTTTCCACCTACCGCACCACTCACAGAATAATTGCCTTGGTGAACACTAATGTTTCCACCAGATACATTTTGAAGCAGGGGTAGGGGGGTAAGGGGATTCTCGCACACAGAATGCATGATAAGGAGTCGACTTGTAGCAAAACTTCCCAGAAGTCAGGGAGTAGCTGGTTTTGGTAGGGAAAGAGGTAATTGCTGCTGGAGGTGGTAGAGGGCAAACGTGGTGTGTAGTGGGGGCTGTTGTTTGGAGCGAGGCTCAGAGAGAAAAGGCAAGTTTTCAGTGTGTCCTCAGAGCATCTCTGAACATCAGAAGTGACTGAAGCTGACTCTGGTAACAGTGTATAAATATAAGACTGTTTCCCCTTGCAGAAAGAAAATGTATGAATTCTGCTCAAGCTTTCCTTCAGTTCTCCTTTCTCAGCACCCCAGTTATGGCAGGCAGACATTTCCTGCACTGAGCAACGCTGTCCGTTTTCTGTGCCTTGCCCTTCTGGACATCTCTGTTATCCAAGATCCTGATGCCTCTTTGGTCCAGGAAGCCATGCCTGGACCTCCCACCCAACCCATAAAAGATAGCAGGAGAGAATGCAAAGCAGAAGTTAGAAAGCAGTGGAAAAAAAATTTAGCCGTGACTTCCAAATTCACACCCAACCCTCTTTAAGCATCAGGTCAGGAGCATGGTGCCTCATATTTTTAGCAAATAAAGAGTAAAAGAGCCTCAGATACAGAACAGACTCTGAGAAGTCAACTCCTCTTCTCCATCTTTCATTGTTTGTTGTTTATCTTCTCATCAGGGTTTTTCTTTAAGTGATACATACAGTTAATTGGAGCGCTCTTGATTCTTTTGTGTGATTGTTAAATAAATAAATAAATAAATAAAAACAAGCAAACACCATGATAAGAACATTTCACCGCCTGGTATTTGAAAATAGAATTTTTGGAAGCATTGCGGGTTGCTATTTATTTTTGTTGGTAAATCCTGGAGAAAATGTATATCTTTTCCTTTAAAGTTCTAATTCAAGGCATGGATGTGCGAGTTCTGAAGGGACTTTGGGACTGCGGTAAAATTTCGTTGTCATAGTAACAGAAAGGGAAATAGGCCTAGCTCACCTGGGACTTTAACACTGCAAAGGCTGGGGTTTTTTTTTCTTTAAGGAAAAGGACTCTGCAAGTGAAATAAATGAAAAACTTATTGTATTTCGAAACAAAATTTCCAATAGGAACTAGGTGAAACACTGCAAAGACAGCTTGGCCATTTTCCTTGGCTTGTCTGATTCAAGATGTCTGACTTAAAATTGCACATGTCATTTAAGGGAGACTATGGGCTTCAAAAATACGTCTTATGAGCGATAACCTTGGACCACGATTTGTGTGCCTTTGTGTTTTCTCTGGATAATGTCTACATGGTCTAAAAAGAAATTCACATTTGTTACTGATATAAATATCCCAGTGTACACCTGCCCTGCAGACTTCATCTTTGGATGCTGACATACCATGTTCTGACTTGGGAGACATTGGCTGAAAGAGTCAGGACACCTTTAGGTGTGAGTGAAGGTGTGTGTGGCCAGCGGCCAGCCACATGCCAGAGGAGCCCTGGGATTCTGGGCCAAGTCCTGCCATTTTTAACCCCAGAGCAGGACTTTCTGTACAGCAGGGGTCCCTGCTGTCTTGGAAGCCTTTTTTTTTTTGTTTTTTTTTTTTTTGCAGAGCGAGTGCTGTAGAAACTCCAGGCTGGAGCCCAGCCGGCGAACTTCTAACTTCCCCCACCATGATGAGATGAAGGGGCTCTGGGCTTTTCGATTGAAAACATCCAAATTTGCAAATTGCAAAGGGTCAGCAATGTTCCTTCCCCGGGGCAGGGCTGGTTGAAATTCCCCAGACCTGAAATGCAATCGCTTTTCAAATCAATGCAGATAGAGTCTCCCTTAAAAAAATGTTCACTGAAAAAATGTAACACATTGCTTTCTCTCCACAGATTCTTTTTAAAATTTTTCCTCAAGTGCAATCAGAA
This sequence comes from Castor canadensis, assembly GCF_047511655.1. Taxonomy (NCBI): domain Eukaryota; kingdom Metazoa; phylum Chordata; class Mammalia; order Rodentia; family Castoridae; genus Castor; species Castor canadensis. The sequence goes on along the minus strand of NC_133399.1, from coordinate 104,479,782 downwards.
TTGTTTGAAAACAGCAGGAAACCCTAGGGACATGAGACGGTTTCAGGTAAGGGGCCATGTACATCTCACATCTCGCCTGCTAAATAAGTCATCCTGTTTTCTCTCTCTTGCTCACTCTTCCCCACCCCTCAAAAAACCATCACCCACTGATACTGCTAGAAATACAAAAGATAACTGTCGATGATAACCTCCTCTGCACGATGGAAGAGCTCTTCGTTTTGTAGTGTTTAGGTTTCCTGCCTTCATTGGCAAAGCCCCACGGGAGAGGCACCAACCCATGCTGGCGATTTGATTTTAAGCCCTCAGGCTGCCCCTTGCACACACAGCTGCCCACAGCACGAACTGTGTTCTTGATATTCAGCCACCTTGGGATTTTTCAAAGCCGCTTCTCTGTGTTTTCTGCAAGCAACAGCCCCTGTCTTCCTCTTCCTTCCGTTAACTATTCAGTGGTCTCTCTCTGAGCCCATTGGAAGGCAGCAGCCCAAGCAGCCATGGTCACTTTAAGACCGCAGCATGACAACAAGACCCACGGGACAGTGACCCAGCTGCCCAGCAGTTAAATCTGCCACCGGTTTCATTCCCCTTTCCACTGATGTACTAAAGAGATGAGCTAATAAAAACCCAGAGCAAGGCAAAGCGTGTCGGGCTGGAGATGAGAGAGGGTGCAGCCCAGCTTGGACCTCCTGCTGACATTCTGGAAGACCCCCCCATTTAATTCACCAAATGGCTTTCTTGCCTCCCTGTTCCATGATGGGTACCTGGGACCCCTTTGTCTGTAGAAAAGCATGTTATACAATGGTATTCTCAGGCCAGAGACATTGAGCACCCATCACAGCAGGGCAAGAGATGAGGATGGCTTGTCATGGTGTGGGTGCGTGAAGCGAGGTTCTGAAAGCCTAGGCTTTCAAAACCGTACCCCTGCTCCCGGAAAGAAGGTGGTGGCAGATCCATCACTACACTTTCTCCACTGGATCACTGGTGGGCTGTGACGTGTTGTGTTTGTTTTGCCGTGGCCTTCTTGAAATTCTTCTGTTCTTTTTCTTTCGGCGCAACTGGGGTTTGAACTCAGGGCTTCATTCTTGCAAAGCAGGTGCTCTACCACTTCAACCACACCTCCAGTCTGTTTTGCTCTGCTTATTTTAGAGATGGGGTATTGAGAGCTATTTGCCCAGGCTGGCCTTGAACCACGATCCTCCAGATCTCAGCCTCCCGAGTAGCTAGGATTCCAGGTGTGAGCACTGGCATCTGGCCTTGAAATTCTTAATAATTTTTGGGCGAGGAGTAGCGCACATGCATTTCACACTGGACTCCACAAATTACACGTGTCGGGTCCTGCCTGTCCCTGAGAGAGTTTCTACGGTGTGGTCACAGTCCAAGAGGCGCTTAGGAGTGGAGCTGCTCAAGAGTTAGCAAGGAGGCGGATGTGGCTCAGTGGCAGAGGCTTGTCGAGCACACAGAGGCCCTGGGTTGCATCCCTAGCACCACAGGAAAAGAGAAAAAAATTGAATTCATAGGGTGAAATGAGCATATACAAGACGAGTAAGAGTCACTCTGAAAAAATCTTTTATTATTCTTTTCACCACATTGTGATTATCAAGCAATCTAGTTGTGACTTTGTTGTAGTTATAATAAATAATATTATCAAACTCCCTTTAAAAAGTTGAGGCCCTGCACTGTTTTTCATGAAGTCCTGCTCTGCTGTTTGAGATGAAGACAGAAACACAATCGGCTTTCTTGGGACTCAAGCAGGAGTGTCCTGCACACTGCAAATTCCCCACACTTGATATCTCCAAGTACAAAGCGAAATGATTTCAGTTCAAAGAAGGAGTGAAATTTCAAAACACCCCAAAGTACCCAAATGAGCAAAGTTTTACCTTCATTTCTGGAAGGGAAGCCAGGCAGGGGAAGGAAGGGGGCAGCCTGAGTTCTTTTCTACCGTTTTTCTCTCCCTTCACTCCCAGAGCGTTTTAAATTTGAAGAGCTTCTACCCAATGTGAGAGCGGTGTCTAGAGCAGCTTGTTGTTTTGTTGCTCCAAAGCCTATGTGGTTGCAAAGCAAATGCAGGTGAAAGTTGTCTTTACGCCTTCAGTTCTTCCCTGAGGTCTTCTTCTGCCTGAGTTTTTAATTGGCTTAGAATAAATATGATTGATATGAAAGTCATGAGGAATTCTTAACAAATGTGAACATATTTGACTTTTTCAAAGACAAGGGGAGCTAGAAAAATGCTAATGAATTCTAGGATTATGCTATTTTCCATCACAATCGACCATTTTGTTTTGCATTTTTTATTAAGGTTGAGTTAAAATTCATATAGCATACAACTCACCATTTAACCACTTTCAAGTGTACAATTCAGCGACTTTTAGTCACTTCAGTGTTGTGCAGCCATCTTCACCACTGATGCCAGAACACTGTCATCACCCCTTCAAATTACTCCATACTTCCTAATTCTTGTTTCTGCCCCGTTGCCTTTAACTCTGTCCATTCTAGAAATTTCATGTAAATCGAATCCTACAATATGTGACTTTTTTCCACTTAGCATAATGTTTTCAAGGTTTGTCTCTAACAATACTTTGTTCCTTTTTATGGCTGAATAATATTCCATTGTATGGATGTATTGCATTTTGCTTATCCATTATTTTAGTCAACAGACACTTGGGTAATTATAACAAATGCTTCTGTGAATATTTATGCACAAGTTGTTTTATAGAACATATGCTTTTAATTCTCTTGGGAATACAACTAAGAGAATTTCTCGATCATATGGTAATTGTACCTTTAACTTTTTGAGGAACTGTCAAACCATTTTTCACGGTGGAGATAACATTTTACATTCACACCAGTAACGTATGGAGGTACTGATATCTCTAATTCCTCGCCAATATTTGTTCTTCTTTTCTTTTTTTTTAAGGGCTGCGTCTTCTTATGAGCGTAAAACGGAATCTCGCTGTGGTTTTCGTTTGTCCAGCCCTGATCGCTAAAGACACTCTACATGTCTTCATGTACATGTGAAAAGATGCTTATTTGTATAGATTCTTCTGAGAACTGTCCATTTAGACCCTTTTCACATTTTAACTGGCTTATTTGTCTTTTTTATGGTTGCATTACAAGAGTTCTTTATGTATTTGGCATACTGGGCCCTTATCAGATATGTCATTTGCAAATATTTTCTTCCATTCCATGGCTTATCTTTCATTTCTTGATAGTGTCTTTTGATGTACAGAATTGGCAATTTTATGCCGTATTCAGAGTCTATTAAGAATATAATCTTTGGCGAAAGCTCTTTCACATGAATGGGCCATAGGGAAAAAAGGCTGAACTGTGTACTATAGTGGTTAAGTTAAGAAACTTGGATCAACTTTTCAAATACAAACAGAACCAGAGGCAGTAGATAGTCATGGGATGGTCACTTTTCGGAATTCCTGGAATATATGTCTCATTCAGAATGACAAGGACAATCATTTTTTTAACCATATACACATATACAAAATATGTGTAGGATAAAACACATATTTGATATGAAGAGTGCTTCTGTGGGAATTTGATCTGAACAAAGTAGAAATAGAAATGTTTCTAACAAACCTCCCTCCTCTCTCAACACTGGTGGCACCTGGACTCTTTTCCCCAAAGTTATCAAATAGACGCTAATCATTACATGAAGCCAATTTCCAAGCTTGAACTGATTCAGTTCAAATTCTATTTGGGGTTTGAACTCAAGGACTTGAACTTGTTAGGCAGGTGCTCTACCATTTAAGCCAAGTCCTCAGCCCTTTTTGCTCTTGTTATTTTTCAAATAGGGTCTTACGTTTTGGCCTGGGCTGACCTTGAACCTTGATCTCCTGATCTCTGCCTCTCAAATAGCTGGGGTTGTAGGCATTTTGCTACCATGCCTAACCTCTGATTCAGTTCAGATTCTAAGATCGTATGATATAAGAAGGATTCATTGAAATACAGTGTATCTTAACCCTTTTTTGGTCCCAAATTCCTTGGAAATCTGCTAAAAGCAAGAAACTACATTTAAGCCAAGTTTGACTTAAGTTTTAGAGCTCTTCAGACTTCTTCAAACATCCTTAGGGTTCCATGGCTCCCTGACTGAGGAAATAGAATTTACCTAACACCAAATGGGCACCCTCAATGTAGGTTAACCTCAGTGTCGGGCTCTGTCCACTCAGGACCTTTCCTGATCTCTCATCCACTGTTCCCAGATAATTCCTGTATCCATATCCTCAGATTTCACCCTTCTTTGGAGCTGCAAACAAAGATCTCTGCTTCCCCATTGGGCATCGTCCCTTGGATGAGTAATGAGTACCCAGAACTCAGTATTTACTTCATGATTCATTTCTCCTCTTTCATTGTAAAGTGTCTCTTCCTTATCCTAAGGCTGTGTTAAATCCATCTCTGTCTCTCTTCTGGAGCACTGTGAGAAGCACCTCCACTCCTCCCTCATCTAGTCCATTGTCAGCTCTCATGCAGGGTTATAATCTTTTAAATATGTCGTGAATGTCTACTGGACATAGACACAAAGCTCAGATTTAAAAAGGCATGGCTGATAAGACCCTTTTAACATCTTCATCCCAGGAAAAATCTCCTGCCATACCCGGGTCTACCACTCACAGGCATGTGCTATTGACTTCTATGTAGTCTTGCATACTTCCCACCTGTTCACCCCTCTGCCTGAAAACCCTTCACCCCTTTCTAACCTTCCACTCCTTCTCATGCTTCACTTTTTCACCTGCATGTCACCTCCCTGGTGACGTATTTTCTGACTCTCCTCCCAGGGTTGTTAGCCTCTTCATCTGTGCAAACTTGCCAGAGAATTAGAGAGACCTCTATTCTCGCCTTCGTCATGATGTCTAGCAATTAGTGTATGTCTCCTCAATAGATTGTGTGTTTCTTGAGGGTAATTAATGTGTTTATTTGTTTGTGCATTTCTCTCCAATGTCTAGAACAATGCTAGGCACTTCTCAGGGCTCAATTAATTACTAATACATGAATTTTTAAGAAAGAGAAAGAAACAAAGAAGGAAGGAAGAAAAAAAATTAAGTATTCCAGGGTTCCCAAAGTATCCAATCCATTGATCATGCATGTAGAAAATCACTTCTGCCTTCCTTGAAATGAAACAATGGGGGTAATACCCAGATTAACAGCCTAGTGAAGGAAAGGAGGAGAATTTATGTGTAGTGTAAGCCAACAGGCCTGTTAAGTCATGATGAACACCATTCTTTATTTTTCTGCTGTGTGAATAGAAAGCAGGCAGTTACAAAATTCAGAATAGAACCAAGCCGGCAAAGGGAAGTCAGTCACATTGTCACTTCCCACATTCAAATTTGCAAGTACAGTAGAAGTTGACAGTGATTTCAGGCTCATTGTTGCTACCTCACTGTCAGAGATAGGCTGGCTGGATCTCCTTCCGGTCATAGTGAAAACGTAGATGTTCTTATTTCACTAGTCATTCACCCGACAATACTTCTGAGGACATTCTGTGGGGCAGGCACTGTGCTAGGTGCTGGAGACACAGTAGGGGCAACCCAGGTACAATCCCCACCTTTGATGGCCTTATACCCTAGTGGGGAGAAACAGGAAATAGAATATGCAAATGATTGGCATAGTCCAGTCTGCTTCTCTGTGCTCTTAAAGGGCTGCAAATGGGAACAGTGAGACCTTGCATGGTGCAGTTGTCTTTGTGGTGCCTGTTGAACTCAGCAGTGTGGTCCAGCGCACGTGATGTACAACGAAATGGTACCCACCATCATAGAAGTAAGAGGAGATGCTCTCCCTAGAGTATCCAGGGCTGCTACAGTGTCATCTTTAATGTCAGCACATCTGCTATGACTGGGAAGCTTAGCAACCTGGGTGCTCAGTTTTTCCCTCCTGCCTCAAAAGGACTGGTTTTATTTATTTTGTATTTCTTTTATTCATATGTGCATGCAATGTTTGGGTCATTTCTCCCCCTTTCCCCCCGCCCTTTCCCCTTCCCCTGCCCCCTCCCTCTCCCCCCCCACCCCCTCGATACCCGGCAGAAACTATTTTGCCCTTATCTCTAACTTTGTTGAAGAGACAGTATGAGCAATAATAGGAAGGACCAAGGGTTTTTGCTAGTTGAGATAAGGATAGCTATACAGGGAGTTGACTCGCATTGCTTTCCTGTGCATGTGTGTTACATTCTAAATTAATTCTTCTCAAACTAACCTTTTCTCTAGTTCCTGGTCCCTTTTTCCTATTGACCTCTGTCACTTTAAAGTTTCTGCATTAGTTCAAAAGGACAAGTTTTAAAGAGGATAATGGGGTGTTTCGCATCTTATGGGAAGCAAATGACCTTGTACACTAGGTCATTCTGGCCTTAGTAGTCTTGACACATGTCCCACCTCAAAATCACTTTAATAAATCTGTTTATTCCAACATTGAGCTTGCTTGTGCTCAGATGCCATTTACTGAACTTTTCTGAGAGACTCTGGGATGTCTCAATTTCACTCTTTAGAGCTGGGGGCAGGGCTCAAGCAGTAGAGTACCTGCCTAGCAGACACAAAGCCCTGAGTCCAAACCTTGATAACACACACACACACACACACACACACACACAAACCCTCAAAATTACCCTCTAAGTTATATCCTTTTTCAATGAGATCCACCAAAGTGATAATTTTAAATTTGTTCAGTTATGCTAGGGCGAGAATATGCTGTCCTTGGTGTTGAGAAATGAAGTTAGTGAGTATGGGAGGATGCATGCATTTCTAGTATAAGAAAAGTCATTTCCCAGCTGGACAGGACGAGACATTGAGCTGAGTTGGTTCCAGGTTGCACGCGTGCCCTGGATGAGCCTGTCGATGGAACATCTTGTCGAGGGGCTGAGGGAAGGGTTGGTGCTTAGTGAGGATGTGCCCAGCAGGTCTGTCAGATCTCTGAGGAAGTGGGAAGAAATGTGGTGTGGTGGAGAGGATGGAACTGAGGACAGACAGATCTGCCCATGTGACCATTGACTGACGGCCATGGGTTGCTGGATAATGTGAGGGGCCTGTGTCTGTCCCACAACGTGCTAGATGTCACAAGTGCAAAAGAACGATGGGGAAATTAATGTCTCTGACAAGGACACCTCGTCCACACAGCTGGGTGTTAGCCATTAGTCTGTTTGACTAAACGATGCAAGAGCAAAGGGCACAGCTACTCACATCTTGGAATGGGGCCAAGATCCATCCCACAACCCCTTAGGATTTTTTTTAAACCCCCAGCTCTTATATAAAACTTTTTAATGGCACCACCATCTATTTTCCTTAAATAACAAATGTTGAATGTTTCTCTCACACTCATTGGAGAGGGAAACGAGAGTTTAAATTAACTCCAAATGGTAAAATGTAATACAGCCCCAGCTGCCTGCAGGTTTCTTCAGTTCAAACCTTTCAGTCTGAGAGCTGCCCAGCTGCTCTGTGATCTCACAACCCACACACCCCCCCAGCCCGCCAACCCCCATTTGAAAGTTGCTGAGCTACTGAGCACCTGATGGAACTCACTTGGCTTAGGACCTCTCTGATCAGCAGGTGACTCCATTATCTGGTCATAAGGCCAACCAGATAGACCAAGTGAAGAAACAACCATTGTCTATTTGAAGTCAGGAAAAACCTCTGAGCTTCTGAGAATCTTTCCATCCATTTAATGCTTTAGGTTTTAAGCTTGCATAAGCTTCTGCCTTCCCACCATGACTTTGAGTGTCTCAGTTGGGATCAGGGTGACAGAAACTTCGACTGACTCATAGAGGAAATGTGTTTTGAGTTCTTTGTGGGAGAAAGAGAGCGATGTGCAGACAGGTAGTTGACTAAAGAACTTTTAGGAAAGGCTATGTCAGGCTTCAGTTAGGTGGAAACAACACCTAAATGCTCAAATATGTCAAAGGACTCAACTCCAGGCAGTAAACCCTACCCCTGATCCCAATCAATCGTAGTCAGATGCAGAACTTTCTAGATCACAGAACTTTCTTAGTTCTGCAGTAGGAGTGCATGGATTCCTCACTGTTTATGGGGACTGTGTGCTTCTGATTTTTCGGGGATGGTAGGTGATTCATGAGGTCCCCGGGGACAGAGTTTGGTGGAAGGGAAGGGTGGTGGCAAACATAGAGCTGCATCAAATGTATTACACGGCTCCCTTGTGGCTCCCAAAACTTTTGCTAGTAAAATGCTGCCCTTGACTATAACACCCCTGTTGGTATACATTGCAGATGGGAAAGGCTCTGTGTACCATGGAAGAAGGTGAGTAGGGTGACAGTGGCCAGTATCCATGGCCTCTGAAGTGGAGGGAGACTTAGAGTGGTAAAGCAGGTGAATGCCCTCCAGGTTCCCCAGTGTCATAGAAAGCTGGCTAAAAAAATGCTACTTTCTTTCTGTACCTACTCACCTGGATTTAAAGAGCAAACTCTAAAACGCGTCTATGCTAAAGCCACATTTACCAAAATATGGCAGCTGGAAGCTCTTGGGCCTTAGGCTCCACTTGCATTGATTGGAATTTCTTTTAAGAAGTGACAGGATCATCACCTTAGTCACCTCAAGTTGTGTAACTCAAGGTTTTCAATTCTTTCAACTCGACTCTTGCTCTCTTAATGAAAATGTCTCTTGCTGTTTTCAGTTCAGGGTGATTCTTCTCACCTTTGGCGCTTAAGACATTCAGCGGCCACACAGTTTGGTCTTCAGCGATCTGCTATGTACAGTGACATTTGTAGATCATGTCTCGTTCTGTTCTCATTCATCAGCAGCATGGCAGGCTGCCCAAGACCATGACTATGTTTTCTGTAACACTCTACTACGTGTAGTTCAGTAGATACCCGATGACTGATTGCTTCTCAGGAGTTGTGTCATGAACAACACTATCTTACCCCCTTGGTGTGAACAATCCAGAACGTCCCATGTCTGTCTCTATGAAAATAACTTTGTGTTCTTCCGTTTGGAACTTGATACGTCACTGAATAGAAAATTTAGCCTTAGGAAATCTGAAACTACATCACTTCCTAGGAATTCTGTGAATTCCCTTATTTAAGAAAAATGACAGAATCCATACTAGTGGGGTAGGTATTTAAAGATAATTTCAGAGGCCCCAGAGTGTAGTAACAAAGAAGAATCTGAGCTTTAAATCTGGTTTGAAACTATGATATGTGCCAAGAATAAAGTGGTAGGGAAAAACAAATTGCAAGCTGGATGCTGGTGGCTCATGCCTATAATCCCAGCTATGTGGGGTACTGAGATCGGAAGGATTGCAGTTGGAGGCCAACTAGGGAAAATACTTTGTGAAGACCCCATCTCCAAAATAACCAGAGCAAACTGGACTGCAGGAGTGGCTCAAGTGGTGAAGTGCCTGCTTTGCAAGCCCTAAGTCCTGAGTTCAAACCCCAGTCTAACCAAAACAAACAAACAAAACAAAACCAAACTAAAAAAACAATTTGCAGTAGTCGTTTTGTTTGTTGCTGCTGGGTTGAATTAATGAGGGCTTAGACAAAGTTATTTCATTAGATTGTCCTTGCTGGTTATGAGAAATTAGCCAATGTAGAAAAGCACTACCCTGTATGTCTTCCCACAGTGTGGGCTCCCAACTAGGTTGAAAACCTTAGCCAGAAGTCTGTCTTGATTTTCTATTGCTTTAATGGTCTCTATGTCTCTTTCCTCTTCCACAGGTGGAAAATAAAATCCCACATCCAGTTATGCTTTGGGAAAGCTGAAATAACATAAATAGCAACTGAACAGTTATAAGGGAAAAGCACATCATGAATTTAATTCCATTTCCAGATGTAAAATGTCATAAAGAAGTTTTTTCCATTCTTGGCAAAATAACAGGAATTTTCGAGGCCATTTTATTTAGCTGGGTGTACGGTATCAGAGAGTCTTCGCCATTGAGTGTGCTATAAATGCCAGTGAAATGACTTTCCTGAGACCCCACATTGAGTAAGGAGGCAGATGACCCTCATCGAAATGGCAGGAACTTAGGGCTGACTAATGTGGGAGGATTTGGTGTGATTTCAGAGCGAGAACTCTGAGCTGGGGGGAGGTTTCTAAGCCATGTAATGATTCTCTACTGACTACAAACAATGGAATCATCATCTGTTTCAAAGAGCAGATCTTTTAGTCATTCCTCTCATTTTTCATTCTGGCTTCTCTTTTTCTTTTAGCCCTCCTTGTGTGAGATAGCATGTCTTTGTGGGAACACCTGAGTATGAATTGAGAAAGGCTGACTGGGACTAGGGTCCAAGTTGGCTGTTCTTCTGACGTATGTAACTCCACTGAATCGTACAGTTAGAACTTCTAGAAGGACAAAGAAACCAACCACAAGTGGTGGTGCTCCAAAAAGTCAAGGACATCTCAGAGTGAGGTGAAAAAATAACTCAAGGGTGGGAAGAAGTCAGTTTAATATGAGGCCTCATTCCACATGTTATCATTCTGATACCAAAGAAACCACTCCTTTGTTGGAAAATTAACTGTACAGGCAGAATAACGGATGTGCCCACCTCAGGTTTACTCCCACAGTGGTCTTTTATGGGAAGGAAAGAGCTCTTTACAACTTAGCTCCTGCTTTGTATAAGTTATTAGAGTGAGGGATGTGGGAGAACTTTTGGGTCATGAAAAGAAAAATAGAATTTGAGAAAGCCAGTCAGTTTTTGTGAGTACTTCTAGCAGACTGCTAACATACGTGCAAATTCTGTACCTAAAACTGTCTTGTACTTTCAAGGGGAGATACCAATAGTTTTTATTTGTCTTTCTGCTGACACTGCCTTATGGGTAAATAACCCAAAATGAAATGGACAGTCATCAGTCTCCACTTGGTCTATGTTTATTGAGCTGGCCTCACCAAAACCTACAGACCAATCAAAACACAATGAGGAATGGCAACAGCAAAGACAACCTCCACCTTAAAAGAAATGCAGGCAGTTTCTGTTGACCCCATCTTCTCTTGCTCAAAGTCTCAATATGAATGAATTGCTGTTGCTTTTGTGTTGAGTTGAAATGCACCTGCCAAGGCGAGCCATCACCTACCAGGACGTAGTATGCGTCTGTGCAGGCTTTGCTATTGGAGCTCAGAGCTATGATACAGATATATCAACTATGAGAAATAAATGAAAGTTGTCACTAGTGTCAGGAGCAAAAACCGGGGTCCATCCCTCACAAATTATGGACATCTGTATTCCTAATTGGCATTCTTCAGGCCTGTGCCAACAGAATGATACTGCCAGGAGAGTCTGACAGCCTTAGGAAAAATGAGGTATCACATTTAGGTGACAGGAGACATTGATGAGGCATGGAAGTTCTTTTGTATGGAACCCTGTCCATATGTTTGTTATCATACTGGTGAATTTTAGTTTCAGGTATCTTCAAATGGCACCTTTTTATCCACCACTAAACTTTGGTACTTTTGAAGGAGATCAGTTTATGATCTCAGGACAAGTGATATTAATGACCATGACCAGAAGAATGCTAGTAAAGATGCATACAAATAGTTAACAAGGTAATGGTAAGAAATGTTGACCTTGATTTGTTTAGCTAAGATGTAAAGATTTTTGAAGGTCAAAGGTGTCCTTGTGTAGTGTTTTGGAGTCTAACTGTGCCTGACCCTCTAACATTTAGCTGCTGTGGCCTGCAGTTTTGAAGAGTGAAGCAAACCAGGGGAAAAGGAGAAGGGGGAGAGAACAGGAAATGGAGAGAGGTGTTTCAGGAAGTTGTCAGGGGTTGACTGATTGATTCCAGATGGAAAGGGTCAGCCTCTGTGACCCAGGAAATACTCACTAGGGGAAAGAAGTTGGCTTGGGGAAGGGGAAGGCCTGGGAGTGAGATGATGTTGGAATGCACATTCCACTTCCTTTCGTCTTAAAACATTCAGAAATTTTAACTTCTCCGAATAGAATAATATCACTGTTGTCATCATTCATCAGAAAACAGTGAAGGAAGTTAAACTCAAAGCGTTGACCGCACCAAAAGTACCTTTACCTCCCTGATGTAGTTTATCCTTCCAGAAGTAGAGGGAATGAGTGTAAAAGTCACAATAGGAACAAGAGCCCAGCATATCTTGTGTACAGTTTGTGAATTAAATCCATCACACTTTGCAAATTCATTTTAATCGGCAGATTCTTTCCACAGCCTAACATATTTGGAATATGAAAAACTATAACTGGCCTCATATCTGTGTCTATACCCGCATGCACATACATTTGGACATAATTTAAAATCTTGTAATAAATTTTGCAGACACTGAAATAATTCAGGTTAATTCCCTTGCTGTCATGAGAGGCCAGTGCTAGCCAGCAAGAGATTAAAATTTATTTCCATTGTTAATAGAAAATAATGAAGTGCATCTGAACCAGCAGGGTATGTCATTCGGGAAATGTTCACTTTGGAACTGAGTCTCACTCCACCCAAATGGACAATGATGAAATCCACTGGCTCGTGAAAGCCCCATATTTTGTGGCAGGAATGCGCGAGGGACATTAATGAACAATAAGACAAGAAACTTGTGGAATGAATTAGAGTGGTCTCTGAGTGGATGCTCCTTACATACACATTAGCTCAGATGGGACTGAGGCTCCCTTCAGTGTGCTAGGGCAACTTTTTAAATATTAAAGTCTGAAACACTCTCTTGTTGTCATTTGGGACTTTTGCTTTCCAGAGATGACAGCCATATCTTTGAAGATGCATTTGTTAGCGTGGCTGACTCCTCTTTTTCCTTCTCTTTATCCTATTATTTCAGAGGGTAACCATGAACACAGGTGATGGTTTTTAACCTCCATGGTTACCTAAGCCCTGTGACCATGAGGTGCATTCACTCCCTTTGGCTGTGACGTGATCTTGCATTTGCTGAGATAACGCTGATAGGAACTTGTGCCTGGTGTGCTTGCTGAGAGTGATGGATGTCTCCGTTTTATGGCTGCCACCATATGATAGGAACTATCCAGCAGGACTTCTCTCGGAAGCTAACCTGTTAACACAGACACAATTGAAAACAGACCCAGAGCTAGACTGGATGCATCCATGAGTTTTGAGCAATGATATGGGTGATAATTTTCTGAATGACAACGGAGGTTCCTTTAATTTTATTCCTTGAGTCCCCAGGGCCTGTCATAATTCCTGACATGTAGTAGGAACTCAGTGAAAATCTGTTGAGTTTAATGATTGAAACTCACTGATCTTGCATCATACCCATGGAGGAAGGCTGTAGGAAATGATCTGTAGACTCCTGGATCTTAGGAATTCTCTTGAGCCTATTACATTACAAATGTTAAAAAATGTCAAAAGATATCATCTAAAACTCTGTTTAGGGTAAATAGGAAAAAAAGACAGAAAGAGGAAGGAAGGGAAAGGGAGGGAAGAAAGGGAGGGACAGAAGGAGGGAAGTAAAGAAGAAAGGAAGGAGGGAAGGAAAGAAGGAGGGAGGGAAGAAAGGAAGGGAAGGAAGAAGGGAAGGAAGGGAAAAGAAGAAAGAAAGAGAAAGAAAGGAAGGAAGAAAGGGAGGGATGGAAGGAGGCAAGTAAAGAAGGAAGGAAGGAGGGAGGGAAGGAAGGAAAGGAAAGAAAAAGAGGAAGGGAGAGAAGAAAGGGAGGGACAGGCAGAGGGAAGGAAGGAAGGAGAGAGGGAAGGAAGGAAAGGAAAGAAAAAGAGGAAGGGAGAGAAGAAAGGGAGGGACAGGCAGAGGGAAGGAAGGAAGGAGAGAGGGAAAGGAGGGAAGGAAGGGAGAATGAAAGAAGAAAGGGCAGAAAGGAACAGAAAGAGGGAAGTAAAGAAGGAAGGAAGGAAGGAGGGATGGAAGGAAGGGAAGGAAAGAAGGAGGGAGGGAAGAAAGGAAAGGAAAGAAAAAGAGAGGAGGGGAGAGACCAAAGGGAGGGACAGACCGAGGGAAGGAAGGAAGGAAGGAGGGAGGGAGGGAAGGAAGGGAACGAAAGAAGGAGGGAGGGAAGGAAAGAAGAAAGAAAAGGGAAGAAAGGAACAGAAGGAGGGAAGTAAAGAAGGAAGGGAGGAGGGAAGGAAGAAAGAAAGAAAAGAGGGAAGAAAGGAACGGAAAGAGGGAAGTAAAGAAGGAAGGGAGGAGGGAAGGAAGAAAGAAAGAAAAGAGGGAAGAAAGGAACAGAAGGAGGGAAGTAAAGAAGGAAGGGAGGAGGGAAGGAAGGAAGGGAAGGAAAGAAAGAGGGAAGTAAAGAATGAAGGGAGGAGGGAGGGAGGGAAGGAAGGAAAAGAAAGGAAGGGAGAGAAGGGAGGGACAGACAGAGGGAAGGAAGGAAGGAGGGAGGGAAGGAGGGAAAGAGAGGGGAAGGAAGGAGAGTGTTGTGTTCTGTGTGGGGGTAGGATTGACTGGGAAAGAACAGAAGACAACTTTCTGGAGAGAGAAAATATTCCTATCATGAGAGTGGTATAAATTGTGCAGCTAAGTCTCATGCATTTCAGTGCGTGCAAATTGTACCTAAAAAGCAAAACAGACCTGTGGTCATAGACTAGGAGGTGAAGAGAGAGTGGTTGTATAGATGACATGAGAATAGCAATATTTGGACAATTCTTGAAACTGGATAACGGATACTAGGGACTCATTATGCTGTTCCATTTGTTTTGTTTGCTTAAAATTATTCATAATAAGAAGTTTTGAAAATGCCATTGAATTCTTTCTTATTGAGAGGTAAAGCAGGGTCAAGTCCCTCACCCTCCTCTGTCATTTAATAAGCAAGGAAGGGGTGGCACGGCAATTACAAGTAGGAAATCGACAAATTGCATGTGGAGAGTAGTCAGGGTGAGTCACTTTGAACATGTCTCCCCATTAAGGATCTATTCATGCCCTTCCTCAAAAGGTCCATACACACGCATGGCACGCATATAACAAGTTCTGTCTTAAAAAATAAAGTTGCCATGCCTAACTGACATGAACTGAGTCGTATCTTCCCACGTGGGATGGCTCATCCATCGTCTTGGGTCAAGGTCATGGGTGGTAGGCATAGAACTCAATTTGATGCCATCTGTTTGCTGCTTGTTGCTTATGTTAGCTATCATTCCTCAGTCTACATAAACTCTCTGAGGGTAGAGATCATGCCTTGTAACTTCTGTGGCCTAGCCCCAATGTCCCCCTTTCTAGAACCTTCCCCAGATCTTACACCCTGGGAGAATGTCACTGGGCAATGTCTTGTATCTTTCTGATTGGTCAAACGGGCAGGGGTGAAGCATCTTGGGCTTGAATTTACCCTAATTTGGCATGTGGGAGTGCTGTGCTCAGTGCTGTGTGCATGTTATCTCACTCAGACCTGAGGGTTAGGCAGAACCGTTTATGTTTTACAGATAAGAAAAGCTGAGATTCAAAAATGTTCAGTAATTTGTCCAAGGTTTTAAGTTAAAAAGTGGCAGTTTGGGATTGGGAGCAGTTCTGAATCCAAATCCCTGCCCTTCCACTACTCCACACCCTCCTCTCCTTTTCCTCCAGCTAGATAGCAAATATTCTGTGCTGCCAGCCCTGAATTCTGGGAATCGTATCTTCTCTCCAACAGTTTGAGCATCTTTGCTGCTGTTCCCTAGTGGGCAGGGATGCCAAAGACAACGGGTCCAGCATCCTGACGGGTAACATGATTTTAGGCCACTTTTGAAGTGCAGGAACCCATTCCTCAATTTGGAGAAGTGACCTTCCAGCAGGCCATTACACCCTGGTTTCCAGATGGCACACAGTGAGCACGCTGTGACTGCAGCTCTCAAGGCCCTGCTGGGAATTATGGTCCAGCTCTTTGATAGAGAATGAGGTTTCTGGAACCAGCAGGCAGAGGGCCAATTTTCCAACCTCATGACACAGAGTTTGAACACAAATACATGACAACACATTGGTCAAGGGCTGCCTCTCTCTCTCTCTTTTTTTTTTTCTTTCCATGAAGTTCTTCCATAATTATCAGAGGGGGAAAGCCTGTTGAGTTGTTAGAACAAGACCCGTTCCCAGACTCTGTCCTGTCTCTTATTTGTCCTGTGGAAGTGTAGCAGAATTCTGGTACATTTACTACTTTGTGTAAAGCCAACCCATGACCATTGCCCCCCCCCTTTTAATTTTAAATACAGGTTGTATTGTCAACCACGGTGAATGTGGACGGACATGTGCTGGCTGTTTCCGACAACATGTTTGTTCATAATAACTCCAAGCATGGAAGGAGGGCGAGAAGGCTCGACCCGTCGGAAGGTAGGGCTGTCGGGGCCAAGCATGGTAGATGCATGAAGTTTTCCTCAAACTTCCTTGTTTGAATTTCAAATTTATGTCTCAGAGTCAACCTGGAGAAAGTCCACAAAACCATGTGGGTTTTTAAGTGCAGTTGTAAACACTGACTGCAGCCCTCACCGTCACAAGCCACTCAGCTCCCAGCCAGGGCTCCATTCCCCATGTCTCCCCTTCTTCTCCATTCATCTGTGTTTTTCTTTTTGCAAGACGGGCATTTCAGGCAAATGCAGGCCTATGACATCTTAGTTAAACAGGAACGTTACAGTGCCAGACATGTATGAATAAGTGTCAGATGTGCCCTTAAACAGATTGTGGGCAAAACAAAACAATGTGCAGAATGAAACTGACACTAATTGATTTTTGTTTGCTTGGACAAGAAGAACTCCTGGGCGGCTCTGGGTAGTTTTCCAAGTGCATTAAAATAATTAGAAATACCGGTAACTGTTAAACTTCAAGTTGTCTAAAAAATTAAAGTATATCGATGAACATAACTGACAAACCTAAGTGAATTCCACCTCACTCGCTCCCCTTCCTTCCTCACTCCCTAGCTCACCAATGTAAGGAGATCTTATAATACTGATGAATGGCCAGGTTAGGCTACTATTTTAGTGTGGTGTTTGGCTATATACTGCCTCCCAACCCCCACACAAACTTGGCCCTTAAATGTATCTTGTATCATTTTAAATAGGAATTAATGAACTGAAAGAAAATGATTGAATCAGTAAAGAATTTGGAGTGGTGTTAATTCTCCCACAGTGGGCACTGAAAGGAGAGAAGAAAATCCCAGAGTTCAGAGCTAGGAGCCCCTTGAGTTTCTTTTGACTGATTGGATGTGATTGACTGGCTGTTCAAAGGGGGCTCATGTTTTTGGAGTCCTGCCAAAATTCTCCTCCACCTTTGACCTTGTCAACTTTGGAAATGGAGTGATGGATTGACTTTAGTTATGGCTTGAAAACCATACTGGATTCCTGTTGGGATGTAAAGTCCAGAGGTCTCGAACATATGGAAGAAGGGAAGAAAATCCTTCCTACAAAGAGCAGAGTGGTTAGAAATTGTCTCTTGATAAAGCTGAAAAAAATCCTTCCACTACCATAACTTTGCCTTTTTTCTTCTCTCTCCAGCATATTAACTGGCCTTGTAAATCTTAACATTGTGGGGCAGAGGAGGGGGGGAGAGAAAAGGGATTTACACTTTTCTAGTGTGATCCTCTTATAAAAATATGGGCAAAAACAACAGAGTTTTAAAAGCACGTTTGCACAATTAGCTAAGTGTTTCACTTTTTCATATATAATGGTCAACTCATTAGGTTTTAATGACCTGGTAAAAACCAACAACCAATTAGGGAAGGATGGCAAGTCAACAAAGCTCAATCTGAACTTCTTGGAATGACCAACAGCTTTCCAAGACAGCTCGTTCCCCACACTCCAAACGTTAGCCACCCAAAGACAGAGCTGACTTTTCCTCTCCTATCTTTTTAGCTACCCCCTGCATCAAAGCCATCAGTCCAAGTGAAGGTTGGACCACAGGTGGAGCCATGGTCATCATCATTGGTGACAACTTCTTTGATGGACTCCAAGTGGTGTTTGGCACCATGCTTGTGTGGAGTGAGGTAGGCAAAGGCAACTTGCTTTCCTGATCTTCTTTGGTCCAAAGGTTGTTTTGGTCTGGGGAATCTAGTAATTCATAGAATAGTAGCATGAACACATAGTACTGAGTACTTAGTATGCAGGGTACCAAGGATTATAAGACTTGGAAGTCAGACCATTGTAGGAGCAGACTCCTTAAAAAGACAAAGATCTATTGCAGGATTAGGTAAAATTGTGAAAAATTAGAGCCTAGATTGTATTATAGGAGGATGGTGAGAAATGTGACGGAATACCACCCCACCACTGAAAGTTACATCTTGGGAAAATTCTAACGATGCGAGAGAAGGGCTGTGATTGTCCTAGAATGCTAAGTGGGAAAAACTCAGGACAATAGTCCTGCGTAAGTATAATCTAATTCTGCGACATACAAGCATAGAAATGGACTGGAAACACACCAAGTAGTAATGTTGGTTATCTCTGGGTTGTACAATGTTACCTTTCTTTACATATTTCTGTGATTTCCCAGTTTTCTGAATTGGATATGTTTTACTTTTATAATCAGATAAACAACAGAGCACATTACAAAAAGATTAGCGATGGTGCTGAGTTGGGCTTGGAAATTTCCAGATCAATCTGTGGGGCTGAAAGCAGTGTGCTGTGGTGGCTTGTCTAACGGTTATTTCATCCCCTGCCATTTCCTCCTCAGCTTATAACCCCTCATGCCATCAGAGTGCAGACGCCTCCCCGGCATATCCCTGGAGTCGTGGAAGTGACATTATCTTACAAATCCAAACAGTTCTGCAAAGGAGCCCCTGGAAGGTTCATTTACACAGGTTGGTGAGAAAATGTTTGCAAGGGAGGCTGGCTCCTGGTTCACCTTTGCTCTACTTCCCAGCCTCTCTGCTTTCTAATCAGTCTAACATTTCTAGTCCATTCGTGTAAGAAGAGTGGACTGAGTGATAGCCAATAAGTGAGGAAGAATAGACTCAATTCTAAATTTGTGCTTGACTTAGGCAACTTCTGCATGGTGTGAAAGATGGCTGTGGCAACTCATTTCAGGAATACACCCTTACAAATTTAAGAGGGTTGGAATCACTCTGTAATAGGCTTTAATTCAAGCAATCAGATTAAAACAATCAAAGGAAGTTGGTGGTAAGTAAATTTTCTTGAAAATGACTCAAGAAAGTTGCCCCAATATGTTGCAGAGTGATGCAAAGTATTTTAAAACTTTATGCAAACCTGGCACCGGTGGCTCACGCCTGTAATCCTAGCTACTCAGGAGGTAGAGATCAGGAGGATTATGGTTCGAAGCCACCCAAAAAACACCCATCACAAAAAAAAGGGCTGGTAGAGTGGCTCAAGGTATAGGCCCTGAGTTCAGGCACCAGTACCACACAAAAACTTTATCCTAGGAAATCATTTAATAGTGCACAATTTACTGAATGTCTGCTTTGAGTTATTGCCTACTTTGAATTTCTCAAATGCCTACTTTTTTCTAGATGATATATAAAACATGGTTCCTTCCCTGTTTGGAAGTTTAGCAACTTTTGTAGGAGACAATGGAATATTGCACAGAGCAGCTGGAGAATTTACAATTGAGAATTCAGACTAGACTAGAGTAGCGGGGTGGGGTGTCCAGGAGGAGAAGCAAATTGAAGACCGTATTTCAGGATGAGGAGGACTTGGAGTGACAAAGAGTTGAAGGAGGAATGTTCTAGCTGTAGGAATTCCATGGGTACGGCCAACAGGGTAAGGTGAGGCGGTGCTGGAGGCTGGTTCAGCACCTGGGTCCACGTGCTTTGGAAAACTTAGACTAGCTCTTAGTGTACATGAGGTAGAAAGGGGAGGGAAGGAAACCGCGAGACAGCTTAAAAGCTATGCGTGGTACCTAGGGGAGTCAGATTCACAGGTTCCCAGGGGTGGGCTGGGGAAGAATGGGTAGCTATTGCTTCATGAATACAGAGCTTCCATTTTGCAAGATGGAATGTGTTCTCCAGATTGGTCACACCACATTGGGAATACACTTAGCACTCCTGCTCTGTGCGCTTACAAGTGGTGAAGATGGTAAATTTTATCTTGCATATATTTTACTCCAGTTTTGTTTAGTGAGGAGAAGAGAACTCTTGTAAGGAGGAAGAACTGAGGGTCTCAGCAAGAGAGAGTGCGTCCAAGGTGTTATCCTAGGAGAAGAAGTTCCACTGATAGAAAGACTGATGGGAAAACAGTGGAAGGCAGGAGGTCGATAAATACTGTACTGTGAAAGAGCAAATAGGGGATATAGAGGAAGGGAAAAGGTAAGGCAAGCAGTACGTCAGGCCTATTGTGAATGTTCAGCAATGTTGTTTTGTATAAGATCTGTCTCTCATTCGCACCCAGTCTCATCTCTTGTTGCAGTGTGCATGCCTGGTTATGTATCAATGGGCGCAGATAGAAGGGGTGATTTTTAGGTATAGTTCTTTAGATTTTTGCTTTTGAATTTGCCTTCCAAAGATAAATACATTTCAGATGTTATTTTTTGTGGGTGAAAGATTCTATGGCAGCCACAATTTAAAAAAAAAAGTTACTGTTCTAGCTCCCACAGGAGCACAGCTCTTTACTCATCCAAGGAGGTATTTATTACATTCCTTCCATGGGGTGGCACAACTCTATTCTCTGAGACATGGAAAGGAATGAAGTAAATTACCCCCCCCAACTTATTGAAATTTACATGCTGGGGGAAGACAGTAGTGAGAAGTGAAGGAAGGAGAACGAGGGCGGGCCTCAGGCAGAGTGGGGTCTCTGTGAGGAGAGAGGCGGGTCACAGGAAGGGGCCAGCCATGGAAGCCTGTCCTCCTCTCCTCGTCTCTTTGCCCTCTTCTCAGGCCCATGCACATTGACTTCTCTCCATTCCGGGAGCTCCTCAGGACTGTGCTTCTGTGAGGGTCACTGGTGTTGGAACAGAAGCTGGTAGTCCATGACTGTGAGCAGGGACATCCCCAACAGGCAGCACAGCAGCATGACAGACTGACAAGAGGGCAGGAACCTGGTGGCATCAGGAAGAGCAGGAATGCCAGTGGAGAGGATGAAGAGGAGGGTGGTGGGAGGTAGAGCAGCAAGACAGGTATGGCATCGAGACAGGAGGTAAAGCTACAGGGCTGGATAGCCTCACCATGGAAGAGAAGGTAGCTACAGGATGGAAGAAGGCTAAAGATGGGAGAACTGATAGTTGAGCGCAGGATGACAAGAATGAACCTGAGAAGGGGACTGAGGAGGAATGGCCAGGGTAAGAGGAAACCAGGAGTACAGAGGGCCTCAGATGTAAAGTGAAGACTGGGTTATCCTGCAGAGCACTTTCCACCTGTACGGCATTGCTAGTATTTCTTAGACACCCCCTGGACCTGGATGGTGGGTCTGGCCTGGAAGGAGAAAAGCAGGTTTAATAACAAGCCCATTGCAACCAATGCTGTATAGAAGTTAGGATTGTCCTCAGTTCTCAGTGGAACTATAGACATTTGGAGCCAGGTGTTGTGTGCACGTGTGTGCACGTGTGTACATGTCCTCTGGAAGCAAAAGTTCCCATCGTTGGCTACATTTTTAATCCCCAACCTAGACCAGACCTCAGTCTAATTAGAGACAATCTTTGAATGTGTGATTTGCATATTCATTGAACAAAAATGTGCTTAAAGTTATGCTCAAGGAAGAAAACCAATGATACCAACATTCTGCAGCATTCTACAGTCCTCGAAGAGGAGAAAGCTACTTTTGGACTATACTAATTAGGTTGTCTCATAAAAGATCTAACAGGAAAAAAGGGTTGTGGGGGATATTGAACAGGGGTGACTCACCTGGGGGAATTGAAGCAAGCTTCCTACAGGAGGTGACAATACAGGGACATTTGAAAGCAAAGGAGGAATTTTCCAGACAGAAAGGAGGAGGCTGGGGGTCGTAGTTCTTGGAAACAGTACCTCATGAAAGAACCCATGTAACCATGAAATCATAGATGCATGCTGCATGTCTGCATATTAGTCTCAGCAGTAACTGTCCCCTCTGTGCTGAGGCGTGGTTGTGCTGTGTGGTTACTTATGTGCTGGGACATTACTGGCATTTTGGTGACACATGTATGTATCGAGCACTCACAATGTGCTGTGCCAGGGAAGTGGGGACACATCAGATCCGTGGGGCCTTACCTTCCAAGATGTTGCTGTATTATGATATAAAGGTGAGCTGCTCGTACTTGGGACTCAGAGCTTTTCCCCACCTCATATGGGCTATCCACTTCTCAGAGCCCAGAGGACTATGGGACAGTGTGTCGCAATGACGGTGAGCTGGTCAAGGTCTAGCAACTGGCTCTCCAGGAAAAAAGCAGTTAAAAAAAAAAAAGTGAGTTTGCAGCATTTACTCATTTCCATGGTGAAGTGCTCATGTCACGTGATTTCAGGCTATTGTGTGACATTGACCTGCTCACCAAGTTCCAGAACATTTAGCCTCCTGCTCTCACAAGCTGGTTAGGTCAGGTCTTGCACACCGCTGCGTGCACAGCACTTGCGATAGGGAGCAGAGAGCGTGAGCCACACCTCACTGTTCACAAAGTGTTGGGGACCAGTGTTACTTTTACTATTGCTATTACTTTTGCTGTTATCATCCCAGACGCTGACTTGAACAAGGAATTGCAGCTGCGACGAGTACTAAAAAAGGAATTGTGTACGATGCTGGGAATTCATGCTAGGGGGATCGAGTCTTTTTTGAGACAGGGTCTCACTGGGTAACCCAAACTAGACTTAAACTCATGATCCTCCTATCTCAGCCTCCCAAGTGGTAGGGTGAGTCAAATCTTCTTAAACTGAGGGATGGAGAGAATTTAGAACAGTTGAGACAGAGGAGACGATACATGCAAAGGCCCTGGGGTAGAAAAGAGCATGTTTTAGATTTGGCAGTCACTATAAACAAGGCAGAAAATATCAGTTAAACAGAGCTGGAAGGGAGGTCAAGGGCCAAGCCTCATCAGGCCCCCTTTCTCAGCTCCTCCCCAAGTGCCATGGGAGCTATTGGAATATCATCAAGATCAGATTTGCCTTTTAAAGGGTGATTCTGGCTGCAGTGCAGAGAATGGCTTGGAAGCCAGGGTGGGTGCAGAGAGGTCAGTTGGAGGGCAGTGTGGTGGCCCAGCACAGAAATGACAGCAGCGTGGACTGGAGTGCTGGTGGTGGGGACAGGCAGAAGGGGATGAAATTTAGGAGGTAGCACTGACGGGCCTTGATGATTGATTGGATGGGGTGAAGGTTGGGGAGGGGAGGGAGAAGGACGATGCTCAGGTTTCAGGCTTGAAAAATTGGGTGGGTATGGCTTGGAAAGTGATTTTTTTTTAAAGGTATAAAGTGCTGAGGGAGTTCAGAGGAAGGGCAAAATACTTCCAGCTGGCGGAGAGGTGGGAAGATTTAATATTGTAAAGATGTCGATTAATGAATAAATTTAACATGATGCCAATCAAATACCAACCAAATGTTTGGGGAAGCTTCACTAAGTTCACCTGAAAAGGTGCTAAAATAGCAGAACCCCTGAATTTGAAAAACGAGAGGGTCTTGCCCTTCCAGACATTAAAACCTATTTTAAGTTTCAATAATTAAAAGAATATGGGGCTTTGCAGGAACTCATGGAAATGTCATACAACAGGAGAGAAAATCTAAAAATAAGCCTTTCTGCACACAGAGAGCGTGTAAAAACCCGAGTTGCGCGCAGCGAGGAGCCGTCCCAGGTCAGGGCGGAAAAGACACAAGTTGTGGACCCGCCTGTTACAGAGCAGCTAGAAGATAAAGATTTCTAATTTGACATCATAAACCTAGATAGACTCAAATGACGTGTAATTAAAAATGTAAACATTTCTAAAGACCGTAGATCACAAAAGAAAAAAAAAAAGAATTACCATCTTGAGCCTCGATCACTTAACACTAAAGAGAGACCATCAAGCAAAAGGTGGGATTACATAAAAAGAAAATCTTGGCACGACAAAGAGCCAAGCACAAAGAATGAGCCGCGAACACCCGAATTGTGAACACGTGTGCTCCCAGTGACACGCTGTCTCATGCAGAAGAAGACTCGTGCATTTGTTCAGCAGAAATTTATGTCTGCTCTTGTTCACTGCTATCTTTGTGGGTAAAGGTATGAATGCCGATTCTTACAAAT
Organism: Castor canadensis; assembly: GCF_047511655.1. Taxonomy (NCBI): domain Eukaryota; kingdom Metazoa; phylum Chordata; class Mammalia; order Rodentia; family Castoridae; genus Castor; species Castor canadensis. Next base: position 104,455,852 of record NC_133399.1, on the reverse strand, counting down.
TCAGAAAAAGGCAAGTACTCAAAGCTAGCAAGTTACCATAAGGAATCATTCAGGAAGGAATACAATTAAATAGTAAACATATATAATTCTAACCACATTGTAGTCACATAAATGCAAATTAAGGCAACAAGAGTACCACAGATTTTCCTTATTAAGTTTGTAAAGACTTTTTTTTTGGCAGTTTTGGGCTTTGAACTCAGGGCCTCATGCTTGCAAGGTAGGCACTCTACAGCTTGAGCCACTCTCCCAGCCCTTTTTGTTGTGTTTGGTATTTTTGAGATAAAGTCTGTGAGATATTTGCCTGGATTGGCTTCAAACTAAGATCCTCCTGATCTCTGCCTCCCTGTAGCTAGGATTACAGGTGTGAGCCACTGGCACCTGGCTGACTTCTTTTTTTTTTTTTTTAACAAATGAAAATACCCAGTTTTGCAAAATTAGAAGAAGGTGGGGACTTTTTTAACATACCACTGTAGGAAGCTAAATGGCTAGAGAAGAGTTCCTGGGTGGTACTAATTAACCTTAAAAACATGTGTGCCCTGTAACAGTAATTCTACTTTCAGAAATGTATACTTAGGAAATATCTGAATATGCCCAAGGCTATTCATTGGAACTCCATTTATACTAGTGAAAAACTAAAAACACCCTTACTGTCCAGTAGGGGTTTCATTAAACAAACAATGAAGTATCTTTATACTTCTTTAAGCATTAAAAACAGCGGTGTTGATGGGAATTTATTTGCATGAAAGACTCGTGTGACATAAGTTTTTAAAAAGCTTATACCTAGCTTGGCATGGTGGTGTATCCCTGTAATCCTAGCACTCAGGAGGCTGAGGCAGAAAGATTGAGAGTTTGAGGCCAGCCTGGGCTACATATTGAGTTCCAGGCCAGTCTCAGTTACATAGCAAGAGTCTGTCACAAAATAAATGAAGGCCAGGGGATATGGCTTAACTGGTAGAATACCTCCTTGCAGTTCAAACCCCAGCACCACCAAAAAAAAAAAAAAAGATAATAAATAAAAAAGTAAAGCTTAAGGAGAGTATATATAGAAGGAGAGAGAGCTATAGAAAAATTCAAGTAAGGTATGGGAGCCTGTGTTCCAAGCACTGGTAGTTTCTGGATGTAAATATTTCCCATTTTTCATTTTACTTATTTGTTTCTATTGTTTTCTAATAAAATTAAATAATTTTAATTAAAAATGAGAGGAGAACACGACGCAAAAACTAACGTCACACTGTTTCAATACTGCAACAGCACGCACAGTAAGCTTGAGCTTTCAGTACAAGCAGCCAGGTGCTTGTAGAAACACCAGGTGGTCAGAGGAGTTTATTCTAGAAGGCTGCTTTGGGGAGGTAAGGGCCCTGGGAGGGAGTTAGGTGTGAGAAGGGTAGGGATGGGTAGTTGGATCTTTTACAATCAGACAAAAACCAGAAATGCAAATCTGCCCAGGATGACGCAGGAGGCTGACCACCCTCTAGAGAAACTTCCACCTGGAGGTCACTAGACCAAATGCACGTCCTGCTGGTGGAGACGAGAAGCTGATGCCATCCATAGACCTCACAGGAAACAGTTGGTGGTCTCTTGTCTTTTCCACTGAATGAGTGGCACTAACACGAAAGCTAATTTAGTCCCATTCTGATGGCTGGCAAAGCAGGGGCTTCCACAGGTGACAGAAGATGACAATGACCTGCCCAGACCAGAGTCCTAAGAGTTGTGCCTTTTCCCCAGGGGAAGATGGATTTCCAGCTAGCCTGTCATCCTAGGGACCACACACTGTGAGCACCTTGGGAGTCAGTGCTTCCAACACCACATCCGGGGCTTCACCAGGGATGGTGCTCTCATACCACTGTAGTCCCAGCTCCAATGGTGACCTGCAAAATCCATCTTGATTCCAGAGTAAAAGACAAGTTGGAGGCCTGAGATCCTTGGTGGGGGCAGAGGGCACCCTCTGTTGGAGGGCAGCTAAGAGGAGACATGCTGGGTCAGCTAGAAAAGCTCCTTTTGGAGGCTGGCTGTCATCAGTCACTTGTTTGTCTTTGTGTCAAGTCACCTGACCCCTTTGAGCCTCAGTTTCTCCATCTGTAAAGCTGGGGTACTAATTACATGACTACACATAGGTGTTCCCCTATTTCTGCTGTTCATCAGTCATGCCTGGTGCTATTCCAGACATACCAAATCACACTCTCCTGGGAGGGTCTGAAAACTCGTGTTGTAAACAAAGGAATGAATTTGGAAGACCTGAGTTCTTCTCAAGAGGCTGTTGAAGAGATTTTGTGGCCTGGAGAGTTTGCTCACATGGGAGGGTTCTTAGGAGACTGGGGCATTTCACCATGAACACAATAGAAGTGTTTACTCTTAGGCAGAATTTTCTAGAAGGAGTCATAAAAAGCAGGAGGCAAAAAGGGAGGCTCCAGAGAACCTCTCCTCTTTCAGCCCCTGTCCTACCACACACACCCTGTGGTCCACAGTCTAGCTGTTGATGGTTCAAGGACGCACTCAAGCCTCTTAGAAGTGCCTGATATAATTAACCAAAACACACTAATCAACTCCCCACAGTTGCTGCTGTCAGATACACAACCCAGGGCTCTGAAAACCAACAGGCTTTCTTCACACATGTGGCTTTGCAGGTCTGTTTTCCTCCAGCCATGGATTGCTAACACGCACCTTGCTGCTGCAGAGTGGAGTGAGCCATTTGAGACAGTCGCTCATCAGAAAAGTCCAATTGCCTGTGTCTTGTTTGAGGCCCAGGGGTGGCACATCGGCCGAGGCTTACCAGGAGGAGAGCCCTCCCTCCTCTGCTCTCCTGGAAGGCTTTTCCACGGAGAACTGGCAGGGAAGAAAAGTAATCCCAGTACCAATGGGACCACACTGGTCAGTTATTCCGGGAGTTGTTGGCTGGCTTGACTTCATGCGACAGCAGGATGCAGGGAAAGATGTCCAGAGTATAGCATTTGGGGATGGAATTGCTGTCCTGAGTAACTGTAGAATCTGCCTCACTACAGAATCCAGTGTAGCGCATGATGCATGAGCTGATGGCAGTTGGGAGCAGAGGATAGATGAGAGCAGCTTTAAACTATTGTTCCTAAGACTCTTTGCAGAACTAGGCTTATGGGTTGGATTGTGGGTTTAGAAGTTTCCCGTAAGTTCTATCATAAGACAGAACTAGAAAGAAAAGAAATGATAATTCAGTAATCTCATCTGTCATCTATTGAGTGCCTGACTATACTCACCAAGCTAGGTTCGATCCAGATATCCTGCTCCAAAGTTCCACCCTGAACCACTACCCTGTTGTGCTTCCCAGCACTGTACAGCTTGTTGGAAGAAATGATAGCAAGGCTGGCAGTTTCTCTTGGCAAATACTGATGGTCTTGTGTTTCTGGCTGTTACTTTGCGAAAGTGCCACAGAAAATAGGCTATTGTCAGCGAGCATGAAGATACCTTCCCCATGGCCAGGTTTTCTAGATGGCAAAGTGGCGTATTATTCTTAGAACCTATGATGTGTTCTGCATTCCTTACAGGGAATAGAAATTCTCCTCTCTTTGAACACCCAAAGTTGCAGAAGGCAAAGGAATACAATCTCCACCTTGCTATCAAACTTGAACAAACTTGGATCTGGGCTGAAAGCAGCCTGGAAGGCTGCTGTGGGTAGCAGAGAGTCAGTAATGGATTAAGAGGCTGGGATTTTCATCCCAAATTTTGGGAAAATCCCATAACTATTCTTTGCACCATTTTTATAACCTAAAAACTGGAGATGGACTTCCCTTACAGGAAAGATGAAGTAATATGTGTACACACACACGCTCACACACAAAGGTAATTATGCATATACAGGCAAGAATACCAGCAAAATTTGCTGAGGTAAGCACCTGGCAGGAGGCTGCATCACTGGTATGTTGGGTCTAGGTGGCTTATTTTCTCTTTGATTAGTGGTGGCCTTTTTGTGTGTCTTCCTTTTGGTAAAATGTGGACTCTTCTTGAAGATTCTTACTATTATAGCCTTAATATCTAGGTCCAGATTAGAAATCAGGGTTTCTCAGGAGACAGAAAAAGCCAAGGCAACCTGAGAACATGGACTTTGCAGGTGGGGGTCAAGGAGAAGCAGGAGGGGGTCAGAGGTGGACGAAAGGCTGACCCAGGTGCACAGGGTGTGCAGTTGAATTTAGAAACTGACAGTGACAGCTGGCCAATTGAGACAACTGGAAAACCAAAGAAATCTTGTTAGCTCACCTCCATCCCCAGAACACTGCTTCTCTTTTACTCGAGCAGAAGACAAAAGCGTTGATTAAATAGCCCTGTTCATTATTCAGAGCAAGTGATCATCAACAGGAAGAGGCTGCCGTTGGGAAGAGAAATGGGCGACCTGGATTTTCCCACAACCCGCCGAATCATATCCCAGACAGCTTCTTCCCCAAGGCTCTGCAGGAGGCATGGGGCCCACCCTCCATAAAACTGTCCTGCACAGATGTGCACACCGGATTTCAAATGTTAATAGCTCATCCACTTTGCATTACTTTTTTTTCCCTCTCATAGCATTATCCCACAAAAAAAAAAATCCCATTGAAGAAATGAATCTGTTTTTTAGTTAAAAATACCCAATACAGACATCAAAATTGGATCTGGGGACAATTGTTCACTGTTCCAAGTGGAAGCAGGTTGGATCAACAGCTCTCCTGGTAGCCTGCACTTTTGCAAAGTTGCCTGCGCCCGCATCTCTTGTGAAATGCCGATATATCCTTCAGCTGAGGCTGAGGACCAGCTGCAGAGAAGGAAGCTGTGCCTCATTTGAGACACCAGCTCCTTAATGCACTGGCGCTCTTGGCTATAATATTCGAAGTGCACATTACAGAGAGCGGGCACGTGTCATAACTGCTCCGTTGTGGCATTTAGATTTACCCTTGAAATTTATCTTTAATTTTTACAGTTGTCTCCTTAACCATGTATATTACTCCCTTCTTCAAACAATCTGTCTTGCTGCTGCAGTTTTTCTTGAAACCAAAGCATAATTAAATATTAAATTAATATTTCATTTAAAATTAAATATCAAAGGCTTCAGTCTAATCTTTCGCTTGTGCTCTGCTGGTTCTTTTCTAGTATTCTTGTTCCTGTGTCCACAAAGGCAGGTGCCACCTCTGAATAATGTGTTCCTGAATTATCTTTATCTCTTTTATTTTTTAATTGGTTAACATCACATGTAGGCTATGCTGAAACAAATGAATGTGGGGAGAGGTTTCAGTGTCACCAAAGTTAAAGGCAACTTAATTCAGTAGCCTGTGACTTCAGCCCCACCCACCTCTACTTCTCATAGAAGAATGTCACCACTCCAGATAAAGAGCCATAGAGTCATAAAATGCAAATACTTGCAAAAGGTCTTGAAGGACTTTTAGTTCAACCGATTGTCTTTGCAGAGAAATCAACCAAAGCCCCAGCTGACCAAGGCACAGGAGGAAGATGACGTTATTGGTCGCTGTTGATATCTAAGGCAGATCCCAGCTACATCTCCACCGTACCACCGGGGCCTATGAAAACCCTCAACTCAGGAGTATTAACTTGCTAATTTGATACAGGTTGAATTCTGAAATGCCCCCAAAATCCAAAACACTTTGAGCATGAATATATGATGCTATAAGAGGAAAATCCCACATAGGATGCCAAGTCATGGGTCCCAGTAAAAATGTGGGTACTCTAAAAATATTGCATACAATAGTATATGAAACATAGATGAATTTTGTGTTTATACTTAGATTTTATCCCAAGATATCTCAACATGTATATACAGAGATTTCCAAATCCATTTCAAAGTCTAAGTACTTCTAGCGTCAAGCATTTCCGATAAGGCACACCCAACATGTGCTGCCTTTGATTTTGGGGCACATTAGGAGTAAGGCAGAAGGTAGATGCTGGCTGAAGAGGTTGAGAGCAGGGGATGAGAGAGAAGAGAATCAAAATCATGGCGTATGGAAGACCAACTTCTTGGCAATCAACACATAGGATCAAAGGACCATGAAGGTGATACTGTGAAGGAAGGGAGAATGGCAAAAAGGCAGGAGCTTGTTCCTTTACCTCTAAATTCCTCCAAGAGCTGGACTGCTCTACCCTGCCAATGGAGAGCAACTCTCTCTGACTGAAGCCCATGCCAGGTTGTGTTCTCTGTGTGTCACAAAGTCCATCTTCTGATCTGGTGTTTATCTGGCAGTCACTTTACAAAAATTCTAGCCTTCTTTGGCTTTGTTTTTAGAACAAAGAGCAAGATTCTTTTCAACTGTTTTCTTTGTTCATAAAAGAAGTTAGGATTTAGAACTGAACTGTGGGGGGTCTTCTTATTCTGTAGGCTGTCCCTCTTAGTGGACCACAAGCTCTGTGAACATCTGATCCAAGTGAAGACCCCTTTCTACAGATCTGTGCACAAACATACAACTGAGTTAAGAATTTCTAATTTTGTTTAATAGCTACCTGCACTCCATGTCCAAGTGAAGATTTGCTGTTGAGTAAAACTGAAAGCCAGGACAACAGTGTGACTGATCAGCACACCCATCCTGACAGTCCCCTTGACCACTCAGCTCAACCCTCACCCATCATTTTATTCTTCTCTAAAATTCCTACAATGAAAACCCATCAGGCCTCCATGTTACTGTCTTTGTGATTTGGTGGTTGGTGAAGGGCATAAGTGACTTTCTACAATGTCAATACTCTGTGGCTGAGGGCTTGACCAGAACTCCAACAAACAGCTCTTTTCCATGGCAGCCAGCATCCTCATCTTTTTGGGAAACAGAAGTAGAAGCATAAGCCAGGTTGGGCATTATCTGATTGGTCACTGTACCGCCTCTCAGGAAAGAAAGTAAAAATCCTAAAGAATTTATACATCTCATCAACCCTTTGGGAAATTAGTACTGAGCACTAGCTGTCTTTTTGTTTTTTAAATGAATGGTTCCCAGTAGATATTTTTAGTTAAGTACTATTTACTTAAAAAGGAAACCCTTCCCTCATTGCTTTTAGTTTATATCTGTTTGTTGGGTCCCAGATATGTAAGTAACCTCGTATATTATACTCACAATCAAAATGAGGAATGACACATTAGAGCCAGGCTCTCCAGGGAAATATTACGAAATCTCAAGGTATTGATGAAAGTTTTTCAAGGCTGATCCATATGGGATTTAGATTCTGTGGCAGTTGAAATGTGTATTATTAAACTCCTTAAGCAAACGCGAATGACTCCCAGTGGAGGATTAAGACATTCTATGTATAGCAAAGACAGAATTCTCATGTCTTCGTCTTCTCTATTGAATTCCCCCTTGATTAGCTTCTGTAATATTTAACTTCATGCCATGCCATAATTATTTAATAAAAGGTAAATATAAATTATATTTCAGTGGGGATATGACCTTTTACCTTAATGTTATATTACGACAGAAAGACATAGATAAACAAAGCCTATAGATGGAAGCATATTTTTAATATACTCTATTTTTGTCTTGCCAGCATTTCTCTGTGTCCCTGTCAGCCAAAGGGTTGGCAGAACTTCACAGCATCCTGCACTCCATGTGGTAGGTGAGGCTGTAAATTTACCTGGACGATGGTGGTTAATGACCTGATTGGCCTTCTGAGACAGTCTTAGTGCTTGGTCTTGGGTAACTCATTAGCTAATTGAGGTTTGTTGGCTCACACCAGGTGTGAAAAGCCAGAAAACACCCAGGGAGGTGGGGGGCAGGGGGAAGAAGAAGGAATGGGGAGCTGGGATTCAAGGTGAAGCTGATTCTGTGAGATGCAACAGTAGCTAGTCAGTTGAGAAGTCAGTTTAGAACCAAAGCAGAAATTGTCAAACTTGACCTTGATGCTTTGAAGGCTGAGGTAGACTGGCATTTCCTCGTATGGGTTGGTATTAATGAAACAGAACCTAAGTGGTTTTGACTGTGATTTCTACTTCAAACATGCATTTGATTAAATGAGACTGTGTGTGTGTGTCTGTACCCATGTTGGGAAATTATTCCCTATCCCTGCAGATGACACTACTGTGGGTCACTCTACATTTTTCTTTTTTGAACAAGCATATGACTCATCTCACTGTTTATGCCTGTGAAGTCTGACAGGGACCTGCCAAAAACAGTCAGCATAAACAATAGGCAATTGTGCTGAATCTCCTTGTTCCATTTAAAACATGGATTAGTCACCCAGGGTAGCCAAGATATTCTGCTCTAAGTTGGGGGCTGAGGGCTGAGGAGGGGAGGGCAGGAAAGACAAACCAGACAGGACCCTGGTGGTTTTCAACTGGATCAGGGAGAACAAAGGGAAGAAATATGTGATAAATTCTATTAAAGAAAAACCGTCATCTACCTTCTACCTCTGTGCACTGATCAGAGCCCAGCCGTGGAGCACTGGTGGAGAAAGATGAGGTATGGTGGGTGGTTGTGAGAGGAACACTGCAGTGCTCATGGGAGAGGCAGCGTGCACCTGCCAAGGCGAGTGGCGGTGCAGGTGGAAAGGACGGGGAGAGACAATGAGAGGGGGCTTTTTACTGGGGATTCCTTTCCTTTGTGTTCACATATTGTGAGCGTCCCATAGCTCACAATTTTTCAGATGTCTGAAAAGACAGTCTGCACTTGGGAGAACAAGACAGTGCCTAGCTCACAAAAGATGAGGCAATGACTGATTCTGAAAATTATGTCACCAGGTTTATTTGCCCCACAGCAGCAGCAGCTGTTTGTTGGTTGATGCCAAATGGGGCCTTTGCCGCTCTCAGTTGAGAAGTCAGGTGATCCAGGTGGGCTTCAGACTCCATGTCTGAAGCCCTTTCTTGAAGCCAGGAAGGCTTCGAAGCACAGAGAGCAGCCGAAGGCGAATCTCTAGCTTTGGAGCAGAAATGATTAAGAGTGGAGGTGCTGGGCTTAGAGAAGCCATGGTTCAGATCTCACCTTTACTACCCGGAACTGTAGCTGACAGGATAAAGCCTGGGCCACAGGGTTGCAATGAGGGTGAGAAAAGCTGATGAGTTACTCAGGAGGCAGAGACAGCAAGCTGTTGGGTGAAGACCAGCCTAGGTGAAAGCGTAAGACCCTATCTAAAACAACAAACGAAAAAGCGCTGGTGGCCCACGCCTATGATCCCAGCTACTCAGGCGGCAGAGATCAGGAGGATCGCAGTTTGAAGCCAGCCAGGGCAAATAGTTCCCGAGACCCTATCTCAAAAATACCTAACACAAAAAGTGCTGGTGGAGTGGCTCAAGATGAAGGCCCTGAGTGCAAACCCCAGGACCACAAAAAAAAAGAAAAAGGACTTGGGGATACATGGCTCAAGTGGCAGAGCAGATTCAATCCCTAGTACTGCAAAATAAATAAACACTTAAATTTTAAAAAGGGTTGATAGATGTAAAAGGCTTTAACAGAAGGCCCACAACATAGAAATCCTTCAGTATAGTCTAATGATGGTAATGACGGTTTTTGTTATTGTGTATAACAGTCACTAAAAATCCTGTTATTAAAGGAGAGGCTTCTGAAATTGCTGACATTGTGATGCTAAGTAGGAAAGGGTTTACAGAATGTTCCAGTTATTCATCCAGCTATTCTTCCCTGTGTTTCTTTCTGGGTAAGACGGTAATGTGTGTGCAGGTGTTTCATGTGTTTCCCTCCCCCCCCAGAATATTTTCAGGAAAACATAAAAAGAAGGACAATCTAGCATTAATGCTTGCAGCTAGGCTGGTGTCATTGACATGCCAGAAAATTTGCACCCTGGTGCTATTGTGTGCAGACAGGGTTGTCCTGGAGGACGTGTGGACATGTCCTGGACTCATGGTTCCTAGGAATCAGCAGTAGTAGAAAGTAAGGAGACTATGGAAAGACCAACCTATAGTAGCAAAGATAGACAAACATATTAAGTAATGTGGTAAAAGATACGTTAAATGAAACATTAAAGCATTATTCATGGAGCACAGACAAGACTAATGTATATTAATTCACAAGGAACTCAAATTCCAAAAGGCCACTTTTTGAAAGTCCATTTGAGGTTAGCTAGAATAAGCAATTAATTTAGTACCCAGCTACCTAGAATGTTTATGATATTCTTCTTGAAACAAAAGGAAATTGAAATTAGAAATATGACTACTTGGAAAATTATAACAAGAAGGGGAGGTAGAAATGACAGGTAAGAGGTTAGAAATTTTAAACAAATCCCGTATTGAATCTATGATAAAATATTTAAAATCTTGAGGAAATGGTTGCTTTTTCTAGAAAAATACACTATTGAGAAGGAAGAGTGAATCTGAGTTTCTGATTGGCAATCAGGTGGACGAAGTTGCTGTTTACCCAGAAGCTCATGAACTTGGAGATCTGGGGTGGGAGGGATATAGGGAACATCGAGTGGAAATATGCAGCCAGCAGCTGGACATACCAAGCTGAATCCCTGGCAAGCTATCTGAACTAGAGATAAAGGCTTATAATGGTCGGCATGGGAGTTCCAGGAGCAAGGATGAAACTGCCCAGCGGATGTGTAGCAAGGCAGAAGCTTACCTTGACAGCAACCTGGAGGAACATTGACAGTTACACAACAGGCAGAGAAACACCAGTCCTCAAAGTAGGCCGCAGGCTGTCATGCCAGAGAGATAGATGGAGAACAGAGTGAGTTCAGGAAAGCCAGTGGGTGGGAATATTTCTAAAAAGAGCAGATGTGAAGGGTGTCTGACACTAACTTGAAATTAAGATAGGATGGAGAACTTCCTCCTGGTTTGGTGAAAATGTTATTGGTGACCTCAACAAAAGCAATTTTACCAGGATTCTTTCACACTTTTAGTCAAGAGATAGTAACTATGCTGAAAAAATTTTATAGAGTCTTAGCTAAAATATAGAAGATGTTTTTATTTATTTTTCAAAGCTGGCATAAAATATAACCCAATCATAAATTGAGAAGAAGAGCATACACGATCCCAGCTATTTACAGGCTCACTGTGTACTGGGTACAATTCTTATTAACAACTGATTTAATCCTCATACTTGCAGTCAGAATAAAATATCAACAAATCAAATGTATAAATATACTTAGAAAATTATATTAACATCCATGAGTTAATGTTTGATTGTGAAATATTGGAAAATATATTAGAAAACACAATATAAACTGGTCAAAAGGGAAAATTCCTAAGATAATAATTTTCTAAAATTCTAGCCAGCACTAATAAAACCCTCAAAGAAGCATGATAACTAATGTCTATCTCAGATAACTAACACCACACTTGTGGTGAAATGTTGGTGTCATTCCCATTCAAAAGAAAACAAGTAAAAGTTATTCATCATCCTCATTGTGGAGGTATTGTTTGGGAAGTTTTAACCCACACAAGCATGAGAGGAAGAGAACTAAATAGGATTAATATATCTATCAAAAGAAGAACAGTCATTATTTGGAGATGATATGAATGGAAACACTTAAGAGAAAGAACAGAAAAAAATATAGTGACATATGTCAGGGATTTGGTTAACATCTTTCATATGTCAAGCTCTGTGCTAAAGGCATTACACAGAGTTCCAGTTAACTTTGACAGCCAACCATGAGACAGATTTTAAATAGAAGCTTCCAGAAATGAGTGGTGAGCTGGAATTCAGACTCCAAGACCTCCTTGATTCTGAGGATGATTCTCTTAATGACCTTACCAAATATTGCCCCAACTACCCTCACACATACCATCACTGTGGACATGTGAAAACCAGAAGTCTTCCTAGACACTGGTAAAATGTCACAATTATGATGAAATAATAATCATACAATAAAGACAGGAAAAAGTAAGATACATACCAAAAGTGAAAATGAAAAACAAAAATCTTCTCACCTATTTGATGGATGTTACACACTTTTTGAAGGGGCCTATGGAAGAAGATGGAGTATTGATGTTGTAAAGGTAACTATATTCTCTTTAGTTACAGCTTTCATGCAACTGAAATAGTTTTTGAAACTTCCCTAATGGTCATATGAAATAATAAATAGGTAACAACAGTTGAGAAAATGTGTTTTTAAAGATTGTATACTTGTGGAAGGACACATATGTTATCAGAGATTGTATGGGTCACAACCACAGCTGTGTGATTTTCACACGGAGTAGAAACACAGACCAATGCAACAGAGTAGGATGTCTGGAAAACACTCAATAAATCGTATGAAGTTATGGCAAATGTAAATACTTATGCTATGTGAAAAAAATCTAGATAAGTTAAATAATTTAAGGGTTCCTGTATATGTATATATGTTGTATGAATATAGTCATGAATAACTTAACATTGCAGTCACATTCTGAAAAAATGCATTGTTAGGTGATTTCAGCATTGTGTGAACATCATAGAGTAAGCTCACACAAGCAGTGTGCAGTGTGCTCTACCATCTAGGCTGTGTGGGCTTATTGAAAGGTTACGCAGTGAATTACTGTGTGCATTCATTCATTGTGGGCGTGTATACTTAACAGATCTTGGAATTAGGCTGGCCCTTCTATATGTAATACTTAAAGACAAATTGAGATGTGATGATGCAACTTGTTAACATAAAAAATATTTTGCAAGTAAAAGGAAAGACTAATCTCCAGTAGAAAAGAGTGCAGGAAGTATTAAGCAGTTTGCACACACACACGAAGAAATTAAAATATCCACTAATATAAGAAAGTACTTTCAACCTCTCTGGTGAGTAAAGACTATAAGTTGAAATGAGTACATACATTGCTGGGAGTGTAAATGTCTGTGTTCTTCTGAGGAGCGATTTAACAGTATGTGTGAAAGGCCTTAAATATAAATCATACTTTTTGGTCTAGTAATTCTAATTCTTGGCATTTTCCAATTGAAATAATTAAAGTTATGCACAAAGGATAATTATTACTCTGATTTTTATAATAGTGAGAAATTAGGATCCCATTAAGTGCTCAATGTTAGGAAGTCATTTAAATAAATTATAGAACATGTCATGGAAACTATGCAGAATTTTAAATAATGCTATAAAAGAATATTTAATAACCTGGGGAGAATTTATGATATACAGTATTGTTGAGTAGATAAAAAGTAGGTTATATAACAGTGTGCATAGTAAGTCTCTGAATAACTTTGAGTTATTCAGGGTTTAAATCTAGAAGAGTATAAACTAAGATGTTAATTGTTGTCATCTCTGAAGTGGTGGCTTTTTGGGTGATTTTATTTTTACTTATTAAAATTATTATTAAAAACTTCATTTTTATTATTTAAAATTGTTTATAACTTCTTGAAAGAAAAGGTGTTCAGATAGACTAATAGCCACAGATATTTCTAAAACCTATCTGCAAAAAGGAATGTTTAAAAGCACACGCTCTTGTGTTTATTGTTGCCTAACAGGAGGGAACACTATTATTTTAATCTTGGTATCTTTTTCTTTACTTTGATCAAGCATTAGTTTCAAAACCATAAAATTTAAACAGTAAGCTAAAAATAAAGGAAGGGAGGAAGGAAGAAAAAGAACAAAGGAACCAATTCTGAACAGTAGAAATGTTGGTGTGAATGCTTCACTCTTTTCCTCACTGATCTTATAATTATACCTACACTAAGTACCAATGATGTGTCAAGTGCTGTCATCAACAATGAGAATCCAGAGGTGGGACAAAATGAATTCTGCTGTGACGGACACTTTAGTGTAGTGAGTTGAGCCTGATGTTTTAAAAAATGTATGGAGCAGGCTGGGGATGCAGCTCAGCAGTAGAACACTTGCCTGGCCTGGGCAAGACCCTGGCTTTCATCCCCCATACCACTCACATACTCAGAAATGTATCGTCTAACAGATGACTGGATGTGAAAAAGAACTGGGTGATTGTAGTAGTTTGCGAAGTACTTCTGTGGTGTATATCTTGACTGGGGATGTAGCTCAGTGGCAGAGTGCTCACCTAACACGCACAAGGCCCTGGGTTCAATCCCTAGCATTGTGGCAGGGAGGGCTGTATGCATAGCTACGTATAATTGCAAGTTGCGAAAGTGTAGTTTGCATGAGAGCAGGATTTTATGAAAATAAGATCACAGATTGTTTATGTATGAATGTAAATAATTAAGAGAATGGTTAAGAAAAATGATATTTAGAAGAAAAAAATCAATGAAAAGTCATACTTGGGAAAGAGAAATGGGGAAAGATAGTTTATTATCTTCCTGAGAAACTGTGATATGGCTGATTATATAATATTTTGATTATTTAGGAGTGAGCAGAGAATCGTAAGGGTGTGTACTTAAGGCAGTAATGATAATTGTAATGATTCTGAAACTTTGAAATGTCATTCTAATGGGAAAACGTAAAGTTACTAACTATAAATTCCAAAATTATACATGAATTTATCAGTGTCAATGGCAAAACTCTTTGACTGCATCCACTACGTATCAGTTCTTAGAAAACGAAGGATCTTTCTATTACCTGTGAGGGACATAGTACGAAGTCTGCTCTATGGCCTGGTGTGTACTCAAAGAGAGGGTTTTCTCTATCTTTCAGCGTTAAATGAACCCACCATAGACTATGGCTTCCAGAGACTTCAGAAAGTCATCCCAAGACATCCTGGAGACCCTGAGAGATTAGCTAAGGTAAAATGATTTGGAAATTGATATGTGAAAACCTTGCTCTAGAATTTTAGCAAATTTAGACAAATCCAGCCATTTAAGTCCCATTAAGGTTAATTAGACCTTGAAATTGGCTAAGCTTTAGGTACAAGATGAACATAAAATTTCTACTATGAAATATATTGTGTTTAATCTCTCAGGAAACATGAAATCTGAAAATTTGGGGCCTATAAAACAGATACGCTACAAGAATATTCAGCTTATAAAACATCGCCAACTTTATGAAAATAAACATTTGCATAATTGCTTAAAAGTGTAAGCTTTCACTCTTTTGTATTTAAATATGATTTCATTTAGCCATAATTGCAGAGACATATCAATCCACAATCAAGTGTTCATTGATAGCCTACTATGTATATATGAACTTAATGACAATAAAGATGTCTCCATAGGAAACTTCTGTGAAATGTATCACTTTTAAATGAACTTACTTATGAAAACTTAATTATGAATCTGGCCCATGATGTTAGATTTCTTTATTTAAAAAATACGTCAATTTATTAGCTGTCATTCAAGTAATGAGAAACTATGAAATTTTTACATTTATATTTGATTTGCACTTTAATAACAAATTATAAAATGCCTTGTTCTCTATTCAGTGCTATGGATAAAATTCAAGTACCAGTTACTTCTACATCACACCTTTATTTTCCTCCTGGACAGATCCCAGCCCCACCATTAAATTAGATGGTATCTGGAAAGTAGGTTAATAGCGATTTAAAAGGCTGTAAAACCAGGAGGTAGGAAAGACGAAATGAGAGAAGAGGGATTTGTGATTACTAATTCTCTCTGGTTAAAGTGAACAGAGGGAAATATTGAAAGAATTCATCTTTATTAGAATAAAATTTGCAGAACTCATTGCCAATATAATTTCAGTACTCTGGACAACTCCTTGGCAAGCAGCAAAACTCAGGTCCATCAATCATTTTAAGAATATTTGGTTAATTAGAGTACCAGATTTTTTTTAATGCATTGTTCTGGAGGTAGTTTTCAATAGAATTTCCATGACATTGTTAAATTCAATGAACTCCACATTCCATTTGCTTGGTTGTGTTTTTGTTTGGGTGGCACAAACCATTATGGAGCCATTTTATACCAGTGAATTTCGTGGAAATACATATGTATAGAAGTCCTTATATGTATCATTATAGTCTACCCTTTAAGCCAAGTATTGGACCTTTTGGTTAATTAGCTCCATTTTGGGGGGTGGACTTTTGATTTTTATCTGTAGGTTTCTTTTGTTTGTCATTTTGGGGTTTATCTTTGATTGTAGCCTACCCCTTCTTTCTTTTCCAGGAAATGCTGTTGAAAAGAGCTGCTGACCTGGTGGAGGCTCTCTATGGCACACCCCACAATAACCAGGTTTGATGCTTACATCTTACCCTCTACTGAGTTTGACTCTTTATGCTTGGTAAAATGCTCACCCCAACCTGTCGTTTCATAGGACATCATTTTGAAGCGAGCTGCAGACATTGCTGAAGCCCTATACAGTGTCCCCAGGAATCCCAGCCAGATTCCAGCTCTCTCCAGCTCCCCAGCTCATGGCGGCATGATGGGTATCAATTCTTACGGCAGCCAGCTTGGGGTCAGCATCTCAGAGTCAACACAAGGAAATAATCAAGGTACTGCCTTTCTCAAAGAAGTCTTCTTCATTTAAATGCTTTGTTCTCCTGGAGTAGGAGTTCAAGGCTGCAATTAATTATCCAATAGAGGAACCATCCAGCAGAGTGTGTCCCCAGAGGAGCAACATCATCACAGACTGGGTAATTTCAATATTCCAGAGAGTATATTATTAGATTCTGAGATTTTTTGGTAGTATTCCTAGTGTTTGCATGCAGGGCTTTGCTCTTGCTAGGCAGGTGCTTTACCTTTTGAGCTATGCCCCTCGCCCTTTTTGCTCTGGCTATTTTGGAGATAGGGTGTCACTTTATGGCACAGCCTGGCTTGAACCATGATTCTCCTTTTTTTTTTTTTATTGTTTAGGGAATAATACAAAAAAAACCCTGTATATGTTCAGTACAGAAACCAAGTTTTTTTCTGAATTTTTTTTATTATTCATATGTGCATACAAGGCTTGAGTCATTTCTCCCCCCTGCCCCCACTCCCTCCCTTACCACCCACTCTGCCCCCTTCCTCTCCCCCCACCCCCTCAATACCCAGCAGAAACTATTTTGCCCTTGCTGTGTGAGTGCCTGAAAGAAGGAGGAGGCATATAAGAGACACGGCCTATGTCAGATGATAAGGAGAGAGGAAGGCGTAAAAAGCTGAGGACTTCATTATTAGGCACAAAAATACAGTTAGATCAGAAGGTGTAAGTTCTGATCCGCAGCACAGTTGGGTGCCTACAGTTACTAATTTATTGTGTTTTTCCAAATAGCTAGCAGAGAAGGTTTTGAATGTTTCAACACAATGATATGATAAATGTTACAGGTGATAGAAATGTCATCTATCCTGGTTTGATCATTGCACATTGTATATGTGTCGAAGTGTCACACTGTATTTATGGATGTGTATGACTACTACCTGTCAATTTTTTTAAAAGGCTGGAAACAAACTGCCACTTCCCACTGATGCCCAGGATTGGTGGCTTGATGGTCTGGGACCAGTAGGGGCCTGTGCTGGCCACATTTGGCCCAACTGTGGGTAGTGGTTGATTAATCTTGGCTTTTCCTTTGTTGTCAAGGATACATTCGCAACACAAGCAGCATTTCCCCACGGGGGTACTCCTCCAGCTCCACTCCGCAGCAGTCTAACTACAGCACTTCCAGCAACAGCATGAACGGCTACAGCAATGTCCCCATGGCCAACCTGGGCGTGCCAGGATCACCGGGATTTCTGAACGGCTCACCCACGGGCTCCCCATATGGAAGTAAGGGCCTGCACCACTTTTTCAGTGCTCCAGGCCTCTCTGTCTTTGAGTTTCATGGTTCAGCCTTTCAGGGAAAAACTGCATTCCTAAATCTTAACTAACATGAGGATAGCCCAACTGCCTGATGGAGTGTCTTTCCTGCCTGTTGTTCTTTTGTCTTAGCTGGATTTTGACTCACTGGGTTACTCAGGGCCTTGTGGGGAAGGAAAGGCAATGAAATGGGTCCCTTGTTATAAAGAAAGTGTGGGACTTGTGTCTATAGCAGAGAGGAATCAGATTCCCTTCCAGTTAAAAACATGTGCCTTCATTAGACACTTTCATTGCAGCGTTTCCCTATCATCTTCATAGAACTTTCCAAGGTTAATTTTATGTCCATGTCATAGGCAGAGAAGTTTGGAACATAGCTGTGGCCTGGCTTACCCACCACCACACAGCTGGAATACAGCAGAGCAATCAGAGTTGATGGCTTCAGGTTATTTTGTCATATCATGTCCTTTTAGTACTTTGTGACATGGCTGCCTCCTCCTTTAAGTCTCTCCAGAGAGGTGGAAGCTGACTGTGTGTACCAGTGTGACATATGGAGACAGAGACTCTCAATCTTAATCTCCTGTCCAACAGCAAGGTCAATGCCCTGGAAAGTTGTGAAATGTCATTTGCGTTCTTTGGGAGTTAAGCCGGGGACCTTACACAATGGTCCCAGGAGCCTGAGAAAGTGTGTATTTTTCAAACCTACTTAGGGCAAGGGGACATGCTGACATGAGAGCCTGAGAGATTGAGTGAAGTGTTCTTGAAATACTGGGGGTTGTCGCAAGGCTCTGTAGCCTGTTCTCTTTTCACCCAGAGTGGTTCCCTTGTGCCAAGAACAAGGACGCCATGCAGCTATGTCTGCCATGGCTCAGGAAGCAACAGGCCTCAGAGGCTGCCTCTCATAGCCTTTGGACCTTCGGTTCCCAGAGGACACACACTCGCGGGTTATTTTTGGGCTATCTGCTCAAGTCCTACAGTCAACACTCTACACCATGTGATGGGGACATGGCACCAAATAGCTGAGGGTAGTAGAGGTCGTTTCTTTTAGTACAACTAAAGTTTTGTCACTGCAGAGACATGTGTGTTAGGTCTTGTCAGGGAGCCCAAATTAGTTAGATCAGAGTGGTCTATGGAAATAAGTTACTGCTGATTGATTTAGCTTTCACTTAACTCTTAACTCATGCCAAGAATGTTTGGGGAAATCATAATTGTCAAATAGTATGAATGTATAAAATCGGAACTAATGGACAATTGAGATGAAAGAAAAAATGTGTTTGGGAAAATTAGATAAATCCAAGGGCAAGCATGGATGCTGGTTTGTCTGTTCAAGGGAGTCATTAATTTGGTCTCAAGTTTACAAAATGCTAATGCAAAGAGATGAACATCTGCATATTACTTTTTAAAGGATTTCAGGAGAAATATGGGCATTTCTGCTGAGACCGTAGGGAAGGTTGTCCCACACTTCCTTGTGGACAAGGTAGCCTGCGTGGGAAGGGGTCACCTCTTTAACAATCCCCTTAAGTAATGTGCTGACTAGAGAGTCACTGCATAAATAAAGTCACATAATCCCGACAGCAGCAAGAGTAATTAACAATAGCATTCCACTTTATAGCCCAAAAAGCAAGTTCACATTTAGAGCCCAGTCAGATCCTCACAACCACCTAGTGACACAGATATAATCATCATTATCCCTGTCACTTCCCCATGGAAGAAATGAGGAGCAATTAAATGACTACTCAAAGATTCATAGTCAATAAATAGTAAAAATGGGACTAGAACACTTGTCACCAGACTTAGAATAACGTGTTTAAAACATTCAATCATGAAATATTTAGCATCTTTATACTACATTAGGCTGAGCCATTTAAAATTCCCTCCATCTGACCATTTCTGGTCTACAGAAATGGTAGTTTCATGTGGTTCAATCACACATTCATGTATACTGAGGTTCATCTACATGAAATAGTTGTTTTCATAAATAAAAATGGCTAGTCTAATTATACAGTGTATAGTGTGGAATTGGGGAGGTAGGGAAAGAAACAAGAAGAGGTGGAATGAAAACAGAGAGAGGCAGACAGACAGAGGGAATAGATGAATGAAATGCCCAATCAGATGGTAATTGCTTAATGTTCCTTACTAGATAATTCATCTGGTAAAGAGGAATTCTTCCCACACCAACAAGTGACTCCACAGTCACTCAAAAATGCACTGCCATGAGAAAAATAGCAGGCATCCCAATCTTTAAGTCATCATTTAAAATAGGACAGTATATACAGAAGAGGAAAAGGAAGAAGAGAGGAAGGGTCTCTGCCCAAGGGGGGGTTGGGAAAGACCACAGAGACTGCCTCCTGGATCACCCTGGATGTACCTGGGTTCTTGTTTGTACCTTCACTTTCAAAGGGAGGGTCTGAGGAGGTACAGACCAGGCACAGGATTTCAAACAGTGCCCTCATTATCATCAAATTCCCCTCCTACAAAAGTACCCAATACTCAGTGGTGTTCATTATAATAGCACCTGACCTGTATTTCTAACCAGAGAAGTCTTCTTTTCTCTGGGAAAGAACAAAAAGCCCAGAGGAAAACATTTCATCAATTCAGTTGCTTGTATCTGAAAACACAATATTAGGATTTTCCATTTTATTTTTAAATGAGTCTGAGGTGGCTGGACTGTGCCATGGAGCCATCATTTGGCAGAGGCATTAAAAAAGAAATAGAGCCAAATCTCTTGGTCAGGTTTGACATTCATTACAACCAGTGCAGTGTATCAAAACCCTGCATCTTTCCTGCTTTTGCTCTCACACTACTTCAAAAACGACCAAACAGATGCTTTTTCAATCTCACATACAAACTTCACTTCCTGGCAGTAGCGGTGTGTGCCGAGTTCCAGCTCAGTGCAAGTTTTTATGGCTGAATTCTAAACCCCTGACAATAGGGAACT
This sequence comes from Castor canadensis, assembly GCF_047511655.1. NCBI lineage: Eukaryota > Metazoa > Chordata > Mammalia > Rodentia > Castoridae > Castor > Castor canadensis. The sequence goes on along the minus strand of NC_133399.1, from coordinate 104,435,442 downwards.
ATAATGAAATGCTGACAGACCCCCTTAGCGCCGGCAACGGCAATGGCTCGATGCAAAGGAGGCCATGTGCCCAGTGAGTTCCAGCTGCGACCATGCAAGCAATCAATCCCTGGAAGAAGAAAAGTGCCTTTTCCTTAACTCCCCATGTTCGCATAGATTTCTGGGCCAGACATGTTTGCCTTGACTTTGGCCTCTGTCCACGGAGATAGATGTCCAGAGAAATTCTCAATTGCAAGTATGTGTGATCGACTTTCCTAAAATGGTACACTCTGCTGTCCTCAAACACAGTCTACTCAACAAGCCTGCAACACCCAGGGAGGCCAATTCTTTCAAAGCACAACGGCCACCAAGCCAACTGAAAGTGTGAGACAGAATCACACCGGCAGGAATCCAACCTGGCCTGAGAGTCCTGACTTCACCTTCAGATCCTTAAACCCTGGCCTTACAATTCAGTATTTTTGTATTTTCAGAAATAAATATTAAGACATTTCTATTGTAAAATATTAAATGATTATTATCACTTAAAAGAACATATGGAAATAGTATTAAAAAAAAAAACGCAACCCCCACCCTAAGGAATAAACCTCTTTAAACATTTCTTTAGTAGAGAAGAATTCTATAATAATAGTAATATTCTGATCATAGATTATTTTGAGAGGAATGTGTGGATAAAAGAAAGAACAGAAAAATGCCACTCTGTTCCTGAGCAGAAATAACCCCCGTTAACTTTAAAAGTACAGCCTTCAGCCGCGAATAGAAATGTTTTGAAAACTGCAGTGTTTGCTCTACTGCACAGCTGATGAGAGTCGGGCACAAGATCAGTGAAAGGAGAGTGGAAAGAAGGGGGACAAGTGACCAAAGTCACACATAGGAATTGAGGCTGCGTGAAATCCTTCAGAGATGGGGACCTCGCTCCCAAGAATGGACAACAGATATTGGGAGGAATGTTCGGTTTAAAAAAATTAATTGCCACCATCCCAGTTTTCCCAGGAATTAGGGGACTTAGTATCCCTGTTTTGGTTTTTTGTATCAGAGGAGTTAACATACAATTTTGTTTATAGGCCGTAAAACCTGTAAAAAAAGAAGCATCGACACTATTCAGGAAAGCTTATGCCCATTGCTAAGAATCGTATTATTTCTTAGCAACAAAATAGACATTTTTCTGTTTTTAAATTTTCACAGACTTTGCTGCTTTCTCCGACATCAAGAACAATACGTGTTCATTGTAGAAAAAGTTGAAAATATGGACAAGTAAAAGGAATAAATTTAAGAATGTTTTTGATCTCATCAGCCAGAGATAACCATTCTTAAAAGCTCAGCTGCACATTACACGAGTTTAGACTTTTGCTGTATGTATTTCTTCTTTAAATAAAAATGCATTCAGTGTCAACCTTCTTAGGTAACCTGCATTTTTCTTCTGAGGAAGGATATATTTGTTGTTAAATATTCCTCTCCAATGTTAGTTTTAATGTTTAGCATTCTATCACAAGGACTTAATATAGTTTACCCCGCTCTCACTATTTCCCCGGTTTTCATTATTATAAAAATGCCTTTGGATCTATTTTTTGGCACATTTATGATTATCTCCTTGGGATTAATTTCTAGAGATTAAATTGGGGGCCACAGGATATGCATATCTGTATTGCCCACGTCCCTCCAGAGGTACTGATTCTCTCCCCAGAAAAGAGGGAGTACGTGTTTCTCTGCCCTCTTAATTTTTTCTTAATCTTCATCAATTTAATAAGTGGAAAATAACATCTTGTTACTGTTTAATTATCATTTTATTACTAGTCAGTGTGAATGCTTCTGTATGGGTCTCTTGGTCACTTTCATTTCTTTTTTTGTGTCCTTTGCCCATCTTTCTATTGGGATATGTTTCTTTTTCTAATTCACTTATAAAAACATATGAGTGGCTGAAGACATGAGCGTATCTAAAAAGTATTGCAAATAATTTTCTTAACTTGTCATTTGCCTTTTGTGCAAGTGTGTGACTGTTACGGAAGTTTTTCATTATGCGGAAAATCTGTCTTCAAACTTCGATTTCAGCTTTGAAGTTGGAAGAATTATCGTATTACCTTCCTATTTTTTTTACTAGTTCCTTTATAATTTTGTTTTTGTAAATAACTTTTTAATCTACTTAGATTTATTTTGGTGGGCTGGCAGCATGGCTCAAGTGGTAGGGCACCTACCTAGCAAGCACAATGCCCTGAGTTCAAATCCCAGTAGCACCACTAAAAAAAAAAAAAAAAAGAAGAAGAAGAAAGAAAAGCAAAGAAACAAAAAATCAGAAAGGGATCTACTTCAGTGTTGAACATGAAGAAATGCCCTTAAATTTAGTCCCCAGTGAGTAGTGTCGTGTTTCCATGGATTTATTTTCCAACTATCTAACATGAAATGTCACCTTTATTAAATGGCAATTCTCATACATACCCAGGTCCATTTCTGGACTCAAGTTTCACCCCTAAAGATTTGTCTGCCTATTTCTTTAACGTAACACTGATTTTTAAAAATTTCATTGATTTAACTGATAAAGATTTATCATAACTTTTAATAGATAAGATCAGTGCTCCCCATACTAGCTAAAAAAAAAAAAGAAAACTTAGCAAAACTCTCTATGACAGAAATGCTTATTACTGAGACATAAATGCAGAAGCTGTGTCTTCTGAAATATGCAGCTGAAAATTCCTTCAGGACTTTTGTTATGGCTGTAACCAATTATACATTAATTTGGATATCATTTGGCACTTTTTACAGAATTTTTGTAAAAAGTATTTATAATAGCTGGCACTTACTCAACTTTGCAGCAGTTCTCTGATGTAACTCAGAAAGCCTGAATTTCAAACGCATTCACATGACATTCTTGACTCTGTCCTTCCTCCTGATTTATTTTCTTTTTATTTATATTATTTGAGGGAAGGCAGAAATGTGCCCAGACATTTCCTTCTACATGGTTTTTCAAACCAAGACCACCTAAGAATAAGGGCTTCTTAGAAAAAGCTCTTTTAAAAATATGTCTTTGGTTTATAGTTGTTCTGTAAAAGGTGCCATACTTAGTTGCATACAACTAAGAGGACACGGATCAAAATTCAATTTTACAGAGAAAGATGGCAAAATGGGAGATGCCAAAACTTGACATTCAATTCACCTTGTACTTAGTTTCTTTAAAAAATTTTTTATTACACTATTATTGTTGTACTGGGGGTACACTGTGACATTTACAAAAGTGCTTACAAGTTATCATAGTTGAATTCACCCCTCCTCACCCCTTCTCAGAATAGTTTCAACAGGTCTCATTGTTCCATTTTCATACATGAGTATATAATATTTTTTTAAACTCTCATTTATCCCTTTTTGAGCAAATAAAGTGATCTTCTGGCATGACGCAACTTGGTGGAGTGTCTGACATTAAGAGGTGTGGCACTTTGTTATGTTGCCTTTATTTTTCTTGGAAATTACAGCACTTAAACTTTTTTGGCTTCCCTTAAGTCATTTTAATGTTAATATTGTTAATACTGGAGTTTTTTTTTTTTTTTTCTAAATATGATGTCTGGGGAGGCTGACTTTCAGCTTTATTTCCCAGGAGTACGGAAAGTCCAGGGAGAGGGAGGCATCTTCTAAATATTAATAAACTCTCACATTTAATGAGCAAGGGGCCCATCAAGATGGTACTCTCAGAAAAGATGCTAACCCTGTACATCAACCCTCCGGGGTCCTGGGAGTTGCCAGGGAGGCACAAAGATCCCAGAGAGGACTTCTTTGATGATTTTTCAAGCACATTGGTCTTAGTGCTCTCTTGTCAAGCCCTACTCGTGGACGGAAGATCTGTCCTGACATCTCTGGCCAGTGCACTCCTTCCCTGGCCTCCTGGCAGAACAGCACTGTGCTCCTGCATCTGCTTACACTGCCCACGTTTCCTAACAGGCTCGTTGCCATGGTAGCTGTGACATGTGTCTATTCCTCCACTGGGTGGAGAGAATGTTGTCACATTCAACTTTCTTTTTAATCCCTGGAATCTGGACCAATTCCTGGAAATTAACAATTTTCAGTGTGAGAAAGTGTGTACTGAGGAAAGGTCTTAGTTTCTAGGTGATTCTTCTTTCTAAAGAGGATTGTGCCTTTGCTTTCTAGTAATGTCATCGAGTCCCACCGTTGGCTCTTCCAGCACCTCCTCCATCCTCCCATTTTCCTCTTCAGTTTTTCCTGCTGTCAAACAGAAGAGTGCCTTTGCCCCTGTCATCAGGCCCCAAGGCTCCCCTTCGCCTGCCTGCTCCAGTGGCAATGGAAATGGATTCAGAGGTAAGTGAAGGCACTGCTTTAGGAATAGGTGTGACACAGGAGACACGGGTGTGGCAGGGACTTCAAAGTAAGAGCAAGCAGTGCACCGTTCCACAGCTCTCATCATTTGCTGAGGTGCTTTCATGGTGGGGCACACATGGCTTGTGCTGCTGGGCTTAGTCCTCCATCTAAGGCAGAGGGGTGGAAATAACAACTAGCACACTGCAGGTCCTAGAATTACCTGTGTGTGTGGATGCTCACAGATGCAAGCCAGTCTCTGGACTCCCAGCGCTGTGCTCCCACTGGGCCATTCCACTATTTCTGGAAGGTGCCTGGTCACCGATCAGATGCCATGTGGCAATTTCTTCTTACCTAACTGTCTGGTCCCCTGTGCTGCATGTACATTTCCACGGCACATATAGAGGGTCTATGAGAAGCAACCAGCAAGTTGGTTACATGCTAGCCAAATTGATAGCAGGTGCCTGATCAGGGCCGGGGGTAGGGAAGGAAGAGAAAAAGACATACTGTTTCAAAGAACACAAATTAATATCACCCGTCAAAGGCACTTTTGAGCAACGTCTGAAAATGGACTCTGACATGACGTAGCACAAAAGTGATGCGTACATGAGAATCTAATCATCCCACCGAGAACGGGAGGCAGCCGATGGCCAAAGCGCAAATTGGAAACTGCTGAGCGCAGTGGCCCACTGGCGACCCGTGTTAGTTTTAAGCTGTTTCTCACATCTTGACACGAAAACATTCACGCCAGGCAGTGCTGGATAAAACCAAAGAGAGCGAGGTATGGTTAACCCCTTGTGGATCAGAGCTCCTGAGGTCAGCAGGCCTTGCTGGGGAACCGCGTGGATTATGCAGTACAGCCTCTGGCGACTTGATAAGAGTATGTGTGCTTCCAAACCCTAGGGGACACCTGTGAGGGGTCCTTCTCCACTCGTGGCCGGAGAAGAGCCCTGAGGGGTAGGCTAGGTTCCTGTCCATTCTTCCCCTTGAGACTAGGACATCTCCTTAAGCTCAAGTGACTTGACAGAGAAACTGTCAAAACCATTACTGAAAACCCAGCACTCAGAGGAGCCACTGAGAATTCTTTCAGGTCCAAGCAGACGAAGCAGCTGGGACTCCATGTCATTCCCAACGTGTGGGTAGCTGGAAACATCTGTATATTTGATGAAACTTTTCTTTTTTTGTCTTTGGTTTTCATCCAGATGTGTAAGCCATAGAGAAACAGTGCAGCCTGTAGCCAAGTGTCTCCACCTGCCCTGTCTTTCATCAAACACCACTGGTTTCCATCCGTCACTAGGGAATGTTCCAGAACTTACTCCATAAGGACTGGGAAAGGAAAACTAGTGCTGAATGCTTTCTGTGCCTCCCTCTTCCCCACACCTGCTCGGTGGTGATGTTTCCTCTCTCTGAGTTCTCAGGCTTTATTCATAGACTTTGACTGAGTGGGGAATGCACAGTGAGGGAAAGAGAGAGATGGAGGGTGAGCACGGCTCTCCTCCACATCGGTAGAGGAGGAGAACAAGAAGAATGTGCCCTTCCTTTTTCCCGTTACTCAGCAAATATGTCTGGTTTTACGTGAAGGAAAATCAGTGGTATTTGACCTTCATTGCCAGCGTCCCCCAACCCCTACCCAATGCATGCCCTGAATTTGAGGTTGCAGACCTGGTTGTCTTAGATCTTCTGTATCCGGTGTGTTTTGCCCATGGAGACTCGCAGTGGGGCCTGGCTGGCCCTGGGGCTAAGGGAGGCTGGGACAGTTTTTCCTGGTGCCGTGTCCTGTCGTCCCTACCCTATTTCCTGTATGTGCAAGTCAGGTTAGTGGCTGGTCACAAGGCTAGAAGGGAGTGTTAACTGGTCTTACTAAGGCTCCCTCTTCATTGTGGGGGAAGCCACAGTGAGATATCAGAAGACCCTCAGCCATGCATAGTCCAGTCACTGCCCGCCAGGATGCTTGGGCTTGGACAGTGGCTGAGCTGTGTGTACTGGATTGTGTCTGTTGAGGTGATGACTTGGCCAGCAACACATAGACACAGGTTTCAGGCTCGTCTTCATGTCTACAACAAGGTCCCAAACCTCCTTCAAATCCTGGTGATTTGAACCTTAAAGAAAAAGGGAAGGGAAGAGAAGGCAAGGGAGAAGGAAAGGAGCACCTGTCTATTTAGGTTAGAGCCCTAAAAATTTTTAAAAAGCTATGAAAATATGAAGTGGTGTGTGGAAAAAGAAAGGTGAGTTCAGACAAGAACCTTAAAGTGTGTCAGTGATGGGAAGACTTGACTTCAAGATGGCTGTCCCCAGGCCACATGAATCAGAGCCTCAGTTTCCCAGCCTGTCACATAAGATGATAGATAACTATGGATTGATCTGTGTGCCTGAAGCAGTAGGAGAACACTGCATATACCTCAGCAGAACTTGTTTCCTGCTTTGCCTCCATTTAGGACCAGGTGAAGGTGCTTCAATGTCCATGAGGTGCCAGGAGAGCACACCAAACACTATCCCCAGATACTGAACGAAAACATCCTGGAGTTGCACAGGTGGACATGCCAGGAGCTCCATCTTTTCAGACACAGACGGAGGGCAGTAGGAATGTGGGCCCAGGGACATGGTGGATGTCAGGGCTCTTCTCTACACTGCTACTACTATGAGGTGTTTCTGTCTTAATCATTGACTGAGAGCATGCAGCCAGCACTCCCTAAGCCTTGCACTGTGTGCAAGGTGCTGAACCAAGTGACTTGGCACAAGTTCCCTCCTCAAGCCATGCCATCGTCATTTGCAGCAAAGTAGCTTGTCCAAGGCCACACAGCAAGTGGCTGATGACTTGAACCCAGGCCTGTGGACCCCAAACCTGTGCTCTGAAAGCCCCCTGTGTCTCCAGGGACGATAGTAATGAAACCCCTCTCTTTACCCTTAACCCTTCACTCATATCTGTCTGTCACTTGGACCAAAGGAAGAGTATTGCTTTCTGGTAAAATGCCCAAGGTGAAAAGGAGATGGACAGCTCAAGTGCAGTTACTCCTCTCTGTGCTGCCTCCAATGAAAATGCTCCCTTTTTGTCCAGTCTCTATCTGCTTTCTGTCTGTGGGCTCTGCTTTCTATAAGCAAAAAGTCAAGGTCACTGTCTAGTGGAGGTCCAGCCCACCCAGTACTGGATGTGGGACTGGCAAGAAGAGCCTAGGTCAAATCTGTTGTTTTCTGTCATTTGATGGACCAGGATATCTGAGTAGCTCTGCCCTTCCATATGTTTCTTTGGTGACTGTCTGAGACCCAGAAAAAGGAAGGGACTGAGGACTGTGGCTGGGGAATGAGGAATGTAATAGATGAGCCAAGTTGAGAACAGGAGTCAGAATTCTCTCCCCTCTGAGAGCTGTACCTGCAGCACTTCTTGTCCCACCTCTGCCTCATTTATCAGGCATGTACAGTTGAGTATAGATTGTCAAGATAATATTATACACTGTGTCTGATTCATTTTCCAGCTCCCTCCAGGAAAAAAAACAAAACAAAACTCCTACACTCTGGGATAATTACTAGAGTTGCTATATCTCCAAATCACCAGGGAGTGTCCAGAATTGAACCGCCTTTATTGAAAAGTTACATCGATTCAATATATAGTAATACAGGCAAAAATAATTAAGGCTTTGCTAGCTGTGTAAGACCTTAATCCAGAGCTCACAAACATTCAATAAAGGCTGAATGGGCAGGGAAATAGATGGCTGACAATTTTGCCCGAGAGGACTAGCCAGAGTGGAGCAAAGGGGCAAAGAGAGAGACAGAGAGAAAGAGAGAGAGAGAAAGGGGAGAGGGAGGGAGAGAGAGAGGGAAGGAAAGAGGGAGATAGAGAGAGAAGAAGAAGGGGGAAGAGAGAGAGGTGGGAGTGTTGAGAGAAATGGAAAGAATTTGGGCCATTTGCTTGTCAGTGCCAGTCAGCAAAATGCTTGCATAGTAGATAAGAGGAAGCAAATAATCAAATCCCAGATATGGCTAGAAGTTTGGATGCAAGGAAACTATTTTGCCATTTCCAGAATGTGAGCACCCTCTGGGCTCTTCATAACACAGCCAATGACAGAGGGATAGAATACATTTTGCTGTGTGATCCTTCCACATCTTGCTCATGCTGCTTTACTTCCCACATGGAGGGAAAATCTTGGGCTTGAATCTACCCAGACACATATCCACCACATCATCTTGACCAGAAGGAGGGGGCACTGGACTCTGTACAGCCTTGACTTAGGGCGTGATGAGTGAGGATTGGGGTGACTCGCAAACTAGGAACTAAGTTAAGTCTTCATTTCCATTAGTTCAGAGTTTATAAGTGAATCATCTCTCAGCAGTGAGCACCAAAGAAAAATGAGCTTTTAAAAACATAAAGTGCTAATCTCATTTAGGCTAGTGTGGCTCTAAAGACACTTAGGGTGGATAGAAAGCCTGCTTTCAAGTCAAGAGGTTTAACAGTTGAAGTTTCCCTTCATGTTCTACCTGAGTGATCTGGGATGGTACAGTCTGGAAGTTATTTTAGTCTACTAATGAAAAATCAGTGCACAAATACATTGCAATTTAGTTAACATGTTTATCTCTACTATCTCATTCCTACAACCCATTGATACAAAGTTAACCAAAGCCTCACTCTTGGCCTCCAAGGAAAACATCAACAAGCTTGGCTTGTGTGTCAGTGATTCTTAAGGGTTCAGTGGCTTCTGCCTGTTAGCCCAGACCTGGAGAAAATTGCTTTGCATGTCAACCATGGGCACCCTGGATTGTATCCATCTCTGTCATTCTCACCTTTGCCCCCCTTTCTGTGTTATAAATTGTACCATAAAAAGTCGCCAAGCCTCATCGCTGTGTCACTTTTTCCTTGCAGCCATGACGGGACTTGTCGTACCCCCGATGTAGAATGGAGGAAGAACTGCTTTCTCATGCACAAAACTACTTATTCTGATGGACCAATAATGAGGAAAGCACTCTGCTCTCTTTGGGGAGAATTGCTCCCCCAAGTGGACATGATGGACAGTTTTGGGAAGGCAAAGAGCCGCCATCTTATTTGGTCTCACCTGTCACCTGTAGCTTTGAGAGTAGCTACACAGACTGACCCTCTTGGGGACAAGGACAAAAGATGTCATTGACATGGTCATTGCTAAGAGCAGAAATGCAATTCTTTGTTATGAACATCACAAAAACCACCTTCCTATGTTTGTAAAATATTTAAGAAAAAATTGGCAAACAATTCATGCTTAATATTTTGGATACTATTTGTTTTTCTTTGTAGGAAAAAAAAGTTGAAAGTTTCTATTTTCTATGAAGCCTTTCAGATACCAATTTAGTTTATGCAGAAAAAAAAATTGAACAAAACAGGGTACCAGCATGGAAGACTTTCTTAAAATGAAACCTGAATTGAATGATGAAATGTTGTATGTGTGTTTACTTATAGTTTAATCTCTTAAAAAAAACAAACAAAAAGGGAAAAAATTTAAAATGTTTTACAATTATTTAAATAAATAAATGTGTAACTTATTGTAAGTAGAGGTAGCAATTTAGACCTTTTTTTGGAAGAGAGAGAAATTTCTCTTCCTGATGTAAAATGAAAATGATGCAGACATGTAGTAACAAGTTTTAAAGGTGTGTGATTATTACTACGGTTGCTTATTAGACTCTTAACTCCCATCCTGCATCCCCCTCTTTTTCCATCATTTTATTGACCCACAAGCAAGAACATGTAACTTATGTAGATTCTTACAGAACAACCCACTGCAAAACCAGAACCAATGCACATACACCAATACTCCAACCCATCACTTCATTCCCAGCTCCGTCTGCTTTCAAAATAGTCCACAGATCCCTCTTGGTGTTTACTTTTGGTGAGTAGTTTTTTAAACTCATATTGGCTTTCAGCCTTCTTCCCCAAGAAATGTAGAAAATTCCCGTGTTTTAGAGTGTCTCAAGCTTTGAGTATCCTAAGGAAAGAAGTGTGTCATCTTCAAGAACAGCCAAAGCCACATGACTTTGCTAATCAAGGGTCCCTTTGGAATTCTTCTTTGCCAGGGCCACACACTCCCTCCTCTTTGGTTGCCTGGCCTCCGCAGAAGCAGAAAGCCCCATGGAAGTTCAGAAACAGAGGTTGGGGAAGATGACTGTTTCTTGGACTCTTAAGATCAGTCTTAGAATGTCCAAGTCCTTTCCTTGCTCTGCAGATTACTCCTGTTACATTACTAAACTCTCTTGGAAAGAAATCTGCATCCCACTTGACACTGTTTCCAGGCAAGTGTCAGATGGGGTATGGAAAAGGAATGTTAAAATCCCTAAACCCCTCCCCTGATGTTGAAAGACACAGAAACCAGGGTTCTTGGGAGATTCAGAGATTAAGAGTGGCTATGTTCTAAGCAGTTCAGCTACTCAGTCCTTGAAGGGCTCCCCACAGGCTCCCCATAGTTCTTAGGCGAAACACTTTAAGGTAGCTGCTGATGGTATTGACTCTTGAGAGCCTCCGTGGCCTGGAGGTATCCCCAAACTTACTTGCGTGGCCAGTGGGACGTCTTGCCTTCCCAGGTCAGCACTCTCCTGATGACTCACTGGCACCACAGTGGAGTCTGTACCCAGACTTAGCTTGAGTGGGGTTCTTGATTGGGATTCTGGCATTAGAAGTGGATACAGTCGCCATGGAAACACATGTTTAGTGTATCTAAGCCAAGTTCAGATGACTTGTTTGCTCTGCTTAGTACCTGCCCACATCTACCTAACCCCCACTCCCCTCTTTGCCTTGAGCTCGCTCCAGACTTGCCCACTTTGACCCATGTGTTTTGTATACACGAGGACCCACAGCTTTGGAAAAGTGGCATGCTTATAATTACTGCTGACAGTCCCTCATAGGCAGGACTCCAGCGCCAACATACACAGAAACAGGAGGAGGCTCCCTAGTGAACAACCCAGTGGAAGGGGAAGAAAGTGTAGAGTACGAACGCCATCATCCTGAAGCAAAGGCAGAAAACAATCAAGCATGTTTAGATCTGGATTTGGGCCAATCCAACATAAGGAAATGTTTTTTAAGTAGCATTGCTTTTAGAACCTGTGAATTTTGCTCTTGCATGAAGAAGAGTGCAGTACAGTCTTCCAAATGATTGTAGAATTTGTGGGTAGCTTTACACAGAAAAAAATGTGTGTAACTAAATACCAGACACCCTTGACCACTCAGCTAGAACCTTGGCAGCAACAGATCTATTTAATTGTACAAATGTGTGTATGGATTACTTTTAGTGTTACTAATAAATTAAAAAACAAAGCTACTCTGTCCTCTTTAGTCATTGCTATCAAATCATTCTGGTCCCAGGTTATTTTGTGCCACTTGGAATATGAGTATTTCTATAGGTAACTCCAAAATTCTATCTTTGTAAGAGGAGCTGTGTAAGATTTTTCAGTTAAAGGGACAATTTACTTCACTATTTATCTCATTTTTTTTGTCACAGCATCAAAATTCTTCCCAGTTTTTCTTTGCACATTTCAATATGCATGGTTTCAAAAACATCATCTTCTCTTCCTTTTGTACAGTAAGGTCTCATTTCCAACTGTATAGTTTCATTTTATTATTTTGCTTTGTCAGTTATATACAGTAGAAAGTTGCTATGCACAGAGCTTTTTGTAAAGACAGCTTTTTTTGTTTACTGTTTTTAATGGTCTTACTTATGAAAGAATATCTTGTTTGTAAAATGAATATGTCTACTTCAGTTTTAAACTTTAAATTATCCTAACAAAAAAAATAAAATTTTTGTACTGTAAAAATGAACTTTTTGTTCCCTTGTTTTTTAAGCAGAAGAAATGTGAGATTTGTTTTCGACTTTGGGGGTTTCCTTGTAACTGTTGGTCTCTGAGTGAATTTTCTATGGTTGAGGAAGACTTACTACATGGAATGTTTCAAGGTACTTATTACCTGGGAGAGAGAGTGTGTATAATGTTAGGTCAATTTTCTGTGTATTTATCTATATATCCTTCTGTTCAAATTCCTCCCTCCCCCCTCCCCAACTCAGAGGATCCTATTTGCTCTGATAGTAGCTGCATGAAATTCTTTTCGTTGTCTTTTTGTTTGGCTTGGTTTTGGCAGTACTGGGGATCGAACTCAAGGTCTCCTGTTGGCAAGCCTGTCTACCATTTGAACCATACCCCCAGTCCTTTCACTTTTAGTTTGCTTTTCAAATAGGGTCTCACTCTTTTGCTTGGTCTGGCCTCAGACTGCCATCTTCCTACCTCTCTCTGCCTCCTGAGTAACTGGGTTACAGACATGCACTGCCACTCCTGGCTTATTGTTGAGACAGAGGTCTCGCTAACTTTTGTCTGGGGTTAGCCTTGAACTGTGATCCTCCTGTCTCCACTTCCTGAGTAACTGGGATTATAGTTGTGTACCATTGTGCCCCATCTAGATGCATGGAATTCTTGAGGCAGCTGAGAAGTCTGCTGCAATATGAAACTGTTGGTCCATGAGTCACTGGGTGAAGGAAGACTTTGCCAAGGCTGGGACACAAAGCCTTGATGCCTATTGCTAAATCATAGGAAAGGAGCAAGACACAAACTCCTGGAGGAAACCATACACAAAGGATCACTCGTACATAAATGCATGGAGCCCCAGAGAGTAAGAGTGGGCAGAGAAGTTTCCAGGGGAGGCTGCACTGGACCGGGCCTTCAAAGGACACCAGGTAACTTGAAACTGAGGTTGGTAGTGAGCCCTTCAGTTAGGAAGACAATGTGAACGAAGCTACCTAAGGAGAAATTCACAAGACACAGGGGCATTACTTTCAACCAGATTCCTCCCAAGTATAAATGGGTTAATCCATTTCCCTCTGTGAGGGCACGGGTCCCCTCAAGCACAGATGTTGTTCCCTTGGGTGAGTAGATGAGGTGTGTCTAAATGGTAAACTGAGAAACCCATTGGGTTTTTTGCTTTGCTGAGGAAACTGGCTCTTCTGCCCCTGATCTTTGCATGGTTAGTGTCTGTTTGTCCTTCAGTCATTGGTGTTAAGTACCATCTTCTCCAGGAGACCTCAACTCCCAAGATGAAGGTGTCCTGCTTATCTTCTGCAACTGAGCTCTCTCAGTCCTTGTCATTGTCATACCTTGTATTGTTTGTTTTGCTGTTGGTTGACTGACTCCACTTCAGAGTGAAGGATTCTAAGTGTGGACCATCTTGGTCTCAACACTGAATACGGAGCGCTGGGCTCTGATCCTGAGTCACACAAAGTCTTATCAAAGCAGAGAATGAGAGGCTCCATTCTGACCCCAGAGGCGTGGGAGGAAATGGCCTCACGTTGAGGAGTCTTAGGGCTATCTGGTCAGTGTGCTCATCAAAAGCGTGTGCAGTGAGTCTAGAATGTAACCTGGCTGGTTGGCCACTGATCAAACGTAGGGAACAAATGTGAGGGGAGTGAGGAAGAAGTGGCCTCTGATGGAGGACTACTGGCCTTAAGAACTCATCCCATGTGGAATTGCTCAGATGCAATTCTAGAACCAGAATCTGGGCCTTTTTTGAGGGGGGCACATTCTATTCTTTTCCACATAAGATATTTAGCTTGTTAACCACACTCTTAAATCTCAAAGAGCTTATGGTACATGTACCAAACTGCCAAAGGTGTAGACTGGCTGTAAGGCACTAAACATGAGTGTGAAGATATTTGGAACTTTAAGATCTAGATAGGGCTGGGTGTGGTGGTACACACCTGCAATTTCAGCTGCTCAGGAGGCAGAGATTAGGAGGATAGCAGTTGGAGATCAGTGGGCAAAAAGTTGTCACAACCCCATCTTAACCAACAAGCCTGGTGTGGTTCATACCTGTAATTCCAGCTATGCGGGAGGCATAGGTAGGAAGATTGCAGTTTGGGGCCTGCCCTGGGAAAAAATGTGAGGCCCTCTCCAAAAACTAACACAAAAAGAGTTAGGGGGAGGCTGGGGGTGTGGCTCAGTTGTAGATCACATGCCTAGCAAGGACCTCGTTAATCTTGCTGAAGAGTTTATATGCCTGCCTAGGACTACACTGCAGGTCACCGGAAGCCATTTAAGGGGCTTATGTCAAGGAGTGACAGTGATTGACTGTGCTTTGGAAAAGTCACAGTGGCTGTGGTGTGAGTTGGAGGCTGGAGTGAGCAGACACTGGAGGCAAGAAGGACAACCAGGCAAGGGCCAGTGACAGCAGAGAAGCACACTGGCCCTTGCTCACCAATGGCATCCATTCTGATTGGTCAGTACCTTTGTCAAATGCTTTAAAATTGTCCCTGCTTTTAGGGACTATTGCTTAGTCCAGACAAGAACATTTCACTCCTGAACTAAGGCTCATCCACAGAGATGGCAAGCACAGGAAGGACTTGAGAGACAGCTGTAAGGAATGACCAGTGTGCTATGGGAATGACGAGTGGGTGACTAAATAAGGCCACGTTTGCTAGACTGGATTTTGTGAGACCACAAACTGAAGTCTGGAGTACAGAGGAGACCAGGCTGGAGGGCACGAAAAGGGGTGGTTTTGAGTGGGAGTAAACACATAGTAAAGTATTCACAGGGATCATTTTTAAAAATAGAAGACTTGTGTTCTAAAGCACACTTCATTTTCAACTAAATAAGCAATTTGTGTGTGTTAAATATGACAAAAACATCACTTCAAATAACAGTACCAAAAATCAAACTATGAGCATTTGTTGCTTTCCAGATTTTGTTTAAAATTCTGTAATAGCATTACTCACGTGCAAATTATGATATCCAACGTGTATTTTTCTTATGACATGTCCTTCCAGCATCTTAGACAAAGCTTTCCCTGCCATTGAATATGTCTGAAAATAATACCATAACATCTATAAAATATCAAAGATAAGGCACCAGTCTTAATCATTTTTTTCTTTTAATTTTTACATTTTTATAACTTCAGAATTCAAATCCTACTTTGATGTCAACTACTGTACATCAATTAATATGCACAGTTTTGATTAATATATTTGTTAATGTACATTTATTCTCATAAATTGAATTACTGGATCAAATACTTTTTTTACATGCTGCCACAAAAGTGAGTGTAATTATTGAAAATATAACTTAAAAATTTTCCTGAACAGCCAAGATGCCCCACTATTGATGAATGGATTAAGAAAATGTGGTATTTATACACAATGGAATTTTACTCAGCCATGAAGAAGAACGAAATGTTATCATTTGCAGGTAAACGAATGGAACTGGAGAACATCATTCTGAGTGAGGTTAGCCTGGCCCAGAAGACCAAAAATCATATGTTCTCCCTCATATGTGGACATTAGATCAAGGGCAAACACAACAAGGGGATTGGACTTTGAGCACATGATAAAAGCGAGAGCACACAAGGGAGGGGTGAGGATAGGTAAGACACCCAAAACCAACAAGATAGCATTTGATGTCCTCAATGCAAAGGAACTAATGCAGAAACTTTAAAGCGACAGAAGCCAATAGGAGAAGGGGACCAGGAACTAGAGAAAAGGTAAGTTCGAGAAGAATTAATTTAGAAGGTAACACACATGTACAGGAAAGCAATGTGAGTCAATGCCCTGTATAGCTATCCTTATCTCAACCAGGAAAAACCCTGTTCCTTCCTATTATTGCTTATACTCTCTCTACAACAAAATTAGAAATAAGGGCAAAATAGTTTCTGCCTGGTAGTGAGGGGGTGGGGAGAGAGGAAGGGGGCGGGGGGTAAAGGGAGGGGACAGGGAAAGGGGGGAGAAATGACCCAAACAATGTATGCACATATGAATAAAAGAAATAAAAGAATTTTTCCTGGACCATTGATTGCATGCATTAGGACGATTTCACACCAGTTTTCATAAGTCACCCCTCTGGATACACTGGCTAGGTATCTGCTGTGTAACTTGACTGCAGATTGCAAATATTTGAGAAAATGTGTCTGTACTAAATACGTATAAATTTTTTTCTTATCATTATCACCTAAACGATGCAGTATTAGAGGTAAGTAGTGTACTGATGACTTAATAGATGTGGGGAGAGGTGCGTAGATTGCATACAAGCACTATATCATGTTATAAAAGGGACATTATCAGCCTCTGATTTTAGTATCCAAAGGCAGCCTGGAGCCAATCCCCTCTGGAATTGAGGGATGATAGTATTTATCATTTTACTCCATCTGTTGACAGAATGAATCCTAATAATATATATTGTGACATTACTTCTAAGCTGAAAATTGCATTTTGCTTTGTAGTCTACAGACTACAAGAAGCTTTTAGCACTTAGTGTTTCTTCACCTTTCAACTATAACCTGAATGCATAATTCTACAGTATAAGCAAAAAAGTCTTGTTTCGTTTTGTGTTTAAGCAGGGACCCGTTTATATCAAACCAATACTCATAAGATCTGTTCATCAGTATTAGAAGAAAAACTATAATTCCAATTAAGTAACAAGTTTCCAAATGGAGGTTACTCCCTTAGAAATCAATTTTGTTATAATAAATTAAATTCTGACTAATTACAGTGGTATCCTTTAATGGATGAAATTCAAAATTTTAACTTGAAATTCTGAGCATCATACAAAGATATTTTAAGTAAAGTAGTAAAGTTCTCTAAAATAAAACACAGCTGCTTCAATATTAAAAAAGAACAGGGATGGTTTTGTTTTGGCTTGGTTTTCAGCAAAGGTGAACAAGACCACTGGAGAGAAAGCCTTTGTTGGGACCTGATGCTGTGACTAGGGAGAATTTTAATTGGGGCACAACTGCTACCAGTTCTCCTTCCTTGCTTGGTTAGCTGAAGATTGCTTTCCTCAGTTTACTCAAGAAGAACTAAGGAGAATTGTACTCCTTGAACCATGCATATAAAATGATTGTTTCTATTTGAATGTCATCTGAGCATAAAATTTCTGGGGTTTCAAAGCAGTTCTCCAGCACTCGACATGCTTGGAATGGAGTGGTACCTGCAGGAGAAGCCAGTTCCAATTCTTTGTAAATGATCATAAGGAAAGAGAAAGGGGTGTGTCCTAACTCCAGTCTATGCTTTCTTCCACTGAAAGTTAGTAAGAATTTTTTTTTATCATAGACTGGAACATCTGGTGTATCCTAACTATGTGTATTAAGGACAAAGCAAGCATTGTTTTCAATTCCAGATTTTCACAAGTCCAAGAATTGGAACCCATGAAAAATTACTGGAGACCAAAATGACTTCTAGTGTCAAATCCAACTATTCACCATTTTTGAACTGAGAAGAGCATAATAGTTGCACGGAACTCAAGTGCTTCAAAGACTGGGACTAATAAGTTTGAAATGTTATAATTGCTAAATATTAATAACACTTGTGGCCCTCACTAACAGTATTGACTAACGCGGTGGAAATTCCAAACTTCCTTTCTTTTGCACTGTGAAGTAGCAGAATGAGTCTAAGAAAACCTGAGTTCTAATCTCACTGCCATCTCTCGCTATAGCTGTATGATTAGATGTTCATCCTGACAAGATGCAACTTCCCCATCTGTAAACATGGAGAGAAAAAGGAGACCTTTATGCCAAGATCCTTTTCCAGCCAAGATTGTTGCAAGCTTTAAATAAAATAATGTCAAAGTGGTAAACACATCAAGAGTTTAGCTCTATACATTTTTGTTTCTTTCCCTTTAAGCGTGGGATAAAAATTAACTCGTGTTTATCTGGAAAACCACCATTACTCTTCTCTTACCACTGCTCCCTGGCAGCTCTGGAAAAAGGGTTATTAACTAGTCCGTGTTTGTGAGACACTTAGAAGATTAAAGGGCTGAGTGTGGACCAGCACCACTTACATCACAATACCCCAGTTGGCTGCTCCATTAATTTGGATCCACTTATAAGGAAAGGCAGTCCTAATAAATGTGTTCCTCTCATCTGGACATGGGAAAGCCATGGCCCTGCCTGCCATGCTAAGGCCAGTCCTGTGCAGTAGGCAGTGCTTCTGGAGAGGCAATGCTCTACCTAGGCCTCTATCATCCATGGCCATGGTCATCCATGACCTGAAGTCCACAGTGGATCTAACTGAAATCTGCAAATAACCCCAAATTCCTTTAGCAGCAGCTTTTACCAACAAGAAGAGCATCTTATGCATTTTGGTTTTCCATTGCTTCCTTGACCTGGAAAGTCTTGGGATACAGAAAGACAAGGAAAAAAAATCAGTTTCACATGGATAAAAGCAGAATTCATAAATCCTTGAGCAGGGTCGTGATGTCCTGTGGAGATGTTGGGAGTCCTAGAATTCCAGCCCTGATCTCCAGTGTTTGGTCTTCCTCTTTGTCTGGTCACACTAGAAGATCTATTTATTTCCCTATGTTGTTTCAGCAAAATGGCTGCCATCCATCACTGTAAATTACTGTTGTCAATGTGAAGTGTATAGATTTTGTGGGTTTGATTCTTTTCCTTTGTGAATTACTTTTGTTTAAACAAGCAAATACAGAAGCCTGGAAATTCAATATTAAATTTCGGTTTTGTGCAAAGTTTAATACAATCATAATTTAAGAAACACTTGGGCCTTTTAAGAATTTTTCCCTTTTTTAAAAAAGAATTAATTCTAAATTCTTTTTTGTTGTTTGGGTTTTGTTTGTTCATTTTCTAGAGCATAATTTTGAACTTTCAGTCTTTTTTTTTTTTTACATTTTTTAAAATGTTCACATTATTGTTGTGCTGGGGGTATACTGTGACATTTACCAAAGTTCTTACAATATATCATAGTTGAATTCATCCCCTCCATCATTCTCCTTTCCCCCATTCCTGGAATAGTTTCAACAGCTCTCATTTTTCCATTTTGATACATTAGTACACAATATTTCCTCCATAGTCACTCTTCTACACCTTGTCCTTATATCCTCCCCCTCCCACTGGTGCCAGCCCCCCCCAGACAGGGCCTGTTTTACCTTCCTGTTCTCTCTCTTTTTTTTTTAAAGACATTTTTGTTTGTTAAAGATAGCTATGCAGGGAGTTTCATGGTGACATTTCCGTGTAATACTAAATTCTTAATTTTCAAATATATTTCTCAAATTTGAAAAGCCCTGGACCATGGGAATGAGAAAGGGGTAGGAAAGCTTGGGAATCTACAAGTTGGGTCATCATCATTCCTTGAACAATCAAGACTTGGCTGAATGTGAATTTCTGAGTTCTGTAATTCTTCTTCAATAAAAGAAATCTCCATGTGTTATTCCAGCACTGCATTTTTGCCTCTGAGTTATGTTCATATGCACAAATCCCAGCCAAAGGCCTATTGAATAATTGTCCCCACATGTAACATTTTCCTGGAGATGCTTTCCTTTCCTTGGTCCTAGGAAAGATAGAAATGTGTTTCTAATTATTAGCAGAGCCACCTGGTCACTACACTGGATCTTCTCAATCATTTGACTCATTTAAGATACTGTTTGGTAGAGCTCAGTTGTGTTTGACACCATCCAAGAAATATTAGTTATTCCAATGACTTCACACTGCATGGGCTTACCAATAACCAAGGTGGTCATATTTTGTAAGCCAACAATCAGAATGTGTGACTTCACATACATCTGAAATTAGAGTTGTCCTGGAAAATCTAGGACATACTGATTTCTACGGCATAAACCACAAAAGTTACCTCTTGAGTAATGCATAAGTCAAGGGCTTTCATTTTCTTATTTTTGAAAGCTTAAACAACTGGCTCTTATTTCTACTGGCCCCAAAATCTATCCTTGCCCTGAATTCACTAAGTGTGCAAGAGGTGAACATAGAAATCAACCAGTTCTTTTGGGAAACTTACCCCTGTCTATGCAAGAAAGCCCAAAAGGTGTCTCTTTGTGTCTCTCACAAAAGCGGTCATCTCTTCAGGGTTGACACATTGATGGCAGATAAGGTGGTCCAGAAGCCAGAAGGAGTGCTCAGGAAGCAAGCCCAAGTTTTCTTTTGTTGCATCATATCTTACTGGCTCCAGTTCACATGTTCCCGAGCCTGTCATAATTTGCATGGATGGTTCCCACACTAGTTGCCATTCTTTTTCCTTTATAATTGTTTGACTGTTTTTGATACTTTTTAAAATTTTTTTTAATTAAAATGCCAACTAGTATAAGCAGAGGAAAAAAAAAAATGAAGAGAGAACAGGTTATATGTGTGCTCTCCAAACAAAAAAAAACAGCAAGATTTCCTAGCAAGGCTCCCCATGCTGATATGAGTACCATGTTATTCAGTTAAACAGATTCTCTGAGGGCTTTGATACAGGAAGCACAAGTCAAAGAGAAGCTGCAAGGAGCTCCAAGATCTTGTCCTGTAGGACCTATTTCGATGAGGGGATGTTCCTTTGTGAGAACACAGGATCCTTGATTAATGGCACCAACATCCGGGAAGTGACAGCAAAACATAGAGCCTCACCTTGACATTGATCAGAATGGCAAAGTAGGAGCCTGTGCAGAGGCAGCAGCTGGAGGAGGAAGGGAAGGAACAAAGGAGTCCCAGGGCCTTAGGCAAAGGCTCTCTAAGAAGCAGGGGGCTGCTTCCTGTCTGCTG
This sequence comes from Castor canadensis, assembly GCF_047511655.1. Classification (NCBI taxonomy): domain Eukaryota; kingdom Metazoa; phylum Chordata; class Mammalia; order Rodentia; family Castoridae; genus Castor; species Castor canadensis. Next base: position 104,414,693 of record NC_133399.1, on the reverse strand, counting down.
AAGGACTGTGCTGGCAAGAAAAAGACAAGAGGGAATATGGGAAGGATCTTTCCCCAACATGTTCTAACCCAGTTTTCTAAAAACCAAGGACTCCAGCCATGCTAACAAAGAAAACTATGTCGTTCTTTCTCCAGTGTGAAGGTAAATGCCAGGTCACCTGCTTGTGACTCTCACATCTCTGCCAAACTCCCTGCACTCAGGACCTTCCTGGGTACCTTCACCTTGGCAAGGTTTTGTCCTGTGCATCAGATACTGTGTCAAGCTCTTTAAAGCACAAACTAAAAAGGATCTTGAGAAAACTACATTGATCTCTTTTGAGGAAGTTCCCCCTCCCCCACCCACCACCAAGTGACCTGATTGTCTGGCATCCCATCTCATACCCCATCTCATAGAGAGGTTCCATCACTTCCAGCACTGCCACTCCAAGGACCACACTCCCAGCATGTCTGGGTGACAACTCAAAGCACATCCAAACTGTAGCAAATCAAGACTCTTCAAACCTCACATCATCTACTGACTGAGTTAGTACTAAGACATCTACTGGGACCACTTGTTGTTGCATGAAGCAGCCAATGCCTCTTTACCTGCTAGGCATGTGGTAAATGTTATAAATATACTCAGGGTACAGGAGTGTCACTTCAGGAAAGAAGACACAAACTCAAGAGAAACTCGGCAAGGCAAAATTTTACTTCTGCAGAAGGGCATGCTATTGACAAAGAGTCCAGTAAGTAAGTGCACCCAAGCAGGAAGTCCACTCAGTTTTTAGCTCTAACGCAAGTCTGCCCCTCACCTGATGGACAGTTGGGTTCACAATCTTTGTGATTGGCTAATTTGAAAAGGGAGCGCATGGGGTAAGGGAACCTTGGGGCAGGGAAAGCAAGAACATTTAGGCAATATTCATCTTAAGCAAGCAGTTTGAAATTAGGACATCTGGTGACAACAGGAGCTTATACAGTTAAGAAAAACAGCTCTTGTGTTCAACCACAGGGACTTTGCAAGGTCAAGTAGTGTTTCACAAAGCATGCAGGCAGCAATTTGGGGAGGTCAGTAGGCATCTACACAATGATAGTTATATTACACAGTAACTCTTTTTGTAACTCCTTTGACAGAAAAGACCTGCTTTCAGCTGTTTCTCACATTAAGAGTAAAGTGAGATGAGGACTCGATACATATCAGTAGCATTTAATGTTTTGAATGTGAATCAAGGAGCTTGCCCTTGATAGAGAGCCATCATTTTCAGTTCTGCTACATTGATAAGTAACAGGTATCAACAGGCAATTGTGGAAAAGCCTTGCTAAAATTTGTCAAGTTGAAAGAGCTGAAGAATTAGACTACAGGTAGTCTGGGTTCTTTTTTCTCGGATGGCAGTAATGGCAAACGAGAGAGACTGAGTGAGGTAAATTCATAGGAAGAAGTAGGTAAGGTCTTAGAGTGATGCAAGGCCTCCAAAACTAGATAGCCTCTGGGAACACAGCTCCAGCAAACACAGTAACCTGACTGAATTGTACACTGTGATGGTTAGTCTTGGGTGTCAACCTGGCCAGGCCACAGTACCAGCTACTCACTCTAATACTCACCTAAGTGTTGCTTTGAAGGTGTTTTGTAGATTTTTGAATAAAGGCAATCAGCTGACTTTGAGTGATGGGGTTACTCTTACTGATGTGGTAGGCTGCCTCTAATCAGGTGAAAAAACTAAAAGCAAAAACTGAGCTTTCCAAGAAAAAAAAGAAATTTTACCTCAAGACTGTATCATCAATTTCTGCCTCAGTTTCCAGCCTACTGATTTACCCTACAAATTTCAGACTTGACAGCCCTCACAATTGTATAAGCCAACTCTTTTTTGGGTGGGGGGCTGAGCACTGGGGTTTGAACTCAGGGCAGTATCACTGACACTCTACCACGGGAGCCTTTTTGTTTTAGTTATTTTTTTAGATAGAGTCTCAGGCTGAATAGCTTGGATTATAGGTGTTCACCACCACACTTGTGTAAGTCAACCCTTTAAAATAAACCAATCTCTTCCTGTCGGTCTCTCTTTTTCCCTATGTGTGCGCACACACACACGCGTGCATACACACACACACACAATTGCTTCTATTTCTCTGGACAACCCTAACAAATGATATACTTAAAACAAGTAACTTTTACTGTATGTAAATTATAGCTGAATAAATTGCTTTTTAAAATAGAACTACAGGCTGTATAATCCTATTTATATAAAATTTTAGAAACCGCGTCCTAATGTGAGGTGACAGGAAGCAGATCAGTGGTTGCCAGGGATGAGGGGAAGATTACGGATGGCTGGGGAGCGATCCAAGGGATGTGCCCCCTCCTTTGGCTGTGCCCAGGGTTTCATGGGCCTTTACATATGTCAAAACTCATCAAAGTGACACTTTAAATGTGTGCAGCTTATTATAGGGCAATTTATAACTTAATAAAAAAATTTTTAAGAAAAAGGCAAAAAGGCAAGTGGGACAAGTGGGAAAATATGAAGCTCAGAACAGAGGGGAGCTAAGTGGCCCATCTGGTTCCCTGTTATCCTGTCCCCAACATGGTGCCCTGAGGCTGCACAAAGATCAGGGTTAAATGGAATCCCCCATCCTCAGGCAGTGACCCCCAACCCTCGAGGACTCTGGACACCCATTCTCCTTTTAGGTGCGCTGAACATCCCAGAAAAGATTTGCCTCTGGACACAGGGAGCCCAGATATTATCGAAGAGCGGAAGGTCAGTCTGCCATCATCAGAAAGCAGACATGCAGAGGCAGTGTCACCATGCCCTTGATTGTGTGCACTGGGGAATCAACTTTCGTCTTCAAGCCAATGTTTTGTTCTGGGGAATGTAGGAGGAAGCATCTGTCTTATCACTATTGCACAAATGCAGCTTCTTAGAAAGCACACACTTCTAGAAGCATCCGAGATATGAAACTCCACAGTCCAGAGAGCAGAAAGACCATTTCCCTCTCACTGACATGAGCGTCTTGCAGCTGGTACAGTCGACCAGGCTTCTCTAACTGGGACTCAAAAACTTCTGCCCAGAATGAACCATGAGAAAGTCTGCTAGCAAAGGTTTAGGAAAAGCACCAGTTGTGTTCCAGGACAAACAAGGAGGACAGCCACACACATGGCAGGGTACAGCAGAACCCAGCACCCAGAAAAGAAATCTACACAAGACAAGCACAGAGTTTTCTGAGATCTGTGGTGAAGAGGAAGGAGGACATGAGAACCACCATAGGTACTCACAACCATTGACAGAGTCATTGGCTTCTCCCGCCTCCCCCAAATCCCACAAAATTACTTAAGACATGATTCTGGTTTTCAGGATAAGCCAACAAGGGAGGCCTATTAGGAGCCCTGGGGATAGCCTGGCACCTTTGCTGGGTCACAGTGACATACACTCTTCCATCAGACGGGCCAGCAGATTGAACAGTGCTCTGGTACTGCAAAAACCAGGGCTCAAGCCTCCAGTGTATATAGAGAGACAGAAAGCAGAATGAGAGAGACAGAAACAGAGACAGAGAGAGAACCTGAATATCCAAGACTAAGGAGCTCGCAAGGTTGGTTTCCTCTATCCTTGACTTGCACTCTGCTGCCTTCTCGTTCTGTTGGCACATTGTCTTCCTTCTGTCCTTGTGTATCCCTGGTCCACCTGCGGACGACTGAAGTTCCTCATTGCAGAGGAAGGTGTTGAGTTTGTGTGTGTAAAAGGAACAGCACTGAGCCAGCAGAAACCCAAAATTTATCTTCAAAGATAAAGATTCACCAGGTGTGATACTTCATACTTGTAGTCCCAGCTCTCAGGAAGCAGAGGCAAGAGGATACAAGTTCGAGGTCACCCTAAGCTACATAGCAAGTTTCAGGCCAGCCTGGGCTACATGTCAAATCCCTGTCTCAAAACAAAAACAAAACAACCCAGATTTAAGTGCTTTTGCTGATAGGAATTCTGTGAAAATATGATTTGTTTTTTTGAGAACATCCTAGCATCTGGAACGTGGCCTGTCATAACTGGTTGTGGGATGAAATTAGAGGATGGAAGGGTACTTATGAAAGGGCTCTGGGTTGTGAGGCCAGTGCAGTGTCCCAGAGATGCACAAACGCCTGAACACTGGACATTGCCCCGAGGGCCTCATAAGTCATGAATGGGCAGGTTTATAAACACATAGCTAGGAGATGGCCCATGGTATAGGAAGGCATGACCTTGGGCTGTGGCTGGAAGGGCAGGCCCAGCCTGTCTAGGAAGGGTATCACAGACCAGGTGCTTTGGACAGTGCCATTATTTTTTGAAAACTATGAGCTTATTTTAATTCACAAAAGACATTAGAATTTGGATAGGTTTTTTGTTGTTGTTGTTTATTTAAAAAGAAGAAACAAGCAGAAGGAACTTTCCATACTCAGTCTCTAATACTCTACTAAGCCTGTGATTGGCTGTCACTGTCACATGTTACAAGTGACTTGACTGAGGCTGAGACAAGTTGGGGACATGGCCAAATTCTAAGAGCCAGGTGGTGACAGAGCCAGAATCTAGCCCTGCCTCTAATTCCTTCTGATTTCCCACTTGCATTTTAAAATAACATAAGCAAGATGTTATGTTTTTTGAATTTAAAACTCTTTTAATATAAGATTATTGTTTTCCTGTGCTAGATTCAAGCTGTGCCTTGAAGTGAAGAAATAATTGAGAGAACTTGGAATGGTTGGGGAAGGCATGGCCAAAATGAACAAAAGCCTGGGAGAGAAAGTAAACTTTCTCTGACCGTGGGGAAGAAATGACAGCATTTGCTCACTCAATGGTAAGTTCTGTGAGGCAGAAACTGTGTCTTGCCTCCTCCTCTGCCACCCAGCGTCCGTGGTGGAAACAATGCGTTTTGGAGCACCCTTTGATCGTTTTAATCTGAAAGAGAAAAGGCCGAGGCAGAATGAGTTACAACCTCCAAGGATTGTGCTTATAAGAATCAGAGGTAGGTGGTGATGAAAACTGGGTTCGTACTCTATAATGTTAGAACAAGAAAGAAAGTTCTAGAATGCATTTGAAAAATAACTTTTTGTCTCACGCGGGTATGAAGCACTTGAACATACCACTACAGATGACAACCAATCCTTTCTTTGGAGACCTCAAAAAAGAATGCTAAGGCGTCACAGTTTGGAACAGTAGATCACCTGCCTGTGGCCTCCCTGTAACACACCTGAAAAACCAGTCATGCCTAGGCCTCACCTCCTATCAAAAGGTTCATTCCAACAAGACTTCACTAAAAGCTAAAATAATTTCTCCACCAGTGGCAAGACTTTCGAGCACCCAGAGGACTCCTGCAACGTGGCTAAACCACCGGGAAGATCAGGAGAAGCTTTTATCATCTGAGGCTTTGTGGGAGAACGAACATTGAGCCATAATAGATGCTTTCTGATCCTCCTCACACTACATCTGGCTCTCCTAAGAATTGGTCCTATTACATTTTTAAAAATAGCTCTGAAGTAATTTGTGTGCTGAACTGGCTACAGGATAAAAAAAAAACCCACCTGAATACATTCTCCATCTCCCTATCAGTCAGAGACCAAGAACAGCAGTGGCGGTTTCCTCTGAGCTAATTTTCAGCATTAGGGCTTATCAGAACCTAAATTCCATCCTAATAAACGATGAGACAGCAGCCACTCTTTCAGCCACTTATGTGGGCGACCAGGGAATTGGCAGATGAGTTAAAAATTTCCATTGGTGACAACACACAGCTGTTGAGGTGCAAAGATCTGAGACTCTAATCAGACCAGGTTATATAAGTGGCACTGTCTCATTATCTCTGCTTGGGGGATAGGGGTCACTGGGCAGCTGGGGCTGTGTGGGGGTGTCGACAGGACAGCTAATGAAAGGCTGACATACAAAGATATCAACCTAGAAGACAGGAAGTGGGAACCCTATGCCCCTTCCACCCTTGAGGAAGAATACAGTCTGGCAGCAGCCTCCTGCCCACAACTCTTCTTGAACCAGGCAATCTAAATAATAACTGATACTATTTTCCTGAATTTATAAAACAGTGGTTATGCAATCATAACATCCACTCCTCCTAGTGACGTACAGTCAGCATGTCCTGTGAATCTCATGTTCTTCTCAGTTTTCTAAGGAAAGCTGTATGTCAATACAGTAAGAGATGCTCAGAGCAAGAAACGATCTTGTGTGCCCAGCACAGGGGTCAGTAAGTGATAGCAATGCCCACTGCTAATACCCTGTGGTGAGCCTCTCTCTTTAAAATTCTGATTTGCAAAGCAGGTGATGGTTATCTTAGAATTAACAAGAGCAACAATGATCTTTGAACGAATTATGTCAGGATTAGCAATTTACAAAATATTTTCACAACCTTTGTCTACTTAATTGTTAAATATAACATCATAAGGGGAAGACTTCTTATTCAGTCTTAAAGATGAGATTTACTGAGGACTCTTATCAAACAAGGAATACCATTGTTCTTACCCATGTTCAGAGCCTAGGCAAGGATAGAACAGGAGCCAGTCAGCAGAAGTGACAACCATAGTTTTATCACTGACAAGATTTTTGGAGAGCCTGGCTGAGGAGCACAATGAGCCAGATAACACTCCCCACTCCAGTCTACTCCCTCTAGGCACATACAAGACACAGTAACGTCACTCTTGGGGCTGCCTATCCAAGTACAAGCTTGGGGCCTTAGCCGATTCACTTGCCAAGAACCCAGCACCAGAGGGAAGAGAGCAAACCCTCAGGCTCACAGCCTTTGGGTAGATAAGTAGAACCAGCAAAGAAGTATCCACCGTAGTAGACTGGGACTCCTGCTCCTGATGGGGACACACATGGCTGAGGGGCCAGGGAGCCGGGAGTAATACTCATAGAGACACACAGAGAGGCTGTGTGATGTTTATAACATTGCAATTCTTCATTCTTCTCAGCCACCGGGTTTAACCACCCAGCGTAGGGTGACACAAGGTAATGACTCTTTTCCCTGAGGGAACTTTCTATCATAGCAGAGTTAATTACAGTTCGATGAGACTAGTTCCTTTGGTTTTGTTTGTTTGTTTGTTTCCTGGCAGTACTAGGGTTTGAACTCTGGGCCTCATGCTTGCTAGGCAAGCCCTCCACCACTTGAGCCACTGCACCAGTCCAAGACTAGTTCCTTTGGTGAATCCTTCCAGAAACGAAGGGAGACAGTTTGCATTTACCCTCCCCCAAGACTCTGAATGAGTGCAAAGACTTAATTAATTTAACTAACTGATGTACAAATTCCCTCCCCTCTCTGTTTCTCTTCCCCCCAAAAGGTTCATCCCCGTTGCCTAACAGAATGCTCTTCAGAGATTCTGCTATCTGGCTCAGTAAGAGTAGAAAGACATGCAGTCACATGACTCCAGCAACACAGAGGGGACCAAATTTGAACATCAACTCCCTCTAATTTGGAAATTCCAAATGAGATATTGAAGTCCAAAAATTAAATCCTTTTTTAAGAATAAGTCCAAAGAGGTTTAAGTACAAAAGAATTAAGGTCCAAAGTTAAATTTTCTTAACATGTAGAAATTAAAAAGCCCAAAGAAATTAAATTCAAGTTTTTATTTTTCCTGTGACTTGATATGCAAAGAAATTCATGTCCAAAATTTTACTTCCCAATTTCCAGTTCTGCTCAGTCTCAACCAGAGGGCGGTGGTCTAGTGACTCCAACAGCTGCAGCCTGGGCTGTCTTCCATGGGAATGGGTGTGGCTCCTGCACTGCCTCTCTTGAGCCCCATTTAAAGAAAAAAAAAAAGAGTTCAAAGAGTTAATAGAACATGTAAGATTATTATAGTATCAACCTCATACTCTACAAAATTTAGAAATCCCCAGCCACCAGAGCAGTTATCCAAGCAAAATTGCCTTTTTAGAGTCCAGTGTTTAGTGTTGCCAGAGGCCCAGCAATATTTGGAAAAGGAGGAAAATCTGTGGGTTAAGCCACAACTTGGGATGTGAAAATTGAAATCTTAGTCAGGGCTTATGTATTTAACAAGTTTAAGGCCAAACTGGGGTGAACTCTTGAATGGTGAACAAGCCATGTGAATCCAACCAAGTTTTTAATCCTTTCATGGGAGATGAGATCCAGAGTGAGACAAAGAATGGCCTGTAGGATACCTGATCCAACCCTGCTGACCTGGGCCTGGCATAAAGACACCTTTGTGCCGTACAGACCACGTGCTGTCTACACTACTAAACTCTTGGCCTGCAGAGCTAAAGCTACAAGCACAACTACACTCACCAGTGCCCAAAAAATAACAACGCCACGCTGAGCCTGGGCAGCAACAACCGTGAAAGTGGGCGTAATTCATACCCCAATAGCCTGCTTGCTCAAGGCTACAACTAGCGTTTGCTAAAGTCCACCTTATAAAGCAATTATATGAAGAAAAAGTTGCCTAAAATCCTGTACCAGCGCCCCATCAGTGCAGCAGTGGTACTGTGCTCCTTTGCTTAGCTCCCCGCCATTTGCTTTCCTTTTAAGTTGTGTCCTAATAAATCTTTGCTTTAGTTTCTCCTAAAATAAAAAAGTATGAAAATAATCATTTTTCCACCAAGCAAGTTTCCATGATTAGAGAGAATCCGTTCACTGATTGTTTAACTAGGAGACATGCATGAGAGCGAAAAAGGAAAAGAAGAATAAATACTATGTAATGAAAAGCATTAAGTATCCCAGGCAAATTGTGACACAAGGTTGACTGAGCCATCAGCTGCAGTGTTACACAAGGTGAGTGCTCTCTTTCCTCAGGGTAGCTCTTCTATGTGGGAACACGAGTGAGGAATGGGAGTCTTCCCCAAAGGAGATGGAGGCTCAGAGAACTGTGTGATTGGCTGGAGTCAACACATTCGATTAAGTGATGCTGTCAGAGATGGAACCAGGTCCCCTGGTTCCAAAGCATAGTTCTTTCAGGATGCCTCAACTCTGTCCAAGGGTTTCTGCTTCTTAACTTCCCATGAACCAAAATTCGAACACCTGTCCTCCCCTTATTTATCTTTGACTTTTGAACAATAATGTATGTTTTTTCTACTACATAAGCAATAAGTGTTCACTGTACAAAATTTAGAAATGCTGGAAAAGCATAAGGAAATAAACCCAATTATAATTTTGACATTGATAAATAAACCCTGTTAACATTTTAATGCTTATTCTCTCGATTTGCTTCCTGTACATGTGAGTATATGTGTGTGTTATGAATTGTAGGAAAAGAAATAATATTTGGCACTGTTCTCAAATTTTCCTTTCCTTCTTCCTAAAACATCTTCCTTTTCCCTCTCTTTCCTTCAAGCAGTGATGTGTTCATTACCTTGGGGAACAATGAGACAGGACAGAAAGCAGAAATAAAGAGAGCTTGGTTTTCAAAACCTAAGCCTGTCAAGGACATTACCCGTCACATCTGAAACAAACAACTTTCCTCTCCTTGCCAATATTTGCACTTCGTATTTCTCTTTCTTGATTTAGTTATGACTGAAGGTGCCAGGAAAATACTGAAAAGTCAAGTGATGGAAGTCCTTATGGTGAGGTCTAACTTCAGTATGTAGGATTCCCCATTAAATATGATAGTGGCCAATATGATGTAAATATTCTTTATCTGGTTAAGGAAATCTTTGTTGCTAAGATGTTTCTGATTAAAATTTTTATTAAAAATCAGGACTGATACTGCAAATGTATTTTGGTATCTTGTGCAATAATCATGAGTCATTCTCCATTGATTCACACAGACTATGAATTATATTAACAGATTTTCTAGCATCAAACCATTTTTGCATTCCTGATTGCACTGTATTCTTTGTTTAAATAAGCTGCTAGATTTGATTTGTTAGTTAAGCCAAAAGTAAGATTGGTTTACCCTTGTGACTTTTAGCTATACTAAGTTTGTTTACTTGAGAGATGTGAAGCATTGTCAGATAAATTAGAATAATTTTGTTATTTTCTAGCTTACATAATAGGAGAGAATTGTTTTTCTCAAAAACAGTGTTTAAAAGCTGCTCACAAAGTCTTCTGGGCCCGAAGTCTTTTTGGAGATAATTCTTTGACAATTTTTTCTGTTTTATCAATTGTTACTGATTAAGGATTTTTATTTCATCTTGTGTCAATTTTGTTACTTTAAACTTTTCTTCATAAATGACCATTGCAATGAGAATTTCAAATTGATTAGCATAGAATTACACACAGTTTTTGCTTTTTGCTTGTGATCTAAGTTAGCATATTTTTTGTTAGGCTGTTATTTGGTATTTGGTTTTTTTCCCAAGGAACTAATTGTTAAGTTTATGACTAATTCTCCTTAACTATGTCAATTTGCTTTTGTCATTTGTTTCTTTTTCTTACAACTGTTCTTTTGGGGGATGGCATGGTGGTGATATGATAGTTCCTTTATTAACTTAAGTGAAGTTTATTTACATTTTGCATATTGGAACTGATTTAATGATATTTAATTTCTCTCTGATCATAGATTTGACTCTAGCCCACTGCCTTTGAATTATGGTTCTCTCATCTGTGGAGTTGTAATAACTCTTGTTTCTGTACCCAGTTTAGCAATATGCCCCAGCGGTACCACTAGCTCCCACAGCTCAAAGTCCTGGAACAACCTTGGCCCACCTTTCCGTAGATGTCTTTCTTCATCTATTCTGTCAATCCATTGTGTTGCAGCCAGATTTTTTTCAACACATCTTTCTATTCTGTTGAATGTGCTCATTTTTGTGCTTACCCATAGAACCCATACAATATTCTTAATTTTGCTCTTATATTTTTGACTCGAGTATTACTTAGTAGTGTTAATTCCAATTTCCAAGCAATGAGAAGGTTTCCTTTTTTTTTGAGACAGGGTCTCACTGTATAGTTCATGCTGGTCTTGAATTCATACTCCTCCTACATCAGCCTCCCATGTGCTAAGATCACAAGCCCAAGCTACCATGCCTGGCAAATATTTTTGCTTTATAACCTTGTCATTAATTTCTATTTTTCTTGTATCATGTTAGATATGATTTATATACTTTCTGTCATGGGATATGTCTTAATCCATTTAGGCTGCTATAAAAGTATAAAAGATAGGGTAGTTTATAAAAAACAGAAATTTATTTCTCATTGTTATGGAGGCTGGGAAGGCCAAGGTCAAGACACTGGCAGATTCAAGATCTGATGAGGGCAGTTTCCCGTTCATGGTTGGTAACTTCTGTGTGTCTCTTTAGATGATGGAAGGCATGAGGTCCTCTCTTGGGCCTGCTTTACAAGAACACTAGTCCAACTCAAAAGGTACCCTCCTTCATGGTCCAATCATTCTCTAATGCTCCGTGTCCTAATACCATCATCTTGTGGAGTGGGATTTCAACCTATGAACTTATACTTCAATATATTGAAAAAGAAGGTGACATTTCTCAAGGTAAAAAAGTATCTATTAACTTAATATTGTAACATTAGAGAGAGCTCTAGCAGACCCACTTTATTATCAGCGCAGACTTTGGACTGGATGTACCTTGATAATTCTGGATTTCCTATGATAATTGCCACTGAATGTCACTAAAAAGCAGTAATTGAAGAGACTCTAATGGAGTATGATCCATCTGCCCTGCAGTCTGTCCTTCCACCCAGTCCAGACTTCTAAGAACAGTGAAGTCAAAAATCTTGTCTGTCTACTGCTAAGAGATCTTCCATGGACAGATCTTCCATGAGATCTTTCTTTTATTTGGGCCCATTCTGTATGTGTTCAGCATAAATTCTTCAAAGCTTCAGAATTTGAGCTGTGTCCTTCCCTAACATCTAGGAATGGTGATGTTTTTCTTCTCCTTCCCTTTGGTCTGTATTCCTTTGGCATTTCAGTTAAAAAGGAGAATAATTTTAAAATCTGTATTTAAATCTGTGTCATTTTATTTTAGTTCAAAATATTTTTTCTCTTATAAAGGTTAACCCACTTGTGTCTAATGTTATAAATGATATGCGTAGGCTTATGTTAGATACACCATTTTCTAGATCGTATGCCTTGTTTTCCTTGTTTACTATATTTGATTCTGCACACCAGATCTTCTTTTTATCCAAGATTGAGAAATTATCCAGATCCAGTTATCGATACAGTGAGTAAGTCTGTCTGTCATTTCTCTGTCTACTTACCTTTCCTACCATGGTGTTTTAAATTATTTAATCATTTCTATTTGTAGTTGTGTGTTGAATGTCTGTAATCAGAAGATTAGGTCCTTCCTATATGTAATTTTTTCTGCCATTGCCTTTCTTTCTTTGTTTTTCCACTTAGTAGTCTACGAGAGCTTCTCAAGCTTGTTCTCTTATTTATATTTTCCAGGTTCCATGTGTTCTTAAAACTTTATATGGCTGATACAGTAAGATACTTCCCTGTGGAATATATAGTTTGGTAAGTTTAGGTTAATCTACAGCACCCAATCAAGATATAGAGACTGTTTCCATCCACCAAACATCCCCTTGTGCCTCTTTAGTCACTTCCCACCCCCAAGTGAAAGCAACAGATTATCTGTTTTCTGCTTCTATAATAAATTAGCTTCTTCTGGAATTTTATATAAATGGAATAATCTTTTTTGTCAAGCATGATTTTAAGATTTGTCCTTATTGCTGTACTATCAGTTCATTCCTTTTTATTGAGAAGTAGTGTTCCATTGTGGGGATGTATTACAGCTTATTCACCCATTCACTTGTCAATGGACATTGTATTTTTTCAAATTTGGGCTATTATGAATATCCATATATATATATGTGGATTTATATTTTCATTTTTCTTGTGTAAAAAACCTAGGAATGAAATTGCTAAATATAGTAAACATGTTTAATTTTATAAAATAACTCTCAAATTACTTCCCCAAATTGTTACACTCATGCCTGCAAAGTGTGGATTTCCAGTGACTCCAGTGCTTTACCAACACTTTATATTATCAAATTTTTAGCCCCACAGGTGGATGTATTTAACACAGCTCATTGTGATTTCAATTTGTATTTTCCTGAGAATTAATGATGTTGAGCATCTTTGCAAAAAAGGTTTTGTTTTTCATTTATCTTCTTTTGCAAAATGTCTGTTCAAGTGAGTTACCCATTTCTTAAATCTTTATTGATTTTTAAAGGTTTTATATATTCCAGATACAAGCCCATTCTTGGATATATCACTAGAAATATTTCTCCTAGTCTATAGCTTGCCTTTTCCTTTTCTTGATGAAATGTCTTTTGAGATTACTATAGCATGCAGTTGTGAGAAACAATACCGAGAGATCTTGGGTAACTTTCTTCAGTTTCCCTCAATGCTAACACTTTGAAAAACTATAGGACAATATTGCAACCAGGAAACAGACATAGACATAACCTCCCATCTTCCTCAGATAGCCCATTTAATGAATCTCCTTTGTATGTGTGCATATGTAGTTCTGTGCAATTTCATCAGTGTAGGCTTATGTATCCACCACCATAGACAGAATGTAGAGCACATAGATCTGATGTTGCCCTCTGAGAACCCACACCACCCATCAGTCTTCCTCTTCCCTGAGATGACCCACACCCTGGCAACCACTAATGTAGTCTCCAGCTCTATATGTTTATCATTTAAGAATGTTATACAAATGGAGTCACAGTATATGATCTTTGGGGAATTTTTCCCATTTAGCATAATTCTTCTGAGATCCATTTAAGTGGTTGTATATATCAATAATTTGTTAATTTTTAATGCTGAAGAGTATTCTATACCAGTTTGGTTAAACATTCATTCATTAAAAGACCTGAGGTTTGTTTCTACTTTGGGCTATTATAAGTAATGCTGTTATGAAAATTCACATACAGGGGTTTTTTTTAAATGTTGTCAGTTCTCTGGGATAAATGTCTAGGAATGCTATTGTCTAGTTTTATGGTAATCATATGTCCAGTATTATAAGAAGCTGCCAAATCATTTTGCACTGTGGCTATACCATTTTGTACGCCCACTAGTAGTGTATGAGAGAAGGTTCTCTCACTGTTTTTTATGTCAGCCGTGATGATAGGTATGCAGAGTGATTTTCACTGTGCTCTGGTTAGCATTTCCCTAACTGCAGATGAGGCTGAATATCTTTCATGTTCTCATTCTCCATCTTCTGTAAAAAGATCTCTGCTCATTTCCTAACTGAATTTTGTTTGTTTTTGAGTTCTGAGAGATCTTTATATATTTTAATTAGCAGTCCTTTGCTTAGTATGTAGTTTGCAAATATTTTCTCCAGTCTGTTCTTTTCTTTTCTTCCTTTTTACAGAATCTACTGCAGAATAAAATTCTTAATTTTAATGGGGTCTAATTTTTCCTTTTCTGGATTCCTTGTGCGATCAAGTCTAAAGATTTTTCTCCTAAGGTTTCTTCCTAAAATGTTTATAGTTTTATGTGTTACTTTTAAGTCTATAATCAATTCTCTTTCTGATTGTTTTTTTTCTGTTCGTTTTTTGAGATACGGTCTTACCAGACACTCCCAAGCTGGCATTGAACTTACTGTGCAGCCCAGACTGTCCTCAAACTCCAAATCCTCCTGCCTCACACTCCCAAGTGCTGAGATTATAGATATGCAGCTTTGCATGTCTATTGCATGTCAATATGATCCATATTGAGCTAATATTTGTAAAGACTGTGAAGTTTAGGTCTAAGGTCATTTTTTTGCCTATAGATACCCAATTGAAATGTCTTTTTTATTTTTTGGGGTGGCACCAGGGTTTGAACTCAGGGCCTAACACTTGCTAGTTATTTTTGAGATAGGGTCTTGTGTTCTTGCCCAGGGATATCCTTCACAAACCTCCTCCCTCCTCCCTCCATGCCTGGCTTACTGGTTTGAGATGGAGTCTTGACAACTTTTTGCTCAGACTGATCTCAATCTGTGATCCTCCTGAGTAGCTGGGATTTCAAACATGTGCCACCATGTCTGGCAGTAACCTGTTTTATAGACTGTTCCATGGAACTGGAAGAGGTATGTCATTAAGCTAATTAGGAAAAATAACTCTAAATGAATTTACTGACCAGCCCTAACTCGTGTTGGCAACAGATCTAGAACTGGATTTAATCAGCTCCTCAATGCAAACCCCACTATGGAATCATCTAGAAAAATACTTCTTACTCATGGAAGAGAAGATTGCCAAAAGCAGTCTTCCCACTGGTTGGCAATACCAGCCAATCCCCAGGCTAGGATTTGAGGTGTCCAGAAAGGAGCCTGTTCAAAAGGGAAAGGTGAGGAGAAAAGATGTTGCCATTCTTGATGGTGTCTCAAGGGCCTGGTGGGCAGCTCCTTCAGACTCCCCCAAGAAGTGATGCCCAGGACAGGAACCTATAGCCTCCCTCTCTTCCCTGA
Source organism: Castor canadensis (assembly GCF_047511655.1). Lineage (NCBI taxonomy): Eukaryota > Metazoa > Chordata > Mammalia > Rodentia > Castoridae > Castor > Castor canadensis. Next base: position 104,399,413 of record NC_133399.1, on the reverse strand, counting down.
AGAACAGACCTAGAGCCACAACCAGCTGGGGGAAGCTTAGGAGTGGAGAGATGTGGTCCCTTCACTGCCCTTTCCTGCTCTCTTAATTTCAGCTCATGACTTATTTCTTCAAAACAAGTGAAGTGGAGGATGTGTGGACAGTGATAATAAAAGAGCTGGTGCTTCATCTGTTCCAAGTCCCTTCCCCCACTACTGCCCACAGGCCACCCATCTTCCCCTCACCCCCTCCACCACCACCTCCACCAGCTTGAGAGGACTGTTTTACCAGTCATCTTCATCCAGCCCTTCAAGGTTGAGCCTCTGTTGGGAGAGGTGGGAAGACGAGAAGAGGAAAGACAAGTGACCAGGGTCAAGGCCATTGGACCAGTTCCATTCCTCTCCTTCTCGTCCACTGAAATCCAGCTGAATGTCAGGATGGCTGTTCTCATGACACTAGGTACTGCCCCACCCCCTTTGGCTTTTCTCATTTGCAAAAAGGGAACAACTGATCATCGCCTCATTTCTCTCCCCTGCCAGGTAGGATGTCTGAAGAAAGGAGTTCTGTGAGCTCACAGAGCCCTTCCCACCCTACCTGGGTGACCCTAACAAATATGGAGGTGTGTACCTCCCAAAATTAAAACACATGGTCCGACACATGAATTCACATCTCAGAAAAGTTTTATAGAGGTTTAATAATTAAATTTTATTTAGTTAAGAACTCAACAAATCACCTTTGTTGTAAAGAATAAAATGACATGAAGCTCAGGCCATACTGAAATATGTAGAGCATAGGGTCACCATAGGTGGGGGACCAGCTGCACAAAAAAACACTTTTACATTTGCCACCTAACTGTAATCAAATATGTGGGTGACCTTAAAGAGGAAGGCCTTTCCTGTGTGGTGATGACAGCAAAGCCACACAACGTGTTGGAGAGCCCTCTAGAAATTTCAAAAGCTTTTGCATAAATTATCTCATTTGATTCAATCCATACGTGTAACAACAGTCACACATACCAAGGCAGAAATGTCAGGCCTGATAAAGTTCAAATTCTCTCACACAGCCCTCCCTGGCCCAGGCTGGCCCTGTGTTTCTCACACTGGTTCCCAGCACACAGAGGGAGGCAACCCAGGCTGTGGGGAGGTGAGAGGTCAGTGAGCTCCCTGCCACTGTCTGGGGAGCCTCTCCAGTTTCAGGTCGCCAGGGCTGGACTCCTAGGGAGGGAGGCTAACTTACTCCTTCCTTCTGTTCTAGAGCTGTGGGTAGGCCTGAGGCCATGGTGACACAAAAAGGCACAGGGACCTGTGTTCTTCTAGAAGGCTGGAGTGAAACCTGGAGGGCTTCTCTGAGACCAGGTTTATTAAGGAAGCAGAAGTCACTTGCTGACCAGGCCTCACAAGTGCCACAGGCAAGGGAGAAGCTGCTGACTTGGAGGCGCTCAAGCAGCCTCAGATTTAGGGGTGCACTGGGGCTGCTTTCTGCAGAAAACAGGTAAGGTTTGGAAGTGCGAGGGAAGCAATTTGGGAGCGAGGTTTTGACCAAGCTTAGCGAGTCAGGGAGCCATTCTAGTCACATCCTGACAGACCAGGGCACCGTTGGTTGGCGTGTTTACTGTCACAGAGCTTGGAGGACATAATGTGGTCCAATCTGTTAGGTGCACAGGTAGGCAGTGCCTGTTCACTGGGCAACAGATTTAGGAGTTTTCAGAGCTACAAGGACTTCAGAGACATTGTCTTCTCTCTTCTATGGTTTCAAATACTGCGTCTATGTCCACGATGTCTGAATTCATTTTATTAGCACATATTAATTGCACAAAGTGAGGCATTTCATTGTGATATTTCCACACATGCTCACAAAGAACTCCAACCATATTTTCCTCCTCATCCTTTACTTCCCCTCTCCTCACGTCCTGCTGGTCTCTTCCCAAGTATCCCTTTTATGTCCTTGTCTTTTTTTTTTTTTTTTTAGATCTAGATTCTGCATATGAGAGACAGCGTGCAGTTTTTGTCTTTCTGAGTCTGGCTTATTTAGCTTAACACGATGATCTCCAGTTCCATCCATTTTCCTGCAAATGACATAATCTCATTCTTCTTTATGGCTGAATAATACTCCATTGTGCATGTATCCACGTTTTCTTTATCCATTCATCAATGATAGGCACATGGGATGATTCCATACCTTGGCTCTTTACCCACAATATTTAACTGGACATCACTAACCAAGACTTCTTTTCTAAGCACCAAACATACACACAGTCATCCCTTTTTGTCTGGGGTTTTGCTTTTCCAGTTTCAGTTACGCGGTCAGCAAGAAGGAGCACGGTACAGTAAGATCTGGGGCGGGGAGGGGGGTGTCATATAACTTTAGTCCCAGTGTGTATTATCACTGTCCTGTTTTACTGTTAGTTATTGTGGTCAATCTCTTGCTGTGCATAATTTATAATGTTAACGTTATTAAAGGAAAGGAAAGCAGTGCATTTAGGGCTCAGAATGACCTGTGGCTTCCAGCTTCCATGGGGGTCTTAGACTGTCCCCCTGTGAATGGGGGTTACTGTGTGGACATTTGCTGTCACCATGGAGGATTCCAAGATGACTTCAAATTCAACATGTTGGAAAGGAATTCTTAATTCCTCCACCCTCACCTCCTTTAACTTTTTATGACAGTGAATTCAGCCTTCCAAATTGAAAGCCAATCTTTTTTCCCCTTAAAATACAAAATTTAATAAAACTAACATCAAAAGAAAAAAATACATGAATAGACATCTATAGGAGAAATTATATTTTTAGTCACACATTTACAAAGCAAAAATACCAGAAATCAGGTAATTTCACTGATAACTTCCATCAAACATTAGAATAAAATAACAATGAAAAACTAGCACCAAAGCTTCAGAAAATTGAAGAGGAGGAAATAATTCTTAATGAGTTTTATGAGTCCAACATAACTCTAATACCAAACCATGATGATGAAAACATACACACACACTTATCTTTTTTTTTTTTTTTTTTAGCTGTACTGGGGTTTGAACTCAGGGCCTCATGTTTGTTAGACAGGCACTGTACACTTGACCCACTGCTCCAGCGCTCCTGAGTAGCTAGGATTACAGGCATGAGCTACCAGCACCCGGTTCACATAGTTGCCTTTTAAAAAGTTTTAACAATCATGGAAAGTCATTCTTAAGCCTTCTTTTTCTGCCTCCACAAAATTACTCATCACCAACACCTGTCAGTTTTAGCCATGTCTGAAGTCTGTCTTTTTTCTCAGCCAGCCATTAAGATACACCAGTCTCCACCTCGCCTACTTCCAAGGACTCCCGAATTAACTTCTGCTTCTTCTCTCTGTTTCTCTCTCCTATCTATTGCCCACTGATCAGCTTGAGGGGCTTTGGATCATACTTTCTTCCCTCTGAAAACCTTCAGTAGCTTACTATTCATTGCACTTAGGAGAAAAATCAAAGCCCTTATCATTGCTTTTGAAGCACTGGAAATCAATTACTCTCCCATCTACCCTTCACTCAACCAACTCTAACTAGACAGGCTTTGTGATTCAAATGCTACAAACTTTTCCTACCTCAGGACCTTTGCACAATTGATTTCCTCTGCATCAAGTATAATTTTTTTCATTTTTTGTCTGCTTAACTTCAACTGATAATTCATTTGTCAGCAAAATGCTACTTCCTGGGCTGGTGGTGTGGCTCAAGTCATAGAGAGCCTGCCTAGCAAGTGCAAAGCCCTGAGTTCAAACTCCAGTACCATCCAAAAAAAAAAACATTTTCTGCTTCCCCAGAGAGGCCTTCCCTCTGATGCAAATCAAAACCCTGTCTCAATTAGGGTTCTTTGGCTACAAGCACAGAAACCAGTTGGTTAGCCTAGAAAGAAAGAGAATCAGTTGGAACAATATGAGGTCTCATGGATTCAAGGGAAAAGCCAAAAAATACACTCAGGAAAGTTGGGAGCTGGGATCCAGGGACCCAAATGACAAGAACTGATCATCTGTTTATGGCATGTTCTTGGCAGTGAATCAGAGCCAATCGTTTTTGGTTTTTGTCTCGCTCCAGTTAAGGTTACCTATTGTCCATGGGGAGAGTCTGGCTGATGGGGCAAGGAGAGCAGGTGGGACTGCACACAATGTAGCCATGGCCATGAGGCCTTCTGGGCACTCCTGGCAGAGGAGGACCAGGTGTTGGGTGCAGCATTAGTGGGCACTCCTGTTGCATGCTGGTATTGGACTGCCTCTGTTCCTTTGTACCGCTAGTCACCACTTATGACTCTGTAGTGTGGCAGACGCTGGGCAAATGCCCAGTCCTTCTTCTCCTCTCCATTTTCCAGCCTCTCTCCTGGCAGGGGTGGAGCCTTGCCATCAGGTTTAGTCAATGGGATGTAGAAAAAATGACAGATGATCCTTCTGGGCCTGGTCTCTAAACACTCCCACAAGATCTTTGCCTGGCTTTTCTGTCCACACAGCTGAGCACTAAGAAGTCCAGAACAACGAGGCCAGGGCATGGAAGAGCCTCAATCCTTAAATCACTGCTTGGAAATTGCTGTCCTGAATGTGAGCAAGAAATACAATCTTACAGGCCCAGCACATTGGCTCATGTCTATAATCCAAGCTACTCAGGAGGCAGAGATCAAGAGGATTGTGGCTCAAAGCCAGCATGAGCAAATAGTAAGATCCCATCTCAACTAACAAATCAGGTATGATGGAGCACATCTGTAACCCCAGCTGTGTGGGAGGCATAGGTAGGATCACAGTCTAAGGTGAGACCCTTTCTAAAAAATAGCTAAGCAAGAAGGACTAGAGGTGAGGCTTAAGTGGTAGAGAGCCTACCTAGCAAGTCCAAAGCCTTGAGTTCAAACTCAAATACTGCAAAAGGAAAAAAAATAAATATAATTTTCCTGTAGTAAGTCTCTACAGGTAGCAGTACTACTCTGACACGAGCATCTATCTGAGCTTTTATTGATTAACACCTGTCTCCTGCAACAGAAAAACTTCATGAACGCTGGGATGAGGTCTTCATACTTAGCACCTGAGTATTCAATAAGTGTTTGTTGAATAAATACATCTTTCTTGCCCAAGCTTTTGCTCTGTCTCTTTTTCATCCTGAAAGAAGAAGCTGAGAGGGTAGAGACTTTACACACAGTATCTCTGCCTGTGCCAGAGGCATAGCACTGGGCACTGGGTTCACAGGCAAGAAGTCTGACGTCATTCGTTCTGCAGAGCTGCTAGGAATTGCCTCAGCTCACGGTGGAAACATGAGGAACGAGACTGAAAACTAACAGCAGGCTACCTGTGACACTGCAATTGCTTCACTCATTTCTTTGTCTTTAAAATGCCATAAATTGCTAATGTCATTAGTGATGTATACAGAAGGGGCTTGTGCAATTACTGAGTCCTAAGATCAAGTAATTAATGTTCTGTCAACAAAACAGCAACTGTTTCATTAACAACGGCTTGGATTTGGAAAGGAGTGTAATCAGATGCCGACAGACCAGCCTAGACATTATCAGCTCCACTGATTGTCCTCCCCATGAAATGTCAGCCCCACAACAGTAAATATAATGGGGTTTTCAGAGAACCGTTTTCCAGCTCAAATAAATACATAAGTGGATGGATAGATGGTGGATGGATGGATCAAATAAGACAGACGGAAGAAAGGAAAGAAGGGATGAAGGAGGGGAGGGAGGAAGGGAGGAAGGGAAGAAGGGAAGAAGGGAGGAAGGAAGGAAGGAAAGAAGGAAGGAAGGAAGAAATGAAGGAAGGAGGGAATGAAGGAAGGAATGGTGGGAGGGAGGAAAAGTGACCAAATGGGCCAGAATCTTTTTTTTCTTTTTTGGTATCACTGGAGTTTGAACTCAGGGCCTCCCATTTGTTATGCAGGCACTCTTACTGCTTGAGCCACTCTGCCAGCCCCAGAATCTTTAATTATTATTATTATTCCACAATGGTTGTCTGGAAAAGATGATGTAATATTTTTGGAGGAAGGAAGATGCTACATAGAAGCTATGGATGACTGAAAGAGAATATAGATAAATAGAAGAAAATAGATTATTGATAGGTAGAGAGTAGACAGACAAAACTAAGTTGCCTTTGTTTGTTTTCAACCTCAAAGGCAGGAAGAATCTCATTTTTTTTTTATACTGTAAAACTTTTATTGAAGTAAAATATCTTTGTAAATAGAGTACATATAAGTATAAATCCTAATGAGTTTTTGCAAGACAAATTTACCTGCTACAACCAGCACACGGACTAAGAATTCACCTCAAAAAATGAAGGTCATACTTAAACATCACGGAAAACTGAATTCTGAATGTCAGGAGGAATATATGTTCTACCAGGATGATCTTATAAAAAAGCATTTCATCTGACTGAGATGCAATTTTGTCACTGAATAAATGGACTGGCAAGTTGAACTTGGGAAAAGTGAGGTCAAGATATGACTGGCTGAGGAGAGGGCGATCTGAATGCGTCCAGTTTGGCTTCAATAACACCGTGTCATACACAACCCCCAATCTCTGAGGTTTCCAACAGCAAATCTGTACCCTGGCCCTGGACCTGGAGGTCAGCACTCAAGCAGAACTGCTCCAGGCTGGGCTCAGTGTCTTTTCATTTGAGGACCCAAGACAAAGAAGTAGGAAACTGGAGCACGGTAGAGAATGCCTTTCCCAACAGCACACCTAGCTCAGACGTGGTGTTTCACGTCCGATCACACTTCATTGGCCAGACAGGGCACGTTACTCAGCCCATCAATTGTGTGATTTCTCTCTCTCTATATATATATCAATCTGACTTGATATATGCACATCATATATATAGTGCAATATTTTCATATAACCTACAAGCATCCTTCTGCATACAGCAAAGCATCTCTAGGTTACTTAGAATACCTCTGCAAATACCTGTTATGCTGCATTGTTTGGTGAATAATGACAAAAAGTCTTTATACCTTCAGTATCTACACAAATGCATTCATGTGTGGCTGATGGAATACATGCACATACAGACACAGAGGGCTGACTGTACTTCCTGTGGGGGGGGCTTGCTTAGAATGAGGGACAGGGCCATGGGGACATTCCTCTGAATGGAAAACATCGAGTTGCTCCCTGGAGAACAAATGGTTGGTTCTTGCAGATCCCTGTCTTTTCTAATCTGAGACACAGAGTTGGCAGATAAAAAGTCAGTTCAAGGTCACATGGTTATTCCCTCTCCAAAACCATCAACTTGTCTCCCATCACACTGCCTTATTAGGAAAGATGGCACTTCAAAGTTTGGTTCTGTCTGCCTGTTTTGGTGACGGGGTCTTTTGGGTCATCTCTAATTTCTTGTGGCAGGGAAAGCTCCAGGCTCCTGATGCTCTCTGCTCTTCCTTACAAATACTTGGGATGAAAGACCATTAGTGTGGGATCCATGACTACTGAATATGTTTCGCTTGCTCAAAATGCAAAGAGAAGGTAGCTCAGTGGTAGAGTGCTCGCTTAGTGCTTGCCTAGAACAAGGCCCTGGGTTCAATAAATAAACAAAAAAGAGACAACTCGCTCAGCTAATATTCAGTGGGCAAGTATGGCTAAAATTCTAGGCACCATCCACACCAACTAGCCAGGGTTCAGATAAACACATCATCCTATCAGAGTTACACAAAAAGTGCATTTCAATGTCCAGAGCACACAGTATGGGGGACAGAGCAAGGAGAGACATTCTTGGCTATTCCTAGCTAGATGATAGACTTTACAAGATCAGGGACCTGTCTTGTTTGTCTCCTACCTACCCCCATCTCTGGCACATTGGACAAATTCAAAGATTTGTTAAGTAGATGAATAAATGAGTATATGTGACCAATGAAGAAACACAGGCTAAAGAAGAGGAGTGATTCACCTAACCAACATGGCAGAGCCAGCTAAGGAAATCTAAACCCAGGTCTGCCAACACCTAACATCCAGTGCACATCACAGTGGGGCAGCCACCAAAGCTATGGTCAATTTTTCCAACACTGTGTCTTGCTGCGTTGTAACTAGATGGGATAAACTTATAAAAACACATCCATCCTGGCACTGGACATGGCTGACTGTCTAATTAGCTTATTTCCTACCCATATGGAGCATCTCAGCTCCCAGCCTCAGTGGGGAATTCCTCGTATGTTGCTAGGGTCGCCTTCTGGGATTACATCTTCAGAGGTGTGCTGGAGGAGGAGCTGGCTGTGCTGATAAATGAATCAGGAGACAGGAGGGAAGCTGGCAGGGTCCCTGCAGGCGCGATGGATGGATGGGAGCTGGATCGGGCTCAGAGCTGCCATCCTCCCTCAGCCTCTTCTCTTTCTGACCTGAGTGGACCCAGTGAGGAAACAATGTCAGGTTCCCCAGGACTGATTGTTTAGTCATAAATCTCCATCCACAGGGTGTATATGGAGAAGGGGTGTGTGTTGGGGGGTCAGAGTCAGAGAGGAGGGACAGAATGAGTGTAAAGAAAATGAGAGGAGAAAGGAAAAGGAGACAGAAATGTCTGGTAAAAGTTGAAGAGCCAAATAAGTCTCTTTAACTCAGATTTCATAAGTCGAGAAATATTTCATCACCCTTGCGAGCCAAACCTCTGAAAATCAATAGGGCTTGGGAGTCGTCTATATTGATCTGAAAGCCCGAGATGTATTGAAATTTTCATGGCTGGATGTATGTGTTCAGAGGAGATGCTGGGGGGGGGGGGCCTGGTGCGGAGAGAGAGAGGTGGGTAGGTAGATTTCTAAGTAAAAGCTGTTCGCATTTTCATTAAAAATAGATTAATTCTTTTAGTTGGACTAAAACCTCATACTTAAAAGGAAATGAGCTTGTTTGTCGGGCAAATAAGCCACCGGCAAACCCAGAAAAAAAAACCACATTTATTTATTGCTATTTAATAGCAGGAGAGACAGGAAAGAGTTGATAAAATTAGCACGGTATCCCCAGGGGGGAAGCAGGGGGCTGCTTTGTTTGCAAAGCCAATTTGGACACCACGGCTTTGATCTTCACTTTGAGCATTTGAACAGGCACGTTAGTATCACTCATTTCACTGGAGAATTGGGACTCAAGTTTCCCCAACAAGCTAAAAAGCAGTACATTAGAAGGGGATTGTCTGCCTGTAGTCTCCAAGACTGAATACCCCTGGTACTAATTTGATGGTGCGTTTCACCAGATGTGTCTACCTGAACGCTATCCGAAGCCCAGGAGACTGCAGTCCTGCTCAAGAGTATTAGACTTGGATTTTTTCCCCCTTGGAAAGTGATTGGATGAAGGCATCCATAATTTAAAATCTGCATATAGATATGGCATATGTCACAAATATTTGAGAAAATTCATGCAAGGAATTGAACAACAACAACATATGGGAAATCGGTTCCAAATAACAAGGCAGAATTAAAAATAATCTGTTACCTGTAACTTCCCTCCCCGAATATTGCAGAGCAACCGACAGAGATGGTGACAAACCTGTCCCTTGAAAAAATATCCAAAGCCCAAAGAGACATCGCTCTGTGGAGCACGTTCTCTGAAGGGAACATGGGGTTGGTTATGTTCCAGCAGGGCTCTTCATTTCCACATTATCCAGGTGTAAGCCTGAGCCTAAAGAAAAAGCAGGTGTGAAACTGGATGGAGGGGACATTGGTCCTCCACAAACGTGACTTTGAGAAACCTAAGCCGTTTTGATGTGCCACTTCTAGTGGGACAGACAGCAAGTGCCATAGGTTTGCTTGGCTTCAATAAAATTCAGTTGGGTTGTGAGTCTAGCTTAGTGGTATAACATTTGCAAAACATGGCCAGCCCTGGCTCCACAGGAAGCTGTCTCTGAGAGGTGGAAAGGCTGGCTTAGCCCTCTCCTGTCTTCATCTGGTTTTCACAGATGACAGTATGGCTGACACACAGCAGCAATCATAGCGGGCACCAGAAAAGGGATGCAGAGCTCCCTAGCTCCTCAGAGCTTCTGGTAGGGCTTTTTTTTTTTTTTCTAATGGGAGAAATCAGAAGTCTGCCAAAAAGTCAAGGATGGCTTTAATTCTGCTTCTTTCTATGAGCACAACCATCCATCTCTTGCCATGTCACCTTCGTGTCATATTTACTATGTGCTCCCTTGGTCCTCCTTCCACACAGAGGTGAGCACTTTATCATTCTTCCCACTTAGTAGATGAAGGAAGAAGAGTGGAGACCCTTTCCCAGGGACTCACAGGAAGAGCCCGAATTATGTTCAAATCCCTGAATCCATCACTAACCTAAGGCATTCTACCTTCTCCATAGCCTCCCCAACCCCACCACTATGCAGGAGATCCAGGAGCGCAGGTCACCTGAGAACTTCCTCTTTCCCAGATGAGATAAGCAGCAGACAACATGCTCCAGAAACACTTTCTCAGAAATGAATTTCTGAGGGATGTGTGCACAGTCCAGGGCTGTTGACGTCACCTGCGTATCACATCTTCTCTTCCTCCTTTCCCTTTGTCTTCCCTTGCAACTGGATTGAAGACCATGGATGTCTTCCCCAGAAAGGATAAGGGTGAGGCAGAAAAGGCTCTGAGTCCAACTAGTGGATTTGCATTTTGCCTACCACCTAACAAAAGTTGTGGAGACAAAAGGGTTTGAATCAAACCGTTGTTTTGTCTAAACTGTTCCAACAAGCTCCTAACTGGGGTCCCACTTCCTTGCCTTCTGGCTGACTTCCTCCAATCCATCATTCTTGATACTCTTCCCAGAGTTTCATGTACAGTGACTTGATGGACACGGTGTAGCTCTGTGGGGTGGAGCATTCCTAACAGGCGCTACAGAATGTTCAACCCTCTCAAGAGTGAATGTAAAATGCAATATGTATGTATGTTACTATGTATTATTTTCCAGAGAAAAAGACGAGAAATTCCACCATGCTTTGCATACTGTAACAAGCAAAGAATTTTTCACATACAGGACAAGGCTCAAGCACATGGTTATAGCATCTGAGGCCCTTTGTGACAGTCTTTCCTTGTCACCTATCTCATCCACATGCGTCTATTCTTCCCTTCCGAGAGTAAGCCCTGAGCCTCCAGATCAGGGCACAAAACTGCTTCCTCCCATCCTTTTGCCTCTCCTTGAGGAAGTGGTTCTCACATCTCCTCCTGCATCAACCCTGCAGTCTCAGCACTGTCCTTGCTGCTCACTCGTCAAGCTGTGTTGTAACTGCTTTCTTACTTGACTGTCTGTAGAACTGCATGCTCCTAAAGGTGGGGACTGTATTTTTTGTTAATTTGTTTCTGAATTCCTGGCATTTAGCTTATGTCCCCGATAATAGACTTTCAGCATAAAGCCTACAGTAACAATTCTAAGTGATGTCCATAAAATGCTGTTTTGTTGGATGTAGTTTCTCATTAGTTCAAGGTTAATGAAATGACAGATGGACTCTGCACACACTGCCTGGAGGCATGTCTGGTGGGAGTGGGGTATGGTTTGGGGTCACCCGATGATAGCTGTTCACTCTGGCTTACACACGGAGGGAGGTGACTCTTGGTGGGCAGCCTTGAAGTTTCCAGGACAGAGGAAGTAATTCCAAGAATCTCCCATTAGTTGATGTCCGCGTCATTGTTGGAAGAGCAGTGTCCTGGGCCCCCACCCTCCACCCTGATGTGGGATTTCTTACCAATCCCAGTACCTCATCCTTCCTTCCACGTTTGCCCTCTCTAAGAAGATGAGAACTTCAGCCTCCATTTGAGACTATGGGCTGGACAATAGACACGCACAGGCCACTCATCCCATCACTGCCAAGGGCACGCTGGCTACAGAGGCATCTTACCTGTCTGCAGAAAGCATAAAGGACTAGTGGGGAGCAGTGTAACCTCAAGCCTCATTTTCTTCATTTTCCTAGGCCATATCCCCTTGCTATGAACATCCACAGGGAACAGCCTCAAACACCCCTCTGTGCCATCATAGGGACCTCAACTTAGTGAGACACACACACACTCTGGGTGACACAAATTTGGGTGTCATGTCTCATGTATTATATCTTCTCACGAAAGTCTGAAAGTGCTGATTTGTACTGATTCCTAAAGAAAGGATGTTGTGGGGAAATTTTCACCTATTCTGTGTCCTGTCCCAAGAATTTTATGTACATTTGCACTTAACCCACACAAAAATCCTGGGAGTTAAATATTATTGTTCACATTCTATAGATGATAAATCAGAGGCCTAGAAACATTAACTAATGTGTCCCCTGTCAAAGACCAACAGTCAGGGCTTGCATGGAGACTGGTCTGATTCCAAAGCCATATCCACTCCCTACAGAGAAATGGAATTTCCACTTTGCAGAATGATGGACCACTAGGGTGCTGAAGTTATGCTGCATGAGACTGAACGCAGACTCTGCCACACTCTATATGGCCCTGGGCATTCTTCTTCTCTGCTTGGTGACTCCTTTCCTGAGGAAAAAAAAAGGAGAAAATATTAGGGTCTTCCTTGAGGCACTGCAGCGAGAATTGGTTGAGTCACTACATATGAAGTACTTCAAACATCCTATCAGAGCCACTACGGTTACCACTTGGTGACCATATTTTCTAAACAAAAATTGTCACACATAAAAGTGAACTTATGTGCTGGGCTGAGTGATATCCCATCATATCTGACATTGTCATGGCTCTGGAAAGAACCACCTCAAGTTTACAGGCACTGATTGGCATTTTCCTTCCACCTGTGACACATCCCGTATATTCACTTTGTAAGCTACAAGGAAGCATTAGGATAATAACTTGAAGAATTTTTTCCCCTACAATAACCTCTAAATCCCCTTTCTCATCAGTATGCTGGTAGGCACATCCATTTAATATGGTTTCTTCTCATTTTCCCTCCCGTTACTTCTCCCCCATGCTCAGCCTGATTATTCTGTGTTTTCATTAAGAACGTCTTCCATTTGCCAGGCCAAAAAACAACTTGTTAATATGATGGGATCATTTCCTGCAGAAAGAAGTCTTTCTGTTTGCAACCAATCGTGAAGCCAGATTCAAGCAAGAATTAACTTCCACCTCTTCTTCCTCAAACATAAAGGGAAAGGTCAAAGACTAACCCTAGAGACTGCCTTCTGCCCACTTCTACATGAAAATTCCAAAGGTCTGTAGAATGCCTTGCTGGCAAATGTTTTCTTAGTTTCTATTTTATTCCTCTCATGGTTTACTTTGGTAGAAAAAAAATAATAATTTTAGCAGCTTCATAAACATCTCTTAGATATCTCACAGGGGTAACATTAGAGGTCATGTCTGAGAAAGCATGGTCAGATGACCAGTTTTATTAGGATGTGTTGTTCTGGTGTAGAAAGACCTAGCTTATTTAACAAACTTTTATTTAGTTTGTAGACTAGAACAGAAGATGAATAAAGTTAGGTCCATATCTTTGAGAAGCTCAAATTGAGACATTTGGGGAGTCCGTTGATATTTTCAATGACACATGAGTTATAAAAACTGTAAGCTACAGGAGAGGAAAAAGGGGAAATTTATTACATAAAAACAGGAAGGAAGGAAGCTGAGTCGGGTGGTACATGCTTGTAATCCCAGCACCCAGGAGGCTGAGGCAAGAGGATTTCAAATTTGAGGATAACCTGGGCTACATAGTAAGACCTTGTTTCAAAGAAAAAAAGGAAGATAGGCTCCACAGTAAGAGAATTTTCTGATATGATAGCTGTAGGAACACCAAGGCTGAAGAGGAGAGGCTGGAACAGAGAAGGTAAAATTACAATAAGCAGAATACAGAATGACCTATATTTAGGTGAACAAATTGTAGAGTTGTCTTTGGAGAGACTATGGAAGTCCTGACATCGAGCCCTACCCAGAATACACCAGAGGATCTTGTCCTCAAACGAGAGCAAAGGACTAGATTAGTGTGGCTCAAGGGTAGGATACGGACAGACTCCTTTCAATGGGAAAAATATCTTGGCAGACCAAATGTGTTCACTTAACACATTTTTATTATGTTTTGTACAAATAATAAAACTGGGTATAACTTGTTACAAGCATCAAGCAGCTCGAAAGTCATATTCACTTAAGTGAATAGAAACGAAACTCAAAAAGCAATAAAATCCATTAATTTAAAATAACAAATAACATTGTTTGGCAGGGGCTGAATTCTGTTCCCAACATGAGTAAGTGCTGAAGGGTACAACCAGTTCCGTTGGAGCTTGAGATGTCTATACTTGTGCATGTTCTGTGATGACTAAATTTTTCTACCACTTTTCTCTTTTAAAATTACTGGAAACTTGAATTCATAGAGCATGTCTGACAGAATTTAATCTCAGCTTTATGAAATGCATAATTTTTCTATTAAACCTGACTCTGTTCTTTCAGCCATCTGTTAGAGCATGTCATTTTCATGACGTGAAATCAAAGTCTTCATTTATTAAAAAACTTGAGAAATAAACATCATGGCCTATGAAAGTGTCTTTCAATTGTAAATTATCATTGGAAGATAAATCTTGCATTTGTTACTACTATAGAGTTTCATGTGAGGACAGAGGCCCAAGGCTGGTAGCTGTCTTTATGACACCGGACCCCTCAGCCTACTCACAGCCAGATGGATCCCCACAAATTTCCTTGAATGCCCACCTCACACAACATAAGCATAAACCCAACACCACAAGTGCAGGTCTTCACTTAAATGTGCTGAATATTCTGATGCCATAAATATATCTCATCAAAATGAGATTACAAGGTATAAAATCTCATAAACAACTGGAAAACTCCCAAGCTTAGGCTTGGAGATCCCAGGAGATGGTTGAGCCCACTTTGAGAAAAGCCAGACCAGATGATCTTGAAGATGCCTTCCAACTCTGAAGTGCTCCATTATTCCAAAGTCGGTAATGATAAAAATCAAACTCGAGAGGGTTGGGTGTGGTGGCTCATTCCTGTAATCCTAGCTACTCAGGAGGCAGAGGTAGGAGGATCTGAGGCCAGCCCTGGGCAAAAGATTGAGAGCCTGTTAAAAACAAGTTAAAGCAGAAAGGGCTAGGGGTGTGGCTTAAGTGGTAGAGCACTGGTCCTGAGTTCAATCCTCAGTACCACAAAAAAAAAAAATTAAATTCTGATGACAGTGAGCCCTTGGGAAGACCATCAGGTTATGCACACTCATCACGTTCTTCCTTTATGACCAGGTCTTTCTCATTCCCCGAAAGCCCAGAACTCTGCTCTTGAAAGAGAACAGAGCCTTGGCCCTTCATGTCTAGGTGCGAATTTAGTCAACACCGCTTCCTCCACAGGTAATGTCCACTAAGCCTGTGTCTTGTGCTTTTTGGTGTTTCATTTTCATCCTTTTTATTTTTAAACCATTAATAAATAAGTCCAGGGGAAAAATATTTGGTGGGGGAAAGAAAGAGAGGCTCACTCCAGGTTATACAAGGGAGGTGGTGAGCCCTAGGGACTTTTCAGTCCCAAACATCTGGAGCCAGAATCACATGAGTGATGACAGCAAAAGTCACACAATTATAAACTGGGCAGATCTGAAAATTGATCCTGAATCAATCAACCACTAATTTTCCTGGTCCCCTCTGGCAATCATCCTTACAAACTATGCAAGGATTTAGAATATGAAAATAATGGACCTTGGGCAGGTCCCCCTCCTCTCCTCTTCCTTCTCTACCAACTCTCCCCCACTCCTTGTAGAATGTTTCTGATTGGCTCTCTGTATTCAAATCACACTCTCCAAGCTGTTGCTTCAAGAGGTTCAAAAAGAGTTGATTTCCCACCCCACAAGTGCTGCTAAACTATAATTGCCTGCTGTATCTTTTGCCCTTTTTTTTTTGAATAAGTGATGTTCAATTTGCCACTTTGGCTAATCCTCAGGAATCTGACCTGTCATTATGCAAACTTCTAAAAACATCAGCTTGCACTTCAGTTTCCGCTTTAGTTTCACGTAATTCCTCTTCAGTGTGTTTTATTTGAACCTGCTAACCTTCCTTGAAGAAAAAAAATGTTAGCTAGCATTGCCTGTCATTTGCAATGTTGCTTCCCTCTGGGAAGAGCTCAGACTAAAATGCTGGTCTCTGGGTAGCTGAATGAAAAGGATAAGAATAAAGTAAAGGAAAAGAGTTTCCCTTTGGTCCCTTGTGCCAGCAGCAGAGAATTTGGTTCTCCTCTATCTTCTCTTGAGGCCTGTAAAGGCCATGGTGACAGAAAAAAATCCAGACCATTTTAGTCTCTTTTGTGTTGCTGTAGCAGAATGCTTGAACCTATGTAATTTATGAACAACATAAGTTAATGTCTTACAGTCAGGAAGCTCACATATGGCAGGTCCTTCTTGCTCAATCATCACATGATAGAAGAAAAAAGGAAAAGAGAGAGAAAGGAAGAAGGAAGAAGAGGCAAAGGAAAAGGAGGAAAAAGAGAGGGGAGGAAAGAAATGGATCCAAACTCATCCTTTTATCAGTAACCTACTTCCATAATAATTAATCCACTCCCTTAATGATGGCATCAATGCATTTGTGAAAGAAGATCCCCCATGACCTAATTACCTCTTAAAGGTCCCACCTCTCAACACTGTCTCATTGGTTATTAAGTTTCCAACACATGATCTTTGAGAACACATTCAAACCATAGCAAGCACAAATCTATTAAATATCTGCGGAAGTACCAAGCACTGCACTGACTGTGGTTAAAGTAGATGGTAAAGAGGGATTCTTGGTGGTGGGGGCAGGTAAAGTAGGACTGGAAATACTGAAAACCAGGACTTGAAATCATGCTGAAGAGTGAACAAGCAGGACGGTCTGCAGGTAAGGCGATAATATTGGATGCCTTTGGTTACCTATGGGGAGCCAAGAGCATGCCCCGCAGGTTGTGGAACTGATTCTGTGAGAGCGAGCCAAAGCTGGTGGGGGAAGGCTGCAGTGGGACAGAAGTCTGCCCACCTCTCCCATTTACTGCTTATGGTTCTCCCTGGCCTCTTCCTGGTCATAACTGTGAAGGAGAAAGAAATGGAATTTCCTCACTCTCTCAGCTCGCTGAGTGTTCCAAACTTGAACTTTGCTTCTACAAGAACAAAGTGTGGATTGATGGGCTGCACCTCTGCTGATGCACAGCTGCCTGAGCTGGGCTCTGGAGGCTTGCTGAGCCCTCAAGCTCCCTTGGCCAGGGTGAGCTCCCTCTGCAGGCTCTGGGCTTCCATGGTGGGTGGACCCACTGTGCCTGAAGACTCAGCCATATCTAGCAGGGTGTTAAGACCCACTGTCCGGGGCTAACCTTGGAGCCTGGCTACTGCCATTCCTTTTCCAGGTCCATTCCTTCTCAGTGAATCTGCCCATGGTGGGTTGTCCACATGGCTGGAGGGGCCTAGTGCTTTTCTTTTTTATGTTCACCTAAGTAAGTATTTTCCAAGAATCTGAACATAGGAAAGAACCGGTTAAACTGACTATAAAAATTATGATGACAGTGGGCATCACAGTCAACTTCACAGGAGTAAAAATTATGATCACAGGGTACTATAAACGACTGTACACCACAAACTGAATAACCTACTTTAAATGGAGACATTTCCAGAAACAATCTACAAAAACTGAATCAGGAAGAAATGGATAAAAATCAGAAAAGAACTATAGCCAGTAAGAAAATTGAATCAATTTTTTAAAAAGCTTTAAACAAAGAAAAACCCAAGAACAGATTATTTCCTTAGTAAATTCTACTAAGCATTTGAAGAATTAGCACCAATTCTCAGACTCCTCCAAAAACTTGAAGAGAAAGGAACACTTCCAAATTCATTCCATGAACCCAGACAAAGACAAACAAAGAGAGCTGGGCTGGGATAGAAAACTTGCCTAGTATGCATGAGATACTAGCATGGTCTCAATAAGGAAGGAAGGAAGGAAGGAAGGGAGGGAGGGAGGGAGGGAGAGAGGGAGGGAGGGAAAAAAGAAGGAAGGAAGAAGACAACAGACTAACATTCCTGGTAAATACTGATTTCAAAATCCTCAACAAGTCAGGCATGGTGGTGCACACCTGTAATCCCAGCACTTGACTGAGGCAGGAGGATCAAGAGTTCCAGGTCAGTCTTGGATACATAGTGAGACTGTCTCAACAAAACAAAACAAAGTCAAAAAGTCCTCAACAAAATACTAGCAAGGAAAACTCAATGGAACATTAAAAGTATTACACACTAAGACTAAGTGTCAAAGTGAGATTTATTCCTGAAATGCAAGGATGGTTCAACAGCAACAACAAAAAACAACCAACATAATATACCACATTAACACATGAAGAAAAAAGCCATGATCCTTTCAATTGCAGAAAATACATTTGGCAAAATTTGACACCTTTTCATGATTAAAAAAAAAACAATCCACACTCAACAAACTGGGAACAAAAGGAAACTACCTCAACATAATGAAGGTCATATAAGAAAACCCTACAGATAACATCTGTTGGAAATCTAAGTTTTCTTTTAAGATTGAGAACAATGTAAAGATGTCACTTTGCCACTTCTGTTTAACATAGTACTGGATGTCTTACCCAGAGCATTTAGGCAAGGGAAATAAACAAAAAGCATTCAACTGGAAAGGAAGAATCAAAATTATCTCCATTGCTAGGCAACATGATTTTATATGTAGAAAACCCTATGATTATACACACACACACACACAACTAATAAACAACACCAGCAAAGTTTCAGGGTACAAAATTAACCCACAAGATATACCCAAAAGACTGTGACACAGGTTACTCCAGAGGCACCTGCACAACCATGTTTATTGCAGTACTATTCACAATAGCCAAGTTATGGAAACAGCCAAGATGCCCAGCACTGACGAATGGATTAAGAAAATGTGGTATCTATACACAATGGAATTTTATGCAGCCATGAAGAAGAATGAAATGTTATCATTCGCTGGTAAATGGATGGAATTGGAGAACATCATTCTGAGTGAGGTTAGCCTGGCCCAAAAGACCAAAACTCGTATGTTCTCCCTCATATGTGGACATTAGATCAAGGGCAAACACAACAATGGGATTAGACTTTGAGCACATGATAAAAGTGAGAGCACACAAGGAAGGTGAGGATAGGTAAGACACCTAAAAAACTAGCTAGCATTTGTTGCCCTTAATGCAGAGAAACTAAAGCAGATACCTTAAAAGCAACTGAGGCCAATAGGAAAAGGGGAACAGGTACTAGAGAAAAGGTTAGATCAAAAAGAATTAACCTAGAAGGTAACACCCACGCACAGGAAATCAATGTGAGTCAATGCCCTGTATAGCTATCCTTATCTCAACCAGCAAAACCCCTTGTTCCTTCCTATTATTGCTTATACTCTCTCTACAACAAAATTAGAAATAAGGGCAAAATAGTTTCTGCTGGGTATTGGGGGGGGGAGGGGAGGGGGTGGAGTGGGTGGTAAGGGAGGGGGTGGGGGCAGGGGGGAGAAATGAACCAAGCCTTGTATGCACATATGAATAATAAAAGAAAAAGGAAAAAAAATTAACCCACAAAAATTGATTGTGTTTTGAACACTTGCAAAAGGAAAAATTAGGAAACAATTCCATTTATAATAATAAAACTCTCAGGAATAAGCAGACCCAGGCAGGTAAATGATTTATACACTGAAAAGTACAAAATATTGCTGAAAAAAATGAAGCTACAAATAACTAAAAAGATGTGCCATGTCCATAGGAGATGTTACATTGCTAAGATGCTAACACTACCAATACTATAGATTCAACATAATATCTAGTTGGTTTTTATTTTTTCTAGAAACTAGAAAAAAATATTGTAAAGCTCACAGGGAGTCTCAAGGAACCTCGAATAGCCCAAATTTCCTTGAAAAGAAGAACAAAGTTGGAGGACTCACATCTCCTCAATTTAAAGTGTATTACAAAGCTGCAGTTATCAACAGACATATAGATCAAGAAAACAGACCAGCAAGTCAGAAATAAACCCTCAGGTATATAATCATGGGATTTTTGAAAAGGGTGCCAAGAATACCCATTGAAAAAAGAGATTCTCTTCCACAAATGGTGTTGGGAAAATAGGATGTCTACATCAAGAGAATAAAGTTGGACCCATACATAAAAATTAACTAAAATGCATGAAAAACCTAAATGTAAGGCCTTAACTGTGCACCTCCTAGAAGAAAATATGGTTTGAAATTCCATGACATTGGATTTGAAGAGTTCTTGCATGTGACAGTAAAAGCACAGAACAAAATTTTAAAAATAGACAACTGGGACTACATCACGTGGAAATTATTGTTCATCAAAGGACACTATCAAAAAAGTGAAAAGGCCACACACAATGGAAGAAAATATTTGCAAATCATGTATCTGGCAAGGGGTTAATGTCTGAAGAACTTTTGCAAAACAACAACAAAAATCAGACAACTTACTTAAAAATAGCAAAGAATCGGAACAGATCTGTCTCTAAAGATGAAATACAAATGCACGGTGAACACAAGGGAAGACACACAGCATTACTAATCATTAGGCGATACAAATCAAAGTCACAGTGAGAGAGTACCTCACATTCACTAAGGGTTATTTCCAAAAAACAAAGACGAAACCAGAAAATTATTTGTTGACAGGACGTAGCAAGTTGCAACCTCCTGTACTATTGGTGGAAATGTAGAATGGTATAATCACTACGGGAAAAAAGCTATGATGATTCATGAACAAGTCGAACACAGAGTTACCCTGGATCCAGCAATTCTGCTCCTGGGCCCATATCCAAAAGAATACAAAGCAAGGTCTCAAAGAGGGATTTGTAACCCAGATTCACACCAGCATTAATTAAAATAGCCAAAAGGCAGAAGCAACTCAAGTGTCCACTAATGAGTGTATGGGCAAATGAAAATGAGGTATGTATATACTCTGGAATATTATTCAGCCTGAAGAAGGAAAAAAATTCTAACACGTTACAACATGGAAGAACTTTGTGAGCACTATACTAAGTAAACTATCAGTGACAAGGCTACAAATGCTCTGTGATTTCAGCTATATGAGGAGTCAGTTTCATAGAGACATGAGGTAGAATTGCAGAGGCTGAGAGGTAGGTAGAACGGAGAGTTATTGCTTAATGGCTAAAAAGTTCCAGTTTGGGGATATGAAATGAATTCTGGAGATGAATGGTGGTGACATGGTGGTGATGGTTGCAAAATAATATGAAATGTACTTAATGCCACCGAACAGTACACTTAAAATGGGTGTGATGGTAAATTTCATGCTGCATGTATTTTGCTACAATTTTTAAAAATTGTAAGCACACAAAATACCATGAGTAAGATGTAGTCTATGTCCTTCAGAGGCTTGGCTAGAGAGGACAGATGAGTGAGCAGATGATTCCAATACAATATAGTAACAGGTTGCTAAGAGGAGTTCCCCTAACATTCTAGAACTGGGGACTCTGCCCCACAGCCCAGGTACTGGACTCATAGTCCCAGAAGAGATCCATGAGGACCGGTTAGCAGGTAGTACCATATGCCCAGAAAGAACATGGAGCAAATCCCCTCTTCCCAGTTCCCAGAGGACCATGGAGAGTGAAGAAGAGAGACTGTGACTCCAGGTGAAGTGGCTGATGCTATGTCCAGCCTGCACAAAAGGTGCGTGTGGGAGCCTGCTGGATGCATCTCTCATTCTCTCTGCAGGTGACTGTCCTACACCCTGTGCAGAAGCATAGGACTAACCACCTCCACCATACCACTCCTGACCCTTTAGCCTTAATCACTCTGGAAGCAGTTTTATCCCCTCTCTCAGTTTCTCTCTATTGGCTGTCTGCCAGTTCCCAAACACTTGGCACAGGAGTCATTACCCATCTCTACTCTCTCTTCCAGATGACGAAGATTTTCTCAGTTATACTCCAAAGTATGCAGAGCTCCCGACTCTTGGAGCAGTGGAAGATGCTTGTGCATCCTTTTAAGCTGTTGGGTTGTTATGCATATATCATAAAATACAGCATCATGTGATAAGTGAGTAACTCACTTATTGAGGCTGGGAATGAATGAAATCTTGAAGGACGGCAGTTATCACTGTCATCATGGTAATAACCATAATAGTAATTGTATTAATAGCTCATCTTCATTGAAGGCTTGAATCTGGCAGGCCTGGTGCTAAGTGTTTTCCGGTACTATCTCTTATTTCTCAGAAGCTTTAGCTCCTCAACAGAGACACCTATGCAATGACTGCTAGGGACTCTCACACACCCCCTCTCTCACTCTCATGCTAACTATTTATTGTCCTCTCTTTTATCAATGGGGAAATTCACAGTTACTGACTGAATAAGTTGGCCAAAGATTATCCAGATAAATTAAATGATTTGCAAGGCATTAGCATAAGCAGAGTTTTTGGGGCTAAAACAAAAGGAAGTGATTTAGGTCCAAATACTTAAATGCTACCATCTAAATCCAAAATTGACAGCGTACATTGAGGAAGACTGTTTTTACTTATGTTCCCAACCACAAATCCTACAAAGTTTTTGTTTGTTTTTCTCATTTTTGAGACATTCTCATAGCCTAGACTGGCCTGGAACTTACTATGTACCCAGTCTGGCCTCCCACTTGTGCTCCTCCTGCCTCAGTCTCCCTAGTGCTGGGATTACAGGCATATGCCACCACACCCAGCCTACAGAGTTTTCTAAAAGATTCTCTGGGAAGGGAACTTGCAATCATTTGCTTCAATTCTGAATGAACATATATGAGAATGCACATTAATTTTCTGCCTTAATATATGATAATTTCTAAAGAATTGATACATATTAAATCTTTTATTGTCTTAATATGGTCTGATTAGGAAAAAAATAACAGACTACAATGACACTTACCAATTCCAGTTAATCATGACATTCTACAGCTGACAGTGTACTGTTCATTAGGATAACTGACAAGAAAAACTGTATTGTAATCTAGCTTGCATACAGGAAGATATAAAAAGTTTTAAATGCTGACACTTTATTCTTAGGGCATTTGCACATCTCACAAATGATGCCTGAATTACCTACTTTTGAGTGTGATTGGAAAATAATGGTAATAGCAGCACAGTTAGCAATCATTGAGGGTTTACTTTGTACAAAACATACAGCTTTAATTTATTTGGTACCCCTTAATCCCAAAGCTAGCTTGAGCTAGTATTATTATTCCCATTTTACAAATAAGATAACTGAGTATGTCAGCCTTCTGTTACTGTAACAAATACTTGAAATAAACAACTTTTAAGGAGGAAAAGTGTACTTGGACTCATGGTTTCAGTTCATGGTCACTTAGTCCCACTGCCTTTGGACCTGTGGCAAGGCAGCATATCAGGGAAGGAAGCATGTGTTGGAGGAAGCTACTCACCTCATGATGGCCAGGAGGCAAAGAGAGGAAGAGGAGGGGTCTGGATCCCAATATCCCCTTCAAGGGCACACCCTCAATGACCTAACTTCCTCCCACCAGGCCCCACTTCTTAAAGGTTCCACCGCCTCCCAATAGCACAACAGGCTTGGGACCAAGGCTTTGGAGAACATTTAACATCCAAACTACAGCCCTGAGGCTCCACGAGTTTACCTAACTTGCACTAAGTAAATAAGTCTTGAGCCCAGAAGATTGGCTCCTGATCCTTGGTTTTAAACTACTTCACCATAAAGTATTATAATATATCTATATAGGTATATACATATACATATATAATATGTTAATATGTAGTATATAGATTATATTAGTATATAGTACATATCATATGTATAGTACATATATATGTACTATATATGTTAATAGGGATTAAACACAGATATATACATAAATATATATACATTTATAAATATATATGCACACATATATATAAATAAAGTTTTCACACAGCCACTAAGAAAATATTTCAAATATTAGTTTAAACCCCTTTTTTTAGCCCCTGAAGTGGTTAATAACCTCTGTGATCAAATGTGCCTCACTGAAACTTGATAACCAAAGGCTCTCTGGAAAGTTGAAAGCATTGCACAAATGTTAGTATTACTAATTGTATTGGCTCAAAATCCCATTCTTTTTAAATAGTTCCTGAATAGAAGACATTGATACTCTAAATTCAGAACTGAGCTTAGAGTGTCCAAATAGCATTCAGCATGAAGTTCTTTCAGAAGGCCTTACACTACTCCTTCTAACCCTTCCAAAATGAGAAATCTTGCTCTGGAATGTCAGTCAGAAAGATGACACTGGAGAGAAAAATGGATTTTATTATTATTTTTACTATAAATAATAATTTTCTATCAAATCACCTACCATTCAAGATTCAGGTCATTGTACGTGCTGGTCCTTTTCTCAAACCAGATCCGTCTTCCAAGAACAAAGGCTCACCGTTGATCAGTGCCAAGTCCCCCACGAGATTTGCAGAGATGACTTCTACCAGTCCATGTGTGCGGCGTTAAGATCAAGATGGTACCAGCTTCAATTTGTCTTCAGTGAACTAAATCCACTGAGGTTGGAAAGAACCCTTCTAAAGTGGTCTTTTCTGGTATCTTTCTTGAAAGGAACTCAGAGTATATAACACACACATCTCGTAATCTCCCCTCAGATAGTTCCACTCTGCCTTAACAACTCAGTGATGCTGCCCTCTTGTACAGAATTCCGTGGCAAACGATTGACAGTATGCTATACTGAGTCAGAACTGCAAGCTGGCCTGGTGAACTCCCACCCCACCCCCACTCCCCAATATTTCATATCCTGAGCTACAGGACAACTAATGGTGCTTGTGTTAGAAACAACCAGGACAAAGGTCAGCTGGTGAGGAATGTCCCTGGGACTCTACATAGCCAGCTCAGTGGGGCTGATGCAGAAGGGTGTGATGATGAGAACATTAGGACCACAACTGTTTGAGTCCTGTTATCTGAGCCAATGTAAACACCAACCACAAATACTTCCCCTTCCTCCTCCAGGATCCAAATGTCAATTGCTTCCAGCTTCAGAGTTCTGAATCTCTACCACACCTCCCTTTGATTAAAGCTCGCTTGGAAAGAGAACAACATGCTTGCCTCCATCTGTGTGGTAAAGTGGAGTCTCTCTAACTGAGTAATTAGGGGATGCTAGGCGTGCCCCAAACCTGGATCCTTAAAATACAACTCACCCAAGGGAAAATTCTGGCCATCTACCAAACGACCACACAAACAATAGGTCGACCTCTGGAAAGGCCATCCTCTAGGTGGGTGGGACCCAGGACAAATCAGGCTTAGTTCTGGAGCCTATCTGGGAAGGCTGTAGGGTACAAAGGATGCCACAGTGTTGAGCCTAGAGGTCACTCATCTAAGGACTTCACCTGGGAACTGGGGGTGAGTGACAAAACAGATTGCCAACTTCTTTTAATTCTTCTTCCCAACAGCCCTGTTCTTTTGGCCAAAAGCATTGAACCATGTTATTCCATCCATTTTTACCATTAAACATATGCCAAGCCCTTTAACTTAGAACCAGTTGACCTAACGCTTCATTATAACCAGTTTGCCAAATAGTCAACCCCTTTTAACAATTTTTTCCACCTGTGTTAGTCCATTTACTGTTGCTATAACAAAATATACAGGCTGGGAAGTTTGTAAAGAAAAGTTTACTTACAGTTTTGGAGGCTGAAAGTCCAGCTATCATGGTGTTGGTTCTGGCAAGGGCTCCCCTGGCTGTGTCACATCATGGTGGATGGCATCGTGGCAACAGTGCATGAGAGAGGGAGGTCACATGGTAAGACAGGAAGCCAGAGAGAGGCTCAGTGGTCAGGCTTAT
The DNA here is from genome assembly GCF_047511655.1 of Castor canadensis. Classification (NCBI taxonomy): domain Eukaryota; kingdom Metazoa; phylum Chordata; class Mammalia; order Rodentia; family Castoridae; genus Castor; species Castor canadensis. Next base: position 104,373,786 of record NC_133399.1, on the reverse strand, counting down.
TCTTTAATAACAACCATCTTGTGAGAACCAACTAGAATCCCATGAGAATGACATCAATTCCTTCTGAGGACAGTGCCCCCAGTGACATATCCAATTCCCACTAGTGTCCTTCTCTTAAAGGTCCCACCACCTCAACCCCACCACACTGAAAACCAAGGCTCCAGCACATGAAACCTTGGGGCACTCATTCTATATCCCAACCACAGCACCATCCTTTGGACATTTAAAGTATAATGCTTAAGTCTGGCACTTTGCCGTCTAAAGAATTGTTCTTCCCACCCTACACTAGCAGATGTGCTTGCACTCCCAGACCCTAGAGGACACCCTTTATAGGTAGGTCCTGGGTTTGGACAGTTCCTCTCAAACCTCCCTCCCTCCCTTCCTTCTCCCCTCCCTTTCGTAGCAGCTTGTTACATGGTGGCGATGGAGGAGGAGGTGGGAGAAAACCCCTTTAAATTAAGTGTTGAGCAACTCGCCACTCTTCCTGGTGGCACCTTCCCAGCTGAGAACGAACTCTTCATCTCACCCATCTCTCCACCACTGCAGTACAGCCCGTCTCCAACCCTTTCTCTCTTTCTACTACTCTGGTTCCTAACTCTCATTTCCATAGCCGGCTTTTCTTTTCCTTTTTGGTTCCAGCTCCCAGGCCATATTTTTATGATACATAATTTCCCTTGGGGTCATAGGTTGGAATTTGACCTCTGGTTGCTGGCAAGTAAGAGAATGCTTCTTGTGAGAGCAAGTTAGATCTAGTGGATGTTGGGCCAACCCTTCCCAGCACCCATGCTGGTGTACACGCTAGTCCTCACGGACTCGGTTTTATACGTTCTCAGAAGTCACAAAGTGTTTGCCCACCGCATACTTTTACAGGATTCTTAGGTAAATGAAAAGCAGCACACAAGGAAAGGATATAGGATTTAGAGTCTGATCGGCTTGGGTCCCAGTACTGTTTTAACCACCAATCCACTGTGTGGCCATTGGGTAAAAAGCCCACCTCTTCGTGTTCTGATTTCTTCATCTGAAAAGTGGGAAGATATAACCCCTTCAGGAGCTATTGTGTGAAGAAGTGGGAGAACTGATTTTAAGACATTCCACTGGTTTATTTTTATTCAGCCTAACATGCTGGGTTTTCTGTCTTTGGGTCCTCTCACATGCTATCCCTTTGTCTAGAGCAGTCTTTGGCTTGCTCCCAGCTCAGAATCCATTCTTGTCCTTGCTAATCTTTCTTACCACTCAGGCTTTAGTTTGCATATTTTCCCCAAAGAATCCTTCTCCTCCTACCCCTCACCAGGCTAAGTTGAATAGCCCTTTCAGTGTTCCTAGGCTATTCCAACTACTTCCACATTTTGCTCAGATTGCCTTAATTTTTACCTAATGTCCTTCTGCTGTCCTGGGATCCCTCGGGACGTCAGGTTACAGTTACTCATCACATTTTCTAAGGCTTGATTGTGCTGTGATAGTTTCTCAGGCTTTCCTTATTTTTCATGACCTTAACAATGTGGAGGTGTGCTGGCCAGGTATTTTATAAAATGTGCATGTGCCTGATGTTTCAATCACGGGAGACTGCTGTTCTGGGTTGAAGGAAGGACTCTCATCACATCTTCTCAGAGGTACCTACTCTCCACGTGATCTATCACTACTGATGTTAACCTTGATCATCTGACTGAGGTAGCCTTTGTCATGTTTCTCCATTGTAAAGTTATTTTCCCCCTTCCCATACTGTACTCTTTGGAAAGAAGTCACCATGTGGAGCCCATAATTAAGGAATTCGCTCCACCTCCTTGAATAGAAGTATCTACATTCATTATTTAGAAAACTGTTCTGTGTGAGAAAATTATCTCTTCTTCCCCACTTATTTATTCAATCATTTATTTATATCAGTTTGGACTAATGAATATTAATAGTGCATTATTTATTTTTTGCTCAAATTATTCCAGTTTTGGCCATAGAATTCTCTTTCAGGTTGACTCCTACATTCCTTTGACATGGTCCCTGCTTTGTGCGTGCGCATGTGTGTGTGTGTGTGTGTGTGTGTGTGTGTGTGTACATTTATGGAGCTACTAGATACTAGGCTCATCTTGTACATCCCTGCCCCCACCCTAAAAGCAGCCATTTCTCTAAAGAGATCTAATTCCTTTTATTGGAGAAAGTTTTTGAAACCATGAGTGTGCTTGTTACTATTGGATTATTTTCTTACCTGACAGAGCGAGGAAATATATATGATTACCACATATATTGACACATATTTCTATATGTATTTATCTGCTTCTGTATTGAACTGAACTTGCATTTGTACTGATGTCTCCAGATATAACTCAGCACCTCATGGATCATTCTAGTTTTCCTTCCTTCCTTGCTACTCTGCTCCTTTCCATTTCAGCAGTGGGAACCCTGCTCACGCCACTTGCCATCCATTTAAACTAAGTTGTTCAATTACAGTATACATACCCAGTGGTTTCAGAATTATTAGTTTATAATTCCATGGTAAACAACTTAACCAGGCAGGATGCAGTGCTTATGTACAGTTCCTATGGCTTCCAGTCTCCATTCACTTCCAAAGTTACTCAAGTCAGCACCTTCCCTCCTACTTCCTTTTGTGAGGTTATCATATACATTTTAACACAGTTAAATGGTTTTGGTGTAACTTGCATTCCACCTTGAGATTCCTTGATCTCCTAAGTAATTTTTAAAAATTTGTATGTGCTAAGGCTGACTGTGGTACTGTAAAATTCTCTGAGTTTTGAGAAATGCAGGATGCCATGTATTCATTATGACATTATCCCATAAGAAAGAATCCCTTATGCTTCAACCAGTCAGTCCCTTGCTTTCCCCAAACTCCTAGCAACCACTGCTCTGATTATCATCTCTATAGTTTTTGTCTTTTCTAGAATTTCATATAAATGGAACCATGACATATTAAGTCTTCCTTCATTTCCTTCACTTGGCAGTATGCAATTCTGTAATTGTTTTTAATAGTGCATTGTTGAGGGCCACCTGTGTGCCAATTAATGTCCTGGGAAGATTGACATACATCTCAGTTACCTGGGGGTAGTCCTTGTTCATACCTGTTATGTTTGCATCCCATCCATCATAGTATTTTAGCACAAAATTTGGACAATAAATTATATTGTTACTCTAGTTCTAGGTTGTGAGATTATATCAATGAACAACTCAAGGATTCTACTTAATGTAACTTATATTCTGATGAATAGAGGTAGATAGTAAATGAAGGAACAAATAAATAAGATAATTTCTTATAGTACTATAAGGGAAAAAAGAAAACATTAACTAAATTAAACAATCTGCAGGACACTTTAGTGTGGTAAGAGAAAATATTTTGAGGGTGTCATAGTTGTTTGAAGACCTTACAAAGAGTCAAGGAAGGAAATGCTCAAGCAAAGGTGTACAGTGGACCTAGGATATAGAAAACCTGCCATGTTTGAGGAAGAGAGAGAAACAGAGAGAGAATAAAATAAGATGAGGTTGGCTAAACATGCCATGTTCAGAAGATTTGGACTTTTCTTAAATGTACTGGGAAATCACTGTGAGGGAGGGCCTTAAAGCAGGGGTATAACAATGTGACCCATATTCTAAGATGATCACTTTCCCTGTCTTGTGAAAAAGGCTGGAATAATCCATGTGTGAAGATTGCATGGAAGCAGGGGAACCAGCAGGAAGCTATTGCTGTGGCCCAAACAAGATGACAATGGCTTCAGCTTCCATAGTGTGGTGGGGATGGTGGGAAGTGTGTGGATTCAAGCTATAGTTTTGTACGTATGATGATAAATTAGATGTTGGAAACTTAGTAACTGGATGGCAGAATTATTTATGTGAGATGAGGGAATAATTGGGAAGGAACAGTTTGGTATAGGTGACAGATCATGGTTTATTTCAGACACCTATAAGATGTCTATTACATATGTATATAATGACGTCAAGCAGACAGTAAGACCTATAAGATTGGAGATTAGAAAAGGGCTTAGAACTGCAGATTAGTTTTGACAGTCCTCATTATACATTATTAAGCTATAGGACTTGATACAATTTCTTAAGGAGAGAGTATTGATAGGAAAGAAAACTCAGGATTGAGTCCTGTAACTTCCATGTTTATTGAGCAGATAGTAGAGAAAAAGCCAGAAAAAATAAAAGGAAACCAGGATCTAGTCTCATCAAAACAAACAGGAAGAGTATTTTAAGAAATACAGGTAGTCAACTCTCCTGCCTGTTGCCAAGAAGTCGAAAACAGTGGGAAGTCTATTAGACTCAACAACATGGCAGCCATGAGTGTCCTTGACAAGAACAGCTAGACTAGCATCATGGAGATGGTAGACAAAATGAAATGCATTGAAGAGAAACTGGAAGAGGAAACAGAGATGGTTCACAGTTTTTTTAAACAGAATATAAATTCCATGACAGTGCAGACCACTAGGTTTTGATTTTTGCTGTAATGCTACTTGTCTATTAATACTGGATTTTTAAACACCTCCACATCCCCAGGTGTGTTTCCAGTGCCTATTGAGTAAGAAATTTATAATTAAGATATGAGCTAGAAGTGCACTTGAAGCAAAGATAATTATTAGAAAGACCTGGAAAGATTGCCTGTTTTCATTAAGCCACTTTTCTTTGTTTGTTTTTACAGTTATCTTTTAGATAGAGGAAAACTGGCAACTCCCCCATGTAGTTTCACCTTCATCAATGTCAGCAGAGCTCCATGTACAGAAGTCTAGAAAATCTTGGTTGCTACCACTTTATTTCATTGGAGCAGTTCCAATTTAAGAGGTAAGATGGTCATTTAATAATAAATTGAGAGCAATAATTCTGATTTTAATCTCAATCATATTAGCCAAACCAAGAAGTAAAAGAGACAGGAGAATTAATAGGTTAAATTCCTCATCTAAATGGAGGCGGCAAGAGATAGTACTTCACTCTAGACTTTAACACCTAAGAAGCTATAGAATAATCTGCATTTTGGGATTGACTTTCAGGCCTCCTAAAAGCTGGGACCAAATGCTTGTTAGGCTAGGGAAAGCAAAAGAAAATAGACAGAGACTTAAGACCAGGAAAAGAACTAACTCACCAACCAGTCTGCAGGTCAAAATCACATAACATATTATAGTGGCATCCATATATACGCGATAAGACATTTTTAAAAGATGAAAATGCTACACATGAGATTCAAGATAGAGATTATTTCTGGGAAGAAGGCAGACAAGGAGATAAGGAGGGAGATCACTGAGGTTGTATATTTTTTATAGTATTTTGGTTAAGATCTTAAGTGCTCATTCAATAAAGACATCTATATGCATAATCTACATAAAGAGACATATAGATATGTACCAGCTTATATCTATATAGATATGTAGAGAGAAAGATATATAGGTGTAGATATATAGCACTCAGTATTCATGAGCAAGACTGTTATAAAACAACCAAGAAAAAAGTCTTAAGTAAAAAGTAGTAACACACAAAGGGAATAACTATATAAGACTTTGTAAAAATCCTAAGACCATTATGAACAATCTGATGTCAATACATTTTGAAATTTAGATGAAATGGGTAATTTTCAAGAAAAATTTAAATTCTCCAAATTATCTTAAGAAATTAAAAACTTAGCCAGGCATGACAGTGGCCCAAGTAGAGGACAGGATTCTTTTCTTTTCTTATGGTACTGAGGTTTGAACTTAGGGCCTCATGCTTGCAAGGCAAGCATTCTACCACTTAGCCACTCTGCCAGCCCAAGGACACAGACAAGGAGTCTTGATATCAGTTCTACCATAAAGCTATGCAAGAGACCCTAACAAATACACCAAGATAAGGGGGAAAAGGGTTGTTTTCAGAAAATATAATTATCCATAGTAAGTATTTAATCTACAGGCAAACTAACAAAGATTGGGAGAGAACATTGTATAAAAGATCAACATATAAAATTTGTAACAGTTAGGGGAACAACACAACAAATGTTTGTAGTTTCCACTCCTTTCTTTCTTTTCTTTTCTTTTTGGTAGTACTGGGGTTTGAACTTGGGACTTTGTGCTTGCTTGGCAGGCCTCTACCACTGGAGCTATGCCCCCAGGCCTCTGCTCCGGGAACTAGGAGAGATTGGTGAATCAGAGCAGTAAATAAATCTGCCAGGGCTCTAGGGCAACAGTATGCAAATGGGGTCCTGGTGAGTGTGTGAGCCAACAGGAAAAGCGGACCAGATAGAAGCAGGGAAGATTGTTTTATTGTGCCTTTTCTTCTCCAGGGCCAGCAGCTTCATACAGTGAAGCTGTATGTCATCTATGCCAGTGGTAGCATCAGATGAAGACCCCTCAGCATTGAGGGGTGCTATGGTTCAGATATTATTTGAGCAAGTCCCCAAAGGTTCATGTGCTGGAGGTTTAGTCTCAGGTAGGGGGCTAAGCCTTTAAGAGATGAAGCCTAAGGGGTGAGCCTTAAGTCATCAGGGGAACTGCCTTTAGAAGGGGTTAAGATTGAGGTGTTGTAACGTCTGATCTGACCCCTGAATTGCTGTCTGCCTTTCTGTCCAGTTATGTGATCTTCTGTTCCCACACATATTCCCATCGTGATGTGAAAATGATGAGACATCTTCACAACATCTATAAGACAAACCAGACCTGAACCATCTGAGACAAAAGAAAATGTGAAGAACAGAGCAGGAATTCAAACTAAATGTATTTATAAAATATCACAAATGAGACAAGAGAGTGTCCTAAACATGAAGAGGAACATGAAGGAGGAAGCTTCCAGCACTGAAGGAAGAAGTCATGAAAAGATTCATCTGCAAAAATTAGGCATGGAGAACAAAATTGAAAGAAAGAATTCAGGGGATAGCTGAATGGAATCATTTTTTTTTTTTCATTTTTCTTTTATTATTCATATGTGCATACAAGGCTTGGTTCATTTCTCCCCCCTGCCCCCACCCCCTCCCTTACCACCCACTCCACCCCCTCCCGCTCCCCCCCTCAATACCCAGCAGAAACTATTTTGCCCTTATCTCTAATTTTGTTGTAGAGAGAGTATAAGCAATAATAGGAAGGAACAAGGGGTTTTGCTGGTTGAGATAAGGATAGCTATACAGGGCATTTTTAAGAAGATCATATTAGAGAACTCTACCAGAAGAGGCCAGGCACAGTAGTTCCCAGCTACCTGGGAGATAGAGATAGAAAGACTGTAGTTTGAGGCCAGCCTGGGCAAAAAGTGTGAAACTCTATCTGAAAAATAACTAAAGCAAAAAGGGCTGGAGGAATGGCTTCAGGAGTAGAGCACCTGCCCAGCAAGCACCAGGCCATAGTTAAAAGAAAGAAAGAAAAAAGAACTCTCCCAGAAGACATCAAGAAAGTATTAAGAAAATGAAAAAATTATATTTAGAAATGTCAGAAGGACAGAAAAAAGGCCAAAAAAGCAAAGTCACATTTGAGAACGAACTTTTCCAGATTTCAAAAAATAGAACTTTTGAATTAAAAAGTAGTACAGAATGAACATAAACCCTACCAGTGAACATTCACTTCCTAAATTACAAAATATAAAAGCAGAAACTAAAGGGACATTTCCAAAGGATTCCAGAAAAAAAAGCAGATTACTCATGTTGAAATGGATATGATCCAAGTACTTTGTATGAAAATAGAATAATAAAACCCAGAAAATTATTTTAAAAGGGATAAGAGAGTAATAGAAGGGTGAAATGTTGAAAGCGCATCTTGTATATGTATTATATCACACATGAAAGCTCTTTACACAATTAATATAAGCTAATAAAAAATAAACGAAAATCAGTTTGATGTTGAGCTTCTGAATCGCAGCGCCAAAGGCAGATGGCAGCGGAGAAATATTTTCAAAATGTTGAAAGAAATTATCTTAAAGCCTAGACTTTTATATCAACAGAAACACCCTTTTAGATATAAGCACATAGTAAAGATATCTTATGCATAAAAGGGTTGCTGCAAATGCTCTTTGGAAACAACTTGAGAAAGCATTCCAGCAAGAAAAGCAAGAAACTCAGGAGAATAGTACAATAGAAATGAAGACTTGTGGAGTTACCAAACGTCCATGGCAACCTGGAATTAAAATTCTAGAAAATACCAAAATTAAAGGGGGGATGGCATAAGGAAAGCGAGGAAGAAACGATAAATAATTGCACTTATGCACCTGCATGCACAAATTCTAAAGAAAATAATAGCTAATTAGACTCAACGTGTACATCCCAATCAATAGGGTTTATCCTAAGAAGTAAGAGTGATTTAAGATCAGAAAATCTATCAGTGCAATTTATCACATTAAGGACAGATGTGGAGTTAAATTAAACTCCTAAAGTTCAATTAAGATACTTATTTATGATTTTAATGGCCTCTTAGAGAACTGGGACTAAAAGGGAAACCCTTTATCTTAATGAGACACTAAAGCAAACATCACATGAAATAAAGAATCCTGGGAACACATTCCCTTTACAATTAGGAATAAGCTAGCATTCTCTGCATTACTGCTACTGTTAACAGCATTGAATGTAAAAGCTTGAAGATTAAGAAGGAAAAAATCAAAACTGTCATTATTTGCTGTTAGAGCTGTTAGAAATAACAGGAGACCTCAGCCAGACTTCTACACTGTTCTATGACAGCAATACCAATTGAAAATAAATTAAAAAACAAGGTATCATTCTCAGTAAATTTTACAAAGTATCTAGAATGCACAGTACTCAGACAAAATTTTACAACTCACAGGATAAAGTGGAGATTTGCATAAATTAAGAGGCCTACCATGCTTATGGATGAAAAAACATTGTAATAAATATACATTTGACTAGCCATACTCCAAGAAAATATAATAAATGAAGATTCTCTCCATGATAGCAACAACAAGATAGGATTTCTAGACCTAAATATAATTTAAAAAAATCTCCAGGTGGTGCACAAGAAAACTTAACCAAGTAAACCACAGTTGGAATAAAATCCTGTCTCCGGATAGGTAGATAGGATTTTGCAAGTTGTCAGCCATTATTTAATTTATGAATCTTGATGAGACTCCAATAAATCCTAAAAGGACTTTTTTGAAGCTGGAGTAAATTTTCCTTAAAGTTTATCTAGAAAAATAAATAGATGAGAAGAGACAATAAATCCCCTCAAAAGAAAAATAGCAAGTAAAGATTTAGACACATTACAGTTTCACCATAATGAAAAATATCTGTTTAGATAAACAGATAAATGAAACCAAACAGAAAGTCTAGTATAAACAATGGATGTATAAGAATTTCATCACTGATAAAAGCTGGTGTTTTAAATTGTTCAGAAAAAGAAATACAATTAAATAACATAAATAGTACTTGGAGAGTTACCCAATTATTTGGGGCGGGGGGCAAATTAAGTTGTAAATCCCATCTCACAACATTATCAATATAATCAACTACAGGTTGATTGAAAGGTTGAATTTTTTTAAAGTGAAATAGCCTAGGAAATGGAGGGGCAGAGCAGCGGCTGCAGATGGTGGCAGGGGGCGGGTAGGGGAGCAGAGTGTAGCAGGTATTTGCAAGGATATCTGCCCCAGAAGTTGTGTCCCCACTGTTTTTAAGGACTGTGTGCCTCTCCATCCACAAGGGCTGCATTGGGATCCACCTGTGGGTTCCTTCAGGTTCCTCTTGCTGTGATGATGTCTGGCCTCTGGCTATCCTGATTCTGATGCTGTGCTCATCTGCTTCGACATTAGTTGGCCAGAAACACTGGACAGTGTCCTCAAGAAGAGGCAGGGGAGACTCAGGAGTTTTGCCCCCAATGCCAAGGTTGTGCTGGTTGGCTGCAAACATGTAGACATGCAAACAGACCTGGCCATGCTGAGGGAGCTATCCAAGCAGAGGCTTATCCCTGTTACACCTGAGCAGAGCACGATGCTGACCAAGCAGTGGGTGGTCATGTCTTATGTTGAGTGCTCCTCCCCATCCTCCAGGTATACCATCAGGGATATCTCCCACATGGCCACAGTGACGTCTCTTGGCCATGGACATAGGCAGCTGCACTATACTGACTCATGCTGGGGTCTACAGCGATCCACTCAGCTGTCAGGATGAGCAGATCAAGTGAGGAGGAGATACACAAGAATGGAGTTGTCTACAACTCATGTGAGGGGCTGCAGTGGGGCACAGTGCAGATGGTGGTGAGGGGCACAAGCCCACATACACTCAGGCTTCCTGACCTGCTGATGCTGACTGCGAGGTTAGGGCAGGCAGAGCCAGCGATTCGGCCAGAGCAGCTGGAGGGCAGAAAGATGCTAACATTCCCCATGTCCTCATCCCCTCCTCTCCACTGAAGTTGAGGGCAGGCATCTAGTGCATGAACTTGGATGGGGCAGATGGGTATTAGGGAAACCAGCATCAAGCGATGACTTTGGTTGAGCCTTGGGTATAAAGGATGCCTTCTCTTCCCACCCCTGGCCTCCATGTCCTGGGCCTGGTTTTCTTCCCTAAGGAAAGTGTCCATTCTACAAGGTTCTCTTCTCTCCTCTCACTTCTCATACATTTTAAAGTCCAGGCAACAGGCACTAAATTCTAAAGCAAGGAGAAGCCACCCTACCTCCATCACCAGCCCACCAACCCTAACTCTTCTCCTTCCTCCCAAATAAAGTCCATGTCCATAGTGGGGGGAAAAGAAATAGCATGTCAGGCTATATGTATATACAGGCAGAACTCATATAGGAAAAGAATGGGATTTCAAACAGCATAAAGCAATTATCTTTTATATAAAAAAACAGAAATAAAGTTCACAGGCAGACAAAACCTAAGGAAATACTGTAATATATGGTAAAATATTAATATTTTAATATATAAATAACTCATCACATTCATTAGGGAAAAGACAGCCTCTTTAACAAATAGAGCTGGGAAAACTGAATGTCCATATGTAGAAGACTGAAACTAGATTTCTATCTTTCACCCTGTACAAAACAAATCAACCCAAAATGGATCAAAGACCTTATTGTCCCAGGTAAAGAAATGTTAAATAGGACTCTAATAAGTTAGGGGGAAAAAAGACAAGAACTGATAAGTGGGGCTGCAATTAAATTAAAAAGCTTCTACAAGCAAAGGAAACAATCAGCAGAGTGAAGAGACAGCTACAGAGATTTTTGTAGAAATTCTTTGCCAGCTATTCATCTAACAGAGGATTAGTTTTGTAAATATATAAGGAACTCAAAAAAGATATTTGCATATACAGAAATGTCACAGAGAAACCCACTAATCTGCACATTAGATGTGAATTAATAATTATAATTAAAAATAGCTATTAAAGTGACATAAACTATCAAGTGGCAAGCGAAGAAATACAAATGACTTGTAAGACAGGACATTTAGCAAACAAGTACCCAGTATCAAACAAAATAAAAACCCAGCAAAGCTATGACAGTGTCTAAGAAAGACCATGAGACCATAAACATATTTGACTCAACAACTCCGTGACAACTGTTCACCACAATGCAATGACAGTTGCTAAAGCCTTGGCCTCAGGAATGTGTACTGCAGACTTATGCACAATTATGAAATGTTCAAAACAAGCCAGACGCCAACATCTCGGACTACATGGTATGTGGATATGATGGAGTATACAACAGTCATTGAAAGTTACACCCTCCAAAGAACACTTCATTACATGGAAAATATTCTACAGAGATTAAGAGAGAAAAGCATTCTAAAAGAATGTCTACCAGTATGGCAGATTTGCATTACAGAGGGGACTTCCAGAGGATTTTAATTTCATCTTTATGCTTTTGTGTACTTTGCAAATTTTCTTCAATGAACACACATTTATTTTGTAATTAGAAATATATAATAAATGTTAGCTTTATAAATTACATCAAAGAAATGAATATCAAAATTTATTGTCTGCTTCCACCAATGTATTCGCAGTTAAATGTATTCAAGGGAAGGTAGTATCAGGAACCATTAATAATTTATATATAGTGAGCCTGCTGAAGTATAAGCATTTCACTTGGCTTCTGTTTTTACTGTGTCTACTAATTGGCACAGGGATTCTAGTGGGGGCCACCAGTCACAGACTCCAAGACGTGGATCAAATAGCCCAAATTCTTTGGCTTTCTTGGCCTCTCTCAGGAACATAGGCTTAATTCAGTGTTGGCATATTCAGTATAGTTATTAAGACTTACTGAAGGGTATGAATATAAAAACAATCAAAGAACAGTTATGCTCAACTACTTCTTCCATTCATGCCTTCATGCCTTTAATTATTTATACATCTCTAGTATGCTCTTTGACTTTATAGTTATTTATTAAGCAATTAGATGTCACATGAGATAGGTACTTGAAGAAACTGAAAATATAAATGAAACACAATCTGTAGCCTCTAAAAGCTTTAAGGCTTGCATGTGTAATAAAATATATGCAATTGACTCTTCATATTCATAGATTTCCCATCAGCAGATTCAACCAATGTGGATTAAAAATATTTTAAAAAATAAAAAATAAAAATGACAAAGTAATGGTAACTTTACATACATTTACATTATATTAGATATTGTAAGTAACATAGAGATGCCTAGGAGGATACATGCAGGTTAAATGCAAATAGCACAAAGCCAATTCATAAAGGGACTTGAGCATATTCAGATTTTAGTATCCACAAGCAATGGGAGTATGTAACCAATTCCCCTGAGGATCCAGAGAGACAACTAGACATGAGCAGCCACACACAAATAAGAAGGAATGCTATGTCATCAGTACCAATGAACAGGACTGATATGGCCTCAAAGGTGAGAGTACTTCTGTCTGAGCAGAGTCTTAGGGCACAGACGGTGATTGATAGGCAGGAGACAGTGCATCCTAGAGGGAAGAAGGACCTCTGTAGGTGGTGCTGTCAATGCCTGCCTGGAAATGAAGAGCGGACAGGAGAGGGAGTTTAATATGGACTTGGGCAGCAGGAAGAACACACTAAAGGTTTTTGAACAAGGAAGACATGTCATAATGAAACTGGGATACAGGAATTTGATTCTGGTATCAGGACACAGTTGGGATCTCAATGCCAATACACTCAAAATTGCACTCAGTTCTTTTTTCCTTCTCTTCTTCCATGTCCTCTCTTCTTCATTCCCTATCTTTGTTGCCAACTATCATCTCTGCAGTCAACCAAATAATAAACTAGGGGTCACCCTTTGCACACCACCTGTCACTCCTACCATCCAATAAATTGCTAAGTTCTTCACCAACCATAAGACAGATGCTCTGCATCTCTTCTTCTATATGCAAATTTCCAGCCAGTGTACCATCACTGAGGCCTGAAAACCATCCTGAAGCAATTCTTTCAGCCATGTCTGGGTCTGGCAATCTTTTAAAGTTGTCATTCTGCTGTTTCCCAACTGAGAAGTCAGTGGGTACTGCTCCCCACTATGTCAGGTGTCTTTTTCTTCCTGGATGTTTTAAATTTTCTCTTCCTCTTTGCTCTTTAATTGCTTGATCACGCCATGTCCTTGCTGTTTTCCTTTCATTTTTCCTGCTTGAGGTTATTGACGTTCCTGGATTTGTGGGTTACTGTTTTATATTCAAATTTGGAAACATTTTAGTTGATAATCTTCAATCATCTTTTCTGCCTTATTTTCTCTTTCATCTTATTCTGGTAGTTCAGATCACAGAGGTTTGGTTACTTGGTGTTGTTTCATGGCCACTAAGGCCTATTTTTTTTTTTTTAAGTTTATTCTTTTTCTTCTCTGTGCTTTAGTTTGGATGATTTAAATTTACTGTTCTTCAAGTTCATCATCTTTTTCTTCTACTTAGTTAAATCTACTATCAGTCTCATTTGGTAGCATTTACAGTTCAGATTCTCCCTTTCTCAACTCCAGGATTTTCATTTGGCTCCTTTTAGTGTGTCTGAATTTCTTCATTAGTGCCCCCATTTCTTTGTCCATTTAGTCCATCTTTTTTTTCAGTGAATTTTTTAACATGTTAATTTTTTGGGGGCAATACTGGGGTTTGAACTCAGGGCTTTGTGCTTGCTAGGTAGGTGCTCTACTGCTTGAACCACACCACCACCCCTAACAAATGTCTTTAATAGAGATGTTTTACTTTTACAATTATTTAAAATACAATTGACTATTGTATTTTTGATGATTAAAAAATCTTCAAAACCCCATCATCATTATGGGGATTCTAAAGTCTGGAAGAGTAAAATATACTGCAATATATAAAAAAAAATTTGACAAATTTAATAAATTTAACAATTAACTATTTTAAGGGTTTTGGTAATTCCAACATCTGGACTGGTGCATTTGTTAGTACGTGAGGATTTTCTCTTAATCTGTGTCACATTCCTCTGCATTATTGTCTGTCTCATAATTTTTTTAATTGTATGTTGCATATTGGGTCTAAAAGAACAGTAGAGATGAAGAAAGTAAGTATCTGTAACTTGGGTGAAGATCTGGGCAATTTGTTCCAATCAGAATTCAAACTGTTTGGGGGAAGGATAAAGATTAAGTTCCTCTAGGTAACATTGGGACTTAAACATGAGGAGTCCAAAGAGATTGGTCCTTGCTTTTCAGCCCAGCCTCTCATTCATATTTTGTGCTGAGCCTAAATCTTCCAATGCATCAGAAGTCAAGTCGACTAGGTTTTTGGTTGCAGCTTTTATTTGTTTCAGTTCTTCCATTTCTGCCTTCAAACACTTTGAAGGTAAGCTCTGGCCTTTTTTCTCTAGGAATGCCCAGGGGTCAATCCTATAAGACTGTTAAGCCTCAACTTGGAAAAATGGTAAGACTGAAAGACCAGAAGACTTTGAAACCACCAATCTTCATGAACACACGTTGGTGAGTACTCAAGAGAGAAGACCGTGCGATGGTGAGACATGAAAGCCGTGAGTCTGTGGAATCACAAAGCTTAAAGATCACAAGATTTTAAAGCTGGGAAACTGCTAGACCTTGACAGCAGTGTGGCCACCTTCTCTTCCAGCCTCTGGAAGAGGCTGACTCACTTGGGGGAGAGGATTGCTATGTAGTGACAGCCTCCACAATGAAATCTGACAACACAGCTTCCAAGCTTGTCAAAAATTTGGCAGCCTTCTCTCTGCCTAAGAAGACTGACCTCTAGTAGCCTCCTGCGCCTGCTCCTCTGTTCCCAATGCCTTAGCTGAATCCAGGTGATGACCATCCTCCGTTCTTTGTCACCTTGGCAGAGCTCATCCCTCTAGAGTTTAGTTCTTTTAGATGTCTGCGTCCGCAGCTCTTTAATGTAAGTGTGCTTTTTTGGTTTTTTGTTTTGGTGATTTCTTCTAGTTTTGGCAGGAGGGAAGGTCTCTCACATGCTTCTTCCTGCTCACCAGAATCAGAGCTCTGGGTCTGGATATTCTTTTTAATATTTGTGACTGCACAGTGCATGGATTTTTTCCAATTGGAAAAGTATTGCTGAGCTGAATTTTGTGGGAGAGACAAAACATCAGACTAAGTTATATCATGGTTGAGATACATGTGTATAAATTTTCTTCCTGGAGCACCCTTAACAGTATTTGCTTTTCTTCTTTCATGGAATTTCAGTTGCTTAGCAATAGCAATAAACAACTAGGTCTTAAAGCAGGTGCAAAAAAGTAGTACTTTCTAAGACGCAGCAAGGAAAGCAGTACCATGGAGGAAGGCACTTGGCTTCTCAAGAAAAGGCCACCAAAGATCAAAGCCACAGCAGTGTGACAGTGCTGCTGTACCTGCTTTTGAAAAAAAAAGCCTGAGGGCTTATAGTCATCCTTATAATATCACAGAAAGACGACAGTTCTGGAGGAGACTGAGAACTGATAGGCACCAAAAGAGCCAGAGATAATGAATTTAGAGGAGAAAATATTTCCTTATTCAAATTTAGAGTGGATTATGTCCAATCTCAGGTGCAAATCTGAGCAGTATGTCTTTATACTTCAACAGCTATTAAAGGGCAGGAGGAAATCAATCAGTGGGCAGAATGTAGATAGGGAAGCAGAGATGAGTAGGTAAAGAGCTAAGTTAAGAGATAAAAAATCAACATGAATGCCAAGTTCAAACTAGAGCAACTAAGAGATCCGAATGCTAACACAACAAAGCAAGGCTTAAATACTCAGGCTCTTCCTTGTTTCCATTGACTGGCCTACAGATGGAACAACCTAGACCCATTTCTTAATTTTGATGTATAGTGTCGGGGGCTGCAGCTGGAGTAGGAGTTCAGAGAGGGAGAAAAGTATTTACTGAGCAGCAACCAATCACTATGCAGTGAAAGGACAGTGCCTATTTGAATGTCACCCTAACACTCACCAATTTTGGTTCGTTTTGCCTTTGCATTCCTATAGCTTAGCAAAAAGAATAGAAGAAATTAATGCAATAACAAGTGCTTTATAAACACTGAAATAAACAAAGGCGGTTAGAGTGGGGTGGGGATGGCGAGGAAGGAAGGGCTTTAATTTTTTTTAGGACACTGGCTATTGTTTTTGAAATCCAAAAATTAGTTTATCAGCCAACCCATCTGGGGCAAAGATTCTTTGAGTTTCTGAATTCTCATTGAGGGTCCTTCCCAGAGCCCTGGGTGGGCATTCCTTGTGCTCTGAGCCTTCTCACCATATTGCTTATTTCTTGTCTTGTGGAATTTGAAGTGGTAACATAAAACCCACGAAAGGGAGGTAGTTTTTAATATCCCAACCACCAAGTCTAAATCTGAGTTTGTGAGCCTCTGAGGCTTCATAAAAGGCAAGGAGAACTTATGTCAGCTTAGACCTCACCTCAAACCACGAGACATTGGAATTCTGATTTATGATCTAGGCAGGACTAGCATAGCTCTCAAGAAGTCTCATGTTCCATGGCTTTTTTATTTTTTAGAAAGTAAAATTAGAATGACAAAACTCACTCTCTTCCTTCTTGTCTTGGTTAATGGACTTGCCCATGGAGTTGGGGAGGTAGTTAGAATAACTTACTTTTCCTTCCCACATTGATCATCAAGTGACCAAATGGTTATAGCCAGTTTCCTCCTACCCTTTCTCGATTGCTCTATAGGCTCTCAATGCCTTTCCCAAATGGTTCCTAGTCAGTTTCCAGGGTGTTCACATGCCTCTGACCTTAGACTGTCCTCCAAGTGTTAACTGAGCAGTTCTCTAATGTATGGCTAAAGGGCTGCTGCTTGAAGAGCATGGAACTAGAGCTTGGCCATGTGGCTAAGATGTGTCTATTCATATGCAGGTAGGGTCCTGTTAAGACCAGACGATCTGGTTGAAAGAAGATAAGAGAGATAGCTGAAAGCTGGCTCTTCCCAGATTCCAAGAAATGCCAGAATCTGAAATGCAACCTGCCTTCCAGGTCCCAATGAAGGCATATTTGTTAGTTAAGGTATGAGACTAGAACATATTACTTTTAACAACTTTACATCTTAAGTTATAAATTTTAAATATTTAAAAATATGTGTGTGTAGCTCCATTTATATTCTCTTTTGGGACCCACAAATGTCAAAAGATGGCATGCCTCTAGAGCACTTCTCTGTTCTTGACCACAAGCATCCGGATGGTGACTAATAGTACTTTTTGGCCTTACTGGGGTTTGAACTCAGGGCCTCAGGCTTGCAAGGCAAGGGTTCTACCACCTGAGCCACTCCTCCAGCCTAACAATAGTTTTTAAGGGTCTTTAGAACCTCAAAAACTCAAACTATTTTTACTTCTCTCTTTTTGAGTTTCCTGTGGTTCCACATAGCAGTCTAGCATTTATCCAGGTTGATAACTAACTCATTCTTTTCAGAATGTGCAAAACTTACAGCAACATGTGAAATCTATAAACTAGAGGCATATTTTCTGTTATCAATTCTTCATTTCCATATTATATATTTTGTTTCTGTGTCTATGCTTTCAGAAGATCACAAGTAATCAGCTGAGTTTCCATAATGAGGCTTATTATATTATATGCCGTGGATACACACAGCTAATTATAAAGCAGTGCCATGAGAATGGCTACAGAAATGTTTACCACTGGGGCAGAGGGGAGCTTTAAACCATTAAGTTAAAAAGAGCTGCCAAGAAAAGACTTGCTAAATCTCAGGTCTAGGGGAGAGCATAATGACTGTCTAGCCAAATGCTGGCATTAGTACAGTAAATGAAATGGACCCAGGCACAGAACCACAAGATCTCACAACACTGGGGAGAGAAGCTCTTAAAAGCTTCTCAATAGAACAATGAGGTCTGTACAAAGGATCAGAACAACTCTGGACGTTATATCAGTAATACCAGTCTTGACCATCAAAATTATAAGGAAAACTTATTTCCAACTTAAATTCCATACTTGATCAAACCATTAACATAGTATAAGAGTAGACTATGTTTTCAGACATGAAAGTTCTCCAAAGATACACAGTCATAGGAAGCTATTAGAAACAGCTCTATTTTAAAATCAAGGGAATAGCCAGTAAGGATATGGACATAGACCCAAGTAATGGGTAATTCAATATGAAAAAGATAAAAGAAAAATAAATCACCACAATATCACAAAGAATAGCCCCAAGATTTCATCAGGCAGTTGGTTTGCACCCTACAAGTCAAGATTGAAAAGATAAAAAGGTCCTCAAAGTGATGTCCCCAAGAAGATAAAATTGGTTGGATAAAAAAAAAAACAACAAAACTAATGCATCAAGTCTTATAGAACCAGTAATAAGATCATAAAAAATGTATCAAATAAATAAAATACATTAAGTCTAGGGAAAAACATGTGCAAAAAGAAAAAAAATCTAGTACTCTATGTGGCTTTGCTGGCAATAGTATTTATAAACTCAAATTAATTAAAGCCCCAAAGATAGATCTAACCAAAAATACATTGTGATATACTTACCTGGGGAACATTGAAACATGAACACTGTGCATGTATTTTCTGGTGGCAGAATAACAGGAATGAGAAATAGGCTAAACCCTCATCTTCCACAGTTGATAGGTAATAAAATGCCTATGTTGAGAAATCATGAAATGACACTTTAGGAAGGTATTTACATACATTATAAAAGAAAAGTGGAGTTGAAATGTTTGCCCCTGGGGATCAGGACATCAATGACAAGAGAGAAAGGGCATGGACTCTGTGTTGCATAAGCTCCATAGTGGTAGTTGGCCCTTTTAACTATGAACATATGTAACTAATAAAAACTACATGTATTTTTAAAGTCTGGGTTATATAAGCTCTCAGTTGGGGGAAAAATTAATGAATTGGCCATCTTAGATGATAGTCAAAAGATCTACATGTCATCAAAAGTTCTCCCACATGCACAATCTAATAAAATTGAACCAACTTTTCTGGGTGGGGCTACCATTACTGTGTTTTTAGAGAGGAAGACATCTGGGTTTAGGGAGGATGAGGATATGCCTGATGAAGGGGACTGGAGTCCAGGTCTCCTGACTTGAAGTCTTTTTTCTGCATCCTGTGGATTTTCAAAGCAGCTCCTTGAGAACGTCTCATGGTTTCCAGGCTGACACTCTCCTGGCATATGGGTAGAGTGCAGTTGTTTGGCACTAGGGCTGGGAAAGACATCAGAGATGCAGCTGAAACTTCTCACTGTCCATAGAAGAAATGCAGGCAGGGTCCAAGAAAGATTTTCAGGCCCCAAGGTATCATGAAGTACACAAGACACTCGATCAGTGAGAAATCTTTGCCCAAATTTCCTTAAGTTGTCTAAGTCCATAAGTCTTGGTACCATTCTGATGAGACAGAACCTATTTTTATTTTACAGATCGTGAAACTGAGACCCATGGAGAAAACGTGCATAGTCTGGATTCCACACACAAATGGACTTTTTTTTTTTCCCCTGAGCAATCACTTGTAGCTGGCTCAAGGGTCCCCATGGGCTGCATAAAAGAGGTGAAACTGCTGAATAAGCCCCATCTCTGTGTCTCACTGCTCCTCCCGAAAGGGACTGTGCACAGCCCTTCCATGTGTTTAATCCAATTCAATTTCTGGAATGAGCAAGCACATTCCAGAAGGAAATCCTTGCCACATTTGATACTTTCTGTCTTCATCAAAATGGCCTCCCCGACAGTGGCTTCCAAAGCATTCACAACATGGTGACCTGACAGCTTTCTCCTTTCAGAAACAATGGTGCAATCCAGTCCAGCAAAACCCCATGCAGGGAAGGAAGCTGAGGAAAGGTGATTTTGCTGGCAGTGCATACAACTTTCCAAACAAGTCGAGTTTTAAATTTTTTTTTTCAGGTCAATTAAACTTGGGTTCAATAAAACCGCAGTGGAGAGGAGAGAGCTGGAGATGTCAGTTACTGATTGCTTCTTGGTGACACCTGGAGAGAGGCTGTCCTTGTTGAACTTGATTAAAAATCATTTCCAAATCTCAATTTCCTCAGCACCACATCATTTCCCATTGTTCCTGTTCCCTTTATCTCCTCCCTGTACCCTACCCCTCTGAGCTTAGGAACTGAGGTATCCACTGAAGAGGCTCTGGTGTGTGTGCTTCCCAAATTGTACATTACTTAATTGAAAGAGCCTGCCCCTGCCATGGGCCAAGGAACCACTGGGAAAAATGATAAATGCTTTCCTTGTTGAGCTAAGTAAAGAGTTAGAACACAGAGCCATATCACTTCATTTCACTAACATCATGGTGGAGGGAGCTCTTTGATGCAAGTGTATTTTCCAGAGCTCCAGACCTAGCTGCATTTCTTAGCTTGCATGAGTTCCTTAACCTCCCAGAACCTCCATTTCTGTGTAGACACATTTTGAGTGCTAGTTCACTCTCCGTCACACACACACACTGCAGTGTCAAAACTCCAAAGGGAAAGGCGTACCTTCTGCTTCCCTGACTTGTCAGTAAATATGTTGCCTTAACACCTCAGCCAAGGGCTTGGTTCATTTGCTAGTATGACTGTCCTCTCAATACCCAAAGGTGGAACACACCAGTCACTTACTTGGGTGCATTTCATAAAACAATTACACAACAAAACTGGACCAAAATGAAGCTACTTCACCCCCAGATTGTTGATCTTTTCCAGAAAATATATGAAAATAAGAATTTCTAAAAATGTTAAAATAGATTCAGTTGTATTGAGAGCAAAACAATGTACATGCCTTCAGACTGGTCTATTGCTACCATATGGTACAAAATCTCAAACACAGCCCAGTGTGGTGGTACACGTCTATAATCCCAGTACTCGAGAGGCTGAGGCAGCAGGATTGTGAGTTTGAGACCAGGCTGGGCTACAGAGAGAAGCCCTGTCCCCCCAAAATAAAAAACACCTCCAATGCAAAAAGAGCTGATCTATGTTCAAATCCTTATTCTTATACTCATTGACTGCATAACCTTGAGGCAGCCTTCTCTCAAATCTGCACCTTAGTTTTCTCATCGAAAATGAACGTAACACCTTCCTTAAAGGGAGAGCACTGGTCCACATGAAATCAGCAAATGCTTGCAGTTATTTTGATCAATAATAATCATAACGTCAGAGGGGTCCTCATTTTGCTCATCAAAATTAAAATCAAGTTACGCCATGTATTAAAACAAGTCAGGCATTTCTGCTCCTCTCAAGAGCAGATGCATTTTCAAATTGATTTATATCAGTGAAAATGAGATTTATTCCACGGATACATTCTTCCAACAGCTCCCATTAATTACGTGTATCGATCACCTACGATTATCAAGTTCACGGTTTGGGGTAGACCTGCAGGAAAACGGAAAGGAGCAGCATTCACTACCCACTCCACGCAAGGCTTTGTGCTAATTGCTTTAGCGTGCGTCAAATTATATGCTTTGTTCCTTCTGAAAACTGTCTGAGGGAAGAATCAGGCTACCCTTTTATCTACACCCGGGGAGACTGAGGCACACAGAGGTTAAATGCACTGTCCATCCTAACCACCAAAGCTCGGATTCAAAGCAGGGCAGGCCAGCACTGAAGGCCCACTCCTTCAGTTGTCAGCCATGATGCCTTCAGTGCGACAGGGATAAGAGACAAGCTGCATTTTAAAGGAATTCTTTTCTTCAGAGTCCTGTGCGAAGCCAAGGATCTCGATGCTCCAGTGACAATACTATGTTCCCCAACGCACTGGCTCCCTTTTACTTTCCAAGTTCTTGAGAAAAGGAAGAAGGATCAGAATTTGTGTTTTAGGGTTGGGAGTGTGGCTCAAGTGGTAGTGTTTGACCAATAAGCATAAGATCCCGAGTTCAAATCCCAGGACCATAAAAAACAATAATTTGTCTTTTAGTTGACTATGAAAATTAGTTCATCAAAATTCATAATTATTCCTTGGTTACAATGGGATATTCTATAACTCTTTCATTTTGCATGCCACCTGAAAAATGTCACCTTCTCTTTTTGATTCCCTCCTTCCTTCTTTTCCTCCTTCCTTCCTATTTGAACAGCACCCTAAGGCTAAAGGATTACATACCCTAAATAGAGTATCAGAAGTAATATTTTTATAAAAACATATTTCCATTGATTAGAAAGAGGAAATAGAGACTGTTTCCCAAGCTATCAAAATAAGTGCTCCACCGAGCTAAAACCTTCAGTCCAGTATGACATCTACTGGCACTTTCATCCTGTAAAACACACACACACACATCAGGAAAACTTCAGACATGTCCAGCAGGGTGTGACTTTGTTCAGAGAATATAAAAGAAGAACATTTGTGGAGAGCATGTATAATGGTCTTATCTAATTGCTAAAGTCTTCCCAGGAATCCTACAGGGCAGGACTTTTGTGCCTATTTTACAGGTAAGAAAATTGAAACTCAAAAAGTGATAAACTTCCTTTATGAATAAAAAATGTCCCAGTAAATGGAAGATTTGAGATTTGAACCCTATTTTTGACTGACTCAAAATAATTTTTATTTACTATAAATCTAACACAGACCAGTTAATTAATAGGATGGCATTTGAGCTCTCAATAATATTACAAGGCAGATATTATTCTCTCATCTTTAAACACCTGGAAACCGAAGTTTAGGTAGGCTAAGTGACTTTTTCAAAGCTGCACAGCTAGTGAGAAGTGAGAGCCATGGTTTTAACCTTGGCCTTCAGGACTCCATTGACATCACCTTTGAGGCCCCATGGGGGTCACCTGACCAAGAAAATGAATACACTGGACTTAACCTATACAAACTGTAGGACATGGAAGCCAGGAGAGCCTGTGGGATGGCACAGTCTCCTTGGAATTCTGCCAGCTGGGAAGAAAATGGAGGGTGCAGCCAGCAGGGAACATGCAATTGGAAAACTGAAGTAATTTTCCATTTTAGAAATGGAAAAAAGAAAGGAAATAAAATGAGTCAACCAAAGGTCAAAGAAAAAGAACTAGAAGTTTCCAAATTAAAGTTGTAACAGTACAGTCACAGCTAAGCCATATAGAAAGACTGGTGTAGTCATCTTGAGAAATCTACAATCCAAGAATGGTGAGATGGTCAGAGGACAGAAACAAAGGAGAGAAAGGGCCTCCTTTCTCTGAGACATTGGAGTGTCCACGATAACAAAAGGGACTTTTTGTAGGTAACCTTGGCAAAATATCTTTTAAATCAACTTATTTAAAATAAACAATTTCAGTGTAACAGACCCAGCAGACTACTGCAGCATCTGCCTCAGTTGTTCTTGTATGGTATGTGTTGTCATTCTAAAAGACCATTCCTGAGTTTTAATACTGACTGCAGTGATCGGTCCCTGAGAGCCCCACATAGTAGTATAGGGGACGGTTTAGGATTCCAAAAGCTGTTCTCCTTGAATGTTAGGTTCATGCTAAAATATTCTGTGAGAGGAAACTGATGCGTAGAATTAAATCGATAAGAATGAGGGCAGGTGGCAAAAAGATGGAATGATGGGGAAAAGAAGTATAAAGTCAACCGCATCTGTATGTGCATATGGTTGAAATTGGAGTTAGATTAGAAATTACTCAGAGCCTAATTAGTGCTCAGAGAGAATCCCTTTGTCACAGGCTTGATCTGAGCACTTTATCTCCATGAACAATGGGGGCTGGGCTGTGGTGCCTTAGGGTAGTAAGTAATGGCCTGAGCCATCTGGAGTTGCTCTCCAGCACCTGAACCCGAGGGGAGCCTCCCTGCCTGGGACCTGGTGCACCCTGGGAACTGAATACAGGCTCATCTCTGTGTCGCCCCCAGAGTCCTTGCAAGAGTTAGGATCCCTGATCTTAGCAGAAAGAGGAAAAATGTTTCTGGAAATAACCTGAAATCACTGTTAGAACAATTTTCTTCCTTTATGGTTTTTTTTTCCTATTTCTTTTTGTTTCCTCTTTTCTCCTTTATTTTTAAAACTGCAAAAGTTATAGATGTTGGTTTACTATTCTTTGAAGAAGGAAAAGAAGAAATACAGCAGAACTGCTTATCATAAAGGCCTAGACAGATGAGCAAAGTGACCACAGATGAGAAAGAAGGAGAGAAGGAAGGTAGGGGAGAGCAAAGGCTTATTTTGATTCTTGGTTTGGAAGGAGTCAGCCCACTGTTGGGTGATTCCATTGCTCTCAGGTTTATGGCCAATCAGCACACTGCAGTGGGAACATGTGGCAGAGGAAGCTGCTTATCTCATGGCAGCCAGGAAGCACATCCCTTCTGTGGCATACCCCGAATGATCTAACTTCCTCCCACTAGACCCACCCCTTAGTGGTTCCCCCACCTCTCTGTTGGCAGGCAAGCCACTTGGGTCTTGCAAACAGGTATCTGAACTATAGCAAGTAGCCAGTGTTTAATTGCTGCTTTCTTTGGTCCCGATGTTAGGCAGCAGTTAGTTATGAGTGATGGGTGAGGCAGGATAGATAGATAAGGAGACAGGAAAATTAGATTACTTTAATAAATATTTAAAAGAGCCAAACTCAGCACTGGAATAAAAAAAGGAAAAACTAGAAAGCCAGAGCAGCTAGCCTCCTCCCGCCTCCTTTTAGATGTTAAGTTACATGGATGGATGTTAAGTTACAGATTCAGGAGGTACCTGAATCTGTGCCCTCTTTGAGATGTTAACAAGTTGCAAGGAGCCTTCAATGAGTAGAGGAAAAGGCATGTCTGCCAAAGGGGAGTCCTGAAGGACACCTATTGTCCCTGTGTTTCGGGTAGGCCTAGATAGATGACTTCTCCCTGTTTCAGCATCCACCTAGACACCAGACCATTATCTTAATGACGAGAGGTTGCTAGACATGACCATGTGCATTTCTCCCAAATGGAAAGGTGTAAGGCTGGAGATGGGGCCCACCATTTTGAGTTCTTACTCTCATTTCCTGCATGGGAAGCAGAAAATGTTTCTCCCTTTCTCCCTTATTTCTCCCACTTTTATCCGTTATACTAAATTCCTTTCCTAATACTACTTCATTTTCACTATTTTTGCATCTTACCTGAATTCTCTCTTACTGGATGCAAGCACTGTGATATATACAGGCACTAAACTTTCAGGGACATGTGCGCTACGACATTTGCTTCTAATATATGATCGATACACGATTACTATCCCTAAAGCACAAAAAACTTCTAGGAACACAGAAGAAGAAGTGAATTTAAAAACAGGCAAAAAGGAAATATAAATCGCAAATAAAATCATTACAAATCTCCAATCTTCTTTGGTTTTTTTTTTGTTTTTTTTATTATTCATATGTGCATACAAAGCTTGGTTCATTTCTCCCCCCTGCCCCCACCCCCTCCCTTACCACCCACTCCGCCCCCTCCCTCTCCCCCACACCCCCTCAATCTTCTTTGTAACCAATAAATTCTAATTGAAACTGTATACATCTGTGCCATTGGCTGTTATTTTTCTTTTAAGGATAATACTCAATGACTGACATGGGACGGGGAACTAATTATTCTCATGCAAATGTAAATTTTCTTGACTTTTTGCAGGGCAATGTGGAAATCTGTATATGAACAGTAATGACAATTTAGTGGAACTATACATTAAACTTTAAATGTATAATGTGCTGTACAACCCGTGATTCATTTTCCAAGAATTTTTCCTTAGGACATTCTTAAGAATGTGTGCAAAAAAAATTTTGTTAGAAAAATATAAATCACAGTATTATTAATAATTATAAAAAATAGAAAACAATTGTAACTTGATAAAAATGGTCTTATTTATTCATTTTATTTTATTTATTATGATGGTGGGGATAGAACCCAGGGCCTTGTGCATGCTAGGCAAGCAGTCTACCTCTAAGGTACATCCCTAGCCCACCAGACTTTAGTCTTTTAAGCATAATCTCATAAGGGCTGGCAGAGTGGGTCAAGTGGTAGAGCACCTGCCTAGCAAGCATGAGGCCTGAGTTCAAACCCAGGTACCACAAAAAAAAAAATATTGTTGTGTTGTGAATATCTTTTGCAAGAGAAAAATGTGGGTTATATATTACAAGTTGAAGCCAATAGAATCACAATTTTTCTGTAGAGCATAAAATTATCATTTAGGTAAGACAAGTGTGTGTCCTTGAGCACACGGAAGTGGAAGTTTCACAGGGATTGTCTCTTAGAAGTGGGGTTAAGTATCTTTTTTTTCTTATCACCATTTTTTGATTTGCTCAATGAATGTGTATCCTATAATTAGTTGAAAAACAAAAGAGTTTTTGGTTGAAAAGATAGATATGATCCAAAATAGTAACAGAAGTGTAAAATACTTGAAAATAAATTTATGAAGAAACACAAAGACCATAAAAGAGGAAGATTCACAAAAGATGACTGTTAAGTAGGAATTCTATGGGGAAATATGTGACTGGATAAGAAATCACACAACTTTAAAAATTATCCACTGAAATAGTCTTTGATTGTTTATATCAAAATAGTTTTTACTTCTTGGTTTTTAACGAAATCCCTGGGATTGCTGAGAGTATAAGAAAGATGGAACTTACATAGTCTTAGTGAAATTGTATATTTATACTGGCTTTTTAGAGGACAATTTCACAAAATTTAATAAAAGCCTTAACCTTTGAATCAATACATCCTCTACTAAGAACTTGCCTTAAGGAAATAATTGAAGATATGTACAAATATTTAGTTATAAAATCAATAACTTTATAATAAGAGAAGCAAATAACCCATGCTAGATTCACTAAATCCATTACCTAAGTTGTGTTCTGCCAACACAGTATACTATAATCAGAAATTTGAGGAGGTTTTGTAGAAGACATGCAATCAGAGTTCCATCATGAAAACAAAAGCCACCAGGTATTTTGCATACCTGGAATACCAAGAAGGTGTTCCAGGGAATCAATTGGATCAGATAGGTATTGGAAAACTGAAAGAGTATAAGGGAATGGTGAGGGCTCTATGACCTGGGTCTTTCCGTGCCAAAACTTAGACCTCCTTTAATAACCAAAAGAAGCAGCGAGCATTTCCAGAACTGAGGGAAAAGAAGGCATCAACAAGATTTATCATTCAGCCCAGGAATGGCTTCAGGACAGGCGTCCTTGGCATAAGGAGTGACAGAGCAAACTCTTAACTTTCAGGACCCAAATTGGCTTCATTTGGAATTCGCCAACAGAAAGATGCTTTCTAAAGGCCTTAAGAGTGGGTACACCCAGGTCATAACTGGCTGGGTCATGTTCTTCACTGCCAGGAACACTTGCTGGCTCAGTATTGAAGCTAGTGTGTGACTTTTTATTTGTATAGCATTGTTTGCTGTGGGTTTTGACTTACTAAGCACAGACATTTTTGATGTCTTGTTTCTTAAACCATACCTCATTCCCCACCTTACAGAAGTGACTTTGTGACTGTTGATGAAGCCCTATGTCAAGCAGTGGACAGTGGTTCACTCTTGAACTCTATGAGTAAATCTGGACCTACCTAGAAATGGGTAACTGGCCGAAACCTAGCACCAGGTTCACCTGCTGATGTGTATGCTGAACAGAAGCAAATTGTTAGCACATCTGAGATTTCAGGAGTAGAACACTAGGATTTTAAAGAATAATTGGAAGATTCTTTTCATCAAAAATTCTTTTTCATCAAAAACTTTTTGTGATTTTTCTGTATGCACTGCTGAATTCAGTTTGCAAATGCCCTACTAAGGAATTTTGCATTGTATTAAGTAAAATAGGTTAGTAATATTCCTTTCTCAGAATATTATGAATAAGAATTATGCTGATGACAGAATAAAATGAGAAATATTCTCTTTATTATCCTTTTACTGTTAGTATGAGTCTGTGTACATTTAGGATAATCTGTTCCCTGAAAGTTTTATAGAACTTTCATCAAAAACTGTGTCTATTTCTACTAGTAGGGAAATATCAGAAGTGTCTATGGGAGAGATTTCTGTGATATAAATATTCACTACATTGAAGGCAAATGTGTCATTGCAATTCATACCTTGCTAACGCCTTTTGATCGATAGTCCACGTTGCTACACGCTCCTCTCAGTGGAGCAATGGAATGCAGGAGTAGCTATGGGTGCTCATGGAGTAGTAGATAGTGAAAAAACAGCAGGATCAAAGAGATCTCTCCATTTGAAACTATCAAGTATGTGGGCATATTTGTTTGTGGACATCCTGCAATTTCGGAGACACTCACTGGTAGCACTGTGAGAGATTAAGAATTGCCCTCACCAATGGCAGCTCCTTGGAGCGATATGAAGATCTAAAGAGTTAATGCCCTAAGGCCAAGACAACTTTTTGTTGACAGATAAGACAAGGTGGGAAGATGTAGCTCAAGAACCAAAAAAACAACAGTTTTGAAATTAAAACTAAGTAAATGTGATCCTTCCATAGAAAGTATTTCTTAAATAAAAGAGCTAAACTGGTAGACATTCAGGTCTATCAACTTGGAGCATTGATTCAGCAGATTAATATGCAGCCAAATAAAATCTTGTGGTCAAGTTGATGGAATCCCGCTGGGGGTGTTCCTCAAATTGTAGAACACCTACCTAGAAAGGGCAAGGCCTAGAGTTCAAACCCCCTTACCATCCTCCCCCCAAATACAATGGAATTTATGACACTAACTACATGGGGTACAGCCACTACCAGACTCTCATTTCCTTCATCAAGAAGAAAATGTAGTGGGGAAAAGAGGGGCAAGAAAAGATCAAAAAAGAAAAAAAACACTCAAGTTAATTAACTCTACATTTTGCAGCTTTTATGTAGAAATTATTTTCAATATCTGTCAGAGGAAAAAACTAACCCTAGAATCTTATGCACTTCATCAGAAAGAAAGGAAAGAAGGAAGGGAGAGAAGGAAAGAGTGCAGGAGGAAGGAAGGAAGGAAGGAAATAACTAGCTAATTTACTACATGCTAGGAACTGATACCAGGTAGTTTCATGTAGATTTACTCACATTGAAATTTCACAAAACTTAAAATTTAGATTTTTGCTTTTTCCATTATTAAGATAAGAAACGACATATATTGTTATGCTTAATGTCAAACAGCATATTAAGTGACAGAGCTGGGATTTAACCTGGATCTATGTGACTTCAGAATCTCTACTTCATTATAACATAGAGTTATATAACTAAACCTATGTCTGTGAACCAGAGTGGGCAGGGAAAACACAGCTTTATAGAAGAAAAATTTTATTTGAGTCTTGAAGGGGTTCAGATGTAATTAGATAATAATGAGCAAGGAATTCATACTATAAGTTTATAGTATTAAGCAATTTCCTTGAAAAGGAAAATGATGTTTATACTTATTTGAATGCAGTCGCTCAAGGGTTGGCAGTGTATAGATGAACATTACTGCCAGAATTTGCACAAAATTCATTGAAAATGAAGCAATTATCAGAAGTAATGGACTAAATGCCCATCTTCAGAAGTTATATAAATGAACAACAGAATAAGCTTGAAGAAAATAGAAAATGATAATTAAAGGAAGAGTGGGAATTAATAAGATAGACACACACTAAATAAATATCAATCGGTCAATAATAAGATAACCTTCAAAGCCAAAAGTTGATTCTTTGAAACTAAAAATCTGGGAAATCTTTGACAAAACTTTTCAAGAAAGTAAGAGAACTATCAAATAAGCAACATTACCAATTGCAAAATGGACCATCACCCAT
This sequence comes from Castor canadensis, assembly GCF_047511655.1. Classification (NCBI taxonomy): domain Eukaryota; kingdom Metazoa; phylum Chordata; class Mammalia; order Rodentia; family Castoridae; genus Castor; species Castor canadensis. The sequence continues at coordinate 104,343,888 of NC_133399.1, read as the reverse complement.
AGGTAAAGAATGCTACAGCTGGGTTTCAACATTTTGAAAGTTATATAAAGTGGACAAATTCATAGACAATCTACCTATCCAGAATTGACACAAGAAGAAATTAAAATAGAAAATTTAAACAATGATTAACAATTACCAACAATAAAAGTACAAGTCCCAGATAATTTTATACATAAGTTCTATAAAACTTTCAGGGAACAGATTATCCCAAATGTACACAGACTCATATTAACAGTAAAAGGACAATAAAAAGAATTTTTCTCATTTTATTCTGTCATCAGTGTAATTCTTCTTCCATGTTCAGCTTAATACAATCTGAGAAAGGAATATTACTGACCTATTTCTCTTAATACAGTGCAAAATTCCTGAGCAGGGTATTTGCAAACTGAATTCAGCAGTGTATACAGAAAAATCACAAAGTATTACCAAGCAGGCTTTATTATATCTAAGCAAGTAATTTTAATAATAAAATCAATGTTAAATATAATTTACTACTTTAGGAAGTTTAACCTAAACTTCCTAAATCATAAATCATATGCCAAATACTGAAAAAATGAAATTAGATACCAATGTATACCAAAGACTCCTAGAAAATTAAAATAGAACTTTTTAAAGCTTATAAGAGATTTTTTAATGCACCAGAGCAAATATCACCACAAATTTGGAAACACTAGAATAATTTTCTATAAAAGAAGTAATAATTTTATTATGCTCTAGGTAGAGTATCTTAGCCAATGTAAAAGGCATGGAAAAGAAATTACAGTCATAAGGACTAAAGAGGAGGAAGGGAAATTGTCCTTATTTATAGATTATGTAAAGCAACTGAGGCCAATAGGAAAAGGGGAACAGGAACTAGAGAAAAGGTTAGATCAAAAAGAATTAACCTAGAAGGTAACACACACGCACAGGAAATCAATGTAAGTCAATGCCCTGTATTACTATCCTTATCTCAACCAGCAAAAACCCTTGTTCCTTCCTACTATTGCTTATACTCTCTCTACAACAAAATTAGAAATAAGGGCAAAATAGTTTCTGCTGGGTATTGAGGAGGTGGGGGGGAGAGGGAGGGGGTGGAGTGGGTGGTAAGGGAGGGGGTGGGGGGCAGGGGGGAGAAATGAACCAAGCCTTGTATGCACATATGAATAATAAAAGAAAAAAAAATAAGTACAAAAAAAAATAGATTATGTAAAATTTATGAAGAACTACAAATAATGTTTAGAAAAACTTATTTAAATTAACAGAAGTACTTTAAATTGATTGTAAATAGATATTTGTGTGGTTTGCATATATTAATCTATATTCAAAGATTATTTGTATTTCAAGAAATGGCAACTCTTACAATAGTCTCAGAGAATATCAGTTATCAAGGACTGCAGTCTAGTAAACATATGCAAGACAAAAGATTTTATGAAAATAAGTAAATGAACAAAGAGATAGGGGGGATTGACTATAGAAATTATTGTTCCCAAATTGAACTATGGTTTTAATGAAATTCTAATTAAAATGACAACCAGTTTGGATTGTGGAGGTTGGGTGAAATTTTGCAATATTATAAAATGGATATTAAAAAGTAGGAGGCCCTAGAGAGCCAGGATGCTTCTGAGTAAGAATTATAAGAAGTGAACCACTGCCTTATTTAGATATCAGGACTTAGGAAACTGTGGTAATTAGTGTGGTATTAGTGCAGACACAGACAAATTGATTAGTGGAAAAAACTAGAAGGACCAGAAAGGGACCCATGAATATTCAGAACTTTGGATTAGAAATAATGAGGTATGTCTGATCTGAAGAAAACTAAGTCTTGTTCAATAAATAGAGGTAGACCTGGCACGGTGGCACATGCCTTTAATCCTAGCTACTTGGGAGACAGAGATCAGAAGAATCATGGTAAAGGCCAACACAGGCAAAAAGGTTGTGAGATCCCATTTAATCAGTAAAAAGTGGCTGTGGTGGCCTTGTGTCTGTCATCACAGCTATGTGGGAAACATAAATAGAAGGATGGTGAGCCAGACCTGCCCTGACCTAAATGCAAGACCCTATTCAAAAAATAACCACAGTGACACTGGAGATGTGACTCAAGTGGTAGAGCGTCTGCCTGGTGAGCACAAGGCCCTGATTTCAAACCCTAATACTGACCAAAAAAATTTGAATTAAAATAATAAGTAAATAAATGGAGGTGTTAGGGGCACAGAGTTACCTAAGTGAAAATATAAAAATGGAGCCATTATCTCACTTCATGGACAAGTATCAACTCCAGAAGAATCAAGAACTCAAATGCATAAAACAGAACTGTAACATCCTTATCAGAAACAAAGGGAAATTTGAGGTGAATATTCTTACACAAGACATCAAAAAAGGATGACTACAAAATACTCAAATTTGACTCTATTATAATTAAGAATTCCTGTTCACCCAGGGGGCAGAATGTGGTGGCTCACATCTACTTGGAGGCAAAGTTCAGGAAAGTAGTGATTTGGGGCCAGTCCCCAGCAAAAAGTTTGCAAGGTCCATCTCAACAAATTATCCTGCTATGGCACAATTGTTATTGCAGCAGCACCAAAAACCGTGAATAAGAGGATTGTGATCTAAGTCTGGTTCCAGGCAAAAAAATGCAAGACCCTACCTGAAAAATAACTAAAGCAAAAAAAAAAGGGGGGGATGCTGAGGACCTAAGTCAAATGGTAAAGCTCCTGCCTAGCAAGCATAAGGCCCTGAGTTCAAATCCCATACTGAAAAAAATTCTTGTTCATCCAAAACCATTTTTAACGACAAGTTAAAAACCAAGAAAAGACATCTGCAATGAATACAGCTGACAAGGAAATAGTACCAAGGCCATATAAAGAACTACTATAACTCAATAAGAAAAGCACAACTTGATATAAAAATGGGTAAGCAACATGAACAGGCATTTTAGAATAGGCTACAACTGATAAATGTTTGAAGACACACTCAACACCATTATTGATCTAGGGAGTGCAAAACAAAGCCCCAAGAAGATATCATTTTATAGACATTTATTGGCTAAAGATGACAAAACCAGCACTGGGAAGGGTATGAAGTCAGAGGGTCTCCTTTCCATTGCTTGTGGCAGTAAACTGACAAATCCTCAGTAGAAAACAGTTAATCATTGTCTTCCAAAGTTAGACACTCATGCGTCTTGTGACCAATAACCCTGGACTTCAGTAGACCCCCAACAGAAACTCTGGCACATCTACAACAGGAAATACACATATATGAATGTTCATATATAATATATGATAAACAAAACCTCAAGTAATCCAAAAACCTGTTGGCGGGAGGTAGATGCTTAAATTGTGGCATGCTCCCACAGTGAATAGCATATCACATGTCTAGAAAACTCAACTATAGTAAATTTCAAAGCCCTCCCAAATTAGACTTAGCATGATGTCATCTTTATAAAGTCAAAAACTACAGGTACACAAATACACATAAACACAAATTGTACTGAATATACGTGAAAAGGAGCGTAAGGGCATGAATCAACATAGGAACCATGCTGATGACGACGGTCAAGCGGGCGACAGCCGAATGGGGTGTGGAGGAGGGCGTGTGATTGCATAGGAAGTCATTTTTAACCTTCTGACTTTAATCCTGAGTTGTGGTTTCATGGATGCTTATTACAGACTGGAAACGGATGAGTAAATAAATACTGAGCTGTGCATGGATCAATGATGAAAATGTGTCATGAACTAAGGATTATGATTAATTTATTTGATTTGTAATTAGGGAAGAACAAGGAACACTTTCTGGGTCTCTGGAGCAACTCTAACCACAGAATTCTCTGAAATGATGGAATTGTTCTATATCTGAGCCACACGGTAGCCACCAGCACACATTAAAAGCCCACAGTGTGGCTCGTGCAACTGAGCGACTAAATTGCCAACTGCATTTAACATGAATTAATTAATATTTAAATAAACACCTAGTATGAATGACTTCCAGTAGTGGAAGGAAATAAGTAATCCTTAGGGTTCAGCTAGCAAGTTTCACCTAGCTTAAGTAAATGGTTCTTAGTGGGAAGTAGACAAAAATAAGGTAGACCAAAGACATAAAGTAAGAATCTGGGAAGAAAATCCAGTTTATTATTTCCAAAGGGTGGAGAATAAACTTTCTGTCCTCTTCCTGTCATTCTAATCAGAGCCTATGAAAAGTTTTTTATACCAAAAACCAAAGTTCCTGCTTACAATATTCATTCATTCATTCATCATTTGTTGCTTCTCTCTCCCTACTGCATTCCGTTTCAGTAAACAAACAAGAGTCCTGACAGACAACACAGCCCATAGACTGTTATTTATTATTGCAGGAAAGTCTAAGGCTCCTTGTGTCGATGTGTTTACCTTCTCCTTGGTAATAGCATCATTCAATCACAGTTTAGTAGCTTCCAAGTGAGAAAATTAGGAGTGTCAGGGGAATTGCTCACTCAAACCAGGAAATGTGGGGTGTTTAGTTCAAACAGGATTTGAAGGAAGCCGGTAAGCAACAGCTGAGAAGATGAAAGATCAGATCAACGCCTCCCTTTGAAGTAAGACTACTCAGACTGTGAGTATAACAATATTCATTACTGCCAGAACTCCGAGTGGCTGCGGCTGACGCACGCTTTAGGTATCATAAAATCTATAAAAATATCAACAAGATGCTTTCAAGTGACACAAAACAGCTAAAGTGCCCTATTTGCAGGGACACTGCTGTTTAAAGGCAATTTGCTGGATTGCTTTCCATCTGGGACCAAGGCAAGTGCCTTCCAATCTTTCCTTCTCTCTTCCCTCCCCTCCTTTCTTGTTCCTTCCCCCCCACCCCAACCCCAAGTAGAAACTAAAATTTTTAGTGTTTCATTTCTGCTTCCTTTGAGGGCTGGGAAGAGAAAATGAAGCTTTTCTTGGCTTGCTTCTCACCTCTCCTAAGAGATTCAGAGACAAAAAGATTGCTTTGGGAAAATAATAATGCCAAATGAGCATTAAAATAATAAATGGGTTTTCTGGAAATTAGGTTCTCAGAGGTCATGCAATTAAAAGTTAGGAGGAAAACACACCTCAGGCTTGATTGGAGGAGACAACCAAGAGCCAGGGCAAATACTTCCACCATACTTAAAGTTCCATTCAAGGTTTTAGACTTGGGAGCTGGTTGATTAATTTATTTGCATACTTACAGGACTTGATAACAAGGCAGAGTATAGCACAGTTTCATAGGCTTTGATTATTAATAATAACATAGAAGGTGATTAGGACTGTGAATATCTAGAGGTCACAGCAGGGCACCAGGCAAATGTGTGTCAGCAACACAGCATCATTTGAAAAATAACAAACAAAGGCCTGATCTGCCTGAGTTGATGCGTGGATGCCTTTCATTACCTTGAATGTGGCTCCATTAGACTTTGTCATCATAGTAAAAATCAATGAACTTATTGTCTATAGACTGTCCTTGGAAAGGCCTTCCAGAAATTCAGGACCCCTGGCAGCTTGTGTTTCTAAAACTGAACTCTCCTCCAGGCTAGGTTTATCCATGGGGCACTGTTGCCCAGCAACCTCAACCACACAGTCCTCAATCCCAAGAACTGAGGAGAACCTTTGAGTGCTTTTCTAGGAAACTGCTGTGTGGTACAGACACCGAGGTCCAGTGGGAAAGCAACTGCCCCAGGATACAGAGCTATCCTGGGCCAAACCAGGGATCACAACCTTAATCCCCCACTGCCCAACTATTCAGTGTTCTCTAAATAGTCCACCCCCAAAAAAATCACACCCCAGCTTTTCCTTAGGCTAGGAAGCCAGCCTGGAGCATGAAGACTGAGTCACACATCTGAATGCAAAATGTTGGGAATCTGACAAAGCAGCTTAAAAAGTGCTGCCCTCCATCAGACCAGCACACCACATTTGCAATAGCATCCTTCATGCAAGGGGGTGTCCACTGAGGGACAGAAGCAGGTGGTGTGTGCAGGTGGTTTCAACCATGGTTGATGTCTTCATTTGAGGAAATGCTTTTTACTTTTTCCAAAATTACCAGGTGAAGGCAGTGACAACCTGAGGATGACTATGGCATTATGCTAACAATGGAACTGTCTAAACACCAGACATGAATCCCCAGCCGAAAGAACTGTCCAGCCCCCAGCTGCTGGACCATCCACCAATTTTTAGTAGAAGAATTTCTCCAGCCTACATTGAGTCACATACCTATTTCATACTGGCAACAGATGGACATTATCCTTTACACCAATCAGACATACCCTTAAAGCTAATGTCTGGTTCCCAAGATTTTCTGTCACCAAACTGGGGGAAAGAAGCTGAGGATTGAACCACAGTGTCCAATACATTTGGTATTCACGGTCTTTCATGTTTCTTCCCATCCCAAAGTACCAGTCTTGTCCTCTCCTGTTCCCCCACTCATCAGTGAACACCTTCTAGAGACTGACATCAGCTGGTGGGGGTTCTCCCAATCTGGAACACCTTCTGCCTCCCACCCTGGCCACACCCTACTTCTTTAGGAAACTCTCCCTGTCATCCCCATCCACTGACATTCCTTCTCCTCTAACTTCAGACACCACTTACTCAATAGACATTCAATTTAAGATATACTAGGACCTTCAAAATAACTTAGCTCAGCACTTCCTAAGCCACACCAGTTCTTTAAAATTCCTTGAGTCTTTCCCTAAAAACTTAGTAGCAGGAAAAGTGACCAGAAATTGACCATGTGTATTATAGTCTCTCTTGGTTATGAATAATGTTCATTAGCATATTAAAATTTCCAAGTGGTTTAAAAGAAATTACTAAAGGTATTAATAATTATCACAATGAATATATACAAAAAATATGTGTATAAGTATATGAGATAAATAATATGTAACTAAAATATATAAATAGAAATCAATCATTAATTTCTTAATTAAGAAATTATCAAACTTTATTAAAATTAGTAATTCTAAAACATATTTGTTACTGGTTAATGTCCTGAACAACTGTTATTCCCTGTTTCTCTAGACAGTGCTGGTGCAGACCAAGCCACTCTTTTTGCAAATGACATTACTGAGACCCAAATGGGTTGAGTACTTGACTGATGTCACACAGCCACTGTGGTGGAATGGTAAGAGATTCCAAAATCAATTGTAGGGCTGCTGCTGCCATGTCACCAGGTGTTTGAATGTAGGTAACCACAAAACATTTGGAACAGCAATGTCCCCATGTGGTAAGTGGGCACCATAATAATATCTACTTCTCTGTGTTATTATGAAGATTAAATGAGATAATTTGTGAAAGCATTATATTTAATTTATAGTGTTATACAAATGCACTGGTGTCACATTTGGAGAATTAGGGCCAAATCTCAACTCTTCAGGCACCCAATCCAGGGCTTGGTGTCCTACCTTGTCCTGGTTCCCAATCCATGCCTTCTGTTGATCACATCATCCTTTTGCTACCTTATTAGTCTTGGGCCATGTCCTGTCTGTTGCTTGTGATATTATCAAGACTGTAAGTTCTTTTGAGATCTGTAGCACATCTTCTATTTCTGTGTTCCTTCACAGCACCAAGCACAAAATCATCTAGTTAGTAAGTATATAGTAAAACTCTCAACAGATTGAATTTTCCCCAAAGCCAACTAGAAAATGGTGCTGACTATAAAAAAGTAAAAATTCCAGGAATGCACTAATTTTTTAGTCTCTACCTGAATACCAAGAAAGAATTAAGACAACTCAGTGCCTTAAAAGAGATATATTCATGAAGGAGTTTCAAAAAACATGAGTTAGATAACGTGAAAGTTTGACCTGTGGGAAAAAAGCTTAGGAATTGGGAGACGTTTTTAGTTCTCATTATGAAAAATTCTCATTTTGTTTCATGACAAGTCCTTGCAATGTTAATATTCTATCTATAGCTCCAAAATAACTTTAAATAATAGATATGCATGAACACTTGTGTATTTTAGAAAAGACTGGTGCTGACAGATACAAGTTCTAAGAAGACTTGGTCAAAAATTGGGCTTTATGATTTGCATTACTTAAGACTTTCCATGATTCTAAAGCTCTTAATGTTTAAAGAATTAGTTTTCAAGACAAGTGAAAGATGTGGTAAGGCCAGGACTTTTTTCTCTTTTTTTTTTGTTTTATTTATTTTTTTTTATTGTTTTATTATTCATATGTGCATACAAGGCTTGGGTCATAGGATTTTTTTCTTTAAGAGTCTGTGATTACTACTCCAAAAAAATCTACTTTATTGATATTACTACCACAGGATAAAAATCTTGTTTACCTGCTATGTCACTCAACAGACACTGATGGATAAAATTCTTTTCTGAAGCTGACTTTAAAAGTCACTTTAAATCTATTCATTCGTGGAATATCTCCTTCCATCCAATTCATTAATATGTCCTGGCAAATGTATCCACAGAACTTTAATGAGTGAGAAATTTCCCTTATCCTTTAACTAAAACTATTTAGTTGAATCTATGACATGCACTTTTATCTGAAAATTATATTTAAAAATTTAGTTAGTCAAAATACAGAGGACCCCTGACTTATGATGGTTTGACTTAGTACTTTTGACTTTATAATGACCTGAAAGCAATAAGCATTCATTAGAAAACATATTTAGATTTTGAATATCGCTCTTTTCTCACATTAGTGATATGCACTGGGCCTCTCTCTCTCTGTCTCTCTCTCTCTCTCTCTCTCTCTCTCTCTCTCTCTCGATGCTTGGCCATAGCAGTGAGTATGGCTCTGAGGCAGCCACACCATCACCAGAGGAAGCAACCAACACTCTACAGTATGCTGTGCTGAGCCAGGATGTTTGGTTTTGACTTAGGATATTTTCAGTTTATGATGGGCTTATCAGAACAGAACTCCATCATAAACTGAGGAGAATTGTGTACAATTTAATCACATGTATCAGTCAGAAAGGACTGAGTTATGCTTCAGTAACAAACATCTCCAAAATCTCAGAAAACAATGTATTTACTGCTCTTGTTACTGGTCCAAGAAGCTCTGCTCGTCTTAACCACGAAGGGACTCAATCTGAAGGGGGCTTCATCAACAAGTACTTCCAGAACCACCATGTGAGTGGTAGAGCTCTAGTGTCAGAATGGCCATTAAATAGCCCCACCCCACAAAAACCACAAAACTTTTACTTCCATTTTGCTGATTAAAAATGTAATCTAATTGTGACCAAGTAAATTCTGTCATTTTTTTTTTCCTTTGGTATCATTCTTCCTGGCTTAAACTCTAGCTGTGCTCTACCCAGTACATCAGTGAGTAGCTATAGTTCTGAAATGTGCTATACTTACAAAATGCACACTGGCTTTCTAAGACTTAGTACAAAAGAAAAGATAAAGTATTTAATTAATCACCTTTTAATATTTATCAGATGTTGAAAAATATTTTATATCTACTGTGATAAATAAAATATAGTACTAAATTAACTTCACCTGTTTCTTTTTACTTTATCAGGACTGTAAGAAAATGTACAAGTCAAATGTGCCTTGTAGTGTCTTCCTATAGTATAGTGCTTTTCTGGTCACACCAGGATTTGGTAAGCTTATTTGAGTCTGCTCCCCCTTCTCTCAAGGGCTGCTTGCAGGAGGACAATGTGTGCCAGGCATTCAGAGTGAGGGTTCATCTGGCCCAGGCAGACCTCTACTCCTCTCCATTATCCATGGGGTGGCACTTCATCCAACCTGGCCTTTCTTGGACTGCCTCTGGACCCATTGTGACCACAGCTGAGGTTCCTCCAGATTCTGCAGTCCACATCTGGACAATGACAGCCTCCTCTCAAAGACGCTGAAGAGCATCTTCAGTCTGAGTGCTCCATCCATCCCAGGTCCACTCACCTTTCTCAGCCTTCCAAAGTCCATTCTTCTCTTACTGTGGTGGACTTGGGGTTTCTTCATAAGGTAGACAGCCCCCCAAACTCATGTGCATTTTGTGTAGTGATAGATAAACTGATAGATAGGTATAGATAACAGATAGATAGATATAGATAAATAGATGATAGATAAAGATAGATATAGATAATAAATAGATGATTGACATAAAATTTGCTGATGATAGATATAGATAATATATAGATGATTGATTGATAGATAGATAATAAAATTTGCTGTTAGTTGTCCTTAAGTGTACATTCACATTGTTGTATAACCATCCCTGTTCCAAAATGAAGCTCTGTACCTATTAGCAAGTGCATTTTTTGTAGGTCATTGGTTGTGTTTGCCTAGCATACACAAGGTCCTGGATTCAATCCCCAGTATTACAAAAAGAAAAAGAATAAAAAGAGACCAAAGTGCATTTTCAGCTCCTCTCCCTTCATTCCAGTGAAGCTCACCCAGGGCTAGGCCACAGGGTTTTTTCTTCCAGAAATCGCATCAGGGATTTAGTTTAGTCTCAGTTCTTCTCCAGAACATCTGTTCCTTAAGATGGCTGCAGGAAACGGGAAATCCTCATGTTAAGTGAAATAAGCCAGTCTGAGAAAGATAAGTATTGCGTGTTCTCTCTCATCTGTTTAATGTAGACCAAAAGAAAAATGACAAGAGTATAAAATGGGGGAGAAAGAGAGAGAGAGAGGAGAGGGAGACTGGAGCAAAGAGAGGAGAGGAGAGGAGAGGGAGGAAAGCTGGCTAAGCTGGTACTCCTAGCCTGTGGTTTGTAAGCAGTATGTTCATATACTTTTTCATCCAAAATTTTAAGGATAAAGAGGGGTGCTTGTAATAGCTATATTAACAGGACAAGTGTAAACTGGGAGCATGCTAGGTAAGATGGGACATACAATCGCCCCACTTACAAGCCAGAAGTTCTCCAAGTGTGACCCCAGAACCCCAGGGGCTTGTGAGACTCTCAACAAGTCTGCGATATTGTGTGACTGCTTGTCCCCTTCCCTCCAAAACTCACGCTTAATCGCTGTAGTAACTGCATTAAGAGATGGGACTTTGAGAGGCGGGTAGTCCTTGTGGGTGGGAGTAATTGCCATTACAGTGGTGACTTTGTCCCCATTGCCTGTCTGCCTTCCCCCTCCTGGCATGTGATGGTGTAAGAAGCCCTCACCAGATGTCAGTGCCTTGGCCTTGGCCTTCCAGCCTCCAGAACTGTGAGAAAAAAAATCTCTGCTCATTCTAGTCTCTGGTATAGCCACCCAAAAGAAACTGGGACCATCCTCAATGTCAAAACTATTTTTGTAATAATATAAAGATGGCATTTGCCTTTTTCATTCTCATTCTCATAAGTGTTTCTCAGAAGTCACATGAAATACTATGTCTTTAATATCTAAAGGAATATATGCTTTTATATTCTGTAATTTAATCTACTTTTCTAAGGTCATAGGTTTAGGGTATGAAACATAAATATTTCAAGAGAGGAACTTTTTTCCCGCCTTTTATTGAATTACTACAAGCTACCTTTGGTTATATCTGCTATCATCTCTGCAACTTCTTTATTGTCTGATAAATGATAATCTTGAAATTCCAAAGTTGTCCTTATGCTTATGTACAAATTCAGGAAGAAAGTACATTTCTTGTGAAATATTATTTTTTGAAACGTATCCTTTTTTTGCAGTACTTGGGTTTGAACTCAGGGTCTCGTGTTTCCTACTCAGGTGCTCTACCATTTATGTCACACCTGTCACACCTCCAGCTCTTTTTTGCTTTAGTTATTTTTCATATAGTGGCTCATATTTATGACCAGGTCAGCCTGTACTGCTATCTGCCCATTTACATTTCCCACATAGCTGGGACGACAGGCACACACCACCATACCCAGCTATTGGATTAAATGGGTTCTTGCTAAACTTTTTGCCCAGATTGACCTCAAACTGTGATCTTCCTTATCTCCACCTCCTGAGTATCTGGGATTACAGGTGTGAGCCATCACACCCAGCCTAAAATTTATCATTTTAACTTATAATAAATACCAGACTATATAACCCACCCAACCAACTTCTTATCGCCAACCACTGCCCCGCCAATTAAAGAGTCTCAATAATTTTTAAGAACATAAAGGAGTCCCCAAACCAAAAAGTTTTAAAACTGCTGTTATAAATTATATGCTTAGTCCTGGTCTTACTCTATTTGGATACAAACACCTTTATGTCTCTAAAAAATATACCTCCTACAGTGAAAGAAGCTTAGCTTCTAAGAGTACCAGCTATTTAAGGGGCTCCAAAATTTATTTTGGATGACAAAGACCAGGAATGTGACTGTCTTCGGCAGCGCACATTCCCTAGTGACATCTCGGTGGTAAAGGGGACAAGGGGCTGAATTGACTTGGAGAGAATTGAAAATCATTGTAGTTTAGTGGCAAGAGCACCTGCCTGGCATGTGCAAGGCCCTGGGTTGGATCCACAGCACCAAAAAAAAAAAAAATTATATCCTTGAAAATGTTATTCTTACACATTTGTAAGTCAGGTTGTGATGGGAAGAGAGTCTGAACGCAAAAGCCTGGCTTGTCACTCAGAGCATTTTGAAATGCTGGAAAGATGTATGAACAGTTCTGCAGACCAATGAACACTTTTGATGGGAAGCTTGGCTTGAACCCCGTACAGAACCCGAGCCTAAGGAGAGGAGTGTGTGTGACCAAGTGCTGCTTCCTGACTACTTAACCCTCTCTTTAGCGACAAAGGGTCTCTCCGTGACCCACATGTCTCAGTGAGAAAGAAGCTGAAAGTTTCCTGAGATGGCTACATTTCTGCTATCTATACCTCATTCCCTTCTAGATAAAGTTAATTCCAGGACAGAGAAAGAGATGGGGAATGTGTGAGGCCATCTTTGACTCCAGAAAGCTTATATTCCTCTTCTTAACACTCCTCTGCCCAATCTTCTGCCTGACACTCGTACTGGGGTCACTCGATCACACCTGCACTGCAGCACTCTTTCTTTATGGTGGTAAAGGTAGGTGCTCTTCCTCATTCTAGGTCAAGGGGCTAGCAGTGTCCTGGGTTCATTCTTAGATAGTAATCAACTCAGTCCGCTCAGTCCCAGGACAGTGAACATCAAACCTGCTGGGATCCCAGAATTACTAGAGCTGATGAACTTGCAAACAAGTGGAAAACCTATTTGTAATATGTTCCAGGAAGCCAAGGACCCTACTGGGTCTTGCTTCAACAAACCAACCAACTCTGATGGGCTTCAATGGAACCAACCCATTCCCAGCCTCCTAGCAAAGAATCCTGGAAATGCCAGACAGAGGCTGACAGAACTTCTCCCCCTTAGATGGCAAAGTGAAACTAATCTATACCCAGAATTCCACTGTTATTTGGAAGACAGATATCCTTAAATTTCCTCACCAAAAATTTGTCAGGCAAGCACAATATAAACAAAATGCAATAAGTCCCGTTGGTTTCAGGTTAATGAGCTACAGGTAACAGTGAATTTGGGGAACAGATTGATAGCTGGAGATGGATTTGACTTAGAATCACAGAGCGAAAGGAAAAGATGTTACAGAGGATGCTGAAGCTAGGAAGACTGGTGTCTAGTGACAGTAGAAGGTCACACAGTCATTCAGTAACCAAGCCCCGCCTAGACACAGATTTTTCACTCCTCAGCAAAATGGGTGAGACAGGCCGCCCTATTGGGTCTGAATACATTTGTGTTGTTCCTTGACTTCGGGGCTATCCTAACCTGTAATGCTCTCCTGTCGGCCTCAAACTTAGCGCCTTTTTAAATGAGCAAGAGACACAGAGCCAGGCAGATGCAACCTCCTCAAATAAATTAATTAGACTTTCAAAAAGAGCAAGCAGGCATGCCGTGGTGTTTTATTACACAGTTTTTAAGTAGTAATTGAAAAAAGAAGCACTTAATTTTAAATTCTCTCCCTGAGGTGTTAATTGTGGCAGGGAGAGACTGGGGAGTCAGAAAACCCCATGTGCAATGAACTGTTACCCTTGCTCTGGACTGAGTTCTACAGAGCCCCCTCACAGTTGCTTTGGGGAGTTGAAAGGGAAAGAGAAAGGTTGTTTGAGGAACTCTAGCCATTGCTGTAATAAAGATATCTAAAATATACTTTTAGGGTGATCTATTTCCAAACTACTTCAGGTGGTAAACATGAATCACCTTAAGGAAAATAATGAACTTGATCTTGGAATTGCCCTCAATGTAGCCTGCCTCCTGTCTTCCATTTCTCTTTCTTCTTCCCTTCCTTCCAAGAAAACTAAGTCTTTGGGTTACTATTTAACTCAATGCTAATGAAGTTCCTTAAGATAACCATCTTTATTAAGTTCCTTAAGGTTGACCATCTCTTATCTGAAAGGCTTGGGACCAGAACCGTTTCAAATCTCCAATTTTGGGGGTTGTTTGCATGTATTGTACATAATGAGATATTTGGGGAATGTGTGATGGTTAATCTGGATTGTCAACTTGGTTGGATGGACAGCAGCCTAGATGGTTAGGAAAGCATACTCTGGGTGTCTGTGAGGACGTTTTCACAGGTGACTAGCATGTGAAACAGCCACTGAGGAGGAAGTCCCGCCCTTTGGACTGGCAGCACCGGGCACCATCCAATACACTGGGGGCCAGCATGGAATCAAGGAGGAAGTCCACTAGTGTAGGCTTGATCTCCTCTATCTCTCTCTGCTTCCCAACCACCATCATCAGGTGAGAAGCTTTGCTCTGCCAACATGCTCCCTACCCTGATGTGAGCCAAATTAAACCTCCCCTACTTTTAAGTTGTCTTCTCAAGTATTTTGTTGCACACCATGTATGCTTGACACCCACATGACTTGAAAGTAATTTGTGTGTGTGTGTGTGTTTGTGTTCATGTGTGCATGTGTGTGTGGTGTATTGAACTTATGCCCTTAGACTACCACTTGACCTATGCCTCCAGTCCTTTTCTTTTCAGTTTGTTTCTCTTATATGGTCTCATGCATTTTTGCCCAGGCTGGCCTTGAACCATGATCCTCCTATTTCTGTCTCCCAGAGTAGTTGGGACTACACATGTGTGCCACCATGCCTACTGGTTGTTGGTGTTTTTTTGGCGCTTTGTTTTTGTTTTTTGAGATAGTTCTTAACTAACTTTTGTCCATGCTGGTCTCAAACATGATCTTCCTGTTTTCATCTCTTGAGTAGATGAAAATTTAGGCATGTGCTACCAAGCCTGGCTCTCATAATATTTTTAATGTTCCAGTGTTTTGACTGTAACCAGTCACATGAAGTCAGATGTGAAATTCCCCACTTTCTACATCATATCTGCTCTCAAAAAGTTTTGGACTTTGGAGCATTTCAGATTTAGTCTTTGGGCTTTTAAATTAAGGATTTTAAATTTAGGGATACTCCATTTGTGTATCAGGCATTAGAGATCTACAAAGGTGAATAAAATAGTCTCTCTTCAGAGATGTAATAGGGGGAGACAGGCATAAGTCATGGGTGTGAACAGATCAATAGCCCCAGAGCTATAAGAAAGGAGGAGGGAACAGTGTCAGTGACTTCTTTGTACACTGGTAGACGAATCCATGAACCATGAATTTGTTAGGAGACAAAGAGTTTAGAGCTAACAGGAAATAATTTAATCCAATCCCTTCATTAGTGTAGCAGTCCCTTTGGACACCTGCTATTTCAAATGTAGGCTCAGTAAGAGTGTGGCTCATGGAGCCAGAGTGACACTTGGAGTCCTGTCTCCACCATGTGACCTTGGGCAAGTTATTTACCCTCTTTGTGTTTCAGTATTGTCCTCTACAAAATAGGGGCAATAATGAGTCACACCTCTTAGGTTTCTTGTGAGTACTAAGTACATTCAGGCCTAGCACATTCATAATAGAGCCCTGCACGAGGGAACGCCATGTCCGTAAGCACAGATGCTCCTCCACTCACAATGGGGTCATATCCTTCTAAACCATCATCAACAGGAAATATTACTGAAAATGTATTTAAAATACCTAATCTACAGGGCATCGTAGCTTCAGATAGTGCACTGTCGAGTATCAGCATTTCATCCTAACATTGCAGAACTGCCTGGGAATCCAGCATCACTACAGAATACAAAGATCACTAGCTCAGGAAAAGATCCATATTCAAAGTTCAGTTACTCTTTGTGGCTCTATCACAAAGTTGAAAAATCCTAAAGGAAACCATCCTGAAGTCAGGGACCATCCATATTTGCTTTGGAGTGGCAGCAGAACCTCAAGGATGAGGGAAGAATAATGGGGAGGCCATTGCACTTGTAAGGAGTTGGGGGACTTAAGGGACACTATGCCTTGCAGGTGCACACACACACACACCCCGCACAGACAAGAAGCCTACTTACCATCCAACCTCACTTCTGTGCAAAGAAAAGAGAAGGGGTGAAGGAGCCTAGATCAATTGAGTATACCAGACACTGGGGGAAAATTCTGAAAGTGCATTAGGTAAATTTTTACTGTGGACACAAGAGAGAGCTTAAGAGCTAAGTCCAGCTGAATTGCAGAGAAAAAGGTTTTATTTTGCACAACTAAAACTGTGACTACGAAATGCGTATACATGAGTCAGATGAAGGAAACCACCCAACTGCACTTGTTTACTGCATTCCTGACTTTCAGTGCCACCACTCCGCTCCTTCTTTGGTTCAGCGACCAGAGCTCCCAATGTACCTCATCCCTGCTCCCCCCCTCAAATTCTCTCCTTTTGAATCACAAAGAGAACCCTGCACCTCCTCCCCCACCTGGATGGGAAATAGCCTCACGTGGCACAGGGAATGATGACCTCTAAGTCATCATTTAGCCTCGTGAATAATTGGGTACAATGGTGCTTAACCTCACTGAAAATTGGGGAGTGGGATCAGTTGATCTTGCTTGGTTTCTAGAACATCACCTGGGCTGTAGGATTTTTGTGATGCATAAAGGAGACCATGCATGTTAAGTACCAGGGGCACAAT